>NC_057861.1:697837731-699037731 GCF_019393635.1 Dromiciops gliroides | reverse complement strand
ATAAGCATTGTGATTCCCAATTTATAGTTTAAGGAACTGAAAGTCAGAGAGGATAAATGACTGGTCCAAAGTCACATCACTGGCAAGTAGTAATGATGCAGCTGCTGATTTTAATATGCTGGGTGTCTCAAAAATCTTAGTACAATTTTAAGTTAAGTTTACAACTATTAAAAGTTATTTAAATTTAAATGTATGAATATTTTTGGGATACATTGCCTATAGCATTTCAGTTTGGGAAACATTTCCCTTCTAAACAACTCTGGGGGAAGTGATTATCCCCTTTCTATTGAAGAAAAAACTGATGGCTATAGAAAGGTTAAGTTAAATGCCTAAGGTCCCAGGGCTAGTGAATGGTAGAGTCAGGAATAGAACCGGGGTCTTTGATTTTCAAGTCCAGCACTATTTTTGTGTAGTTGGGCAGCTAGGTGGTGGTGTTGTAGTGCACAGAACACCAGGTCTGGAGTCAGGAAAACTCATCTTAGTGAGTTCAAATCTGGCCTCAGACACTTACTAACTGTGACCTTGGGCAAGTCATTTCACTCTGTCTCAGTCTCCTCATTTGTAAAATGAAGTGGAGAAGGAAATGGCTAACCACTCCAGTATCTTTGCCAAGAAAACCCCAAATAGGGTCACAAAGCACTGGACATGACTGAAACGACCAAACAACAACAACAACGATTTTCATTATACCCAGAAGAAGATACACAAATTTATTTCCTGGGAAAGAGTAATGCAACAGGAAAAAAATCATCAGCTTTGGAGTCAGAGGACTTGGGTTCAGATCAGCTTTCTAAAGCTTACTATTTGTGAGACCATATTTCTCACCTGTAAATTAAAGGGGCTGAACTACATGCCCTCTGCTGTAGATCACTTCCTGCTGTAGGTCTATGAGCCCTACGAAAATCAGAGACACTTAATATCAGATTGAATTGCAGATATAGGGATAGATATGGGAGCTAGATTTCTGATTTCAGTTCAAGGGACTTCTAGGTGAGGAATTTCCTATGATCGGTTCAAATAAGTATCTTCTTTGCAAGAGTTGCCTAGAACTTTGAGGAATTAAGTTACTTGCCCAGTGTCATGATGACTAGAAAGTCAGTGTGTCAGAAGTGGCACTTGAACCCAGATATTCTCAGCCCTGAAATCAGTTCTCTATCTATTATCATTATGCCTTTGAAGGTATGTGTGTGTATGTGTGTGTGTGTGTGTGTGTGTGAGAGAGAGAGAGAGAGAGAGACAGAGACAGAGACAGACAGACAGACAGACAGAAAGACAGACACAGACAGAAAGACAGAGAGAGAAGGGGAAAAAGAGAGGGAGAGAAATAAGAGAGGAGAGAGACAGAGTCAGACAGAAGGATGGAGACAGAGACCAAGAGACAAAGTGGGGGGAGGAAAGGAGACAGAGAAGGAAAGGGAAATGGAGGAGAAGGGGAGGGAGGGGGGGAAGGAGGGATGGAGAGATGGGGGGAGAGAAAGAATCCAAATCTATACTCCTATTATGAATTCTTTTATGTTGAATATCTCACTGTTTCAGCTTTATTGGTTTCCCCACTTCCTTTTTCAAGTTCAGATCAATTTCACCACAATCTCAGTAGCTGAGGTGAATTGCCTCACCTCTCTACAATCATAAGATCCTATGACCAGAGATTTAGGACTGGCTGGGAACTTGAAGATTATCTAGTCCACCTTGTTCATTTCACAGGGTGTTAGTTGGTTATGACTAACCCCAAATTAGTTTTCATGTGGTGCTGGAGCAGCCCTGTTGTCTATGAGATGACTAACTTAACTAGAGATAAACCAGAGAAATGTGCCAAGAGAAGAACAGCAAGGTAGAACAGGGCTCAGGATATGAGAAGCTATTGATGCCAAGGAAATCAGAGACTTAACCTCCACCATTTGGGCTGATAAAAGCTTACTTCTCCAAAGGAAAATTGTGCTAAGAATACAGAGTGATTTCCAAGCTCTTCCCTACTAAAGGTCTCTGCCCACACTTTGCTTGTAGGAGTCTATCCCCTTTTACTTTAATTGATAATTAATAATAATAAATAGCAACAATAAATCATATGTATACTTGCTTTGAAAGGCTGAACATGCTATAATTAATGGAGGGTCAGCTGGGGAATCAAGATCTAGATTCTTACACATGCTAATTTTGTGACCAAGGGCAGGTCACTTGTCTTTGTGGTGTCTCAGACTGCTCTGAGCATTGAGTTTGAAGTGAGAAGACCTGGGATCAAACCTTTCCTCCTTCATGTACTACTTGTATGACATTGCATAAATCACTTTACCTCATTGGGCCTCAGTGACCTCATCTGTAAAATAAGTTGGTTGGACTAGATGACCTACAAAGTCCCTTCCAGTCTCAAATCTATAAGCCTACAGTTACCATGCATCTGTGATCTGCATTATATGGAGGGGGTTTTCATTACAGTTCTAGTCTGTCTCTCTTCTCTAGAGATGGATGTAGATATAGAGATAGAGATAAGTAGGTAGCACAGTGGTTAGAGTTAGGAAGATTTGATTTCAATTCCAGCCTCAGAAACTTATTAGCTGTGTGATCCTGGGTAAGTCATTTAACTTCTATTTGCCTCAGTTTCCTCATTTGTAAAATAGGGATAATAATAGCATCTACCTTTCGGGGCTGTTATGGGGATAAAATGAGATATATCTGTTAAGCACTTTGTCAACCTTCAAGAGCTATATAAATGCTAGCTATGATGATAATGCATACATTGCCTAACCAGACAAAATGCTGGCTTCTTCAGAGTAGGGATTGTTTTATTCTTTTCCCCTTGTTTCTCAGGTACCTAATACAGTGCCTCACATAGAGTAGGTGCTTAATAAATGACTATTGAATGATTGATTTCTAGTACTTATTGGTTCTAAAAAATACTTTCCTCTCTAAACTCCTATGTGGTAGGTAGTGAAAGGATGATTATCTCTATCTGATTAGACTCTTCCATATTGTCCTGTCTTGGCTCAGATACAACCGAAGGATCATTGTCCTTGAAGTGATAATTAAGTTGCTCATTACTGAACTACACGCTTATTAAATGCCCTCAGTAAAAACAGTTAAAAAAAGAAACCAAAGTTGAAGTCTCCCACTGGGAATGGCTTTGGCAAGAGATGATTGAAGGGAAGAGAAAACATATTTAAATTCACTCATAGAAGGGAGGGGGCATCTGACCATGAGTCACAATGGGAAAAAAGCAGAAGAATTGCCTCCTCTGAGTCACTGACATTTGCATTACTTCCAAATTACACAATGCCAGGACTTTCCAGTGATGTTTTGTGCTTGGATGACTCATGGTGAATAGAAGGGGTCCCCAAACTTGTCATGAAGAGAAGCAGCTTTCTACCTCACCCAAGTGTTGGAATTACTGGGCTGGGGTGGAGGAACAGAGAAAAAGGTGCTAAGAGAGAAGCTCATGAATAAAATAAGGGCCAAAGTACATGGATGAGGAGGAGGAGAGGGAAGAATAGCAGGAACTTGGAGATCATAATAATATCTTCTCAAATTGCATTGCACTTTAAACTTTTCAAAGCGATTCCCTCATACAAAATTTCAAAGTAGATATTCTGAGTATTATTACCTCCATTTTATACTTAAGGAAACTTGGGTCCTGGTTAAGTGACTTGACTAAGTTCACATGAAGTCATGAAGGGTTCATGAAGTCAGACACAACTGAACAACAACATGTAGAAAGGAGTGTTCCAAGTGACCCTCTGGGTGACTGAAGGCACACCTGTTGAAGATAACTGGCCAGAGTTGGGATAAGAGAGGGGACTTTATGGCCATGAAACAGAGGAAAATGACTGGCCCATACAAGGATCAAACCTGTAAACAACTTTTGGCCCTAGTATTGCTGGAATCCAAACCAGCCTTTGACATGATCTATTTATTCTGCTTGAGAATATACTATTGCATCTGTATTAGCATTTAAGATAACAAACATCCCTCTGCCCCTATCTAATGACTTATTTTCCTTCCCTGTCCTTGGTATTGCTCCTGTTCAGTCATTTTGGTCATGCCTGACTCTTTGTGACGTCATTTGGGGTTTTCTTGGCAAAGATAGTTGAGTGGCTTGCCATTTTCTGAGACAAATAGGGTTAAGTGACTTGCAAAGGGTCACATAGCTAGTAAGTGTCTGAGGCCAGATTTGAACTCAGGAAGATGAGTCTTCTTTGACTCCAGGCCTGGCACTCTATCTACTGCCCTTCCTAGCTGTGCTTCCCTGTCCCTTAGCCTCCCTTAGACATCTCTTTTTGTATCAGTCTAGTAATGGAGAGGCAGCAAGCATGCTCTATCAACCAACCAAACAAGCCTTTATTAAGCATTTACTATGAACCAGTCACTGGTCCAGGTATAGGGGCTACAAAGAAAAATCAAAAGCAGTCCCTGCTCTCAAGAAGCTCACAGTATAATTGGGGAGACAATATATAAATAACAAGGTACACCTGACATCCATGTAGACTAGAAGGGTAATCTATGAGGAGAGGTAATTTATGAGGTGAGTTTGGGTGGGAGGAAAGAAAGGGACAGGAAAAGGTCTTTGAGAGAAGGTGAGATTTGAACTGAGAGCTGAAAAAATCCAGAGAAGCTTTGAGGTGAGTGTGAAGAGGGAGCGTACTCCAGGCATGGACTACAGATAGTTGGAAGACAGATGGAAGAGGGCGTTCCTCTGTGAGAAATTGCAAGCAGGCAATGAATAGCATGACTACGCTGTAGCAGATGGAAGAACATAAAGTATAAGAAGCCTGGAAAGGTAGGGAAAGGTCAAGTTGGAATGAGCTTTACATGGCAAACAGAGGAGTTTCTATTTGATCCTGGAGGTAATAGGAAATGGCTAAAATTTACTGAATCGAGAAATGACATGATCAGAACAACATTTTGTTGGCTAATGGCAGATGGATTGGAGTTAAAAGAGACTCAAAGAAAGTAGAGCAATCAGGCAGCATGGTGGACAAGGAACCTGTGTTTGAGTCCTAGCTCCATGAATTACCAGCCATATATTGTGGGCAACTGATTTCACTTTTTAGTTTCATCATTTATAGTTGGGGATAGTAATGTCTGTCCTTAGGCTTGTTGTGAAGATCAGATGAAATGATCCGATCTGAAAGTAATTTTAACACTGCAATGTACTACAGCAAATCTTGGAATTATGGGAAAGTCATCTTTACCTCTCTGTTCCTCACTTTCCTCATTTGTAAAATGGCAGGGGGGTAGACTGGATGATTCCTAATGCTCTATGATAACTTGTGCCCCTATGAAACCCCAAACTTTCAGTTTGGCCAATTGGTGGCATTTTGTCAAAGCTATGTAGTAAGTTTTAAGCCCCAAGACTTCATCTTTTTTTATACTAAAAATTTCTTCATTGAAATAATTAAATTTAAGTAATCACTAAATCTAATGGTAATTTTTTTAGAGTAAACTTGTAAAACAACCAAACTCTAAACTATTAGCTTCAATTATAGTAATATATCTGTGTACATTATTGGCAGCTGATAGTGCTGGGTTCAAATTTGACCTCAGATTTATTATTATTGCTTATTAGCCTTGTGACCCTAGGCAAGTGACTTATCCCTGGCTTCCTTATTTATGAAATGGAAGATAATAAGAGCACCTACTTTCCAGGGTTGTAAGGATAAAATAATTTACTTGTAAAGCACTTTGCAAACCTTAAGTCACTATAAATGCTAGCTATTGCTGTTTTTACTATTATCTATTATTAGTATAAGAATATGCCTTAGTTCACAAATGAATTAATGAAAAAAAAGATTTATTAAATCTTTAATATGAGCAAATCACACCTAAGTTCTGGGGATACAAATAGAAGAGTAAGATAGCCCCATGTCTCTAGGAGCTCACATTATAATGGAGGAAACAACAGACATGGAAAGTTTCAGCTACAAGTCTGATGGAAAGGTCTTTAGGGCACAGAATCAAAGCAGATGGCAATGCCCATTCCTGAATGCCATTTTCTTTTTTTTTGTCTTTTTTTGGCAGGGCAATGAGGGTTAAGTGACTTGCCCAGGATCACACAGCTAGTAAGTGTCAAGTGTCTGAGGCTGGATTTGAACTCAGGTCCTCTTGAATCCAAGGCCAGTGCTTTATCCACTGAGCCACCTAGCTGCCCCCCGAATGTCATTTTCACTGATAAAAATATATCATTCATTGATTAAGAGACATAACATTTGTAAGGCACTTAGCACAGTACCTGGCACATAGTAGGTGCTCTAGAATGCTTATTCCTTTTCCCTTCCCTTGAACCATCGGATAGTGGTGGCAGGAACTTCCTTTTCTGGGTCTTCAATAGATGTGGCTATTGCAGCTATATTGCCACAGTGGTTGCTTCCCAAGATGATGACTGTGGATTTGGTTAGCAGCATTACTAACTTCACGTACACATCTCATCCATTCTAATGGGCTGTAAGCTCCAGGAATGAAAGGGGGCAGTGTCATACTGATCTTTATATCCCCTTTGGTGTCTAGGATGAGATCATTTTTTCCCACCAATGACTTTTATTTTTTTTTGGTGATGCAATTGGGGTTAAGTGACTTGCCCAGGGTCACACAGCTAGTAAGTATTAAGTGTCTGAGGTCAGATTTGAACTCAGGTTCTCCTGAATCCAGGGCTGGTGCTCTATCCACTGCGCCACCTAGCTGTCTTCACCAATGACATTTAAAAGGAGATATGATTCTCCCTGTGCAAGTTGGTACTTACAAAGAATGCATAAGGACAACATAATTCTGTATAAAGAGTTTAGTTTTAACTGAAAATAACTTTCAAAATAAGTTCAAAATATGATCTAGCACCTGGGAATCTAGATGAATAATAAATCACAATTACATAGGACTTTAAGGTTCTCAAAATGGAGGTAAAGAAAAAGGATTATTATTCTTGTTGTGGAGATGAGGAAATGAAGTGTCAGAGATCTAAATTGATTTACCCAGGATCTGTAGCTTGCAATTATTAGAGTGAGGACTTGAATTCAGGTATTCTGGCTCTAAGGCTCTTTCCACCACAGCATGGTGCCATTAAGGATTGTGAACAAAATCCCTCAACTGTCAAAGCATTTGGGCAGATCTAAAGCAGATGAGGACCAGAGCTACTGTGATATTGGAGCTTTGTTGTTAGGTACAGTAGAAGGATCATTGGATTTGGAATTGGAAGACCTGAATCTGAATCTTTGCTGTTTCTTAAGTGTGTATGTTGGGCAGCTTATCTAGCATCTCCTGGCCCTGGTTGCTTCATCTGCCAGTCAATAAACATTTATTATTTCAGGCACTATGCTAAGTGCCGGAGATACAAAGAAAGGCAAATGATAGTTTCTGCTCTAATGACTGGGGGAGATAAGAAGCAAACAAATATATACAAACTATATACAGGAAAAATGGGAAATATCTGACAAAGAGGGATAATTGGCAGACAAAATGTCTGGGGCTATGAGATGGACTGTCTTGTTCAAGAAATGGAAATGAGGCCAGTGTCACTGGACTGAAGAGTATGTGGGAAGGTGTAAGGTATAGGGCAGATAGGTGGTATAGTGGATATAGCACTGGGTTTGGAATCAGAAAGATTCATCTTCATGAGTTCAAATCTGGCCTCAGACATGTAGTAGCTGTGTGACCCTGGGCAAGTCACTTAACCCTGTTTGCCTCAGTTCCTCATTTGTACAATAAGCTGGAGAAGGAAATAGCAAACCACTCTAGTATCTTTGCCAAAATAACATCAAAATGCGGTTGCAGACAGTCACACACAACTGAAACAACTGAACAATAACAACAACATAAGACTGGAAAGATAGGAGTGGGCTGAGTTATGAGGGGCTTTGAATGCCAAACAAAGGGTTTTGTATTTGATCCTGGAAGCGATATTGAGACACTGGAGTTTATTTTGAAAGGATATGTATGTAACATGGTTATACTTTAGGAAAATCAGTTTGGTATCTGAATGGAGGACAGACTGAGTAGAGACTTGTGGTAGAGAGACCTACCAACAGTCTGCAATAGTCCAGATGTGAGCTGATGAGGTCCTACACCAGCTTGGTGTCAGTGTCAAAGGAGAGAAGTGGGGGAGTATTGAAGAGATGTTACAAAGGCAAAATCAACAGGTCTTGGTAACAGATTGGATATTGGGTGTAAGAAATAGAGTCAAGGTTGTAAACCCTGAGGACTGGGAGAATAGTGGTGTTCTCTTCACAAATTTGCATGTCATTCTTGCAAAAGGGCCATGTTAATCTTCTCTGTATTGTTACAATTTTAGTATCTGTTCTGCCGAAGTGAGTGTGATAGTGGTGTTCTCAATAGTAATAGGGAAATTTGGAGGGAGGGAAGTAGGGTTTAGGGGAAAAGATAATGAATTCTGTTTTGGACTTGTTGAGTTTAAAATGTGTATTAGACATCCAGGTTGAAGTGTCTGAAATACATTTGGGGATGTGAGATTGTAGATCACCAAAGAAATTAGGAATGGGTAGGTAGATTTTGGAATCAGAAGCAAAGAGATAATTAAATACATGGGAGCTGATGATATCAAAAAGTGAAGTGGTATAGAGGGAGAAAGTAAGAGGGCTCAGGAAAGAGTCCTGTGGGAGATCCATGGTTAGTGGGTATGACTTGGTTGAGGACCCAGCAAGGAAGACTGAGGAAGAAACAGTCAGATAGGTAGGAGGAGAACTAGGAGAGTGTCTGGGAAACTGTGAGGGAAAAGAGTAGTAAGAAGAGGGTGATTGACAGTGTCAAAGGCTACAGAGAGGTCAAGAAGAATGAGAATTGAGAAAAGGTCATTGCAACTAAGATCATTGGTAATGAGAGAGAGAACAGTTTCCATTACAACTACAAAATGATGGGGCCGTACAAGGTGATCTTGTGATTCCTTCCAGCTCTGAATGTGTGATTCTATGATCCTGCAGGGGGCTATTGTCTGGCAAAAAGAATGTGTGCTTCCTGAAGTCCCTTTTTCTGAGTACTTATGGTTGCATTAGTCTGCCAGTACCAGTGAGCCTCTTGAGAGCTAATTTATAGCTTCACAGACGAACTGGGCTTGTTGCCTCTGAGTTAAAGTCAAGTCAAAAAGCCAAAAGCCAGAAAGCAGGTGGCCAAGGGAAAGGGCATGTTCCTGGATGCTGGGCTGTAGAATGCCTTCTTTGGCTATCTACTGGGAGACCAAGAGATTGTCCTTCCTCTGAGAATGCACAAATGGGAATTCTTTTGTGGGAAGGAAAAGATAAAGGAAGGAGACGGGGGACCAGGGGCATGGATGCTCACAGTATTCCAGTATCACATATCACATATTCCCAGTGTGTGTGTGTGTGTGTGTGTGTGTGTGTGTGTGTGTGTAGGGGGAGATGGGGAAAGGGGCAAAAGGGGAAGAGGATATAGGTGTTTGTTTATTTGTGTGTAAGTTGTTTCCTAATCTTAATGGAATTAATGAAATGAGGTATTGCTATTACTATGCCTAACACATGCCTTTTGCTTTGAATTAATTAAGCTATAGTAGTAAGAGTGAGCACACACAAGGTACCTCTTGAACTCTGATCCAGGGAGTAGCAGCCGTCCTTTTGGGAAAAGTCCCAAAAAGGGTGCTACACCAGACTCATAGAAGACAACATATTAGAACTGGGACTTTTTCAGGTCATCTAGTTCACTCCCTCTAAATTTTATAGGTGAGGAAAAGTGCATGCTAGAGTCATGATGTCATTTAAAGTCAGGGGCAGAATTAAGACTAGAATCCAGGTTTCCTAATCTGGAAGGATTTACATGAACTGATGCTGAGTGAGATGAGCAGAACCAGGAGAACACTATACATAATATCAGCAACATTGTGGGATAATCAACTGTGAAAGACTTAACTCTTCTCAGCAATAAAATGATCCAAGATAATTTCAAAGAACTCATGATGGAAAATGCTCTTCACATCCAGAAAAAAGAACTGTGGAATCTAGATGCAGATTGAACCATACTTTTTTGTTTTTGTTTTTTTTCTTTTTTGAGGCTTTTCCCTTTTGTTCTTATTCTTCTTTCACAATATGACTAATGCAGCAATATGCTTAATGTGATTGTACATATATAATCTATATAAGATTGCTTGCTGTCTTGGGGAGGGGAGAGGGAAGGGAGGGAGGGAGAAAAATTTGGAACTAGAAATCTTACAAAAACAAATGTTGAAAACTATCTCTACATGTAACTAGAAAATAATAAAATACTTTTATGATAAAAAAGAATCCAGGTCTCTTGATGAGAATGCACTCCTGCTAGGGGTTCAGGTCAGTGGGTGCTCAAATAGCAGATTAGTCAGGCATAATAAGGATGAGTGGGTGTGGCACTAGGAGGCTTAGATAAGAGGCATGGCCTGGCATACCAAGTCTAGACAAACAGGATCACTGTCAACAAAGAAGCTAAAGACTTGGCCATGAATCGAGGTCAAGGCAGGGGCAGTAACTAAGGCAGGAAGCAGCCTGAGGAATAATCAGAGCTGGAGCAGCTGTGTGTGTCAGCACCATGGAGAGCTCCTGGTGACTATAGCAGGGCTTTTTAAACTTTTTCCACTCCTGATCCCTTATCACTTCAAAAATTTTTATGTGACCCCCAGTATATCAGTATATAAAATAGCTATACAAATCAAAAATTTACTACTACATTTTTTTACTACCCCCACATTCAGTTACATGACCCAACAGTTTAAGAAGCTTTGTACTATAGCAGCCAGAACATTGGACTTTGGTGATTTGGGTTTTTATCCCATTCTAAATAATTATGTGACCACAAGGAGAGTTGTTTAATATATGTGTGCCTCAGTTTCCTCTTCTAGAAATGGGAGTAATACCAGAAAAAAGTCTACCATTTACCTAAGAGTCATCTGAGCAGGGCCATTCCTGAAGTCCTATTTTCTCAGACTCTAGAGATTACATGCATTAGGTGGATGAACTGCAGTGCCAACTAATTTCTTCCTTCACATCTTGCTGAAGAACACACCACTGAACATTAGGCTTAACCAGCCAACTGAGGTCAATTTAGGTGAAACATTTTATTTCCTGGAGGTAGGTACTAAGCTGTATGAAAAGGGGATTTGTAGACATGTTTCTCTGTGTGAAAAGTAACTAGATCACCACTTATATTATTGTAGTAGCATAAAAAGGTGGACATATTTTTTAACTTTAAGGAAATTGAACTGAATTCAGTTCAGTTCAGTGAAACTTTTTTTAAAGCATTTACTATGTACAAGGCTCTGTACTGGGCACTGGTGATATGAAGATAAAAAAAGAGTATAGTTCCTGGCTATAAGAAGCTTACATTCTCCAATACTCCAATGAGTCAGAGATCTCATTGGTGTGAACCCATCCATGACTTCCCATCTTATCCAAGTCCTGCCCTTATTTTTTCTATTTTTAATTATTATATTATTGTCATGATGATTAAACAACTCTATTATAACAATGGTAACAATGTCAGTATGTTATTATAACAGTAATGGGAGGCAGTCTGGTATAATGGATTGAAGACCATCAGTTGAGACAGGAAGTCCTGATTTCAAGTCTTGCTTACTGGAAGTATGACCATGCACAAATCATGAACTCTCAGTGGTTTCAAGCAACTCTCTAAGAGTAAAAGTTGTAGGTAAGGTACATTCCTATATCTGTTAAATGAACAAATGAATCAAAAGGCAAAAAAATTTAAGCATTGGCCATGTCCAAAAAGATGTATGTCTCATTTTACACTGTGAATCTATCACCTCTCTCAGGAGGTGGGTAGCATGTTTCATTATGAATCCTTGTGTATTCAATTATTTATAGCAGCTCTCTTTGTGGTGGAAATCAATGGGAAAATTGAGGGGCGGTCCATCAACTGGGGAGTGGCTGAACAAGTTGTGGAATATAATTGTGATGGAATACTATTGTTCCATAAGAAATGACAAACAGGATGGTTTCAGAAAAACCTCAGAAGACTTATATGAACTGATGCAGAGTGAAGTAAGCAGAATCAGGAGAACATTATATATAGTAACAGCAAAATTATAAAGATGATCAACTGTGAAATACTTACCTACTATGATCAAAACAATGATCCAAGACAAAGAATTTGTGATGAAAAATGCTATACACCTCTAGAGAGAGAATTGATGACTCCAGGTACACATTGAAGCATACTTTTCCCCCTTTCTTTATTTTTCTTGTTTTGTGTATACATGTGTTCTCTTTTGAAACATGGCCAATATGGAAATATGTTTTGCATGACTTCACATGTATAATCAATATCATATTACTTCTCTTCTCAAGAGATGGAGGAGGGGCAGGAGGGAGAGAATTTGGAACTCAAAAATTTGTAAAATGAATATTAAAGTTTTTTAATGTAATTGGGAACTATTTGACTATATATATATATATATATATTTAAATGAATCTTCTTTTATTATACTGATTGAAGTTCTTAACTCTTTCAAAGTTGTTTGTCTTTATAATGTTGCTAGTGTATAAATTGTTCTTCTGGTTCTGTTCATTACACTCTGCATCAGTTCATATAAATCTTCTCAGGATTTGCTTGAACTATCCCCTCCATTATTTCCTATAGCACAACATTATATTTATGACATAATTTATTCAGCTATTCTCTAATTGTTTGGCATCCCCTTGAGTTTTCAGTTCCTCACCACCTCAAAAAGCTGCTATATTTTGTTTATTGAGGTCCTTTTTTCCTCTTTCATTGATCTCTTTGTGCTATAGATTTAATAGTGGTATCAGTGGGCCAAAGAGTGTGTGCATTTTAATAACTTTGGGGGCATAATTCCAAATTGCTTTCCAGAATAGCTGGATCAATTCCCAGTGCAACTAATTATTCATTAATATACCTGTTTTCCTATAACCACTCTGAGATTCATCATCTTCCACTTTTTCAACTTTGACAATTTGATAAGTATAAGATAGAATCTCATGGTTGCTGTAATTTATACTTCTCTAATTATTAGTGATTTAGAGTTTTTTCATGTAGCTATTGATTGCTTGGATTTCTTCCTCTGAAAAATGCCTATTCATATCTTTTAATCAGTCATCAACTGAAGAATGGATTTTAATCTTGTAAATTTGAATCAGTTCTCTATATATGATAGAAATAGGGCCTTTATCAAAGAAAACTCCTGGGGCAGCTATGTGGCGCAGTGGATTAGAGCACTGGCCCTGGAGTCAGGAGTACCTGAGTTCAAATCCAGCCTCAGACACTTAACACTTACTAGCTGTGTGACCCTGGGCAAGTCACTTAACTCCAATTGCCTCACTAAAAAAAAAGAAACCTCCTGCAAATATTTTTCTCATTTACTTGCTTCCCTTCTAATTTTAGTTGCATTGGGTTTTTTAAATGGAAAACTTTTACATTTTATATAGTCGAAATTGTACGTTTAATCTTCTGTGAATCTCTCTCTCTCTTATACAGATGTGAACTGTTCACCTAGGCATAGACCTGAAAGGCAATTTCTTCTTTGTTCTTCTAATGAGTTTATGATGTTACCATTTATGTCTAAGCCATATATGCATTTCAAACTTCTTCTGGAATATAATGTCAGTTGTCTATACCTAGTTTCTGCCAAACTACTTTTCTGTTTTTCCAGCTTCCCCAAGGTCTAATGGTAGGATGTGCTGGAACCAACTCCTATGGGAGTTCCAGTCTAAAATACTCCTTCAGTCCCTAATAAATAATAAGTCTAATAAGTAATAACTTAGAAAGATCACTGACTTTGAGGCAGAGGATGTGGGTCCAAATCTTCTCTCTCTCACTTACTATCTTTGTGACTCTGGACAAGTCAATTAAATTCTCTGGAACTCAGATTCCTTATTTGTAAAATGAGCATATTGAACTGGATATATTTTAAAGTCCCTTCCAGTTCAAATCCATTATCTCAGGATTCTCCCATCACTAATAACTCACTTATGTACTAATTTCATCATAATACTCATGTGCATATATTATCACAAGCATTATTATGCCCATTTTACAAATGTGCAAATTGAGGCTTAAAGAGTTCAGGTGACTTATCCAAGGTTATACAATTATAGTATGACTCAGGTTCTTTGGCCCCAGCTCAACAGTTCTTTCTAGTAGACTAATAGGTACTAGACAAGTTCAAAAGTTAATGCCCTTAGAATATGGCAGTGGTAACCTCAAAGTTGCCATCAATTAATCAACCAACGCATATTCGTTAAGTGCCTTGCCAGCTGTCAGGGATACAGAGACAAAAACTGTCCCCTTCCATAAGGAATTTACATCCTTTTGGAGAGAGAAAACATGCATATAAATAGAGACAGAATAAATACAAAATACATGCGAGTATTTTGGGGGGGATACTAGCTGTTGGATTCTTCTATTACCGAGCATGAAAAGGTTACATGGGAATTACAAATAAAAAGATGTACTGTCTAGGCCTATATTATTTTGATGCATTCATTCATTCCAGAAAGCCTAAGGGACTGACAGCATGCAAAATACTGCCACAAGTTTTATAGGGTATTCAAAGAAAATATGAAATATGACTACAACCTAATTGAGAAGACAAGCCAAACTTATAAAAAAACAACCAGAAAATAGATATTTTTCCACACAAATCTTTCTTTAGAAAATGAGACATTTATTTATTTCTCTTTAGCATAAGGCTTGGGTATTCATGATGCTTTATCCAGACTTCAGGAAATCACAGATAACCACTGGAGGTGTTTTGTTGAATAAAAACCCCATGGCCAAGTTGGATAGAGCTTAAAATATATTCATCTCCTATAGCTAATAGAGGCAGCTGTGGTGTGGTGGTTAGGTCCCCAGCCTTGTAACCAGGAAGTGCTGAGTTTAAGTCTCAGCTCAGCAAGTCATACTTTCTTGGTCCTCCAGGCAACTCTCCGACTATAATTCTGTGCCTGAGAATGGGCTGACCTGAATTAGCAGGAGTTCCCTGATCTGGGAGTTCCTATGATGAATGGAATCACAGAGAGAGTCCCTTTTCTTATAGCTAATCTGTCAGTAAGTCTTGTCATTTCTTCCTTCCTGGCAGTAAGACTCATAGATCTTTAGAGCTGGAAGGGGTGTGAGAGCTCCCTTAGCTCATCCGCCATGTTATAAATGAAAAACAGCAACCTTAGTTGACCTGGAAGGGGAGGGTCAGCTTCTCTACACAGCCCTACCCAGGGAATCCCATATAGATGGCAAAGTAGAGGGGGGACCACACACATACACAAGAAGAGGGAAACATGGGGCTGGGAGAAGGTCAGCAGTGTGAAACTCTCCCTTTTCTCTACAGAAGTCTTGGCCCAAGGTTCTTGCGAGTTTATCACTGCCTCTAGTTGCCGCCATCTTATTCCTGGCTATGCCACTCACAATCATATTTCAGAAAGTTGTTGCCATGGCAAATTGGTTTCACAAGAAGCTTATTACTATAATAGGTACTCCTTCAGTCCCTAAAACTGGATGCTATGCTCAGTAAAGCCAATTAGTGGCTTAGTGTAGTGACATTCCTCTCCCAGTTCTGCTTCTGCTTCTTCAGAATGTCACCATGCCTCAGCAACTATCACACTCTGCTACATCCCTCCACCCCATCTCCCATTGACTATTTCCTCTCAGAACTTCCTTTTTCAGGAGAAGTTCAGGTCAGTTATTCTTCATTCTTCTCCTAGGCATTCATGCTTCTTTCTAGTCTTTCTAGATGTTGCCACTATGTGGGGACTTTAGTGCTGCCTGCCACCTTTTCAGTTCCATTTGTCTTTCCACATTTGTGCTGTTTTGCCACATTCGAATGTAATCTCTCCGAGAGCAAGGACTGCCTTTCTTTTTGCTTATATTTGTATCTGCAGGGCTTAGCTCAGTGCCTAACACATGGTAAGCCCTTAATAAATGCTTGTTGACTTGTTGGCCTACAAAGGTACCCTTTTGGCTCTAAGGAAACTGGGAAACTCATGCCCCCAAACTGGACATACTAAACCATTTTAGCATGAGAAATCCTTTCCCAGCAAACTAGTCACTTCTCTACTGGGGAGAAATGGGAAAAATCTGATTTTATGTTGAGGTTATCACAGTAAGGAAATCATTTCAGAGAACTTTTCAGTGTTTGCTTTTTAAAATTTTTCTTTTTTTATGAATTTAACAAATATGAACATTTCAATAAAAGTATCAATGATAAAAGCTAGCATTTAAGGTTTGTCTTACATTTATTATGTCAATATACAAAGAACAGAAAAAAGATTGTATATGAAACCTTGAGGATATATATATATATATATATGAATTTCTGTTACATATAGATTATTTTCAATAAAGTTTATATGAAATTTGATTTGGTGATAAAACTGACCTACTTCTCTGTGTCCCCTTAATAGCCAACATTTATGATAATAGCTAACACTTACATAATGCTTTGAGGTTTTACAAAGTGCTTTACAAATGTTATCTTATTTCATCTTGGGTACTATTATGATCTCCATCTTATAGATGAGGAAACTGAGGCAAATAGAGGTTAAGTGATTTAGATTCCCCAAGGTCTAATGGTAGGATATGCTGGAACCAACTCCTATGGGAGCTGATTGTTAAATTTTCCCTGTGAAAATTTATACCTTAGAAATTCAGCAAATGTTACAAATCTAGGCTTGATTTATTTTTGTGTGTGGATTTTCTGGAGTTAAGAGAGTGATAGGCAAAATGTCAATAATGCTTGTGATGTCTTAGTAAGGAAGAGACATTGTCAATGTTAGACCACTATGGAAATGTGACTTGCTTTTACTATCATTGTTGTCATCACTACCACAATCACCACCACCACAATATCACCTACATATATGCTCCCTCCCCTCTCTGAGCTCAGCGGTCTCCCAATTTCTTGACAAATTGAACTTCCAACAAGATTCCATTTGTAGATCTTCTCTGCACCCATCACTCTAGTTTGTATTAGAGTCATCTGTGGATGTGTTCTACCCTGCTACGAGATCACAAATTCCAAGACCAGGGTTCATTTATGTTTTATCTCCCACCTAGCATTGAGTGGACTGCTATGAAAACAGTAGGCAGCTAATAAATGTAGCTGAAGTAGTCTGAATTGCTTCCAGTCTAAAATACTTTTTCAGCTGAGGTTGACAAGGCCAGCTTTTTCATCCTTTTATCCTTTAGTCAACCTGCTGATTTTTAGCACAAGGCACCTCAAAACACTCTCCATTTTCCCAGAGACAGCTCCAGTGTACTCAGGGCTAACTCTCTAATAGAAAGTGTGATTGTTCTCTTCTCCTAAAGGTCTGACAGCCTAAAAGGCAGCAATGACAACAATATTCCACATTAAATTTATTCTAATAGTCTATCCATTTCAGAGCTTTTGCAGGTTTTGCTTTCTCCAAATCTCTGAGCCCAGAATGTCTTTGAAGAGGGCATTGACTCGGTGTGCTTCAGTCCCCTGACTCTAGCAGTAAAATTGTCAAATAAATTAACGGAGATCATTGCCATATTTTACTGTTCATGGATTTGAACATTTCCAATTGACTGCAAGTAATGAGGGATACAGGGGTCAACCTAACACCTGACCCATGCACCATGCTGCTTAAAAAACCCACAAAAGAAAATGTCCTATTTGATACTTAATCTAGAGGATTAATAATTTCTTTCTCTTATTTTTTCTTGCTTTTTTTCCTAGTGAGAAGCAGATGGCATCATGGAAAGAACACAGGATTCAGAATCAGAATCCCAGGGTTCAAGCCCTAGGCACACCCCTTGTGTGGCAGTGTGACCTTCAGGGGGTTTCTCAAACTCTCTGAAAAAGGTGAACCTCAGTTTCTTTATCTGTAAACTAAGGCTAATAATCTTGCCCTGCTTCATTCACCAGGATGTGGTAAGAAGTATGTCTTGTAAATTGCAAAGTTCTATATGAAGCTAAATCATTCTTTGTTTAAGGCCGAGAAATTTCTAATTTGGGGCTTGCTAAGAAAAATGTTGGAAGGGGACCCCATTGACTTCAGAACAGTTTCTAGGATGAAAGATGGAGGACAGAGACCAGAGACCAGGCTAAGGAGGGTTCTGCTGCAGGGCACTGACATAAAGGGGAGGGGGTGGAGTAAATCATGCTTCCTCTCTTCACTGGTCTGCTGTCCCAGTATCTTCCTACCCTAGGGAGCCTCCCACAAGTGCAGGGTCACTATCCCATCCCTGGTCCCTGGGCTCTACCCCACACAGCAAAGCTGCTACCATCTTTCTATCCTGTCCCTGTCTCCCAGAGGTCAAGAGGATTCAGGGTTAGAATCTCTGGGGGACAGGCAATCTCCTCCCCCATCAGACTCACTCTGCTGAGATAGGCTATCCACTGCCCCACCACCACCCCAGGTGAATTTGCCCTTAGTGATAGTGTAGGTACTTTCCCCTTAGTGCCAGGACAAACAAAATATGTTCATTTTTATTCCTTTCTTAAAACAGTTCTCATGATTTCAGGGGGTTTTTTGTTTGTTTGTTTTTAAGAGGTAGACTAGCGGAGATGGGGGAGATACAGTTAGAGAACAGTTATTTTGGAAAGATCTGGATGTCTTAGGAGACCTCAAGCTCCACATGAATCATCTAATAGTGGCAACCAGGAAGGGTCATGAAGTCATGAGCTATATCAAGAGACAAAATAGGGAAGTCATAGTCCTGTTGTACTCTGCCTTCATCAAACTTATCCACAGGATCGTGTTTTAGTTCTGTGTACCTCAGTTTAAGAAGACTATTGATAAGCCAGAGAATGTCCATAGGAAGACAACCAAGATGGTGAAAGACCTTCAGATCATACCATCTGAGTGTGGTTGAAGGACTGGGCATAGTCTAGAGCAGACCGGTGGGGGGTGGGGATGAGATAAAATAGGTAGCTGTCCAAAAATAGGATCAGTTGCCTCTTCTTGACTATGTTTGAGTGGGGATTCCTTTTGTGTATGGGTCACACTAGATGACCATACCTAGTCCCTTCCAATGCTAAAATTCTGTGATTCTGTAATAGTTTAATCCCCTAGGAGAATGTAAGCAAATCAAGGCGGATACTGTTTTCTCTATTTGTATACTTAGCGCAGTACCAGGCATCTAGTAGGTACTAAATAAATGCTTATTAAATTGAATAACTGAATGAATAACTACCTGGTTCCCAGTGAAGAGATGGCTTCCTACAAACTCATGCTTATAGTTTTAACTAAATATTGTAAAATAAAAGAAAAAAGTAACTAATAGCCTACAGAGCATCTCCAGTGGCTGGGGCCAGCGACCTGTGGTGGAAGACAGCCGAATGTTTATTTCTTGGTTGTAGACAGAGACATCACTGTGAATGTGGCACCTGAGTGCTGGCAAGGTTGGCTGCCTAAAGCCAGAGCATTTGAATTGTTAGAAGAAGCGTGAAATTAAAATGAGCAGAAACAGAAATTCAAAGTGATCCAAACAACTCAAATAGGAAACGGGGTGAGACCAATTATTTAATTTATTTTATTTTATTAAGGAAGGTTAGAGCACATAGGATCCTGTTGTCTGGCCTTGTGCAACAGTCTCCTGCATGGTGGCAATAAATATTAGAGCTCTGGGGCAGCTAGGTGGCGTAGTGGATAAAGCACTGGCCCTGGATTCAGGAGGACCTGAGTTCAAATCCAGCCTCAGACACTTGATACTTACTAGCTGTGTGACCCTAGGCAAGTCACTTAACCCTCATTGCCCAGCAAAAAGCCAAAACAAACAAACAAACAAACAAAATATTAGAACTCTTATTGGCTCTTTCCCTGCTCTGAGTTCCCATTGCAAGCTGGAATTTCCAGGGAAGGAGGGGGAGGACAAGAGAAAGGGAAGGGAGTAAGCATTGGTATAGTACCTACTGTGCCAGGCATGTGCTAGGTGCTTTCTACCAATATTATCTCATTTGATCCTTTCACCAAACCTAGGAGGTAGGTGCTGTTATTATTCCAATTTTATAGTTTACAGGAAACTGAGGCAGAGGTTAAATGATTTGTCCAGGGTCATACAGCCTAGGAAGTGTTGGAGTCTGGGTTTTAATTCAGGTCTGCTTGACTCCAGGCATGGCATCTCTAGCTGCCTCAAAAGGTCTCCTGGGGGGCAGCTAGGTAGCACAATGAATAAAGCACTGGCCCTGGATTCAGGAGTACCTGAGTTCAAATCCAGCCTCAAACACTTGAGACTTACTAGTTGTTTGATCCTGGGCAAGTCATTTAACCCTCATTGCCCTGAAAAAAGAGGTCTGCTGAAGCTACCCTTCACTAATATTAGCAAAGCATGCATTTATAGAGCACTTCTCATATTTGCAAAGCACTTTATGAACATCACCTTATTTGATTATCATAATGATCTTGTGAGGTTGAGTGACTTGCCCACAGTCACACAGCTAGTAAGTATCAGAGGCAAGATTTGAACCCAATTCTTTCTCATTCCAAGCCCAGCACTCTAGCCACTACTTCAGGCTGATTTCCATACCAGTAAAATTGTGTTTCTTTTTTTTTTTTTTCAGGGCAATGGGGGTTAAGTGACTTGCCCAGGGTCACACAGCTAGTAAGTGTCAAGTGTCTGAGGCCGGATTTGAACTCAGGTCCTCCTGAATCCAGGGCTGGTGCTTTATCCACTGCACCACCTAGCCTCCCCTCATACCAGTAAAATTGTAGATATCCTTGACAAACTCAAGAATCTAGGACTTAGTAAGTAAGTAGCATGGTAGAGAGAATGGTTGGCCTGGAATCAAGAAGACCTAATTTCAAATCCAGCTTCAGACACTTACTATCTATGTGACCCTGGTCAAGTCACTCACCTTCTATCTGCCTCAGTTCTCTCATGTGTAAAATGAGAGTTAAAAATAGCACCCACCTCCTGGGGTTGTGAGGATCTGACATGATAATATTCATAAACCACTTAACACAGTACCTGGTACATAGTAAGACCTATATAAATGTTATCTGCTACTGTTGTTGCTAAGAATCTTCCCTAAGAGACTGATTGAATGATGAAACCAATGTGGGATCTGTCACCAATACACTTCAATTCAATTCATTTCAATTCCATTCCATTCAAAAGTCATATGCACACAAATATTTTCTGAGGAATCAAATCATTTTGTCTTTAAAAGCAGCATCGGATTGTCTTTTCTAGCCATTTCTTTAAAAAAAACCCCAACAAATCCAAGCTTTCTTTAACCTCTATTCTAATACTATTCTTAAGCAATGCCACATTTTCTTTAATATTTTTTTGGATGAGAGGTCATGGGGAATCATAGGAAAAACTGTGAACTGGAAGTCAGATGACCCAGGCTCAAATTCTACTTCCAACATTCACTAGCTGTGTGACTTGGAGAAGCTGCAGAATCATGAATTTTAGACTTGGATTGAACTTAAGTTATCATCTATTCCAATGCTTCATTTTAAAAGTGAGGAAACTGAGACCCAGCAGAGAGAGTGACTTGCCCAAGGCCACACAGATAGCTAGTGTCGTTTGACTGATGTTCCCCCCCACTCCAACATGTTGCCTCTTTGAGATTCCATTCTCTCATCTCTGAAAGGGGGATAAAAATTCCAGGGCATAGTGGATGAATTCTTAAGGTGGGGCCCATTAACTTTTTTAAAAAGAAATTTTAGTAGCAATATTTCAAGATACTTGGAATCGCATGTAATCATATATATTTTATCTTATGTATTTAAAATATTATTCTGAGAACAGGTTCATAGACTTCATCAGACTGCCAAAAGAGGTTATTACTTAAAAAAAGTTTAAGAATCCCTAGTGTAGAGGATAAAGTGTTGGTGTCAAGAAGAACTGGGTTTCAGTTCTTCTTTCTTTCTTTCTTTCTTTCTTTCTTTCTTTCTTTGTTTGTTTCTTTCTTTCTTTCTTTCTTTCTTTCTTTTTGCGGGGCAATTAGGGTTAAGTGACTTGTCCAGGGTCACACAGCTAGTAAGTGTCAAGTGTCTGAGGGCAGATTTGAACTTAGGTCCTCCTGAATCCAGGGCCAGTGCTTTATCCACTGCAACACCTAGCTGCCCCTCAGTTCTACTTCTGATGCTTGATTAAGTTACCTTGTTTACTAGCACTCTGATTTAGGCTCTTCTGTTCCCGTTTGGTGGAAGAACCACTCACGTCAATAAAATCGTAACTGACCCATTTCACAGGATTGTCATGAGGACTGGATGAGACAGTGGATGAGACTTGGCTGCTATACAACCCTAGACAAATGCCATCTCTGTTTATCACTATCCTTCTGAAATCCTGCTTTGATACCTCATCAAGGAGTAGGGATGGCTACACTTTCTCAATGACCATGCCCACAGGCCAGTAGGGTTCAAGCTCTGGCTGATCCTTCTAAGCTGGAAAGGTTTCAAGTAGGGGATCATGCAGTGGCCATTCCAGTATCAGCTTAACTAAGCATGGAGTGACTGAACATTGGAAGATTGGTTTCTGGGTAATGCTTTGTTTGGTTGGTTATCACAATTTATAAAGATGACCTACTCATTCAAGGCACCTTACAAAGAAAGCTACTATGAAAAGGAAGGGTTGCAATGTGTATCAGCAGAATGAGTAGTATAGCAAAGATGACAGTCTGAAAGGGTCATCATTCTAAGCATTATTATTTTGAGATCAGTGTCCAAACTCCAGAATTCCTTTTGTGGACTTGAAGGTTTTTGTTTGTTTGTTTGGTTGGTTTTTGTTTTTATTGTATGGCAATGAGGGTCAAGTGACTTGCCCAGGGTCACATAGTTAGTACGTGTCAAGTGTATGAGTCTGGATTTGAACTCAGGTCTTCCTGAATCCAGGACCGGTGCTTAATCCACTGTACCACCTAGGGGCTCCCACTTGAAGGTAAACTGGAAATATTTCCCTAAAGTTCTCCCTCATCAGCAAAGTAATTATCTCCATCAGCTTTAGACTTCTCTCTTCCTGGGGCATATTATAAATATCCAATCATTTTCTGGCATAGCTCCCAACTGGACTAAGTTCTCTCAACTGTGAGGAGCTGTTGCCCATTCTGACTGCAGGACCTAAAGGGGAGATGGGCTAAACACCATTGGCTTGGTGGAGCCCACTTCCCCAGCTTTGATGGATGCATTAGGCAATCTTCATACCTCCTTGCGCACAAAATAAATTGCATTTTCTCACTTTGAGTTTGTAAAAAGGCACAGTTAATTATGATGGCTGCAACGCTCATGCATTGTGCCTTGGCTCCATGTCAGCAGGACCCATGTTCACAGAAAAATGAATTAATTTAAACTAATTGCTTTAGCTTAAACAACTCGCTTCCATTTAATACAATATTTGTAACTGAGTTTGGCTCTGCCAGCACCACTTCTCCTAAGAGAGAGCACCCCTCCTTGGTCACACTCACTGGGCTCATGCTAAGCCAGTTTAATGATTACTTTAGAAAACTTAAGTGAACATTCTAGCCTCAAAGAGAGGTCAGGGGATACATTCAGAATGTTCCCTTGCAATATTTTCTAAACAGAATCAGATTTGCAAAGCACCGATCAGCCCTCAATTCTGGAACATTAGCATAATCTGACATTGGAAAATGAATTGTTCCCAGAAAACACTGAGTGCAATCATATTTCAATCTAGCCGAAGTTGCATTTTTTCCCATTGTTTTGTTGTAAATCCAGGAGGGAAGGCGGAGTTGTTACAACTCTAGAGTGGCCTTGCATTTTAAATATGAGCCAACTGTCTTTACTGCCCTCTCTCATCACTATTCTGTGACAGGCTTCTCACTTCCCTCCCAACCCAAGCCAAACTCATCAGGGAGTCACAACTGGTGTGATCTGGTGTCACCCCACTTGAAAGGAGCCAAAAGAAAATTGGAGACACCCTTTCTTTAGGAACAATGAGCCACAATTAAAAAGTCCTACGTTGGCAAAATGGTCAGAAATGAGGCAGCACAGAGTGGAAAATAAGCAATCCACCATGGGGGAAGCAGTGCATGCTAATTCTGCACCGGGTGCTTCCTGGTAATTGC
Organism: Dromiciops gliroides; assembly: GCF_019393635.1. Classification (NCBI taxonomy): domain Eukaryota; kingdom Metazoa; phylum Chordata; class Mammalia; order Microbiotheria; family Microbiotheriidae; genus Dromiciops; species Dromiciops gliroides. Next base: position 699,013,787 of record NC_057861.1, on the reverse strand, counting down.
AGGCCCAGGCTGGGAGTCCTTCAAAGACCAATCAGAGAGTCATACTTCTTATTGATGCACTTTGATGAGCAACAAACCCCAAGCAAACAGAGATCTGCATAAAGCTTTGCCATAATCCAAATCCATGCTTCTCCAAGATGGTTCCTCAAGATGGTATGTGGAAGGTCTCTTGGGAATTTCATGCTTAAAATGTTGCAAAGTCCATCTTTTACTCTCATACACTTATGAGTAATAAAAACAAAATATGGGGGGCAGCTAGGTGGCACAGTGGATAAAGTACTGGCCCTGGATTTAGGAGGACCTGAGTTCAAATCCAGCCTCAGACACTTGACACTTACTAGCTGTGTGACCCTGGGCAAGTCACTTAACCCTCATTGCTTCCTCCACCACCCCCCCCCAAAAGCAACAACAACAAACAAAAAATATGGTCTGATATACTAGAAGCTCCCTGAGAACAGGGACTGCTTTCTGTGTGTGTGTGTGTGTGTGTGTGTGTGTGTGTGTGTGTGTTTTGCTTTTGTATCTATAGTGCTTAGCATAGCACCTGGCACTTGTTCAATTGACATAACTTGTTTGTATGCCCTGCACTCAACATTGCATCTGGCACATAGCAGGTGCTAAGTAAGTAAAATAACATGTAATGTGCTTGCAAACTTTAGGTAGGTTATTATTGTTCACCTGAGTCTCACTCTTTGTGACCACATTTGGGGTTTTCTTAGCAAAGATATTGAAGAGGTTTGCCATTTCCTTCTCCAGCTCATTTTACAAATAAGGAAACTGAGGCAAACAGGGCTAAATGACCTGCCCAGGATCACACAGTTAGTATGTGTCTGTGGCTAGATTTTAACTCAGGAAGATGAGTCTTCCTGATTCCAGTCTTGGCACTCTGTCCACTATACCACTTAGCTGCCCTTGGCAAACCTTAACTGTATAAATGCTAGCTATTGCCATTGTCATCGTTGTTATTAGTTGTGTGACTCTTGGCAAATCACTTAACTTCTATCTGTTCATCTGTAAAATGGGATGATAATAGCACCTACCTCTCAGGGTTGTCATGAGAATCAAATGAGATAATATTTTTTAAAAGTAATTAGTGCAGTGCCTGATATATAGTTGAAAATAAATGTTCAGTCTATTATTATTATTATTATTGCTAGTGGTGGTGGTACCATATGCTTGTTCATTGATCTCACGGGTGGTTCACTGAAAGCAGAGCTAGTCTTTACCATTTGCTTTGTTGATGGTTTCCCTTCTCTCATTGTTGAGTGGCAAGTCATCACAGACTTGTACATTCATAGAACCTGAGCTGGGAGATCATCTAGGCTAGGAGTTTTTACACTGAGATTTATAAATTATTTTTAAAAACATAACCTGGATTATGACACTTTTTTATTTAGCTCATTTAAAAACTCGATTCTGAGAAAGCGTTCATAGGCTTCACCAGCCTGTTGCCAAAAATATCCATGATACAAACAAGGTAAAGAGCTCCTGATCTAGCCCCATTCCCTACTCAAAACACTAAGGCATTAGCCTTCTACAACATTACCAACACCTGGGCATCCATCTTCTTTTGGAACAGGATGCTGGGAAAATCACTATATCATGGCACAACCATTCCAGATTTGACAAATTCCATTATTAGGAAGTTTGTCTGCTAGTCCTTTGCCCTGACAAAGTAGTTTATGAACCGTATATGTCCTCGAATGATTGATATAAGCCAGTCTTTACCACTGTCCTAAGGAGTAGGTTAATTACACTGTGACCTAAGAGGCAAGGACCTCTGAACTCAGATTCTATCTCTCTTCCACTGCCCATATAAGCTGATAAGTGGCAGCATTCAGAGGAAATTTGGGGGGCTGCTTATAGATGCCAGTCCAGCCCACTCCCTATCAGTGAAAATACTCAGCACCATGCAGAAAAGCCAAGCCACCATCCATGAATTGGCTCAGTATAGAGACTGGCTCACCTCTTTGAACCTGGTTCATTTTCTCAGACCCCCTTGGAAGCCATGCTCATTGGGACTTCCCTGTATTTGTTCATAATGCTCCCCACCTTGGAATTCAGTTGCTTTTCATTTTGTTCTCTCTTAATTGTATTCATCCTTTAAGACCCATGTCAACCTTTCCCCAAACTTCCCATGCATCTTCCAGACCATGTTGATCTCTCCTTTCTCTGACCTCCTATAGCAATTAGTAAAAACAGTTTGGCATTTGATTATATGCTATCTTGTTTCCAAGTTTACATAGTTATGACTTGTTTCCCCAACTAGATTGTAAATTCTTGTGGGCAAAGACCATCTCTTATCTTTGTTCTCGGTGCCCTCACAGCACCGAGAATTCAGCTAGGCATACTAGGTGCTCTAGATGTTGAATAAATGTTTTTGAATCTAGCACAATCTGATTTAAGTGTGTCCTGATACATTGACACAAGTTTTGTTTGAGTCAGACCTATAGAGAGAAATGGGGAGAGAAATGGGTCTGAAAGGTTCTCAACTCTCCTCTGGTTCCTTTTCAGCAAAACACTTCTCCTTCTGTCCGACCACCAGCTGATGTTTCCTGCCTCCCAGGGTAGTAGCTCTCTTGTCAATGCTTTCTGTATGAACCCCTGTCATGACACTTGCTTTGAGCCCATGATTCTCCACAGCAAGTCATACTAGAAGTCATTATGGGACGTAACCTAATTCATCAGGCCATAGATACTTAAACACAGTATTTTCTTCTTGGCCTTCCCCCCAGCTTGTTCAGTGCTGGTGACTCCTCCTTTTCATGTATCCCACTGAGAACAATTTGGCTGGAAGCCGCTGACATATGTTACACTCTGCATACTAATCTCTCAGGTATTTGTACATTCTCTGATACCGTCCCTTACTGTGCAGAGTGATGATGCTGCCCTTTGTCACACTCTCCACGTGGCTTCCTTCATTCTCCCTGTGGATGATGAAGCTGTGGTCACATCAATGCCTCCTGCTGAAATCTTGTACTGAGGTAGTAATAAAGACAAAAACCATCATGGGAACAAATTGGATACAAGGTCGTAAAGTTAGCAAGGGAGAAGAGAGAGCGAGAGAGCGAGAGAGCGAGAGAGCGAGAGAGCGAGAGAGCGAGAGAGCGAGAGAGCGAGAGAGAGAGAGAGAGAGAGAGAGAGAGAGAGAGCGAGCGCGAGCGAACGCGAGCCTGTGGAAAGATAAGCCAGAACAGCTGAGGCAGCAACAAAAGAGCCACAACCAGTCAGAGGGCTGTCCAGGGATGCAGTGATTTTTTTTCCCCATGGGCATCGACAAAGCTCTCCCAGATGCGACCACTGGATGGAGACCACTTTTGCTGGGTAATGCAGGCAAGGCTCAACATTTAGAAAAGCCAAGTGTACAAATGATCAGTTTGACCCACTAATAGCTTGTCATATCATTTCATCTTCCCATCCCCCACAAGGTGATGTTCTCTAACCATGCCAGTCTTCTTTTCAACATGAGAATGATAGGATGCCAGAGCTGGAAAGGACCTTTGAGATCATTGGGTCTACTCCCCTCATTGTCTCGCTGAGGAAACTAAGGTGCACAGAGGGAAACTGACTTGTATAAGGTTTTCTGGCTCCCAATCTACTCTACCACTCTGCCTTCATCTAGAACAAAAGGACTCAGGATTGGTGCAGTGAGATGGCATGAAAATGAACAGGAGGATCAACCTCAGGAAGTTAGTATGATACATGGGGAAGTGGCTGAATTTAGAGTCAGAGGTCCTGGGTTCAAGTCCTAACTCTATCAGTGGGTGATCTTAGGCAAGTCATTTAATTTCTGTGCCTCAGTTTCCTCATCTGTAAAATGAGAGGTTGGACTAGATAATGGCTAGATTTGCAAAACACTTTAGATATATTTATTATCTCATATAATCCTCACAGCTTCCCTAGGAAGGAAGTGTTGTTATTATTCCCATTCCTAGATGAGAAAACCAAGGCAGATAGATTTGAAGTAATTTGCCCATTAAGTATCTGAGGTAGGATTTGAACTCAGGCTTTGCTGACTTTAGGTCCAGTACTCTAGCCCCTGTGTCACCTAGTTGCCACTTAGCTACTTTCCAGATCTAAATGGACCCTAACAGTCCTAAAACTAAATTACCAGAGTTTTCTTTCCAGCTTTATCACCCATTAGATGTATAACCAGCTAACCTCTCTGAGTCTCAGTTTCATTATTTGTAAAATGAGATTAAACGTGTCCATATTTTCCCCTTATAGGGTTATTGTGAGGAAAGTATGTTGTAAAACATAAAATCCCATGTGACCATGAGCTATTATTTTTGTTCTAGATATATTTTTGGAAAGGTGCACATAAATCAAATGTTTGTCAGTTAAATCCAATTTTGAATATGTTAGGAGAATTCAATATTTACAGGCATACTTAGGAGAATCCTTTGGTAAAGCAAAGCGTCCTTATATGATACAAATAAATCACCCCTAATTTGTTTTGTGAGGCCCAATTTTTCACAGTGTTTTTTCCAAGTGGGTCACATCTGTAAACACCACAAAGAATGGGAAAGAAGGAGAAGTAACAGAAGTCTCATGAGCTATAATTGCTTCCTTTTTTCTACTGTCAAAGCTTGCATGGGAAAGAAGGCAAAAATGTGATTATCTGGCATGTCCAAATCTGTTATCTAATGGAGGAACTCAACACCAAGTACATCTAGTAGGCACTGACATCTGCAGTTAGTTGGCAAAATGCAACCTGGCTTTAAGGTTGTTAGTGGTGACAGCCTATAGGACCACAGGATAGAGATGGGGTACCCCAGGGAAAAGGATACACCCCATTTTCTTGTTATTGTTGTTTGTTCTTCATTCTCAAATAGGAGATATCATGATTTGCAGTGAATCGGATTTAAGTGAGGGAGGGCTATGCAAGGTCACTAACCTCACTCTCTCCTCCAGGGCCATCTAGATCCAGTGGCAAGATATATATCAGGACTACTGGAGATGACCCCGGGTGTGTATGGCAATTGGGGTTAAGTGACTTGCCCAGGGTCACACAACAGTAAGTGTCTGAGGTGAGATTTGAACTCAGATGCTCCCAAATTTAGGGCCAGTGCTCTATCCACTGAACCAATTAGCTGCTCCTCCCTACTTTCTAGAACAAGATGAAACCTAACTAAAAGTGGCCTGAAAGTGAAATTGAAATTGCAGAGAAAGCTTTGCATCTGTTTGAGCAGTGGAAGGACACCGATAGCGCATGGACTTTATTGATGGTGAGAAAACAACTGAGGAAAAGCTGCTTCTATTTTTTATTCAATGGTTGATTTCCCAGGAAGATTTGAACTGCATTGTCATCAAGCTCATGCAGCTGAACATTCTGCCCTTTATTCTTTTCTTAATTGTAAAACTTTTAATGGTGCCTTTTGTTTTAATATTACATCAAACTTTGAATATACTCTTTTCTACTCAGTAAATCTTCCTTTGTAGCAAAAATAAAAAGGAAACAACACAAAACAGTTTAGCAAAATCAACCATATCTGACAGCATATGAAAAATTCCACACTCACAGTTCCCTACTCCTCCAAAGAAAGTAGTATCTTTCATTCTTGCCAGAAAAACACTGAAAACAATGCAGTTCAAGCTAACAAACATTTATTAAGAAAACATGTTGAATGGAGGAATTCAACTGAGAAAGACAGGTTATAGTACATCACAGACTAGCCATTCTACGAGAATACAAGATTATATCCAATGCCCTGCAGTATCTAGAGAGCAGGAAAATTCATTCAATGAATAGTATTAAAGGCCTCTGATGTTCAAGGCACAATGTTCCACAGTGTTCCCGGGGGAGACAAAAATAAATATGACACCAGCCCTGCCCTCATGATCATAATGATGACCTTGAGTCATCAAGAAAAGGTTACATTATGCTCCATATGCTCTGTTTCCTAAGATAGGAAGCACATAACACGTTAGAAGTATTTCCTTCAAAATATCGAAAATGAAAAAAGGTTTCAGCATTTAAGTCATTACACTTGGGCATCCAGAGAAATCCTGTCTTGGCAACAGATTGAATATGGAAGGCGGAAGAGTGAGAAAAGAATCAGGGATTAATGAAGTTATGAACTCAAGTGGCTTTGAGGATGGTGGTGTCCTCAATAGACATGGGAAAGTTTAGAAGAGATCAGATGATCAGTTCTGGTTCTGGACATATTGCTTTTGAGATTTCCACAGGACATTCGGAACACATACAACAGGTAGCTAGGAAAGAAGAATTATATATTCCACAGAGAAATTAGGACAGGCAGATTTGGGAGTCATCTGTTTTGAGATAAAAGTGAATCTATGGGAGTAGGTGAGATCATTCAGTGAGAGACATTAGAGAAAGGAAAACTCCATTATTCCTTCTAACTTCCCTACTGTGTCAAGGTCACCATCATCCTTCTAGTCAACTCAAACCCTATCCTAGTGTTGTAACTGCAGAGTCATCATGGAGTCTTCAATCTCTTTTATGCCCATCTCAGAGTAATCATTGAGACTTGTCCAATTTTTCTCCACAACTTTTCTTGCATTCATTTCCTTCTCACTATTTCCCCACCCACCACTCTCAGTCAAGACTTCTTCACTTCTCACCTGACTACTGCTCTAGGTAGCACGGTTGGTAGAATGCTAGGCCTGGAGTCAGAAGGCTCAATGACTTCTTATTTTCCCTAGGATAAAATACAAATTCCTCTGTTTGACATTTAAAGCCCTTCACAATCTAGCTGCAAGTTCTCTTTCCAGACTGATTTCATATCACTCCCCCTCCTGTACTTTATGCACCAGCTGAACTGGCCTACTTGCGGTTTCCTGTGCATGACATTCTATTGCCTGTCTCTGTGCCTGTGTCAAGGATCCCCTTCCCCTTCATCTCCTTCCTCTTTTACAGAGCCCTAGGTCTCTTCAGGATTTAGTTCAGGTGCCTCTTCCCACTCATAAACCTTAGACATGACTTCTCTTTCCTCCCTCTGAAATTAGTTTGTATTTGTTTTGCTGATTGTTGATATTTATTTATCTTTGTTCATGTTGTTTCCCAGTAGAAAGCGAGTTTTTTGAGGACAGGGATGGTTTTGTTTTATTTTTGGCTCAGAAATACCCAGCATCTAGTGTCCAGTATATGGTAACCATGTAAAGGTAAAGTTCAAGTTAGAGACTTGGGAGGCATCCATGCTAAGGATGGGTAGCTTCTGATAGCAAACAAAGTTCAATCTGAGTACAGAGCCAAACAGGTCACTCCAATGAAGAGCCAAAACCTGCCAGGCAGACATATAAAGGTACTAGATACTTAGAGGAGCAGCTGGTGAAGGTATACTTTGTTCTTTGAAATGTACCTGCCTGTGAAGTTAATGAGTAACTATGGCTGCTCTTTGGGAGGAGTTGTAGCTCAGGAAAGGTTAAGAATCCCACTCTACAACAGTGATCAACAATCAAAAAGCCAGGCACTGTGCTAAGTGTTAGTAATACAAAGAGAGGTGAAAATTTGCCCTCAAGAAGCTCATATTCTAAAGAAGGAGAGAGCATGTAAATAAATATGTACACACATGATTTATATGGTATAAATGGAAGATAATGTTAGAGGGATGGAAATATAATGGGAGGGGGGAAGAAGGCTGGAGTAGGGGAAAGCCTCCTGAAGAAGATGAGATTTCACCTGAGTTGTGAAAGAAACCAGAAAAGTTAGGAGGTGAACATTAAGGGGAAAAGCATACCAGGCTTGGGGGACACTCAAAATGGAGGTGTAGAGATAGAAGATGGTATGTTGTCCTATAAGAGGAATGGCAAATGATGAGGGTAGATGGATCATTTGAGTGCAGAGAGGGGAATAACTTGTAAGAAGACTAGAAAAGTAGAAAGAAATCAGGTTGTTAAGGACTTTGGATGCCAATCCTGGAACTTTGGTTTTGATCCTAGAGGTGATAGGGAGCCCCTGGAACCATCCCCAATAAATGATCATCCAGTCCCTGCCTAAAGAATTCCAATGAGGAGTTACCCATGACCATGACTTAAAGTTCCCATTGTATTTTTGCATAACTCCAATGGTTATGAATTTTTTCCTTACACCAAGCCTAAATTAACCTCTCAGCAACTTCCATCCCATCATTCCTAGATCAACCTTCTGGAGCAAGGCAGAGAAAGTTGAATCCCTCTTCTACAGGAAGAGGAAGTTTCAAATACTTAAAGATATCAATGAAGTCCGACCTCAATAATCTCTCTTTTCTATTCTCTTTTTTTTTGGGGGGGGGCAATGGGGGTTAAGTGACTTGCCCAGGGTCACACAGCTAGTAAGTGTCAAGTGTCTGAGGCCAGATTTGAACTCAGGTCCTCCTGAATCCAGGGCCGGTGCTTTATCCACTGCACCACCTAACCACCCCCAATATCTCTTTTCTAGACCAAAACCACCAGTTTCTCCCATTGATGCCCATACAGAACAAATATGAGGCTCTCCACTATCCTGGTTTCACTCCATGGGATAAGTGCCACTTTACTGCTCTTCTTCCTTAAGTATAACACATAGAAATGAACACAGATGAGGTATGACCAGGACAGAGTGGGACAATTGATTCCTTCTTCCTGAATGTTTTGCTTCTTCATATCTCTCTATCTATTCATCCATCCATCTATCTTCTTTCCACCCAACTGTCTATCCATCCATCCATCCATCTTCTATCCATCCAACTATCTATTTAAAAATACAGATAGATAGACAGACAGAACATATGCTCATGTCCTTCTACAGAATACCACACAGAACTTAAAGAGCCTCAACCCTAGCCCATTGATTGAGATTTAAAGAAGCAGTAAAGACAAATGTAATGTTCTGGTCAGACGCTCTTCCCAGACCTTCTGTAGTCAGGCAGGATCTACATCCTATACAGAACAGCGTCATTACTAAAGAAAAAGGCAGGAAACCCCCATCAATGGTGATGGCCTGCAATGGATAGTGCATCAATATTTCTTGCTTTCTTTTCTCTCCTTCAAACTAGACAGCCATTTCAGAATGCCAACAAGGAATTTACTATTCTGTTGTTGTTTTTTCTAAAAGAGCAATCTTTGTTTTATCAGTATCAGCCCTCTTTGTAAAACCAGCATCTACAGACAAGCAACACTCCCGGTCCTTTGCGCCCTGACCCAACAAGGCAGCCATGGATGACCGGAGATGTTTTCAGGGAAGGATAAGAAGGCCTTGGATAACACGGTAGAATGCCTACTACCACTGGAGGGGAATACTTTCACACTAAGACTAGATATATTCTGTCACTCAAGGAACCAAGCTTATTATGCCACTTGAAATCAAGGCAGGCCTTGAAATGAAGTCCCTTACTTTGTTTCATTTGATCAAATGTGATTGGGGGAAGGGAGCAAATGAGTGACATGGACTGAAACCATTTTTTAAAAACTGGCCCCGTGTTCTTTACGTTGTTCCTCCTGAGTGAAGCCCCTTGTTGGAGTTGCTTGGGGGAAGAAAAAGACACCATGGTTTTGGATGGGGAGGGAAAAGTGTATTTCATTTTAGGCTGCACTTCTAAACAAAACCATTTAAATGCAAAGCACTAAGTTCCTTGCTTCAATGGTTCTGACCTAATAAGACCACTAGTCAGACAGAAATCAAAGCACATGGCTTCATTAAAACAACAAACTCCAGGGGACCACAGTGACACAAGCAGAGGAGCTAATTAAACACGTACCTGACACTCCGTGAGCCTTCTCCTTCAGACCTAGAAGGAAACAGAACATAGAGACACTTAGAATGCTGTTGACACTTTCTGTGGAAAAATGCTCACATTATGATGATCAATGGCGAGTGACTAAGCTATTCTGATCAATACGATGATCCAAGACAATTCTGAAGGACCCATGATGAAAATATGCTATCCACCTCCAGAGGGAGAACTAATGGAATCTGAATGCAGATCGAAGCATACTGTTATTTTTTTTTACTTTGTTTTTCTTGTGTTTTCTTCCACAACGTGACTAATATGGAAATATGTTTTGCATGACTGCACATGTATAACCTTTATTAAGTTGCTTGCCTTCTCAATGAGGGGGGAGGGGAGGGAGAGTGGGAGGGAATTTGAAACTCAACATTGTAAAAAACAAAGGTTAAAAATGGTTTTTACATGTAATTGGGAAAATAAAATATTAAAATAGAATAGGGGAGAAAAAAGAAAAATGCAGACATCCATCCACTCTACGACATTCCCATGCTGGTAGGAGAGGTGAGGCAAGGGGAGGGAAGAGGAAGGAGTGAGGGAATGGAGGGTGGCTTCATTTATTACCTATTTGGTATTTCTCAAGCATTTCCAAACTATAAGTTCAATTTTCAAATACCAAAAAATCAATTATACCATTTTAAAAAGGAGACAACTGAAAAAGTCAAGAAATAGGATTGTATCACCCACTTAAACTTTCTCAAAGGCTGGGGAAAATACACAGCAATAAAGATGAAGACTTCACATTGTGCAAACCAAACAATGTGCTCTGGGCACTGACCTCACCAGAGGCAAGAGGATTAGTTTAATGGTGGTTAGCCTTCCGCTCAGTCAACTGGATTAAGAGGCCATGTGCAAACAGGTTCAGGAATCTAATCCTTGGATTTTCTAAATGTGAGTTTATTACCAAAATAAAAACATACTTAAGCCAGAGTTGGGCAATTAAAAGAGTCCTCTATGGATCAAAATCATGCCATAGGAAACTAAGTTGAAGGAACTGGACATGTTTATAGTAGAAAAGAGAATTCATATTGGCTGTCTTCAAGTATTGGAAGGCCTACAATATGGAGGGATTTGAGATCAATCTTCTGTTTGACACCAGAAGGAAGAGTCTTGGGACAAGTGGCCAAAGTTTCAGAGAGGCAGATTTCTGTTTGACAAAGGAAACCCCTTCTAATAATTAGAGCAGCTAGTAAAGATTTAACAACCAGCTCCCCCCCCAAATGTGCAACAGACTTTTAAGTTTAATTTGTATTATCATAGCTTTCTCCTTTCTTAAGTATAGGAAACCAACAAAACAAATCAAACCCTAATTTGTAGCAGCTGCCCCATTTCTGGGGTGTCAACGCTTATGCTGAAAATTCAGCAATCGTTTCTGAGCCCTCCAAAGCTGGCTCCAACACATCTGTGCAGCTGCCTCAACATGCAATGGAGTCTCTTGGAAGGTTTGTCTAGCTGGATGTCTCTAGCTATGTAAGGGCTGCTGTAAAGCAACTCAGTAGTAGTTAAAGAACTAGGATAAGGGTTCCTCCACTGAGGGGGAGGGTATTGGAATGAATAATGTGCTGCAATAACGTTCTGTTTTCTCCCCTCCTCTCATAAGATTGGAAGTTTGTTTAAATGATGCCTTTGTTAATGTCTAATATTAGAAAAGCACAATCTCAGAAGAAACAGGAATAAGCAATTTGGGCTCATTTCATTGCTAAAATGAGCTAGAAATCGACAGAAGAATTCAATGCTTGCAAAGACTGATAGAAAGTCAAGCAGAGTGCTACAGTATTATTTCACAGCTGAGGTTTCCACAAAAGGAGGAAAACACTTAGTTTCCAGAGTGAGCTCACTTGTGGAGATTGTGGGGGTTGGGGAGGGGTGGCCTGCCTTTCTAACAGACTGGAATCCTTTCCCAACATCCAGGAAAGTACCAAAATGCCTGGAGGATACATAGGTCCCTGGGAGTTTAGTCCAATCAGAAGGGTGGGTTGTTTAATTCCCGAGCAACCCAGGTCCTTCTCTACCCCACACCCCTTCCTTTTTTTTTTTTTAATGTGGGAAGCAGGTGCTATCATAAATTTTGAAGCTGTATAGGCCTCTGGGGAGGTGGGACTCTAAGTGGAGAGAAGGAGGGCTTTTCTTTCATTGTTTCTGAGCTTGGGCATGAGTCCTTTGATTTTTTTTTTTTTTTGGCAAGTGAAATAAAACCTGTCCTATATTTGATATTTTCTTAGCTGGAGTGCTCATATGGAAGCTGAGTGAATTTTTCTTTTTTGTTGCAAGGAGTCTAAACCTGGTATTCCCAGGGTGAAACCATGAGCCCCAAAGTATCATTCTATATGGAGTTTCTAAGATTGAACTTGGTCCATGTAAACCCAGAATGGACAATACTTGGAAGTAATCAAAGCGATCTTTAAAAAATACGTTCTACTTCCTGGGCTTTTCACATCCAATATGGCAAGGCTGTCTGTTCTGAGAAAATCAAGTATCTGACCAAACTTGTAGAAACAATTACTTGGCAACTTTCTGATAGTGTTCCTTTATTAAATTATCTCACTGTGAAAGAAAATGGATCGCCTCTGGAATGGAATGTGGCTGCTTCAATTGTATTCATTGTCCTATTGTAGGAAGAGATACTTTGAAAGAGCAGCTTGGAGTTTCTAGCTTGATTATTTCCTTCCCTCTCTCTTTTCTTCCCTCCCTTTCTTCTTGCTTCTCTCCCTCTCTTTTTTCTTTCCTGTCCTTGGGGACAGGGTAATGTCATGACTTTCAGTGAATTGGATTTAAGTGAGGGAGGGCTGTGCAAGGTCATCAACCTCACTCTCTCCTCCAGAGTCATCTGAGTCCAGTGGCAAGATATATATCGGGACCACTGGAGATGGCCCTGGATGTTTAAGGCAATTGGGGTTCAGTGACTTGCCCAGGGTCACACAGCTAGTAAGTGTCTGAGGTGAGATTTGAACTCAGGTCCTCCTAACTTCAAGGTCAGTGCTCTGTCCACTGCACCACCTAGCTGCCTCTATGGGCCAATATGGAAGACATGGAATGTCTACAATACCCTCTTCCCTCTCCCCTTTTCAGCTCCTCTTTATGTTTTGCATTTTCCTAGTAGAATATAAGTACTTTGAGAGTAGGGACTGCTTTGTTTTCTTGTGTTTGTATCCTCAGAGCTTCAGCACAGAACTTGGCACCCAGTAAGCCCTTAAATGTTTAATCTCACTATCTATACAAATAACTACAATGTAAAGTAGAAGCTATTACACAAATAAGAGAAAGACAAACATTTGTGGGAGAGTTCTGGGAGGGAACACTCACTTTGTACAGGGAAGGTCCCATTTTAAGTCACATGGCCCTTGAAGGTGATGTTATGGGTTCTTCAACAATCATTTGAGGTAAAAAGTATTATTTACCCCTAATTTACAGCCTAAAGCATATCACAGGATTTAAAACCAGAAATACAGCCTTTTAAATTTACAAGTGAAGAAACAGAGGCCCACCCAGAAGGCAAATGACTTTACCAAGGTCACATGGTATGTCTGAGTAAGGATTTGAACTGAGGTCTCCGGATTCCATATCCAGAAATCAGTTCACTGTAATACTGCCCTGTTATAAGTGTGGGTAGTGATGATACTTTGCCTAATAATATCAACAAAACCTAGCATTTACATAGCATTCTAAAGTTTGTAAAGGGCTTTAAAAATATTGTGTCATTTTATCTTCCCAAGAAGCTTGGGAAGTAGGTGCTATTATTATCCTCATTTTATAGATGAAGAAATTGAGACAGTCACAGGTTAAGTAACTTGCCCATGGTGTTTCAGGCTGGATTTGAACTCAAGTCTACTTAACTCCAGATTCAGGGCTCTTTCCACTGTACTACTCAGCTGCTACTTCTAGTTATAAGACCAACTGGACAGCAGGAATATAGTGATACTGTCAGTCCCACCCCTGGGGTTTACAGGCTCCAAAGAACAAATCTTGATCACACAGGGCAGTTGTCAGAGATGAATCCTCCTTTAGAAATACAGTTATTCCTTCCACATCTCTACTTTCCTCATTGCAATTTCGAGATATTGTGGATCACCATAAGAAATTAAACAGGGATTTTGGGCGAGTTTTGTGGAAACTGCAGATGGCACACCAAGGCTGGCAGACAATACAAAAAAAAAAGTATTTTTACTTAACATTGATCTACATATAGCCTATGACCAAATACTTAACCCAAATTTTACAATCATGTATTGTAAACACCCTACAAAAGGGGAAAAAAATTCAGACTTACTCTCTGGTGTGAAGGGAGGGCCAACAATTTTACAGGAATTTTCCAGATCTTGGGGATGTCATGCCCCTTATGCCATTCCCCCCTCTCAGATGTGGAAGGGATAACTGTAATGATAATCACCCAGTGGACAATGATGCCAGTGATAGAAAAGAGAAGTTTCATCACAAAATCCCTAGCTTGTAGAGAAAGCTATTCAGATAAAATCTTAGCTCCCCAAACGTCAAAGAGAGAATTACAGGTGTGTGACCTTCCCCTCTCTCGTCCCTTTCCTTCATATGTATAATGGAGGGATTTGATGATATGATATTTCAGGCCCCTTCAAGCTATGGATCTACAATCCTATGAACCCTAGGCAACACACATTCCCTCCTGGCTGGGTTAAATTTTCTCATCTGTACAATGAAGGGATTGTACTAGATTAACTCCCTTCTAACTATATGGTTCCATATTTGGAGCAGAGGCTTTAAGTGTGACTCCCTGGCAAATGTGGGGTGAGGGAGAGGTGAAGGTAGGTTGGACAAAACAAAAAAAAGGAAAAAGAAAGGAAGGAAAAGAGAGTTATTTCAGCATTTTAAAAATGCATAGAAGAAGATACAAGAAAAGTCAGAAAGAATCATATACAGGCAGGACAGCTTTGAAAGTTACTATATTTAAAAAGTAAAGCAACCTCTACATAAAAGATATTTACAGTTTTGTGTACAATCCTTTTTATCTGTTCTACTATAGTATATGGAAATGCTCCCTTTATTTAGTGTTTGTTAAGTTTGGAATAAAAAAAGAGAGACTGCAGCATTTAAAAAAAAAACCCAACCATTGATTCAACTCAAGATTCAGTTATTCATTCATGAATCCATTGTTCACCCATCCATCCATTTATCCATTCATTTGCTCATTTGTTGGACAAACAATATTAAGTACCTGCTATTTGGCTAGCCCCAAATGCCATCTGTTCTTGTAAACAAAACTTAATCCCTACAGTATTTGGTTAGAGTATTAGCTACCTTCAAATATAAGCCTCGAAGCTAGAATGACATCTCTTTGAAAAGGAAAAAAATAAACACACCTGTAGGTGGTATTATTATTATTATTGAAAACCTACGATTTCATCAATGTAGGAAACTCCCTTTACCAATGCAGTTTATCAATTGTTTTGCAATTTCTAATCTGAGTTCCCTGGGGCACTGAGAAGTTAAGAGACTTGTCCAAGGTAAGTGATTTAGGCAGTATTCTTTTTTTTTTTTTTTTTAGTGAGGCAATTGGGGTTAAGTGACTTGCCCAGGGTCACACAGCTGGTAAGTGTCAAGTGTCTGAGGCCGGATTTGAACTCAGGTACTCCTGACTCCAGAGCCGGTGCTCCATCCACTGCGCCACCTAGCTGCCCCTAGGCAGTATTCTTGACCAGCCCAAGTCTACCTGACTTCTAAAAGCTAATTGTGTAAAATGACCACATCTTATGAAATTCCCATAAGTTAACATACCACTAATGATTCCCCAAACCAAAGCAAGTTAAAAGAAACCTCCCAAAGTGGGAAATTTAGAAATGAGAAATAAGCTTGAAAATAGGAAAGGAAAGTCATTTGGTTTTTAATTATGAACATTTAAGCTTCTAATAAAACACGGCATACAGAGTATATGCAAAACATTTTTAAATTTAATCAGTGCATTCAGTAGAGCCTCCTGGATGGAACAGTGGTTGTCTGCTTTCTCTCTGACTAGTCTAGTTAGAGCCTGAGGCACTAGTGGTTTGGAGATTCTCAGATTCTACCCCCCTTTACTGCACTGCGACCAGATGCACCTGGGAGCCAGCGCGAGCCAAGACTTGGCAGTAAAACAGAAACAAAAGCAAAGAACTTGCAAAAGTGCATCCTTGAAAATGAAGACCTGTGGTGGTTGGATTTGGAATTGGAGTCAGAGGGACTATGTTTGTGTCCCAGCTCTGCCAATGACTCTCTCTGTGTGACCTTAGGCAAGTCACATCACTTCTGCAAGCCTCAGTTTCCTGTCTGTGAAATGAGTCTCTGAGGTAAGGGACTGATTCTATATTTGAGCATCCTAAAACAACTTGCCCAACCCTGTAAATTTTCAGAGTGCTCCAAGTCACTTTTTATAGGCCAGAGATGAAGACCCTTGGTAGTCATTTCTCTACAATTCATATTTTCTGTCCCTGCCAACATCGATGACATCCCCTAATGCTCCCATCCTATATTATATTGAGTCAGAGAAGGGCAGGCAGATGAGCTTTGGAAAAGAAATGTCTTGCCAGCCCTTCCCTCCCATTGATTTTTCTTGTCTGTGTCAGTGGTGAAGGCAGATGGTACTTCCCCATTGTCTTCCTGTTCATCTGTGGTCCTACTGCGTATTCTTGTATTGCTCTGCCTCAGTCATCCTGCCATTTCAACAGAAACCTCAGAACTCTGAACAGTTGCAGAGGCACCTGTTTCTGGCAGTAGATAGAACTAAACTATAACCAGGAAAACCTTGGTTTGAATTCTATCACAGATACTTACTGGCTCTTGTGACCTCAGGCAAGTCACCCAACCTCTCTGTGCTCCAACTGCCTCATTTGTACAACGAGAGGGTGGTCTGATGAACTTTAATGTCTCACCTTCATGGCAGATAGGTGTCTCAGTGGAGAGAGTGCTGAACCTATAGTCAGGAAGTCCTGAGTTCAAATTGGGCCTCAGACCCTTACAAGTTGTAGGACCCTGGGCAAATCATTTAACTTCTGCTTTAGTTTTCTTATCTATAAAATGGTAATATACTAGCACCTATCTCCCAGGGTTTCTATGAGGATAAAATTAGATAATATTTGCTAAGTGCTTTGCAAACCTTAAATTGCTACATAAATGCTGGCTATTAGTAATAACTATTATTATTATTATTATTTCTTCTCTAAATCTATGCATCTGATTTCTCTCCCCTACTCCACCTCTATCTCGCTCCCCATCTTGCACATTCCTTACCTTAACTTGGGCTAGGATCCAGGCTTTTGGGGAATATTAAGTTAAACTAAGAATATAGACTCCCTTTCACATTTTACCTTATGTGATTATTGTTCAGAAAACACCCTGCAAACATTTAAGTGCCATATAAATAGGTTGTTCTTGAGTTTGCTTTGATCATTTCTTTGATGAATTAAAAACTCGATAGAGACCAGAACCTCAAAGGAGGCCTTCAATCCCTCATTCCACTTGTCTCACTCTCTTTAAACAATCCATTCTACTCTCACTCCCCTTTAGAGCAGCCCTTTGTCTGGTGGCAAAGCTCCCACCATTCAACTCTCCAGATTTTATATACATATATCTCCCCCCCCCCCCGACTGAACATAAGCTCCTTAAGTGCAGAGACCCTTTCATGTTGGTCTATGTGTCTCTAGCACCTAGGACAGTTCTTGGCATAGGAGGTGCTTAATAAAAACATTGCTTGATCTACAGACTCACCATCATCCCTTTACTTTTTCACTTCATGAGAATGAATAATAAACTGAGCTTCTATCTGCAGAGCCAGAGTCAACTGTTTAATAAACAGGAAGCCGTGTCCCAGCAGGACAGAATACAAACTCTTTGGGGAAGGGACTCCTCAAGATCCCCTCCATATACCTGTCTCTGGATACAGGGGAGAAAGGGAGGAAGAATTAATGAGCTCTTCAGTGAGCTACTTCCTTCTCCCTAAGGGAGTTCAGGCAAAGGTTGTAGGTACAGGTGGAGTGCAGGTGGATTTTCTATTTTCAGCACCAGAAACAGGGGAAATGGGTACATGATCCTTCATGTGATGTGCAGACTTCCAGGGACAGAGCTGGTTTTGCTGCTTTTAGGGAGTCAATCAAGGCCTAAGCTGGTCAATGGGACTAAAGCATGGTCATTAGCAACACTTGTGGTTTTACAGAAGCCAGATTTGAGAATGAGAAGTAATTGAGAATACTTCTTCAGTTCATCTAGAAATAAATGCATTGATCCTGACATATTTTGAATTCTGACTTTAAGAGGAAACACAGATGACTATTCTTTATTATTGATTTAGCTCAGAATTCATTCACCCATTTTATCCAACCATTTATTCATTGGTTCAATCAATGCTTATTAACTACCTGCTATTTGGTCAACCCGAAATGCAAAAAGATATTGCTGGCATTTAATGCCACCTCTGCCTTTGAAAATTTTGCAAAGTGAATTGACTTGTCAGTTATACCACAAAGAATCAGGTCCATGAGTTTAGAATTCTACAGATTCTAATTTGTGCATATTAAGTTTTGCTATGATGAAGTATGTTGCTCGTCAGTTAATAAATATTTATTGCTGTTGTTCAGTTGGTTTTCAGTTTTGTCTAACTCTTCATGACTCCATTTGGGTTTTTCTTGTCAAAGACACTGGAGTGGCTTGCCATTTCCTTCTCCAGCTCATTTTACAAATGAGGCAATTGAGGCAAACAGGGTGAAGTAACTTGCCAAAAGTCACACAGAGTATCTGAGGCTGGATTTGAATTCAGGTCTTCCTGACTGCAGGCCTGGTACTCTATCCACTGCACCACCTAGCTGCCCTAAACACTTATTAAAGGTCTACCATATGCCAGGCACTGTGCTTGGCACCAGGAATACCAAGAAAGGCAAGGAGTTCACAATCTAATGAGGAAGACAATACATCAATACAGAAAAAGAAGCTGAAAAGGGGTGGGAAAGAGAGGATGAAGGGGCCTGATGCGATCATGAAAAATGGCAAATGATGATATGGCTCCCCAAGGCACCCTCCTTTGGAGAATGCCTACACTCCCACACAGCCTCACATGCAAATACTATACCTTCATGGTCCTCCTTGTAATAAATGACATTCTAAACTTGAGGATTCTCTGCACCATCACCATTGAGAAAAAAATCTGTAATAAATTGTAGATCTGACCCTGTCATTTCTCTGCCCCAGAAGCTTTGTTGGCTCCCTATTACTTCTAAATTTGAAAGTCTTTACAGTCGGCCTCCAGCCTATCTCCTGAAGCTCATTATATCTTATCCCCATCACATACTCTACACTTTAGCCAAAATAACTTACTATATCCTGGACATAAAATTCCAGCTCTTATCTCTGTGCCTTTGAATGGGTTATTCCCCCTCCCTACCATGGCTGGAATTCTTTCCCTTCTTGCATCCTCTTCTTGGAATCCTTCATTTTCTTCAAGATTCTGAGGCCTTTCCTGATCCTCTGCAGTTATTGAGACTTCCCCCAATTAATTTCTGTATGTATTTATACACACACAAATATTTGTTGACCTATTGATATCTATGTTGTTTCCCCTAGTAGAATAGCAGTACCTTGAGCTCAGGGACTGTCTTTTTTTTGGCAGGGCAATGAGGGTTAAGTGACTTGCCCAGGGTCACACAGCTAGTAAGTGTCAAGTGTCTGGGTCCAGATTTGAACTTAGGTCCTCCTGAATCCAGGGCTGGTAATTTATCCACTGTGCCACCCAGCTTCCCCCTTAGGGACTGTCTTGATTCTGTCACTTTCTCCCCAGGGCCTAGCACCATGGTTGGCACCAATCGATATGAAATAATTAGGAGACCACCTGGTTTCTAATCTCATCTCTGACTGATCTTTATGACCTTGGGCAAGGCAGTTGACCTCCTTATTGCTTCCATTTCCTCATCTGTAAAAGGAAAGATTTGGACTAGATGATTTTCTGAGGTCCTTTACAGCTCAAAAGTTATGATCCTAGGGTCCTTCAGGGCCCCCCACCAAAATATGCATGTTAACAGTTTTCCATGGAACTGTTCCCAGGCCACCTGTTTGTGCCTCCCAGCCTGCCCTTATCATATGGAACCATCTAAATGAGGTATGTTGGTTTCCCTGCTGGGCTTCCCTGCTGGGCTGTACCTGAATGTCAAATAAGACTTGAAAGGAGAAGAAGGATGAAATAGTTTGCTCCATTTGGCCTAAGAAGGCAGAACTCAAAGCAAATTCAAAGCTGCAGAGAGGCAGATTTAGTCTTTTTTTTTTTTTTTGGTGAGGCAATTGGGGTTAAGTGACTTGACCAGGGTCACACAGCTAGTAAGTGTTAAGTGTCTGAGGCCAGATTTGAACTCAGGTCCTCCTGAATCCAGGGCCAGTGCTCTATCCACTGCGCCACCTAGCTGCCCCCAGATTTAGTCTTGATGTAAGGAAAACCTTCTTAACAATTGGAGCTTCCCTCAGAATGGACTCCCATGGGGGGTATCGAGTTCTGACTTCCTCATAAGTCTTTAATGTAAGGTTGAATCACCAGATGATTACATGTGTGTATTGTAGCAGGGGCTCTTTTTCAGGTATGGGATAGATCAGATGGACTAGAAGAGGTCCCTTAAAGCAATGGTGTCAAACTCAAATAGAAATGGGTAGTGTTTTAATCTAGAAAACCACAAATTAACACTATGTTTTATTGAGGCAGTTAGGTGGCTCAATAGATATAGCACTGGCCCTAGAGTCAGGAAAATCTGAATTCAAATCCGGCCACAGACACTGTGTGACCCTAGGCAAGTCACTTAACCCTGTTTAGCTCAGTTTCCTCATCTGTAAAATGAACTGGAGAAGAAAAAGGCAAACCACTTCAGTACCTTTGACCAAGGAAACCCCAAATGGGGTCATGGAGAGTCAGACACAACCGAATAACAACACACAAATGTTTTATTGTATTTTTATTTATTGTGTTAAATGTTTTCCAATTACATTTTAATTTAATTCAGCCTTGAGTTTGATACTTCTGCCTTACAGCTCTGAAAATCTTTGATTCTTTTTTCTCTCCTAATACACAGGGCACTAACATGGAATGTTATTCAAAAGTCAAAAATCATTGAGACGGCCAAAGAAATCTCAATTTAGGTTCCATGGAGTATTAAGGTGGGTCACCTAGATTTTTCTCTGGCTTAATTCTCTGCGGTGTGCTGTGACTCATTGCAGGAAGGTATAAACAAAGGCCTCTGGCTTCCGAATCCATTCTTTTAGCTTCTAAGTACATGAGGGAAGAGGTTAGTGTATTGGGTGCATGAGGAATGTATGAGGGGAACTTGCTCAAGGGCCCACAGCTAGTAAATGGCAAAGCAGGGACTCAGATAGCAGCCTCCCAGCAGGGAGTTTCTCCTGAAACAATTTGATTTTTTAATTTACCAACTTCTCCTGAGAATACAGCCTACTCTGAGCTATTGGTCTACAGCCAGAGCCAGAATTTTCTTTGGGCAAGATTAGAATCTACCTGAAATGGCCATTCATATTTCTCTCTGCATGGCTGAGCCCATGTTATTTGGCTCTAATTCTTTATTGGATAATCCAGCCTCAGAATGTTTCATTTTAGTTTTCCACAATAGGAATGAATGGAGCGTGTGATCATAGGATCAGGATTTAGAGCTGGAAGGGACTTTAGAAGTCGATGACTCCAACCCCTTCATTTTACAGATGAGGAAACTGAGGCCCAGAAAGATCTTGGTACAGTGGATAGAGCAGTGGACTTGGAGTCAGGGGACTTGTGTTCAACTCTCCTCTGACATTTATTACTTGGGTGACTGTGGGCAAATCACTTCATCTCCCTGAGCCGCAGTTCCTTCTAGAAAATGAGGCTGGACCAGATGGTCTCTAAAGTCCCTATCAACTGTATATCTGTGATCCTATGACCTTCGGTGACTAGCCCAAGGCACCACAACTAGTAAGTGATTGAGGCAGGATATGAACCATTCAGCTCGAGGCATTTTCTCTGGCTATCACCCATACTTGGAATTCTCTCCCTGCTCTGCTCTCCCTATGCCATCTTCTTC
Organism: Dromiciops gliroides; assembly: GCF_019393635.1. Classification (NCBI taxonomy): domain Eukaryota; kingdom Metazoa; phylum Chordata; class Mammalia; order Microbiotheria; family Microbiotheriidae; genus Dromiciops; species Dromiciops gliroides. Next base: position 698,992,048 of record NC_057861.1, on the reverse strand, counting down.
TACAGGAAGCCTCTCCCCAACCCCTCTTAATTCAATGCCTTTTCTCTCCATTATTTCCTCCTTGTTTTGCATGACTGCTCATGTATAGCTTGTATTGAATTGCTTGAGTTCTTGGGGAGGTGTGGGGAGGAAGGGAGGAAGAGAATTTGGAACCCAAAGTTTTTTTTAAATTGATGTCCTGCAAAAAACCCCAAAACCAAAAAACAACGGGGCAGCTAGGTGGTGCAGTGGATAAAGCACTGGCCCTGCATTCAGGACTCCCTGAGTTCAAATCCAGCCTCAGACACTTGACACTTAACTAGCTGTGTGACCCTGGGCAAGTCACTTAACCCTCATTGCCCTGCAAAAATAACCCCAAAACCAAATAAAAATTGATGTCAAAATTTGTATTTTACATGTAATTTGGGAAAATAAAATTCTAAATGGTGAAATATTGAAAATTATTTCCTCCTTATTCTATATATAACTTACTTTGTATATATTTATTTGTGTATTGTCTCCCATTAGATTGTAAGCTCCTTGAGGGCAGGGAGTGTTTTGTCTCCTTTTTATAGCTCCTGTGCTCAGAACAGTGCCTAGTACATAGTAGACTGTTAATAAATGTGTGTTAATAAATTGATTAAAACCTCCTTAACTTGTCTATTGACAAGTCTTATCAATCTACTTTCATAAAATCTCTCAAGTACATCCCCCGTCTCTACTCTGACACTATTTTCACCCTGGTGCAAGCCCTCATCCCTTCACACCTGTATGATAGGGGAAAACTGCTTCTGAATATCCTTCTGTTAATGAATTAACTCTCAAACACATTCTGATCAGAGATAATAAAATTTTTACTTGGCATGAGGGGATGTGGCCAGGAGGAGAAGTCTAAGACTTCAGCTCCCGGAGAGAAATAGATTTAAGACATCTTCCTCCCTGAGTCAGAGGGAAGACAATGCTTTTATAGGTGGATAGATGGGAGAAAAGTTACAGCTGTTGGAGAGGGGGGATGCTGGCCTAACTAGGGATTATTGTCACCACCTGGTCTTAGTCAGATAGTAAACAAATAAGTAAGGAAGTAAGGCTTCCAATTAGGCTCCTGCTATAAATTTCAAGGTACCTAATTTTCTGGGTACCCTTGACACATCTGTTTCATTATCTGGTTGATTAACTGCTTTGCTTTCCCAAAGGAAGAGTACCCTCTAACTGACCCCCACAAGTTGAGCCTCTAACTGGGCCCAGGCCTCTTACTACACCTGGACTATGGTGATAGCCTTTTGCTTGCTCTCCCTGCTTCCAGTCTCTCCCCATTCTAGTCTATCATCCCCTCAGCTAATAAAGTGATCTTTCTAAAACACTGGTCTATACAAGTTAGCCTCCTACTCAATAATCTCCAGTGGCTCCCTATTACTTCAAGGATCAACTATAAAATCCTCTGTTTGGCTTTGAAAGACCTTTACAACCCGGCTTCTTTCCACCTTTCCAGATTTCTCACATCTTACTCCCCTCCACATACTCAATGATACAGTGATACCATCTTTCTTACTGTTTCTTTAAAAAAAATGCTCCATTTTGAGATTGATCATTTTTGCTGATTTCCACCATGCCCCTCTAGGCTTCCTTGCTTCCTTCAGGTCTCAGCTAAAATCCTTCCACCCTAGTCCCCTGTAAAGCTAGTGCTTTTCTTCTGGGCTTGCCTTGCACCTGCCCTTCCATATCCTCTTCTATCTTTGTACATTGTCTCTTGAATTAGACTGTAAACCCCTTGAGGGCAGAGGATATTCTGGTCTTTCTTTGTATCCCCAGCACTTAGTATAGTGCCTGGCCCATAGCAGATGCTTAATAAATGTTCCTTGCCTGAAAGTAGGTCTTTCTGACTCCAAGTCGCAGCACTTTATTTGTGGTGATGATCAATACCAATTTCCAGATCTGTTTTCCCAGAATAAAAATCATATAAAAATTCTGATAAGAATATAGCAGGAAGTAACCTTTTAACAAACCCTATGACAAATGGAAATAGGCAGCCAGGACACCCTGTCCCCTGCAACTGCTGCAGCTTTTGATATCCCAAGTGCATTTTGGGTTGGCTCAGAGAAGGGGCAGAAGGGAAGTAGCTTCATTTATCAAAAGTGACAGATGCTGTGGGTCTCAGTTGTGAAAGCGAGTCTCGAACTCGCTTGTTGATTCTTCATTATCCAGTTGAGCATGGAAAGCAGGAGCTGTTTCAGCCACAATGATTTATTAATGGAGTTAGTAAGTGAGCCAAGACATCATCTGGTAGGGTGAGCCCAAGGAACGTGACCCACACATTCCAAGACTACATTTTAAGGTATCATATAAGCCCTCACCAACCCAATTTGTTATGCTTTCAAGGCTGGGAAGAGAGAAAGGTTATCAGCCTTTCCTTGAGTTCAGCTCCCATGTTAAATGGAATTCATTGCATCAGAATCAGCAATGGGGCACAGTGTATTGGAGTCAGGGAGACTTGAGTTCAAATTTGGCCTCTGACACTAACCATATGACCTTGGTCAAGTTGTTTAACCTCTTCCTCCCCAGTTTCTTCATCTGTGAAGAAGATATAATAATAACATCTAACTTTTAGAGTTGGTGTCAGGATAAAATGGGATAATTATAAGAATGCTCTGCAAACTTTAAAGCACCATCTATCTATATGCACACATATATGCTGTCAATTATTGTTATCATAGGATCTATGTAGAAGAGAATAAAATAATTTTACAGTTGGAAGGGACCCCTTCTCATCCACCTGGTCTTTTCCATACATGAAAAAGAGTCCACAATATAAAATACAGGTCCATGAGTGGTCTCTCAGTCTTTACTTGAAAACCTTCATGGGGTGGAGAGGGAGTCCTGCTACCTCCTGAGAAAGCCTATTCCACTTTTGGCTCTATCTAATCATCGGGAAGGTTTTCCTTACATCAAGACTAAATTTGCTTCTTTGCCACTTTTTGACTCTTTGCTTCTATGTCTGCCTTTTAAGGATAAATGGGGGCAGCTAGATGGCACAGTGGATAGAGCACTGGCCCTGGATTCAGGAGTACCTGAGTTCAAATCTGGCCTCAGACACTTAACACTTACTAGCTGTGTGACCCTGGGCAAGTCACTTAACCCCAATTGCCTTACTAAAAAAACAAAAAAAACAAAAAAAAAGGATAAATGGGATGAGCTTCATCCTTCTTCCTCCTAAACAGCCTTATTTGATATCCACTCTGTGGGGCAGCAAGGAAAGCAAAACACCTGATTTCATCAGTGTCAGGAACAATGGGTTCAAAAGCAAACATATGTGGGTAGCTGGGTTGGAAGCTTCTACTTTAGGTACAGATAAAGTGAGGAATAGCTTATTCTTTGGGTGTTTCTTTGGGCATTTAAAAGTGTCAGCAAGTATGAAGGGAATTGGTGAGCAGTAATTTGGTAGTATATGGAAAATGGCCTATATGTTGGTTTGAGAGAGTGTGATAATATGACAGAACATTGATGGGGACCAATGGAATGTGTGCTGCATTTGGACCTCGGTCTTCTACTATTGGCAGTATTTGTGGCATGTGGGAGTATTCATAAATGCTGGTGTTGGCCGAGGTCTGTGGCTTGGGTTTTTCTTGGATCCACTTTACCACCCAACATATGGTAAAACTGATGGGGGGATGTGGGGAAGGAGTAAGTGATAAGGAGACCTTTGGTCAGATACAATCTAGTGCTGAGTTCAGTGCCAGTTTTCCATGTTTCAGGAATGGTACTACCAATGGGAGCAGCATTATGCCAATGGCTCTTAACCCCTTCAGATTTATGGGGCAGAATCTCACACAGAGCCCCAGCTTTAGGAACTCAGGAATACTTTCTTATCACAGACTTGCCAAATACAAGATGAATTTCCCTCCAGCTGGTGAAAAACATCATGAACAATCATAGCACAAAAGATATCTGGAAGGCAATGAAACAAAGGGACCCCCTTTTTACCAATGAAACTGAAGCACAAGGAGGTGAGAGAACCTGTCCAAATTTCTATTGATAGCAATTGGTGGAGCTAGAAGGCAAAGCCAGGTTTTTTGACTCCAAACTCAATATTCATTATACCTTGCTAATGTCAACCCCTTGGAAAAATATGTTTAAGTCAAGAAAAAGCCAGGATCTCTGATGTGGAAAGGCACTGATGGGGGTGGGTAGGTGGTTAGTGGGGACCAGTCCAATGGAAAAAATGACAATTACTTAAAAAGTAGGCCCTTCGTGAACACCCTGGGGTAGCTTACCCTAGCCCTAGTCAACACATTTGAAAGTGGAATCCCATTTAACAGGATTCTTCAGTTCAGTTGCTTTGCTTTCAGTCATAGCCTGGCTTCTTCCTTCTTCTTTGTTCTTAAAACATTGAATTTATACTCTTCAAACTCCAGGTAGGAATCCAAGAGAGCAGAAAGGGTAACACCATTAGGTATTGGATTTGGCCACCAAGATGCCACTTTAAATATTAGAACAACCAACAGAGACAACACTGAATGACTGTTCTTAGGCACAAAGAGAGGGAGGAAAACAAAGCATCTGAACCAGCTGTGAAGGAGTCAAAAAACACCCTCAAAATCATCCCATAAGAAGAGTTTAAACCAAAGGCAAGGAGGGGCCTCTGGCCAGGAGCAGGATATCTGTTCTGATGCTACAAGGTTCAGTTGTGAAATTTCTGGCTTCCTGATGGGAAACTTCCTATTCAGTTTTAGAGTCCTTAACTTGCTAGAAAGGGTCAGAGTATAGAACCTCTGGCTCTCCAAGATGGGCCGTGGCTTAGCTCACTTGAATAACTATCCTACTGAATCATAGACTTTAGAGCTAAAAGAGATTATGGAATTCAAGTGCTATATTTTTACAGATGAAAAAGCTGTCAAAACTCTCCATGAGTCATCTCCTACCAGAGGCCTTTCACGATGCCCCCCAGCAGATTCCCTACCCTGCCACTCTCATAAGTACTTTTTATATAGCTTATTATTCCCTATCTGTTTATGTCATTGTCCATCAATACAACATAAGCTCTTTGAGGGTGGGGATTGTTTTGTTTTCGTCTTTGTCCTTGAATCCCTAGGGATCACCATAATGCCTGGCACATAAGCACTTAATTTCTTTAAAAAACATTTTTATTTAGTTTTGAGTTCCAGATTCATCTCTCCCTCCCCTTCCCTATCACTGAAGCAGTACAAATCAGATATAGGTTATATATGAAACACTTCATTTCTTGCTGCATCTCATATGAATTGACTTCCCTAAGATCATACAGGCAGCAGTAAGCAGTAGGGTTCAAATATGAACCTAGATCCTCTGACAACAAATTCAGTTCTCCTACCATTGGATGAGAATATCTTCTCTTCACTAGAATCAGAGAACCTAAGTTCAAATTCTGACTCTGATATTACAACCTTTGTGACCTTGAGCAAATTACTTAATCTCTCTCTGCTTCAATTTCCTCTAAAAGACCCTTGAGGGCCCTTCCCACCATAAATCTAAGCTTCTGTAGTCCTTAGGGGACACAGGATGATCTCTAAATGGGAGAAGAGTGGTCCTGAATTAGCGTGGAGGAAGGAATCAGCATTTTCTTTTGTCTGTTTCTTGTCAGAGAATTCCCCAAAGTACATCTGTTTAACTGATTTACTGTGATTTACAGCTGACACGTCACAAGAGAGAGGGGTAGAAAGATCTCAAGAAGCCAGAGAAGAGAAGTAGTTTGCAGAAAGAGTAAGAAAACTGAATAGCTCCTTTAGTCTCTGAACAAGTGCTCATCAAATAAGAACTAGGAAGAGGCACAGCAACTGACTGGTTTGTCTCTTGGAAACATTGTTGGTCTTGGAGAGCAGGCACTCAGTCTTTGGTCTCTAGGGAACACCGAGTAACCATGACAGGGAGGTGATGGATTGAAGGTACAATATGAGTACATGTATGTATGGAAACACACATAACACACACATAGGTATATATATGTTATACACACACATATATCCCTACATGCATGTGTATATGGGAACACACATGTATATACCTTGTTTAAATGCACATACATGTGTGTATATACACACATACATACGTATGGAGGGTGGGTATATATATGAAGGGGTGTATAGCTGTATACAGCCATTGAGGGATTTTTTTTTGCTTGATAATGCATATTTGTTGCAAGAAATTTGTTTTTATTTTCTTATTTTTTCAATGGGATAGGGGGTAATAGGGAAAGAAAATAGAATTCTTTTAACTTGAACAAATGAAGAAGTGGAGATTCCTATATATATGAACTGGTGTATGCACTTTCAGCTGAGGGCAATGTATTATTAGTTCTACTTAGCAGCTTTGCTTTATAAGGACCTCTTTTTTTTTTAAGTGAGGCAATTGGGGTTAAGTGACTTGCCCAGGGTCACACAGCTAGTAAGTGTTAAGTGTCTGAGGCCGGATTTGAACTCAGGTACTCCTGACTCCAGGGCCGGTGCTCTATCCACTGTGCCACCTAGCTGCCCCATAAGGACCTCTTTTACAAGAGACCTCATGAAGCGGGAGTAATCTATAAATGTTTGTAATTTGAAAAGAAAACATCAATAAAATTTAAAACAGAACAAAAACAAAAGAGTTCGGAGTGGGGAGCTAATAAGAAGCAGGGCCAGAGCTAGTCATTTTGATACAATGGGAAGTTGCTTGAAAAATGCCCTCAAGTTAGTGATTTCTTTTTTTTTGGCAGGGCGATTGGGGTTAAGTGACTTGCCCAGGGTCACACAGCCAATAAGTGCTAAGTGTATGAAGCCAGATTTGAACTCGGGTACTCCTGAATCCAGGGCGGGTGCTTTATCCACTGCACCACCTAGCTGCCCCAAGTTAATGATTTTTAAGGCAGATTCTGTTGGAGGGCAGGGAGACCTTGGGGAGAGACCCAACCGAATGGACAACACAAGGACCTATGGAGGAAGGAACCCTGGGCAATGGCCTATGGTGGAGGGAGAAGACAGAGACTTCAGAGTCTGGCCTTTGAGCACAGACCTCAGGTTATTGAGAGGGTGCTTCTGGGGAGGCTCCCCCTTAGTAGGAGACAAAGGGGAAGAAACTTGGTCAGGGAGGAGTAAACCTACTCTATAACTGCAAGGGTGAGGAAATGTGAATTTGGTAGTTTCTATTTCGACTAATTATTCTTTTGGGGTTTTTTTTGGTGGGGCAGTAAGGGTTAAGTGACTTGCCCAGGGTCACACAGCTAATAAGTGTCAAGTGTTTGAGGCTGGATTTGAACTCAGGTCCTTCTGAATCCAGGGCTGGTACTTTATCCACTGTGCCACCTAGCCGCCCCCTCAGCTTATACTCTTAATGACATGTTAAGGATAGAATGTTCTCTGAAGAGACAAACAATTAGAAAGACTTAAGAACTTTGATCAGTGTAATGACCTACCGGGATTCCAGAGGACAGATGAGGACGTATGCTATTCACTTCCTGATAGGTGACAGACTCAAGATTCAGAATGAGACATTTTAGGACATGACCAACATGGGAATTGGTTTTACTTGAATACACATTTATCACAGGGATATTTTTATTGCTCTTGTTTGTTTTTTATTCATTTCAGAGGTGAGAGAGAAAGAAAAAATTCTTGATAATTGATAAAAAATAAAAATTACACAAGAAAAGAAGTTCTTCTCTTCCTTCAAGGCCCAGCTCAGAACCTGCCATCTCTTCCAAAAAGTCTTCCTGGTTTTTTTCGATCTAAAAATAAATCTTCACTTCCCTAACTGTCTTAGAGAAATCTGTCTTAGTCTGTTCTATGTGCTCACATTCCACCCATACATCCCCTATATCCTTATTAGACTGTAAGCCTCTTGAAGACAGGTATTGTTTCACTTTTGTACTTTTGGGACCAAGTATGATGCATTGCACATAGTAGTAAAATTCAGTAAAATGAAATGTTGGAATTCCAAGACTCATGATGGAAAATGCTCTCCACATCCAGAAAAAGAACTATGGAATCTGAATGCAGATTGAAGCATACTGTTTTCACTTTTTGTTTTTTTCCCTTTCTTGTGTTTTTTTTTTCCTTTTGTTCTGATTCTCTCACAATATGACTAATGTGGAAATATATTTAACATGGTTGTAATGTGTAACCAATATCAGATTGCTTGCTGACTTCAGGAGGGGGAGGGAAAGGAGGGAGGAAGAATTTGGAACTCCAAATCTTACAAAAATGAATGTTGAAAACTATCTTTACATGTAATTAGAAAAAATAAAATAAAATACTATTTTTAAAAGTATCTGAGTCAAAAATAAATTGAATTGTCAGAGACCAACCCTCAACAGGTTCAAGAGTGGATGAACCCTGAGGCTTGGGTAGGCAGGCTGTGAGGCTTCTTGACATGCAACAAATCACTGGCTCATGTAAAAACAGTCACCTTTGGGCAGCATAATGTTGAGAGAGAAATCCTTTGACCTAGGCCTGTAAACTCAACTGAGAGTTTTGGTCTTGTGTCTCCGACTCCCCTGAATCTGGCTGGCTGGTTCACAATCGTTGCAGCCCAGGATCATCGCCATCTTGCCTCAGCTCCCTGTGGATGTTAATCTGGTTAATCTGGTTGACCATCACTAACAGAGCAGAACTGCTGCCCCCACTTCCAAAGCACAGCCACCAGATACAAGGGGCAAGGGGAAAGGAAGCATGAGGAACTAGAGAAAGAAGAAGTAGTTTTTCTCTCTGGGGGGAGATTGTAAGCACAACCCAAGGCATTCATTTATTTATCAGATTTCTATTGAGTACATACCAAAGGCAAGCCACTGTGGTAAACATAAAGGAGGGAAAGGGGGAGGGGACACAAATTATATAAGACATAGTCCTTTCCCTCAGAGCTTACATTTGAGTAGGGAAGATAAACCATGTACATGGGATCATGAGATCATGAGCCCATGGATTTTATAGCTGGAAGGGCCCTTAAAAGCCCTTCCATCTAGTCCATCTTCCATCTAGTCCAGTCTTGACATTTTGCAGATGTAAAAACTGAGGCCTAGAGAGGTTAAAGTTACCAAGAAACATATATGTGGCATGATAGGGGAAGAGACAAAGATATGGCACCGTGGAATCACGTCTCTAGAGCTGTAAGAAACCTCAGAGGCCATCTAATTCAACCACTTCCTTTTACAGATTAAGAAACTGAGGCCCATGCAAGTTAAGATAACATGTCCAAGGTCACACAGTATTAGAGGAGGAATTTGAATCCAGGGAGAAACCACTCACAGCAGGGGGAACAACGGAGGAAAGGAAGGGAGAGACAAGATACTTGAGAGAGAGATTAGTGATGAAGCAAGATCCTAGAAAAGGTAGGAGGAGAAGGGACTGAGAGCATATATGGAAATATTGTTTCCTCTGAGACAGGAAAGAAGAGGAGAGAAGGCAGATGAAGATAGAGTTTCCTTGAAGTGAGAGGGAGGTATGATGAAGGACCTTTAAGGCTCACCCAGCTACTCAGCTGTCAGAAGGAAGGCCACTAGCAGGGAAGGCTGTTTCTGTGTCCTTTATGGTAGTGGTGGCAAACTCATATAGAACCAAGGACCTTAAATCAGGGTTCCTACAGTAAATTGCCCTAGAAAAACATATGTTAACATTATCTATGTTTTATTGTATTTTTATTTATTTTGTTAAATACTTCCCAATTCCATTTAATCTACACCAGGCAGCACTCTGGAGTAGCAGCACTGAACAGCTTGGTTGGTTTTCCAGGAGCCAGAGAAATCAAGGACTTTTAATGGATCCTTACATCAAAGATAGATCCTTAGACTGAAGCTCAAGAGTCATTGGAACTTTCATGCTAGCATGCTCAACATTCTAGCATCAGCTGCTGTCATGAAATTGAGAGAGGGACAGATGAGATTAAGTGGCAGGTGAGATACTCTGGTGAGGAGGAAAACGGGGCTGGGGCGGTGGAGAGCAGGGTGCATAGCAGAAGGAGATGATGCGCCCTGGGAGAGAGTGAAGGAATCTTGCATGGGGGGGGTGGAGGTGGGAATGGGTAGGGAAACAGGGGTGTTTACACTTAGCTTGAGTGAAACTGGTGTCAGATTGCAAGATACAGGGAAGTATGCCTCTAGATGTTGGAATCCCGGATCACAATGCCAATCACCTTGCCCTATGGATAGTGTTACTAATAGTACTGATACCTGGTCGCTATTGTCAAGAAACTGAAGAACGAAGACATATGAAGAAAGACACTATCTGCATCCAGAGAAAGAACTGATAAATAGAATGTGTGTGTGTGTGTGTGTGTGTGTGTGTGTGTGTGTGTGTGTGTACACACAGACAACCCCATATTTGTGTCTAATCTCTAAGGGAGTGGGGGAGGGTAGAAAAGAAGAAGAAAAAAGAAATTTACATGATACTTTTGTTGTATAATAGAAAGGAATAGCAAGTTGTACTTAATAGATCTGCAGTTTCATGTACAACCGTCTTTTTTATTGTACGATGTTATAGAAATGTTTGTTTTATTCCCTAAATATGTATTAATGTAAAAAATGAAAGGGAAAAAATTAAAATATACAAAATGCAAAAAAAAAGAAACTGAGATTCAAGAGTATTCTCAGCATGTACACAATGAAAACACTTGTCAGGAGGGAAAGAATGCTGTAGAAAAAAGCCAGCTTTGATTTGTGATACTCATGTGTGTCATCTACAAAGCCGATTAGGAAAGGGCGGTAGTCATTTAACAGTATATACCACTTCTCATACTTTCAGTCCTGACACATGGAAAATAAAATTCCTAAGAATAAAGTGGAAGAGAAAGAAAAGTATTCCTTTAAAAGGAGGAACATGGAATTGGGGAACTTTCTAGGGTTTCTTGCTCCATAAAATCAGAGGGTATTCTGTTATGATATTTGAAGTCAGAGGATCTGGGGAAACAAACAAACAAATCCTGGATTCTAGCCTTGGTTATATCACAAGTCATCTGTGTGAGTATATGCAAGTCACATGGCCTCTAAAGGCCTCAGTTTCCTCAGCTGCAGAATAAGAAAGGCGAACCAGATGCTTTCTTTCTAAGGACCCTTTCTGCTCTAAGATTATATAATTCTGATGCTAAAGATGGAAAAAAGAAATAAATTCTTTCTCCCATTTGGCAGGAGATAAAAGGCCCCGTGGCTGGCCTGGAGACCTTGTGCCCATTGTCTAGCTGACTATACCTCAGAAACTTGTCAGGAGGGAAAGAATGCTATAGAAAAAAGGGAGCTTTGCTTTGTGATACTCACGTGTGCCATCTACAAAGCTGATTAGGAAAGGGAGTGAGATTCTAAAGGGCTGGAGGAAAAATCCCCAATACACACTCCATTAGCTACATTTCCTGCCAAATTCCAGCATCTGTTCTAGAACAATGAATATGGCTCAGAGATGTGGGTATAACAAGGAGAAACTCACAGCTCTGATTTCACTAGGGTTCCTTTCCCATTATTAGCATCTTGGTACAATATGCAATTAGCATTGAAATAAGGATTTAAAAATTACAGAAACAATACCTAGTTATTAAGTAGCTTAATGTGAAAATCAGTCAAAACAGCTTTAAATATAGTGCAACAACATGTTTTGTGCCTTTTTCCCCTCTTAAATGCCTTACCCAGCAAGGAGCTGCATAGGAATGTATAAGGGATGGATATTCATGGATTAAATGAGAAAGTTACTTCATAGCAAGCAGTGTTTCTTAAACTACTTGGTCTCAGGACCCCTTTAGAATCTAATTTTTTTCTGACTTATTTTTATTTCATTAAATATTTCCCAATTACATGTAAACATTTTAAAACACTAATTTTAAAAGTTTTGAGTTTTAAATTCTCTCCCTCCCTCCCACTCCTGACCCCTCTTTGAAAAAGCAACCAATGTATGCAGCTAGGTGGTACAGTGGATGAAGCACTGATCCTGGATTCAGGAGGACCTGAGTTTAGATCCAGTTTCAGACACTTGACACTTGCTAGCTGTGTGACCCTGGGCAAGTCACTTAACCCTCATTGCCCCGTGCAAAAAAAAAAAGCAAGCAATTTGATATGGATTATACATGTGAAGTCATGCAAAATATATTTGCATATTAGCTATGTTGCGAAAAAAAAACACAAACAAAATATAGCAATAAAAATAAAGATCAATGTGCACTCAGAGTTCATCCTTTCTCTCTCTGGAGGCAGATAGCAGTTTTCATCATGGGTCCTTTGGACTTGTCTTAGATCATTGTCTTGATTAGAGTACCTAAGTCCTTCACAGTTGATTGTTGTACAATATTACTATTACTGTGTAAAATGTTTTTCCTGGTTCTGTTCACTTCACTGTGCATCAGTTCATGTAAGTCTTCCCAGTTTTTTCTGAAACCATCTTGCTCATCATTTCTTATGGCACAGTCATATTCTATCATAATCATATACCACAACTTGTTTAGCCATTTCCCAGTTGATGGGCATCCCTTTATTTTCTAATTCTTTGTCACCACTAAAAAGAGCTGCTATAAATATTTTTGTACATATAGGTCCTTTTGATTTTTCTTTTGTCTCTTTTGGGTACAGACCTAGTTGTGTTATTGTTGGATCAAAGGGTATGCAGAGTTTTACACACCTTTGGACACAGTTCCAAATTGTTTTCCAGAATGGTTGGACCAGTTCAAAATTCTATTGTTGATGGTAGTGTTCTTGTTCAGTCCCTTTTAGTTATGTCAGATAATTATTTAGGGTTTTCTTGGCAGAGATACTGAAATGGTCTGCTGTTTCCTTCTCCATCTCATTTTACAGATGAAGAAACTGAGGCAAACAGAGATAAGTGACTTGCCCAGGGTCACATAGCTAATAAGTTTCTGAGGGAAGATTTGAACTCAGGAAGAGCAGTCTTCCTGACTCCAGTCCTGGTACTCTATTCACTCCACCAACAGTCAACTGTCTTAATTTTTCCACATCCCTTCCAGCCAGCATTTGTCATTTTCCTTTTTGGTCATATTAGCCAATATAATAGATGTGAGGTGGTATCTCAGAGTTGTTTTAATATGCTTTTCTCTAATCAGTTGTGATTTAGAGCATTTTTACATGTGCCTATTGATAGTTTGATTTCTTCTGAAAACTGCCTGTTCATGTCATTTGACCATTTATCAAATGGGAATGCCTCTTATTTTTTATAAATTTACCTCAGTTTCCTAAATATTTGAGAAATGAGACATTTATCAGAGAAACTCACTGTAAAAATTTCTCCCAGTTTCCTGCTTTGCTTCTAATTTTGGTTGCATTCATTTTGTTTTTAAAAAGGCTTTTTAATTTCATATAATCAAAGTTATCTATTTTACTACTTATGATCTTCCCTATCTCTTCTTTGGCCATAAACTCTTCCCTAATAGATCTGACAGGTATATTTTTCTATGGTCCCCTAATTTACTTATGATATAACCTTTTATGTCTAAATATTTTATCTATTTTTGAACTTATCTTGGTAGATGGTGTCAGATGTTGGTTCCATCCTAATTTCTTCCAAATATATTTTCCATTCCCAATTTAGATGTGAATGAGGTTCTAGCATTTCCCCACCCCATTTTTCCCTTTCCCTGTAAAAGGTCTTTCTTGTGAACCTCTTTTATGTGAAATAATTTTCTAATTTTTCCTCTCCCTTCCCCCTTTTCCTAGGGCAACCCTCTTTTCCACCTTTCCTTTTTTCTTTTTTTGGTGAGGCAATTGGGGTTAAGTTACTTGCCCAGGGTCACACAGCTAGTAAGTGTCAAGTGTCTGAGGCCACATTTGAACTCAGGTCCTCCTGAATCCAGGGCTGGTGCTCTATCTACTGCACCACCTAGCTGCCCCCCCTCTTTTCCACCTTTTCATTTTATTTTACGTCATCCCAACATAATCAACTTATTCCTGCACCTTCTTTCTATGTTGAATCCTTCTAACTGCTCTTATAATCATAGTATTCTTAAAGTTACATGTATCATTTTCCCATATGGAAAAGTAAAACAGTTTAACCTTATTGAGCCACTATGTTTCTCTTTCATTTTTACATTTTTTATGTTTCTCTTGAGTCTTGTATTTGAAAATTAAATTTTCTATTCAGTTCTGGTCTTTTTATCAGGAATACTTGAAAGTCCTCTATTTCATTAAATATCCATTTTTCCTCTTGAAGTATTATACTTAGTTTTGCTAGGTAGGCTATTGGGGGCGGGGGGGAGAGCAGGACAATGAGGGTTAAGTTACTTACCCAGGGCCACACAGCTAGTAAGTGTCAAGTGTCTGAGGTTGAATTTCAACTCAGGTACTCCTGAATTCAGGGTCAGTGCTTTATCTACTGCACTCCACCTAGCTGCCCCTGGTAGATTATTCTGATTTATAATCCCATCTCTTTTGCTTTCTGGAATATCATATTCATGGTCCTTACCCAGGAAGGGCCCCTAATCCCTTGGGATTGCATTTGATATTGCTCCTCAGGTTCCCAAATCCCTTGGGACCAAAAATGATACTTTCCCTTAGGACTTTCACTCCCTCTTGACCAAAAGTGCCCCTCCATTCCCTTGACTTATGACCCAGAAGTGGATATAGATAATGGAGTTGCCAAATAGCATCTGATCTTTTGTCCAGTGCTAACAAGGAAGTGTCCTGTAGTGTCTGTCCAGTTGCCAGGTCTCCTTACTCTCTCTGGCTTGGGAGCTCCTGAGGCTCCTGCTACTTTTCTTGCTACTATCTAGTCTTTTTTTCACTATCTAGTCTTACCACTGGTTTTTCTTCCATGTTGGCTCTGAGCCAGCTTCCCATCTGGGGTAACATATCCATTTTTTTCTGAACTTGTAAGTTGCCTTGGCCTGGAAGAATGTCTCACTCTGACCTTTTGTTGGCTTTGCCACTCCAGAACTCAACTTCAGGCATTGTTTTAAAGTTGTTTGGAGGGGAGTATTGGGAGGGCAAAGCTGAGTGTTCTCTACTCCACCATCTTGGCTCCATTCTTGATGACTTTATACTCTTAAAATTATTGTGGAGCCTTCTCCCCCCAGTTTCTGTATAGGTACATTATGTATATTATATATTATATACAATGTATATTATACATTAAAACGCTTTAGTATTACTGTGAAAATCATTTTGATGCCATGCATCCCTTGCAAGTGTGGACCACACTTTGAAAACCGTTTACTTTTGAGAGAGTATCTAGTCCAACCCTCTAACTTTACATATGAAGAAACTTTGAGGCTCAGAAAAATTGTGACTTTTCTAAGATCATACAGCTGACACTTGAATTCAAGGTAAGTATTAGTTCTATCACATGACTTTCCTCATGACCACTGTCAAGACAGTTATGTTCCCAGCTTAACCATTATATTTTTATATTATTCAAAATGCAAGGGTATGACAAAAACTTTAACAGATCCGTATAGTTCCAAACTTCTAGAACCTTTACCCTGTTGTCATTTGCAATTTCTTCCCTATTTCAGTTGATTTAAAAATCTTACCATGCAAACAGCAACTACAGAAACCCATCCAGTCAAACACTTATATCTCTCTTTGGAGGTTTTTTTGTCTTAAAAAGGCATCAGCACAGCACCATCTCTATTTCTCTCCAGTCTGTGCTCAGTCACTTCAATCATATTTGCGATCCTTTTTTTCCAAAATGATCTGGAGGGAAATTCCCACTGACCTGGTGAATAAAGATACTCCCAACCACCCAATACAACAATTTATTTGCCTCAGTCCCAGACACATCAATCAGCTCTCAAGTAGTGCCATATTACATCTCTACTGACATTGTGCCCTCTTGGGAAATTCTCATGTCCTCTTCCCCCTCTGACTACTCTGTCTTACAAACCATTTGTACCCCACTGGAAAAAACTAAATAAAGCTACCCCCTCAACTCATCATTAAAAATAAAACTGTTACCAATGAGATGGCATCCATTAAGAACTCCCTAGTCCAATCCCTTTCTAGTCCTCCATCCATCTCTGCATCTTGAGACTTTCAAAGGGAAGGGAGCTGCTTCTTGTGACCATTCCCAGAAGCACTTTTTGCCCTCAATGTTCCCAAGGTAGAAACTAGTCTATTTATAAAAGCAAAGGTAGCAGTGAGATTAAAGATTTCAGCAGCAATGGGGCCTTGGATACTCTTCCCAGAGTTTGAAACTGAGCTTTAGCTGAGGAATAAATGAAAACCCATAGCACTCTTCTTCAATGCTTAAGTTGTCCCGCCTACCACTTCATATTTGACAGTATTAACTTGCAAAAGAGGTCAAAAATGGGGAAAACAATGCCTCTGATGATCTCCACTTAGTGTCAGAATTAATTACTGGAATGTGAGTAGATAGGGAAGAAACAGACACCTTTGGACAAAGGGGAGTGATTATCATTGAGATTATTTAGCCAAAGCCTTCAGTTCAAAAGAATTAGATTGTTTCCAACAGGACAATGACAAGACACTTCACCAACGGGTGAGACCATGAATACACAGGAAAACAGTATCCAGATTGAAATGAAGGAAAGGTATAAAGAATGTGCAGGAATTGTACATAAGCAAAATATCCAACCCAGGATACAAATCTTAGATGCTGATAGACATTTCTCAGAAGTATTATTTAGAGGCTGAGCAGTCCAAATGCATAACAAATTCCCTCTCCTTGTTTCCAAGCTAATGCTAGTCATTCTAAAGGTTCCTAAGGAACACCCAAGCAGCCCCTTCCTCCCTCCCAACTACTTGTCACCAACAAGGTTTTCCATCTCACTAGTAGCAATAGCTCTCTTTGTTTGCTCCTTTCTGTTTTTGTTTTTGTTTTGTGGGGTAATGAGGGTTAAGTGACTTGCCCAGGGTCACACAGCTAGTGTCAAGTGTCTGAGGCCGGATTTGAACTCAGTTCCTCCTGAATCCGGGGCCGGTGCTTTATCCACTGTGGCACCTAGTTGCCCCTCAATGTGAACTTTAACACTGTGAACAGGTTTGGAACTAGACTGGCAGAGGAGACAAAGTGTAGGAAGTCAGGAAAACTTGGATCTGTCTGCAGCTTCAGCTAATAACTACACTGGGCACATTGTGGAACCCTGCTGAGTCTTCATGTTCTCATCCATAAAATGGAGACAATAATGGCACCTACTTCATACGGTTGTTGTGAGGATCGAGTGAGATCATATTTATAAGGTTTCACACACCTTAAAGTTCAATATAAATGTCAATTATTGTTATTATCATTTAAATGAGAAAGTACATAATCACTTGGTCTTTTAAAATTTTTTAAAAGATAATGTTTGGGGAAAACAGCAGAATATATTGGTAAAAGCATCTGTACATGGCAGGTGCTTTGTAAATGGTTGTTGAATAAATAAATGAACGAAACTTAAGTTCAAATCTTGGCTCCAAAATTTACTGGCTGTTTTACCCTGGGCTAATTATTTAATGTTTCTAAATCTCAGTTTCCTTATTTGTAAAATGAAGAAAACAAGAATATTTAGCATAGTGGATAGAGCACTGGTTCTATAGACAACCTGTTCTGAATTCAAATCCAGCTTGACATGCTCATAACTCCGTGACCCTGAGCAAGTCACTCACCCTCTGTCTGCCATAGTTTTCTCACCTATAAAACAGTGATAATAATAGCATATGTTTTACATGACTGTTTTGAGGATCACTTCCAATTATATTTGTAAGGCGATTTATAAATCTTAAAGTGCTATATAAATGCTAGTCGTCGTTGTCATCATCATCATCATTGAACTGGAAGTCAGAAGAATTGGCTTCAAGTTCTATTTCTGCAGTTCTTTAGTGTACGACCTTGAGCAAATCACTTTAGCTCTCTGAGCTCTATCTTCTCAAAGAGAAAATGAGCTGGTAAGGAAACTTCGAACCTCATCCTTTGATGCTGCTCAGTTCTATGGAAACAGCAAACATCTGTGCAGGCTAGAGAAGGCTGATTAGGCAGCTGACCTTTGTCCCATTTGTCCCACTTCCCCTCACTGCTTCCCAAGCAACCCAGCATAGCCTGGACTCTCCCTGGTTCTTCTATCAACAAAACAGAAGATAAACCATCTGGGGCAGTTTCTGCTGATAGCAGCACCGGATGCCCAGAGACAGAGAAATCTTCAAAATAAAGATCATGGTATTCACCAAGGAAATGATAGGGGTAAAGAGGAATTGTGAATTCTCCTTCTTCTCCTCTGATTTTCAAGTTGAGACAACAAACATTTAATAAGCCCCTACAATGTGCCAGACATCGTGCTAAGAGCTGGGGATTCAGAGAGAAGCAAAAATATCCCAGGTCTCTAGGAGCTCACAGCCTAATGGAGTTCTGCCTTTGGCCCAGATTGCTTGCTCCCAGGTATCAATGAACTTGTAGGAAATAATAGCAACAACTCATACCTCTACTGATTTTTGTGGTTTACAAAGTACTTTCATCACAACAACTCTAAGATGGAAATATTATTATCTCTCTTTTTAAAATGAGGAAACTGAGGCACAAAGGTTAAGTGACTCATGTAGGGTCATATATCTAAGTCTTGAAGAAAAGATTCAAATGCAGGCCTTCTTTCCACTACAGTATACTGTCTCTAAAATATTTTGTCTGACTGAAGTCAGATATGAACCGACCTATCTACTAAGAGAATAATCCAGGAGCTTGATAATATAGAAAAAAAAACACACCACTACAACTACCACAAACAACAATATAAATAAAAGTAGGGGACCTTAGATTGCACATTATCTTTTTTTTTAAGTTACATCATACATCATACCTGAGACTGATAATCAGGCATTTCCCCCAATATGTCAAGCCAATTCTATGTCACAAAACATTAATAACATTTTTCTTGTTCTTAATGAACCAATGCTGATTCATAGTGATTTCCAAATTCTTCTTATTTTTTTAAATGCCAACAAGATATTTGAGAATCAACTGTAGAATTTTGACAAGGATCAATGGCAAGTTTAATAACCTACAGTTTCTGGTGGAGCCAAGATGGCAGAGGAAAGGCAGTAAATGCTCAGAGCTCCTGACATAATTACTCCAAAAAAACTCCAGACACAGACATAAGACAACTCCTGGAGCAGCAGAACCCACAAAAAAGATGGGCTGAGATTATTTTCCAGACAAAGATGGCTTAGAAGTTCAGCAAGAGGGAGCTGCTATGCCAGGCTGGGAGTGAAGTCCAACCCCACTCTCATGCTGACACAGATCCAGCCCCAGGCAGGCTGCAGCAGAGAAATTTATCCCAGAGCCTCTGAATAAGCTGCAGTGTTGGCATCTTCTAGAACTAAGCTCACAGTCTGGTGAGAGGGCTGAACAGCTGGCCAGGGGGGAGACTACAGGGGTGCCTGCAGGAGCTGAGGGGGAATTTGGTTGTCCTACTCTAGCAGGGAACCAGGAAAAAATCTTGAGTGGCAGTGGCCCAGGTAGGGGAGGGGTGCAGGCTCATTGGAGCTAACAACCACAGCAAACAAAATTTTGTTGCCTGGTTAATTAGCAAGTTGGCCTGGGGTTATTTACAGACCAAAGCATAGGCCAGGCGAGTGAAGAGCCTGCCCCTCCTTAAATTGTACCACCTGGACCCCCCTGAAGTTTGGGACAGTACAATCTGGAAGCAGGGTTCCACTTTAAGAAGGAGTTAAAAGTCAAGTAAAAGACAGGCAAGATGAACAGGCAGAGAAATTTGCGAACCATAGAAAGTTTCTTTAGTGACAAGGAAGATCGAGGTGCACCCTCAGAAGAGGATAGCAACATCAGGGCTCCTATATCCAAAGCTTCCAAGAAAAATATGAATTGTTCTCGGGCCATAGAGGTGCTCAAAAGGACTTTGAAGCTAAAGTAAGAGAGGTAGAGGAATAACTTATAGTTTCTGGAATCATCTATTTCTTCCTTTTTGAAAACTGGAAGAATATTTCTCAATCTCCAGTCTTCTAGCACCTTTCTTCTTTTCCATGAATTCCCAGAGGGTGCTAAGGATCTCAGAGACCCTCAACCACATAAGGAAGGTAGGTAGGAAACAAGCATTTACCAAGCACTTACTATGCTAAGTGCTTTATGGATATTATCTCATTTGATCCTCACAACAACCTTGGGACGTAGGTGATATTATTCACATTTTACAGTTGACTAAATTGAGGTACACAGTGGTTAACTGACTTGCTTAGGGTCACTCAGTTGAAGTCAAATTTGAACGCAGGTCTTTCTGACTCCAGATCCAGCACTCCATCCCCTTTGACACCTAACTATGTCATTCAACAATCTGAGTCCTAAGTGAAGTAAAAAAGCATTTATTAAGCATCCACTATATGCCAGGCACTGTGCTAAATGCTGGGTACAGAAAGAAAGGCAAAAAATGACCTCTGCCCTCAAGGAACTCAGTCTGATGAGGGGGCCAACATGCAAACTACTATGTATAAATAATAGGTAAAAAAAGAAAGCTAGAGATCATCTCAGAGAGAAGGCACTAAGATTAAAGAAGGCTGAGGAAGCCTTTTTGCTAAGTGCTCTACTATCTTTGTCACCCAAATTGGGAATAGTTTCATGCCCCTTTTTAAGACAGAGCACTCAACGCAGAATATGACATACTAACAGAGATACCCTAACAGGGATAGCAAATAAAGAATGCCCTTAAGATTCTGCTTGTTGGTCAGTTGTCTGACTCTTCATGACCCCATTTGGGGGTTTTCTTGGAAAAGATACTGGAGTGGTTTTGCCATTTCCTTCTCTGGCTCATTTCACAGATGAGGCAACTGAGGCAAACAGGATTAAGTGACTTGCCCAGGGTCACACAGCTAGTAAGTATCTAAAGCTGGATTTGAAACTCATGAAGATGAGTCTTCCTGATTCCAAGCCTAATGTTCTATCCACTGTGCCACTTAGCTACCCTAAGATATATACAGCAAATTGAGTGATGGAATGGAAGAAAATTATTTCCCATAAGGTTCCTTAGTTCATTCTCAGACAGTGTTTGTTCTTTATCTTTTCCTATTTTGAGTCATCCTGCAGCACCCTAAAAAAGTCTTGGGCATAATCTACTGTAGACTCATAGACAGTTTTAGCTTGGATGAAAAAACAATCTCCATAGGTTACTTGCCTACTTTCCCCTTATGTCCCAGTTGAGAAAATCAAATGAGCAAATCTGGGAAGCTGTATAGCACTCTTGGGATTTCTGTTTGTTTGTTTGTTTGAGACTCAGCCAACCTATCTTGCACCAGCCACTTACAGACTGATTCAAATACTCATCCTCATGGGAACTTTAACCCATCCCTCTTTTTTTCAGAACTGGACATGTACAGCCTTCCTTAAGCAGCCTGGTGGCCCCTCTGCTCTTGGGAGCTCACCATTCTGGTGACAGATAAAGTGTAAGCACTTAATCTGCTCATGCCCACTGTGCTCAGAACTCCACAATGTCAGTGATCCCTCCTCCTCACTGGGCCCCACCCCCACCCCCAAAGTTGCAGGGTTTAGAGGCCCATACCACCATAACTGGGTGTAAAGTACTCTTAAAAGTTGTTCCCAAGATTTTCCAATTACTCTGGCATTAGATAAAAAGGGGGAGGAAAAACGATAGATTCTAAGCCAAAGGATCCAATTTAACAAAGCTCCTTCAAGGAGCTAGCATTCTTCTGATCATTGTAGCTAGCATTTGTAGCTTAAAATTTGCTAAACATTTTGCATACATCATCTCTTTTGAATCTATGTGATGTTTTTGGTCCTCTTCAAAAACAAAGGACCAAACAAAAACCAAAATAAAACACAAAGGACCAACCACCAACAACAACCAACCAAACAACCAAGCAACTATTCTGTGTAAGGGGAGTTTTTATACTTAAGTGTCACAGGCCCCAAAAAAGACAGCACAGTTGGTTTCTTTTTATGGAATTCTTTTTCACAGAAAAGAGGCAATATGTCACAGTAGAAAGATCACTAGATTTGGACTTAGGGGACTTGGGTCCAAATTCTGGTTCTGCTACTGGTGAGACTTTGAGCACATCATTTAACTTTGATTGAGCCTCAGTTTTTCCAAATGTAAAATAAAGAGGTTGGACTAGAGAATTTCATTTGGAAGATTCAGTTGCCTTCTATATCTATAATTTTAATATGTGCTTTTTGTAAAGCTTTCAGAGTAATGGGATATATAATAATGTTGATGCTTGTTTCAGGCACACATTTGGAGAGCATTTTGAGATTGACAAAGCACTGTCCTCACAATATCTGTGAGGTAGTTAGTACAAGTATTATTGTTCCCATTTAAAGGATTGGAAGTTGAGGCTCATAGAGATTAGGTGATTTACTCACAGTCACACAGCTAATAAATGGCTGAGCCTGGATTAGAATATTGGTCTTCTCAACCCTTGTCTAGTGTTTATTGGGTTATACCCCATGTGAATAAATTTAGTAATCCCAGAAGTGTAGATTTCTGTTGAAGGTTAGGGTGAATGGTTAAGTACTCAAAATCAATACATTTTCTGTCATCATCAGTTGTTTCAGTTGTGTCCAACCCTTCATGACCCCATTTAGGATTTTCTTGGCAAAGATACTAGAGTGGTTTACCATTTGCTTCTCATTTTACAGATGAGGAAACTGAGGCAAAGAGGATTAATCAACTTGCCCAGGGTCACACTGCTAGTAAGTGTCTGATGCTAGATTTAAATTTAGGAAGATGAGTCTTTTTGACTCCAATCCCCTGTGCCACACCTTCTCTAATGGCAAAAAAAAATCCAGACCATTTCTTTTTGTAAGCTTTCAAAGATATTTATAGCCAAACCATCACTATACCCTGAAATATGAGGTAATCAGCAACCTGAAACCTCAAATATGATAAAAATCCAATTCCATTTCTCATCTTTAAGTATCTTTGTTGTCTGTTGGGTGAGTCATAAACCTTTAGGGGCAGGTCAGAGAGAAAGAATAAGAATAGACTAACAAAACAGGTTTTGCAAAATCTGAATTGAGTGATTTTTTTCTTACAATGTCTTTAATCATTATGCAGTAGACATCTTACAGCTTAGGGGCACATCAAAAACCACCAGAGGACTGGGGTTCAAGTCCTGGATTCAGTAATTAATTAACTTCATGGCCTTGGAAAAGTCACTTAACCTCAGAGGCTCAATTGTTTCTTTATCAGTAAAATGGGGATAATGAAATGCAAAGCACTTGCTTAATATTCAGAAAGCTCTTTGCAAGCCACAGTATCCTCTTTGGTAGAGGATTTAGAGCTGAGAGAATCTTAGATCTCTTTTTATTATTATTATTGATCAGGAAATCTCTCAGGGATAGTTGAGTATAGCTCATTTTAATTTGGTATCTTAGTACTGTGCTTTCCTTACAGAATGTGTTACTCCCCCACAATTAGCACATCTGGTCATTGATTTCATCATACTTACTACTTGTATGACCTTGGACAAATCATTAAGCCCCTTGGGGCCTCTATTTCCTCATCTGCAAAGGAAGGGGTTGGATTCTATGACGTCTGAGGTCTCCTCTAGCTCTAGAACTGTGACTCCATGTTCCTTTGAGCTGCTGACCTCCCTCTAAGGAACCTTAATGCTTAGAATTCCTAGGATCTTAGGAACTTCCTAGGATGATTTTATTCTACGTTGTCCAGGCTTCCTTCAAGTCTCACGTGCTGCAAAAAACCTTTCCTTGACCTCCTTAATCTTAGTTCCTTCCCTCTGAGACCACCTCCAGTTTATCCTGCATATACCTTGCTTGTACCCAGTTATTCACATGCTATCCTTCCCCATTAGACTGTGAGCTTCTTGAGGGCAGGGACTTTTCTCTTGCCTTTATGCTCTCAGAACTTAGCATGGTGCCCAGAACATAGGAGGCACTTAATAATTGCTAGTTGATTGATTGATTCACTGGGGAAATGATAGTCTTCCTCTACTCTGCCCTGGTCAGGACACATCTGGAATACTGTTTTCAGTCCTAGGCACTATAGGAAGGATGGTGATAAACTGGAGAATATCCAGTGGAGGCAACCAGGATGGAGATTGGTTGAAGGAATTGAGGATGTTATACCTGAAGAAGATCAGGGCTAAAATAGCTGTCTTCAAGTTTTTGAGTGGTGGTCATATGGAAGAGAGATTAGACTTGCACTACTTTGATGCAGGGGACAGAGCTAAAAGCAAGAGGTGAAAGTCACAAATAGGCAATTGTTTACAAAAAGTAAAGCTTCCTAACAATTAGAGGTGTCCAAAAATGGAATGAGATGCCTCTCACAGAAGTCTACAAGTTAAGACTGGGTGACCACTTAAGCTGGTAGATTATGGAGGGGGTCTTTCTTGGGGTAATAGGTTAGACCAGATGGCCCTAAAGCCCTTTTTAACTCTTAGAATTCTAGGATCATACTTATAGGGGAAAAAAAGACATTTTTCTCCCCACTTAAGCTAGTCATACTGAACTGGAATTTTCATTCCTTCCTTCATTCCTTCCTTCATTCTTTTGTTCCTTCCTTCCTTGTTCTCTCTCTCTTTCCTTCTTTCTTTCTCTTTTTCTTCCTTCCTTCTCTCTCTTTTTCTTTCTCTTTTCCTTCCTTCCTTCCTTCCTTCCTTCCTTCCTTCCTTCCTTCCTTCCTTCCTTCCTTCCTTCCTTCCTTCCTTCCTTCCTTCCTTCCTTCTTGCCCTGAAATTTATAGAGTTTTACTGTCCTTTTTTTCTCCTTGGGTACTTTGGGTATAACAGTGCGCTAGGTATTGCTAGCCGAAGGCAAAACCTTTGCTCTTGAGAATCTTGCAATCTAATTAAGGACACAAGACCATCCCACAAAGAACACTTAGGCACAGGTCCTATGAGGTAGCCAGGGCAGGGGAGGGCAGGAATTATTATCCTCTCTTGACAAATTAGGAAACTTGATCTAATGGGCAATTTTAAAAATAGGAGGCTCTCCAGACAACTCAATGCTGACAGCACATTTTCATTTGAAAAACAAAGTAATAATTTCTTTTCGAGTAAGATCTTGAAATAAACAAAGCTGCGTTCCCTCAAATTCAACAAGACACACATGTAATTAAGATTCCCGTAGATGCAGTTTCATCAGAATTATCTGCAGTGTTTTTGTAACCAGTAGGAGGCAGATGGGGTGAAGTGGAATGAGTACCAGAGGAGAAAAGAGGAAATTTTGATTTGAAGGAAGTCCATTTATTAGCTGTGTGACCACCAGTGAATTACTTCTCCTTTCTGGGCTTCAGATGTTTCATCTAGAAGATGGAGTTACAAGAGATGACTTCTAAGATCCCTTTCAGCATTGACATTATGTCATGTTCTTTTACTTTGTCCCATTCTGTGGCATCAGGATTCATGTATTATTTCTATTCCTGAATTATGGTGCTATTAACAACCTAACCTGCCAAGACTAGGAGGGGAAGTGGTTTTGAGTTTAGAGATACAGGGAGAAAGGAGGGCTAGACCTATACAGAGTTGCGTCTATATATTACAAGTTTCTGATCTGCTGCACAAAGCTAGATGAAAATAATAAAGAGATGCTAATGTCTACTTTGATATGTGGGTTGATCTATGATGTGGGGACCATCTCCAATGATGTGGCTCCATCCCATCCTGTGCAGTTCTTGGCTATGTCCTCCCATAAATCCATCACAGGAGATTAACAGAAAATTTCAGGCTGTTCTCTAGATGTCCTGGCATTAAGGTTACCAATGGGATGCAGGGGCATTCCTCACTTTCCATCTTTGTTTCCCCCTTGAAATGAATTTCCCTGATAAAATATTATACTCTGCTCCTCCCATGCAGCTCCCCATTTGTATGGAATTGGGACCTGTTCACACTCACCATGCCCCTTTCCACTGCCCTTTGGGAGAACTTCACTTCAGTTCTTCAGAGACTGTGATATTCTACGACTTAAGAGACATTCCATATCCCTGGATAAACACCAACATTAAAAAGTCATGCCTTTGTTTCGAGGAGAAGCCTGGAGTAATTAAAAGAACTATGCAGTTTCCCAAATCAAATACAGCCTGTACTCATTTTCCTATACATTTTGGGGCCAAGTTCACTGTCCATTTGCAGTCTCTGTCCAAGACTTACTGACTTACTGGCCAAGTCTCTATTATAATCATTCTTCATTCATTTTTTTCCTTTGAGGAGAGTTAGACCCAGCTGATAATAGCAATAACTCATATTTATATGGCCCCTTAGATTTTAAAAAAGGAAAGGAAGAAATCTACTATGTGCTAGGCTCTATGATAAGTGCTTTACAAATATTACTTTATTTGATCCTCATAATGACCCTGAGAAGTAGGTGCTATTATCACCCCCATTTTACAAATGAAAAAACTGACACAGAGAATTAAGTGACTTGTTCAAGATCACACAGCAAGTGTCTGAGGTCAGATTTGAACTCAAGTCTTCCTGACTCCAGGACCACTGCTCCACAAAGAACTTTGAAACAGAGAGACACTGAAATAGAGAAACAGAGACTCTTTTCTCATAACTCTCCTGGAAGTACATGGTATATCATGCACATTTTGGAGCTGAAGGATCTGAGAGGTAAAGGGATTTGCCTGTGGTCACATGCCAACAATCTCAATTTGACATGAGTTTGAGATTCTTTTCTATCATTCCTCAGTGGTGAGCTGGTTGGAAAACTGTTTAGCATTGCCACAGAAGAAACATATGTTCAATGGCTGTCTTTGTCCTTTAACAGACAATCATTAGGACAATTAAAAAAGGACTCATGTTTTACATGACCTGCTTATTTGTTACAAGAGTTTTGTTCCTTTTTCATTGGGGAAAGGTCAGTGGTAATATTGCCTTAAAAATTAATGTTGGATTTATCATATATCTTTAAAGGCAAAATTAATAATGGATTTAGAGTATTTTTTCCTTTGGGTGATAAAATACAAAATAAAAAATACAATTTGAGGAAAGAACTTTTAAAATCTGTTTTTGTTTTTGTGGGGCAATGAGAGTTAAGTGATTTGCCCAGGGTCACACAGCTGGTAAGTATCAAGTGTCTGAGGCCGGATTTGAACTCAGTTCCTCCTGAAAGCAGGACTGGTGCTTTATCTATGGTGTCACCTAGCTGCCCAGAATTTTTTTTTAAAGAAGGGACCTAGGGAGGGGGTAAACCTGAAGTATGATTTTGCAGGAGGTGAGATATATCATTTAGAAGAGAGGTGACCACTTTGAAGGTAGCTCCTCACTGACTACGCATTTTTATGACAGAGAATGGGGCAGTTTTTGGTTTTTTTTAGTGAGGCAATTGGGGTTAAGTGACTTGCCCAGGGTCACACAGCTAGTAAGTGTCTGAGGCTGGATTTGAACTCAGGTCCTCCTGAATCCAGGGCCGGTGCTTTATCCACTGTGCCACCCAGCTGCCCCACAAATCATTATTAATAAGAAAAATATAAATCAAGACAATTACAAGGTTTCACCTCCTCCCTTGCAAATGTCAAAGATGAGAATAGGTGATATCGGAGGCATCGTAGAAAAGTGGCCACATGACTTGTATGTGCACTACTAGTGCATTTGTTGATGGGCCCAATCATTCTGCAAAGACATCTGGAATTATGCTTAGAAGGTGACTAAATTACTTCAGTCATGGATTTCACTGAAAATATACAGCAGAGCTTTTCAAAGGAATAAAGAACTGGGAGAAAAAAGTGGAGGCTCACCAATTTGGGAACAGCTAACTAACTTGTGGTACCTGAATGTAATGAAATTTATATTACTATATTATAAGAAATGATGAATACAGAGGCTCATGTTGTTGTTCAATCATTTCACTCATGTCTGATTCTATGTGACCCCATTTGGGTCCAGAGATACTGGAGTGGTTTATGATTTCCTTATCCAGCTCCTTTTATAGATGAGGAAACTGGGGTAAACAGGGTTAAATGACTTGCCTGGAGTCAAACATCTAGTAAGTGCCTGAGGCTGGATTTGAACTCAGATCCTTCTGACTCTAGGAACAGTGGCCTATCCACTTCACCACCTAGCTGCCCCCACAGAGAAGCAAGAGAAGATTTAAATGAACTGATGCAGAGTAATTTAAGCAAAGCCAAGAAAATTATATGCACAATGACTACAACATCCACAAAACAATAAAAAATTGAATTCTGTGAAACTGTAATGACTTACATTGACCTTAAAGAAGAGGTATGAGATAATACCTTCCTCCCTTCTTTTCAGTCCTCTGGGACTATAAGTAAGGTGCACTATCTACTTGTGGCACTTCATTGATATATTGGTCAGCTTCTTTATATTCTTTGTTTCTTCTTCATTTCAAGAAATGTGTTTCTGGGAGCAGGTAGAAGATATTAGAAAATGTGGGTAATATTAAAAATATTAAAAAAAGATCAACTACTTATTTAAATAATGTTTTAATAGTGTGTCTTACGGAGTAGTTTTTTTGGGTTAATTTAGAGAATGAAAGAACTTCATAACCATAAAGCAGTATATAAATATTATGATGAGATAATTTTTGGGTTCTCTCTTTTCAAATGATCTTGATTGTGTGTATATTTGTATGTATGTATGTATGTGCATGTGTAAGTGTTATAACAGGTCAGCAGAATGAAAGCCCCTTGAAGGTAAGGATTGTTTTGTTGTCATCTTTGGATTCCCAGCACTAGCATGGTGTCCTGTCCATAGCAAATGTTTAATAACTATTTGTTGAACAAATGCATATAATTTACCCAAGGTCACACAGTCCATGAGGGTCAGAGCTGGGACTAGAATCCAGGCTTCCTGGATCCCAGACCAGTATTAGAGGAAGGGACAAGGGCAAAGGGTAAGGGAGCCCCAGCTCTGCCAATTCCTAGCTAGGTGACTTTGAGGCAGTCCGTTTTCTCTTAGCTTTCAGCATTTGCCCATATGACAAATGTACTAGATGATCTCTCTAGTTCTTTCCAGCTTTGGCATGTTGTCATTGAAGGGTTCTGTGAAGGGGGACCCAGCAGGCCTGTATCAGACCACTCCTTGGTCGAATACCAAAGTCAAGTTCAGTTTGTACTTAATAGTCTCCATTTAGCCTGGTTCTGTCTCCACACCTCCCTGGAGGGCAAGGAAGATGGCTTTAATTTGGCTCCAGTCAAAGGCCTTTTGTAAAAAGATTTTATTTTTAGAAAATGCTTTGAGCTGACATTGAAGTTTAAATGGTGTCCGATGAGTGTTGCTGCATCAGGCTAATGACTAGGATAACATTTGTTTGCTACTCAATATATAGATTGCTTAGCCAACAGCTGCCCTCTAAGGTCTGGCTTTAAGTATCTTTGAGAGACACATAATGAATTTGATACCATTAGGCAGGATGGATTAACTCTTCATTTGATGGGTGGCTTTACTATGGAGTAGGGTGGAGGGAAGAAAGGGACAGGTGGGAGTGTCTTTGAGGCACCTGTCCAAGAGAGGACCACAGTCTGCAGGTTTTACAATGTCATTAGAAGATCATGGATTGCAAGCTGCAACAGACCTTGGATATCATCGAATCCAACCCTCTCATTTCACAGATGAGGACACTGAGGTTGAAAGAGGTTAAGTGAGTAATCCAAGGTCATGCAATCAACCAACGGGCATTTATTAAGCACTTACTATGTGCCAAGCATTCTACTATACTTAAAGAAAGCTAGTATACAGTCAGGATTCTAACTCGGGTCCTCTAACTCCAGGGGGAATGAGTGTTTCTTACAATGTACTCCAGACTCTCTGTGTCTGAATTTAGCTCAAAAGCTTAAACTTCACTTTTGTGGTCAGAGAAGAGTTGCCCTTATTGGGATTCAGGTTTGTATATCCATGAGCTGAGAAGAACCCTAGACTAGATTGATGAATTTTCTAGGTCCCAGCTCTAAAGCCCTGTTTGAATTTTAGAAGCAGAGTAATATAAAATAGGGTGTTGTACCTGGAGTCATAAAGACATGATTGGACATTTGCCAGCTAAGTGACCATAGGTAACTTATGAATTCTCTGAGCCTCAGTTTCCTCACCTGGAAAATGAGGATAATACCCTGACAGGTCTATTTCCTAGGGTTGTTGTAAGTGCTATGAGATCAAGTACTTTGCATGCCTTAAAGGACTCTATGTAGAAGGTATCCTTATTGATAGAATGGCAGATTTGTGAAACGAAAATACGTTTTCACAGAAAGTTAGACTGAATCTAAAAAGATCTGCAGATGTAAGTACAGACATTGAACCTTAGAATGAGAAAGGAGGACCTAAGAGAAATTACCTACATCAACTTCCTCAATTTATAAAGGAAGAAATAGAAATAGTTCAAGATGATAGCATAAATTAGAATATAATAGAGGCAGCATGTGACACTGAATAGAAAGCTTGTCTTTGAGTTAGTCAGGGAATGAGCATTTATTAAATATGCACAGCCCTTACCCTTGAGGAGTTCACACTCTAAAGGGGAAGACATCTAGAAGGAAGGCCTGGGTTCAGATCTTGCCTCTGAAAACATACAGGAAGTGAGACCCTGACAAATCACTTAATCTTGTGTTGCCCCAGGCTGTAAGACAGCTAGGTACTTATTGACCACCAATTACCTTTAACAGAAAGAGTTTCCCTGGTGCCAGTAGCCTCTTTCAATGAAATCACTGGTCCAGGACTGTAACAATTATAATCATTCAAATTTATACAGAACTTTAAAAACTTTCAATGTTCTTTATACACATTCTCTTACCTTAGCATCACAACAGTCAGTTAGGTATTACAGGTATCTTCCCCCTCATTAAAAATTATTATATCTTTATATTATATGATATATGTGATATATTTCTATTTATTATAATTTAAAACAAATTCACTTATTTTATCCTGAATGGAAGAAATAAAACAATCATTTCCATAACATAGTAGAACAGAAAAACAGGATGATTGGCACATGAAACTGCAAATCTATTACGTTTAACTTGCTGTTCCTTTTAAATGTATAATAAAGTTATTATATAACTTGCTTTTTTGTAAACTTTTTTCTTCCATTCCCACTTCCACCTTAGAGATGGCTACCATTAGACATAAATATGTATGTATACATGTATGCATGTATCCATCTGTCTGTGTGTATGTGTGTGTAAATATACACGTAAAATCATGTCTATATCTATAACATATGTGTATACATGTAAAATCATTCCATAAGTACTTTTATTTATCAGTTCTTTCTCTGGATACAGATGATAAAACTGAAGCTCAGAGAGGTTAGTTGACCTGCTTAGGGCTATACATTTAGTGTCTGAACCAAGACCTAGGCATCTCTTGGCTACAGGCCCACTGTTCTTCCCACTATATCACACAATACCTTTCTAGGAAATTGAGGGATTTGCTAGTTTCAATTCAGTTGCAGAGCTGGGACTAGAGGTGAAGTGCCCTGACTACCTGAACAGCACTGAGTCTTTCTGCTTCTCTGGAGGGTTGATGGCAGTGGTGCACTTGGGGAAAATATACAAGAACTAAGTTTGGCCTCGGTTCTGCTTTGTTGCTGCATCAGGGCTCTGGGCCAGCTACCAGGGGGATGTGCCTGGAATCAGAGAAGGAGCTACCCTGCTGTGGAGACTCCCCCTGCACCACGAACTGGACACACTGCTGAGATTTTTTTTTAATCTGTAGAAACTTGCCAATGGCACTGTCTCCTCACAAGTCCCTTTCTGCTTTGTGACCAGGAACAGATCAGAGAATTTTTCCCTATCAGGTACCAAGATCCTGTCAAGCTGGGATAACTCATTTATTCTCAAGTGAGTGTTTCCCCCCTCTGTCAGAACTTTCCAGATTTGTCTCATATGAGTCCCTTCTTCAGTCAGACTCGGCATTCTGTACATGTGCTGAGTTTTCTTATCTCCATGCCTTTGTTCACGCAGTTTCTTATATCTGGCATGCCTTCTCTTACTGATTCGTCCTTTAAAGTCTAACTCAAGGGCTACTTCCTCTAAGAAGACTTTCCTCCCTCCTCCTATTTTCTCACTGGACATAAGGTAGCACTTTGTGTTATATTTTTCTAATTCTATAGTTTTGTAGTTCTCTAAAGTAGATTATCTCCTAGCCAAGTATCACCTCCTTTAGAGCATGGACTTGTCTTTTGCTGGAAGCTTTGTACCTTTCCTGAATCCAACTACTGACTTTTCTGGCTTCCTTTAAGTCTCCACTAAAATCCTACCTTCTACAGAAAGCCCTTCCTCGGGTTAATCATTTCCCATTTGTCCTCTATATAGTGTTGCTTCCCCCATTAGATTGCAAGCTCCTTGAGGGTAGGGATTGTTTTTTCCTCTCCTTATATTCCCAGCACTAAATTTCCTGGCACATAATGGGTGGCTAATAAATACTGATTGATTGATTTAGCACAATGTTTAATTGATGTTTGTTGTATTGAATCGAAATGACTGAAATGCTTAAATCTCCAAGAAGCCCAGTGCTGAGCAATGGAGGTAAAGTTTCCTGCCCAGATTATAGTCTAGTACCTCACTTCATTTTTGTTGTTGTTGTTTTTGTTAGTTTGTTTGTTTGGATTTTTTGTGGGGCAATGAGGATTAAGTGAATTGCCCAGGGTCACACAGATAGTAAGTATCAAGTGTCTGAGGCCGCATTTGAACTCAGGTCCTCCTGAATCCAGGGCTGCTGTACCATCTAGCTGCCCCTAGTACCTAGCTTCTTAAACTGTAGGTCACAACTCGTTATCGGGTGGTGTAACAGAATGTGCGAGTCATGAAAAATTTGGCAATAAATGTTTGATTTTTATACCTATTTTATATACCTATATACTTGGAGTTGTATAAAAATTTCTCGGGCCAAAAGAGGTCACAAGTGAAAAAAGTTTAAGAAGCCCTGGTCTAGTAGAGGATACTAAGACAGGGACACATTCAGCAGGCATTTAATAAATGCATATTATGCAGAAAGCACTGTGCTAATGTCTGAGTTTAGGGGTTGGAAAGATGGACATATGAGTAAAACAGAATCCTTGCTTTCAAAGATCTTACAGCTTCCAAAGGGACACAAATTAGAGTGCAATTAATGAATAGGAGAGGTTCCAGAAAAGGGCTGCTTGAGGTCTATGCAGCAAGAACTTATGCCTGGTCGTTCCTCCATGCCTATCTGCTTCTTCCTGTGGCAAATTTGTTGATAGCACTGCTTTTTATCTGCCTAGAGACTTTGAGAGGTGGGTCAAGTGAGTTTTTGCTTCCCACCACCTCCCTCCCCATGGATCTATTCTCACTTAGATGGGCGAGGATGTTCACTGATGAACTGTAAAGGCTCCTTATTCTGGAGCATGCTATAAAGGAGACAGGTTGATCAGGGGGGTCTTGATAGCCTTACCAATAGAAAGTTTAGTGCTCCAGATTGTTCTTGCTCATAGACACTGGTGGGAATAATTCTGGAGCTGCTGGAAGGGCTCCTGTGAGCAGCATTAACTAGAAGAGAAGGACCTGCACCTGAGCTGCCTCCTTGTCAGGTGGTGACATCAAAGGGAAAGAGGAAGCATCACTGACTACATTTAAAGGGCCAGGACCCATCTCGACCCTTTCAGGGATTTGCAATTTCTAATATGACATTTCATTTTCGATGTGCTTTCTTTTCTCTGTGACTTACTATTTTTTCTTTTCTTTTTTCTTTTTTGTAGCTTTGGAACAGATATTGATGAATATCTACTTTTTCTGTAATGTTCATATGAATTTTATTCTGTGAAACCCACAAAACCTCTGTGACTCACTATTAGGATTTATGTTGAAAATTGACCCCTAGGAAGAGATATGAGAAGGCACCACTCCCACTTCTTTGTAGATCTCTACAAAGGACTATGGGTGCAGGGTATTGTAATGTCACACTTTCCCCCCAGTTTTGGTTGCTTACCTGTTTTATTCACCCTCTTTTTATTCTTGCTTATAACTGAAGGCTCTTTGGGAGTGGGAGGGAAAAGTGATATATGGGGAAATGTGACACCAAAACAAGAGGCATTTTCATTTTATCAGTGAAACCATTTTTAAAAGAAAATCATGTTATTTTCATTAAATGTATTTTTAAAAGGTAGGCTGAATTTTTGAAAGAATAATCTTGATTGCATTTTAGGGTTAACTCTCCCAATAGGTGGGGTGGGAAGAGTCTCATAGCAGATTTCATAATATAAATAATTTCATTTATTTTTTATTTTCATTTATTTATTTGGGTGAGGCAATTAGGGTTAAGTGACTTGCCCAGGGTCACACAGCTAGTATGTGTCAAGTGTCTCAGGCTAGATTTGAACTCAGGTCCTCCTGACTCCAGGGCCAGTAATTTATCCATTGCACCACCTAGCTGCCCCACAGTATAAATCAAAGAGAGAAGATATTCCTATTTTCAAAAAATTGCTTTCTAGGAACATACATACCTTTTTCATAATGTATGATATGTCTGTGAGTATACTCTTAAATAAGACTAACATTGGGGCAGCTAGGTGGCACAGTGGATAGAGAACTGGCCCTGGATTCAGGAGGATCTGAGTTCAAATCTGGCCTCAGACACTTAACACTTACTAGCTGTGTGATCCTGGGCAAGTCACTTAACCCCAATTGCCTCACCAAAAATAATTAAATAAATAAATAAATAAGACTAGCATCATACCCCACTTTCTCTATTGATTAATTAAATGCAGTCATTAATGAGTTACACATTTAGAAAATTACACTCTAGTAAGCACATGGCATGGAGTTGACCTTGGGTCTATCACTATGAAAGGGTCAAATTAAAACTGTTTAATATTTCTATTTCCTTACCACTTTATCTATAATTTTCTGTTTGTATTTCTATAGTCCCTCCACAAGTTTTAAAAAATATTTTAATCTCATTATTTCTAAATACATGTAAAAAATCTGAACAATAATTTGAGTAATTTTGAGTTCCAAATTCTCTCCCTCCCTTATATATTCCCTGAGTTTGTCTTGGTAAGTAGATTCCCAAGTATTTTATGTTGTCTGCAATGATTTCAAATGGAATTTTTCTTTCTATCTCTACCTGCTGGGTTTTGTTGGTAGTATATAGAAATCCTGATGATTTATGTGGTTTTATTTTATATCTTGCAACTTTGCTGAAATTGTTCATTGAAATTGTTAGTTGATTCTCTAGGGTTCTCTAAGTATGCCATCATATCATCTGCAAAGAGTGATAGTTTTGTTTCCTCATTGCCTGTTTTTATTCCTTCAATTTCTTTTTTCTTGTCTTATTGTTATAGCTAGCATTTCTAGTATGATATTGAATAATAGTTGCTATAATGGACATCCTTGCTTCACTCTAGGGCAGAGCTCTAAGTTTATTTTTATCATAGATAATGCTTGTTATTAGCTTTAGGCAGATACTGCTTATCAATTTAAAAAGGCTTTATTGATTTCTATGCTCTCTAGTGTTTTTAATAGGAATGTTTGTTTTATTTTGCCAAAGGCATTTTTTTCATGTATTGACATAATCTTATGATTTGTCTAGCTTTTGTTATTGACACCTCCTCAAGTTTTACTGTGATGCCTCACCATGATGTGTGGTGTTGACCTGAGGTTCTTGAAGGCAATGCCAATGGAAGGCATATGCAGAAATGTTCTACCAAGTGAGAGTGGGGGTTACAAGTATGGGCCCAGCATCTGTCAACCAAATTTACGTTTTTGATAGACTCATCATCCAAAAATTAGTCACCAGGTAATGATTTTTCAGCCAGAGAAAATTTTGAAACCATCTACTGAGGTGTGGAGTGGGTAGGGATGGGAATCCTTGTCAAAGGCACCCACAAAGAGGAAATCTCAGCTTTTTGGAAGTACTCAAGTGGTGGAAGGGGTAGAAGGTGAAACCATGGAAATTATCTATGGGTATGTTGGTTTCCACAATGGCTGAGAATAAAGACGCCTTCTTGGTAGGGGTCTGGAATACATGGGGGATGGGGATAGAGGGGAAAAAAAAGGTGTTCCTATTGATAGAACATTTTCAGATAAAAAAACAAGAATTCAGCCACAGTATTATTATGCTGAGATAGCATAACTTTTAAAAATTCAAAGACATCAAGTATTGCATGACTGTCTTTGCTTGGCCCTTTGAGTCAATTTTAATGACACCACCATCAGAGCAGTAACATTTATCCAATACACTGAGATTATATAACATACTAAAAAATGCAAGGTGTGCTGTCCAAGCATCTCCCTCCTGGACCCCACTCTCCCAACACTTGCTGTTTTTGATTAAAATTTATGATCCACTCTTCAACTGGCTGTATTTGTCCTGCTTCATCACATTCTCTTTCTCCATACCCTGGGGGGCCTTCCTAAAATCTCTCCTCTATCCCAAGGTTTTTTTCCTTCTGTTTACAAGATAGATTTTCATTGCATTCATAGAGAGCCTCCAAAAAGTGATATGGGGTCCCCCAAACTAGCTGACTGCTGAGATGCTGATCAGGCAGGTGTACTCCTTGGAGTGTGAGTTCATTCTGAGATGAAGGGTCTTTAGTTCAGGTGGTTATCACACAGGGCTCACGGGTCCAAGGTCACCAGTTCAATGCCTGTGTGGCCAGCTGGTTTCGCTCCATTCTGCGACTGCAGACTGCCCTCCCCTCTCTTTCTAGGCAGCCTTCTTATAAAAGAGTGCCAATCTCATAAAAGAAACCAGCTGCCTATAGTGTCCTTACTATTGGGACAACTACAAAAACAAGTCTTCACTGATGCTGACAGGAAGCCTGGCATCATAGAAAGCACTGCACTGAACCAGGGACCAGAAGACTAGGCTCCAATCCCAGATTTTCTACTTATTAACTACGTGTCCTTGGGTGAGTCATCTACCTCCTCGAGTCTATTTGATAGGTTCATAGCTGGAAGGGGCCTTGGATTCCAATTGTCATTTTACAGATAAGCACACTGAGGCCCAGAGTGACTTTGACCAAGATCATACAATTTGGAGGTGGGGGAGGTACGATTTGAACCCAGGTCTTCTGACTCCCTATGCAGCATTCTCCATTGTACCATACTGCCTTGCTTGTGAAAGTAGGATAGCAAATTTTTTTCTTGCCTACCTCACTTCACTGCAGTACTATGGGGATCAAATGAGAGGAAGCCCATGAAACTACTTTTCAAAGTACTATAAGGATGCTGACTACTGAATGGACCACATAAAAAGGAGATAGACTAGGGGCAGCTGGGTGGCACAGTGGATAGAGCACCGGCCCTGGATTCAGGAAGACCTGAGTTCAAATCTGGCCTCAGATGGCTTGACACTTACTAGCTGTGTGACCCTGGGCATGTCACTTAACCCCAATTGCCTCACCAAAAAAAAAAAAAAAAAGAAAAAGAAAAAGAAAAAAAATGGAGATAGACTAGCCATATATTGAGAGTCAATCAGGAGGTGTTTATTAAATGCTTACTATGTGCCTGGAAATGGGCTAAGCACTAGGGATACAAAAAAAGGCAAAAAACACAGGCCCTTCCCTCAAGGAGTTCACAGTTTAATGGGAGAGACAACATACAAATAACTATATACATATAAGATATGTAGTTATATCAAGTCAAGTTAAAAAGCAATTATTAAGCACCTACTGGATGCCTAATTAGGCACTGTAATAGGCAAGAGGGATACAAAGAAAGGCAAAAAAAAAAAAAAAAAACAACCAATCAACAAACAACCCAGTCCCTGTCTCAAGGAACTCACAACACAAAAGAAGGGGTAGCATGCAAACGATGGATGAGATGCACACAGAGTAAACTGGAGATGCTCTCAGAGCATTAGAGTGAGAAAAGGTCTAGAAATGACTGGGCTGTAAGAAGCATCCCCACCAGTACCTGCCCTGGCCTCCCTCAGGTCTTGTCCTCACCCAGTAACTGGGCCTCAGAGGTGGAGAGTAGGCCAGAGATCTAGGCCTCAGGTTCTCCATCTGTGGGCTACATGGACTTGGTGGCCCCGTCCAGTTCTTGGTCTAAGAGTCTAGGAGAAGAGAATTCTAGATTGGTAAATCCCTTCCAGACCTGAGATTCTGTGGTTACAGAGGGGGAAACTATGGCCCAAGGAAATGGTTTGCCCTGGCTCCTGGTCTGTTTTACTTCAACATTTCATCATGAGAGCTAATAAGGACTATTTCATCCCTAGCTAAATAGTGATCTTATCGTGTATTGGGATTCCTGGATCTGTAATGTTGGATGATTGTCAGAAATGCTAGAGAGAGGTATGTGGAGAGAGCGCAAGATTCAGAGTGAGAGGACCTGAATTCGAATCCTGATCCCATCAAACTTGGACAATTCACCTCTATGGGTCTCGATTTCTTTATCTGTAAAATAAGAATACTGGACTAGCTAGAGGAGTGCTAAGACACTTACTTGTTCTAAGTCTATGTTCTGGTTAATAATAATAATAATAATAATTTCCACTCCAATTAACCAATTTGATAAAAGTGAGTAAGAGATCATTGAAGTTTGCTTCGTTTCTTCTAGCCTTAGAATCCAAGTTAACTCTGGGCCTCAGCAATAAAGCACAAATAAATCTGAACTTCTTTGTAGCTGTCTCTTGGTCCAAGGGAGGCAATGTGATGCGGTGTGTTGAATGTTGGACTTGAAGCCAGAAAGACCTGGGTTTGAATCCTACCTCTGACACTGTCTGGCTGTGAAACCTTGGAGAAGTCCTCTCACTTTTCTCAGCCTCCATTTCCTTTCTATACAAGGAGGATAATTAAACCAGAAGGACCTACTGCTCACAGGATTACTGTATGTCCAAACAAGACGAACCGTGCAAAGTGTGACACAACCCCAAAGGGCTGTGTCAGTGATTGCTCTCTTACTTTGATAAGAATACCTTGAACTTGATTCAGAGGAAAAGAGGAACCTATGAACAACAACAACACACACACACACACACACACACAAACACACATTTAAGACAGAAGGAATTCCCAAAGAACTTAGTGTGGGGCTTGAACAAGTTGTTTTATGTCTCAATTTCTTCTGTCTGTAAATTGAGGGTAATAACGTTTGATTTATCAATGAGCCAAGGATGGTGTGAGGATAAAATTAGATAATAAAAGGGAAGCACTTTGAAAAAAATAAAGGTGTCGTATAAATGTCAATACAATACTAATAATAGTGCACATTTTGTGTGCCATGTTAACATTTATAAATGGCTTTTTTGTATAAGTGATTTTTATCCTATTTTACAGATAAGAAAACTGAGATTCAGAGAGGGGAAACAACTTATCCATGGTCACACAGCTAGTAAATGTAAACAAAACAAAAGAAAATGAAAAAAAACAAACAAAAACAAAGGATCTTCTACGTCCAAGGTCAGCACTTAAAAATACATCCCAATATAAGTATCTCTCTGTCTCTGTCTCTCAGAAAGGACCTCGCTGGTTTGGAAGTTGTCTCTAAATGAAAGGAGCTAAATGTTCATAGGATCACAGATTACAGCTAGAAGAGGGCTTGCAGATCTTCTAGAAGAACTCCCTCATTAAACTGATGAGAAGGCTTGGGTCCAGAAAGGTCAAGTGATTTTCCCAGGGTCACAAAGGTCAAAAATGGCAGAGTCTCCTGACACCTGGGAATGTGACCAACGTGGGGAAGGAGAGTACTGAGAGCTAGGGGAAAGGGATCTGAATTTTCCAAACACAAAACAACTCCAAAAAACCTGTATAAGATGTGAGTCTGGAGCACTGTTTGCCTCTCTGGTGGGCACGTACCAGCAATGGGAGCTGAGTGCATTATTGAGAGTCATTTGGTCCCATTCCCTGCAGTCACAGAACTCCTGAAGTCTGCAGGGAGG
Source organism: Dromiciops gliroides (assembly GCF_019393635.1). Lineage (NCBI taxonomy): Eukaryota > Metazoa > Chordata > Mammalia > Microbiotheria > Microbiotheriidae > Dromiciops > Dromiciops gliroides. Next base: position 698,952,435 of record NC_057861.1, on the reverse strand, counting down.
CTTAAATGGGGAACATCAATAAGTGAGTTTGTGAAACAGACTTAATCCTCACTGAGATTCGATGGGGAGCTGGCCTTAGGAGCTACCTGCAGGTGCAGAACCATTTACCATTCCGTGAATTGTTGTCAAGAGATCCCATCTACAAATTGATTGTGAACAGAAAGATGTTAAGTCTGAGGACACAGGGTTGGAGATTTAAATTTCCTGTCCTATTCCACAGAGATTTTGCAAAGGACTTTCTGCCCCCATCCCAGTCCTAACTCTGTTCCCAGGAACACCTGGGCCATGCACACAGGATAACTGGTTTTAGAAGTGGTAGGTAACTTAGAGATCACCTCATTTAACCCTCTCGTTTTATAGATGAGGAAAGTGAAGCCTACAAAGGGCAAGTGGATTACCCGAGGTAAGACAGCTAGGTGGGATTCGAATCCAGCGCTCTTTGCACTACACAGCTGACATCAGTGTGTCCCTCTCTTTTATCGGCTCTCAAAGCCTGTAAGATTTGCTCAGATTGTATGTAAAGCTATGAATCATAGAATCATAGAATTGGAAGTGACCTCAGAGGTCTTTTTTTTTGAGAATAGTTTCCTTATTTCATCCAGTTAGATAAGTGTTAAGTGTAACAACCACCCCAAGTGTAATAATCATTGATGGGTCTGATCCCAATACTGATCAATACAGAACCTTTAACTTGCTCTGTCTTTCCAACCTGTGCCAGTTCACTCCTCATTAAGCAGCCTGGGAGCCTTCCAACTGGAGCTTACCATATTAATACCAGACTTAGTGACACCATCTCTGCTTTAGCCCAGAACTCCTGAACTCAAGCGCTCCGCCAGCGTTGGCCTCCTCGGCAGCAGGGATGACAGATGAGTGCCATTTTGCCTGGCCCCCGAAGTCATCTAATCTAGTCTCTACAACAACACTAGCAAGGGGTCACCCAGACTCTCCTTGCAAACCTCTGTTAATGGAAATAGCCTGAAAGTCTTCTTTACCTTAAATTTGCTACTGGTTCTGCCTTCTAGGACCAAACATCATAAGTCTAACAGCAACTACTAATACATAGTAAATTCCTACTGCAAACTGAAATCTGTGCTAAATCTAGCAGAAGGTGCAAAGTCAATATAATACATGGGCTTTGATCTCATATGGCAACCCTTAGATTTATGAGGACAGAGTCTAAGCCTCCCATAAGTTCTCTATTCTTCAAGTTCCCATCTGCAAAGAAACAAAACTGAAACCTTCAGGCAGGATGAGCAAAGATCTTTGAGTATAGATATTGAGAACAATATGAGATTTGATCAAGGAAGGCCCAGAGACAGGTTTCATAAAGCCGATCAATATCACAAATGCAAGTTGAGCAAGCGTGGAATTCTAATGCTTTTTCAAGCAGCCTACCTGGATAGAAAGGTCCCTGGGGTGAAAGCAGTTGGGAATAATTAAATCCCTTTAAATTCCCAAGGCTATCCTGCTTTCATTTACATTTCAAATGCACACACGTACACAGAGAGACATATGTATGTACCTAGATACATGGTCACCAAGGTAAGTGTCTCTTGGCATGCTAAAAGAATCCACTTATCAGTTGAATTAAAAATGTCATAAGGCATTTTAAAATGCAAGGTTAATGTGCATGCTTGAGGATTTGGATGGACGGTTCTCTAATTACCTATGGACACAACTGAGCTGAGCTTTGAAAGAGTAATTAGGGTTTATCATGGCAATGAGAAACACAGCACGGCTACTAGGGAGATGTTTAAATGATGTTCGGTGAACCAAACCACAGAACCTTGAGTATGCAGTCAGGTGCCCTTAGGCTTAAGCCTGTCTAAAAAAACTATCCTCAACTGAAGATTTGGAGACTTTTTGTTTCCCCCTGAGAAGGACACATAAGTAAGACTGCTGATTCTAGAAGTAAGTGCCCCATTTCCTTAAGGTTTGATGGAGACAGGAAATGCAAAGCACACCAGTGTTTTTGTCAAGAAAACTCCATGGACTGTATTGAAGAACTGGATAGGACCGAATGAGTCCACCACCACCAACATCACCACTACCACCATGACATGTGACATAAAGACAACCAAAGTTAAATCAACATCAACAAACCAATGTGATCTTGGACTTTATGAAGAGAAGAAGACAGAATAATGCAGTGACAGTTCCACTGTACTCTGCTTTGGTCACATCACTGTATTCAGGCTTGTCTAAGAAGGAGAGTCAGCCTCACTTAAATCCAATTCAGTACAAGTCATGACATCACCCTGATGCCATGGTCCTCTTTGAGAATGAAGGACAAACAACAAGAAGAAGGACATTGATGAGCTAGGGAGAGATAGGCCTCCAGGAGAGTGGAGGACCTTGAGGTCATGTTCGGGGATGATGGACCCATGGAAATGGAGAAGAGAAGACTTGGTGTAGACAGGAGAGCTGTCTTCAAGGATTTCAAGAGCTGGCAGATAGAATAGATCGTCCTGTTCAGCCACATAAATCAGAACTGGGAGAATCGGGTGTAGTTCCCAAGATGATTTCATCCTGATGATGAAAGCTCTCTAAAAGGGGAATGGGTTGCCATGGGAGATAGATAGGGAGGCTCCCCCTACATTGGAAATCTTCACACATGGGCCGACGACCATTTGTCGGGCATTTGATAATAAGGATTATTTTGAAAGTGTGCACAGTTCTCCGGGATGAGGAGGTTTTTTCCTACTCTAAAATTCTGTGATTCTGTATAGTGAGAGGAGCAGTGGATTTGATATCAGGAATCACTCATTTCATCACCAGTTCTACCATTTTACCAACAGTGCAGCTTTAGACAAGTACATTTGTTTCCCTGAGCCTCTGTTTTCTCATTTGTCAACTGGGGATAAGAATATTGGCCCCGTCTTGTACTTAGTCTTTAAAGTGCCAAGTGTTATGTTTAACATGAGATATTACTCATCCTTCTCTGTGCCTTTGCTCATGTTCTCCCCCCCAACACATCTGGAATGAACTCCTTCTGCCTTCCCAAGTACTATACACTGTATCTGTGCCCATCGACATGCTTCTCTTTCTTCAAGATGCAGCTCCCATGTAACTATCTCAGATTTTTTGTTACCTGTTCCAGAAAGCATCTCTCCCTCTTCAGCACTCTCAGAGGAGTAATGCAGTACCATAGAAAAGTGTCAAAACCCTAAATTACAACCCCAGCTCTGTCCCTAGTACTGATCTGGCCATGAACAAAGGGACTCGTTCCCCTCTCTGGGACTTGGTTTCTTCATATGAAAAATGAAGGGTTTGGACTAGAGGAATTCTAAGTTCTTTTCTAGCTCTAATTCTTTGATAATATAATTTTCAAAGCACTTTGCAAACCCTAAAATGCTATAGAGAATTACCTGTTACTATTATTCATGACACAATTGGGATCTCTCTTGTCTCCATTTTTTGGGGAGGGAGGGAAGAAAATCTCGACCTCTGATTTCATAGATGTAGGGACTCATGCAGAGATTTATCTACTGTGTTGTGTTAGAGGGCAGCCTGGGAGTACTGCTCATGCAACTGAGCTGTTAAGTGTCTTGTTTGTGGTCACCAAGCCAGTATGTGTCCATAAAGCAATGACCTGAACCCAGGTCTTCCTGACTCTAATGGAGACCCTCCATCCATTTTGCCACACTGCCTCTTGAGAACCAGTTGGATTCTAATTCCTATATGTAGTCATCTGCTAATATGTCTTACTATTTCTGCTAGGCTATAATCTCTGCAACGGTATGAACTGTGTCTTACTCATCTTTGCATCCTCCATATTGTAACACTGTGCTCTCCATACAGTAGGTGCTTAATAAATGTTTGTGGAATGAATGAAGAAGACTATCTCATATCACTTTCCTTAGAGACTAGTGGGAGAAGAGTCTGCTGCATGATGGGAAATATATGGACCAATGTCTAATACAAGACCATAAAAGGTATGACAAAGTCAATCTTGTGAGAATAGGTGATATTTACTCATCTCATTTGCAAAGATGGATAATGAGACCTTTTATTTGCTGAAGGATGTTCTGCCCTCAAATCAGTATATCAGGCAAAAAAAACCAGGCATATGGGGCAAAGAGAGAACAGACAGCATTCACAAGTTTTAAAGCCCAGTTACAACAGCATTTGTATCTCCATGAGATTAAGGAGATAGCGGGATTTATAGACTGTGATTGATTAGGAAGATTTGCTCTGGATTCCAGAGATTAGACAAGCCTACCTTTGTATATCAAGCATCCTGGCAACCTTGCAGCGATACCCAGGATCAACAAAATCAATCACCAAGTGTTTATAAAGCAACCCCTATGTACCAGAGACTGTTGTATTGTAACAAAGGAGACAACAAGCACACAAATAAACATAGACAAATGAAATATTAAGAGAGAGAGGGAGAGAGATGGGGGATGGGGGGAGAGAGAGAGAGGGAGAGAGGGAGGGAAAGAAAGAGCGAGAGAGCACAATAACAATTGGAGAGATTAGGAAAGGCTTCATATTGAAGATGGTACTTAAACTATCTTGAAGGAAGAGAGGGATTCTGTGAGATGGAGGTGAGGAGGGTGTACACTTTAGTCACAAGAACAGTTAGTGCAGAGGGTCAGAGATAGGCAATGGAGTGTTGTGAATGGAGGCCAGTTTGGCTGGATCATAGAGAACAGGAAGGAAAGTAATGTCAAATGGGACTAGAAAGATCAATGGGGGGGGCACATGGTGAAGGGCTTTGAAAGCTAAACAGAAGAGTTTGTGTTTCATCCTAGAGCCAATAGGAAGCCACTGGAGTTGCTTGAGTAGAGGAGTGACGGTCTGATTTGTGCTCAAGTAAAATCACCTTGGTAACAGTGAAGATAATGAGGTGATGAGGAGAGAGATTGAAGCAGGGAGACCAATTCAAAGACTGTTGCGATAATATGGGTGACATGATAAGGGTTCAAACTTAGGTGATAGTTGTGTGCGTAGAAAGGGTCAGATATGGAATGTTGTGGAGGTAGCAATAACAAGATTTGGTAAATACTGATTGAATATGTGAAGTGAGGAAAAGTGAGGTATCCAGGACAGTTCCAGTGTTAAGAACCTGGACAAAAGAAGGGTGGTGGTAGCTTTGATAGAAATAGGGAAACTTGGAAGAGGGAAAATGTCGAAGGGAGAAGAGACTAAATTCAGCTTTAAACATGTTGAGTTTAAGAAATCCCTGGAACATCCAGTGTGAAATGTACAAAAGGCAATTAATTATCCTGGACTGAAACTCAGGAGAGAGATTGGGGCTGGATATATAGGTCTGGGAATTATCTGCATAGAGACAGCATGAGAGCTAATGAGGTCACCATGAGGGAGAATATAAAAGGTGGAAGGCAAGAGTTCAGATTCAACGTGGGTTCATTCCAATATATGGCCGAGGAGGAGTGAAGGAGAAGGTTATGAGACCTGGAGGCTGAGAAAATGGGAGATCAGGGAGTCAAAGGCAGGAGTTGGGAGAGGAAAGTAGGTGAGCTAGGTGTTAAATTATCTGAAAAAGAAGGCAGGACGATCAGGAGCTTGTAGACAAAAGCTCCTATGATTTTGATTGAGAGGGATTCAGAAGAAGAGACACTCAGTGATTTTGGTAAAAGGCTAGCCTGGAAGTGACCATAGGGAGAAAGGAATAATCCAACTCCGTTTCTGGGAGTAGTGAGTGTTTTGGGGGAGGGGAGGGAAAGTACAGCTAATGCTGCAGAAGATGATTAGGGATGCAGGGTTGTCAGGGAGATCGAAGACTCAGGGAGAATTAACAGATAAAAGGAGTATGAGAGAAAAAGGTATAGGAAGAAGGGAAGTTTTTTCATTATCAAAAAGGAATCATGGGAAACAGGTTACATTTTAAACTTTATACAGCATTTTACTGACATTATGTCATTGGAGCTTCACAAGACAGGCATTACGGGTCTATGAATGTTTTTTAAAATTGATAACTATATTTTAATATAATTGGTTTCTTTGTAATCTAACACATTTAATTTTATGCATTTTAAAACATTATTTGGAGGAAGAGGCCATTGGTTTCACCAATCTGCCAAAAGGGGCCATAACATTAAAAAAAGTTAACTTCTGGATTAAATGACTTGCAGAGTCCCTTTCAGCTTTAACATCCATGCATCTGTGACCTGGGCTATCACTGACCTGTCAAGAACAAAGCATTTCTCAGAGTAACAAAATCCTAGACTCCTGGGTGCAGTCTCATTCAGGGTGAGGGCTCACCTTCAAACATATGACTTTCTTCTTGGTATATATAACACCTGAGCTGAGCTCAGGGATGCCCACACCTAGCAGACAGCATAAAATGAGAAAGAACAAAGAGCCTTCACTTAGGATAATCAACAAATGCTTGCTGAGCAACTATTCAGTATAGGCACCATGTTGGGTAGTATAGAGGGACCCAAAGACATAATCTTTTCTTTCCAAGAGCATAAAATCCAGTTGAGGAACAGAGATTACTTTAGCTTTCCTTGTTCACCAGTACCCACATCATTGTCTCTTGGACCCTACCTTTTGGCTCCTACCGGAGCTGTGGAAGATGCCTCCAGGTTAACTTTTTGGTGAGCCATGTACCTGGCACTTTTACATTCAGTTAGATCCTTCCAGACATGTCTACTTCAGGACTCAATCTTTTATCCACCTGATGATGCCTTTCTAGGCTCTTTCTGTGTAGTCCAAGGCCCTTCTGTCAAGCCTTGAGATGTTGTCTCCCACATTTGAACATAACGTACTAATCCCTAGCTGTCGTCAAAATAGTTAATTTTACCCTGGTTTTATCCCCAGGTTTGAATCAAGTACATCTTTCAACTTATCCTAAATTTCTGCTTCAGAATCAGTCATCTCCTCAGGATTGTCCCTAGAGCTTGCATGTTCGGGTCAACTTGACATCGAAAGCCCTTCTGACAGTTTTTCTTGACTTCACTGATGGCTGCCCAGTTGCCATTTTACTTGTGTTACAAGTGACCTAATACTTTGCATTTCTGAGATGGAAGCAAAAACTTTCCGAAAGTATGTCTTAGGGGCTTCAGAATGTTATTTTTCAAAAGCCTGTACCTTGAACAATTATTACTTATAACTCCTTTTTCCAAACTCATGGCGGGGGTGGAATTCACTCATTCTAAATTATCTCTATGTAATCCCAGGATACCTTCAGCAGTCTGTTTTATTTTTTATTTTTTGGTCCTGGATACATTACCACCTTTCAATCCTTTGTTCTCTTAAGATACTAAGGATTTACCAATATTGAGGTCCTAAAGTTATTGAACTACCAGCCTGAGAACTCTCAAAGGCATAACCCTGCTTTGAGCTGCTAATAGCAGAAAAAGGGACTCCTGACCACCACTTCAGAATTCAATCTGCTAATTTAGAAGCTTAGGCACATGAAAAGACAACAGCCACTTTTATGATGGACTGACTGTGAAGTCTAAGAGTCTTCACAATAAAGGAGTAACCCGATCTCTGAGAGTTTCTGTAATCTTACTTCAGTCAGCTAAAGCATGACCCTAATGAAGTTGGGGTCACACATTTGATTGTCAAATAAACTAATCATCAATCTTTTTCCCAACCAGTGACTGTATCCCTAAGTTTTGGACATATCTCCTAAAAAGAATATACACTTGGCCATAAGGTAAGAGGTTTTAAATAATTCTGTGGAAACCCATCCCCACTAATAGAAAAAGAAAACAACTAAAGGGGAAAAAAATCTTCAAATGCATCAGAGTCTTCTGTCCCTGCCAAAGAGGGAGAAGGAGAATCATTCTTTTTATTTAGGAGAATCATTCTTGAGAAAAATCAAGTGACTTAAAAGACTTAGGTGCTCACATGATTGGAGTTTTGGAACCAAAGTGGCATGGCTGCAGAGGTGGGGTGCTAAGGGCTGCCCAGAGAGGATAGGGACCCCTCTCAGGTGGTCTCCAAGAAAAAGGCAGGGTATCTTGTAGAAAGCAACCCTGCTTAGGTAAGGGTTGGATACCATGTAGGGATATTCTGAAATTCCAGGATTCTTTTATTTCAACTCTTTCTCTTTGTCATTTAACTGAATGTTAAATCTATCAACAAGCATTTATGAAATACCTAATATGTGTCAGGCTCTGCACAAGGTCCTGAGTATCACAAAGACAAAATTAAAAACTATTCCTGCCCCCAAGAAGCTTCTGTTCTCTCAGAGGAAACAGAAGCTAAATAAATAAATACAAAATATAAACAAAGTAGAGACAAAGTAATTTGGATGGGAGTAGGGGGAGAGGGAAACTAGCAGCAAAACAGTAAAAACCTCAGAACCTATAGGGTTCTGGGTGATAAGTTATAAGTTTCCTGTTAGCTACTAACATATAGGTGGTTTCCTTGAACAGGAAGTCAATGGTATGAGACAGTAGAGTCTACACTACAGGCAGCACAGAATTGATGGGGTTAGGGGGTAGGAAGGGAGATGTTGCAATGACATCAGAGTTTATGGGAAGGATTATACCTGGCAAGATGTTTTACTGTTCTACAAAAACAATGGGAGTTTAGTGATTATAGGCACTTAGAAAATGATATCATTTTGCATTGCTTTTAAAATTGCATCTGAATGCTGAAAAAGTCAACATGCCACTTACTGGGAACGAGAGAAAAATGGACAAGCCCACGTTTCATACACTGATTGAGAAGGACAATGGGATGTCATTACCCAGAAAAGAAACCCCTATACTCTACCTCAAAGAGAAAGCCTGCCTCTAAAGAGGATTAGATAGGAACTTTTCTATTTTCCCAATTATTTATCTATGAATGACAAACTACAAGCATAATCTCTCCCCACCATGACAGGCAGAGAGCAGTTCCTTAAATTCTGATGTCTCCTCCTTTGATATGATATGCATAAACACATTTAATTCCACAATAAAGAGCTGTAGAACGCTAATACTTTCCATCACTTTTAATTGCATTTACCTTAAAAAGAACATTAAGAGATTAATAAACACTAATGATTTATCATGGCTCTAATAGGCTCTATGTTTATTTTTGGCATGAGCAATGTTTGATTCACAATGATCCATGGGGGCACTGCCTAAAATTTCCTATTTTTCTCATTGCATGATCATCAGATTGGGGTTAATTTCTGTCCATGGAACAGACATTATTATTGTAGGAGAGAGCTAAGCTGTTCCCATCAGATTTATGTTAAAGAAGCCACACCAACCCACAGAATCTCCCAAGAAACCTACAAATGCCATCTCCCAAAAAGTCTAAAACTGGAGAAAAGGCAAAACATACTGAATTGAACTTTCGAGGAAAATCTTGTAAGTTGTTAATGTGCTAGGGCAAAATAATGAAACCAAAGAATGGGCTTACAGACCCAGACTCAAGCACACCTGATCATGCTTGGCAAATGAGCATCACTGGATCATAGAATACTATACCTGAAAGCGACCTGGAAGATCATATAGTTCAATACCTTGGAAGGTCTTGGGGGTTAAAGTTACTCAACAACCAATTGTGAAGTACTTACTCCACGCAAGGCACTTTCCTTGGTGTTAGATATCTTTCCAGTCTCAATGGACATTTCTATTTCTCTGCAAGTTAGCCAAACTGGCTTTTTCTCTGTTCTCACCCACAGCACACTATCTTCCATTTCTGTGCCTTTGGACTGACTATCCCTAGTGCCTGGAATGTACTTCCTCCTCACCACCTCATACAGTCTCTCTCTTCCTTGAAGATGTGACTCAAGCTCCACATTTTACATTAAGCCTTTCTCAATCCCTTCAACTAATTGACCAGCCCATCCAAGCACCTTGTATTTAACTGATTTGTATTTATTATTTTTATATTTATTATGGATATATCTATTCATATCTATGCATAGGACAGATGGCATGGGGCTACTATCAACCATATTACTTCCAAGCTAACCCCAGGACAACAGTGTTTGCCCCCAAATCTATGCTTGAAAGTCTTACCAGTTTGGCGAGCCCTGCTGTAGAGATTTTATTCTGTTGTCCTCTCTCAAGAATGCAGAGTCACTTCTAGGTCATGATGCCAAGCTTTGGGGATGACTTTAGTGTAGCATGACACATACCCAAGTAATAAGGGGCAGCTAAGTGACCCAATGGATAGGGCACTGGCCTTGAAGTTGGGAGGACCTGAGTTCAAATAATAACTATTCAGATAATAAATGTTCAGTGTATAAGGGATGTACAAGGGGCAAAGTGACCTTCTTCACAGGGAAGGTGGTACGCGAGTTGGGCTTGAAAAGATAATTACCTTGTAAAGATAAAAAACTATGAAAAACTTAGTAACTGATCAACACAATGATCTCCCATAATTCCAAATGAAAAATGCTATTTATCTCCAGATAGAAAACTGACAGACTCAGTGTACAAATTGAAGCGTATTTTTTCCTCTTTCTTTTTTTTCATACCATAGCTAATGCAGAAATATGTTTTGCATGACTTCATATTTGTAATAGGTTTTGTATTTCTTGCCTTCTCAATGGGTGGGAGAGAAAGAGAGTTTGGAAGTAGAAATAAAGTATAATTGAATTAAAAAAAGAAAGGACGAGTACTAATTCAACACATGGGAAAGGGAGGTGGTGAAAGCATTCTGGACACTGGATACATTTGAGTTTTTTGTTTATTTTAAAACCATATCTATGCATATGTGAAATGAAATCAAAGGAGATCACTTGTAAGAAGCATATTGCCAACCTTAAAGTTCTATATAAATGCTCAATATTATTTTTACTCTTAAGTAAAGTATATACTTTATGCATACATGAAATATCCCCCTTAAAGACATTTTCTTATCTATTATTTTATTTGATTCTTGCAATAAATCAAATGTGGTAAACAAAACAGGTGTCACTTAATCAATGAATGAACAAACATTTATTAAGTGCTTACTATGTGCCATGCACTGTGCTAACCACTGTAAACTCTCAAGAAGTTTATGTTTCAATGGGAATAGAGGTTGTTTAGTCGTTTCAGTCATGTCTGACTCTTCCTGACCCCATTTGGGATTTTCTTGGCAAAGATACTGGAGAGATTTCCCATTTCCTTCTCCAGTTAATTTTATAGTTTAGGAAACTGAAGCAAACAGGGCTAAGTGACTTGCCCAGGGTCACACAGCTAGTAAGTATCCGAGGCTGGATTTGAACTCATGAAGATGAGTCTTCCTGGCTCCAGGACTGGCACTCTATCTACTGTGTCATGTAGCTGCCTGAAGTGAATAGATGACCTATACATAAATATGTATATGTGAGATACAGAGTAGATGGAAGGTAACTTCTGAGGAGAAGATACTACTAGCAGCTTGAAGAGGAGGACTAATTTTTATCTCTATTTTACTGATATGGAAACTGAGGCCCAGAAGAATTATGTACTCGGCAATATATATTATATTTCTTTGTAAAACTGTCTAATCTTTCCTTCTAGACTTATTATTGTTTTTTGTACTTCGTTCTCTAAGAGGACCATGACATCGGGGTGATGTCATGATTTGCACTAATTGCACTTAAATGAGGGAGGACTGTGCAGGGTCACCAACCTCACTCTTTCCTCCAGAGCCATCTGGGTCCAGTAGCAAGATATAGATCAGGATGACTGAAGATGGCCCCAGATGTTTAAGGCAATTAGGGTTGAATGACTTGCCCAGGGTCACACAGCTAGTAAATGTCTGAGGTGAGATTTGAACTCAGGTCCTCCCAACTTCAGGGCCAGTGCTCTATCCACTGGACCACCTAGCTGCCCCTCCTTCTAGACTAGAAGGTCCTTGAGGGCAAGTACTGTATTATTATTTTTTGTTGGTATCTTCCATGTCACCTAGAACACAGTTCTCCTACACCTAGTAGGTATTAAACAGATATTAATCAAATCACACACCTAGTTGGGTGCCTGAAGCAGTATTGGAACTTTCTGACCCGAAGGACAGTGATCTATCCACAGTTCCAATTTAGATGCCTAAAAGACAACCACCATTAGTGACACAGGTGGGCCAGCTTTGCCCCAACTCCCAGACAACTTGTGAGGGACCTACAAGGTCATTTAGCTTCACCCCCTCACTTTGCTGAAGAGAAACCTGAAGTCCAGGGAGCTGTGTTACTCCCATGTCTTGTGCCCAGAGGAATACGGCATGGCTACCTGTTCAACTGTATCTCCTAAGCTTTCACCTCGAAAACTGTAATCCCAGGGTGGGGGATGGCCTACGGCTTCTGTGTTGTGTAGGTAAGTAAGCCATCTCTTCTCCCAGGTCTGCATTCCTTCCTCAGCTCCACTTGCTGCTTTAGACTATGCTTCATTGAATTACATGAGGCACTTATCTACCCATAAGCCTAATCTACTCAAATCACTTTGATTTTTGTTTTGCTCGATTCCATCCTATTTACTAGTGCTTCATTTGTGTGTGCAGGCAATTTGTTTACTGGCATTTTAATAACTCTGTTTTGGGGCTTATTTCCTTCCCTATTAGAACTCATAAATTAGTGCCTTAATCTGCTGTTTTTGCTGCCTCTCACTCATTTCTTCTGTTGGTTTATCCCCATCTTCGTGCAGATTCTGGGCTCATCACTGTAAACTACATTCCCAGGTCCACTCGGCGCCCTGGGCTTCATCTCTGGCCTGTAATTCACTTCCTTCACTAGGAGTCTGTGAAGCTAGGAGGGGTTAGATGTGAGCAGAATGCAGATTTACAGTTGAGTTCCTATATCATTACAAGGCCTCCTCATTACAGATCACTAAAAGAAAAGAGCTCATTATTAACCTCTCCTTCCTTTCTTCTTTTTCTATCTGCAGACCAGAGGGACACGAGGGCTAGCCTGAAACATCTGAAGGGCCGTCACATGGAAGAGGGATTGTTGTTGGTCAGTTGTTGCAGTCCTGTCCAAATCTTCCTGACCCCATTTGGGGTTCTCTTGGAAAAGTACTGCAGTGATTTGTACTTTCCTTCTCCTGCTCATTTTACAGATGAGGAAAATGAGGCAAGCAAGGTTAAGTGATTTGCTCAGAGTCACACAGCTAGTAAGTGACTGGGGTGAGATTTGAACTCGATGAGTCTTCTTGACTCTGGTGCTCTATGCACAAGGGCACCACCTAGCTGCCCCAGGAAGAGGGATTCGATTTCTATTAAGCCCCAGAGGGCAGAACCAAGAACAGTGGGAAGAAAGATTCAAGGGGCAGATTTCAGATTAACATAAAAGAAATCTTCCTAAGGATTAGTGCTACTCCAGAGTGAAATGAGCTACCTTAAGAAGGACTGGGCTTCTTTTCATTAGGTCTTCAAGAAGAAGATTAATGACCATTTATGGGTTTCCTAGAGGGGATTCCTATTCACATATGGATTGGATTACAGGACTTCTGATGTCTCTTGCAACTCCTTATTCTGTGATACTGTGAAATGTCCAATTAGATTGTGAGCCCCTTGAGGACAGGGACTGTCTTTTTCTTTGTGTCCTCTGTGCTTGGTATTGTGACTGGCACACAGGTGCTTAATAAATGCATACTGATTGACAACAGAAGGAAACAAGAGCTATAATAACTGGATTGTTTCTATGCGTTATCTTTGTTGTTGTTCAGTTGTTTTTCAGACATGTCTGATTCTTTGTGATCCCATTTGGGGTTTTCTTGGCATAGATACCAGAGTGGTTCGCTATTTCCTTCTCCAGTTCATTTTACAGATGAGGAAACTGAGGCAAACAGGATAAAGTGACTTGCCCAGGCTCACACACCTAGTCAATGTCTGAGACTCAGATGTTCCTGAGTCCGCTGTGCTCAGGAGACATCTATCAATAATTATTTTTATTACTACCATTATTGTTGCTATTGTCATCTTGTTCTCATTTATAATTTGACAGAGTTTAGATAGAAATGATCCTGGGACAGGTTACTCTCCTCATTCTTTTATATTTCATGTTCCGAGGACCACTGCACAGGTGGATAAAATGACTACTTTTGTAGCTGAATAAAAGTTGGGGGATGGAGGCTTATCCCCTATAGGCTCACTGAAATAACTCTGGAACAAGATAGGATAAGATGCACATCATCCTGTTCCCACACGTCTTCAGTTTCTTCTCTTCTGGCTCTATATTCTGAAAGCATCTTCCTCTGTGTAACTTGGAGATTTAAAACATCGTTCTTAAATTTTTTATGGATCGATGTCATTCAGGCGATTGTGGGCAACTATTCTGCCTAGGATGATGCTTTGATTCTGTTGCAATTTATTTGTTGAATTCTCAAGCCTATTCAGAGATCTCTATAGTATAAAAGTTTGTCTTTTGTTACTTAAAAAAAGTTAGGGAACTTCTGGTGTTTACTAGCCACAAGGCTGTGTCTTGTTAGGTGTTTGATAGGTCCTCAATTTTTGTGGCCTGTTAATAATAAATTAATAAACATTTTATTAAGATTGTGTGATTGATGGTACAGTTTCTATCACTGACTTGCAAAGTCAGCTTTGATGAATGTCTTGTCTCTTTAAGAATAACCTTTTGGGGCGGCAGCTAGGTTACACAGTGGATTCTGGAGGACCTGAGTTCAAATCCTGACTCAGACACTTGATACTTACTAGCTCCATGGCCCTGGGCAAGTCACTTAACCCTCACTGCCCTGCAAAAAAAGAAAAGAAAAGAAAAAAGAAAAAAAAAGAAAAAAAAAGAATAACCTTGTAATGATTGGAATGATGCCACCTAATGGAGAGCTACTGTAGGAAAGCTCCGCCATGAGAAGGTGTCTGAGGGCAAGCCATGCAGTCAGGTCCTTGGAATCAGGAAGTGATGTTTGCTCATGGGTACTCTCGATCAAAGCTATCAGCCAATTAGCTTGGAGCTGTGTGTGTGGGGACAGGACATTTCCAGTTTTCACAGGAGGCTTATGGGATTGAGGAAAGTGTGGTTCACGCTCTTTCATGAGGACTCTTGTGGAGAGTGGAGCTAAAATGCACTCTCCCTTTGATAGATGAATCTAGGCCTTTTTCTCTCTCTTCACCAAATTCTTATTCTCCTTAAGCAATACTTAAAGTCTAACTCTTACTAACGCTTATAATTTATTGGCAACCACTCATTAGATATTTTAGACAGACTAGCTAGAATTTTAGCCCCTTACAATCTTTTTGTAATTTCTGGCAGCTGGGTGGTACAGTGAATAGAGAGACCTGGGCCTCAAGTCAAGAGGACCTGAGTTCAAATCCAGCCTCAGGCAATTACTAGCTGTGCTACCCTGTGCAAGTCACTTAACCCAAGAGCAGAGATATTCTGAGTCTCAGATGAGACAACGAATAGGAAGCACTTTGCAAACCTTAAAATACTATATAAATTCCATTTATTATTACTATTATCCTACAGTCAAAAGCTCTCCCCCCTCCCAGTCTGGTGATGACATCATTCCTCAAGGTAGATAAAGCCCATTCATAGAGTGATACAAAGGTGGGCTGGGAAATGTTCAACCCCTGGTCTGGGGGGCTGTGTGGAGGGATAAATATATGCGCACACTTTTAACTTTAATCTGTATTCATCTGGATTTTATGTTTTAGGCAATCAACAAAACAATAAATCAAGCATGAATTTGTGTTGATTTCTGATTTCTGAGGTTATTAATGCTCACGATAAAAATTTAACATCGAGATTCTCTCGCAGCCACTTAGAACTGGCTCACCTTTGGCCAGGGCAACACTTTATCTTAGATTTTCTTGCCTTCAACCTGTACCTCTATCCACTATGCCAAGTTGCTTCTTATCTCACACTATGCTAAAAGAAAAACAAAACAGGGGGCAGCTAGGTGGCACAGTGGATAAAGCACTGAATCTGGCCCTGGATTCAGGAGGACCTGAGTTCAAATCCGGCCTCAGACACTTGACACTTACTAGGTCTGTGACCCTAGGTAAGTCACTTAGCCCTCATTGCCCCGCAAAAAAGAAAAACAAAACAAATACCAGCATCTTCCCAGAATTATAGTATGTGGCAATCAGAAGGGACCTCTGAGGTGAGCTAATCCATCCTCTCCCCACCTCTGCCTCACCCATTACACAGAGGAGACAAATGAAGTCCAAAAAAGAGTGAGTTCCCTGTGATTAAATAGCCAGGCAATGGCAGGGCCAGAACTGGAACCCAGGGTCTCTGACTCCCAGTTCTGTTCCCTTTCTTCAGTACCATTTAGCATTACAAGGGTCCTGTCTCTTCTCAGGAGCCTCATGAAGTCTTCTAAGTTTCCCTCAAAGATGTAAGATCACTGATGCAAAAGAGTCAATACTCCTTTGTTAAAATGTAAGATGCTTGTCTCCCCCTCCCCTCCATGGCACTTTTATTAAAATCTACTTTTCTGACACAAGACATAACATAGTACCACAAAAACCAATCTTCATAAAAAAAAAACAAGAACAAAACACCAAACAAAGCAAAACTGTTAAAATGCCACAGTGTGTTTAATGGGACTGGCAGATTCTATTAGTGCAGACCAAATGAAACCCTTCAGCTGGTAGAAGACAGCTCTCTCCACATAAGCCTGCTAAGGAAATACAAGACCCAATGTAGCAGATCAAAAAAGATTGTTCTTGCCACTGTTTCCTTCCCGGAATGAGTTCGCTCCAAGAGAAGGTGCCTTATTTCAGGAGCTTAACACTGACTCCTGTAGCTCCTGCCAACTTTGCTGCATTTTTTCTTTTTTTTGCTGAGAATACCAAGGACGTAATTCAAACCAGGCAGCACACACTGCCGATTTAGGGCCCCAATTCTAAAAATGTCATTAGGAATAACAACAACAACAACAATGATCCTTAAATGCCACTGGCTTTAGAATTAATTAGGGTCTAAAATAACAGTGTCTCACTCAGCTGCATCTCAGAAAAGTACATGGGAGATCTATTCACCTTCCTCTCCATTTGCGATACTCTTTTGCACCCCCAAAGAAGTGGGAGACAGACAATGGAGCTGGGGTTGGCTTGAGTCTTTCCCCCCATATTTGCTCCAGGATCTGGCACTGCCTTTGCTTGGACTATTCTGACAATAAGCCTTCACTAACACATTCCCCAGACTCAAGAAATAAGAATAATACATTTATTCTCTTTAAGCTATTCATTTAAAACCTTGATTTAACACTCATAGGAACACTGTTAAGATGGACAGGTCAGACATTCCCATATTGTCATTACAACCTAGGTTTAAATCCTTCCTTTGATACTTACTGGCTATGCATCTATGAGCAAGTGACTCAACCTCTCTGAATCTGTTTCCTCTTCCTTCTCTTCCTCCTCCTCCTCCAAATGGGTTGATAACACCTGTAGTACTTGTCTCACAGGGTTGTCATGAGAAAATAAATGTCTTTGGAGTGTTTCACAAACCTTAAAATATTAACAAAATACTACCAGAATAGCTGACCATTATTACAATAAATGAAAAATGCTTTCTAAACTGTAAGATGCTCTATAAATATCAGTGATGATGATGATAATGTCACAATAGTAGAAACTGAATCACAGGGAAGTTAATGGACTTGACCAAGGTTGAATTGCTAGCTGTTGCCAGAATGAGGCCTATAACTCAGTTTTTCTGAGTCCTGGGAAGTGCTTCCCACCCCATCCCGCCCAGGGGTTTCTCTCTCTCTCTCTCTCTCTCTCTCTCTCTCTCTCTCTCTCTCTCTCTCTCTCTCTCTCTTTTTTTTAATGGGGCAATGGGGTTAAGTGACTTGCCCAGGGTCACACAGCTAGTAAGTGTCAAGTGTCTGAGGCCGGATTTGAACTCAGGTACTCCTGAATCCAGGGCCGGTGCTTTATCCACTGCGCCACCTAGCTGCCCCCAAGGGGTTTCTCTTAAGACAGCTTATTTTGGTTTCTCCTACTGGATACAAGACCTATAAAAGCTTGTAAGTACAAGATGAATTTTAAGAGTATAGAAGGAGCTTTCCTCACAACATCCTTCAGAAAATGAAAGTATAAATATCATTATACCAACTTTACAGAGGAAGTTGTGGTCATGAGAGTTATGGTAAGGGACATGTGCACATCCAAACAGCTGGGAAGTGTTGGCACTTAGATGGGGGTCTGCCTATCTTGTCCTACCTACCCTCTTTTTATATATGGCTGTTGCAGTCTTTCATGAGCAATGAAACCAGAAATAATTTCTTCTTCTTTTTTTTTTTTTTTTGCAGGGCAATGAGGGTTAAGTGACTTGCCCAGGGTCACAGAGCTAGTAAGTGTCATGTGTCTGAGGCCAGATTTGAACTCAGGTCTTCCTGAATCCATGACCAGTGCTTTATCCACTGTGCCACCTAGCTGCCCCAGAAACAATTTCAAATATGGTGACCTCAATGGCTAACCTTTTTCTCATACTTCTCAAAATGCTCCTTGCTGGAAGGGCATGAACCTTTTGGGAGACTCTGTGAGCAACAGCTTTTATTTATTAATTTATTTTTGGTCTATCAATAAGTTTATCAATCACCTAAAAATTCTACCATTAGTAGACAAGTGCATCCTATGATGGCTTATTGAACTGAACTTCATTAAAGAGTCAGCACGTCAAGGAGAATTGTTTCTTTTAAAGTTACTCTTTGGGAGTCGGCTAGGTGGCGCAGTGGATAAAGCACCGGCCCTAGATTCAAGAGGACCTGAGTTCAAATCCAGCCTCAGATACTTGACACTTAACTAGCTGTGTGACCCTGGGCAAGTCACTTAACCCCCATTGCCCTGCAAAATAAATAAATAAATAAACAAACAAACAAACAAATAAATAAGTAAGTAAGTAAGTAAATAAATAAATAAAATAAAGTTAGTCTTTGGAATAAAAGTAAACACAAACACAATCTATGACTTTATCAAGATTTCTGACACAAAACTCCATCTTTTCATCACTATCCTTTCAATGATTCTATATGGCTGTGTATCATGAAACACCAGAGTTGCTGGTCACCCAAGGAGCAAAGAGTAGGCTACAAAATATTACCAGTGAAGACTTGCTCAAGAGAAATCTTATAAAAGGTAGCATAAGAGAAATATATGATCAGTAAAAGTGGTATACTTGCCATTAGGCAAAAGGGGAAGTGAAAGGAATAAGAATTGATGAAGCTCCTATTCTGTGTTAGACATGGTGCTATATGCTACACAAACTAAGAATTTCAAGAGACTTGGAGGGAGATCCCCAGCACACTGGGTGAACTCTCAGCAGAGAATTTAAGGAAGGTCCTAGACAAAAGTTGCCCAGAATGAAAAGACAACTAGTTAAGTCAATAAGCATTTGTTAAAGGTGGACCACATAACAGGCATGTGATAAGCTCTGGGGTTGAAAGAAAGGCACAAAGTAAAGTGCTTAGCACAGTGTCTGGCACACAGTAGGCATTATATAAATGTTAGCCATTATTATTAACGGCAGAGACAACATGCAAACAACTTGTACAAAAAAGAGATATGTACAGGATAGATAGAAGATAATCATTGAGGAAAGGCATTATGGGTACTAGAAAAGGATCCTTATAGAAGGTGGGATTTTAGTGAAGACTTGAAAGAATTCAGAAAAGCCAGGGAATAGCGATAAGGAGGAACAGAACAACAGATATGAGGAGCAGTCAGTGAAAATACCGGGGGATAGAAATGGAGGTTGTGTCCAAGGGATAACAAGGACGCTGGTGTCACTGGATCCCAGAGTAGGTATAGGGGAGTAATTTGTAACAAGACCAGAAAAGCAGATTGGAATAGATTGTGAAAGGCATTCCAAAAGCCAAACAGAGGATATAGATGGGTGACAATCTGCACCAATGGAAGGAGTACCCACATTGGCGAGATCACATAGCTACAGAAGTATGGAAATGCTGAAAGATCAAGCTAAACAAACACAGTTTTTTACATGTTTATATTCATCAGTCTTTCAGTCGATAAGAATTGATCCCTACTAAGTGCCAGGCATTGTGCTAAGTGCTAGTGATACAAAAAGAGGTTAAAAAACCCAGTCCCCGCTCTCAGGGAGCTCACAATCTAAAGGGGAAGGCAAGTAAACAAATATGTACAAACAAGTTTCATATAGGATATAATTAACAGAGAGAAAGCACTAGAAATAAGAGAGGTTGAGGAAGGCTTCCTGCAGAAGGTGGCATTTTAGTGGTGTGGTAAAAAATGAAAGCTTTTAACTAAAATTTAAAAGAGTTGGTTAACAATAACTGAAGGACACCAGTTTTTGAAGGACTGCCCTTTCGGGGAGGAGACCGTGACAAACAGCCGTGTGCCTGGTGATACCGAGCACTCCACTTCCAGGGTGCAAGCTTAAAAGTGAGGAGAAAACGGAAGTGGGCTCTCTCGCTCTCTCGCTCTGCACACTCACGCTGACTCAGGTTTGACGGCGTGGTCTGGTGATCGGCCTGGTCCTCGGTAACAGCATGTGCTTGATGCAGTTCTCAGCCTCAGAGGTGGCCTTGGGATTTGGTGAGTTTTATAAGGAATATAGACTAAGCTTAGATCTAAGACTATTTATTTGTATTTCTACTTTCCTATTTCTCTAATCAGCATCACCTTGTTTGTTGGCTTATTAATTCCCAAACAATAAAAGCTAAGTAATCCATCTCTAACTAAAGCTCAGAGGCTTCTTTCTCTTACTGGTCTGGGAGATATATAAGGGAAAGGTTAAAGGGGAGTTTAATGCTCATATCCAATTTTAAATCTCACAGTGGGGACTTAAGGTTGAATTCAAAGCAGAAAATTTAGGTTCAGATCCTAGTTTGGACCCTTAGTTACTGTGTGACCTTGGATAAGTCACAACCTTTTAAAACCCCATTTTCCTCATTTATCCTACAGAGACAAGAATTTTGGGGCTACCTATACTGTATGGTTGTTATAAGGAAACATAATCTTTAAGGTTCCATACAAATGTGAGATGTCATCATCAAGTACAATAAGCAAAAGTCCTCTTCACAGACTCTAGAATATAATCCCTTCCTCCACCCAAGGACTGCTCTATGCCCAAATGGCTTTGCCCGAAGAAGGGAGAACTCAGCCACCTCTTTGACGGACAGTCATCTTGGTTGTCAAAGGATCATGACATTCTAGGCTACTTTCAGGCAACGAGAGAGACAACTGAATTTATGACAGTGGGAAGGACCAGTCATCAAAGCTGATGACAGAGTAAGAAGCTATCCTGGCCAGTTAGTATATATCCCCAATTCAAGATTTGGGGAGGGGGGGATGGTCTCCATCTCCATATGCTCCCAAGGGCTGCCTCCAGATCATGAACCAATTATTACTAGAGAAAACCCATATTTATCTAGAATCTAAACAACTAGAAAATTCAGATGATTACATTTTGCTTGTAGTATGAGCCAGTGATCAGTAAAGGCTGTACTGAATATCCTGAAAGGTCAGAAACTCATCAAGCTGAAAGATGAGTCAATGTAGAGAACAGTTAGTCCAACTCCCTTATTTTACAAACAGAGAAACCTCTCTTAAGGAGAGCTTAAATCTCTTGTCCACAGTTCCACAGAGAATAAGAAACAGAATAGGGAATCTCCCAAAGTGAATGATTTCTGAATTTCCAAAGAAAAATTCAATTACGTTAAATAGTTTTAGGGTTTGGTATTTCAGGGGTTGCATGCATAGTCTATTGTATGTCATTCTACACTAATCATATATTGGTAAAGTGATATATGCCTCATATGACGACTGTTCATGAATTGCAGTCTCTTTAATGAGTATTTATTGTGTTTCTTATGTATGTGCCAGGCACCATATGAGGTGCTGGGAATCTAAAGACTAAATTGCAAACTCTTTCCTTTTCTATTGATAGTGGAGGAAGAGGGAGAACATGTTCACCTATAAATACATACAAGAAGGGTAAGGAAGAGTGTGAAGATGGGATGGATATGGATGGCTATGAGGGAGCAGAGATTTGTGGTCAGGAAAAGGAGCTTCATCCTAGCCAAGGTGCATGTCAGAGGCAAAATGGGGAGTAGGGAAGGGTGGTAGTATGCCAAGCAGCAGACCAGCTTTCAAATCCCTGATCCTGTTTGACCATCAAAGCAGAAGTCAGTGGAGTCCTGGGGTTAGACTAACTTAGAGGAGTGAAGAATGTTTGAAGTACTCAATCTCAGACAGTAACTAATCTTTGTACCTTGACTCACATCAAGGCTCAATGGATTATCTGCCTCACTGTTGGGGGTTGGGGAGTGCTTTTGGAAAGAGCTAAAATTATTTTCAAAATCAAATAAGAATGGTAGAGGGAAAATTGTGTAAATAAATGAAAACAAAGAAAAAATATGAAAAGATCATTAACAGCTTGTGAAAGAGGCACAAAAACACCAAAGAAAATAATACCTTAATAAACAAAATTGGTCAAATAGAAAAACAGGTACAAAAATTCGGTGATGATAAAAAAAATGACAATGGGCCAAATGGAAAATGAGGTACAAAAGCTCATGGAAGAAAATAATTCTTAAAAATTAGTTTTGGGAAAATGGAAGGTAATGATTCCATGAGATATGAAAAAAACACAATCAAATGAAGTAAAAAGGATGAAAAATAGAAAAAAAATGTAAAATATCTCATCAGTAAAACAACTGATCTAGAAAATAGATTGAGGAAAGATAATATAAGAATCATTGAACTATAAGACAATTATGAAAGACTTATGAAGAAAAATCCTATCTACCTTCAGAGAAAAAACTGATGGAATATGAATGCAGATTGAAGCATACTTTTAAAACTTTCTTTATTATTCTTGTTTGGTTTTATGGGGGTTTTGGTCTGCATTTTCTTTTATAACAAGGCTAATATAGAAATGTTTTGCATGACTCCACATGTGTAAATTATATCAAATTGCTTGGCTTCTAAAGGTGGGGAGAGGAGAGAGAGAATTTGGAATTCAAAGTTTTAAGGAACATGTTTAAAATTTCTGTGTGTATAGATATATAATTGAGAAAAATTAAATGTTAAAAAAATTATTTGACTACCTGAAAGCCATGATCAAAGAAAGAGCCTAAACATATTATTCCAAGAAATTATCAAGGAAAATTGCCTTGTTGTTCTAAAACCAGAAGGTAAAATAGAAATGAAAAGAATCCATCTATCACAACTTGAAAAAGATCCCAAAATGAAAACTCCCAGGAATACTATAACTAAATTCCAGAACTCCAAGGTCAAAGAAAAAATACTTCAAACAACCGGAAAGAAACTATTCAAATACTATGAAATCACAGTCAGAATCACATGAGATTTGGCAGCTATGATGTAAAAGGAGAGGAGGACTTGGAATTTGATATTCTGGAAGTCAAAAGAGGCAGCATTCCAATCAAAAATAACCTATCCAGCAAAATTGATTATAATCCTTCAAGGGTAAAAATAGATATTTAATGAAATAGAGGACTTTTAAGCATTCCTGATGAAAAGACTAGAGCTGAATAGAAAATAAGACTCAAAAGAAGCATAAAAATGTAAACATAAAACAGAAATCAAAAGGGACTCAATAAGGTAAAACTTTTACCTTTTTATGTGGGAAGATAATACATGTATTTTTTTTAATTTTTTTTTTAGTGAGGCAATTGGGGTCAAGTGACTTGCCCAGGGTTACACAGCTAGTAAGTGTTAAGTGTCTGAGGCCGGATCTGAACTCAGGTACTCCTGACTCCAGGGCCGGTGCTCTATCCACTGCACCATCTAGCTGCCCCAATAATACATGTATTTTAAAAGAACTTTACTTTATTAGGGCAGGCAGAAGGGTTCTACATAGAGGTATGGGAGTGATTTGATTATTTTGGGATGATGTATAAAATAAAATGGATAGGTGAGAAAGGGGAATACCCTGGGAGAAGGGGGAAAGGAGAGAAAGAATAGGGAAAATTATCTCACATAAAAGAGGCACAGAAGGAAGAGCTTTTACAGTGGAGAGAAAAATGGTTGGAGGGAGGGGAGGGAAGTGGGTAAGGCTGGAACCTCATTTGCATATAAGTTGTGAAGGAAAAAAATATATACACATAAACACATACTCAATTAGTAGAAGAGAAGTAGGTGGGGAAAGGGATAAGAAAATGGGGAAGGGGTTGATAAAAGGAGGACAGATAAAAGAAGGCACTGATTGGAAGCAAAATAGATTTCAGAAGAGGGACATGATAAAAAGAGAAAGAAGTCTAAATAGAAGAACATAGGATTGAGGAAAATGCTGTTAGTAATCATAACTATGACTGAGAATGGGATGAACTCACTCATAACACAGAAACAGATAGCAGAATGGCTATAAAACCAGAATCAAACAATATGTTGTCTACAAGAAACATACTTGAAGCAGAAAAATACATGCAGGTTTAAAATAAGGGCCTGGAGCAGAATCTATTACGTTTCAGCTGAAGTAAAAGAGACAAGGGTTGCAATTATAATATCAAACAAAGCAAAAGCAAAAATAAACTTAATTCAAAGGGATAAGTAGGGGGACTACATCTTGCTAAAAGGAACTATAGATAATGCAGTAATATCAATATTAAATATATATGCAATAAATGGTATAGCATCCAAATTTTAAAGGAAAAATTAAATGAATTATGGGAGGAAATAGTAAAACTATATGATTAGGGAACCTCAACTTTCTCCTTTCAGAGCTAGATTAATCTAACCATAAAATAAATGAGAAAGAAGTCAAGAAGATGAATAGGATCTTAGAAAAGTTAGATATGATAACCCTTTGGAGAAAATTGAATGGAAATAGAAAGGAGTATCCCTTTTTCTCAGCTGTACATTGCACCTTCACAAAAAATAACGATGTATTAGGACATAAAAACCTCACAACCAAATGCAGAAAAGCAGAAATATTAAATATATACTTTTCAGAATGTAATCCAATAAAGACTAGATTTAATAAAGCATAGACTAAATTGGAAACTAAATACTCTAATCCTAAAGAATGAGTCAGTCAAAGAACAAATTTCTTTTATGACACAAATATAGTTCTGATACCTAAACCAGGGAGATCAAAAGCAGAGAAAGAAAAGCATACTCCAACTTTCTTAATGAATATTGATGCAAAAATTTTAAATAAAATACTAACAAGGAGATTATGGAAATATATTACAAAGATCGATTAGAAAACCAATCAGCATAATTGACCATAACAATAAAAACAATAAAAATAATATGATTATATTGATAGATGCAGAAAGAGACTTTGACAAAATATAAAACCCATTACTATTAAAAACACTAGCTAGCACAAGAATCAATGGAGCTTTTTTCTTAAAATGTTAAGTAGTATTTATTTATCTAAAATCAATAAGAAACATTATCTATAATAGGGATAAACTTGAAGCCTTCCCAACAAATCAGGAATGAAGCAAGGTTGTCCATTATCACCTCTATTATTCAATATTGTACTAGAAATGCTGGCTATAATAATAAGAAAAATAAATTGAAGGAATAAAGATAGCCAATAAGGAAACAAAACTATCACTCTTTGTAGATGACATGATGATATACATAGAAAATCCTAGAGCACCAACTGAAAAGTTAATTAAAACAATTACCAATTTCAGCAAGTTGTAAGATATAAAATAAACCCACATAAATCAATAGGATTTCTATATACAACCAACAAAACTTAGCAGCAAGAGATAGAGAAATTCCATTTAAAATAACTTCAGACAACATAAAATACCTGATATGAACACAATTAAATATTCATTGCTCATGAGTAGGCAGAGTCAATATAGTAAACATGACAATTCTAGCTAAACTAATTTGCCTATGCAGTGCCATATCAATGAAACTACCAAAGAATTATTTTTTAGAGCTAGAAAAATATCAATTCGTCTGGAAGAACAAAAGATCAAAAACATCAAGGGAATCCATGAAAAGAATGAAGGAAGGCAGCCTAGCTGTTCCAGATTTTGAACTATATTACAAAGTGGTAATCACCAAAACAATCTGGTACTTGCTAAGAAATAGAATGGTGGCTCAATGGAATAGATTAGGTACACAATACACAGTAGAAAATGACCATTGTAATCTAGTGTTTGATAAATCTAAAGACTCCCGCTTCTGGGATAAGAACTCACCGACAAAAACTACTGGGAAAACTGGAAGGCAGGTTAACCACCATCAGCTCCGTTTCCCATCTGCTGCTTATGTGGAGTACAGACTGGAATGCTTCATTCTTTATCTTTTTAGGATGACTCAGGTATGGGAGACATGGATAAAGACCACCCCCTCCCCCCACAATGAACCAGAGACTGACCTCAGCAAGTATTCTGAAGTAAGTAGTGACCTCTTATTGCCTTTGCCCAAGTGGCCCATACCAAATCCCCCTTATACTGCACCATGAATTTCCCTGATGTATTTGTATAATGCAAAGACCCCTTCTTCTGCTCTCTCCTTCTTAGAAACAGCCATGCTTCAAAGCATATTGACTTCAGATAGCTTCCTGTTAGTTAAGGAAAGAGACAACTCGTGTGTCTGTCAGTATCTCATACTCACCTCTTAGCAGAACCAAAAGACTTAACTACCAAAGGTTCCCAAGTCCCCCTAAAGTTCGCTTTCCTCTCTGGTGTGATGGGCAGATTTCTTTGATTTAAGTGAGACCAGCTATACTCAGACTCCCATATGTATGTTTCCTATGGCTAAGGATACATGTTTCTCCAACAAGCATTATATTCTTTTTGCTCTTAACCACCTGGATTTTATGAATGGCCATATTTCCTTACCTTGTTTCACACAATGTTACTTTGAATAATGTTTAGCTTGTGAATACTGCCCTAAAAATCTGTATATGAGGAGATTCATGTCATGCTGGGGGAGAGGGGTAGATTATCATTCACCTTGCAATCTGTCCCAGCTGGTTGGAATAAATGGCTACTTGCTTCACTCTTAATTGATTCTTTACTGCTATTATGCAACCCTGACCTCAAAAAGCCAGATTAGTAAGTGATGATCCTCTCAGGTCCCTAAAAACTTCCACTACAGAGGGCTAGGATGCTTATTTTTCTCCAAGTAGGTTTCCAATTCAGTCCAACAAGCATTGATCAAGTATCTGCAAGATACTGTGCTAGGTGCTAGAGATACAAAGACAAAATGAAAACCAGTCCCCAGTCTGAAGAAGCTTATATTCTACTGGAGGCTTCCCAGCGTCATCATTAAGATTCCAAGAATGCTCTAGATATAGAAATTCCATTATAGAATACCCATGCTCCTTTTATACACAGCATTCCTGTCTTCCCTCTGCCCCTCCAAGAGGCCAGCTGTATTTGGTTAATACAAGATTATTTTCCTGCAATCCATTCATCCATTTGACATTTATTAAATGTATCTACCATATGTAAGCTTTTGCTATATATTTAGGAATTAAAAGATGAATAATGACACAGTCCCTTGTCTTGGAGGTGCTTACATATATCTGCAAAAAATTGCAGTTTCACGTTCAATCACTTTTTAAAATTATACTATGTTATTGAAATGTTTATTTTATTCCCTAAATTAAAATTATTTTTTTTAAAAATTCTAATATAGTTTAGGTATGTGGTATTCAATTACACAAGCATTTATTTAGTGCCTACTATGTTCCAAGCACCATGTTAGGTACCAAGAATACAAAAACAAAAATGAAACGGTCTCTGTTTTTAAAGAGAGCTCTATTGGGAATAGTAGAGAAGAGGCCAAATTATAATGACAAGAGCAGCCAAAGGAGGGCATAGCTTCCAGGTTGGCCTATCGAGGTGCCACTGCTCCACTGCCAATGCCTTTCACCCAGTGTTTTCACATTCTGGTCTAAGTAGCATCAACTCTCCCCCAGGCTTCTCAGTATTCAATGATAAATGCAATATTCCTTGTCTCCCTCTGACCCACCTCCCCTGACCGAAGCAAGTGGCTTCAGGCCAGAATTAATCAGCTCCTTAGCTACCTACCTCACAGCAGTAAACAGCATAAGATAGAAAGGCTGTATTTGTAAGCTTCTGCTCAGCTCTGCAATTTCTGGATGCTGCTAAGGATTGAAATAAATTGTTTAAAACCAAGTAAAGCAAGCAGGGGAGGGGCAGGGAGAACCAAGAACTGGGTAACTTGGGTAAATAGGAGTTTATGAAAATGTAGGCGATAAGATAAAAGACAAATAGAATCAAATAACTAATCATTTGGGAATGGGGTTGGCGGGGGAAGGGTAGAGGCTGGGAGAAAGAATCAGAGATTGAGTACAAATGTCTGTGCATGGATGGACAGAAGCTACCTACCTCTTCCATTAGTTTATGTATAACACCTAGGAGTTCACTGGTACCTAAGGGACACTGTGAGGAGCTGGTGTCATGATGCCATCAGTCATAGGATTTGCAGTGTGAAAAGTTGCATGCAACTGACTGCTCTGTCAAAGGGTTGGAGGTGACAGAAAAAGGAAGGAGAAGAGAAAGGTACTGAGTCCTGTTGGAAAAAAGCTTTGCAAAACCTAAATGTTCCACCCTCTATTTGTTGTGCACAATTTAGGACTGATAGATGGACACAGATATGATTTGATACAGTGCTCTAAGAGTCTTAGTGAAGTAAAAAGTATAAGCTAAACTACAAATTAGACTTTTGGGACATACTAAGTATCTATGTGTATCTGTGTACACACACATACACACATATGGGCATCTGCCAGTTCCCGTACCCTATTCCTTTGACCATCATCCCCATTTTTCCAGCTGTGACCCAGCAGAGGTCCCTTGTTGAGAACATAGGATGACATTAATCTGCTTCTAGGAATATAGGACTGGGGAATAGAGAAAAGAGCAGTCCTCAGGACGATTCCCAGGGGCATCACTAAAAGGAGAGCCCTCACTACCCACTGCCATCCACTCTGCCCACATATATAAGGGACCCCACTGCAGGCCCTCAAATATTTTCTAGCTGCTATTCTAAGATGGAAGGGCCCTTGACATACCCTCCTAGGGAGTATTTTCTCTGGTTTGGAGTACGTGCAAATTATTAAACAATGCTGATGATGGATGTGACCACAAGGGCAGTGGAGAGAATTACAGAACACAGAGCAGGTGAACCAAGGGTCAACTTCCATCTCCATTCCCTCTAATTTTAAAAGATCTCAAATCTTCTCCCCTTGGAGGGCTTATATAATTTAGTCCTTGGGTCAGCAAGCTTATCTGGACATTAAAAGTTAATTTAGTCTCTGCTTCTGCTGCCTATTATTATGAGTTTGTGAATTTCTCCCCACAAAGCATAAGCCCTATGCCCCCATGAATATAAAAAAAAATGAAAACATCCATTGCAAGGTGGAAGAGAGACCAGAGTTGCACTGCATCTCTGGCAACCTATGAAGCTATTTTCAAAAACCATGTAAAGAGGAAGACGAAAAGTGAGACCAGCTGAAGCATTTCAAATAATATGTCCAAAAGAAGTGGAAATTTGGCTTCTCCAGAATTGGAATGGGATGAATCTTTGCATCATGGAGCAGAAAGGGCTAGGAAGCATCACATGATCCACAAAGATGGAAGTAATGTCACAGAGTAGATAGAATGCACTTTTTTAAAATAATTTTTTGGGCGGGGCAATGGGGGTTAAGTGACTTGCCCAGGGTCACAGAGCTAGTAAGTGTCATGTGTCTGAGACCGGATTTGAACTCAGGTCTTCCTGAATCCAGGACTGGTGCTTTATCCACTGCGCCACCTAGCTGCCCCAGAATGCACTTTTTAAAACAT
This sequence comes from Dromiciops gliroides, assembly GCF_019393635.1. Classification (NCBI taxonomy): domain Eukaryota; kingdom Metazoa; phylum Chordata; class Mammalia; order Microbiotheria; family Microbiotheriidae; genus Dromiciops; species Dromiciops gliroides. Next base: position 698,922,841 of record NC_057861.1, on the reverse strand, counting down.
TCTATCAGAGGAGACAATGTGTATAATATATGTGCCTATGTATAGACACATAGGTATATATAGGTATAAAGGGGTGTGTGTGTGTGTATCTATATATACATATATATGTATGCAATAAACCTATAAAGCAGATAAAATATATCTGGATGGGAAGTCACTATCATAGAGGGGACCAGGAAGGGCCTTCTGTAGAGGATAACACTTGAGACTCAGGATTCAATTCTGTGATTCTGTGCTTTTTAATTACTGGCTACGCAATCATGGACAAGCAGATGGTGCAGGGAAAAGAGGAAATTTTACAAAAGGATCTCAATTCACATCCCAGTTCTGGGTTGTTGGCTTTTTTGTTTGTTTGTTTGTTTGCTACTTGTATGACCTTGGACAAGTAATGTAATTCATTGGGACCTCAGTATTCTTGACTGTAAAATGAAGGATGGAGGGTGTGCTAGATGATTTATAAGATCCCTTCTAGCTCTAGGTCTGTGATCCTATAATGCAAGTTATTTAACCTCCTAAGTCTCAGTTTCCTCATCTGTAAAATGGGTATCATCAATATCATAGCAAATGTGATAACATATGAAGTACTTTGCAAGCCTAATACTGCTATATAGTCAGAGACTGAACCTGTGATTTCATTGATGTTCAGATCTTACAGATCTTAACTTGTCCAGAGTCCTGAGAGTCCTGAGAGGTTAAACAATTTGCCCAGGGTCACACAACCAGTGTGTGTTGGAGCAGAGACTTGAACCTAGGTCTTTCTGATTCTAGGTATGGCTCTTTATCCACTGTGGCAAGCTGTTTCTCTTTAGAGTTAATTGTTATAATTATTAATGAATAGTCTTTGTATATCTCCCTGGCATCCCCTCTTGTCTATACTATTGCAATCATCTCCCTCCTCCTCCTCCTCCTTCTTCTTCTTCTTCTTCAGGCAATGAAGGTTAAGTGACTTGCCCAGGGTCACACAGCTAGTAAGTGTCAAGTGTCTGAGGCCAGATTTTAACTCAGGTCCTCCTGAATCCAGACCCAGTGCTTTATCCACTGGGCCACCTAGCTGCCCCCCTTTAAGAAATTTTTATTTTATTTTATTTTTTGCAATGACCCTCTAAAAGGTCTTCCTATCTCAAGCCATTCCCCACTCCAATTCATCTTCCCCAAAGCCACGAAACTGATTTTTCCTAAGACACAGATCTGACCACATTACTCCTGTTCCACTCATTATATTCCAACGGAACACTATCACTTCTAGGTTCAAATGTCACTTCCTTTGTTTGGCATTTAAACCTCCTGACAACCTGGCCCCTACCTATCTCTTCAACCTCTGACATATAATACTCTCCTCCGCACTAAGGTCTGGCCATTCTGACCTTACTGTTCTTCACATGTGATGCTTCACCTCCCATCTCTTTGCCTTTGTACCATGCAAAGATTGGTTTCCCTCCTTCCCTCCATCTCCCAGAGTACCTGGCTTCCTTCAAGACTCAACTGAAGGGGCAGCTAGGTGGCTCAGTGGATAGAGCACCGGCCCTGGAGTCAGGAGTACCTGAGTTCAAATCTGGCCTCAGACACTTAACACACACTTACTAGCTGTGTGACCCTGGGCAAGTCACTTAACTCCAATTGCCTCACTAAAAGAAAAAAAAAGACTCAACTGAAGCATCATCTTTTTGGTCCTCCTGCTGCTAGTGGTTTCCCATTCAAGGTTACCTTGTAGCTGCTTTGTATGGTTTTTGCATAAAATAGATTTTATATCTATTTCATACATACTTTTATATATTATATATATATTTATGTGTGTAAATAAGTAGATATGTATTTATATATAATAAACACACATGCACACATATATTAAACATATCTCCTCTGATAGAATGTGGGCTTCTTGAGGGCAGGGATGGTTTCATTTTTGTATTTGTATCCCTAGATCCTAGTACTGTGCTTGGCATATAGTAGGTACTTAATAAATGCCTGTTTATTGATTAATTGATCTCAGCTGCTTAGGAGGCTGATGTCAGAAGTTCAATCCCAAATCTTGAAAAAATGGACTTGGAATCAGAAAACCTGGTTTCAAATCCTAGCTATTCCATTTACTATACGGGTGGCTTTGGGGAAACCTCTTCACCTTCTCTGTAAAATGAGGTGACCAGACATGATGTCCTCTGAGGTCTCTTCCAGCACCAGATCTATGAAACTGTTCCTGAACCCATAATACTAACCACAGTTTGATCTTTAATACCAACTATAGATTTGTTCCTAACCCCACTATAGACTGGGTCTTGGCCAAGGTCCCAGACTGACCTTTGACCCCCAACTACAGACTGAGACTCCTGCCATTCCTTAGCTATCCTTTGTAGTATGCGTATGTACCATTTGGTCATAAGGGGCACTGGGTAATAGTATGGTCATGGCTCTCTCTGTCCCTACAATTGGAAAAGCAAATTTAAGTTCTTGCCCTAACAATGGTTAGTCAGGAATAGAATACTGGATATTATTAATTTTTTTTAATGAATTAGAATTTAATTAGTGTTTAATATTGCTTTTGTTTAAAATCCAAAAAGCTTCAATTCAATCCCCAGATCTCCAAACTACACACAAAATGAGCAATAAAGCAAACACCATTGCATCATAATCTTCAAAAATAGAAATTCATATTTGTTCTTTTTTGGGGGGTGGGGAAATGAGGGATTTGGAGGGTTCTTACTTTGTAATCAATGGAACTTTAACATTTCCATGTCATTCAGTCTGGAACTTGTGGCAAACATATTTTCCATTGATGGTCCTTGGTTTTGGGGCTACCAAGAAATCCCAATCACAAATTACCTTACACCTACAGGCAATCACGCACAGTAACAATAGATAAACAATAACATAGTTTGGCAAGCAAGTCCAAGGGAGGCAGTTCCTACTGCAGGGCTTGCAGATGGTCTCTTTCACTATAGAATAATTTAAAATAAATCTAACAGAGGAAGACTTTCTCCCTAGGTGGCCAAGGGAAATTTGGCCTCAATTAGTAGGAATTTCCTGAAAAGGAGAGCTGCCTGAATATGAAATCATCTGTTTTTTGAGGTAGTGAGCTCCTTGTTATTTGGGGGGGGGGATTCAGAATTAGCTGGTTTGTGATAATCCTAACATCAATAGCGTGTTTTGATCACAGATAATCCCAGAGCATAACTCAGCAGGGAAAAAATGGGATCAAGTCCCAACTCTGTTATTTATACTATGTGTGACCTAGGGTGAATTATTAAGCCTTTCTTCCTCAGTTTACCCCTTTGTAAAATGAGGTGGTTGGATTAGATCACCTCTGAAGTCCCTTCCAGACCTAAATCTATGATCCCATAGCTTATTAAAGGCCTGGAGGTTTCCAAAGCACTTTTCTGATAGCGATCCTGTAAAGTGGATATGGGTAGACAATTATAATTTTACAGATAGGGAAACTGAGACTCAGTAAGTTCACACAGTAAGTGTTGGAGTCCAGATTTGAACCCAAGCCTCCCAATTCCATGTCCAGCACTCATTCCATTTCCCTGCTGCCTGGAATGGATAAAGCAAACATCGATGCAGCTTACAGGGGAATGGACTAAAGAAAGACCTCAGGGCCCCCTTGAGCTCTGATATTCCATGACTGTTAACACAGAATGGAGTATTAGGGAAAACCAAGGCCACATGACATGCTCAGAAAACTAGGCAAGTCAAGGATTTCCAAAGGCAGCCCACCACCTCCACCTCTACCCAGGGCTCAGGGCAGATCCTTCGCAGCCTGGGCCATTCAGTCCAAAAATTCCCATTTGTCTGGAGCTTCAAGCATTGGTTCTGGACATAAACACAAGCACATTTTGAGGTTATTAATATTTCAGAAGCATCATTCACCTCTGAGGAGGAAAGGGAACAAAATGAAAGCTCATCTTCAGTCCCTTATGACATAAAGACACATTCTTCCAGTAAAGATGGGGACAGTACCCCGCGCCTGTGATAGCCACCAGGGGCCAAGCACTGTCATGCACAGCAGTAAAACAAAGGGCGCCACCAGCAGCTTTCGCCACGCTGCCTTTTCCTTCATATCTCATCCCCTCTGTCACTTTTAGCCCCTCCCCAAGCTGTAACATCTGCCTTGGACATCTTCCCTCTCCAGCTTCCTTTTTTGACTTGATCTGTGAACAAGAGGAGGGCTCACTGGGGGCAGATGGAACATCACCTGCATCCTTTGCGATAAGTCCCAGGGCCAGAGCCCTGGAGAGGATTGGGGAGGTCGGGGGGAGAAGGGAGGTGTGACTGCTTTTGTCAGATAGTTGGCATAGGATATGCCTTGTTTTGCTTGGCTGCAGAGGGGATGCCTAGAACCAATGGGTGAAAAGTCCTGGGAGGCAAATTTGGACTCAGTTCAAAGAACTGCCAGGGCAGCTAGGTGATGCGGTGGATAGAGCGTGTGGCCTGAAGTCAGGCAGACTCATCTTCCTGAGTTCAAATCTGGCCTCAGACATTTACTAGCTATGCGACCCTAGGCAAGCCACTTAACCCTTACTGTGTCAGTTTCCTTATCTGCAAAAATGAGCTGGAGAAGGAAATGGCAAACCACTCTGGAATCTTTGCCAAGGAAATCTCAAACAGAGTCATGAAAAGTTGGACATGACTGAACAACAATAATAAAGACAAAAAGAACTGTCTAAGAAAGTTGACTGAGTGATGATGAGATGGACCAGCTGTCTAGAAGAGAGTGAGTTCCACATTACCAAAAATGCTCAATCATTCAATTCCATTCCATTCAAGATAGCAAACACTGAATGTCTACTAAGTGCAAAGCTCTATGCTAGAATTAGACATCTATCTATCATGGAGAATGCAGAGAAAATCTACATTCCATATAAAGAAATACAGATTTAGATGTGGAAGGAACATGAGAGGTCATTTAGTCCAACCCCATTTTACAGATAAGGAAACTGAGGTCCGGGAGGTTGAGTGGCTTGCCTAGGGTAACACAGCTAGTAAGTGTCTGGTTTGGGATTCTAAGTCAGGACTTCCTGATTTTTAGATGAGATGACCTCTGAAGTCCTTACTGATGCTGGGATGCTCTGATTTTATGAACCACCTGGAGGGCACTATATCACACGAGGCAGTTTGAAAAAGGCTGATCTCATTTTTACTGTCAGCCTAACTACAGATCCCCTAGACAAGTGCTGACTGATTGGGAAAATCCTCAGGAAAAACAAAACAAAACAAAACAGCCGCTCACTGGTGTCTTCCTTCCTTCCAGAGAAAAGCTAGGCAGACGACACCTTCTCCTTAGGCGTATTGTAAATGGGTTTGATGAAGAGCATAACACACAACAAAGAACTTTCTGATGGGAGTCAGGGGGAAAGTACCTCAGTGAAGGGAGAAAATGACCAGGAGAGAAGTCAAAGTTCATAAAGGCAGGCTTAGCTCCAGGAACCTTACACTTTTTCTGTCCTTTCAAAGGGTCTTATCTCAAGAGATTCTCACAGTAACCCATAAATGGGGGGAGAGCAGTCTTTTATTATCATAATTTTAACAAGCCATCATGCAACAGAAAAAGCAATAGTTTGGAGTCTAAAGATCTGGGTCCAAATTCCACCAGTCAGGCTGGGAGCTAACTTAAGAAGCCTCAGTTTCCTTATATGGAAATTTTCTTTTCAGAATGAATCTTTTATTTTTATTCAAAGGTAAGTATTGTGTTTAGATAAGATTGTGTTATGAATGAAGCCAAGCCATGCATTCAGGGAGGTATTACAATATGGAATTTTAAAAATAATTGTATTTCCTATCTCCTAGTGTGAGGAAAACACTTTAAAAACTATAAAACACTTTATCATGAGGAATTATTATCATTATTAATATTATGTTCCTTCTGTCTGTTAAATGAATAAATGGCAAGGAGCTAGGTAGATAAAGTGTTAGATCTGGAGTTGGGAAGACATGAGTTCAAATCCAAGCTCAGACATTGGCTGTGTGAATCTGGAGAAATAACTTGACCTTTGCTTGCTTCAGTTCCCTTGTCTGTAAAATGAGGAAAATAATTGTTGTGAGGATCTAATAAGAATATTTATAAAGTGTTTTGCAAACCTTTAAGTGTTCTATAAATGCTAGCTATATATAATATATGTTACATATAGTATGCATAACACATTCATATAACATGTATATGCATGCTATATATTATATATTAATAATTCACATAACATGTATTTACATGTTATATATTACCTATGTTAATGATTCCTATAACGTGTGTGTACATATACACACAGAGGACAGACTATGTTGGCTCTTGGGCTCTGGAATCTTCTAAGGCTTTTCCTGACCATTTTTATGACCAACAGCTCTACCCTACAGGGAGTTCACATCTTAAGGACATTATAAAGATCAGATATGACAAGCATTTTTTAAGCATTAGAGTGATTTTTTTCAGTCTTTTCTCCCAAGCTCTGGTCCTGCATCATATTTACATTTGCAACTGGACTTCTGTAGGCATTTCTAATGGAACATGCAAAACAGAACTCATTACCTCTTCCCCCAAACCCACAGCTCTTCCAAACTTCCCTTTTCTGTTGAAAATATCAATCCATCCATCAATAAGCATTTGTTAAGTGCCTACTGTGCGCTAGGGACTTTGCTAGGCACTAGGGATACCAAAATGAAAAAAAGAGAAATTAAAGAATCCCTCATCCATTCACAACAATAGAGTCAACCTCAAATCCTCACTCTTCCATACCCCTCATATCCAATCAGTTTCTACCTCTTGAAGAGTATCCTTCCAACATCTCTTGCATTTTGCCCATTCTGTCTACACATACGGCCCCTGCCCTAGTCCAGGCCTCCACTGTCTCTCAACTCGGTCATTATAGTTATTTCCTATTTTGATTCTCTTTTTCAAGTCTTCCCCCATCCAATCTGGCCTCACAGCTGTCAAAGTAGTATTCTTCTTTTCTTTTCTTTTTTTTCCTTTTTTTTTTTTTTTTTGCGGGGCAATGGGGGTTAAGTGACTTGCCCAGGGTCACACAGCTAGTAAGTGTCAAGTGTCTGAGGCCGGATTTGAACTCAGGTACTCCTGAATCCAGGGCCGGTGCTTTATCCACTGCGCCACCTAGCCGCCCCCCAAAGTAATATTCTTACAGTACAATTCTTACTATGTCAATCCCCTACCCAATGAACTCTAGAGGTTCCCTAATGCATTTAGAATCATATACAAACTCTTGTGGCACTTAAAACCCTTCATGACCTTGCCCAACCCACCTTTTCAGGCTTTTTATGCATTATTATTTCACACACACACACACACACACACACACACACACATCTTATTGCTCCCTCACTTCTTTTAACAGCTAAAATGCCACGGGAGATCTTTTGTGATTTTCCTTACCACTCCACTGAAATTACTGCATCCATTTTGTTTTCTTTTCTTTTTATTTTGCAGGGCAATGAGGGTTAAGTGACTTGCCCAGGGTCACAGAGCTAGTAAGTGTCAAGTGTCTGAGGCCGGATTTGAACTCAGGTCCTCCTGAATCCAGGGCCGGTGCTTTATCTACTGCTCCACCTAGCTGCCCCCTACTGCATACATTTGGTATGTAGCTATTATACATGTACACTTTGTTTCCCCAAAATGAATGTAAGCTCCTTGAGGAGCGCCGAGCTGTTCAGCTTTTGTCTTTGTGTCCCCAGAGCTCTAGTCCTCAGACGTATGTGATGAAAAGGTGGCAGTCTCTTAATAAATGCTTGTAGATTGATTGATTTAGACCTGCAGTTTCATCAGTGTGGGGCAACTCTAGGTATGGAAATTGACATCTATTCAGAGGTGCAACGTGCTGGTGATTTACAGGGAATTTCATGGTAACTCCAAGGGATTAGGCTAATTATATTGGGTCAATCATACAGCTAGTGTGTCTTCCTCTTTCCAAATCTGAGCCTCTAGCTGCTTTATTGCCTTGATACCTAAATAAATGAGGAGAAAAATCAATTAAATTTTTAAAAAGCAAATGCATCTGTGTTCTTATCTTTGTGATTATCTTCTCTCTTGATGGAGACCATAACCCATCCATGACTCCTAAGCCTATGCAACTGTTCATTATGTTCTCTCATAGATCCACCATGGAGTTTCCTCCCATTGTGCTTAAATACCTTCTTATTATAACAGCAAATGATTGGTGGGAGTGAGACTGGATTCCATGTCCCCCATCTCTGCAGGGCTTCATTAGGGAGCAAACACAGCCTTCTTGTGGCTTTGTTTTGCAGAGTGAATTGGGAGATGAGGAGAAGGGAGGATGAGAATCATAAGGGAATTTAATTTTAAAAAGATGGGCCCAGCTGAATGCCCTAAATATATTGAGCTGGGACTACAGTTTTCATATTAAACTCCCTAATGAATATTCCCCTGTCCCACACTTTACCCTGTAAAACAAAGACACAAGAAGGCTGTTTGCTTGTTAATGAAAGTACCATACAGTTAGGAAACCTGGGATCCAAGCTTTATTCCATCAGACAGTTCTATCATCCATACAACTAATAATAACGATAATACTAATAATACCTCCCAACTCTAATCTGCTAAGCAAACTTCCCAGGAGATACACATGATTAGACATACTGAAAATCAAGCATTAAAAATTCAGTAATGATTATTTTCCCAAGTGGTAAAAGGCCAGAGCTGCATCCAGAGGGGGAACAGCACTTAAATTTTCAACATTCCATTAAGATGGTGTCCTTTATAACACATCAGTAGCACAGTACACCAATCAATGAACTCAACTTCAATACAACTTATCTGTCCCTCTAAGTTAGGAGTTCATTTTTAGTGACAAACACTGGGGTTTCAGGATAGTTCTAATGCATTAAATTCATTGATTTAGACAAATAGAAAGAGAAAGCTTAAATTGTAGAATTTTAAAAAAGGAAATTCAAGTATATTACTCCTAAGTATGTAATATCAATAACCAAAGCTCACAAAAGTGAGGCCAAAGACTTATTCTAGTGAACATAGTTTTTAATGAAATTCAGACCAATATAGGAAACTCCTGGTATGGTAATTCCCTCCACTGATGCAAATCAGGATTTTTTTTTTTTTTAATTTAGAGTACTGTAGTCTTAGGAGAGTTGCCTGGGACACTGGGAGATTACATGACTTACCCATGATCACATAACCTCGTATGTGCATTAGCAGGATTGGGGCATGTTGACTCCAAGGCCAGGCTTCTATGTACTGCTTTATGCTCTGTCTTGATGAGTATAATGGACCTATTTTCAACTAGCACTTGGTCAATGAGTATCTAGATTTGTGGAAAGATTGCCAGAATCGGATCAAAAGGAACTGAACTAAAGGTTTAGAGTCAACACTGCTACCCTTAGACCCTAGGTAAATCATGGAACTTCTCTGACCCTAAGTCTCCCCATCTATATTCTAGATAAGAATACTTCTGTGACTTTTCTCTCAGGATTGTTGTGTAGAAAATGCTTTGTAAGCCATAAAGCACTTTATAAATGAGAGCTTTTATTATTATCAATAAAGTGCTTCAATGTTTTTTCATCTTAAGTTAGTTAAGCTTCCCATGGGTTGCTCCCCCATTAAATATGTATATATGCAAGTCTCTTTTTTTGGCTATCCAGCAGCTCACTTAAGGGAATGTGGTTGCTTTGTAAATAGATGTGTGTAATGGGGAAGAGACTGACTCACCAGGCACAGAAAGGGGGATTAAAAATGTGCAAAACCTTGGATATTTGGGGGAAGTAAGGATGAGTCAGAGAGGAGGGAAGGAGACATTTGGGAAGAGAGTTAAAATAAAGTAAGAAATGGAAGCTGGGGACTTCTTTAAGCAGTCAAGAGCAGGATCTGGCAGAGCAGTAGTTTATAGAATTGGACCCAAGCCAGGGTCTTGGGGAATAAAACAAAGTCTGGGAGTTGGAATGAGAGACTAGAGCAACCACTTCATCTGCTAGGGGTCCAGGGAGAGCCATTTCAAACTGAACTGGGAGGGCAAATGTGGAAAGTCAGAAAGAACCTTATTTTCCTAAATAATTAGAGATGAAGTGGAATGGAACCTAACTGTGTGGTACAAGGATGTGTTTGGTATGGGAGGAGTAGGTTGAGATAGAAGAACCAAAGAGCCAATGTCTTCATTAACCTTGCCAGTGCTGATTTCAGTAACTAGGCTGTATACTTAGAAAATACCATTCCTTACATTATTGTCAAAGGAAAACACTCCCTCTCAGTGAAGAGCAATCACTGAATTATTTTCCTCTTAAGAGTTGGACCACAGTTGCAAGGTCAAGGCCTAAAAAGTGAATTTCTTTTCATCTCATGGCTAATTCTGACATCTTGGTGGCACAGCTAGATAGAGTGCTGGGCTTGGAGTCAGGAAGACCCATCCTCCTGAGCTCAAATCCAGCCTCAGACACTTAGTAGCTGTGCGACCCTAAGCAAGTCACTTAACCTTGACTACCTCAGTTTCTTTATCTGTAAAATGAGATGGAGAAGAAAATGGCAAACTACTTAAAGAAGGCACCACTACAGGAGGGAATAAGATCGAAATCGCTAGGGTGGAGGTAGCCTAGCATGTGGCTACAGAGGGGAGGAATATTCTGTCAACTGGTAGCTACCTATTTTAATTAATTACTTTCGCTATCTTAGGTACTAAGCTAAGTTGTTCCTACCTGCGGGTGTACAAGTGCTTTCAAAGCCATCCATGTTTTGGCACCCTGGGGCAAAGTTTCAGTAGCTTCACCCTAGTTGCAACTCTGATGTTAGGTGATGAGAGGTCTAACTTTGGCTCCAGTCCAGCCCTCTGGTATACATCTTAGTTACTTCATGTGGAAAATGAGGCTCATACCTGTTCTTTAAACTGTTACCCAATAATGACAAGAGAATCAATAAGAGAGATGCAAAAGTGCTTTGGACTCTTCAAGGTAGAACCACTGGATTATTTTTATGACCTCTAATAGCAAGAATACAATCTATCGTCTTCAGTGGGGAATTCTTGTGGGAAATAAATAAGGAAAGGCCCTGGAGGTCTGCTTTACAGGATGAGGAGACAAGCATGTAGCCACCACCTCTACTGTTAAGTATTCATGGATCACACAGGGAGACAAGATGAGGAAGATGTTTGTCAGGTACATTAGTTCTAACACCTGTTTACTGCTCCACACAAGCTTGCTTTCTCCCCAGTTTCAACTTCATCAGACATTTCAAGTGCACAGTTGAAAAGCATCATTGGTATCAATTACTGGTCCAAAAGTAGAGATAAATGCACATTCATAATACACATACACACATATAATACACCATACACATTCAGAAAGAAATGCATTATTGTCTCTGAGCAATTACTACTATTTATTTATTTGTTTGTTCCTTTGTTTTTGCTACTATTACTACTATTTAGGTGCAAAAGTGGACTTAAGATCTGGAGATGAAAAGGCTGGAACAGGGACTCAAACTTTATGATTAAATCTCACCTTCTGTAGCCCTTTTCCACTCCTCCCCATCCCACCTGTACCCATCCCACACCTCCAGCTGCGAGTGCTTTCCCATCTTGAGGATACCTTCCATGGCTTCTCTACCTGGTATGTGCCAAGATATTTACATAGCTAGATACATTAGAATATAAGCTCCCTGAGTACAGGGACTGTTTTAACCTTTCCTTGTATCACCAGCAGTTAGCAATGCCTGGAAAATTGTAGGCACTTAGTAAACATGTATGGACTAAGTGACTGACAATCAATGGAATTCAATCTTCCTTGTAAGGTTGAGAGGTATTTCAGAGAATTTTTGTTGATGGAATGAAAACCTCAGGAATTCAGGTCCCTCATTCAGAATTTGTGATTATTCAGAAAAAAGCCAGGTCAAAGTCAACCTTTTTCTATAAGAATGGGCTGCTAGAGCAAATTAATAATAGGGCTTTGGGGCATGATGGACTATAATATTGGCTAAGTTCTCTTCAGTGGGCTCAGATAGTGACACACCTTGAAAGTCAGGACATGTTTATAGCATCATCAGACAGGCATCTTGTGAAATTGCTAGGACATAATTCCTGGTAGGGAGGGGGAAATGGTCCCCTCTTTCTTACATTAGCCTGCCTAGCACCACTTCTCACCTCTGTCTTATTGGACAACTTCAAGTTTCCAGTTCAGTTGACCTAATCTCCCACCATCACTTTTCCCTCCCTTCTGTGGCTCTATGGACCAATAACCACCCCAGGAATTGTCAAAGCAGTAGAAGTTTGCCTCCAATAAGTCACTGAACACTCTGTTTTGAAAGGGCATGTTCCCAACAGCAGTTAATTTAATAACTTTTCAGATGATGAGAAATTAACCCAGTACAACAATAATCAGACTGAGGAGAAAAGGGATTTCCCACTTCACTCTCAAGTTATTAGCAATGATTGGGTAGAAGTGAGTACCTAATTTTACAGAAAGCAGATATATCCTAAGATCTTTGCCTTCCACCAAGGCTCCCAGTTAAATAAAAGTCACTCCCCTCTGATGAACTCAGTTACTTACTAATGACTGGGAAAAGTAGAATATGAGAGGCAGTGAACACACTACCTGAGCTCAACTGTTCTCCCCCTCTCCTTTCCTCTTTTCTCTTCCTATTGTCTCCAGTGTCCTAGGTTGGTTATATAAGTTTGGTCAGTTCTGGTATAATTGCAACAGCTGCCTAGTCCTTCTTTCTTCTACCAAAACTCCTCATCTGAAACTTGAAAGGAAAGGAAGCCATACACATGTAAATACCAGCTCGGTGAAAATGACATCAAAAATCATTTTACATCCTCTTCCATCTTGCAAGCATCCTGACATGTCCAAACGCAGTGACATATCCACACTTTGGAGTGTCTATCATAATTCCTCACTCTGAGTGGGGACCCAGTACTTAGATAATTCCTTCTGGATTTTATACAGAAAAAAGGATTTTTTTTTTGGCAGGGAGAATCAGTCAACAGGCATTTATTAATCACCTAATATAGGTCAAGCATTGTGCTAGAAACTAGAGATAAATAGATAAAAATAAAAGTTCATCTTCACATAGCTTGTGTACCATCAGAGGGAAAGGATGTACACATTTAAGCACATAAAATATAACTTTATCTTCACATAGCTTGTGTACCATTGGAGGGAAAAGATGTACACATTTAAGTAATATAAGTAAAATATAAACAAGGTCATTTAGGGTCAGAGGGCAGAATTTATTTAAATAAATCTGGTAATATCTTTTTTTCATGCAATATCAAATCATTGTCTTTTCTTGCAACCTTTGAGTCAATCTGTTTAATTAACTTCATTGGCCCTTCCGATTCTTATCTTTTCTTCCCAGTCATCTAGAAAATGTAAATATGTTCAGTTCCATTTAACAACTATTTATTAGATGCCTACTATGTGTGCAGAACTCACTAGGCACTGAAGCATTCTATCAAGTGCTCAGCCTTGTTTCTGAAATTGCCTTTTTGGTAGCTGAGATTGCTTTGTTGACCTGTGTGGTCACTTAAATGCTTGTTTTCCACTCTCATGCCTCTAGTAAAATTATTAACACACTAAATCCCACCAGAGTTAGAACCCACTGGTCTTTCCCAAGAATGTGTCCAGACCAACAAATAAATCTGCAGGAGCCAGCAACTCTAGGGCCCGAATCTTCATCTCTTCTCTGCAGTCTAATACCAACAGAGGGAGAATGGGGCCCAGACACAATCTACTACTACTTTCCCTGTGGCAGAGAAATGTCTTGCTGATATTTTCTGACCAGATGCAAAGCCAATTTTCATGGGGTTTGTATATTTGGCCAATTCCATATGCAAACATGGTGACTAGAACTCCCATCCAGATTTCATAAGCTCGAGGCACTGAATTGGGTTGATTAGATCATAATTCACCAACTTGGGGCACTGGGCAAGCTCTTCTTCTTGGTTTTTTTTTTAGCCCAAACTACCCTAGTCTCCCTTTTCCCAGATTTCTTTTTTTTTTCGGGGCAATGGGGGTTAAGTGACTTGCCCAGGGTCACACAGCTAGTAAGTGTCAAGTGTCTGAGGCCAGATTTGAACTCAGGTACTCCTGAATCCAGGACCGGTGCTTTATCCACTGCGCCACCTAGCAGCCCCCCCCCCCTTTTTTTGGTGTCCCCAGATTTCTAATGGTCCTTTGTACCTCTCTAGTGCTCTTTTTATATTTTACTTTACAATACGTTTATTATATATTTATTTATAGTTTTATACATTTAGGTAGGTGTCATATCCTCTCAGTTTCATGATAGCAAAGGCCATTTATGAACTAACTTTATTCTTCAATTAGCCACCAAACATTAATAAACACTAACTATGACTACACACTGTGCTAAGAGCTAAGGATAAAAAGAGACAAAACCAGTACCTATCCTCCAGGAGTTTCCATTCTAATGGGAGGGAAAACAGCTAAGTGGTAAAGTGAAAAGAGTACTGGATTTGGAGTCAGGAAGATCTGAGTTCAAATCAGACCTCTGACACTGGGCATACTTCACCTCTGCAAAAACCCAAATTCCCTCTATCACCTAACAAAGTGCTTTCTTCATAGTAGGTTTTTAATAAATATTGATGCAGGAAGGAATGCATGTATGTATGCATAAATGGGAATCAGGATGCATAAACTGACAGCAGAATGACTGGGAAACTCACTACTGGCTGAATTGGTCCTTTTTGATGACCTTACCCGATAGATTCCCAATTAGTCTTGACTTTGAATCCTTAATGGGCATTTCATGCTGAATTACTGGGAACCATTTGGCTAAATGCCATTTTTAAAAAAAGTCAGGAGCTCTTCTGCAACAGTCAAAACCAAATCGAAAATCACCTCAAGGAAGATGATGGAGTTTTTGACATTGGCACATTAGCTGCGAAGTGATTACTTTCATAAATAAGATGAAAATCATCATTGATAAAGCCCATCATAACTACGTGAGTTTTACACTTACCCTTTCAATCTACAGAAAACCATACATTGAAATGAGGATTCTAACCGTATTTCTAACTTCTCTTCGTGGACACCATGGATCAAGAAGACAGAACTACTGTTGTCTATAATTCTTACCTTGCTCTTTCCCCACAGCCACAATAGAATGCTTCTCATCTTTGCCCTGTTGAAATCCTGTCCTTCCTGCAAGTACCTGTTCAGATGCCACCTCCCCCATGAAGCTTTCCCTGATTCCCCCCAGCTGGAGGGAATTTTTCTCTTTGCCCTTTTTGACTCCTTAAATATACTTAACATATTCTAATTTGTATCAAAGTTATATGTGTACATAGTATCTAAGTGTGATATATTGGGAAGAGAGCTAGACTGGTAGTGAGGAGAGACCTGAGTTCAAATCTTGCTTATGGAATTTTAACAGCTCATGAAATTATAAGGAGCAAGCCATTATCTTCTGAGCTTGAAATCCTCCATCAATAAAATGAAAATTAAATAACCTGAGGGGGAGCTAGGAGGCACAGTGGATAGAGCACTGGCTCTGGATTCAGGAGGACCTGAGTTCAAATACAACCTCAGACATTTGACACTTACTAGCTGTGTGACCCCAGGCAAGTCACCCAATCCCAATTGCCTCAATAAATAAATAAACAAACAAATAAATAGATAGATAGATAAATGACCTGAGTGGCAAATGAGTAAAGTATGCAAAGTAGTTGGTGAAAATTGAATCAGCATACATGTGTCAGATTATTGCTATTAGTAGTAGTAGTAATAATAACAACACTATATCCTGCCTCTGATACATACTGGCTGTGTGTCCCTGGATAAGTTATTGAAACTATCAGTGCTTTTGTTATAAGTTGCAGAGACGGTGCTGATCTGCATTAGTTAGGGGGTTCTTCACCAGGGAGTTCCCTATACTAGTGAAATCACTGGTCTATTCTCTATCTCCATCCCTTTCCCTATCCCTATTCCAACAACAAAATAGAAAACAGCAATAATAATTTGATCCAGTTCTACATTCAGGTTTTGGGGGTAAGAGATGATGTTCCCTGATTAGTGGAGGGTCAATAACAAGGAGGTAACCTTGTTCTAAGGCAGGGAGGTAGTTCTGGAGATCAATCATCATAGCAGAATAGAATGCCACTGACCCAAATCTAACTCTTGGCAGTGAGGGGAGCACTCCACTCCCAAAATAAGAGCAAAAAGTTCCCTACTAGACTATAGGTTCCTCTTCCAATCCCCAGCACAAGGGGCCCAGTATCCTGTATACAACACCCAGTCCCTTCTCTCTTAGTAAACATTTGCTAAATTGCAAATCCATCTCCACCCCCCATATAATTATTATATCTTCGTCATTGGCTAACCTAACCTAACACATTTGCCTACTCTTACTGCCACTTGGAGAGGAGGTGATTCCCAAAACTTATCAGTAATTTGCACCTCACCCGGGCGCCTATGAAATTAAAAACCCAAACACATCCCCTTTTCACTCCCAGCAGCTCTGACCCAACAGGAGCATCTTGCTAATCACTAACAATAATTTTATTAAGCCCTTCGTTGACTTGGGGAGGAGGTTAATTTCCAGTTTGACTGAATTAACGCCATCATGCCATGGAGCAGATATTCTGTGACTCTTGCCAGTACAGGAGAAGCAACAGCCCAGCCAGGCTGGTCTGTACAATAATCATACAATCCTGTGAGTGAGGTGGCTGTTGGGCATTTCTGTTTTGATTTTTCCACCTCTCTGAGCCTAGTTGCAAACAATAAAGATGACATCAGACTCACGCCTTTGGAAGCCGGGCCTTTGGTGTTTCAGATGCCTTTTTCAGTTTCTCAGTGAGCTCTTCCTACCTACCCATCTGCTTTTCAAACCCTCCTGGGGTGGAAAGGAAAGACCAAATATTTCCTGGAGATGCCAAGAAATTCACCCAACCTTTAAATTAATGCTAATTTACACAGCCGGCATCGTACTGCATTGAAAATGCAGCTTCCTTAATTAATAATATTTTATGGGGGGGTAGTAGTTGAGGGGGGTAAATCTGCTGGAATAACAGAATATGCCTTTCTTAGAGATAGGATAGTTAATTTTCATGAAGGTGGAAAAAAATATTAGCAACACAAACTCCCTTCCTACTGTGTTACCCGCCTATGTCACAGGGTGTTAGATACTTCTATTTCAGGCTAAAAAGACACTGTGCTTTCAGTAATGTACATATTCAATCCAATGGAATTCAATGAAAATTTATTAGGCACTTACTATGTGCATTATCACTAGAGATTAACAGACAAAAGCAAAACATTGCTTTCCCTCAGAGTTCTTACATTGTACTGAGACAATATAAGGCACACATAAATAAATACAAAGTATAAATATAACAATAATTTCAAAAGGTAGAAAGCACTTATAACTGGGAATATCAAGAAAGGGTTCATGCAGGAATTATGTTTTGAGGAAAGCTGGGGAGACAGAGGTGGAGGTGAGGAAGTGTATTCTAGGTATGGAAGACAAAGTCAAAGACAAGGATGCAAGAAGGGGGGACATTTTCTAGAAGAAATGACTAGCAGGAGAGTTTGACTTGAATAGTCTCCATAGAGAGAAGTAAAATTAAGTAACACTGGAAATTTTAATAGGATTCACATTGTGGATCCTAAATGGCAGACCATAGGAAACCACTGAAGATTTTTTGAGTAAAGGATGGAAATGGTCAGATATGGGTTTTAAGAATATCCATTCATGGGGCAGCTAGGTAGCGCAGTGGATAAAACACTGGCCCTGGATTCAGGAGGACCTGAGTTCAAATCCGGCCTCAGACACTTGACACTTACTAGCTGTGTGACCCTGGGCAAGTCACTTAACCCTCATTGCCCCACAAAAAAACAAAAACAACAACCAAAAAAAAGAATATCCATTCAGCAGTTGTGTGGACTATGGCTTACAGAAGGAAGAGAATGGATGAAGGTAAACCAATAAGTTAATTCATATATTAGTCTTTTCAAGGGGTATTGGAGCCATGAACTAGCAATGAACTGTGTGAGTGGAGAGGTAGTGATTCATGCAAAAGATGTGGAGGTCCACTCAAAAAGACGTCTTAGCTTATTTTGCATGGAGGCTGGAGCGGGAAGAGTCAAGGCTGATTCAGAATTGGTTGTAACTAGAAAGATGGTGGTGTCTTCAATAAAAATGGAAGCTTAATTGATTATAGAAATGCAAATTAAAACAACTCTGAGGTACCACTTCACACCTATCAGATTGGCTAATATGACCAAAAAAGGGAAAATAATAAATGTTGGAGAACTTGTAGAAAAATTGGAACACCGATGCATTGTTGGTGGAGTTGTGAACTGATCCAATCATTCTGAAGAGCAATTTGGAACTCTGCCCAAAGGGTTATGGGACTTTTTATACCCTTTGACCCAGTAATGCCACTACTAGGTCTGTATCCCAAAGATATCATAGAAAAGGAAAAAGGACCCACATGTACAAAAATATTTACAGCAGCTCTCTTTGTGGTGGCAAAGAATTGGAAATTGAGGGAATCCCCACCAATTGGGGAATGGCTAAACAAGTTGTGGTATATGAATGTAAAAGAATACTATTGTGCTGTAAGAAATGATGAGTAGGCAGATCTCAGAATAAACCTGGAAAGACTTAAGTGGACTGATACTTAGTGAAGTGAGCAGAACCAGGAGAACGTTATACACAGTAACAGCAACTGTGATGATCAACTGTGATAGACTTAACTCTTCTCAGCAATACAATGGTCCAAGATAATTCCAAAGGACTCATGATGGAAAATGCTCTCTGCATCCAGAAAAAAAGAACTGTGAAATCTAAATGCAAGTTGGATTTTTTGGTTTAGTTTTTTCTTTTGTGATATTTTCCCTTTTGTTCTGATTCTTCTTTCACAACATGACTAATGCACAAATATATTTGATGTGATTGTACATATATAACCTATATAAGATTGCTTGCTGTCTTGGGGAGAGGGCAGAGAAGGCAGGGATGGAGAAAAATTTGGAGCTAAAAATCTTATGAAAACAAATGTTGAAAACTATCTTTCCATGTAACCACAAAAGAATAAAATACTTTTTTGAATAAAAAAATGGAAGCTTAGAGGAGGGGTAGGTTTGGGAGTTCTGTGTTGGATGTGTTGGGCTCCTGATGCCCGCAGATCATTTAGGTGGAGATTTCAGTCGGTATTTGGTGATTTGTGAATGAAACTCAGGAGATAAAGTAGAGCAAGGTATATAGATTTGGGACTTACCTATGTAGAGATGAGAACTGAATTCAAGGGAACTCATGAGATCATTGAGGGAAAGGAAGAGAGGTGGGGTACATGTACCATCAGCCAAATATTTGGTCACCTTGCATTTTACTTTGTTTTGATATTTTGATATGATGAAAGAGTGTTCCTGAAAGAGCTTCTTCTCCTCTAGGAGTGAAGGAAGGATGTGTGTTTGTTTTGTGTAGACAAGGTACTTCAGGGTCTTCCCCCAATCCAACTAATCTTTAAGAATGAAATCCAACCCCAATCCTAACCTCATCCTTCCATCCTCCAATGCATTATTCCTGTAGTGCCCACATTCTACCTCGCTTGGATCACATCTGGAATAATACATTTGGTTCAAGGAATCAAATTTCAGGAACTCTTTCAAACAGAGTAACCAGGATGAATAGGGGAATAGAAATCATATTGTGTGAAGATGAATTGAAGGAACTAGGTACGTTTATTCTTTTTTTTTTTTTTTTTAGTGAGGCAATTGGGGTCAAGTGACTTGCCCAGGGTCACACAGCTAGCAAGTGTCAAATGTCTGAGGCCGGATTTGAACTCAGGTACTCCTGAATCCAGGGCCGGTGCTCTATCCGCTGAGCCACCTAGCTGCCCCAGGTACGTTTATTCTTGAGGAAAGATTGTTTAGGGGAGATTTGATAGATGCCTTCAAATATTAGAAGGGTTACCACATGAATTCACTGGACTACCATTTATATGGACCTCCTGAGGGAACATTAACATGAGTTGCAAAAAATTCAGAGGTGGATGGGCAACAGTCTTCATCTTTATTTTTATTTTTATTTTGTTTTTTTGTGAGGCAATGAAGGTTAAGTGACTTCGCCAGGGTCACACAGCTAGTAAGTGTCAAGTGTCTGAGGCTGGATTTGAAGTCAGGTCCTCCTGAATCCAGGGCCAGTGCTTTATCCACTGCTCCACCTAGCTGCCCCCACAGTCTCCATCTTTAAAAGGAATGCACACAAATAAGCTCAGAGATCCATTTGGGAGTTTGATACTATCACATGGGAAAAGGATTATATTTATTCCCTCAAAGTTCTTACATTGTACTGAGACAATATAAGGCACACATATAAATAAATACAAAGTATAAATATAACAATAATTTCAAAAGGTAGAAAGCACTTATAACTGGGAATATCAAGAAAGGGTTCATGCAGGAATTATGTTTTGAGGAAAGCTGGGGAGACAGAGGTGGAGGTGAGGAAGTGTATTCTAGGTATGGAAGACAAAGTCAAAGACAAGGATGCAAGAAGGGGGGACATTTTCTAGAAGAAATGACTAGCAGGAGAGTTTGACTTGAATAGTCTCCATAGAGAGAAGTAAAATTAAGTAACACTGGAAATTTTAATAGGATTCACATTGTGGATCCTAAATGGCAGACCATAGGAAACCATTGAAGATTTTTTTGAGTAAAGGATGGAAATGGTCAGATATGGGTTTTAAGAATATCCATTCATGGGGCAGCTAGGTAGCGCAGTGGATAAAGCACTGGCCCTGGATTCAGGAGGACCTGAGTTC
The DNA here is from genome assembly GCF_019393635.1 of Dromiciops gliroides. Taxonomy (NCBI): domain Eukaryota; kingdom Metazoa; phylum Chordata; class Mammalia; order Microbiotheria; family Microbiotheriidae; genus Dromiciops; species Dromiciops gliroides. The sequence continues at coordinate 698,902,103 of NC_057861.1, read as the reverse complement.
AAATCCAGCCTCAGACATGGCTTAGTTATGAAGTTACCAGGAGGCTGCCTCCCTGGTATTCCTTGCTATTCCATGCATTTTCACTGGTTGTCTCTAATGCCTGCAAGTCTCTCTCATTTCTCCTTCTCCTGCCTTTCTTGGCTTCCTTCAAATCCTAGCTAAAATACCTCCTTCTCCAAGAAGCATTAATGCTGGTGCCTTTTACCTTCATTCTACCATGTATTTATCTTGTTTATCTGTAATTATTTGCATGTTTTTTTCTCTCATTACAGTATGAGCTTCTCAAAATCAGGGATTGAGGTTTTGTTGAGTTTTTTTTTTTTACCTTTCTTTGTATCTCCAATACTTGTCACAGTGCCTGGCACATAGTAGGTGCTTAATACTGATGGAAGCATACTCTAGCTCATTGTAAATATAATAATAAAAAATTTAAACTCTACACTGTTTACGAAAGTGCTGAGTTTCTAATTCTTCAAATGTAGGCTATGTGACCATTTCTCAGGGATCTTCAGATTTTTTTAGTCATTTTTCCCCAATTACATGTAAAAACAATTTTTAACATTAATTAAAAAAAAACATTTTGAGTTTCAAATTCTCTCTCTCCTCCTTTTCCCTTCCCCCTTCCTGTCAGGGATCTGATACAATGGTTTTTTGCTTCAGTGACAGGTTAAACCAGAAGACTTCCAAAGCCAATTTTTACTTTAAGACTACCTGCATTGGTAGAAGGAATTTCCTCACCAAGGAGTTCATTAATTACCTCTCAGTTTCTATGATAATAATCTTCCCTTGCTATCTTAAACCTTTGGCAAGCCAGGGTCTAGGAAACATGAGGAAGACTTTTTTTTTTTTTTTTTTTTTGGTGAGGCAATTGGGGTTAAGTGACTTGCCCAGGGTCACACAGCTAGTAAGTGTTAAGTGTCTGAGGCCGTATTTGAACTCAGGTCCTCCTAAATCCAGGGCCCGTGCTCTATCCACTGTGAAACCTAGCTGCCCCAGGAAGACCTTTTTAATCCCCTTATCTTGCAGAGGGAGGAGCAAGCTGGTTATAGCTGCTTTTATAGAAGACCCAGGGTTCTGCAGATAGGGAGCCCTAGGGATCAATCTGAGCAGTGTGAACAGCACCAGTGTGCTCTGATGCGTGGACTGCCAAGGACCTTCCCCAGGCGGTCAGTGAGTGATCCAGGCTACACGTTCTAGGAAGGCAATAGCCCACGTATTAATCAGATGCAAGATGGCAAGCCTGCAAAAGTTGATGATTAAACCTGCAAAGGTTATAAATGAGACACACACACACACACACACACACACATACATATACATATATACATACAGACATATAGACATACATACACACACACACACACACACACACACACACACACACACACACACACACACACTGGTCATTTTGCAAATTTCAGCCACTGAACCTTCTTTTCTCAACATTTTCCCAGGTTAAAAATAAAACCAAAAAAAAGCATTATGGCCATTGATTTGAGACAGATTCCCAGTTTCTAAGGTGAAGAGTGAAGGGGGGAGGGAGGAAGAAAAAGAGGGAGGAGTGAAAGAGCGAGATTAGCAGGTGCCTGTTCCAGATGGGTCCCTGCAGCTGGCTGAAGTCCCCAGGAAGAGGGGAATGAAATGGCAGAGATAATGAGGAGCTGTATCAATCACGGCACACGAGCTGGAAACCTACAGTCAAAGAAGAAAAAAAAAATCTCCCAGGCAGCTGGCTACCATGATCTTCTCAAATAAAATTCTGCTTTCCTCCTGAACTCCTTTCTTGAGGTCAATAAATCACCATTGGGACAATGTCACTTTGAGTCTCCCTGTCCCTATTCATGTTTTCTATTTCCCTAGCAATCTACTCCCAACCCAACAAGCACTTTATTAAGTTCCTGCTCTTGGCTAGGCACTGTGCTAGGAGCTAGAAAAAAAAGACAACATGAAAAACCATTCCTGGTCTCTAGGAGTTTATATTCTTCCAGAGGGCTGCAACATGTAAACAGATAAATCTATACACTAAATTATCATATGGGAGGAGAAGGAAGAGGGCACTCACAAGTAAAGGGTCAAGAGAGGTTTCATGGCCTGTGGGTAATGATGGCTGAAGTTAAGAGGCTTAGAGAATGACTCAGTGATAAAGGAACATCTGAGAATGCCTGAAGCTTCAGGTCTCCCTGAGCGCCTAATTCCAGCCCATTGTCTGGGGGCTGTGTGCAGCAGTCAGGCCCCTCGGTCTTAGGCAGGATCTGTGTCCTAACAATGCCCTAGAATTAAGACTGGGACACAAAAACATAAAAAGAGAATAATGATGAGGATCATCTTCCAAAAGGGACCTGTATGTGTCAGCATGGGTTTCATAAATGCACAGGTAGGGGCAGCTAGTGGGCGCAGTGGTAGAGCACTGGCTCTGGAATCAGGAGGACCTGAGTTCAAATCTGGCCTCAGACACTTGACATTTACTAGCTGTGTGACCCTGGGCAAGTCACCTAGCCCCAATTGCCTCACCCTCCCCTCCAGAAATAAATAAAAATAAACGCACAGGGGTATGGTTCCTGCCTTGTCCCCAGTCCTAACCTGGGGAGATTCCTTTTTTTTTTTTAATTTGGTATGAGAGGAGCTAACACAATTTTTCTACCTTTATGGCCTTAGGAGGAATGCTTCACAGTTTCCTTCATCCATAACATGGGGACAATATCCTCAGTACCTACCTCCAAGGGTTATTGTGAAAATGCTATTATTTTGTTTGGAGGCATCATGGTGTAGTGGATAGATGTATAGGAGGACCTGGGTTCAGATCCAACCTTGGATATATACTGGCTGTGTAATTAGACAAGCCACCTAGATTCTCAGCATCCTGGGCAACTTTCTAAGATTGTAAGCTACAAAGAAGGTACTGACATGCCTCGGTAGATCAAGGAAATGATGAATATAGTCTCTACTTAAAGTACTTTAGCAACTTTAAAATAGCATATCAAATTCAGCTATTAATAATTCTGCAATTAATAAATCTGTGATCTATATTTCTATTTCTATTTCTATTTCTATTTCTATTATTATTATTATTATTATTATTAACTGCATGTGTTTATGTCCTACCTGCCCAATTAAATTGTCAGTTGTTTGAGGGTAGAAACCATATATTTCTTACTGGTCTTGGCTTTGCCTGTGATGCTTAGCACAGGGCTTGGCTTAGCATATCAGAAAATCTTTCCATGCCCCACTGTGTTTATTGCCCTAAAAAGGAAGTGGGATCTACTGCATATCATTTAGTTCAATGCCCTCCTCCCCACCATGACATATACTTTATTTTAATCAAGCATTTACATGGCTAGAATTTCTCTGGATCCCCGGAAAAGAGCACCTCCATGGAGATAAACATAGAGCCTAAGGAAGGAAAATTATGTGGATTTCATATTTTACAGCCCTAGTAGTAAGCTGAAATTAACGATAGCAGGTAATATACTTGCCAACACACACACACACACACACACACACACACACACACACACACACACGGCTACTCCCAGGCACAAATCCAGCTCTTTGGCTTTGTATAGCAAAGATAACCTTGAAGCTAGAATTGGTTTAACAACAGACAGCTGATGGACTCCCACAATGTAAATTTTAGTCTGGTCAGTTGCCAAATGGGGGTGGCACTGTAATTCAACGGTCCTCGATAATTGCCTATGCACGACCACAAAATCACATACACAGTTTGGAAAGTCCAATCTACATTTCTCTTCCTGTGAGTTCTGCTATTTATCTTCAGAGAGCAAGTTTTTCTGGGGGTAGAGGGGACAGGAATGGCTAATGCCATCAAGTGTGGGTATCCAGGTTTGCCAAGCTCCATGGGTCCCCAGCTCCCATACTATAAGAAACTTTAGTCAGAGAATCATAGAATTGCTAAGTGAGAAGGGAATTCAGTGGCCATCTGGTCCAAAAGAATCCCCTCTACAAAAAGGCTGCCAAATGGTCATCTTGTTGTTGTTTGTCCTTCATTCTCAAAGAGGGCCATGACATCGGGTTGATATCATGACTTGCAGTGAATTGGATTTAAGGGAGGGGGGTACTGTTCAAGGTCACCAACCTCACTCTCTCCTCCAGAGCCATCTGGGTCCAGTGGCAAGATATACATCAGGACGACTGGAGGCCCTGGATGTTGAAGCCAATTGGGATTAAGTGACTTGCCCAGGGTCACACAGCTAGTAAGTATCTGAAGTGAGATTTGAACTCAGGTCCTCCTGACTTCAGGACCAGTGCTTTATCTACTGCACCACCTAGCTGCTCTGAAATGGTCATCTAGTCTTTCTTTGAAGAGTTCTAGTAAGGGAAAGCCTCACTACCTCCCAAGACAGCCCATTCTAGTACTGGTGGGTTCTAAATCCGAGGGTCCTTAACCATTTGTTGTGTGTTCTGGCCCCCTTGGATAGTCCTGTGAAGCCTATGGGCCACTTCTCACAATAATGTCTTTTGGGGGGGGTGGCAATGAGGGTTAAGTGACTTTCCCAGGGTCACACAGCTAGTAAGTGTCAAATCCAGTCTGAGGCTGGATTTGAACTCAGGTCCTCCTGAATCCAGGGCCAGTGCTTTATCCACTGTGCCACCTACCTGCCCTCCACAATAATGCTTTTAAACAGGTAAAAGAAAACCATAAGATTACAAAGGAGACCTTCCCAGATCCCTCTTAATTCTAATGCCTTCCCTTTATTGAATCATATCAATTTATCCAACTCTAGCTTGTTTATACAGTAATTTGCGTGTTGTCTCCCCCACTAGCCTGTGAGTGGCATGAGACCAGAAACTGCCTTTTGCCTCTTCTTTTTTTATTGCCAGCATCTAGCACAGTGTTGTTTTTCATTCATTTCCAGTCACATTTGACTGTTCATGACCCCATTTGGGGTTTTCTTGGCAAAGATATTGGATTGGTTTGCCATTTCCTTCTCCAGCTCATTTTAAAGATAAGGAAACTGAGGCAAATGGAGTTAAGTGACTTGCCCAGGGTGACGCAGCTACTAAGTGTCTGAAGCCTGATTTGAACTTAGAAAGAGGAGTCTTCTTGACTCCCACTCTGGCACTCTATCCACTGTACCACCTAGCTGACCAGGTACTTTGAACAATACCTGGTGTATAATAAAAATTTAATGATTTGTTGACCCATATATAGTATGTGTGTGATGCTTATTGACTAATACTGAAATACAGTTATCACAATATTTTTTAAAATAAGGTTCCCAATTGATTTATTGGTGGTGATGATGACAAAACATGTGGTACTTACTTTGCTGGGCTATTGTGAAGAAAATTCTTTGTCAGGTATAAGGTAATATATATATGTTATCTATTACTGTTGTTGCAATAATTAACTTCATGAGGTTCTTGTAAGGAAATCTCTCTTTAAAGTACTCTATAAATGTAGTTTACTAAAAAAAAAAAATAATGAGCAGGATGCTATCAGAAAGACCTGGAAGGACCTGCATGAGCTGATGCAAAGTGAAATGTACTGTATACAAAATAACAGCAATATTGTGAGGAAAAAAATAAGGTTCCCAGGTTAAGAGCCCCTGGGTCTAATGATTGGTGAGTTGGGTTTTTTTTTTTCCATTACAGCCAGGCTAAATTTAGTCTCTTTGAAACTTCTACCTGCTGCTCCTACTTATGCCCTCTGGGTTGAATCAGAACAGGTCTAATCTCTCATGACAGCCTTTCCGATACACCTTCTCTTTTCCACAATCAGTATCCCGTATTCTTTCAAATGGCATGATACCAAAGCTTTTCACTCTCCTAGTTTTCTTTCTATGAATGCTCTTCAATGGACTAGTTGCATTTCTATGGACACCCACTATCAATGTCCTTCCTAAACTGTGGTCCTTACAACTCACCGGTATACTCTGACATGGTCTAAACAGGGCAGAAAACAAGTATCATTTCTCTAGACCTGGACCCTTTGCCTTTCATAATGCGGGTTAATGTCATACTAGATTCCTTGGCTGCCATATCATACAGTTTATGACTTCTGGGTCACAGAGATTTAGACATTTTCTCCAAAATAGGAACACAAGAGATAGAACAATTTAATCTATCACCATGATCTAAGACACCAAAGATCCGAATAAAGTAGTAATTCAATTAACAAATAGCAGAGAAGGCTAATCCCTAACCCCTAACCTCCCCACTGACAGGTTTATACAAGTCAACCCATAAGCTTGCAAAAGGACATATATAACTCCACAACTCCCTCCTCCTGCTTCCAGGGAAAACCAAAAGATTGGTCTGGCTGGGACAAGCAGCATGCTGGTGTCCCATGACATAACAGTGAGCTCAGTCAGGGAACTGAGGATCAGAGGGAATGGTGGCAGGTCATGTCATATGGGAAAGGAGCTGTGTGGCACTTCACTAAGCCTTAGGAAAAGAGCCCAGCATCCTGCTGCAGCCAGTTCTGTCACCTCAGGAGTCACCTGGGGCAGAGACTGAGGCCAGTGAAATGTAAATCACCCAGCATGGAGGAAGCTAAGATAACTTTGAGGTCTGGTCCCAAGGGAAAGTGAAATCAAAGGAAAAGAAGTTAGAAATTGAGCAATAGCAGAAAATAAGCAGAAAAAAACCCTAAAATTGGCAAGGTCTCCTATCCAAGTACTATATCCCAAAGACATCCCCAAAAAGAGAAAAAGATCTATTTGTACAAAAATATTTATGGCAGCCCTTTCTGTGGTGGTAAGAATTGGAAATCCAAGGGATGCCCATCCATTGGGGAATGGCTAAACAAGCTGTGGCATATATATTATTGTGCTATAAGAAATGACAAGCAGGATGATTTCAGAAAGGCCTGGAAAGACTTGTATGAACTGATATAGATAGATAGATAGATAGATAGATAGATAGATAGATAGATAGATAGATAGATAGATAGATATATGTATGTATGTATATAGTGAAGTGAGCAGAACCAAGAGAACTTTGTTCAGAGACAGCAATATTGTTTGATGAAGAAGTGGGAAAAACTTAACTATTCCCAACAATACAATGATCCAAGACTATCCCAAAAGACTATTGATGAAATATACTATCCACCTCCAAAGAAAGAACTGATATTGATGGAACACAGACTAAAGAATGCTATTTTTCACTTTTTTTCATTTTTTTCTTTTATTCAAGTTTTCTTGTACAAAATGACTAATATGGTCATGTTTTACATAATCATACATGTATAACCAAGCTATATCTGATTGTTTACAACCTCAGGGAAGGAGGAGGGAGGGAGTGGAGGAAGGATAAAAATTAGAACTATAAATAAAAATGTTTATTACTTTAAAAAATGAAAAGTAAATTAAATTAAAATTGGCATGATCTCAGAAGAAAGAAAAATCCTCACTTAATTACCTTGAGTAAAAGCGATAAGCCAATAGGAAAGACAATAATAAGAGAAAGGAATGTAGTCTCCAGATCAATTAAAAGCATCCAGATATATCATATGATGCTTCATATTTTGGGGGGCATGGGGCAATGAGGGTTAAGTGACTTGCCCAGGGTCACACAGCTAGTAAGTGTCAAGTTTCTGAGGCTGGATTTGAACTCAGGTCCTCCTGAATCCAGGGCCGGTGATTTATCCACTGTGCCACCTAGCTGCCCCCAATGCTTCATATTAAGAAAACAATCTGCTAAAACTCTCAGATCTTTTTTCAGATGGACAGTTATCTAGCTATAACTCCCTCATCTTGTACTTGTAAAATTGATTTTTTTAAACCCAAGCATGAAATTTTCTATTTATTCCAATTCAGTTTCATCTTATTAGATTCAGCATATGTTCTAACCTGGTAAAACCTTTTTTGGATTTTGACTCCGTCATTGAATGTGTTAGCTAGCACTCTTACTTTTATGTAATCAGCAGTTTTGACAATCCTACCTGCTAATGCCTTTACAGGGCTTTCTAGATGCAGTGACTGATCTTGGTCATAATGGATAGATGAGGAAACACTTCTTTCCACTCAGGAAAGAGGTAGGGGACCTCAGTAACAGAATGTAACCAGCAGAAGCAGATAGGAGGTAGAGTACTGGGAAACAATTGTAATACATATCTATTTTTAAAATGCTTATAAAACCATTTTTAAAAATTAAAATAAAGAAAATAAAATATAAGTAAACCTGTTCTTGATCTACCCATTTAGGAACCCTATCAAACAAAGAAATTATATTATCTAGCATGACCTATTTTTAATGAAGTCCTGCTGTATCTTTGTGGTTATTGCTTCCTTTTCTAGAAGTTCTTGCACCAACCCTTTAATGACAAAAGTCAAGCTCACTAGTCCATGGTTTGCACATTCTACTCTCCTTCCTTTTTTGAAAATCAAGACTATACCCACCTTTCTCTAACCTTGCAGTTCTATTCCCTTCAATCTGAATAGGCCCACACTCCCATGGGTTATATGGTGGATTAAGCAAGCAAATTCTGGAAGGCTGAGGTCAGCTGGGGTCTGCCAATTTACCACACAGAACTAGAAATGAGCTAAAATAAAGACTTAAATATGCAGTGAGTCACCAAACTGATCATACCCTTCAATACAGTAATCCTTTTGCTAGAATTTTGTCCCCAAAACATCATAAAATTAAAAAGATATATTTGCCCCAAAATATTCATAGCTTTTCTATTTGTAATAGCAAAGAAATTGGAAACAGCTCACACATCTAACAATTGAAAATGTCTATATAAAGTATGTTCTATCAATGTAATAGAATATTATGATGCTACCAAAAGATGATAAATAAAAAAGCATAAAAGGAAATATGAAATGGCTTTTGCAAAGTAATATAAGTAGAGGGTTTTTTTGCAGGGCAATGAGGGTTAAGTGATTTTCCCAGGCTCACACAAATAAGTAGAGTTTTTAATGATAGAAGAAAGGGAAGAAAGAAGAAGGGTCAATTAAACTCCAAATAGATCAGGAAAGAAACACAGAACCAAAAAGCATTTTAGTTCATTTATTGTTAGTTCATTCATTAATTTCTATGTGGTTAATGCTATATATTTTATGTGGTATTTTATTCCTTATTTTATAGTGTATGTGATACTTTTCTTGATGGCTATTAAGACTATAAGTTTTAAGTTTTTAAAAATCAAGGCCCAGACCCAGAAAAAGAAATGGGCAGGAGAGAGCTAAAAAGAGTGGCATGTGCCAGGATTAAACTCTAAGAACCTTTGTAAACTACGATTTGTTAATATAATGCCCCAACTTCTATCTATGGTCCCCTATAGTGCTTCATTCTAAGTCCTCTTTAAATACCTAAGAGGTCTCTGTGCTATCAGAACAGGTGAAGAAATAAGGTGAAAGAAACCATCTGATCTCACAAGGAAAAGTGGTGGTGGCTTGGAATTTGAAGGGGGTACCAGTTACTGGAGGCCTATGTTTGCTGCTGAGGGGGAAAGTAGTGGGGAGCCAGGCTGGAGACAGCCTGCTGCCTTCCTTGTCATCACCGTGATAAAAATATGAAATTCTGGCTATCTTTCTTTACTAGGAAGCTTTTTTCCATTGATGTCCTCCTATGTTCTCCACATCCTCAATCCACGATAAAGAGTCTTCATTAGGTGCATATTAATGGCCTAAGTAAAAGAGGTAGAGAGGCAGCCTGGAATTGTCATTCCCTGCTCCCATTATTCTGTTTCCATTTCCTCAATGAATCTCACCAGGGCCCTTGGAAACCAAGAGATCTGGGTTACCACAGTCAAAAGTAGTAGCAGAGCTTAGTTGAAAGCCAGGGCCTAGAAATAGTCTTACAAACATCCATCCAAAAGGAAGCCCTACCTACCTGATTTTTTTATTTGTTTGTTTTTTGGTGAGGCATTTGGGGTTAAGTGTCAAGTGTTTGAGGCTGGATTTGAACTCAGGTCCTCCTGAATCCAGGGCCAGTGCTTTATCTACTGTGCCACCTAGCTGCCCCCTACCTGCTTGATTTTAACCTCATTGCCTCTCTCCTTCCTTTCTCCCTCCTTACCTTCCCCCCTCCCTTCCTTCTTTTCTCCCTCCCCCTCTCTCTTTCCTTCCTTCCTTCTTTTTTCCTTCCTTCCATCCTTCCTCCCTCCCTTCCTCTTTTCCTTCCTTCCTGGCTCTCTCATATTCAACAGACCACATTAATGGAATCAATCATCTTTGGACACTGTGTAGACATCCCTTTCACCCTTGCCCCCAGGAAGAGGGGCTAAGCCTTGTCTTTCCTCCACAGGACTGGATTCTTACTTGCCTTTCTTCATTAGAACAAATATTTTTGAAAAACAAAAGCCCGAGTCTGTTCCCTGGGAACTCAAGATTTCTGATGCTGTAGGATGAAACCAACATCACTGCAGGCAAACCTGGGGAAACTCCAATTGCGATTTGGACCCCTCTGGCCCAGGTTGTTTTTTTTAAAGCACAGGGAATGATTAAAAGGAATTAAGTAGGCAACTTAGAAGGTATGGAAAGCACATGTATCTGCCACCCATTCTTTTTATCCCCTTTTTTCATGGGACTATTTGTCTGTCATTGGCAGAGAGTCTGGTTGTCTCTGAGCCTGGTGGAATGGGAAGCAGGAGAAACAGGGGAGGAGGTCGTTATTTTGGGGAAGCTGGGATGGGATACTGGGGGAACACTGAGAAATGCTATGCCTGGTGGATCTCTGCAGCTAGAAGATTTCTGGAGATTGTTTTCCAGTCAGCATTGGAAGCCTGGTTGGAAGGACTGAATTGTGGGAATCTTAGCTTCCACTGTCCTTAAAAATCCTGTTTTGACTTGCCCAAACCCAGGAAGGATGTGAGAGCTACAGATAACAGCACATCCAACAGAATCCCATCTGGAGGAGCCCCCATGAGACCTGGATAGAAGAGTCAGGGAGAGGAATGGGGGGCATGTTCCTGTAGAAGAATCCATGGTCCATGGGATCTTTTTTCTTTCAAGTGTGTAACAGTCCTCTTAGCCCTAGAGTCAGGAATTCATCATAAAGCATTGCAGCTAGATTAAGGAAGGCAAGAGCTCCACTGTACTCTGCACTGATCAGACCACAGCTGGTACACTGTATCCAATTCTGGGCACCAAATTTTGAGGGGGAGTTGGACTACTTGAAGTGGGTCTAGAGCAGGCCAGTGAGAATAGAGTGAGCTCCAGAAACTTGGCACATTGCAGAATAGTTAACACCAGAAGGACCAGGAACATCAACTGGCACTTTATTTTTGCTTGATCCTTTGAAGTTATTCTTCAATTCTGGTCCTGCTACCTGGTATCATTTAAGCTGATGAAGAGAAAGGGAGGAGGTAACTGACATCTTTAAAATATTCAAAGCCCTGTCAGGTGGCAAAGGAACCATAGTTGTTCTGAATTGTTCCTTAGGTCAGAACAAAGACCAATGAGCAGTAGTTACCAGAAGACAGATTTAGGTATACTCTAAGACCAACTATGCAATTCTGGGATTTTTTTTACTCTCTTGATTGGCTAATCTATGTCCTTTAATTTGTCTTCCATCATACTACTTTAGTTGGGAAGAGTTCAAAACACGTTTGTCATGCATGGGTAGCTCGGCAGTACAGTGGTTGGTTGTTGTCCTTTGTGCTCAAAGAGGACCAAAATGACATCACTGCGTTGGGGTCAGTGTGCAGTGTGTCTGATCGTGGCCGATCAGACCAATATGAGTTCAGAAGGCTCTACTACAGGTGGGCACAAAGAGTCCACATGAACATCTGGAGTGGAGATGGCTCTAAATTTGCAAACCTCTCATTTCTTTTGAATTGCTTTGCTTATAGAGCACAGCACCTTCTTTGATGTGGGGATGCCATGTTAGATGGTCTCCCATGTTTCATAATTGATTCCAAACTTCTTCCCAAAATGGATAGGGTTCTGGATCTAGAGTCAGGAAAACCCAAGCTCATATCCAGCCTCAGATAACTATTAGCTGCATGTCCTTGGGTAAGTCATTTAACCTCTGCCTTTCCCTAGTTTCCCCATGTGAAAAATGGGGAAATAATGGTAGCTATCTCCAGGGTTGTTGTGAGGATCAAATGAGATAATAAATTTGTAACGTGCCTGGCATATACTAGGTACTATATAAATGCTAAGTATTCTTATTTTTATCATCTAGTATTTCCCCTAGATAGCTTCTGTCATGACTCGGTTTCCTCATTTGTCAAAAGGGCCTCCTAATCCCTAACTTAACTACCTCAAATGGTTGTTATCAGACTCAAGTGATATAACAAGTATGGAAGTTATTTCAGAAATATAAAGCCATATATATGCATATATTTCTTTGATTATAAACAATTATTACAATGAGACCAGAGGTGTGATTTCATTGTTTTATCGAAATCCCAGATGCAGGAAGTCCCTTGAAAAATGTAGACCAGAACCTTCTCTGCAACTTGTAGTCATCTCAAATAGCCCAGGGCACTGAAGCATTAAACGAGTTGCCCAGAGTGATACAGCCAGTACCCAGAAAAAGCAAGGCTTGAACACAGGTCTGCCTGACCCTGAAGGTGATGCTCCATCCTCTATGACCTGCTGACTCTCAGTAACCTTTTCTATTGTTATTATCATAATAGAGCAGTATTTTTTTGTGGGGCAATGAGGGTTAAGTGACTTGCCCAGGGTCACACAGCTAGTAAGTGTCAAGTGTCTGAGGTCGGATTTGAACTCAGGTCCTCCTGAATCCAAGGCCAATGTTTTATCTATTGCGTCACCTGGCTGCCCCATAATAGAGTAATATTAATAAATTCCCCCTATATACATAATATACTAAGCCACATCAATCCATGTGATAGAATTCCAGACTGTTTCTCAGAATAGCTCAGGCCAGCCCATGCCCGGACAATGGCTAAACTTTGGACAGTTCCTAAGCTTTGGTGTGATAGGACAATGAGCCTTGGCTTTTGGAATCCAATGACCTGGGTCTGTGTGACCTTGGACAAATCGCTTAACCTCTTTGAGTACAGTTTCCTCATCTGTGAAATGGGGATAATAAAATTTGCACAACCTATCTCGCTGGGTCATTGTGACTGTAGGCAAGTGTTTTGTAAATGGTAAAGAGCTATTAGTATTCAGTAGCACCACAGCCAAGGAGCAGGCTGGCAAGAGTGCTGTCTTGGTGATGGATTTTATTAGCGTGGGCCGTGACAGATTGATGCTTAACAGCTACACTCCTCCAGGGAGGAAGGGAGAAAGAATAAGGGGGGTCAGTGGGGGAAACAGGCAGGAGACAGCCGCACCAGAGTCAGGACATCCTTCTCCGCTCCCTACAAAGCCAGCCCTGCCAGCAATCACCAAGATCAGCAAAGGGTCCTGCTATGGAGCAATAAACCCTCCTTGACTTCTTTTCATTCTGTCCCTCAAAAAGCAGGTGAGTTTCATCCATGAGTAGAACCAGAAGGTTTCTCTTAGAGTAGTCTGCTGAGCCTCTAGAACATCCTGCAAGAAGAGAGGGCCTGCTCATCCTGTCCTCACCAACCAAAAAACCCAAGCATAGGATAGGATAATAACTGACATTTCTATGAGTGGTTACGAAATGTTTGACAGATACTATCCTGTTTGAGCCTGCCAAATGCTCGACAAAGTGGGTAATAACATGAATACTCAGGAGGGTGGTAAATGTTTAACAACTCTCTCTCTGGGGGGAAAAACCAACTGTGCCCAGGACACACTTTTAAGTTTAATCTGTGAATTATTAACATGTTCTCCATCACTTTTGAAAATCTAGATGATAGGGGCAGCTAGTGGCACAGTGGATAAGAGCACTGGCCCTGGATTCAGGAGGACCTGAGTTCAAATCCAGCCTCAGACCCTTCATACTTACAAGCTATGTGACCCTGGGCAAGACACTTAACCCCAATTGCCTCACCAAAAAAAAAGAAAGAAAGAAAGAAAGAAAGAAAGAAAGAAAGAAAGAAAGAAAGAAAGAAAATCTAGATGATCAACAAAACAATCAATCAAGCCCTGATTTGTGGCATTTACCAGTTTCCAAGGGATAAATGCTCACACTGAAAATTTAACATTTAGCTCCACCAGTTGGAGCTGGCTCCAGCACACCCCTGCTAATACTCCACATTTAAATAGCATTTTAAGAATTGTAAATTAAGCACTGGTTTTTTGTTTGTTTGGTTTTGTTTTTGTTTTTTTTTGAAGGGCAAAGAGGGTTAAGTGACTTGTGCAGGGTAATACAGCTATTAAGTGTCAAGTGTCTGAAGCCGGATTTGAACTCATGAACTCCTGAATCCAGGGACGGTGCCTTTATCCACCATGCCACCTAGCTGCCCCCAAAAACTGGTTTTTTTTTAAATCTTAATATTATTTTGTTATTTTTCCAGTTATATGTAAAGATAGTTTTCACCATTTGGTTTTATAAGATTTCAAGTTCCAAATTTTTCTCCCTTCCTTTCTTCCCTCCCTCCCACCCCCCAGGACAGAAAGCAATCTGATACAGGTTATATATGTACAATCACATTAAATATATTTCTGCACCAGTTATGTTGTTAAATAAGAACCAGAACAAAAGGGAAAAACTTCCAAAAAGAAAAACAACAAAAAAAAGCAGAAACAGTATGGTTCAATCTGCCTTCAAATTCCACAGGTTTTTTTTTTTTTTCTGGATGCGGAGAACATTTTCCATCATGAGTCCTTTAGAATTGTCTCAGATCATTGTATTGCTGAGTCTTAGAGAGGTGAGGTGATTTGATTATAGTCTTCCAACTAATCAGTGGTAGACTAAGAACTGAAAGGGACACTGAATGTTAGAGCTAGAAGGAAAAACATCAATCATGGGGCATTGAGTCTGGAGCTAGAAGGGATTTTCAGACATTAATTAATCTTAAGATAATAGAATTTAAGCTGAAAGGGATCTCAGAGCTAAATCCAACCCCACCCCAATTTTATATCTGGGCAAGGGGCAACTGGGTGGTGCACTAGATAGAGCACTGGACCTGAAGTCAGGAGGACCCGAATTCAAATCTTACCTCAGATACTTACTGTGTTTCCCTGGGCAAGTCACTAAACCCCAATTGCCTTAAACATCTAGGGCCATCTCTGGCCATCCTGATCTATATCTTGCCACTTGAGCCAGATGGCTCTGGAGGAGAGAGTGAGGTTGGTGACCCTGCACAGCCCTCCCTCACTTAAATCCAATTCAGTGCAAGTCATGATATCACCCCCTGATGTCCTCTTCAAGAATGAAGGACAAAAAAATAAGTAAAATTAATTAATTTTTAAAAAAGAACAAAGGACAAACAACATATGGGCAAAAGTTACTGACTTGACTAAGATCATACAGGTACCTGGTCTTCAACATACAAGCATTTATGAAACACCTAATATATGTCAGGCACTGTGAGAGGCACTAGGAAAATAAATTTTAAAAATAATAAAACAATCATTGCTTTCAATGAGCTTTCAGTATAATGAATGAGATAAATAGATCAATAAGTATACACAGGGGGGCAGCTAGGTGGTACAGTGGATAAAGCACTGGCCCTAGATTCAGGAGAACCTGAGTTCAAATGTGGCCTCAGACACTTGACACTTACTAGCTGTGTGACCTTGGGCAAGTCACTTAACCCTCTTTGCCCTGCCAAAAAAAAAATAATAAGTATACACAGAATAAATAGGAAGTGAATAAATACAAGTTAGGGAGAGAGGGTACTAGTCATTGGGAGCTTTAAGGGATCAGGAACAGCTTCACATGGAAAGTGGTGCTTGAAAGTGATTTGGCCCCAAGGATTCCCAAGGTTTTTTCCACTGTGCCATATGGTATCAACAGGGGGAAAAGTTGAATTTCAGAAATACAAAGTGGGAGGAGCTTGAGAACTCAGCAGTAGGAATCCAGGAGAAGTGGATTCCACTCCTGGCTTTGCCTTTCTCTTGTCAGCCCAGGGTTCTATCATTCCAAATCTGACTCTTTCCACTATACTAAACTGCCTCTCTCAGTCTTGGAGGCCAAGACCATCCAGACCCAAGTCATTCAAGAAAGGTCAAAACCCCATCCTGTTCCAAAAACTGGGATGAACACAGCCACGTATGCAAAGCCCTCTTCTATAGGCACTAAGCACACAGGGAGCGTGCCATAACAGACCCAATCGTGGGTTGGATGGGAAGTCAACATATACTTAATGAATAGAGGTATTTGTGCTCTCCAGCATGGACCTTCCACAAAGGTCCCAACCTCTGTCAGACAATAACAGGAGGCTGAGTGTCTGTGGCAGCATCTGAGTTGCTCATTTGCAGACTTCTGTGTCAAAAGGTGTTTTTCATCCAGCAAGTGAAAAGTGGTATTTGGCACATCTATCTCCACTGGTCCTTCTAAAGCCATTTTGTGTTATGTTGGCCTCATTATCTCGGTGGCTTAGAAAGATGGACCTTGACTCCACACACACACACACACACACACACACACACACACACACACACACACACACACACACCAAACTGTCCATGGAGCCAGTGATGATTCTTTTTTTAAAAAATGCCCAATAACCTTAGGCTATTAAAAAACCCTCAAAAACATTCAAACCTTTTCAACTGGAGAACCACGAAGCTGACACGTGACCGTCCCCAGAAGACCTCATGCTGCATGCTTAGTGCCTAATAAAATCAGGAATGACACACCAATTAAATTATCTAAGAACAATCAGTTTGCATCTGAAATAATTGCCTCGAGGTCTGTGCTCCATGAACATGAGCGAGAACAATGTACAATTCCCAGGTTTCTGCAGTGAGCTGCCTGGCAACTTGCAACAGTTTTGCCAGGGTTCTAAAGAGCACCTTCAGACCCATTCAGGGATTTAAAGGGGACCACCACCAGCATTTTGCTTTCCATTTTCATTCTGGATGACTTCATGGGTCAGAAGTAGCCCAGCATTTGCCTTCTATATAGAAGGCACTCAATTAGTATCGCTTGATTGGATGAATGCTGACGTGCTTATATAGTGGTTTGCCACTATGAAGCACTGCCACATATGTGATCTCATTTGAACCTCCTAACAGTCCAGCGAGAGAGGCATATAGTTGGAGTTAGTCACAGTTCAAAGGGTAAAATTCTGGCTTAACTACTTACTACAGTACCTAGGTAGGTGATTTTGGAGAAGTCCCGTCATCAAACAAGCAATCCATCAATAAACATTTATTAAGCACCTACTATGTGCTAGGCACTGAAGCTACAATCAGCCTCCCAATCTCATGGAGCTCATATTCTACAGGGGGAGACAAATGGTATGTACATAAATATATACAGACTAAACATAAAATAAAAATAAATTTTATATAACTACGTTAGGGAAGGAGGACACAACTTCTCTGTGCCTCAATTTTCCTCATCTTTAAAATCAGGGTGTCAGACTAGATGGCTTCTGAGGTACATTCTACTACCAGATCAATCATTCCATGATCTATAAAATCTGGGGACCTCCAAGGGGCTCATGAATAGATTTTAGTGGGTCCGTGAACTTCAAAGGGGAAAAAATGACATCTTTGTTTCACCACTTTTTCTTTGTATTCCTATGTGTTTTATTTTATGCATTTAAGAAGACTGTTCTCAGGAGGGATGAATAGGTTTCATCAGACTGCCAAAGGGGTCCAGGACATGAAAGAGAACTCCTGGCCAAATGGTTGCTAGGGACTCTTCCAGCATTAAATCAATCAATAATCCCATTACCTCCCACTAGTTCATTTACTTGTTATGATTATTAACATTGTTATTGTGGCTAATAATAGAAAAAATTCTATATGTTCAGAAAAGAGCTTAAGAGATCCAGGGATAGGCTGATCTGAAGTGGAGAGGCTGGATGAATCAGCCTCAAATATCCTTAGCAACAAGGATGGGGGAGAAGAGAAGAAAATAAAAAGAAAGACAAAGGACAAAAATGAGCCCAGATGAGGAAACTGTGCCTCACAGGGACTGACTTGCCCAAGGTTACATGGCTGTTGAGTAGAAGGAATCAATAAATATTTATTGCCATTGTCATATGTTTCCTGTGCTTGAGAAGTTTAACCTTCTTGTTTGGGAAAGCAAAACTCACCTACCAGAGGCAGCAGGAGGAGAAGATAGCATGTAATGAAGTGTTCAAATGCGTGGTGCTGATTAAAAGTGCTATAGTAATATTAATATCTCACATTTTATAACATTTTGCAGCTTACAAGACTTTCTCACACGCATTATCTTGTTTGCTCTTTGCATAGCCCCGTGGGATAACCTAGATGGGTGGTCCTATGGAAAGAATATTGGGTTTGGAGTCAACCATCAGGCTCACACCCTGGTTTGGCCACTTTTGTGATTTGAGGAAAGTCACTTGAGCTCACTGAGCCTCAGTTTCTTCATCTGTGACATAGAGGGAGCTAGACCACAAAGTACAGTGGACAGGAAGCTGGATTTTATTATTGTCTCATTGATCCAGAACTAGAGGAGACCATCGGGTCCATTTTACAGATGAAGACTAGGAGTCAAAGGCTAGAGATTTGAATATCCCCTCTGTCACTTACAAGAATGACTTCAGTAACTTCTCTGTGCCTGTTTCCTCATTTGTTAAATAAGGGGGTTGAACGAGATGGTCTCTAAGGTATCTTATCACTCTAAATCAATGATGCCATTATGTTCATTTTACAGATGATGGAACTGAGGCAGAAATGGTGAAGTGACTTGCTTAAGGTCATTCAACTAGTAAGTGATGAATTTAGGACTGAAATTTCAGTGCCTTGATTCCTAACCCAGAATCTTTCTAGTAGCAATCTCCTTGGGCTCAAATGGTGAGAGAAGGCATTATGAATTTAGCATTTATTATTGGCACTTGGTTTTACCAGATTTTCTCAAAAACACTTCATGACTAAACAAATGCAATTTGGAATCATTCAAGGCACATCACCACAGTAACATAGCATAACAAGCCATACTTCTTTGAAGGAACCGTGCTTTCGCCCATTCTTGCCACACCAGCTTGGTTCTTTTAAGAGAATATCCAGAAATGTCATTGTATAATCAATATCAGAACATCACATTGGTACCATGTTAGGGGGAGTGTTTAAGTGTGTGTGGGGGGGAGCAAAATGGCCAATGGACAGACCCACATATCTGGAAGTATTTTGACTTTAGGTTTTGAATTTGGAATAAATACATAGTAAAATGAGTTCAGAAATGCCAAAGAATGACCAACCACACAAAAAAGATCCTTCTAGGACCTTCATTCCCACATACACAAGACCAGTTTCAGTGAGTGAGCATATTCCCCATGAGATTCTGCCATATTTATGACTTTTAGGTGTAAGTCTTTCCCACAGGGTTTTCCATCCTATCCCAATTTATAAGCCACGGTCATGCACTATATATCTGATCAGAGGGTCATAGATGAGAGGGCTGGAAGGAAGTCTATAAGTCACCTAATCTAGCTCCCTGATTTTACAGAGAAGAAACTGAGGCTCAGAGAGGTTCAGAAATTGCTGAAAGTCCCAGAAGTAGGAAGTGACAGAGCTGATATTTGATCCTGAATTCTTTGACACCAAAGCCAGTGATTTTTCCACTGTGACCTCCCAAGTGCATTTTTCCCCCAAGAGCCAAGACACAGAAGCTTGGAAATCACAACTAATTGGCACAAGAAAGCCAATCTGAAGAACTCAGGGCTCTCCTTTTCTCTTCTCCCTCTACCCCAGGCAAAACCCTATCTTCCATCTCTTAAACTCTGCTCTTCCCTCTAATAGCTATTTATGAGCCGGAGTCATGCCAATAATTATACCAGGAGAGAGCACTGGGCCCAGGATGAGGAAGACTCATCTTCCTGAGTTCAAATCTAGCCTCAAGATGCTTAGTAGCTGTGTGACCCTGGGCAAGTCATTTAACCTTGCCTGCCTCAATTTCCTCATCTGTAAAATGAACTGGAGAAGGAAATGGAAAACCACTCCAGTATCTTTGTTGAGAAAACCCCAAATAGGGTCACGAAGAGTCAGACATGACTGAAATGACTTAACAACAACTCCATAACTATCTGTGTGATGCAACATATGATAATAGCGAGCATTTTATATAGCTAGCTACATATTCTATCATTGGATCTTCACCCTTAGGAGGTAGATTATCTCCATTTTACAGTTGAGGAAACTGAGGTAGGTAGAGGTAAAATGGCTTGTCCAGGATCACATGTTGAGGCCAGATTTGAATTTAGGTCCATCTCACACCAGGTCCTCCACCTAGCTCCCTCTACAAAACTGGAGCAGAGAAATGGGAAAGCAGACTCACCAAGTCAAAATCAATACAATTCTACACATGGCTAGTGGGTGAGCTAGAAAGAGCACAGAATTGGGGCTCTAATCTAATGTTGGCTCTAATGGCTGTATGACTTCAGGCAAGTCACTTCACATCTCGCTCATTTAACATCTCAATTGCTTCCCTTTTAAAATGAACAGGTTGTAATTGTCTCACTCTAAGACCTTTTCCACCTCCAACCTCTATGAACCAGTGCCTCCTAGATTCTACCTCATTATGCCCAAAGTCATGCTTCTCCCTGTACTCTCCTCACTTCCGTGGAGGGATATATGATGTGGAGTGGATTGGGGTGGGATGAATCCTATCAATAATAAAGAAAAATCAGAAATGGAGCCATCCAAGCCTATGGCTGAACATTGAATTAGGGGACGGACTACATTCGGAGGCAAAATTTGGTTCAAAATTGGTGATGGTTTAAAAAATCCATACCATTCTCCTTTGTTGCCCAGGTCTAGAGAAATTTCATAAATTTTCTTGCCAAACAAAAGTCTTTAATCTAGGGGCTCAGCATCTCTTCCTCTACCATCTGTCCTATGGTGGACAGTGGACTTTATTTAATACAGGCAAACTCGCCATCACAGTCAAGGAAGTCCTTCCCTGTGTGCTAAGAGCCAGACTAGCTTCACACCAACCAAATGCCAACGAACAGTCGAACCGTTGAAGTTCAGAAGGTAGCACAAGCAGGACAGCTTTGAAAGTAACATGCTGAATTTATTATATACTTCTAAAAAGCAAGCTATAAATAATAGTCATGGTTCCACATATAATCCCTTTTTTCCTGTTCTATTTTATATATAAAATGTTCTTTTTTGTTGGCATTCTTTAAATTCACAAACCAGAGATAAATACATTGTTTGTTTGTTTTGTTTTTTGTGAGGCAATTAGGGTTAAGTGACTTGCCCAAAGTCACATAGCTAGTAAGTGTTATGTGTCTGAGGTCGGATTTGAACTCAGGTCCTCCTGAATCCAGGGCTGGTGCTCTATTCACTATGCCACCTAGCTGCCCCAAATACTTTGAGAGATAAAATAATTAACCAATTAATGAATTAACAGATAACATGGTACAATGGAGAGAAGGCTGGTACCTTTGGAATCAGAGGATGTTTGAAGTCCCTTTCAGCTCACAATTACGATTCTATGTCCCTAAATGAGATCAGCTTATAAAAGATTTCCAAGTTTAACATTCCATGATGAAAAATCGAAAACATTGCTGTGCCTCTCTTTGTCAAGTTCCTGCCCCTTTGACTATAAGAAGTCATGAAGGAGGCTCTATTGCCTGCAGCTCAGAACCCAGAAGACAGTACGAACTCTCCTCCTTCCTCCACCAGCATCCCACTTGAAAGGCTCTGCTTCAACAGCTTTGAATGGGAGGCTTCTTTTGCTCCCTTGGAGCTCACGACATTCCCTAGAGCCTCTAGAACTCTCTCTTCCAAGCTTCATTGGGAAAGGAAGTGAAGCCAAGAATAACTGGAAGCTGAAATACGAAGCCTTCAGCCAATCAACCAACTCAGCAACCCTAGAGACTTCAGACAGCACGGCATCAGGGATGTGACCCACAGGGTGCCTGGCGCATCCGGCTCATGGGGAATGGGCAGGGAAAAATGAAACAACAAGCAGTAAAATCACCACCTAGAAGTTCTATTGCTCCTTCCTTTCATCGGAATCTGTCAAAGCAATTTCAACATTAATTAAGCAAGTCTCGGAACATCCCTAGGAGGCATCTAAGTATAACTCTTCTCATTTTACAGGTGAATAAACAGAAGCAGAAGGAAACTTTGAAAGGTCACCCATCCTCAAATCACATTGTACCAGTCCTCACATTCCCTGCCCTTGGGGCTTACATGGATTTTTCTAGCAAGGGCAAGGAAAGACAGATACCCCCCCCACCCCAGTGCTAGGCTATTAGATTTGATATAATTGGCATAATTTATTTTCTTTCCATTTCTTTTTCTTTTGTCCAGCACTTTTTACATTACAGCAAATAGAAGGTACCAAGAGTCAATCATCTCCTGTTTTTACAGGGGCAAAGAACTAGAAATTAAGGGGATGCCTATCAACTGGAGAACAACAGAACAAAATATGGTATGTGGATATAATGGAATATCATTATGCTATAACAAATGATAAAAGGGCCAGTTTGGAAGAAAGCTGGGAAAACTTGTATGAACTGATGCAGTATGAAGTGAACAGAACTGATAGAACAATTTTTACAACAATGACACATTAAAGGTCAATAACTTTGAAAGATTTAAGATCTCTGGACAACTATGATTCTAACTATGATTAAGGATGCTATTCACCTCCTAGTTGAGAGGGTGATGGAGATGGACCAAGGGTATGGAGTGTGGGATACCTTTTTGGACATGATCAGTGTGGGAATTTGTTTTGCTAGACTATGTATATTTATTAAAAAGATTTTTGGGGCAGCTAGGTGGTGCAGTGGATAGAGCACCAGCCCAGAAGTCAGGAGGACCTGAGTTCAAATTTGGCCTCAGACACTTAACACTTACTAGCTGTGTGACCCTAGGCAAGTCACTTAACCCCAATTGCCTCACCAAAAAAAAAAAAAAAGATTTTCATTTTTTCCTTCTTTATGGGGAAGAGAAAAATTCTTGTTGATTGAAAAAATAATTTAAAATTTTACTTAAAAAGAGTCAATAATATCTAGCTTTGATAATTGTCTATGGATGACTTTATTACAGAGCTCCCAGCCTCTCCTTTTGAATTGCTGCACCAAGTGAGGAACTGGGAAGTGAATGTGGTCTTGGGGATCATTACAGAACCTAAGGTATTACTGCTATCATTTGAAAAACCTTTATAAAGCACCTCTTGTGCACAAAGCATTGTGCTAGGTTCTGGGGTACCCAAACAAAACTAAAATGGTCCCTCTCCTCAAACTAATGCTAGTCTACTGGGGGACAACATGATCACAAGTAAATGAATCCAAGGTAATTGGAGGCAGGGGGAGTTCTAACAATGGGGAGTGAGGCTGGGCATGAGGTTGGGAAAGGCTTCGTGGAGGATGTGGCACACAAGCTGAACCCTAAAGGGAGAAAAAACTTCCAAGGGGTAGTGATGAGGGTAAAATGTGTTCCAGGATGACCTCTTCAATTACATGGAGGGAAGAAATGGAATGTGAAGGTTGGAGAATCCCAAGTAGAACAATCTGACTAGAAGACAGAGTGCTTGGTGAAAAATGGGAAATACATCTGGAAAAGAAGTTTGGAGATGGACTGCAGAGTCTGAAATGCCAGATAGAAGAATATGATGGGGAGTCATTAAATATGCAGAGGAGTGATGTGGTTAAACGTCTGCCTTCAGACACTATTTTAGTAGCTGTGAGCTATGTCTGTGTGTGGCCTTAGGAAGATCAACTTCCCTTCCCTGGGTCTCAGTTTCCTAATCTGTAGAATGGTGATGGGAGAAGGGAGAGAGATCAGTTTCTAAGGTCCCTTTTAGTCTTAAAATTGTAGGATTTGTGATTCAATGAATCATAGATTAATTCACTCCTTCTGATCATTGGCTGCCGAATTCTATCCATGCATGTGGTTGCAGGTAGGTTTCCAAGTGTCATAGGTAGGATCATAGATCTAGAGATGAAAAAAACATATGGTCCGCCCAAGGATTAGAGTTCAACCATGTCCTTCTGGAACATATGGAGAAGTGGCTACAAAATATGTCAGTGTTAAAACTTCAGTCTGACTGGGGGCCATTTTTCACAGGTCATAACTAAGAATGGGTCTCTCTGGATGTTCTGGTGTTCACCTAGGTAGAGAAGATGGCCACCCATATAGTACAAGATGAAGGGCACCACTCCTGCCTGTCCTATGACCCCTGAGTGTCTCCCCCAGAAAGAGTCTTCTCACTATACCTTATTCTTAGCCATGAGAAAAGCCACCTTTTTAGGTAAAGGTATTAAAGAATCCTGTTAAAATGCAAATGCTCTTTGGAAGGGAGCACCACATTAAGCTGTTATTAGTCATTTACAACATAGCATGAATTTGATGATCTAATTAGCCTTAGTGCTGACATCAGTGGAAAAAGCACAGGCTTTAAAGTTGAAAAAGACTTGGGTCTGAATTGCAGAATCTGACAACTGGATCCATGTGAGTTTAGGCAAATCCTTCCTTTTCTGGGCTTTGGTTTCCTCTGTAAATCGTTGGAGTTTGCCAACATGACTCTAAGGCACATTCCAGTACTAGTTAATATGCTCTTATATTTTAGTTAGCTAACTGACTGATTCGGAATCAAAAACTCTGGTAGAACTCCTGGCTCTAACATTTACTAGCTGTGTGACCTTGGACAAATCACTTCCTCCTCAGTGGGGAATATTTGAACAACGTATCTCACAAGGCAATTATGAGAAAAGCGTTTTGGAAATCCTAAGTGATTTATAAATGTGTTACTATTACTGTTACTTAATAATAAAGTCTATGCTAATTAAATATTATTATTTTATAACATCAAAGATAACAGTCACATTCCCCAAATGATTGTCAAAAGGAGTCTTAAGCACGAGTATAAAGTGCTCCCCAAATACCAAATGTTACATAAATAATTAATGTTTATTAGAGCAGCTACATACTGCCCTATACTAGCAAGTATCAGGAACTATAATAGAGTTTGTAAAAAGGGCATATTAAAATGTTTAATAATTCAACATCAACACAGTATCCACCAAAATTTCTGCACATTTGCCTCTTCAGTCTTAATCTCTAAATTTTTTCCAAACTACTAATACCATTTCTGACTCAGCTGCCAGGTAGGGAGAAGCCTAGTTTCCCAATTTCCAAATCTTAGGAATAAATAGTACCATATATATATATATATATATATATATATATATATATATATATATATATATATATATATATATATATATATATATATATATATATATATATATATGAGATATAGCAATTTGGTAATAGATCTGTTCTCTCACCACCACCCCAAACAGATCAAAAGTTTTTCAAGGACGCGAATATGGTGCCCTTCAAAGTAGTTGCCTTGGAAGGCAAAGATGCTGGAGTGGTTTGCCATTTCCTTCTCAAGTTCATTTTACAAATAAGGAAACTGAGATAATCAGGGTTATGTGAATTACCCAGGGTCACACAGCTAGTAAGTGTCTGAAGGCAGATTTGAATTTAGGAAGATGAGTCCTCCTCATTCTTGGCCTGGTAACTCTATCTAGCTACCCCTACTGATTATTTATTATTATTAATTATCCCAAGACTTAATTCCTACATAATTCATGCTATATTTCTTTTATACTCGATCATTTTTCAGATTCATCCTACCTTTCTCCACAGCCTTGCCTTTGCTCTTGCCATCCTCTATTTGTAGGAATCTCTTCCATATACTCAACTTCTTTCTTTCTTTTTTTTTTTGAGGCAATTGGGATTAAGTGACTTGCCCAGGGTCACACAGCTAGTAAGTGTCAAGTGTCTGATACTGGATTTGAACTCAGGTACTCCTGAATCCAGGGCCAGTGCTCTATCCACTGCACCACATAGCTGCCCCTACTCAACTTATTTCTATCAACTGGCATCTTTTTCATCCTTCAAGACTCAGAACTCAAGGAAGCTACTATTGTGGAAGCATTTCTGGATTGCTCTTTGGGAATTGTCTTCAGGGTCTATAGAATATTGAAAAGTTCGTTTCCATAGAGTAAATCTTTGTCCTTTGAAAATGGATTTAACTTTTAAAAACTTATTCGGTCATTTCAGTCATGTCCAACTCTTTGTGACCCCATTTGAGGGTTTTCTTGGCAAGGATACTGGAGTGGTTTGCCATTTCCTTCTCCAGCTCATTTACACATAATGAAACTAAGGTAAACAGGGTTAAGCGACTTGTCCAGGATCACATAGATTGTGATCTGAGGCCAGATTTGAACTCAGGAAAACAATTCTTCCTCACTGTAGGCCCAGCACTCTATTCACAAAACTACCAAAAGTAATTTCAGAGACAATCTGGTGACATCAAGTTTGAAAAGTAGGGGAGAAGAGGATTAGGTGCCTGGTTTGAAATTGTGTGATAACAAAGGAGGAAAGCCTATGTTTCTTGGGGTAGGGGTGGGGGCGCAGAAATTAACTCAAAAGCCATTCCTGATAGTCCCAGAGATCATAGATTTAGAGCTGGAAGGTGAATGAATCATTTGTCTCTACTGTCTCACCTAATAGATGAAGAAATTAAAGCCCAGAGAGGGATGGGACTTGTTCATTATCATAAAACTAATTTAAGCCAGAGTCTGGATCCAAACCCAGTCAACCCAACTGCAAACCCTGTGATCTTTCCATATTGCCATGCTGCCTTTGACAAATCCCCTGGTTTTCTCTTCTATAAAATAAGGGACAGACTAAAGAGAAGTCTCTTTTTGTTGTTGTTGAAGTGTCTCAGTCATGTCCAATTCTTCATGACCCCATTTGGGATTTTCTTGGCAATGATACTTTTAAAAAACCTTTTTATTGATAGCTTTTTTATATAATAACAGTCATTTCTGGATATATCTTCCACTATTTCCTCCCTGGCAATAATGACAACAACAAACCAAACAATTAAACAAAACCAAACGGTAAAATGGCTGCATCTGAGATCATAAGCAACATTTTGCTTCCCTAATTTCCCTACCTCTCTACCAAAATGAAGGAAGTTTGTCTCACTACCTGGTCTCCCATTCCAAAGTTGACCTTTGCAATTCCTCTGAGTTTAACTGCCTTTGAATATTGTTTTCATTCATGTTATTCCGGTGATTGTGTATATTAGTCCCCTGGTCCCACTGATTTCCCTCTGTAGCACACAATTTTCAAATGTTTCTATGAACTGTTTATACCCATCATTTCTAGATCATCCCTTAATGTCCCCTTAATTCCATGAGACCTGTGAAAGGGCTGAGTTTAATCATCTTCCAAATAACTATGTTGAAGGGAACGACACTCATTTAGGAGTAAATGTTCTGCTATATTTATGAAGAAAGATGTATCTTTACAGGAGTACATACATCAGAGGTTATTTAATCAGTTGTCGTTGCTGTTCAGTGGTTTCAGGCACGTCCGACTCTTCATGACTCCATTTGGGGTTTTCTTGGCAAAGATACTGGAGCGGTTTGCCATTCTCTTCTCCAGCTCATTTACACACAAGGAAACTGAGGCAGACGGGGTTAAGTGACTTGCCCAGGGTCACACGGCTAGTAAGTGTTAAGAGTCTGAGGCCAGATTTGAACTCAGGTCCTCCTGACTCCAGACTTAGTGCTCTATCCACCCAGCTGCCCCTTCTCTAATACAACCTCCTGATTTTAAAGATGTGAAAACAGACTTGGGGAGGTTGTCACTTGCCCAAGGTCATTCAGGTTATAAGTAGAAAAGCAGTATTTGCGCTCTTCTCCTTCCTCAAGAGATAGTGTTCTTAGGGCTAGCTAGGGGGCACAGTGGATAAAGCACCAGCCCTGGATTCAGGAGGACCTGAGTTCAAATCCAGCCTTAGACACTTGACACTTATTAGCTGTGTGACCCTGAGCAAGTCACTTAACCTTCATTGTCCCACAAAAAAAAAGAGTGTTCTTTCGACCTTGCCAGCTCCATATCACCTATCCGTCATGCCAATCCAGGCATAAAGATGCTTTAGTTACACTAATCCTACTGGAACATTTAGGCAGTTCCTCTCCCGTCCAGGGAGATCATAAGCAAAATGGGAGGCAAGGGAGGCAAGGGAGTCAAGGAAGGGGAGTGAAAGTTCTGGAGACCTTCACTGGCTTCAGGTGTAAGAAAACCTCATTTTACATGGGAGGAAACTGAGGGAGATGGAAGGGTAAGTTACTTGTCTAGGGCCAAACAGCTAGTAAGTATTGGGGGCCAAATTTTAACTTGGATCTTCTTGACCCAAGTCCAGCCATATGGTGCCTTCTAGGTGCCTCTGGGTAGCCTCTGCCCATTAGTGTCTATCTTGCGGACTCAGATACCTGTCTGGAGATGGTTAGAAATGAGCAGAGACGGGGCAGCTAGATGGCACAGTGGTTAAAGCACCGGCCCTGGATTCAGGAGTACCTGAGTTCAAATCTGGCCTCAGACACTTGACACTTACTAGCTGTGTGATCCTGGGCAAGTCACTTAACCCCCATTGCCTAAAAAAAAAAAAAAAAAAGAAAAAAGAAATGAGCAGAGACTCTGCCAGGATACCAGCCTTCTACATTTCCTCAAAACAATATGGAGAACACTGTCTGGAAGAAAAAAAGGCAAACATGAAGCTGTTTCTGCCTTCAAAATGCTTATATTTGGGGCAGTTAGGTGGCGCAGTGGATAGAGCACTGGCCCTAGAGTCAGGAGTACCTGAGTTCAAATCCAGCCTCAGACTCTTAACACTTACTAGCCGTGTGACCCTGGGCAAGTCACTTAACCCCAATTGCCTCACTAAAAAAAAATGCTTATATTCTATTGGGGGAAACAGAGATAAGTATTAAAAATATAAGGAGAAAATACAAAGTAATTTTGGAGGAGGGAGGTGGTGATAAGGGGAATCAGGAAAGGTTAGCTTTCAGTTGACCTTGCTATAAAATGTCTCTCATGCTCTCCTCCTACCAATTAGCTCATCAGGGAATAGGAGCAAACCAGCAGGGAAATAAAGTTCATTAACAGGATGAGATATTTTTCATGTGAAGTTCACATTAGTTTCACATTATATCTAGTTTTGTCTAGCTAATTGTGATCATTCATCAAAGAACCCATTTAAAAAAATAATTTATTCGTTGGCTCCTGAAGTAATTTTTTAAAAAATTCTTTCAAAATTACCTGCTGGTTTCTTTACAATTTTTTAAGGCTTAGAATAAGGTTCTGCTTCTTAATCTTTTCTTTCCTTTGTTTCTTTGATTCTCTTCTTCCTCTTCTCCTTCCTTTCTTCTTTTTTCCTTTCTTCCTTCCTCCTTTCCTTTCTTTCCTTCTTCCTTTCTTTCTTTCCTCTTATGGAAACCCTTTCTTAATTCTTGCTTCATAGGCCCTTTGGAGGCAGAACCACTACCTCGTGACCAGGTCAAGAGGGAAATTTAAGTAGATAACAATCACTGGGGGTAAAAAAAACCAAAACCTAAAGATTTCTCTCCTTAGTTCTCAATTCAATTGTTTTAACTGTCCCAACCCAGGACAGCAAAATAGTGCAGTGGATAGGGTGCTGGACTTGGAGTCAATAAGATATAAGTTCACATCCAGCCTCCTAAACCTAGTAGCTGTGTGACCTTGAGCAAATCAGTTAACCTCCCTCAGCGTTCCCCATCTGTAAAATGGGGATAGTAATAGGACCTACCTCCTGGGGTTGTTGGGAAGACAAAATAAGACGATGCAAGGTATCCCAAAAGCTTTAGTGCATTTAAGCTTTGAAGCTGCACTAAGATTTTTGGGACACTGTAAATGTAAAACATTTTGCAAACCCTCAAAGGCTACATAAATGTTAACTATTATCACCACTGGTAGTTATTGAATGCTTCACCAAAGGCTCAAAGGCACTCCCTCAGAGAATCCAGGACGAAGAAAGGACTCCAGAGGGTATTAAGTCCAAATTAACTAGATAGGAATTCTCTCTATAGGATCCCCAACATACAGTCAATCTTCAACTTTCACCAGGGGAATATTCCTAGAAAATGGCACAAAAGTAAAAAAATGTAAATGTTGACCCATTGAACCTGTGAGAAATTAGGGTTAAGTTCGCACACCACCAAAAACTGTAATCTTTTGCTAGAAATTGCTGAAAATACACTTTTTTACATACAAGTCTTTATAACAAATCATTAAAATTTTGATGCTATGCATTTTTCAGAGCACTGGAACCATGAAACCCACCAAATGCAGTACAAAAAAATAAAATTGGTAACATGCAAAACATATTTTCTTGCTAACTCCCAAGAATTCTGCAACCATCTGGATTAAAAAAGAAACAACCGGGGCAGCTAGATGGCGCAGTGGTTAAAGCACCGGCCCTGGATTCAGGAGTACCTGAGTTCAAATCCGGCCTCAGACACTTAACACTTACTAGCTGTGTGACCCTGGGCAAGTCACTTAACCCCCATTGCCCCGCAAAAAAAGAAAGAAAGAAAGAAAGAAAGAAAGAAAGAAAGAAAGAAAGAAAGAAAGAAAGAAACAACCACCTAAAAATATTGATTATAGATAATATTTACTTCTCATAGCACATGAAACTACACTACACTACAAATACTGTACAACAAATAAAATTCTTAAAAATAAAAGATTTTTTAACCTTAATCTTGGCTTCAACTATGTTAGAGGGCTGTGTGAGGGTGTTATACTCTATTCTATACTGCTATAAATCTTTCTACTGTGGCCACCCTCTGCAAACCAAGGGAGAAGTTGCTGGGACCTCAGTGGCTTCTGGAGGACTCCAAGACTTGAAAGGTCTCAACATCATCCCCCACACTCTGTCCTTCACAGCTCGTGGATGGTATTGGATCGTAAAGGGCCCACCAGCTTGAAATAATCCATTAAATTGCATCTGTGTCATGTGCCGATTGAGATCCTTAAAGGTTTTTGAATATGGGAGCCAACTGATATTTCACCTTGAGTAGGATACCAGCCATGCCATAAATTTTCACACATTGTGCCTCTCGTTTTTTTTCCTACTGTGCATAGCCGTGAATGTGCATGGCTGCTAACACAAAAGTGAAAATAAGATTACTTATAAAATCATGTGAATTACTGAAGACATGACAATTAAACATGTGAATGTTGAAATCAACTGAGTATCTACCTAACCTCAGCTCAAAGGACCACCCCCCTCCCAACCCCACTGTAATGGGAGATGACTACTTCCAATGACAGTCCATTTCACTTTGGGACAAGTAGGAAATGCTTCCCTACATCAAGGGAAACTCTGCCTCTCTAGAATTTCTACCCTTTGCTTCAAGTCCTGCCTGCTATGTTTAACAACAAATTTATTCCCATTTTCCCATGCCAACCTACAGATACTGAAAGATATCCACCATGTTCTTTAGGTTCCTTCCTTTCCTCAAATTTTCTATTCTTCAGTATGAATAATCCCAATTCTTTCAATTGATCTACAAATGGCATGGTTTCCAGTGCCCTACAATGCTTATCATTCTGCCAGTGCCTGAGCATCTTTGATGACTCCTCCCAATCACAAGGTGCTTCAGGAGTGTGATAAGGAGTTTCAGCATTGTGGACAGTCACTTCTTATTGGGCAGTTCATCCAAGGTCTGTGATGACCCTGAGCTTTTCCCATTTGGCCCCCATGAATAATCCTGAATTTGCTTTCCTTGGTTTCCCCCCCACTTTTGTATATTCCTACAACTATGCAGGAAGATTCTTTGAGAAGATGATTTCCCCCAATACACAAATCATAGGACTCCCAGGGTTTGCATGAACATACGCCTAGAAAGTGTAGAATAAGGCGAACATGTCCTCAGCAGAGGGTTTAATGTGACAGCAAGTGATAAAACATATGGTTCATTCTCACAGTGACTACATTAAAGCACCCCCTTTCCTTCTCGGTGAGCCGTTGGTGTTACAAGCATCTGCTACAAACTCAGAAAGTTTCCCATGCAATTAGTGATCTGGAAAATGAGACACAGTGCCTGTAATTTACAGATTTTTTTTAAAAAAAAACACAAAACAAAACCAAAAAACAAAACTCCACGAGCCCGGCGGATGTTTCTTTATCTTTACCATTCAGCCTGCTCAGGATTTAAGGAATCTATGGCTACAACTGGCTTTTGTCCATAATTTAGGGGAACCCAAGTTAAAAGAAAATATTTGATTGACAAGAAAAGCACCAAGGCATGCATGAGTGGCATGGATACTTGTGATAATGCAACATCCTGAGCAAAAATGTCTAGTGAGAACCAGGCCTACAGACTATATTTTCTTACTCCAAAAGGCAAAGATTCCATCCCAGTGCCTGCAACACAGCAAGAACTTAATAAATGTATTTTTCATTCGTTCATTCACTCAGATATTAAGGTTTGAGTCATTCAGGTGTTTAACAAATGTCAATTATCTTCTACATGCAAGATCCTCTGGTAGGTGCTGAGGTTAATATGTAAGACTCCAATCCCATTGGTTTTCCACAAGGAGAAGAAATGAGCCACGAATAACAAACAAGAAAGACAAATCTACTTTACATTGAAAAGGAAATTGTCTTACACCTTAAATGACTGGAGAAGTAGAGTGTCCTTTTTCTGTTTATTCAGTCAGTTAATAAGCACTTATTAGGCACCCACTACAAGCACTGGGTATACAAAGAAAGGCAAAAAAGTGACCTTAGTCTTGAGTAGCTAACAATCTATTGGGAGATATAATGCACAAACAACTATATACAAACCAGACAGATAGGAATAAATTGGGGGTAGTCTCAGAGGGAAGCCAGTAAGATTAAGGAGGACTGGGAAGGGCTTCTTGCAGAAGGTGGGTCTTTCTTTAGCTGACACTTGAAAGGAAGCCAGATAGTCCAAGAGTTGGAAACAAGAGAGTTCTAGGTATGTGGGACAGCCAGTGAAAATGCCCGGAGTGGGAGGGACAGTATGTTTTGTGCTAGGAACAGCAAGAAAGTCTTTCTTATTATCTTAGTATAACTACCCACCATGGTACAGGGTACAAACAGAGGCTAAAGCAATAACCCTAACTTTTTCGTGGCCTCCTTGCCTTTAGATTCTCTGATCCATCCTCCATATAGCTGTTAAAATAGTTTTCCAAAAACACAGGTCTGACTGTGGTATTCTCCTTGCTTCAGAGTCATCAGGAGCTTCCCATGATGCCTCAGTCTCACTGCTCCTTCTCTATTCACTGACCATGGGTGTACCCCAGGATTCTATCTAATACCCTCTTCTATACTGTCTCACTTGGTGATCCCATCAACTCCCATGAATTCAATTATCATCTCTATGCTGAGATGTCTTATGTCTGCAACTGTCTATTGAACATCTTGACCTGGATGCCTCATAGACAGATTAAACTCAACATGTCCAAAAGAATTTCCCTCCAAAACATTCCCTGCTTATTAACTCTCCTTTTAACTGTCAGGGATACCACCAACTTCCCATTGCCCCAGGCTCACAAATCCAGGCATCATCCTGGGCTGCTCATTCTCTCTCACTCCCCCCTCCCATATCCAAACTTGCCGATTCTACCTGCATAATATTTCTTGTCTATTCCTCCTTCCTTCCTCTGACATTGCCACTACCCCAGCTCTGGTCTTCATCACCTCACTCCCAGCCTACTCTGCTAGCCTACTGGCTGGTCTCCTTGCCTCAAATATCTTCCTACTCTATTCCATACTCCACTAAGCTGTCACATTGATTTTCCTAAAGTGCAAGTCTGACCATGTCATTACCCTCCATTCAATAAACTCCAGTAGCTTCTTCCTACCTTTAGAATCAAATACAAAATCCTGCTGGGTTCCTCAGGGACTTAAGGTCCCTCAGATTCTGGTCCTTTCTATCTTTCCAGTCTTTTTTGTGTGTGAGAGAGACAATTGGGGTTAAGTGACTTGCCCAGGGTCACACAGCTAGTAAGTGTTAAGTGTCTGAGGCCACATTTGAACTCAGGTCCTCCTGACTCCAGGGCCAGTGCTCTATCCACTACACCACCTAGCTGCCCTAGTCTTTTTTGTTTTGTTTTGTTTTGTTTTGTTTTGTTTACAGGGCAATGAGGGTTAAGTGACTTGCCCAGGGTCACACAGCTAGTAAGTGTCAAATGTCTAAGCCCAGATTTGAACTCAGGGCCTCCTGAATCCAGGGCCGGGGTTTTATCTACTGCACCACCTAGCTGCCTATCTTTCCAGTCTTCTTAATCCCCTTCACATACTCCTGAATCCAGTGATACTGGTCTCCTTCCTATTCCACACACAAGGAAGTCCATCTCCCAACTTCAGGCATGTTTGCTGGCTGTCTGCCATCCCAGGAATTCTTTCCCTCATTTCTTTATCTTGGCTTCTCTGGCTTTCTCTGAGTCCTAACTAAAATCTTACCCGCTACATGAAGCTGTTCCCAATCCTCCTTGTTACTAGTGCCTCCCTTCTGGGAATTATCTCCAAATTCTCCTGTATATATCATTTATATAAAATTGTTTGTAACTTCTCTCCCCCTGAACACTGTGAGTTCATTAAGAACAGAGAGACAGGTTTAGGGGATTGGGAGAGTATCCCTAGAGTGCAGCTCCTGGCACATAGTAGGTCCTTAACAAATCCTTGCTGACTTATTGAGTTGATTCTAGGATTGAAGACAAATTCCTCAGGTGAGCCTTCAAAGCCCTTCCTAACCTGACTCCAGACAGCCTTCCCTGATTTGTGGAACACACACTCTCCATTTTACCCAAACATACCTGCTCTTACCCAGACTTGATGATTCATCTTGGATATGGCACAGGCTGTTCTATATCCCTGACTTGCATTTCCTTTTCCTCTCAGCCTCTTCATCCCAGGTTCAACTCCTGTGGTACCATCTATGGGAAGCCTCTCCTGTTCCTCTCCCTACTCAAAACATATCTGTTCATATGTTGTTTCCCAGCAGTAGAACATCAAGTCTTCAAGAACAGGGACCACTTTGGGCTTTATTTTTTGCTAACTTAATTCCTGGCACAATTCCTCACACACAGAGGTTGCTTAAGAAATACTCTTGGATTGGATGGATAAGTTTTTTTGTTTGGTTTTGGTTTGGTTTGGTTTGGGTTTTTTTCGGGGCAGTGAGGATTAAGTGACTTGCCCAGTGTCACACAGTTGGTAAGTGTCAAGTGTCTGAGTCAGGATTTTAACTCAGGTCCTCCTTTATGGCTGTTGTTTTATCCTCAGCACCACATAGCTGCCCCAGGATTTATATGGTTCTTTAGGGTTCACAGAACAGATGAAAAAGCAGTCCAGAATGGAAATGACCTTCCCAAGGTCACACGGACAGTAAGTAGCAGAGCTGGGATTCAAATCCAGGTTTTCTGAGTCCACATCTACATTTCCCCACACTGCTTTCTAAAGGGATTCCCCAGTCACAGCTCAGTGGAATAGGCTGCAACAATATTTTTATGCACATTTTCAAGATAAGAGAAGTGAGGCACAATAAAAAAGGTAGCAGACTGCTGATTAGGCCGTGCCTGAGAGACAAGTATCTTGGATAATCCTCCTCCTCTGCCTTCTCATCCTTGTCTCCTGATGTTCAGGGTCAGAATGAGAAGGACCTTGGTTGTAGGAGACCTACATGAGAAGGCAGTTAGGATGGGGGTGTAAGAGAAAGTAGTTGAAAGATATATTCCTATCTTCAAAACCAATCTTACAGAAACGCCAGGAGCCAATGTCCTGCTCCTTGCCAGGACTTCTCAAATGCTATTGTTTGTTGTTGAGTCATTTCCATTTATGTCCAATTCTTCATGACCCCATTTGGGGTTTTCTTGGCAAAAATACTAGAGTGGTTTGTCATTTCCTTCTCATTTGACAGATGAGGAAACTGAGGCCAACAGGGTAAAGTGACTTGCCCAGGGTCACATAGCTACTAATGGTCTGAGGTCAAATTTGAACTCAGGTCTTCCTGGCTTCAGGCCCAGCTCTCTATGCACTCTGTCGCCGCCTAGCTGCCCTCTAACATGCTAACCAAATTGCACATTTTACATTACATCTAACCACCCTAGTAGTACCCCAGCTCTACCTTTCCCCTCTGCCCGTCTCATGAAGCTATGAGATTTAAGGCTTCTGTCTGCCCACGATATACCTAAGAGATACAGGGGAGCTGTGTCTGTTTAAAAAAAAAAGTTAAAAAAAAAGAAGAAGAAATTAAGAGAGAAGAGAGAAAGCTTAATTATTTTAGGTCTTAAGCCTATGTTCATTTGCATAACTTCCCTGGTCCATTCCAGCATTTTATTAGCTGATTAGGGACATTGGGTCTGGCTGGGGAGCTGGAGAGGAAACGGGGAACAACTCTGTCTCATTATATCGAAACCTGCTAGGCAGCATTTATAATTTAGGGAACCAGCTCTCTAAACACATCTCCTAGTAGGAGGGGAGCGGTGTGACTGTTCTGAGAAGCCTCATCATTGCAGGCACCATCTCTTCGGGCAGCTTATTTAGGGGCCAAGACCCTGAGCTCCTCTCATTGGCCCTCCCAAATAATCCTGGATTATTCCCCCCTTTTTTGAAATAGCTTCCCTAATCTAGAGTTAAGTGGAAGGATTATTCAACAAGATAATTCCCCAGACACAAGTTATACAGCTCCTGGGGTCTGTGCACTAACATAAGCCTGGAGAGTAGATAGTGAGATGAGCATGCCCCAGCTGAATTTTGAGGCACTCTGGGCCATGTGTTTCAATAAATATGCCTCCCCGTTCATTGTCTGTCATCAGTCCCAGTCAGCGTGCTCCCATCTGGCCATTTACTTCTGCCTTGCCCATGAGTCTATATTTCCTCTTCCTTTCAGTTCAGCTCAACCTATTATTTACAAAATCTTGCAAAGGAGCAAGGAGGCAAGCCACCAAAGAGAGCTGTGTGATCTGAAGCCACTGAGCATAAGAGGAAATGCTTGATAGAAGTCGAGGAGCCTCTCTGTCATGTGATCTGTGCAGTCAATTTCTTTTTCTTTTAGACATCTAAGCTAATTTGCCTCACATCAAAAGGACCCTCTTTTCTTGGCATTATATTTTATGATTTATTATTACTAAAAGTTGATCAGAAAAATGCTCTTTCCCCCTCTAAATATGACTTACAAGTTCACCACGTTATTAAATATGATTTCATTATGGATTGTTGCCAAATTCTTTCTTACTGGGACACCCAGGCCTGCTTTATAATGCAAGTTAATTAAAAAATAGACTTCAACATACATATATTCACTTGACAGACAATGGTTTGGGGAATGCTTCTGTTCTGTAAAGGGACACAATTCTGGGGTGGAAAGGAAGAATGACTGAATCCTAAGTAAATGAATGAATGAATGAATCAGTCAACTAATTAATTGAGTGATTGACTAATCACCCAATTAATTAATTAATTAATTGATAAAAATATTCAGAAAGTGCTTTTATTCTTGTTCACTCATTTCAGTAGTGTACAGCTCTTCATGACCCCAATTGGGGTTTTCTTGGTAAAAGTATTAGAGTGGTTTGCAATTTCCTTCTCCAGCTCATTTTATGGATGAGGAAACAGAGGCAAATAGGGTTAAGTGACTTGCCCAGGGTTACAGCTACCAAGTATCTGAGGCTGGATTGGAACTCAGGAAGAGGAGTCTTCCTGACTCCAGGTTCTACTGCTCCACCTAGCTGCAGTAAACACTTACTGTGTGCCAACCACTATATGCTAAGAAATGCAAAATCAAGACAGTCCCTTTTCCTAAAAGAGCTCACACTGTAAACAGGGAAGATAATACATTTAAGAGAATGGAACCCCGGGAAAAGGCATTTTGGTTTAGGAAGCTGGCTATGGTGAGTTGACCCATGGGGAAGCCTAGTGGTGACACATTTTTTCCAGAGGAAATATTAGTAGTGATCTGGTCATAGTTCTCAAAGCAGGAAATGGGAAAGGGGATTTGGTGGTAGGGGTGAGGCACATAGGTGATAGCAGGGAAGTAAATGGCACATGTTGGGGCAGCTAGGTGGCACAGTGGATAGAACACTGACCCTGAAGTTAGGAGGACCTGAGTTCAAATCTCACCCCAGACACTTACTAGCTGTGTGGCCCTGGGCAAGTCACTTAACCCCAATTGCCTTAAACATCTGGGGCCATCTCCAGTCATCCTGATCTATATCTTGCTACTGGGCCCAGATGGCTCTGGAGGAGAGAGTAAAGTTGGTGACCTTGCATAGCCCTCCCTCACTTAAATCCAATTCATTGCAAAGTCATGACATCTCTCATGGTTCTCTTTGAGAATGAAGGACAAACAACAACAAATGGCCCATGTAGAGATTAGGACAGCCGCACGGTCCTGGGGAGTTCAGAGCTGAAGGGCTTAGCTCTCTCCTGGCATGATCTCTGGAGGTCCAGTACGGAGGGTGAAATAGTATCAGTCACAGAGTGTTTGATAGTACAAGCTACTTCTCATCTCCCCAGTCCCTCGATGCAGATTCATTTGAAGGTCTGAAGGACCTTAGACTTTAATCCTAACAAGACTTTAATAGGCTACTCAGACTCACTAAATCTCTGTGAAAATGGCAGCAGCAGGGAAGTCAGTTTAATCCAACACATTTATGCCTGGTGCCGTAAAAGCCCCTAAATATAGGGTGATATATTTGGAATACTCTCCCTCACAATACCCAGTTCTTTCGACAACACTATCTATCATGTGGGCCCAGAATCAGTACTACCTGAGATGGCACTGTGGGAATGGTAAGCAGTTTGTATGCCTTTCCCGAATTGAGTTTGCCAGTGAGACTCATCTTGCTTCCTTTATATTGGTTCCATGAATCAGGGAAAGCCTTCAACCCACCAAGCAAAGGGCTAAGATCATGTCTATAAAATTCTGAACCCCAACCCCCACAATACACCAGAACAACTCAGAAGCCCATAGACGAATATACCCCAGGTATTATAATCTCCTGGGATTCTAAAGCTTTTCAGCCCAACCTTGTCATTTGAAAGACAAGAAAACTGAATCCCAGGAAGCTTAAGTCTCCCAGGCAGTAAGCATTAGAGGTGTAATATGAACTCAGGTTCCATCACAATGCCATACAACAAGGGAGGATTTGAGTTTCTCATCATGAAATAAACCCTTGATTCACAACTTTTCAAAAGGTTGTAACCATTATATAAAAGATAGGCAAGATGAGAGTGGTTAGCTCTGTAGGGGTGATCACTGAAGATAAAGTCAGAGAAGATTTCTCTCTCCCTGTTGAAGAATCACAGCACCTAAAGAGTTGAAAGGAACTTTAACAACCATCTAGTCCCACCCAAAAGAAATGCCCAATATAAGGAGCTTCTACTTGTTGACCTCCGAGGATGGAGAATTCATCACCTCTTGAGGCATGCCACTCATTTCAGGATAACTTTAATTTTGATAAAGGTTAAGATTTAGCTCCAATGCCATTCTTTCCTGGTTTCTCCAACCTCTAAGTTTATGCTCCCATCAGTCTGAATGCATCTTATTTTTTTTTTTACCTATTTATATAGGAAACCAGGGATAAGTAATAAACAAAAAGATGTGAAGAACAAATACACAGCAATTTTGAATGTAAGACTATCCAGGATGATGAAGGGCTTTGAGTCCTTGCCATAAGAAGCTCACTTGAAGGAAATGGAAGGGATTAGCCTGGAGAAGAAAAGAGGTAGGTGGGAAGATGATAGTCGCCTACAAGTATTTGAAGGGCTGACATGAGAAGGGTTTACAATTTAAATTTGTTCTGTTTTGTCCTAAAGGCAGAATCAGCAGCCATGGGTGGGAATTGCCAAATAATAGATTTAGGCTTGAAGTATGGAAACAAACAGAAAAACAACCCCACACATAGTAAGCATTGAGTAGGAGGTATCTAGGTGGTGCAGTAAGACAGAGTGTTGGACTTGGGGTTGGGAAGATATGAGTTCAAATCTAGTCTCTGACACTGTGTGACTCTAGACAAGTCACTTAACCTCTGTCTGAGTTTTTCCATCTATAAAATGGAAAGAAGAAAACAAGCATTTATTAAACATGTACTATGTGTCAGACATTTTGCTAAGCACTTTTCAAATTTTATTTCAATATATTTCAAATATTTCATGGGGATAATAATAGCATCTACCTCTACATCCTTGTGAGGATGAAGAGGTCATTTATAAAGTGCTTTGCAAATTTTAAAATGCCATCTTGATCTTAGTGATTAATAATAATAATACCCATTACTCATTTTTATTAATATTTATTAACGTTAATACTATTAATTATAATAAATGTTTTGGGAATTGAATTGAACTAAAAAAAACTTTCATGGGTAGGAAGTGTGAATTCATTTTGGCAAAATGGTGAAGAATAAAATATACAATATAATAAATTACTCAGAGGTAGTTCAGGGCCGTGGAAAGATCACCAAATTTGGAGTCAGAAATTCAGTCAGTTCAAATCACCGGCCATCAGCTTCCTCATCTGTAAAATTACAGATAATAACCCTTGTAGTCATTTGTGAGTAAAGCAATTGGCAAGCCTGAAATTGACACAGAAATGGGAGGTATTGACTCAACAAACACTTAGTGAGGCATCTTCTCATGTGAAGAATTTGGAGCCTAGTGCTAGGAGGGCTCTAGGCTACTCCTTCAAAGAGCTTTCATTCTGACTGGGGAAATAAATGGAAGAAAACTCCAAGAACAGTAAGAGAGGTGCCACATAACAGCATTTACTTATCGGTTAATCAATTCTCCAATGACTAATACACACAGTAAATGCTGGAGGAATTCAGAGGAAGGAGAAGTCATTGGGGTAGAAGTGGTTTGGAAAAGCTTCATGGAAGAGGGAATATGTGAAGAGGGCACTGAAGGTAGTCAGGATCTGGATTGGTGGATGGGGAGCTAAATTACGGAGGTCAAAGCCATGGAGGGGGTGAAGGGAGAACAAAAGGAGCCAGAATCTTAAGGCTTCAGACACTAGAGGATGGACTGGCTTCCTCGAGAAGATGATGAACAAGACAAATCAAAGCCCATGGGGATTACCACTTGATACATTCAGAGCAAACAAACAAGCCATGATGCCTCCAACTTGCTGACAGGCACAATACTGAGAAAGCTTCATCTTCCTACACTATGAGGTTATCTTCCAACTTAGTGCCACCTGTGAGAGAAATAAATGGGGAGCAGCACAGACTGTTGCTGGAAGGTACAATTTTCTCTTCCTCTTCTCAGTTAAAGCCATCATAACTATTTTAAGCAGACTCCTTACTCAATCTGTAGGGAATGATTGCCCCAGGAGTATCAAGTGTCATTCCACAGCCATCCTGCCTTTGTTCCTTCCCTGGGCTTTGGATCCGTGGAGTCCTATCCCTTTAAAGGATGTAGAAGACTTTGGCACCAGCAAGGGCAATGCCGCAGACCTCTTGCTTATGGAGATACTGAACCTATTGTTTACAAATTCAAAAGTGAGAAAAGTCAAATTGCCACGTCTAACTGTGATCCTTATATGTGTATATTTCAACACTTCCGTGGATCTGTGATTTTATCAACGAATCCCTCTTAGCAGATCCATCTTCACAGAATAGCTAGTTCACAGAACTTTGGAATTAGAAATCACCTTGGTCCTCATCCACTCTGACCCATCCTCTCTACAGCTTATCCCTAAGCTGGTCATGCAGCCTTGGCTCAAAGACTACCCACTCCCTCCTAGGGGGAAGTCACGTCTGTCTGAGGCCCTTCATTTACTTCTGGATAGTACTTATTTTTATGAAGTTTTTCCTGACATCAAACTTAAAATTTCCACTTGGTTTGGGGTGCCTAATTCTGCTCTCTGGGCCAAGCTGAAGAAGGCTAATCCAAGCAAAACAAGTGGTGCAGTGGTTAGAGTGCCAGGAAGACCAGAGTTCAAATCTGTCCTCAGACACTCACTGGCTGTGTGACCTAGGCAAGTCACTTAACCTCTGCCTGTCTCAGGTTTCTCAGCTATAAAATGGGGATAATAGTAGCACCTACATCCCAAGAACAAGTGATGTAATATTTGTAAAGTGCTTAGCACAGTGCCTGACACATACTAGATGCTTAATAAATTCTTGTTTCCTCCTTTCCTTCTTCTATATGACAGTCCCTAAGATACTTTACTTTTTTTTTTTTTTTTTTTGCAGGGCAATGAGGATTAAGTGACTTGCCTAGGGTCACACAGCTAGTAAGTGTCAAGTGTCTGAGGCCAGATTTGAACTCAGGTCCTCCTGAATCCAGGGCCAGTGCTTTATCCACTGCGCCACCTAGCTGCCCCCTCCCCCAAGATACTTTAAAACTTGTAACTTGACTGCGTCCCTTCCCAAATCTTTTCTTTTTCAGGCTAAACAGATCCATTATTTTTTTTTCCAGTTGTCTTCATACAACATGACCTCAAGCTCCTTTACCAGCCTGGTAGCTTTCCTTTAGAGAGTCTACATCATATCAATGGTCTTTCTAAAATGGAGCACCCAGAAATGAACATGGAATCCCAGGTATGGTCAGGCCAGGTCTGAGTAGGTAGGACCATCACATCTCTAGTGCTAGACATGATGCTCTTTGATGCTTTCCAAGACCACTTTAACTTCT
Source organism: Dromiciops gliroides (assembly GCF_019393635.1). Lineage (NCBI taxonomy): Eukaryota > Metazoa > Chordata > Mammalia > Microbiotheria > Microbiotheriidae > Dromiciops > Dromiciops gliroides. Next base: position 698,859,710 of record NC_057861.1, on the reverse strand, counting down.
TTGCCTTCCTTATCATCACCAAGAGGCTAAAGCTGTTTACCAACTTAAAAGTGAGAAGTTTGATTCTCATATGTGGTTCTGAGCATTACCATACATGGTTCAATAATCAGGCAAGACACTTTGTACTCATTTTTTCATGTTGGGCAAGTCTTGCTTGTGTCCTCCCATAAATCCTCCATGCGGACTCAGTGGTATTATTGTGTAATTGTAGTGAAAATTTGTATATGTTCCATGATGGCTCTTTGAGAGCATGGACTGTGTCTTCTCCTTTAATGCCTTGCCCAGTCCATGGAACATTATAGGTACTTAATCAATAGTTGCCCTAATAATGGCTTTGAGCAGGGCCAGAGGGACTTGGCCATCTTCCTTCAGCACTCACCTCTAAGCTTTACCCCCTTGGAAGATGCTGCTGGCCTCCCAGAGCCAAGCAGGCTTTTCACATGTGCTTGGGTAAGGCTGACAGCCACAGCTGGCAAGAATGGGAAGAGGGTATGCCACATGCTTTTTAATGTAATTAAAAGGAATGCTTCTTTTTGCTGGCAGCTCTTTCTGCCCTCACCCGGCAGCTGGCTCGGATCTGCCTCTGGCAGGGTTCTGGATCCTCTCCAGAGCTGCCAAGAGGAAGCCAGAGGATGCAGGGAAAGGGTTTCGAGGATGAGGTATCCTTGGGAGATGAGAGGCAGAGTAAGGAGGAGGAAAGATGGAGAAGAGTAGCAAGAGGGGCCTTGAGTGATCTTATCTCTTACCTTGAGAACATCAGAGAGGTAAACCCAAGGTGATCAGATCAGGAGGAGGCCAATGGGAGGCTGAAAGCCACATGTGGCTTATTGTAAAAGTGTACCCAGAGAGTGGCTCAGAGCCATTATCCATCCTGCTAGCAGAGTAAAGTAGGTTGGGTCAGTTCTTCATGGATCCAATTTGTTAAGCATGGGACAGAACTATGGTTTTGAAAAAAAAGTAATTATTTTCCAGCATAGAAAAATTAAGCTCAATTGTTCTATCATGCTCTAGAGATTTTCAACTTGGATTTAGGAGATGCTGGCCAGAAACAATGACCTAATCTCTACTCTGTGTGTGTATGTTTTTAAAGCCCAAAAGATCTTACAGGGTTTACCCATCTCAGGAAGACACTGATGTCTAAAAGATATTGTTTGAAAGATTCAGAGAACAAAGTAAATACTTTATCTTTTGTCAATTTCAAAAAAAAAAATAGAAAAAGAAGAGAAGAGAAAAAGATAGCTCTATGGACCGTTTTAGAAACATAGATAAGCCTAGTTATTTCTTATCCTGCTCTTTATCTAATGGAGAAAAGGAGGGGAATATTTAATAATATGAGCTATCACCATTAGAGGCAGTGAGGTGGTGCAGTAGATAGTGTGCTGGTCCTGAAGTTAGGAGGACCCGATTTCAAATCCTGACTCAGACACTTATTAGACCATGGGCAAGTTGTTTAACTTGCCTCAGTTTCTCATCTGTAAAATGAGCGGTAAAGAAAATGACCAACTACTCCAGTATCTCTGCCAAGAAAACCTCAAATGGGATCAATGAAGAGTTGAACAACTTCTAATCTGTCTAAAAGATCACTTATCTTTCACATTTCTCTAAGGCAAAGATAAAAGGGTAGATTGAAAGGATTCTTTAGTCAAGAAAGAAAAAGACTAAGAAGAATCAAGTAAAATTACAATGCTTCTGGAGGGAGAGAACATCAACTAATTGATGACTTTTCAGAATCGTTGGCTTTTACCGAGGACCTATTTTGAACAAGGTGTGATGCGGGGAGTTATGAAAGCAAAGACAAAACAAGAACAGAGCCTGCCCTCCCTAAGCTTACATGAGAGGCGGTAGGGGTGGGAGGGTAAGGGGTGGGTGGGACACTGGATATATTTAAACAGATAAATTAATACTATATAATTTGAAAAAGGAGAGAATACCGAGAACTAGGGAAATGAGTCAAGGTTTCCTGAAGCATGAAATAGGTAGTTTGGGGACAAATAAAAGAAAGTCCTATTTTACGCAGTGGGTAGTAAACGGATGGAACTTGTTACTCTGAGAGATGACACTGGTAGAAAATATAAATAGGTTCCGGAAGAGAGCTTCAGGCAGGTTTGTGGATGACACATCATGTTCTCTACGACGTCAAGGCTGTTGCTACGGACGTTAGCAAAGTGGTGACAGTAGCTGGACAACACCATAGGAAGGGCTAACAATGAGAAAGTTCATGAATTTTGCTTGGATTTTTCTTTTTTTTTTTCCTCAAGAGAAATTCAAGCTTTGTACCTTAACCAAAGATATATTCAAAGGCCAGGATTGACTGAACTTCTTGGTGGGAAATTCCAAAGGACTTGTGGAAACAGAACCACTTTCATTTCTTTAATGATTTCACATACGAATGAATAACCATTGTTGGGTAAACACTTTGGGTAACCAGAACATTCTGGTTAAAGTTGGAAAGAGGATAATTCCTTAATTTGATGCTTGTTCTTTCTTTTAAATAGATAGGGAAACTACCTACATAAATTATAGCAGGGAAAAAATAAATTATAGTAGGATAACCTAGAATTGCTCAGTTTCCTCATCTATAAAATGGGAATAATGATAGCACCTGCCTTTCCAGGGGTGAAGTTAGAATCAAATGAGATAATATTTATAAAGTACTTTTACAAACCTTAAAGTACTATATGAATGCTAGCTTTGTTATTTTTGTTTCCATTCCCTTATTAATTAATATTTACCTTTTTCTTTAAAATTTAAAAAATACTGTACATATAACTTTTCATTTGATCTTTATAAGAAGAGTGTGAGGTAGATACTGCAAGTTTTATTATCTCTAAATTTACAGATGAGCAAACAGGTTCAGAAAGATTAAGTGACTTGCCAATAGCCAAGCAGCTAGTAAGTGTCAAGAGGAAGAATTTGAACTACAGTCTCCCTAGGCTCAAATTTAGCACTGTTTTCACTCTGCCATGCTGCTTCTCATAGGAAACTGAAGTACTTAATTTCCATATATGTGAGTATATGTATGTTTTAAGTATATATGAATATATGTATGTGTATGTGTATGTATATGATGTAGGTATAGGTATAGGTAGGAGCAACTAGGTGGCACAGTGGATAAAGCACTGGCCCTGGATTCAGGAGGACCTGAGTTCAAATGGATCAGACACTTGACACTAGCTGTGTGACCCTAGGCAAGTCACTTAAACCTCATAGCCCCGCCCCCCCCCCCAAAATCAACCTTGGATATTTTGCGAGAAAATCTCCCTTTAAAGAAATGTAGTTTTCTTAAAAAAAAAAAAAAAAAAGATGAGCAGGATGCTATCAGAAAAACCTGAAAACCTGGACTTACATGAGCTGATGCAAAGTGAAATGTAATGTATACAAAATAACAGCAATATTGTAAGGTGATCTGCTGTGAATGACTTGGTTATTTTCAGTGGTGCAATGATCCAAGACAACTCTGAAGGACTTATGAAAAAATAAATCCATCTACAGAGAAAGAACTGATGGTATCTGAATACAGATGGACGTATATTTTGTTGTTGCTGTTAGTTCCTTTTTCTAAAGTTGTTTTGTCTGCTATGTTTTGCATGACTGCACATGGATAGCATATTGAATTGCTTGAGTTCTTAAGGGGAGGATGGGAAGGAAGGAAGAGAATTTGGAACACAAAGTTTTAAAAATCAATGTTACGATTTGGTTTTCCATGTAAGGTGGGGAAAATTCTAAAAGAATGAATGAATAAAGGTATAGGTATATGTATATGGGTATGTATATGGGTATGTGTATGTATATGCGTGTATGTATATGTATATATGTCTGTATATCTGAGTCCCTCATCCTTTTTTTTAAATGCTAAAACCAGATCCATACACAATCAAAGAACTGTGTCTTGCAAGAACCCAGGACTGTCCTATTAATGTTACAGGCATTTTAAATTAGACCGATCTTTTTCAGTTATCCAAGATGCATCATATACAATAACATACACTGACAAGCATACTCATGGTTACTGCACTACAGTGTGTCACTTTCATCTTAAAACCTAAGGCTAGTTATTTAACCCTAATTCTAGACTGTTCCATTATAATTACCTGGACAGTGTGGTTAACACTAGAGAAGGACCAGGCCCATCAACTGATACAAAAATGTGTTTGGTCATTTGAGGTATTCTTTTTTTTTTAATGTAACACTGATTTAGGCCAATGGTATCTTTTATTTTTATTTTGTTTTTATTTTAATTTTTAATCATAACAGTATTTTGTTATTTTCCAGTTATATGTAAAGATAGTTTTCAACAATTGTTTTTAAAAGACTTTTGGTTCCAATTTTTTTCTCCTTCCCCCCCTTTCCTCCCTCCTCCCCAAGAGAGAAAGCCATCCAATATAGGTTATTTATGTATAAATACATTAAACATATATCTACATTAGTCATGTTGTGAAAGAAGAATCAGAACAAAAGGGAAAAACCTCAAAAAAGGGGAAAAAACAACAAAAATTAGAAACAGTATGGTTCAATCTGCATTCAGAATAATCCACAGTACTTTTTTCTGGATGTGGAGAACATTTTCCATCCTGAATCCTTTGGGATTGCCCTAGATCATTGTATTGCTGAGAAGAGCCAAGTCTATCACAGTTGATCATCATACGATGTTGCTGTTACTGTGTACAATGTTCATCTGGTTTCAAGGTATCCTTAAATCCTGGTGCTTTTATTAAAGACCAAGATGGTCCATTTTCTTTGCAAACACACATCTGACTCTTACTTCCCCAAATACAACAAATGCCAGAAGTGACATGAAGTAATTTTACTGTTCTCAGTAAATCAAGGTTTTCCACATTTCTACCTCCAACAACACCAAACCTTAGGTGTCCTTTAGCACCCCAGACTTAAAGCTAAAGGTGACCTTGGAGGTCATTCAGTTCAACTCCCTCAAAAGAAGCAGTTGAGACTCCATGAGGTTGAAATGATATGCTCCCAAGTGACACAAACACTAAATGACACAGCCAGAATTGGAACCTAAATCTTCTAACTTTAGCTAAAGTCCACTCCACAGTGCTTTGTCTCTCTCTTTCACAAGATGGGGAGATTTATCACCTACCATTGCTCAAATTACCTTATGATTGCCTTTTAAACTTTGGACAGGTTCCAGTTTTGACTCTGCGTGGGCCATTCAAATACTTTCCCACCATGAAATCTTACATCCAACCAATGAAATATCAGTTCTTGACTGAATATAACCAGTTAATTCTAGGATCCACAATCCTTGCCAGTATTTTCCTGTCATTTATCATTATGAGTCTGAAATTCGCAGTCATTCCTGTCAGAAGCTGGCAGGAAACAACCTCTGGTTATATTAACTGACAGGGCTTGTCCTGGACAACCCCAAAATTCAGACATGTAGGGGTTGTTGTTGGTTTTGTTTTTTTCTCCTTTGTTTCTGGCTGAATCCCTGAGCTATGAACCACGGTCTGTCACAAGTTTACCGAAATAAGACAACGTCCTTGAACATCTTGACATGCTAAAAAGAGCTTTATTAATGTGTATCAAACCACTCTCAACACAGTGCCTCTGGGCTCTAAAAAGAGAGAACTTCTCCATCTAATTATACAAAAGAAAAACACATGAACTGATTCAATAGGATTCAATCCCTCAAACATTTAATGAGTGTCAGCTATTGGACAGGCACTGGGCTAGGCACGGCACATACGAAGGCCAAAATGAAACCATTCCTACACATGTGGAACTTATATTCTATTGATCATCAACAGTGAGAGTAGAACCATAACTAGGGTAAGGTATTTGGGGTATTGCCCAAGATTTAAAGGGTGCCAGAAGCACAGTCCTTCGATGGCAGAGAAACAAGTAATTTAAGCATAAATTTATCAAGAATAACACAGAAATTTGTTTTGCATGGCTTCCTATTTGTAATGGGTGTTCTATTTCTTGCCTTCTTGATAAGTGAAGGGAAGGGTTGCAGGAGAGAGAGAATTTGGAACTGAAAACAAAATTGAATTTAAAAAAGAGAATTAGTTAATATATGAAACTACCAAACGGTAGTTAAACTCTTGCTCAGTTTGTCCTCGTGGGAATCCAGGTTTTTCTCTCTCTCTCTCTCTCTCACACACACACACACACACACACACACACACACACACACACACAGAGTTTGCCCCAAAAAGGCATGTTTCCTGTCCCTTACTTTAAGCCACATTTCATGCAAATGTTACCTACATACAGCCAAGAGTGTGAATGTCTAAATATCAAGGTACCCAGTAAAGCTAAAATGTTGGTAGCTATAAGAAGACAGCAGTATACTATAAGTGTTGATACAAGAAAAGTGTGAAGGATATACTATTAAGTGAAATCTCAGGGAACAAACCATCTGAGGAATGGTTCTCTATAGAAAAGAAATCTCTTAGTCTAGGTGAATTCATCTCACCTTAGGGAAGAGGAAAGAGCTCAAGCCATATATAAATGCGCTTGTTCAAATCCCACCTCTCATCCTTACTGCTATGTCAGCTTAAGCAATCAATCAGCAAGCATTGTTTAAGTATTTACTATTTGTAGGTGGTTATTTGGCCTCCTGGGTCTCAATGTGCTTATCTGTAAAAGAAAGGAGTTAGACTAGATGGCCCTCTGAGGTCCCTTACATTTCTTAATCCATTGAAAGCCAGATGTTGATGCTCACAGCTGGGTTCATCTTGGGTGGGGTAACAAAGCAGATTAGAGGTACCCAGAGGATCAATTGTATCGGGCTTCTGATGCCAAGGTTATAACCCATACATCTCATTTCCCTTATTAGCTAGAAAGCTTCATTGGGGAGGGAGCTGCCTTGTCCTTCTTTTCATCTCCTGGGCTTACACGCAGTAGGTGCCCTGTGAGTATCTCTGGATGATGATGAGTAAGAGAATATGATATCTCAGGGGCAGCTAGGTGGTGCAGTGGATAGAGCACTGACTCTGGAGTCAGGAGGACCTGAGTTCAAATCCGACATCAGACGCTTGACACTTACTAGCTGTGTGACCCTGAGCAAGTCACTTAACCCCAATTGCCTCACCAAAAAAAAAAAGAGAATATGATATCTCTCTGTGAGGTTCCATCAACATCAGGGTTATGAGGACTTAATGTAACCAACACTTATAACTAAAACAAAGCAAGAAATAGTGCCTCTCTCTTAACCCAGAATTCTGTCTGAGCAAAGCACAGCTATAGTCAGAAGACTCATCGGTTATTCTTTTGGTTTGAGAAGAATAATCCACCTGAAGGCCCAGGCCCATTGGGATCTCTCCTCCATTCTACCCACTAATGCTTTTCTTAATGTTCCCAGGTCTTTGAAGGGCTAGATGAGAAACAAAACAGAGCGAGGGGCAAGGTCTGGGCTGGAGGATTCAGCCCCCTCATGACCGATGCCTCCTCCTCTCCAGGAATCAGTCTCCATGATCACCCACTCTCACCCCCTGCCACAAGCCAATCTGGGCCTAATAGCTTCTCCATTAATGAAAAGGCAGGAAGCACGCACAAGGGCCATGCCTCAAAGCAGAGGTACAGACTGTAAAATTGTCTGCTGGGCAAAACAGGAGTCCAAACAGTCTCATTTAAAAGTCACTCCATGTTCCGGATTTCCCAGAGTGACTTCCAAATCGGCAGTGTCAGGTTAGTGTTAATTTCCCCAGTTAGTCATAATGAGCTTAAGGATGTGCCTTCCCCCAATGCTCCAGCCCGAAGTGCTATTTTTGCACCAGAGGCCGGGTGTACACACACTCCCAGACTCCCTAGCTCTTATGAATGGAACTCTACCCCCCAATCAAAGGATTATGGGATTCAGAAGTAGAGAAGAATGTAGAGATCCTCTTGTCCAACCCCTTTCCTTTTACAGAAAGCAGGTGTGACATTTGCCAAAATCTCATGCCAGAAGTTCAGAAGCTGCAGGCCCTGTCCTATATTTATTTGCCAACACAAAGCTCCATCTTCAGAGAGGCACGGAAAATAAAGCATAGGAAAAGAAGACCAAATTTTAAGGTGGGGGGGAGTCATTAATAAAAACACCACCTGGTGGCATCAGGCACCTTTGATTTCTCATCCGTTACCACATGATGCCTTCAAGATACAAAGCACAATAAGGTATTAAGTCAACAGGAGCAATAGATCCAGCGAGCAAAGAAACTCATTAATAACCTGTTTGCCCTGATATTTATATCACCTCTAATATTTCTCCCACAGCTTCGCTAAAGCCTGAAGAAGCAGCTCTCAGCTAGGCGATGGCTGACAAACTCAAGTCACATTTCAAAATAAATGGAGTGAAGCTCTGGGGGGAACAAAATGAAGAAGGAAAAAGAGGAGAGATTCATTAGCTTTCGTGGAGCGAGAAGCAGCAAGGACCAGAAGAATATGATGCATTTCTCATTAGCCGTAAATGCGAGGGATGAATTAAGGAGCATTAATGTTTTCTGCCCTTAACCAAGCATAAGAATTGTGGAAGGCGAAGGGGTAGGGGAGAGAGAGAGAAAAAAAGGAAAGCAAGGTTTACATCTGGGAGGTGATTAATGACATGACTTCCTTTATATTTCAGCAATTAAACACCCAGAAGATGCCTGCTGGGCATTTCACTTTGCTCCTGTACCTGCAACAAACAGAAGCCACTGGAAACATTTTTTCCCCAAACTGACAGATTTTAGAAATGATGATTTGGGGGCTGCCACGAATCATCCCAATTGTACCTCATTGATTATTCCTGCTGGCAGGGCAGAGGGGGAAAATAACATACAAGTGGAAATTCATTTAGAGAAAATTAGTGACCAGTGTGCTGGGAAGGGTGAAAAGGGAAGGATTTCCTGGGCAGAATTACATCCCCTTTATTCCTCTTGGAAACCCTTTCTGCCCCACCCCCTCCCCATGCTGGGATTCAGCATGACTTGGCAGCCCCAGCTGTTGCATGGGACCAACAGCTGGGGGAAGGGTGGGGTGGAGGTACAGGGCTGGGCTGGCTTTTTTTTTGCTCCTGACATAATAGGCAATATACATGGGAAGTTATGATATGTTCAGTCAAGTCATCAACAAGCATTTATTAAGCGCCTATGATGTGCCAGGTACCATGCCAAAGCACTAAGGATACAATAAATGGCAGAAACAGTTCCTTCCCTTGTGGAGCCCACAATCTAACTTAATGTAACTTAAAATCTAATGTGTAAACAAACATGTCCAAATAAAATACTACACACCGGACAAATGATAGACAGTCTCAGAGAGACAACGCTAACATTAAAGGACAAGCGGGAAAGCTTCTTGCAGAAGGTAGGATTTTAGCTGCAACAGAGTCTAAGAGAAAGGAGGAGATGGGTCAAATACAATTCTGGTAGCTGGCTGGTAGAATGAATGACCACAGCCTACCCATTTCCATACCAAAGGTTTACATAGAAATCCATGTTGATGGCATACATCCATATGTGTACTCAAATATTCCCAGTCCAAAATATGGAAGAACAGAAGACGGGAAGGGAGAGGAAAGAAGGGTGTGGGGAGCTGTAGACTCCCAATGGAAATCTCATAGCACGGATGAAGTGGGGGACAGGGGTGGAGGCTGATTTTTAAAAGCAATTTCTGAGGTTATTTTAGAGGAAATTAAGGGAGTTTCCATTTTTTGCTGCTTATCCATGGGGCTCAGATCAATACCCACCTCTTTCATGAAGTCTTCAGTGACTGTTCCAACTCTCATTGATTTTCCTATCCTCTGGACCCCTACAGCCATGAAAATCTTCCACGTAATTTAGCACCTAATTGTATGCTGTCTTGTATTCTCTAATTGTTCTCTGGCTTGACTTTGTCTCAATTATTGTAGTAACACTCTTCTATTAAAGGAAATGGGGTCCAATGTTACCATTGTCAGAAGCTTTGGTATTAGGGCTACAGGATGAATTCCATATGGGAATTCTACCCATTCTCCCCTTCCCTAGTTTCTCATCACCACCTAATATCCCCATCTCCCCATCTCCCCATTTTCCTCCGTGTCTCTGTCTCTGTCTCTCTTTCTCTCTCTTCCCCCCCCCCCTACAGCTTCACAGGGGCAGTCATCCCTTACTTCACCTCCAGGTTAGGGGTGGGGTAGGACACATGGCTCCTGACTGTTTCAAGATTGTTTTCTACCCAATTATATCAAGTCAAACAAATGGCAGCATGGACCATCTCTTGCTCAGTTCCAAATATGGCTCTCCTCTTAGACCAGGATTTCCCAAACTTTTTGTGTGTATCATGGAACCCTTTGTCAGTATGGTGAAGCTCATGGATCTCAGGTTAAAAAATCCCTGCCTTAGATAGGTCCAGTTCACCAGCAAAAGTCTTTCCCCAGATATGTGGGTGAAAGTGAGGTATCTAAGATGACACCTAGGTTGCAAGTCTGGGAGACTGGGAGATTGCTGGTGCCCTCCATATTGATAGGGGAGTTTGGAATGGGGGAGGTTTGGGGGAGGAAGATCATAAGTTTAGTTTTGGACAGGTTACATTTAAGATGTCTAGAAGACATACCAGCTTGAGATCTCTAAAAGGCAGCTGGAGATGTGAGACTGGTGGTCAGCACAGAGGGAAGGTAAGGCTGGATAAGTAGATTTGGGAATCAGCAGCATAGAGATGCTAACTGAATCCATGGAAGCTGATGAGATGACCAAGTAAAATTGGAGAGAGAAAAGAAGAGAAGGGAAGGGAAGGGAGGGAAAGGAAGGGTGGGGAGGGGAAGTCCAGGACAGAGCTCTGGGGGAAACCCATGGCTCATAGGCATGACCTGGATGAAGATCCAGCAAAGGAGATGGAGGAGTAGTTAGATAGGTAAAAGGTAAACCAAGAGAGAAGATAGTATCAAAGGGAAGAGGGTGATTGACAATGAAATAGGCTGCAGAGAGGTCTTGAAGGATAAGGACTGAGAAAAGGACATTGGATTTGGCAAGTAAGAAATCACCATGGAGCAGCTAGGTGGCGTAGTGAGTAGAACACCAGCCCTGGAGTCAGGAGGACCTGAGTTCAAATCCAGCCTCAGACCCTTAACACTTACTAGCTGTGTGACTCTGGGCAAGTCACTTAACCCCAATTGCCTCACCAAAAAAAAAAAAATCACTGTATTTATAGCAGCTCTTTTTGTGGTGACATTTGGAAACTGAAGGGATGTCTTTCAATTGGGGAATGAATGAACACGTTATGGTGTATGATCATGATGGAATACTATTATGTAGTAAGAAATGTTGAAAGGGATAGTTTCAGAAAAACCTGGGAAGACTTATATGAGCTGATGCAAAGTGAAGTTATCAGAACTAGGAGAACATTATATACAGTAATAGCAATGTTGTAACAATAATCAACTATGGAAGACTTAGCTACTCTGATCAATACAATGATCTATGATAATTCCAAAGGGCTCGTGATGAAAAATGCTATCCACCTGCAGAGAAAGAACTGATGAACTATGAGTACACATTAAAATATATTTTTAGTTTATTTTTTCCTGATTTTTTCTCAATGTGGTTAATATGGAAATGTTTTATATAACTTCTTATGTATAATGGATATTGAATTTCTTGTTTTCTCAATGGTTTGGGGAGGATGGATGGAGGGAGAGACTTTGGAACTGAAAATGAAAATGAAAGATTAGATTAACCTCCATCTCCCCCCAAACAAGAAATCATTGGTAACTTTGGAGAGAGGAGCTTTGGATGAATGATGAGGTTGGAAGCCAGACTGTAGAGAGTCAAAAAGAGAATGAGAGAAGAGGAAGTGGAAACATTTATTGTAGATGACCTTTTCAAGAAGTTTAGCCACAAGAGGCAGGATACATATTGGACAATGGCTAGTGGGGATGGAAGGATCAAGAGATTTTGTGCATAGGGAAAACGGAAGGGCATGTTTGTAGGATGTAGGGAAGCAGCTGGTACACAGGGAAAGACTGAAGATAAGTGAAAAAATGGAGAAGACAGAGAGGACAAATATTGGAAGAGATGGGAGGGAATGGGATCACTTAAGCATGTAGAAGCCTCAGCAAGGAGAAGAGCCACTTCATGTGAGAGAGAGGTGAAGAATGAAAGAGTGGCAGAAGGCATCTCAATGATGGAAGATAAGGAGAAAGGGAGAAGAGGGAGCTCTTGAGGAAAAGCCTCTTTTTTTGTAAAATATGAGACAAGGTTCTCAGGTGAGAGAGTGGGGGGGGGGGAAGGGGAGCCAGGAGAGGTTTGAGGAGGCATGAAAAGGTTTGGAAGAGCTGCTGTGGAGAGGTAGATAGTGAATTAATTAAGGAGGTGTAGTGAAGGCTCAGTTGAAGTTATGTAACATAAATCTGTCCTGAATCCAGTTAGGATGGTTGTCTGATTTTCTCCATCTTCATTCAATAGTTTGTGTATAGGAACAAAGCCAGAGAATGATGGGAATAATCCAAAGCTGTGACTTTACAGGGAACAGTTAGCAATATGATAAAGGAACAAAGAACTCAAGAGAAGAAGATGGTATAGAGTTGAACTGGTTTACAAAGGGATCAATATGGGGAAAAGGAGTTTGATGACCTGGGAGAGAACTATGGAGGAGGTGAGAGACTGGAGGTCCCAATATGGATGAAAAGTAGGATTTGGGATTAGCAGGAAGAGGAAGACATAGAAATCGAAAAGACTGTGATAAGCTAAGGAGATTTTGATGTTCATGAACATGGAGGTGGTGCATTTATGGGTGATGACGTGATCCAGGATATAACTATCTTTGTGTGTGGCCCAGGTGGGGTGGAGGAATAAGTCATGAGAAATGAGGAAATTTATGACCCGAGGGGTTAGGAGATTTAAAGAAATACCAACATGTTGGTTGAAGTCCCCTAGTATAAGGACAGGAATTGAGGAAAAGAGAAAGACTGTGAGCCAGGTACTGAATTCATTGAGGAAGGAAAAAGGGTGTCCTAAATCTCTGTAGACAACAGCTACCAGGATTCTGATTGGTTGGTATAATGTATTGTTAATTATTATCCAATTCCCCAAATGACTTTCAGTTTCCATGCTCTACAGAGCTACTTACTGGTGATGAGGGGAGAGAGGGGACAAAAGGGATCAGCACAGTAATCAGTATTTGCCACTGTTGAGCAATACATGTAGATAGAATAAAGCAAAGACTAGACCTGTGATTTTGTTAGTATAGGGAACTCCTTGGTGAGGAAACTCCTTCTTCCAATGCAGATCTACCCCCTTTCGGCAACTTACAGTCTTAGAGAATTCCCTACAACTCTAAGAGGTTAAGTGACTCATCCAGAGTCATACAACCTCTGACTGCCTTTCTTCTTTTTATTATTATTAATAAGCATTTGCTCACATTTATGTAGCACCTTATAGGTTAAAAATCTTTTTTTTTTTTTGAGGCAGGGTCTCCCTCTCTTACCCAGACTGGAAGTGCAGTGACCACTGATGGGCCAGATGCTAATAATGATTAGCACAAAAGCTTTGACCTGCTCTATTTCTGACCTAGGCCATTTCTGATCTCCTTAGGCAGTCTGGTAGTCCCTTCCCCCCACTCCGTGGAGCTCACCATATTGGTGCCAGATTTAGTGTTCACATGCAATTGGCATCAGTCCTACTGTGGCTCAGTAGTCCTGAGTGATCCACCAGCCTCAGTCTCTCCCATAGCAAGCATGCTAACAAGCACTTTCCTCAAAAGGACCTGGCAAGGCATAAATATTACCACACTTTCATAGATGACGAAACTATGGGGGCTTCCTTGAGGTTAAACCACTTGCCTAGTGCGCACCTATCTAGTCAATAGCATCACTGGGACTCAAATCTGGGTCTCCTGACTTCAAGCCCAGTGTCCTTCCCACTAGGACACTTTAAATGCTGTGGGCAAGGTCGAGCTCAACTACATCAGCAGGCCCAACATCCCAGCTGGCTGAAGCACAGCAGCTGCTTCCCTTGGGCTGAGAGCCACAGTTAGTGTCAGCATCTCACTATCTCTAGGCTGTTTCTTCTTGAAGCATGCGTCTGCCCAGTGAGGTACCAGGTGGAGACCATCAATGAGAGAGAGCAGATAGGGCTCTGATGCGGGTTTTCTTGATTTCAGACAGAGCTGACTCAGAGAGGACCAGAAATTAGCCTGAGCTATGTAATTGCAAAGCCCCAGGATAGATCATGTTAAAAAATGTTAGGGGATAATAATCCCAAACATCACATTAACTCCAGTTCCATTACTGGGAGTAGAAAATTAAAAAAAAAAAAAGAAATTAACGTCTTTTACTAGTCCCCATAATTTGTGAACACAAACAAGCCCACAAGATCAATTTTGCCTATTTATGTTTTCATCCTAGGATAAGTTTCTTCAAGATAATGCAGCTAATTCCATGGTGATCCTGCTGGGGGCAAAGACAGGCAACTGAATTAATTTCTCAAATGAGTATTAGAATAAGTTGTATATTTCCTTTGTTTGCATTAAATTAAAATTGCAGATACCCCTTCAAATTGAGCCATAGTTGTGTGAGCTATGGAGCAATGTATATGAAAGAACTAAAAGAGATTGTGCATAGTTGTAAGATCAGAGCCTGCTCCAGGAGTCCTGACTCTGCCTCTAATGAGCTGTTTGTGCAATCACTTGAATTACATGTTCTACATTCCTGGACAAGCCAGTGGAATCACGTAATTGCCAGGGTCTCTGTGAGCCTCAGTTTCATCATCTATGAAAGGGGAACAAGAGTACTTGAAGTAATACCTCAAGGGATTGTTGTAAGGAGAGCTGTGCTAACACGTCTATGATACTTCAAGGATTTGTGATTTAGCAGGGTGGCTACCTCCCTCTGCTAAGCAGATTTCAGCCCTTCTGCAACTTATCTAGTCAATAGCATCACTGGGATGTTCTTCTAAAGCTACTGCAGCCAGAGATTCATCACCCAAAGGAAGCCCTTGTGATGAGCCTCTCTGAGTGATGCTCTGAGAAATGACATCCGGGCTACCATCAGTCCTGAAGTCAATGCTGCTCCCGCCAGACAGGACCTGAAAAGACTTGCACTGTACTGACACAGCCTTGAAGAACTCAGGGCTACCTCCACTCCACTATGAGGCATTCAGGGAAGACTATAACCTATGCAGCTCTCTATCCTTAGGAGTAGGGATAGGGTTGGGGTTGTTATTCTTAGTCAGTCACATCTGACTCTTCATGATGCCATTTGGCATTTTTTTGGCAAAGATACCAGAGTGGTTTGCTGTTTCCTTCTCCAGCTCATTTAACAGATGAGGAAACTGAGGCAAACAGGGTTAAATGATTTGACCATGGTCACATAGCTGACAAGTGTCTGAAGTCATATATTGTGAATCCAATCAGTCTACTATGTGCTGGGTACTGTAAAGATAGGAATAGGGGCTAGATATGTGAGTTCATTAGCATAGGGATATCCCAGATAAGGAAAATCCCTCCACCAATGCAAGTTCACACCTGTAGTCATAGTGAGTTTCCCAGTATGAGTCTGAGGCTGAATTTGACCCTATGTCTTCCTGGCTTTTAGGTCAGCTCTCTAGCCACAAAGGCACCTTTGCCTTTGTGAGCTGGAGATCCAAAGATAAAAAAGGAAAAACAAGGCCCTGCCCTCAAGGAGCTTACAAAGAGTGAGATAAATGAAGTAGAACTTCCCTAGATGTGGTCCCTCCAATATTTCTAAGCAGCTCATGGACTTAGATTGAAAAAGACATTTGATTACTAGTAATCAGTGAATTAAGCTTCTCCCTACCAATCTGGGCTGGGGCCTTGGACTGATTCACAATGGGATTGTCTCACAAAGTCAGCAAGTTAATCAAAATGTTAACTTCCATACCGTGCTTTACATTTATACTCACAAAGCTATCTCACCTATTCCTCATGATAACTCTGGGCGGCATGTAGGGCAAATATTATTCTTCCCACTTTACAAAGGAGGATCAGGAGGGTGAGAGAGGTGGAGTAATTTGCCCATGCTCAGACAGTTTGTAGATGGCTGAGGTTGGGGCTTGAAGCAGGTCCTCTGCCTCCAGAATCAGTGTTCTCTCCCTTATACCTAGCAGGCTCCCTCAAGACAGACTGAAGCAATGCGTTGTGGAGGAAAGCAATTAACTAGCTATAGACTATGGGAGTGGGGGTGGGGAGAAAGCTTTATGTACTTTTTTTTCTTAAAGGCAAAAATTCAAAAAGCCCTTATGGCAAAATGACTCCCTTGGAGGGTAACAGGTAACATGAATAAATCTATATGAAATAAATGTAATGTAAATTAAGGGGAAGGGGGAGCACTAGCAGCTTGGGGAGGGGAATCAATAAAAGGCTTCTTGTAAAAGGTATTGATTGAGCAGAGTTTTGAAAGAAAATAAGGGATTCTAAAATGTGGATGGGAGAAGGAAGCGCATTGCAGGCATGGGAGATAGTGTAAAAGCTTCAAGATGGGAGATGGATGTGTGAGTAACAGCAAGATAATCAGTGTGGCTAGACAGAAGATTACAGAAAGGGGAGTAATGTATAATAAGTTAGGAAAGGTAGTTTGGTGGCCAGAATGTGAATGCCTTTAAAAGCTTAACAGCAGAGCCACTATTGGTTCCTTAAGGCAACAAGGAACCATTGGAGTTTATTAAGTAAGGAAATGGCATGGTCATGCTTCTGCTTTAGGAAAATCACTTTTGAGGGAAAGACTTGAGTCTCTGTGAGCCTCCCAATTGGTCTTCCCAATTATTGCCGTAATCTAGGCAAGAGCTAATGAGGGCCTGGACAAGGTGGTAGTTATAAACTGTAGAAAGTGTAATTTACTTTCTTTTTTAAAATTAAAAAAAATGTATTTAAAATTTTCTTTTGTAATTTACTTTCAAATAGCCTCACAAATACATTTTAAAAATCATCTCAAGCTACTTATTAATGCATATGGCTCCTGTTAGACTATAAATTCTATGAGGTCAAGGACTATACCAGTTTTTATCTTTGCCATTTTCAAGGCTAGCTCAAGGGATCATGGTGGTTGGTGACCACTGAGAACAATGGGGATGGGTTCCATGATAGGCCAGATAGATGCTAGTCATAACAGAAGGTCAGGAAGTCTATCTTTGCCTCAGGGTAGAAGCAACCTAAAGAAATGACAAGGGAGTATTTCAGGCCCTTTATGCTGACAGTGAAATGGGTCAAGGGCAAGGGTAGAACTTTCCCAGACAGAAGCCCCACTGGCCTCAAAGAAAAAGGCAGCAGAGGCATCTACTAAGTATGGGCAGGTCATCTGAACTGACCCAGACTGCTCAGGGATATCTATAGGCGCTCAAAGAGAGGAGTGCCATCGTGTGGCAGGATAACTCTCAGACAGAGAGTTATGAAAATTCCAACAGATTGATGAGAAGGAATATCAACAAGAAGAGGGTTCCATTCTTTCAACTGTGACAGTTAATCTAGCTGTCATATTCATCATATGATATAATTGTCATACTCTGGTAGGGTTATTTTTGTATTTTGTTTTATTTTACGTTCTCTTAGTAAATCTCTCATTGAAAAACCAAACCTTTGTCTCACTTGAGTTCTATCTCCCACTCGATGCTTTTCCACTCACTGCTGTGCAAGCCCAGAATGCATCCCCCTCATTATCTCTGCCTTCCGACTTCCTCCAAGACACAGCTAGGCTCTTTCCTGGTTTACCCCTTCTCCTCCCCCCCCAAAGGACCTTCCTTTTGAGATGACCTCCTATTTACACTGTCTGTGTACATACATACATACACACACGTACAAACACATGTGTATACATATACATATACACATATACATATATATACATATACATATATATATATATATCTTCTACGTATACAGTTGTTTTCATGTTGTCTCCCTCATTAAAATGTTAGCTCCTTGGGGACAGGGACTGAGTTTACGCCTTTCTTTTTATCTGCAGTATTTAACATTATGCTGACATATAGCAGGTGCTTAATAAATGCTTGTCGACTTACTGAAGGAATAAAGTATTTGTCTACAAGTAGATCTCAAAAACCCAGGAAGAATCTGAATACTTTCAGAATTTAATGGAAGCAAGAAAGGAGCCTCCCACTCCATTCTTTCTCAGTAGAAGGGAATGGTTTCTGTGCATGTGATCAATCTTGGGTCCCTTCCTGGCAAACGGGAACAGTGAAAACAAACAGCAGATAACTCGATGGAGAGCCAAAGAGCAACTCTTCCTAATACACTTTCTATTGCTCTGCCTCCCTGAACTAAGGGAAGACAATTCACTTTAATTGGCAGAGCTGATGTGACAGGACAGACATCAATTATGAAGACCGATTCCATTGATCAAATCAGGTCACCTGAAAACCCCCACAGATCCTTAATAGGGTAGTGGCCACCCCCGAGTTTCATTACCTAGAGGAGAGCAAGAAGAGATGTTTAGTTTCTGTACTAATGAGATATATTTCTGATCATCATTCAATAGGAGAAATTCTCATTGAAAGTTTGAAAATTAATTGATGGTAGGTACTATCCTAAAAAACTGAAGCATACAAAGTACAAAATGTACCAGACCCACATAAATGTCCATATATATATGTGTGTGTGTGTGTGTATGTATATTTGTATATGTGTGTATCTAGGGCCATGCAAAGACTTTTATTTTAAAGAAGGGTATCCCAGATTTTCAGACAGATGTTTTCCTTCTGTGGATAAATCTTTTCTGATTGGATTTTTTTTGTGGGCTCTCACCCATCTTTGTCTTTGCCTCTCCGAAAAGCAGATCTGCTCCTTTGAAGAATGCCCAATTAAACAGATGTGTGGAACGCCTTCATTCATGGATGATACAAATCCCTTAAGGCTAAAAACCAGTTGAAATGAACTAACTATTTCTCAACCAACTTCCCTCCAAAAGAGACTTATTTCCTTCCTAATCTACCATAAAATTATGCAGGTAAGTGCTATGACATTCATTTTCCCTTTCAAATCTGCACCTGTCATTTCAACACAGTATTTTTTTATGTTTTAAAATGTTTTATTGATGCTCTTTTAAAACATGTCTATCACTCTCCACTTATCCACTTCCCTGATCTTAGTAGAAACCATCCCTTGTATCAAATGTACAGTCAAGCAAAATAAATCAATACATTGGAGCAATAGAAACAGCAAGCTGGCACAATGGATAGAGCACTGGGCCTGAAGTCAGAAAGACCTGAGTTCAAATCCAGCCTCAGACACTTCCTACCTTGTAACCCTAGGCAAGTCACTTAACTCCTATCTGCCTTGGTTTCCTCAACTGCAAAATGGAGTCAATAATAGCATTTACCTTCCAGGGTTAAAATTGTGAAAATCAAATGAGATTATTTTGGTAAAGAACTTAACACCATGCCTAGTACATATTAAGAACTTAATAAACCCTGATTCTCTTCTCCTACATTGGCCTGAAAACATCTCATTCTGTACCTCCAGTCAGTCACCTCTCTAATAATGGGTAGAAACCTATATATTTTCATCTAAGTTATAGCAGTTCTTCCCCAAGTTTCAATGGTGTAAAGTAGCTGGCTCATACAGAGTATGATCACACTTATAGAAGATATATAGGAAGGAATGCATTTGACTGAGAAGGATGTATGGATTCTTCTTTTCATTTTGTATACCCCATAGTGGGATGTCTTAATTTTGCAACAAGAGATAGAATCGCTAAAAAGATTGGGTTACAGTAGCCAAGAAGACATTTGCTGGAAGTTAAAGATTTAATGGGATGTTGACAGCTATCCATCACTTGGGCTAAGCCCTCAGAGGCTGCTCAGAGAGGGGAGGGAGGGGGGAAAAGGGGAGGAGGAGGCTTCTGCCAGCAGTAGCTGTCTGGGGCAATCTTTACCCCTTTTGAACACCCTTTGCCCTTCCTTAATTCCATTTTAACAGCTAAATAACACCTTGTAAAAAGTGAGGAAGGGTGTGAGCAAAAACACTGATATCTGATTTTTTTTTATATCTGGAAACAGCTACTTATTTCTTACAAAGAGACACAAATATTTCACACTGTATCAAGTATACAACAGCAACATAGCTACCAACTACTAGCCACAGAAAGCAAGCTTGTGTGATAGATAAAAAGTTGGACCTAGAATCAGGAAAACCAGTATTCAAATACTTACTAGTTGTTTGACCTTGGGTAAATCACTTAACTGCTATCTGCCTCAGCTTTTTCATATGTAAAACAGATAATAATACCTACCTCCCAGGGTTGTTGTCAGGATCACACGAGATAGCATTTGTTTATTTATTTATTTATTCATTTTTTTGCAGGGCAATGAGGGTTAAGTGACTTGCCCAGAGTTACACAGGTAGTAAGTGTCAAGTGTCTGAGGTCAAATTTGAACTCAGGTCCTTCTGAATCCAGGGCTGGTGCTTTATCTGCTGCACCACCTAGCTGCCCCCAACAAGATAACATTTGTAAAGTGCATTCCTCTGCAAACCTTAAAGCATTTTACAATTGCTATTATTATTACTACCAACCAACTACAGCTCAATTTAATTCAGAATAAAATTAATTCTCTACTATATTCATTTTGAAAGATTTAAGAATTCTAATCAACTCCATGATCAGTTGTGATTCCAAAGGACCAGTGATGAAGAATACTACTACCTACTTCCTGACAGAGAAGAGATGGACCCTATACATATAATGTTTGTTTTGTTTCTTGTTTTATGTCCTTCATTCTCCAAGAGAAGCATGACATTGGGGTGATGTCATGGCTTGCAGTAAATTGGATTTGAGTGAGGGAGGGCTTTGCAAGGTCACCAACCTCACTATCTCCTCCAGAGCCACTTGGGTCCAGTGGCAAGATATCCATCAGGACAAATAGAGAAGGCTCCTAGGATGTTTGAAGCAATTGGGATTAAGTGGCTTACCCAGGGTGACACAGCTTACATATAATATAACACATTTTTTGATATGGTCAATGTAAGAATCTGTTTTGCATGAATATGCTTATTTGTTAAAATGATTTTTTCCCTTTTTTCTTTCAGTGGGGGAAAGAGGGTAGGAAGGAAAATAGAACCTTGATAATGTTTTGAAGTATTTTTTTAAGTAACACTTTTCCAGATATTTTACTAGGCACTGGAAATACATATACCAAGAATTCCTTTTCTTGATGCCATGGACCCCTTTAGCAAGGACAGCTAGATGGCACAGTAGATAGAGTGCTGGACCTGTAGTCAGGAAGATTGATCTTTCTGAGTGCAAATCTCATCTCAGAAACTTACTAGTTGTGTGACCCTGGGCAAGTCATTTAACACTATTTGCCTCCATTTCCTCATCTGTAAAATGAGTCAGAGAAGAAAATGGCAAACCACTCCATGGGATCTTTGCCAAGAAAACCCTTAATGGGGTCATAGAGAGTCAGACATAGTTGAAATGACTCAACAATAACAACAATCGTTTTGCAGTGTGGTGAAGCCTGTTTAACCATTCTCAGAATAATATTGAATAATTAAGGCAATATTAAATTTCAGGTGGAGATAGTGAAAATTAGGATACAATTTTTCTTGTCCAAATTCACAGGCCTCCTGAAATGTATCTGCAGACCCGTTGGTGGTCTCTGGACTCCAAGGTTAAGAGCCTTTGACACAAACAAAGAAAATTAATAGTGCTTGCCCTCCAAGAGCATATGTTCAACTTCGGTGAAATGTACATACATACACACACACACACATACACACACACACATATACATATATGTTTGTTACAAGGTAAAAAGTGATCAACATAAAAGAGATCCAATCAAAATGCTCCAAGAAAACCAGGGAGTGAGAAAGCATAAATCCCCAAGATGATGAATTAAGGATTTATGGAGGAGGTAGTATCTGAGCTGAACCTTGAAGGAAGATCAGGATAGTGGAGAGGAGGTGAGTGTGTGCTCCAGGCTTGGGGGGAAATGTACAGAAGAAAGAGATGGAATGTCAATTTCAATGAACTGATGTAATGTAGTTTGGCTAGCATAAAGAGTGGGTTAATGTGAAATAAGGTTGGAAGGGCAGGCTGGAGACAGACTATGCAGCTGGTAGATCTAGCAGGTCAAGCTTGCATACACTCTGGTCTCCAATCATCTCAATTGGGCTCAGGGCCAGAGCTTCAAAACCAAGTGTATTAACTTCCCATGGGACTAGAACCAAGATTCCATAAGACCTAGGTGTGAAGGTCCAACTCTCAGGTCTTGGGTGGGGGGTTCCTGGTTCAGGTAGGGAGGAACATAGGTGATGGGTGTATAGTGAGATGGCTCAGGTGGCTGGCTGGATGGGACATGAAACTAAAGCATGATCTTCAAGGGGAAATAAAAGAATTTCCTTGTCGTGATGAGAGCCCATTGAATTTGTTGTGGTCGGCATGGTTTTATGACTTCCTCCAGCTCTGCTCAGCAACCAGGAGTAGGAAAAGCAAAAGAAGGGGATAATGGGAGTAATTCGGGGCTGGGGTTTGGCACGGGTTAAACCAAAGAATCTGAGAGTTGATGACAGTATGAAGTTGAATTGGTTAATTATAGGGTCAAGATTAGGAAGGAAGGCATTAAAAATGATTCAGTAGAACACTGTCATCTTAAGGTCTCCTCTCAGACATGGTGTCTCCCATAAGCGTCAAAATCATAGAAGATCCTCTAGAAAGGCTTCTTTATTCTCCTCAATGTAGTAAGTGATTTACATCAATTAAACAGTCTTAGGATTAAACTTCCCTAGGAAATGGTGATAGTTCAGGTCGGGGTCTCTACTTTGATTCAAATCTCATTTTTTCCATCAAAAATGTTTTAAATAGGCCAGTTTCTAGTTGCCTCATTGCAATTGCTGCTTCACATTTTTATTCTTCCTTCTAGTTTACTATTGATTTTTATCTCTGCTCTAAGAAGCAGATATTCAACTGTATATGGAGAGTGAATTTAAAAGTGACTTCCTCATAAGTAACCAGTCATTTCCCATCTGTTAGAATATAATCAATTTCATTTTTTATGTTGCTGGTGCTTGTCATGTCTAGTGGCTGCAGGTTTCTCTCTGGGTGGGTCTCTCTCTCTCTCTCTCTCTCTCTCTCTCTCTCTCTCTCCCCCTCTCCCTCTCCCTCTCTCTTTCTCCCTCCCTCCTTCCCTCCCTCCCTTCCTCTTCCCTTTCTCCTTCCCTATCTCCACTCTTTCTCTCCCTCCTTTCTTGTTCTCATTGTGTGTTTTTTCTCCCTCTCCTGGTTCTCTCCCTCCCCCACTTTCTCCCTTTCCTTCTCCTTCTCCCCCTCCCTTTTTCTTCTCTCTCCCCTTCCTTCCACTGTCCTCCTTTTTTTTTTTACTATTAACCCCCAAAACATTATTTAAGTTGCTTTGCAGGGTGACTTCCTGGACAAAGGTTAAGTAATGGCAACTTGATCCCTTTGGCCAGTTCTAATCCACAGGTCCCTGCTTAGAGCTCCTGCCCTCTGTAGCCATCTTATGCACAGATCTGGCTATGGTGCAGGAGCGCACCAGACTCAACCACTCTCAGTTCTCCTGATGTTATGCTTGGAGACAGAATCTCAAATCAGCCCCTCCCAGTCTTGAGCCTTGACCACTCTGGGATGAACTGATGACTGAAGCATTAGGGACCTTTAATAAGGTCTCTAGGGAAGGGACATGGGGTAAGCTTTTCCAAATCCCAGTGATTTGACTGCAGGAGGGGCCTCCATTGGAGAGTTTACTATGAAGCTGTAGATAGAAATAGGGGCCTAGTGCTTCTGAGGTAGTCACTGGGAGGGGCAGCAAAGGGGAACGTCTGGTGTTCCTGCCTGTGCCAACTCTCTTCTTATAGAATATATTCTCTCTCTCTTTTTTTTTTGCCAGGCAATGAGGGTTAAATGACTTGCCCAAGGTCACACAGCTAGTAAGTGTCAAGTGTCTGAGGCTGGATTTGAATTCAGGTCCTCCTGAATCCAGGGCCAGTGTTTTATCCACTGTGCCACCTAGCTGCCCCCTATATTCTCTCTTAATAAGACTTTTGTATGATCTACTTTTGGATTGGTCTCTCATTTTTTACTCCTGAACTCTGCTGTCCAATATGGTTTTGCCATTCTTTCTTAAGACAACCTTTACACATTAAAGTCACTGAGTGTTAAGTTTATATTGATTGAACATGAAGGCCTTTAATCAAGTTCTTCAAAAAAAATGTCCTTGCTTCCTTATTCTGGGCAACAAATGTTGCTACATAAGCCTCAATCAGCTTCATAGTAGTCTTTTTTCAAATGCATTTCACCATAATAAGAGATGACCAAATTCTTATGAAATTATGCTTCTTCTTATGCACTATAAAGTATATTCTGTGGATATCTTTATTTGGTTCTCCAAAGAGAACCTAAAACCCATCCTTCCATTTAAGCTCAATATCTTTTGGTCTTTAGTGTCATTTATAGTAAGAATATGAACATTAATATGATTTAGTCACACTAGTATACTATGTCCTGATTCATTAATCACTGGACAAGGATCTCATTTTTTAGAGAACCAGCAGTTAAGTTAATGCTTATAGATGATCTAAAAATGTGTGATTATCTGTATCCTCTTTCCACCATTCCTACAGAATTGATAAGAGGCCACACTGGACTGAGGTCTACTGTATATTTTTCTTTGTTTGATGGGTTGACATAGCCAAAAAATTCATCAACAAGGAAACAACCTACTAGTGATGGGATTTTCCATAATTAGGCAGGTCCTCTGAAGGCAGACCTAACCTAACGCTGGGCCCCTATTTATCCTTCCACCCAAAGAGCTGTGACATCAGACCATGCTACACACAGCAGACTATGATGTTGTTGCTGTTCATCCTTCATTTTTCAAAGAGGACCAGTGACATCACAGCAGTTTCACATCCTATGCATCCATCCACCTAGGCCATCTCACCATCTATATACCTTCTTATCATCCGTTCACCCCCTCCTTCCACTGCTTTTCATCTCCCCAAAACAAAACATCCCTCCTTAGTCATCACTCTTCTATTAGAATGTAAGTTTCTTGAAAGCGGAAGTGTTCTCTTTAAAAAAAAGAAGTTTGTATCCCCAGCAAGGTTCTTGGCAAAGTAAGGACCTACACATTTTTCTTTCATTCATTCATTCATTCATTCATTCATTCATTCATTCATTCATTCAACAAATAATAGGCTTGGCAGAATATTAGATTCTTCACACTTTTCAATATGTCTATAAAACAGTATCTGACCATGTATTATGTGCAAAGTCCTTTTTATGCCTTTATCAATGATGCTTTGGTATGTGCATAGTTTATTCTCATAAAGACTTGGTAGAGGTGGGAAAGTAGGCGTATAAATAGAGAGTTATCAATATTTTCTAGGCCACTTCATTCTTGTTGTTATTGTTGATAAGAATAAATCCCATGATTTTTATGTATTTAGCTATCCTCCTTCCTCCATTATTTTGAAAATTAATGCCCCCAGTATAGATTTATATACTTCCATTGTCCAAAGGTCAACAAACTACTGCTAAGGGCTTAGCTCATAAGTTAAGAATGTGTTTTTACAATTTTTAAATACAATAAAACTTTATTTTTAAATGTCAAAAACAATCAGTTCAGGGGCAGTTAGGTGGCGCAGTGGATAGAGCGCTGGCCCTGGATTCAGGAGGACCTGAGTTAAAATCCAGCCTCAGACACTTGACACTAGCTGTGTGACCCTGGGCAAGTCACTTAACCCTCATTGCCCCACAAAAAAAAAAAGAAAAGAAAAGAAAAACAGTCAGTTCATCAGCAGCAAGCCAAAGAATTTTCAGATCCTCTGGTCTACTCCATTAACTTCTAATATTTTTGTTTTGTTTTGTACTGCTTCTGCTTTCTCAAGCAGCACATTGAAGTTTATGGCTCTAGATTTCAAACACAGCACATGGTGAGAGTGAGTCAACTGCAACATATCATCAATGAAGAATGATATAGTAGAAGTAAAGTCTATCATCAGAGATATGTGGGCCAGTCACATATCAGGGGTATGGGATAACCAATGGACAGTCCGAATATTCCATTGGCATCTATATAACATGAGGAAGGTTTATGACATATCTGGCAAACCCCTTGTGACAGGTTCATGGGAAAGCATGGACAAGAGTCACAGGGTTGAGAAGACATGGATCAGTTGGGATCTGAACATCTGGAGAGATCACTGTTCCATAAAAGTATCAAAGAAATAAAGAATGAATTAGAAAAGATGGACTCTGACAAAGAAGATTTAACTCTACTCTCAGTGAGTATAATATCTCATTTATCTTTGTCTCCTACACTACTTAGCATATAGGAGGTAATTAAAGTGTACTGAGTGACTGAATGATTGTATGAATAACAAAATTATTGCCAATTAAAGTCACAAATGAATTACATTGATTCTAGGGGAAAAAAAAACCTTTAGATTCAGTCCCCTAATAATTTTTATAGAGATTAGGATGTTTTTAAGAATGATTCTTTGTCAGTTTTTAGAAGCATGTGGCAAGTGGAAAACCACCTTACTTGAAGTTAGCTCAAGCTATTCCTTTGTGCCCTGCCCCCTGCACATTTACATAGTGCTTTGTGTTCATAATGACCCTCTGAGTTGGGTAGGTCAAGTATTGTCATCACCATTTTAGAGAGGTGGCCGCTGAGATTCAGAGAGTAATGGAGTTTCCCATGGTACTTGGGTACACAGCAGCAGATCTTGGTCTCAAGTCTAGGTCTCCTGATACTCTACTCAGTCAGCGTATGCTATTTCTCCTAGGTGATAACGCCTGGTTCTTTCAATGAGATTGGGAGGGAGTAAGAATTGTTGAATCCAAACAGTTCTATTTAAACTCAAGCACCTCAGAGAGATCCAATCAGTCTCTACCAGCCCTTGAATCCACAACAGAGAAATCTAAACTTCAGTGGTGACTTTAAGATAAAATGTGAAAACGACCATTATCATCATGTCTCCAGGAAGTTGCTTTATATGGATGATTTGAAGCTCTCATCAGCTTTAAAATACAGCCTTAAACTACTGAAATATTTACCAAGAATTTTAGTGATGATCTGGCGTTTGGAATGGAAAATACAATGGGAAAGCACCAGGCATTTTTCCTCCATTGCTACCACCTGTGTGAGGGTTTCTTCCTGGGGGCATAGCCTTCCCTTAACTCCTCTAGTCACTTCTGCTGTGAATTATCAGAATGCTATCTAGCCAACTGATGTAAGTACCTCAGAATTAACCTTACTCCAGATGTATATGTTTTCCAGGGGAAAAAAGAAACTCCTTTCAAGTCAGGAATCACAGGGACACAGAACAGCTGTAAGGCACTACTTAGGCAGGGAAAAAATCATTCTTTCTGGCCTCTTTTTCACTCAAGGCCAGGTCATGACAAACTCCCTAGAAATCTAGCTCATCATTTCTTATGAACCTACTATGTGCTACATGGTGTTAAGTACTGGAGATTGCAAGATAGATAACACAGACTGTTCTTGAAGGGCTATGATGGGCAGCCAGGTTGTTTAGTGGATAGAGCACTATACCTTGAGTCAAGAAGACATGAGTTCAAATTCTGACTCAGGCACTAATTTTCTGTGTGACCCTAGGCATGTCACTTTTTCAACCCCCCAACCTAAGTGAGAAGTGTCTCCCCTTTACTCTCTTGTAACTGAGAAAACTGCTGTCTCCTTTGTTCCGTTAGATCCGAACTCCATTTCTGGCCAAACTGCACTCCATGAAACATCCTGATTTTCCAGCTGAGGCTTCCAGTCCCCATTTCCCCAAATGCTACAGAAATTTCTCCTCTTATCTATTCCTCTTCCTTCCTTCTCTTACTATTACTTGGATTCCCTGAAAAACAATGTCTGGGTTCCCTTCTTCTATCCTGTGGGCCCTCCTCTCCCCTCTTATAACTCTAATTAGCCCATAGAATCTAGGAGTTTGCACAACTGAAGAGCTATTTCTATAAAATCCCACAGAGGTGAAAGACATAGAGGAATTCATACCTGTTGGAGCTAGGATTTTAAGAGACAAGGCTCTACACTCAGGTGATCTAACTACAGAAATTGGTCTGCAGTAAGCTTCAAAAAGCATGCGCATATTTGCATATCGACACATATATGTGAATATATGTATACATTAGCTAGCATGTACGTAGCACTTGAAGGTTTGCAAAGTGCTTAAGAAATTTAAACTTATTTGATTCTCACAACATTCCTGGGAGGCAGGTTCTATTATGATCCCTTTACAGATAAGGGCATTGAGGCAGATAGAGATTAAAAATGACTTCCCCAGAGTTATATAGCTAGCAAGTGTCTTAGGCTGGATTTGAGTTCAAGTCTTCCTGTCTCGAGTCCCAGCACTCTATCTTCTGAGCCATCAGCTGTTTCCACAGAGTCCGCCTCACTGCCACCCTAGAATCAATGATATTTTGAAGAGATAAAGCAACAGTCCCAGGAAAGTGGCCTCCACCAGAAATCTTCAGGCTGGTTCACAGAATTAAAAGATCACTGAATCTCTGAGTTGGAAGAGACTTCAAGGGGTCTTCTAGACCAACCTGTATCTGAACAAGATTCCTTTCCAACACCCCTGATAAGTGGTTACCCAACCTTATTTCAAAGAGCTCTGGTAAAGGGCAACTGACTACCTCCTAAAGGAGTCAGTCACTTTTGGATGGTGTTCATTGTCAGGAGAGACCTCTAGGTGGCAGAGTGGGTAGACCAGTGTGCTTGGAATCAATCAGGAAGACTCACCTTCATGAGTTCAAATCTGGCCTCAGACACTTATTAGCCGCATGACTCTAGACAAGTCACTTAACCCTGTTTGCCTCAGTTTCCTCATCTGTAAAATGAGCTAGAGAAGGAAATGGCAAACTACTCCAGTATCTTTGCCCCTAAAAAGCCCCAAATGGGTCACAAAGAGTTGAACAAAACTGAAATGACTAAACAACCACAAAATTTTTAGGAATTACTTCTTCACATCAAGCCTACATCTATCTCTTTTTAACTTCCATCCCTTTACTTCTATCTTCTAGAGTCAAGGAGAACAAGTCTATTCCCTCTTCCATGTAGAAGGTCCTGAAATATCTGAAGCCAGCTCTCATAACCCCTCAGTCTGTCTTTCCTTGTCTAAGCTAAACATGCTGAATTCCTTTAATTAGCCCTCATATGTTATGAGCTAGAGGTCTTTCAGCTGTCCTCTTCTCTAAGATACTGTCTAGCTAATCAACATCCTTCCTACAAGGTGGTGACTAGAAATGTGTAGAATATCCCAGATGTGGTTAGTCATAGGGAGATCACTGCAACAGCAGAATCAAATTCTTATTTCTGGACGCTTGGCCTCTCTTAATGCATCTCTAGATGACAACAGCTTTTGGGCAACATTACATTGTTGACACATTTTGAACTTCTTGTCTGGTAAGACCCTCAGATCTTTTTATTTCAGACAAATGGCTATTTAGTGATATTTCTCCCATCTTATAACTCATGAAGTTGATTTTTTTAACCCAATTGCCTGATCAAAATTTATCCCTATAAAGTCTACCATATTCAATTGTGTCTAGTGTTCTAAATCTATCAAAAAGCTTTTAGATTCTATCTTTCATCCAATGTGTTAATGATCCCTTGGAATTCTTGTGCCTACTGCAGATTGGAAAATAATGTCATCCATAACTTTAATCCAAATCATTGATTAAAATATTTATTGGCATAGAACCCAGCACAGATCCCTGGGGTACTCCATTGGCGACCTTCCAGGAGGTCTGAATAGCTCAGTGTGGTTAGCTCAATGGGTGGCTTTATACTCAGAGAGACAAAGAGAGCCACAGTCCTTTACAGTCACGCTAAACCTAGGTAAATAGACCTCTGCCCACCTCTGAATATATCAATCCTGGGAATAGGCTAGATAAGGTTAAACACAGGGGCTGGGAGAATTCCTTTGCTGTCAGGGGCTGCATTTAATGGACCCATCAGTCATTCTGCTTATTTCTGTCTACAAGTTCACCCTCCTCCCTGATCTAACCAGACTACATCAGTCATCTAGTCCAATATCCCACCCAGTGCAGGAATCCTTTAAATAACATCATTGATGTATAGTTATTGAGCCTCTGCTTAAACATTTCCACTGACACATTGCTTACAGCTTGTGGAGACAGCCTATCTCATTGTTGGACAGCTCTAGAGGCTATGAAGATCTTGCTTCCAAAATCTACCATTTTGCAAGCCTGGCACCCTGGTCCCCACCCTACTTTTGTTTTTTCCTTCTTAAAGCTTCCGATCTTTACCATAAATTCTCTCCCTACACCTTTGTAGCCCGGACTTTTATCCCCACCAGTGCAGTGGCATCTGCTCTCTGAGGTTGACAATGACCTTGCACTTGCCAGATCCAGTTGACCTGGGTTTTCCCAGTTCTCATTCACCTTAACTCATGCACAACATTTGAAACCATTGAGTGACTCTTTTTCCCAGACACCTTTATCTCCTGTGGATTTCAGCATCTTCTAGTTCTTTCTCCTACTTCTTTCTTTAAATATGCCAAGCACCTAGCTCCTTACTATGTATAATGATTATGCTGGGTACTGGGAGAGATGCAGAGCTAAAGAAATCACGAGTCTTACCCTCAAGGAGCTCCCATCTGTTTCACATGAACTTTAGTCTAGTAATATTTCTCCCATGGTATATTTGGGAAACTGATTTTTTAACCTAAATGCAAGATCTTATGTCTACTGCCATTTAATTTCATCTTATTGGTTTTGACTCAGCATTTCAGTCTGTCAAGATCATTTTGAATCTGAATTCTGTCATCTATCATATTAATTATCCCTCCTAGCTTAGTGTCACCTGCAAATTTGATGAGCATGCCTTCTATGTCTTCCTCTGTGTCACCAATAAAAAAAATTTAAACCAAGAGGAAGCATATGTACATATATGTACATGTGGTTTATGTGCATACACATAAATGTGTATGTATATATGTGTATATAATGGGGTGTATACACATATGTGGGTTTGTATATATAAATATATAAAAGTTTTTTATACATGTGTATATATTGTGAAATATATAAATATCATTCCAGTCTACATGCAAAAGGATATACTGTTTCAGCTCACAAGATAATGTTGTGGGGTTTTTTTGAGTCAATAGGGATTTAGTGACTTGCCTAAGGTCACACAGCTATTAAGTGTCAGAGGCTAGATTTGAACTCAGGTCTTTCTGACTTAAGGTCTGGTACTCTATTCACTGCACCACCTGGTATCTCATTGAAAAAACTTCATACTATCTATAAATGAAATGTAGAGATTTGGGCTCTATGGCCAAGTCTCTTGTAACTTTAGAATTCTGTGATTCTAAAATCAATATCTTTTTGATACTCTGTCTTGCACAGTTAAGTCAATTCATACTGACTGACTGACCAAAGAATAGGCATTAATATGTCAGAGTCAACTTGGAGGCAAATCTCTAGGGAAACGTACTAGAAATTTTCCCTTAGTGCTGCATTGTTCAACATTGCTATCAAATGCCTGGGATGAAGCCATAGACGCTGTGTGCTTATCAAATTGGCAGATGGCACAAAAATAGAAAGGATAACTAATACATTGGATAATAGTCAGTCATTTTTTTTCTTTTTTTTTGTGAGGCAATTGGGGTTAAGTGACTTGCCTAGGGTCACACAGCTAGTAAGTGTCAATTATCTGAGGCTGGATTTGAACTCAGGTACTCCTGACTCCAGGGCTGGTGCTCTACTCACTACGCCACCTAGCTGTCCCTCAAAGTAATTTTTTTTAATTCAAAAGGCTAGAAAGCTGAGCTAAATTTAAATAAGTGTCCGAGTTTACATTGGAACTCAGGTCTTCTTGACTCTAAGCCCAGCCCTCTATCCACTGTGTTACCAGCCACCTCATAATAGATAAGACAGATTTCAGGGAGCCTATGAATTTGGATGGGGGAAAAAGTCACGTCTTTAGTTTAATCAACTTTGAACTGAAATTTAGCATTTCTTTCTATGACAATTTTGAAAAGCATATTATGAGGAGTCTACAACTTTCACTGCCAACAGGGTCATGACACAAAATAGTTTCCCTGTTCTTGGCAAATCCAACTCTCCTAAGAAATACCTTTTAACAATGAAGAGGAACACCAAATGGAACAAAATCAGAGAAAAGTACCACTGAGCACCTTATCACATAAAAGATAGCACAAAGATCTCAGACCCAAAGTAAAGGCAGTGGTTGGGGTCACCTAGTAGATGGCAAGACTAAGAAACCAGATAAATACCAACACTCCTGAGAATCTGGTGACACTTTAAGATTAGCTTGAGGTTGGAACAATTTCCCATGGTGCTTTCCCAATGGGGAGTGGTTTCCTATTGTAGTTGCCTAGGCAAGAGCCTAAAACCACCAGAAGGTGATGGTAAAGATTGGAGGGGAGGTACAAAGAGGTTGCACCTGTTTAGGGAATACCCATTAATCGTAGCCTAAAATTAGTCCAGCTTAAGGTCCAGAAGTCAGTAACTTCCAGTAAGTGGATAAACAAAAAGAGGAAGGTCAGTGTGACCAGGGATGGACTGATCCCTAGAATACAGATGGAAGCTACAGATTGCAAAAATGAATTGGACTTGATTCCAACACTGAGTCCAGCTCCTGGTCTCAGGCCAGAACTGAGATCCCAGGTAAGTGCTGTGGAAGAAGGCAGGGCCTGGAACCAAGTAGCTTTCTGCCCAGAGATTTTTTTTTGTGAGGCAATGGGGGTTAAGTGACTTGCCCAGGGTCACACAGCTAGTAAGTGTCAAGTGTCTGAGGCGGTTTGAACTCAGGTTCTCCTGACCACAGGCCCAGTGCTCTATCCACTGGGCATCCTAGCTGCCCCCGTGCCCAGGGATTTATACCAAGAATTCAAAGCTATTTGAACACTAGGAAAATTGTAATCATAACCAACCCTATTAATTACAAAAACAATAAAGACTACATGATAATATCAGAAGATGAAGAAAAAGCTCTTGACAATGCAACACCCATTTGTGTTGAAAATATTAGAATGCAAGGAATAAATCAGCTTTTCCTTAAAATGTCAAACAGTATCTATCCAAAACTAAACATTGTCTATAATGGAACAACGCTAGAGGACTTTCCAATAAGATTAGGAGTAAAGCAAGGGTATCTACTGTTAACACAATCATTCAATGTAGTTCTGGAAACCTAGTTTTAGCAATAAGACAAGAAAAATAGATTGAGAAAATAAATGGTAAAAAGAAAACAAAATTATCATTATTTGCAGATTGAATACATCAATACATTTTCTGTCCTTGCCTTCCTTGGGGTAAAATGTATTAACTGAAATATTAATGATTGCAACATACAAAATAAACCCATAAAATAGTCAGCTTTTCTGTAATATTAACAAAAAATAGATAAAGAAATTCCATTCAAAATTAATATAGAATGTATGAAATATCTTGGACTCAACCTACTAAGACACACCTATAACTTATATCAATGGCTATTAATCCATACAAAAGGATACCTATTGATTGCACAATGACTTAATTTTAAAATGTAATATTCTCTATGTTTTATTGTATTTTTGCCTATCTTATTAAATATGCCTGTATTATGCTTTAGTCTAGTTCAGACCACAATTGGAGGGGTTGGGGATGCCTCTGCCTTACAATAATATAACTGTAAAATATTTTTGAAGAACTAAAAGAAAACAAATAACTGGAAAGATATTAATTGCTCACAATTGGGCTGTGCCAATACAATGAAATAACTACCTAAATTAATTTACATTCAAACAAACTACCAAAGGGCTATTTTACAAGAATTAGACAGATTAATAACACAATTCATATGGAGGGAAAAAAAGATTCAGAATCTCAAGAGAATTTTTTTTTTAAATGAGGGTAAAGGAGACTTAGCAGAACTATAGAGCAGTAATTATGAAGACAATTAAGAAGCAAAGGAACATTGGAAGCAATGGAAGATACAGAAGCACAGTGTTCTATAAACTCAAGGATACCAACCAATGGGGTAAGAACTCCCTATTTGGCAAAAATTTCTAGGAAAACTTCTGGAAAGCATTCTGCCAGAAGCCAGGTTTAGGCCAACATCTCATGCTACATGTCACAATAAACTCTAAATGGACACATGACCTAAATATAAGAGATCATAACATAATTAAAAATTAAAGGACAAAGGAATGAGGTCATTCCCAATTATGACTAGGGAGATAACTCCTACCTAAACAAGCAATAAAGATAATCATTAAAAATAAAATTGAAAATTCAATTACATAACATTGAAAAGCATCTTCCCAATTATTTAGGACTTTAAGGTTTTCAAAGCACTCTTAAGTGTTTTTATTTTGTTTTGTTTTGTTGCTCCAGGCATTTTCCTATGGCGTTATTTGGATGTTTTTTGGAGTGATCATGTCATGAGTTCAGGAGCTCACTGCCTTTCCTCCACCATCTTGGCTCCACCCCAGAGTCCATGTTTTTTTAATCATAAAAATATTTTATTATTTTCTAGTTACATGTAGAGATAGTTTTCATTATTTGTTTTTATAAGATTTTAGTTTCAAAATTTTCTCCCTCCTCCCACCCCCCTCCCCGAGACAGCAAGTAATCTGATATAGGTTATATATGTACAATCACATTAAACATATTTCTGAATTAGTCATGCTGTGAAAGATGAATCAGAGCAAAAGGGTAAAAACCTCAAAAAAGAAAAACAAAAAAGTAGAAATAGTATGGTTCAATCTACATCTAGATTCCACAGTTCTTTTTTTCTGGATTAGAAGAGAATTTTCCATCATGAGTCCTTTGGAACTATTTTGGACCATTGTATTTCTGAGAAGAATCAAGTCTCTCACAGCTGATCAACACACAATGTTGTTGATACTGTGTACAATGTTCTCCTGGTTCTGCTCATCTCACTCAGCATCAGTTCATGTAAGTCATTCCAGGTTTCTCTGAAATCCACCTGCTCATCAGTTCTTGTTCTTGTTCTTCTCCTTTTTTTTTTTTTGCAGGGCAATGGGGGTTAAGTGACTTGCCCAGGGTCACACAGCTAGTGTCAAGTGTCTAAGACCGGATTTCAATTCAGGTCCTCCTGAATCCAGGGCCAGTGCTTTATCCACTGTGCCACCTAGCTGCCTCCTGCTCATCGTTTCTTACAGCACAATAGTATTCCATTTCATTCATATACCACAACTTGTTCAGCCATTCCCCAATTGATGGGCATCCCCTCAATTTCCAATTCCTTGACACCACAAAAAGAGCGGCTACAAATATTTTTGTACATGTACTTTTACATATTAACTCATTTGCACAAGAAAAAGATAGATTTAGAAAGAAAACAATTTACTGGGGGGAAAATCTTCCCATTAAATTTATCTGATAAAAGTATAATATCCAAGATGTAAATAAATTTGATACATATATACATTATATATGTGTGTATATGTATGTGTGTATATACACATATATACATTCACATATACATATGCATATGTGTACATATATATGCTATTGCTCAATAGAAAGTCAAACGATATGAAAAAGCAGGTCTCAAAATGAAGAAATGCAAGTCATCAACATCTCTATAAAAATGCTCCAAGTCTCTAAAAAGAGAAACACAAATTAAAACAATTTTGATATTCTCATATATATATATATATATCTCAGATAGACAAAGATCATAAAAAGTGAAAAATTGCAATTATTAGAAATATTATGTATGGTTGATGGATCTGTGAACTGGTTCAACCATTCTGGAAAAACATTTGAAACTATACTCCCAAAGTCACCAAACTGTACATACCCTTTGACAGTATCATACTAAAATTAGGAACATACCCCTAGGAGGTCAAGGACAGAAAAAAAAGGGATTCATCTATGCAAAAGAATGAAATAGAATATTATGACACCATAAGAAATTGTGAATACTATGGATTTAGAGAAATATGTAAAGACTCCTTGGAACTGATACAGACTACAATGAGCAGAAACAGGAAAATGACTTATGTGATGCTCACAACAAAAATGTGAGGGGAACTGATTTAAAAGACCTTATAACTCTGACCAAAGACATGACCATGCTCAATTTTGAAAGACTGATAATGAAACTCGCCTCCCAATTCTTGGCATTGGGTTAATGAACTAGAGGTTTCACTGGAAAGGCAGCACAGGAAGCCCTAGGTTAAAATTCTTTCTCTGACACATACCATTTGTATGACCATGGGAAAATTACTTAACAGATCAATTTCCTGGCAAATCTTTAATACTGAAAAGTACAGATGAGTTAACGAAGACACTGAACACCAAGAGCTCGCCAACATAGATGAAATCAGAAGTCTGAACTAAAAAAATTATATATATATCTATATAAACACAAAATTAACTTCACGCATTAATTATTTTAGTGTATCTTCACTAAGTCACTGAGTAGACAAAGCTTTATTACCTTAGCTATATTACCTAAATAGACTTGAAGACTGGAAAGAATTGGTCAAAACGGATACATGATTTATACATAAAGGGCAATCCCATAAGCAAATCAAGAGAGCTAAATTTGAACTCAGGTCCTCCTGAATCCAGGGCCCATGCTTTATCTACTGTACCACCTAGCTGCCCCACTGTGGTATATGATTGTAATGGAATATTAGAAGAAATGCCAAACAGGACAATTTCAGAAAGGCCTGGACTTAGACGAACAGATATATAGTGAAGTGAGCAGAATCAGTAGAACACTGTACACAGTGACAGCAATATTGTTTGATGAAGAACTGTAAAGGACTTAATTATTCTCAGCAATACAATTATCAAAGACAATCCCAAAGGACTAATGATGAAACATACTATCTACCTCCAAAGAAAGGCCTGATAATGATTTGACAACAGACTAAAGCATGTTATTTTCCTCTTTCTTTCATTTTTTATTAATTTTCTTATACAAAATGACTAATATGGTAATGTTTTACATAATTGAGAATGTATAAACTATATTTGATTGCTTACTGCCTCAGGGAGGGAGGGATAGGATTTGGAACTCAAAACTTTAAATAAAAATGTTTATTATAAAAAAAAAAGTCTGGAAAAGATCTTATCAATCATCTAGTATAACTTCTTTGTTTTATACATTAAGAAACTGAAGATCAGAGAAATAAGGTGAAGAAAAATCACACACAAAAGGTAATGTTAGAGCTGGGGCCTTATGAATGTTCTTGATTCTATACAAAAACGTCTTCCCTGATTTATTTGTGGATTTTAAAATTTTGGAATGGAAAATCATTTTCACATTCATTACTATGACACCATTGTACTACAGTGTTTCAAGAGCAGGGCACCATTTTCCTTGTGATTTGTTTTATTATGACAGGCTGTTATAACAGACCATTGTAAATGGCAATGGTCAGTCAATTATAATCAGATAAGCACTGAATTTCAGCGATGAAAGGGACATTTGAGACCATCTGGTTGAACGCATTTTATAGATGAAGAAAATGAGTCCCACAGAGGTTAAGTGACTTGTCCAACATCTCATACAAAGTGATTAATCTGGGACTTCAACTAAGACCTTCTTAGTCCTAGTCCAGACTTCAACTAAGAGATGACAAGGAAAATCTCAGTGTCCGGTGCTATCACCTGGGGCAGACACTAGATATGGGCTGTGTGTGAGGATGTAACAAAGGTTTCAAGACTTCTGTCTTCCTGCAGAACTCTGCTCATTCATTTGAACACATCCCCAGTTTGATGTTGAAAAAGGATCACAGACAAGGTTCAAGAGCAATTCTATCCAACTGCATGGGGAAATGATTTCCCCATGTGTGC
This sequence comes from Dromiciops gliroides, assembly GCF_019393635.1. NCBI lineage: Eukaryota > Metazoa > Chordata > Mammalia > Microbiotheria > Microbiotheriidae > Dromiciops > Dromiciops gliroides. The sequence continues at coordinate 698,821,984 of NC_057861.1, read as the reverse complement.
CCATTTTAAAATGATTTCTTTTATTTTATTTTGCAGGGCAATGAGGGTTAAGTGACTTGCCCAGGGTCACACAGCTAGTAAGTGTCAAGTGTTTGAGGCCATATTTGAACTCAAGTCCAGGGCCGGTGCTTTATCCACTGCGCCACCTAGCTGTCCCCTAAAATGATATTTTATAAACTTTATTTCAGTGTTGTTGTTAGAAGAGATGAATCCTTAAAGTATATAATGACAGATTTGGAAGAAAACCGTTTACAGCAATTTATTTTTTTTTTAAATAGCTCCATCCCTCAAAGCATTAGGCAAGGAAGAACAAGCATTTGATTGCCAGAGTGCAAAATGTAGGTGGAAGCAGGGGCAATCAGTGTAACTCTATTTTTGAAGTCTCCATTGACTAATTTTCCTAAGAGAACGTGGAGTAGGGGAGAAAATAAGGAGTTTCTCTGGAGGCCAGTCAATTACATCTAAATCTAGGAAAAACAAGTATTACCATGAAAGGGTTGGGCTTATTTGGCTAAAAGGCATCACACAGTCTCACGCTCTTCCAAGGGCACTAAAATTATGATGTTGAATGACTGTAGTTATTCAGAGCCCTCATGTAAATGGCACAACATTACAGAAGCAAAATGCACATCAATTAAAATGCATATGCCGGGATCTTCTGCAGAATTTGGCAAGCGATTAAATGGAAGTAATCAAACAGAAACTGCATTTCCTGTATTAGAAATAGAAACATACTCCACTGGGGAACTTTGAAAATTCTCCACCAATGGATAATTTTGCAATCAGATTATCATCCTCTGAATACAACTGCAGTTAAAAACTCTACTTCGTTGCTAATTGACAGAACCTGAAAAACTTTATTTATCAGGATAACAGTGTACTATTCTTCCTGGCCCCATCCCTAGGCAGGACTAGTGTCCCAATCTGCTACAGGTTCAGGGAGATAATATATGTAAAGAGCTTTACAAACCTTAAAGACTATAGAAATTGTTATTAATCTTGTTGTTATTATTAGGTGCAGGTTGAAGTCTCCCTAGTTGAAACAGGAGAAAAGACTGTGGCTGGAGAAGTTCCTGCATTTTAAGGATTGGTAATCAGGATATGGTTTTTTAGGCTGAAGGCAAGAGACAGAAAATCATCCTGTCCAGAGAAAATGTAGGGTCAATATCAAGATCAGGAACAGAATTTGATAGAGGAAACAATGAGACATAGCCTGGGGTCAGCTCAACAATGGGCAAGTTTGATAAAGCATTTCCTAAATTTACCATGGGGGCAGCTAGGTGGTGCCAATAGTGAACAGAGTGCTGGAACTGGAGTTAGGAAGACTCATCTCCCTGAGTTCAAATCTGGCCTCAGACACTTGTTAAACTGTGTGACCCTGGGCAAGTCATTTAACCCTGATTACCTCAGTTTCCTCATCAGTAAAATGATCTGGAGAAGGAAATGGCAAATCACTCCAGCATCTCTGCCAAGAAAACCCCACATGGGGTCATGGAGAGTTGGACATGACTGAAAAAATGATTGAACAAGGACAAGGAAATTTACCATGCTCAACTTTCTATGGGTATGCATATGCTTTTATGCCTATCCAAAGAAAGCAGCCTTCCAGCTATCTCTAAGTGTGGATGGATGCTGTCACCTTCATTAGTGTCCATGGCAATAACCATTTCTAAGCAATAGTGAGCATACAGATTTGAAACCTTTTAACAAAAACATGGTCTAAAAATCCCATTCCTTAATACTCTCCCCATTCATCTTATCTACCTGAAGGTAAACTTTGGGGGGAAATCTATATGTACCTGGGAGTTTAAAACCAGATTATCTGAACATCCTTCAAGCCAAAGTCAGTGGCTCCTACTCCAGCCCATGTTCACATTGTTGGAACCCCTTAGAACCATAGGGTTCACTAACTCAATAAATTCCTACCCACTTAGAATAATCTGAAACATGGGGCATTCAAGTCTCTCTGGTGTAAAATGCCCTCCCGAATGAATCATCTAATCCCTGGCATCCTAAACAACTTCTCACAGCCCAAACCTACTTTCCCCTCCTGCTCCCCATTGTGTTGAGCCCTCTATCTCACATTTTGCCTTTCCATTAGCTGACCACCATGCCTGAAATGTTCTTCATGTTCACCTCAATGAATCTGTTTCTACAAATTACATCTCAAATATTACCTTCTACCTGAGGTCCTTCCTGACCCTCCCCACTGCTTCTGCCCTCTTTTCCTCAACTGCCTAGATTTATTTTCTTCATATTTATTCTGTATGTATTTATACTGGCCCTTACTACCCCCATTAGAATGTGAACTCTTAGAGAGTAGGGATTGTTTCATTCTTTGTATTTCTTTCCCTAGATCCCAACAAAATTCTGCATCTCGATGTTGTTGTTGGAAGAGATAAATTCTTAAAGGTTATGATGACGGATTTGGGAGAACACAATCTATAGAAATTTAATTTTTTTCAAAGTACTATCCCTCAAAGTGTTAGGCAAAGAATGAGCAAGTTTTTGATTCCCAGAATGAAAAATGGAGGTGGGTGTGAGGGCCCATAGTAGGCACCTAATAAACGTTTGTTGATTGTTTGAGAGGGTACTGTTATAGTGTGAAGTCTACTATACTATACCCAGAAGAAACCTGGGTTCAAATCCCACTTTTGGCATTTACTTGTTCTATGATTATGGGCAAGTCACTTCCATTCTCAAGGCCTCAGTTTCCTCATGTGTGAAATGGCTATAATAATACCAGTAATACTGTTGTGCTGGTCAAATGAGATTTAAAATATAGAAGGTGCTTTGCAAGCCTTGAAACCCCCTAGAAATATCAGGTATGAGTACACCTATCCAGCCTGGTCTTAACTTTCCCCAGATCCCATTTCCCTCTGCCCACCCCCTTTCACTGTGCCTTATGGAACCTCCAATTTCCCCACCCCCTTCACCCATGTCAACAAATCACTTTCAATAAGGCTCTCTTCCTACACTTCTTCCACCTCCTCTCCCTAACTGGCAGCTGGTTTTCCCCTGAGGAGGCCATGCCCCTTGCCACCCTCTCAAATTCTTGCCTTTGCCCTCCCCCTCTAAGTTCAAAGGAGGCCAATTCAAAAGTCAATTTAGACGTTTTGGATGAAGTTATTTTAAAATGCTGAGGAAATGTTCTGCCAGGGCCAGGTGGCGTGTCTGCCCCATTTCAGAAGAGTTGATCCTAAGAAGGGGGTGCCATGCGGATTCAGGAAAATGAAGGAAGGAAAAAGTCTTCCGCAGTACAAGTGTCGGGGGCTAGGATTCTCGGCGACTGCTGATGAAACCACAGTATTCCCTGATTTGGGGATGGGGTAAATAAAGAGCGCCACAGATGTGTCAGTAACAAGCTTCAGAAATATCTATAGCACCTGTGCTGAACTTAGTGCTGGAGGCTAATAAGGTTTTCAGAATCTTACTATCGGACTTCCATGAAGTGATGATTGGATTTGCCATTATGGCTTTAGATTAAAAACTTAATTCTTTAGTCTGAGCTACCACTGAAAGAGCCCTTGCAATCCTGGGAGGTTCAGAGGCTAACGAGGGTATGAGAGACAAGGTAGAAGTTTGTGATAGGGACACCACAGGGAGTGGGGGATAAGGATGGTGGCCATTCTATCCTCTTTTTGGGGGGCAGGTCAATGAGGGTTAAGTGACTTGCCCTGGGTCACACCGAGAGTAAGTTTCAAGTATTTGAGGTAGATTTGAACTCAGGTCTTCCTGAATCCAGGGCCGGTGCTTTACCCACTGCACCACCTAGCTGCCCCCCATTCTATTCTCTTGAAAGGTGATCAGACACCTAAGTTTTCTGTTGCATGACACAGAAAATATATGTTAAAAAAAAAAACAACCCAGATGAGGTGAAACCTTCTAAACTTGCAGGTAATGCCTGATAAATATTAGCGACTTATCTTATTTGAAGTTTAAATGTTCATGAGTCCAAACATTTGCATAAGGCAGACTATGATGGAGAGTTAGTACAGGCTGGAGCCCAAGAGATAGCTGCTTCTGATTTCTGCAGTGGGCTGAGAATTTTAGTTACTTTCAGTTCAATTCATAACAGATATTAAGTAACTACTACGTATATTACTCTGTGCTTAGCACTTTTGTCTTTTGTCAAAGGTTTTTCCTCATTTTTTTTTCTTATTTGATAAAAGCCCAGAATTTCTAACTCTGCCATTTCCTTATCCAAATTATCACTAGGTTGGGTTCTTTTCAGGAGCAGTTATGTCAGCCTAAGTTTCAAATTGTATAGAGATTTACAGGCAAAGCTTGTTTATAACCTTGCTTATTTCCCTAATGACAGTTGACAAGACATGGGAAAAAATAGCTTTGCACATATGAATATTGGTCATGGGATGGAAAGTGGAGTTAGAAAGGCTCGAACAATCAAAATGACAGCTGTCAATCACTTTGAAATTATGCGGTTACGTTTCTTATCACATCTTGGAAATGTGGTCCGTCACAGGATCAGAGCTATAGAGCCAGAAGGGACTGCACAGGGACTCAGTCCAACTCCTTCTTTTTAGAGATGAAGAATCTCGGGCCCAGGCAAGTAAAGTAACTTCCTTCAGGTCAAAGAGGCACTAAGCTTCCAAGGCAGGATTTGAACCCATGCCCCTGACTCCAGATCCAGCATCCTCTCCACTGAGCCTCAGTTTCCTCATCTGTAAAATGAGAGGATTGGACTAAATTATCCCTATAGTCTCTGCTACCACTGAGACTCAGAATTCTTCCCCTTTGGGGAAGTCTGATAGTATCACAATTTAGGCTATGGTATTCAAAGCCTTGGTAGCTAGACAGAGCGGTGGATAGTATGTGGGACCAGAAGTCAGGAAGAGTCACCTTCCCAAGTTCAATATCAGCCTCAGACACTTGCTAGCTGTGTGACCTTGGGTAAATCACTTAATTCTGTTTGCCTTGTTCTCCTCCTCTGTAAAATGAGCTAGAGGGGACAGCTAGGTGGCACAGTAGATAAAGCACTGGCCCTGGATTCAGGAGTACCTGAGTTCAAATCTGGCCTCAGACACTTGACACTTATTAGCTGTGTGACCCTGGGCAAGTCACTTAACCCCCATTACCCTGCAAAAAAAATGAGCTAGAAAAGGAAATGGCAAACAACTCCAGTATGTTTGCCAAGAAGCCCCCAAATGGGATCACAGAAGAGTCGGAAATGACCGACAACAACTAAACAACAATAAATTCAGAGCCTTGATTTTATTCAAGACTGGGAAGCTGTTCATACTTTGCCCATCAGAAAATTATGTAATGGCTTTTTTACAGCTATTAGCACTGTTATGGGAAGTTAGACTAGGTGACCTCTAACTTCCCTTCTGAAGCTGAGGCTCTCTAATTCTCTACTTTTCTAATCAAGGTCAGGCTGGGAATACAGTGTCATAAAGAGGGGGCTGGGGAGTTACCATTATGTTTTCTTCTAAATGAAGAAATTGGGCTACCTCATAAAATGCAATCAATCCAGCCCCAGCTTTCAGGGAGATGGTTTGATTAATGCAGTGAGTGGTTCAAACCATAAACGTTTCCAGCGTCATGTAAATTAGCTTCCTAATCACAGAAGGCCCATTACTCCATTCTGGGCTTTTAAAAGCAGGCCCCTTCTGAACAACCTGCGTGGGCTGCAACGCTTCTCCCTGTGCTTTCATACTCAGCTCTTCTTACCCAAGCACCATGATGCCCTCCAGGAGGATCGTTGTCGGAGCTTCAAACAGACTCTCAATTGCGCCTCATTTTCATGTTTGTTGTTTGGAAGAAAAGTTCCTGTGTGTACAGTTATTAATGATTTTATTTATATACCAATATTTAGTACTGCTTGCAATTAAGCAGCTCTGCTTTCAAAATATGACTAATTAGACGGGTTGTGCCGGCAATAAAGCTTCGGCACAGAACACAAATCATTGGCACAGAGAGATTGCCCCTGCCAACATGGAAGCCAGATGCGCCATGGCAGGAAGTAGCTCACCTCCTGGATATTGCAGTGCCTGAGAGCAACTTGGCTGGGACCAGGACCAGGGTGAGCAGGCAGGAGAGTGGAATGAGGAGCAATAGGACCACAGCATCAGAAGAGTACACTGAGCTCCCCAGCCAAACAGTCCTTATGACCCAGGAATAAGACCCAAAGGTAGGCTGGATGCATAATCTACAATTCTGATATGTCTTAGGGGAATGGGGGAGGGGAGATCAGTGGAGATAGAAAAGAGTCTGAAATAGCAATGAGGAGTAATAGAGCCAAGTCAACTTCTGCCTCTTTCCTGATCTTGGCCATTGGCCATGGGACAATTTGGTTATCTGGAGCCATACCATTTCTTTCTGTCTTAAAAAGGATCATTCTATCCATAATCTGGCAAATAGTCATTTCCCCCAAAGCTAGCTACCCTATAGACATGACTATTAATAGTTCACAAAATGTCAGAGTGAGAACCCAGAAGAGCTGGATTCAAATCTCACCTCTGCTGTGTGACTCAGGGCAAGCCATTCTAACCACTCTAAATCTCACTTTCCTTAGTAAAATGACAAGTAACAGGATGTGGAAAGCTCTAAATCTATGATACTATAGGTGATCTTACCTAACTCTATTTTTACAAGTGAGAAAACTTAGGCCCAGAGCTTTCATCTGACTTGCCCAAATTCATGTAGCTAGTTATCCAGAAGAAAAGAAAAACTTAGAAGAACACACAGAAGACTCCTTCCATTTACTTTAATAATACAAATATTTACCAAGGACCTATGCTAAAGTACTGTGTTAAACTGAGGATGAAAAGCTAAATTGAAAAAATTCTCTGCCCTCAAGGATCCTATATTCTACTGGGAGAAGAGGGAAGCACATGGAAAACTGATAAATATAATAGAATTTGAGGTCAGTGGGATCATTAACAAACTAGACATATCAAGAAAGACTTTAAGGGGGCAGCTAGGTGGCACAGTGGATAAAGCACTGGCCCTGGATTCAGGAGGACCTGAGTTCAAATCCAGCCTCAGGCACTTGACAGACCCCGGTCAGGTCACTTAACCCCCATTGCCCTGCAAAAAAAAAAGAAAGGGAAGGGAAGGGAAGGGAAGGGAAGGGAAGGGAAGGGAAGGGAAGGGAAGGGAAGGGAAGGGAAGGGAAGGGAAGGGAAGGGAAGGGAAGGGAAGGGAAGGGAAGGGAAGGGAAGGGAAGGGAAGGGAAGGGAAGGGAAGGGAAGGGAAGGGAAGGGAAGGGAAGGGAAGGGAAGGGAAGGGAAGGGAAGGGAAGGGAAGGGAAGGGAAGGGAGAAAGCAAGGAAGAAAGCAAGAAAGCAAGAAAGCAAGAAAGCAAGAAAGAAAGAAAGAAAGAAAGAAAGAAAGAAAGAAAGAAAGAAAGAAAGAAAGAAAGAAAGAAAGAAAGAAAGAAAGGCTTTATGTAGGAGGTGGCATATGAGCTGATCCTTTAAAGAATCTAATAATTTTAAGACATGAAAGTAAGAAGAGAGGATATTCCAACCACAACTTGTGCAGAGGTGCACAGCTGGGAGATGGGATGCTGAACGAGGAACAGGAAGTAAGCTCATATAGTAGAATGAAGACTGCATGAAGGGAAGTAATGTGAGACCAGTCTGGAAAAATCAGCTGAAGCCAGAATGAGAAGCATTGTAAAAATGACATTGAGGGTTAGTTTTTGTTTTGTAAATTGTCCTAGAAATAGCCACTAAGGATTTTTGACTGGGGAGTTATATGACCAGACCTATGCTAGGAAAATGGTTTGGGCAGCTATGTGGAAGATGGGTTGGAGAAGGCAGAGCCTGGCAGAAGGGAAGAAAATGAGCAGGCCCTTCCATCAGTCCAGGCAAAAGGTGAGGAGGTTATGAACTTGGATGGTGGTGGAAGATATTACTGAGAAAGAATCCACAAGCCTTAGTAACTGATTAAATGTGAATATTGGAAGAGAGGGAAGAGTTAAGGATAACAATAACAACCACAAGAGCACCACCACCACCACCACCATCATCATAGCATTTATATGCCATGTTAAGGTTTGCAAAGAACTTTACAAAAACCATCTCATTTAACCCTCATAACAACCTTGGGAGGTAGATGTTATTATTAATGAGGATGACTGAGTCAGACAGGTTAATGATTTGTCCAGAGTCACACTATTTTCTGAGTCTCGATTTTGAACCCAGGCCTTCCTGAATTTGGGTCTCAAATTCTATCCACTGGACCACTTTGTTGCTCAAGGACAAGCCCAAGGCTGTGAACATGAGTGACTAAAATAATGGCAGTAGTTCCTATTGAAATAGTTCACTTTGAAGAAGCAGGGTTTGGAGGAAAAATCATGACTTCTGTTTTAGATTAGTCTAAAGTGAGATAGTTATGTATACAAAGGAAGATGTCAAGCAAGCAGTTGATGGTGTAGGAATAGGGTTTAGGAGAGAGATTTGATTTGCATGTGTAGATTTAGAAGTCATCTGCATAGCGATGACAAGTGAACCCAGGGAAGTTGTTGATGAGGCCATCATTGAGATTACAGAGAAAGACAAGAAGAGGGCCCAGGATAGAGCACTGGAGGATGCCTGCATTTAGCAGGTGGGAGAAAGAGCATGATCTAGCAAGGAAATTGAGGAGAACAGTGATATGTGGGAGGAGAGTTATGACAGAGCAGTGTTATGGAAGCCAAAGAAGAAGGACAGAGTTGTTGATGGTGTCTAGAGATGTACAGGGCAAAGAAGAATGAGAACTGAGGAAGAGCCAGGCAGTAAAGAGATCCTTGGTAACCTTTGGAACAGCAGTTTCATTTGAGGGATGACCACATTGCAAGCAGTTGAGAAGTGAGTGGGAGGTGAGAAACTGGAGGCAACAAGTATAGAGGACTTTTTTCTGGGAGGCCAGCATTTATATAACAGATAGCACCATAGCTTGATGGAGTGGGAAAGTTAAGTGAAGGCTTGTTTGTTTTTTGAAAAAAAAAAAAAAAGAGAAAGACCTATCAATGTTTGCAGTCAGTGGGGGAGGATCCAGGAGGTAAGGAAAGATTAAAAATAAGACAGGAAACCACTGAAGGAGGATGTTCTTGGAGATTGGAGGGGATGGGATCAAGGGCACAAATAGAGAGCTTGGCTGTGGCAAAGAGAAGGGATCCATTTTTTATCACAGATTAAGTCAAAGGAGATGATGGACATGTACTCATCTAGCCATTTAGAGATATCACCCATTTAAAAACGAACACAGATTGTAAAGGATCAGTCCTTGAATTGCTCTTTTTTTTTTCAGGGCAGTGAGGGTTAAGTGACTTCCCCAGGGTCACACAGCTAGTAAGTGTCAAGTGTCTGAGACCAGATTTGAACTCAGGTCCTCCTGAATCCAGGGCTGGTATTTTATCCACTGTGCCACCTAGCTGCTCCCTGAATTAATCATCAATGTATGAAATTATGGAATGGGTGCAGGCACACCCAACTCTTTGGGTACTTATTGGGAAAGATCATGATTGGCAGTGAGAAATGGGGCAGCAATCACACTTGAATAAGGCACAGAGGGTTCAGACACAAGAGGTGGAAGGAGTACAGACATATACAAAGGAACAGAGAGAATGGGATGGTACAGGAAGAAAGTCAGTGTTGGGAAAAGAAAGGCGAGAAAGAGAGGCAGAAAACATCACTCCTGTTAACAGAGATTAGAATTGGGAGTAACTAGGCAGCATGGACCGAGGGAAGAGGGCTCGGGTGGGCAGGAATTTAATGTTTCATCTTTATAAGGTGTTTTTTTGGAGGGGAGGGGCAGACCAACTCCTATCTGTGCCACCTTGGGGTTAGTTCATTAACATAACCAAATCAAACTTCAAAGTCGTCATCTCAAAGTTATCAGCACCTTTTTGATGTTCTGTTGGTCCAGAATCATGGAGGTTTGGAATTTGTCTGAGATTTACATATCATAGGACCAGAAACCTTGACAGCAGCTCCTGGATGGCTTCCCCCTGATTTAGCAGACATTACTAGGATGTGAATTTTGGTTATTACATGATACAATTGGTAAATTATGCGCCTTTGATCTTTGGGACAGTTTGTACTCGACTTCCAGAACAAGATTCAATTTGAACACAGTCCTTATTAGCAAAGCCCTTTTCTCCTTAACCTTGGAAGCTTTGACACTTGAAAGACTAAAGGAATTAAGGATTGAATTTTAATCTCCTGAGATTAATCTTTCTAGATTAATGTAATACTAGAAACACACAAAGGTTCACTTTCTTTAAGTGATTTACAGAGCTCAAATTCTAGAAGTCAGTTTTAAGCAAGGGTCTTCTCTGGCTATCGAGAGGCAGCTAAGTTATCTGGGAGCAAATGTTAAGAATTCAAACTTTAAGGTTTTATGAATTTGTAAAACATTTACAGGTTCTTTTCCTCTACCAATTAGATAAATCATGCAAATTTTACACCTCTCAAAGTTTGGCAGCTTCTATTATAATATAAAGCAGCTTCCGGATCTTGGGCTGTAAATTCAGACAGTTAGGATCTGGTACCTTTTTAAGTGGGTGGGAAGTCGGCGCAAAGGAGATGGTACTTCAGTAAGTCAGTCAGTTATCCAGTCAGTGAGCATTTATTATGTGGAGTTCAAAGTGTAATGGGAAGGGTGGCATGAAAACAGCTATGTGCAGGCTTCAATGTGACAGACAGTTGGGGAGATGAAAAGTTTAGGAGAAGTGAGATGAGAACAGATAAGAGGAGTAGAAAGGGAAACCAATAGTTTTACTGTCCACTCTTTGTACCTGCCTCACAAATCAATTGGTAAATTCCCATTCCATTCAAGAGGCAAGAAACTGCTATTAGCAAGGTTGCCAAAATGACCACTGGCTAACTCCTTTTACCCAACTGGGATGTGGTAGAATGAGTTCTGGACTGGGAGTCAGAAGAACTGAGTTGGAATCCAAGGTCTACCATTGGCTATTTGTGGGACCCTGACTAAGGCAATTAAGTGTTCCTAGACTCAGTTTGATAATCTGCAAAGTGGGGATGGTAATACTTACATTACCTAACTCAAAGGCTCTTATAAGAACCAAATGAGATTCTATAGGAAAACACTTTTACATACTATAAATGAATATGCAAATTTGAGCTATTATTACAATTATGTTCTGTGTTCTAAGGCTACTTTAAGCCCTTGGCAAACTCATCTACCTATGATAAAGCTAATTTGTGAGTCATAGAACATCAGGGCTGGAAGAGATAGACTATCCTGTTTTAACTATTCACTTTACAAATTTTTTTTAAAAGGCCTAAAGAAATAAAGTTATTTTGTTCAAGGTCATACAGTGAACAATCAGCTGAGATAGGATTGAACCAAGGTCTTCTCTTTACAAATGTAGTGCCCAGGGGGCAGCTAGGTGATGCAGTGGATAAAGCACTGGCCCTGGATTCAGGAAGACCTGAGTTCAAATCCAGCCTCAGACACTTGTTACTTACTCGCTGTGTGACCCTGGGAAAGTCACTTAACCCTCACTGCCCCGTGAAACAAAAAACAAAACAACAAAAAAACCAAATGTAGTGCCCATTCCATTAGGCCATACTGCCTTAATACTCTAACTTTGGTGTGTTAAAGATGACAGAATTCTGTAAAATTATTATTATTTTAACAGAAGACATTCACAGAAAAACACTGATAATTGTTTGAATGTGACCACTGGTCTTCTAGATAGGTATTTTGTTGTGATGTTAGTCCTTTGGATAAGAAAATAATGGAACTTACCAGTAGTATGTTCATTCAACCTTTTATACATCCATTACTTACAAACATTTTTTAAGCACCTACTATATGCAGAAAACTAGGCTAGGCACGATGGGAAGCTGTTGTTGTTCAATCACTGTGTCCAACTCTTCCTGACCCCATTTGCAGTTTTCTTGGCAGAGATACTGGAGTGGTTTACCATTTCCTTTTCCAGCTCATTTTACACATTAAAAGACTGAGGCAAATGGGGGTAAGTGACTTGTCCAGTGTCACATAGCTAGCAAGTGTCAGAGGCCAGATTTGAATTTAGGAAGCTGAGTCTTCCTGACTCCAGGCACAGCATTCTATCCACTTTACCACCTTCCTGCCCTAATTATGGGAAATACAAATATATAAATCCCTAATGTGTGCAATCCCTACCCTCTTAGAGTTATAGTCTAATAATGGACTATGATATAAAGACAAGTATAAGATATAAAAATAACTATATAAAATATTGCATAAGTACTTTACAGAACTGTCGAAATCAAGTGATATGTGCTAGAAATTAGACTGGAGGACCAAATCCTAGAAGTAAAATTCACAATCTATAGTGACCAGGGTTAGATTCAATAACCTACAAAGTGTCAGACTTACACTGATGATCTTATGATACAAGGAGAAGGTCATTACCAAATGGGGACCTCAGTGAATACTTCCTGCAAAAGGAATCACTGGATTTGAGATCATCTGAGGTGTTGTCTGAAGTGATGATGATGGGTTTGCACTAAGCTCTCCACCCATTCATGAACCTGGAAGTTGGAGAAAGTTGGAGTGGTTCATACACTGTCATGTAGTTACTGTGTCATTTGGTTTTGCTTAACTCTTTGTGACAAGAGAGCTCAGTGAGCGAGTACTGTTGGAGAAGGGACTATGGGTATGGAATGCCACATACCCTGACAGATGAGTCACTGTGTGTGTTGGTTTTGCTTAACTGTTGCAAAGGAGGATTTGTTGGGGGAAAGGGTGATATTGGGGGCCAGATACACCAGGAAAGGATTGCTATAAAAGCACAACGTATCAGGAAAACATTGTTATTCCAAATAAATAGACAAGATAGTGGCAAAGTTGGCTGCAACTCATACCCAGATCTTCTATTTCCCAATGTGGAGCTTTGCACTGAGCTACACTTGTGTAAGAGGAAGGACAATGAGACCAAACTCCAAACCCTACAGCTCCTGGATGAGCTGCTTATTACATAATCAAACAGCATAAATGAAATTCCCAAGGAATAAAATAAGGGGGTTGGATGAACAGATTTCCAAAGTTCCTTCCAAGTCTAAACCCTTAAACTTAAAAAAGAAAAAAAAATGAGAGGCTAAAAGGGAGATGGTTAAGTAGTCATTTCCATATTGTTCATCTGGAGATGAGGAAAATCAGGAAAAAGCTTTGGGTGCATGACACACCAACTTCTTTTTTGTCTTTGTAATTTTACAAAGCAATGCCCATGACGTTTAAAAAAAACTAGGAAGAATAAAAAATAGATAACCCAGAGCATGAAGCATCAACATCCCCTCAGAAAACTGAGTTAATAACTTGGGAAGTGGTAGCAAGTTCATCACTGTCATCTGTTCTGGAGCAAAAGAGAAAAACACTGTAACCAATCAATGTTGGACCACCTTTAGTATCAGCTCCCTGGATGCAGGCTGCTTTCCCTGCCAGGGAGCAGTGCCTGGCAAGGGACCTTGTAAAACTGGCTACTTTATCTCCTTCAGACTATGGTAGAAACAAAAATTAAAATTAAAAAAGAAGAAAGAAGAGCTTTGATCTCCATATGTTGTCCTGCTCATAAGCATGGAGTCAGACGGGACTGTCGTGTTTATGCTGAATGTGGAACACGAGTAAGCTTGAAAGACAGGGAGCTTCCTTCACCTGTTGGGTCAGTTTGGCTTCCGGCTTTCCCTTCCGCAACCAGCTCTTCTACGTCACAATCGTGATGTCCTCTCCTTCCTCCCCTCGTCTCCATCTCCATTTCAAGGAGTGGGAATAATGGGGGAGGGTGGGGAGAAATAGAAACAGTAGAAACAGTACATTTGTTACTCATTCTGGAAATGAGTAAGACCTCATTCCCAGCAGAAAGTGATAAGGATAAGATGTCCCTCTGCCCCCAACATCTTGGGGGTAGTGGGATGAGATCATAGGATGTTGCAGGCAGAAATCCCCTCAGAGGCCCTTTAGTCACCCATCCTCACTTTTGCAGAAAAGGAAGCTGAGGCCCAGAGAAGTGAAGAGATTTACCATAGGTCACATAGCTAGTAAGAGACAGAGCCTGGATTTGAATCCAGGTTTTCTGATTGTTGAGTCCATAGATCTTTATACTAAACCACATAGGGGAAAGAAAGATTTAAGCTGCTATACCATGGAAGAGAACCCCTAGCTGATTATTTGGTTTTGGTATAATCAACAGTGAAGGTCCTGAGGGATCACAAAGTTAGGGCATTTGGGGGGCGGGGTTGGGGGCATGGAAAGGAAGAGGAGGATCTCCTTACTAAACTTTCTTCAGAGAGGATTTCTAAGTTATACGACTACTACCAGAAAACATGGTAGAACTGAAGTTAAAAAATGGCCTGGATTCCAGGCCCAGTGTGATATCAATGCTCTTTGTGTTCTTGGATAAGCCACTCAATCATCTAAGCCTTGGTTTCTTCATTTGTAAAAAGAGCTAATATCATCTTATCTGACTTACATGGCTGCTGTAAGAATCAAATGAGATTGTACATGTATGAAAGTGTTTTGAAAATCATAAAGTGCAATATGAACATCAATTCATTATTGAGAGATGGACAGAGGAAAAGAGAGAGGAAGGGAGAGAGGGAAGAGGAGGAGGAAGGAGAAAGAGAGGGGAGGGGGAAGGGAGAGAAGGAAGAAGAATGGGAGGGAAGGACCCTTTGAAACACCAAATGATGCCATGAAAAACATATGGGATGTGGAGTCCGAGAAGCTAGGTTGAATCCAGGCTCTGCCACTAAGGTGCTACCTCTTATTTTGAGGAGGGCCTTAACTCATCTGGACCTCTTATTCCACACCTTTAAATGAGAAGGCAGGAGTAGATGATCTGTAAGATTCCTTCCAGCACTAAATTCAAGATCCTCTGAATCATCTTGGGTGCCAACTGCATGGCTCTTGAGAAGACAGATTTTAAATAGTATATGTGCCTGCTAGGCAAGGGTTCAGAGCCATCTTCAGTTGACTTTCTTAGTTGCAGACCCTAAGATGACAATGATGTTGAAGACAGTATCTGTGTCAATAAAAACAACAGGTTTCTAAAACATGACTGGTGGGGGCTAGTCATAAAATGTTTTCTATGCATGGCCCTGGACACAACTGTTTTATACATATAGGACTGTTGTTCAATGTTCACGCTCAGTCAGCTGACCTCCCATCCCCCATCCCCAGCAGCACAATCATATACAACTCAAAACTAGCTAGGTCGCTATGTCGGCTCAACTCAACTGGACAAGCCTTTATTTCACACCCACCATATGTAAAGCACTGTCTAGGCACTAGGAAATATATGGACAAATGAGCCATAGTCAAGTTGTGTGTAAAATGGAAGGCAATCTAAACATGTCCACCCTTCTCGAAGAGATCCAAGGCCACCCAGTCTGTGTACAGGATTAGGGAGGTTAAAAGCTTTGTTGAGGTGGATAAAAATAGCCCAGCCACAGTCCAGCTCCCACAGTCTTCACCCAAAGTCAGGCCAGTCCTAAGATGTGGCAGAATGAGGTAGTTTGAGCCCCGTGAGTCCAGCTTAAAAATGAACCATCTTCTCTTCAGTCAGAATCACATCTTACAGACCCAAAGGTCACACAAACCAAGGCTCTCAGAAAGGGCTGATGATATGTGCGTGGGAGACAGAACAGAGCTTTTAAAAAATGAAAAACAAAATACTGAGTTATCAGTCTCTTTGTTTCTCTCTCCCTCTTCTCTTCTTTCCCCTCTTTTCTCTTTTCTTTTTCTTCATTCTCCTGTTTTTCTTTTCCCTTCCTCTCTTTTCCTCTTTATCATTCTTCTGATCTGTTTCCATTTCCCTCAGTCTCTGACTCTCTCTCTTTCCCTCCCCTCCCCCTTCTCACTTGCCTGTCTTTCTCTTCCTTTCTGCCTATTCCATCTCCCTCCCTCCCCCTCTCTCCTCTTCTCTCTCTCCTCATCTCTCAGTCTCTCCCTCCCTCCCTCCCATTATTGCTTCTGTGTTTCTCTCCCTTCTGTGTCTCTCTTTTCTGCCTCCCTCTTCTCAGCCTCCCTCCTCTTTCTCCCTTCTATACTTGATTCAATTTTCCAGTCAAAGGAGATTTCACTGAGACCCCAGGAAAATTAAAGCATTCAATTTGCCTAAAAACAAGAACGAGGGCAGATACACCCTAGATTTTCACAACAACAATAACCATGTATTAAGCACCTACTACATATAGGGCAGGGCCCTATGCTAGGTGCTTTCTTAAAAATGAAAGAAGACACATGTCAGGTTCTCAAGGAGCTTACAACCTGGAAGTATCTCAGCATCCTATCATAATATCCTGTAAGCTATTATAGACTCACAGAATTGTTCCCACAATTCCTCAAATTTCAGACCAGATTACTAGGGAAGAAAGAAGAATGGTAAGTAAGAGAAGGAAAATAGCCTCCAGATACATACACACACACACACACACACACACACACACACACACCTTTTTCTCTCTCTCTGAAAGGGAAGGAGTTGCAATAGGTAGAGAAAATAGCCACATTCCAGCCAGGATGATCCTGCTTCCCCAGGGAATTGGAGGGGAGGAGCAGCTAATTCAAACCCTGAGGAGAAGTAAGCACTATGCTTCTGCATGGCAAGCAGAGAAGAGGTTTTCAGGCAGAACTTTGTTTTTTCAGGGCCTGAATAATAGTTTTCAGTACCTAAACATATGAGTTAGCAGGCAGGATAAAGGATGGGAGTCCTGGCTAGAGCTCAGCCAATGAAGTAGACATGTACACCACTGTTCTGTGATCTCCTTTCTTTCAATGTTACCCCCCCCAAAAAAAAAACATCCTTCAATTTTTTCCCTTTACTGGCCCTGTTTCCTTGCTTTTCTCCTTCTTTTCCTCTCCTTTTCCTTGTCCTCTCCTTTCTCCCCTGTACATATGCCATGTCCAGAAAATAGACCCATTTTTCAGAGGATTCAAGGCCAATGCTCTTTCCCTCTCCTACTTGGTCCTCTCCTCTCTGGCCTCCACCCTCTTTCTACCTCCCATCCATTAAAACTAAGCTTTATCTCCCAGGTCCTCTCCTCCCCAATCAGATCTCAAAACTTTTCCACTTTCCCATTTAATTTGTACAAGATCTGATATTCCACGGTTCCATCAGTGTGATTTGGGGACCACTCTCCCAGCGCATTAGCTTAAAAGGGGTCACACAGACTTGCAAAGCCTCTGTCTGGTTCTTAGATACTTCACTAGCTCAGCTCAGAGTCTGAGTTCATAGTCCCCTTATGTTTTCCCTAATATATTTATCACATTCTAATTTGAATTATACAAATTAATTCAATTAAACCAGCATTACTAAGCACCTATTCCATGCCAGAGCACTGTGCTAGTTATTTTTGTCTTGGTAAAGACAAAGATGAAAACCAACCTTGCCTTCAAAGAGCTTACAGTCTACTGAGGGAAAACAATTGGGAAGAAGATCAGGAAATGGTTCAGGTGAGAAGGGGCATTTGAACTGAGGTCTGCATAGAGGTGGAAATTCCAAGAGTTAGAAATAAAAAGAAACAGCATTCCAGGAAGTAGGGGAAGCCCGTACAAAGGACGCAAAAGCAGGAAAGCCAGTAAGCCATTTTGGACAGGACATGAAGTCCATGAGAGTAAAAAGAAAATATGAGTTGGAACTAGCCTGTGAAAGTCTTCAAATAATAAATAAAGGAATCTGAATTTTGTCCTAGCAGCAACAGGGAGCCACAAAAGCTTCTTGAGTAGCAAGAGTGACATGGTCATATCTGTGCTTAATAATATCAGTTTGTTTGCTATGTAGAGGGTGGATTGGAGAGGAGAGAGAATGGAATCAGAGAGACCTATCAGAAAGAAAGCAACTACAGTAGCCTAGGCCAGGGTTAATGAACCCTTTAATTAAGGTGATTGCCATGTAACTGGAGAGAAGGAAACAGATGAAGGAGATGTTTTAGAGGGAGAAACAATACAGCTTGACAACTGATGTGGGGTGAGGCAGAAGGAAAAGTCAAGGGTAATTCTGAGGTTGAACCTGGGTGACTGAAAGGACAGTGGAACCTTAGACTTGAACCCTAGCTTACCACCTAGAAGTGGTAAGTTTCCTATACTAATTTGCTCATGGAACATTTATAGGCTTGAAATGTGTCATCATCATCATCATCATGAAGAAGAAAAAGAAGGAGGAGGAGGAGGAGGAGGAGAATAAGTAGTTGGTCCAAAGGGGCAGCATGGAAAATCCCTAGGATAAAGGTGCTTGAGAAAACCAGGAGTAAAATAGAAGAAATCTAATCTATTTACATATCCCCCTCCATATGATGCATGTAATGAGTATTTTTGACATATACTTAATTCTGCATTTAATATTTTTAAGGAAAACTACAATTACCACTGACATTTTCTCAAAGAAAACCTATTCACTCCATGTATAACATAACAGCACCACAAAACACAATTTCAGAAATAAATGTTGACATGATGCATTTATGGTAGATTTTACGGAAATGTCATTGTGATATCATACCCACCTTCTCAAATTATAAGGAAACTGGTTCTCCCAAAGGTAAAATGGCCTCCCTGACACAAAGGTTGTAAATAGCCAAGCCAAGATTTGAACCCAAGTCTTTTGGCAGCAAATGTACTGCCCTTTTCAATCTACCATGACCATGTTACATGAATAAGGAGTTGTTTTCTTTTTAAATCCATTTAGTTCAAGATAGGAAAAGAAAACATCAATAAAAACACATTAGGTTGGGGCAGTTAGGTGGTGCAGTGGATAAAGCACTGGCCCTGGATTCAGAAGGACCTGAGTTCAAATCTAGCCTCAGACACTTGACACTTTCTAGCTGAGTGACCCTGGGCAAGTCACTTAACCCTCATTGCCCCAGGAACAAAAGTGCCATGGTAGATTTTTGGGGCATCTAGGTGGCACAATGAATAGAGCACTGGCCCTGGATTCAGGAGGACCTGAGTTCAAATCTGGCCTCAGGCACTTTATACTTACTAGCTGTGTGACCCTAGGCGAGTCACTTAACCCCAACTGCCTCACCAAAAAAAACCCCAACACAAAACAAACAAAACCCCACCCCACATTAGGTTTTGCTTAAATCTTCCATTTTGAGAGGAATATAAAAATGTATCTCTAGGATGGTGTGTATAATCAGGACCCCACCCATCAAGACCCTTTAATGATAAAGGGGAGAGGGATAGTTGGAATATTTGAGCCTTGAAGGGATATTTTCCCACAGTGACAAATAAAGATATGTGTCCCCTTTATGTTCTGTTAACCTTAGGTACAAACTGGATACAGATAATATGGAGCCATCTTTTATTTTGTCATTAGAAGAATGGGATTATGCCCAGGAAGACTCAGCAGTGGCTCTCGGGAGAGAGTGGAATGGCGGAGAAAGTCCCAGCTTTTCATTTCTGAGCAGACTGCTACAAAAGCTTGGGGTCATTTTGTGTTGGACACTTGCTGAATAAAGCTTTAGAGTACAGGGTCATAAATCAGCTTTCTCCCTTCACTGTAATCCCCTCGGAATATTCAAGTCCCACAGTTTATTGTCACAAACAGTGTATTTCTTAATGAGTGAGCCACCAGTGGGAGATACAGTTAACTCTTAGACTCCTGGTTCACATCAGAGGCAAGCCACCCTTGAGATGTCCATCCAGATGTTTACACACTTTCCAGTAGGTCTGGTTGTCTGCTATATGGGAACTTGGGCTTCTTCCTAATCTGTTCAATGAGGGGGGCTAGGTCACATGATTTCTAAGGTTTCTTGTAACTAATATTCTATACTTATTGGGTAAACAAGCTGGGAAGGTTGTTTGTTTGGTTTATACTTTTATTAGAAAGTGAGAAGGGCTTGGTGAATTTAGAGGCAGAAATCTCAAAGGATGGGCAGATGGTCACCAGATGTCATGTCCAGATTGCTTTTAAGATCACACTATCCCTCCAGAGGCACATGACGACAACAGGCTTCCATGATGACAATTCCACACCCATGATTTTGCCCCTTTAACTTGGTGGCTCCACCAGAGATGGATTGTTGGTGAAACTGAACATCAGGTGGCTTATTTGTTTCATCTGTACTTCAGCAAAAGAATGCACAAGAAGCAAGAAAATGAGATATTAGGAAGAAAAGAAATGGAAATCTAGTTCTCATCTTTTCACCTCTTTCCATGGGTGGGAATGGAGGAGCAGAGAATGGAATGGTTTTCTCACATTTGATCAATCACTAGGCAAAATGCCTTGGTGGAAGACTGAGATATGACTGCCGTGCTCTTAATTACTGTAGTTATTAAAAACATATTAGAGATGAAGATTTCCACTGCTCTCTTTCCCTCTCCCTGAATGTTTTGGTAGCTCTGCCATATGGCAGAAGTTAAAAATACAGCTCAGAGTAAGGGGGAGTTAAATGACTTGCTATGTGTGAATTCTTTAGTTTGTTTTGTTTCTTCTTTTCTTGTTCTTATTGTTGTTGTAATTTTTAGGAGAAATTGTTCAGGAAAGTCCCATGTAAAATATGATGAGCAGCAAGCACTGCCAATCCCATCTCAACCCTCCTTTCATTCTTGCTCTGCTAGGCTTTTACCTCTCAAACAGCCCCTACTGCTCCAACTAGGTCCAGCGAACTGGGACAGCAGCTGCTACCACTATGCCTGGCCTAAGTAACAGCTGTTCAAGCACTGCCAACCAGTCAAATGAGAGACTCTGGAATTTGAGCCCTGGACTGACATTTGCTTGTTCCAATTCCCCCACTGGATGTTTGGGTCTATGAAGTGCTTCTAGCTAAATTATACAGCTCTTTTTGAGAAATCAGAGAGAGGTAGGGGGATGGGATGGGATGGGGTGAGGAGGAGGGAGGGGAGGGAGAAAGAGAGGGAGTGGGGGGAGAGAGAGGGAGAGAGGGAGAGAGGGAGAGAGGGAGAGAGGGAGGGAGGGAGAGAGAGAGAGAGAGAGAGAGAGAGAGAGAGAGAGAGAGAGAGAGAGAGAGAGAGAATGAATGAGATTGATTTAAATACAAACACCATCACTTTAAAAGTTGTTTTTAGCAGAATGGTAATTTCCTTCTCCAGCTCATTTTACAGATGAGTATAATTGAGGCAATCAGAATTAAGTGACATGCTCAGGGTCACACAGCTAGTGAGTGTCTGAGACTGGATTTGAACTCAGGTCTTCCTGACTCCAGGCTCTATGCTCTAACCACCACGCCATGTAGTTGCCCTCTCCAAACACATAATGCGCCTTTCAAAAATACTGGTTGATTGTCAGATGGACAGACAGAGGATTTGAGCAAAGGTATGGATGTGTGGATGTGGGATGTGTTATTTCAGGGAAAGATATCAGGTTTTAAAACCTCTTCTAGACAATAACAAGAGGACTATAAAATAAACAAAATGAGGTACAAAGGTCGAAAACTGAGCTTTACAAAGGCTTAGAACATAGATCTTCTCTAGTGAACCTATCTGACTTGCCAAGGAAATTCTAGTCTGGCTCCCAACCCATCTTCACGTAGGCCATCATTTTGCTAGCCTACTATGGGTAAGGCTGAATCTTCTCTCAGGTGAAACTCAGCCTCTTTACCTCTAGCTAGCATCTCAGGACAACCTCTGGTCAACATGGACCTACATGCCTTGCTACTTTAAGCCATGTGCCCAAACTAATCCTTGTTTCTTTTTCAGGATTCTTGAGCAATTGCCTTTTCCTCCCCTAGTTTCAAAACTGAAATCCTCCCAATTCCCACCAAGTTCCAGTTTGTGGTCTGAAGGCCCTTCCCAGTAGCCTTACCTGTTAACCCAAGGACAAAACAGGAATGATTTAAAGCCAAGTCCAATGAATGCTTTTCAACTTTTCCCTCATGTCCTAAATTACAGGTAAGAGTTGGGTAAAAGCTGGAACGAATGCTGGACTCTGGACTTAGAGACTTGGTTTTGAATCTTGACTTTCTTACTTGGCACTTATGTGACCTCGGGCAAATCCATAACCTCTCTGGGCCTCAGTTTCCCCAACTGTATTATAAAGGTATTAGATTAGATGTCCCCCTAACAACCCTTTGTACTCAAAGCTATGTATGATCCCATGACTCATTTTACAGGATTGTTACTATCAAAAGCCTTATCTTACTATTTTGATACTCACAAAGCCTTAAACACACAGCAATAACATAAGATAATTTCTTTCCACAATAAGAGAAGGATGGTTTCATTGTGACCTAGGAATTTTGGGAAATGATTTCATAGCATGAGATACCAACTAGCATGGTTCTCCTAACAGTGCCCCCAAGGGAGACAACAGAACACATTCCATCTATCCAGAGATTTCCTTCTCTCTGGCCAATCTCAGGCCATCTTTGTTTGGAAGCAGTCAAGAACAGAGGGATATTTTGCCCATTTAGAATTAACTACTCTTGGGAGGAGAAGCCAGGAAGGAGCCATTACATTAATTCAACAATGGAAGGGGGGGGCAGGGATACAACCTAACCTAGAATGTTGGAATTAGTGAGGACCATTGAGATTCTCGTCATCATTCTTTCCTTTCCACAGCATTTGGCAGGATGGATGATGCCCTTCCTCTGGCTGCTCATCTTTTAGATTCCATGACACTCTGTCCTGGTTTCTTCCGTTCTATCTTAATTCCAGTTCTTAGCCCCCTTATCTGGCTCATTGTCCTCTTTTTGCCTCTAGACTCTGCCCCTAATCAACCCGAAAGAAGGAGAAAAGGAGGACATGAGGGAAGAAGGAAAGGAGAATGGGAAAAAAGATGAAAGGAGGGAGGAAGGGAAAGAAGGAAACGAGCACTTATTAAGTGCCTACTGTATGCTACTGTGCACTTTACAAATTTTATCTCATTTGATCCTCACAACAATCATGTAACATAGTTGCTATTATTCTCTCTTTTAAAAATAAGGAAACTGAGGCAGAGGGTGGTTGAATGATTTTTGCCCAGAGTCACAAAGCTGCTGTCTGAGAACAAATTGAGGCAAAGGACTGCATAATCATTCATCTTTTTGTCCCAAGTGTTTTGCATAGATCATAAACTTAATATATATATTCGTTGTACTAAGTCAGCTCTAGTCCAACTTGCTCATTTTACAGATGGGAAAACTAAGGCCCAAAGAGTGGCAATGTCTTGCCCAAAGTCACAAAGCTAGTTATTGAGAGAGCTAGGACTAGAACTCACATTTCCTGACTCTAGCAGTCCATAACACTTTACCTACTACTTCACACTATCTTCTTAATTAGCATAAATTATAATCAATTCTAAGCAAGCAGAAAATTATTCTGGTTAGTTTTCCAATTGGAGTAGCCTGAGTGAGAAAGGGTTTCAATCTTGGTATTTCTTTTCTTGGTAGCTTTGGTTTATTAGTAAATTTCTGGGCCTGGAGTCAGGACCTGAGTTCAAATACAGCCTTACTAACTGTGTGACCCTGGGCAAGTGACTTAACCCTGTTTGCCTCAGTTTCCCCTTCCGTAAAATGAGCTGGAAAAGTAAATGGCAAACAGCTCCAGTATCTTTGCCAGGAAAACCCCAAAGGGGGTCACCAAGAGTTGGACATGACTAGAAAATGACTAAACAACAACTTGCTGTTAGAGTCAGGTGATGCATTTTTTTTACCGTCCTTTCTCTGGATGTCCTGGCTGTATGACTTTGGACAAGTCACTTCATGTCCCCGAGCCTTAATTTCCTCAGCTGTAAAATGGGAACAATATATTCACACTCTCTGCCTCATAGGGTAGCTGTGAGGAAAGAACTTTGCAGACTTCAAAGTGCAACATAAATGTGAACATTTGCTAACAAGGACAAGTCTGTGGAATCAATAATATTAACAATAACAAAGAAAGGCAGTATTGATCAGTGAATGGGACACTGGACTTAGAGCAAAGAAGGTTTGGGTTCAAATCCCGCTCTAGTCACTTATTAGTTGTGTGACTATGGGGAAATCACTTAACCTCTCCGTGCCTCAGTTCCCTCAGCTGTAAACCGAGAGGACACTGCACCCCATGGTGTCTAAGGCCCCCTTCTGGCTGCCCCTGCTCAAATTATCTAAGAGTCAGGGGTTCAAAGAGTTGCTAATCTGCCTCTTCAGAGGGCATTATCTATTCTATTGAAATCGTGGGCCTGATTCCCTCCTGACCCACCTCACCGAAATCAAAATTATTTGTACTGGATATACCTTTAAAATGGATTTGATGCATAGATTTTTACCCAACCCTCCCCAAGTCCTCCCCAACCCCTATCATGGCTCATTCACATCTTCCAAAGCAGAGCTACTTCAGATGACTCTGCCCCTTGACCTTCAGTCCTTTCCCCGTTGGGGAGGCCATCAGAAGCTGGCCTTCTCTTACATCCCTGCAGCTTTTGGGGTCTGTTTGTTAGTTTCCTTGTTTTAAGCTTACCGTTGACTAAATGTTTACTTTTCCACTCCTGCCCTTTGGTCCCACTCAGGAAAACGCTGGTATTTTAAGATGGCCTGATGCTTTTAAATAGGAACATTTGTGTATAAACTGTGTGCCACTAGATTCCAGAGGGCCCGCCAGAGACTAGCTCGGCTCACAGGCAAATTTTCTCCACAGGAGGCTCTTTCAATCCTTTGTCATTAGACTGATTGCTTTCCCCCCTATGTTTCAAACAAACTGATTGGGATCAGGCTTTCAACTCTTTACCAGCAGCTGGCCAAAACATGAGTGGGATGTCCAAACAGCCCCAGGGCTAATTCTGAAAAGAGTCCAAGAGCCAGCAGAGGGAGTGAAGGGGAACGATCATTTTGTGTTTGATATAAAATATATGGAACATAATACAACCTAATGTATAGTATCAAGGCACAGATTTCCCAGCAGTTTCCTAAGAGATTCATGTAAAAAACTCAAATATTTGCAAAAGAGAAGATGCACAAATCCAAATGATGACAAAAACTGGCCACAAAGTTAGCTTTTGTTTTTCGAGCCTGGGGAACTGAAGTTAAATGATATAAGAACATGAGATGGAGGGGGCAGCTAGGTGACGCAGTGGATAAAGCACCGACCCTAGATTCAGGAGGATCTGAGTTCAAATCTGCCCTCAGACACTTGACACTGACTAGCTGTGGAACCCTGGGCAAGTCACTTAACCCTCATTGCCCTGGAAAGAAAGAAGGAAAGGAAGGAAGGAAGGAAAGGAAGGAAGGAAGGAAGGAAGGAAGGAAGGAAGGAAGGAAGGAAGGAAGGAAGGAAGGAAGGAAGGAAGGAAGAAAGAAAGAAAGAAAGAAAGAAAGAAAGAAAGAAAGAAAGAAAGAAAGAAAGAAAGAAAGAAAGAAAGAAAGAAAGAAAGAAACATGAGATGGAATGAAATCTCTCTGAAGGTTCCTTGAGATAATTTTTACAAAACAAACACACACATTGTTACTGTTGTTCATTCATTTTAGTTGTGTTTGACTCTCTGTGACCCGACTTAGGGTTTTCTTTGCAAAGATACTGGAATGGTCTGTCATTTCCTTCACCAGCTCATTTTACAGATAAGGAAACAGAGGCAAACAGGGTTAAGTGACTTGCCCAAGGTCACACAGTCAGTATGTATCTAAGGACAGATTTCAACTCAGGAAGATCAGTTTTCCTGAATCCAGGAGTAGAGCTCTATCCACTGTACCACCTAGCTTCCCTTTGTGTATATATATATAATGCATATTTATATACCATATATATATATGTATGTATGTATGTATGTATATATATATGTATGTGTGTACACATATATAGGATATTGTATTACATATTGTATATATGTGTATATATATATACATATGTGTCTGTATATACATTTTTCTCTGTGCGTGTGTGTGATATTGCACCAAATGTCTTCACTGAGATAGAGGGGCGTAACAGAAAGAGCCCCAGTCCAGAAGTTGAGAGCTGTGGGTTCCAGTCCCAGCACTGATGTGACCAGCTACATGCCATTGGATAAATCACTTGGCAATTCATCTGTAACTAATAAATGGTTGCCTGGGGACTTGAGAGGTTAAGCCACTTGCTCATGATCACACAGCTAGTACAGGTCAGAGTCAAGACGTGAGCTTGGGACTTCTGCCACTGAAGGTGGTCCTTTATTCACCATCCCAGATTGCCTCTTGAGCATTTTGCAAACCTGTGAAACAATGCTATATAAATGCGAGCTATTTCAGGAGGCAATCAGAAGCACTGAGAAGCAATGTTGGACCAGGACTCCAAAGACCCGACAATCCTTCATCTGAGGCCCAGCATCATACAGTTAGTTGGCAAGTAAATTTGCTTCTCGTCTCCCTCCTCTGTAGAACGCAGTGTTTGGCTGAGGTTAGATCTAAGGCCCCTTCTAGTTCTGACCACCTATGATTCTGTGTAGGTAGGAATGAACGTTTTTTCCTACACATATTGCTATGCAGAAGGTCACGCCTTCTCCCACAGAAGGAGACAGGCATTTTCAAGTGAACAGACTGGTTTGGCCCTCTATGTGCAGAGGCACATAGAGCTTGGCCAAAGCACAGCTGAGAAGAATCAAGCAGCCCTTTACATACCACGACAGGGGCTAAAGTCTGAAGTCTCAGCAAGCTCTCCGAGTCACTCTCATCTGCTCCTGGAATCTGGAGGGCAGCAGGATAGGGAAATGAACTCAGTTATTTGTAACAGCAGGCAGATAAAGCCACTTGTCACAAAGAGAGAACCTCAGTCTCGGTGATGCCATCAACTCCAAAGTAGCCAAGAGATGCTGTGACATTTTCAACAAAAGAGGGAAAAAAACTATCCCCAGCAACTTCCAATGCCAGAGACCCACAAGCCAATCAAAGCATTAAACAAATAAGCTGGTGCCCCACTGTTTGTGTTGGTGCCTACGCATCAGACAAGTGCCAACTTAAAGGAAGAAAAGATTCCCAGTATGGTTTGTGAATCACTCAGGGAGCTCAGTCTGAGTTAGAAGAAGGAAAATTCTAGAATATTCATAGTACCGACAAGGCACTAGGCTAGGCACTGGAGATAGAAAGACTGAAAAATGAAACAGGCCCTTCTCTCAGAGAATTTACTTTCTATTTCTTATCACGTGGACAAGAAAATATAAGGGAATCACTTCAATCATAGCACTTTAAGGCTTGCAAAGCTCTCTCTCTGTATCTCTGTCTCTGTCTCTGTCTCTGTCTCTATCCTTCTGTCTGTCTCTGTTTGTCTCTCTCTCATTTGGCCTTTAAAACCAACCCTGTGAGAGAGTTGTTCTTATTATCACCATTTGGTAGATGAGGAAACTGAGGTAGATGACCATGGAAACATAGATAATAAGTATAGGAGGCAAAAATCCAACTCAGACTTTTCCAATGAGATCCCAAGTCCAATACTCTATTCACTAGACCATCCAACGGCTCCATAGAGTCACCAAATCTCAGAATTCTAGTTCTTGCTAGAACCTTGGAGATCAGTGAGTTCAAACACTACATTTAGAGGTGAAGAACCTTTGACCCATGCAGGAGAAAAGTCTAGCTCAGAGTCTTACATTCTTAGTGAAAGGGCTAGGTCCTGAAAATCCATCCCCTTCTTCCCAGTTCCACGTCCTCTAGATGTGATAAAACACTCTATAATCATGGGCCACAATTATCATTGTTGTATTACTTTCAATTAAATGATTTTTATTGCACTAACCTTCTCTTCCCAAACCACCTGTCTTATTATTTGTACATATTTATTCTCCCTTGACAATTTTCCAGTTTCGCAATTATGAGAACAGCATTTGCCCTGACGAGCTAAGCCTGGAGCTTTTTCCAAATAAATCTAAGGGATTCCTTAAAAAAAGGCAACAAACAAACAAATGCTGGATCAGCAGTCTGCACAATTTAATCTAAAACACCGTCCAACTTATTCCAAAGAGCTATTCCAATGTGGTCACATGCAAACCTGGCCAAAATGATGACTTACTTTGCTTTAAAAGATTTTATTTTAAAAGGCATTGTAGCTCAGTATCATGAGCGTGAAGTTTTAGAGTCAGAGGGCCTGAGTTCGAATTTTGGCTCTAGTTCTAATTACCTAGGAGAACCTGAAAGAGATGCTCCTCTATTCTGGCCTTCAGCTTCTTCACGAATAAAAGGAAAGAATTGAGCTAGGTCGGCAAGTCTCATAATGTGACCATGGATCCCTGGGGGTCACAGACCCTTTCAGGGAATCTGCAAGATCAAAACTATTTTCATAATCATACTTAAGATGTTATTTGCCCATTAAAATACTCCTTTCCTTTCCAACTACATATACATGAGAGGCCAGATTTTCTTCATATAAATAAAATTTATTTAGTTAATAGTTGATAGCATCACGATTAGCTATTCATATACTTCATACAAAACAACATAACACAACAGATTGAATGCAGAAGCAGATATGAGAATCCAGCTGTCTCCTTTTAAACTAGACATGAAAGAGATTTGCAAAAAAAATGAAAAACAATGCCATCTTCTCACTCATTTTTTTGTTTTGGAAAATATAATTATTTTCCATAAAATATGTCATTTATGCTACCATGCACTGCATTTATTATTTTTTCAATTAAATATTTTCAATTATATAATTTTTATTTCTAATATAATATATACTGTTAGATATAACACAGAAGCTCTTTGGAGTCCTGAATAATTTTTAAGAGAGTAAAGGGAGGGGGGCAGCTAGGTTGTGCAGTGGATAAAGCACTGGCCTTGGATTCAGGAGGACCTGAGTTCAAATCCAGCCTCAGACACTTGACTTGGTCACACTAGCTGTGTGACCCTGGGCAAGTCACTTAACCCTCACTGCCCTGCAAAAAAAAGAGAGAGAGTAAAGGGATCCTGAGACCAAAAGGTTTGAGAACCATTAACTTCAAATATCTCAAAGATTGTTTTCTGTCTCTAAATCCAGTTAGGCTATTAAACTACCACATGTGAAGAATGCATAAATTAGGGAAGAGCATATGAAAAATTGTGGGGGGAAAGGTCTCCATTTTATTTCCCATGCATTACAACTAGAAATTTTTCTAGATTTCAGCCAGAATGTTTTAAATATCATAATTTATGTAGATTGTCAGAGTCCAAAGAGGCTGCTTAAAAAGAAATGCCCCTCTTTGTCTTCACACTGTCTTCAACATGTGCTACCAAAAAAAAAAAATTAACTGCTCATTACTGATGAATTCCTAGGAGGGAAATACTTTTTGTACCCTTGAACCAAGTTTTCAAGAAGCAACTAGAGCAAATTGTTAGTCAAGGGGCCTCCTTTCTACTTGTTGATCTTAAAATTTTAAGCAGGACTGGATCTTGGAGAACAATCTAGTTCAACCTTCTCTCCCCACCCCCCCTTTTTTATTTCTGAAAGTAGAAAACTTGGATCCAGAGAAGAGAAACTACTTGCCCAAAGTCACATAATTAGTTAGTAATAGGGTTGAAATTGTCCTCTGAGTTGAGGTTCAGAGCTCTTCCATCTCCTATTTTGGCACACCCAAATCAGTTGCCAAATCTTGTCAACCCTACTTCTTATATCCTTCCCCTTCTCTTTTATTCACACACACACACACACACACACACACACACACACACACACACACACACACACACACACCAGAAGCAGATTCTGTCTTCCATGTTTTTCCCTCTCTACAACCCTCTCCCTAAGGGATCTTATCAGATCCTAATCTATCCAGATTCCTCCCAAATCTATGTCCCATCCTAATCTCTCTCCTGAATCCCTTTCCTCCAGGACATCCACACCTGGATGCCCCATAGGCATCTCAAACTCAACACATCCAAAACAGAACCTTCCCCAGATCTACCCTTCCTAACATCCCTATTTCTGTCGAGTACTACCAACTTTGTCATTAATCAGGTTCATAACTGGAATCATCTTTCACCTTTCACTTTTCCCCATCCCCTATATCAGGGCAGCTAGGTGGCACAGTGGATAAAGCACTGGCCTTGGAGTCATGAGGACTGGAGTTCAAATATGACCTCAGATACTTACTAGCTATGTGACCCTGGGCAAGTCACTTAACACCAATTGCCTTAAACATCTGGGGCCATCTCCAGTCATCCTGATGTATATCTTGCCACTAGAACCAGATGGCTCTGGAGGAAAGAGTGAGGCTAGTGACCTTGCACAATCCTTCCTCACTTAAAGCCATTCATTGCAAGTCATGACATCTGTCACAATCCTCTTTGAGAATGAAGGACAAACAACAATAACCCCCTATATCAAATCTGATGCCAAGTTTGTTGACCCAATCTCCACAACATATCTTCTTTCCAGTCATACAGCTATCACTGTAGTATAGGTCCTAATCACCTCTTAGACTACGTCAACAGGCTCCTAATTGGTCTCCCGGCTTCCAGCTTCTCCCCCTTCTACTCCATCCTCCACACAGCTGCCAAATACAAGATCCTCAGCCTGGCAGGCAGCCCTCCACGGTCTGCCTCCCACTACCTTTCCAACTCCCCTCCACAATACCCATGAGTCAAACTGATCTGCTGGCTACTACTCTCTGTATGTGAAATCCCCTCTTCCAAATATAAGCTTTTAAGCAGGCTTTCCCTTATACTTGAGATGCTTGTCCTCATCAGCATTGCCTCTCAGGATCTCAAGCTATCCTCACAACTCGAGTCGGATGCCACCTCTTACATGAGATTTTGCCTGATCTTCCCACCCCCCTGTCGTTAGTGCTCTGGCGTAGACAGCAAGATCATTTTATATTTACCACTCTGTATATTGGCTCTATCCAGGGCTGTGCTGGAGCCATTTGAACCACTTGGTGTGAGCATTTACACTTTGGAAATTGGCAAAAACTATAAATCAGGGCTTGATTTATCTTTTTTTGTTGATTGCCTAAACTTAAGAAAAAGATGGAGAAAATGTTTAGAATGCAGATTCCATTTTAAAATGTATCTTGCATTACATTCCCCCACCCCATCCCCAGATGGATGTTAAACATTTGCCAGCCCACACACTCCAGCAGAACATAAGTTCCTTGAGGGCAGGAACTGTTATTTTTGTCTTTTTAATCTTAATACCAAATAGATGACATAGTATATAGAGCACTAGACTTGAAATTAGGAAGATTCATCTTCCTGAATTCAAATCCAACCTCAGACACTTAGTTGCTGTGTGACACTGGGCAAGTCACTTAGCCCTGTTTGCTTCAGTTTCCTCCACTGTAAAATGAGCTGGAGAAGGAAATGGCAAACTACTCCAGTAACTGCAAAAAAAACTAAAACTAAGACAAAAACAAACCAAAAACCCAAATGGGGTCAGGAAGAGTTGGATAAGACTGAAACAACTCTACAACAGCAGTAATTCTAGTACTAGTAGAGTACTTGGCTATTAATAAATACATGTTAAAATGAACTACAGTGCATCTAGATACCTACTGCTATCCAGATATACGTGTTCATGTGTGTATATATATGCACATCCATATGGATATATAGAGCTCTTTCTTTCTCTTCCTACTTATCTGACAGCTAAACCCAATCCTTGAGGTCATGCGTCCCCACTCCCCATCCCCAACCTGGGCATTTAGGTCCAGTTCACTGAATCAAGAGTGGCTGTGAATGAATGATTCCCAAGGGCTGAGTGGCCAAGGCCAAGGGAAGAGCGATAATAACACATTTCAGAGTGTAGTTCTTTCAGAGATACACCGGATACAGGAAAAGGAGTGCAGAGTAGGGGAGTGTAGAGAAAGGAAGCAGGAAGAGTTGGAATTCACAAAGAAAGGATGGGGGATGGGGGTGTAGGAGGGGAGGGGAGTTCCCTGGCTAATCAGCTAAGGTTCTCTGCCAGCATGAAAAGGGCCCATCTGCTTAAATCAAATGTTCTGACTTGGTTACACTGTATTCTGAGTTAGTGAGCTGTCCCAAAAGGACCCTGGATTTGGAGAAAGAAGACATGAATTAGCATCACAACTTGGCAACTTTCAAGACATGGAACCTTGAGTTTCAACTGTGGCATTTACCAGCTTTGTGACCTTGGGCGAGTTAACTAACCTTTCTGAGCCTCAGTTTCCTCATCTTTAATGCACCTACCTCCCAGGACTATTGTGAAGATCAAGCAAAAGGCAGCTGGATGGTGCAATGGCTAGAGCACTTGACCTGGAGACAGGAAGACTTGGGTTCAAACCTAGCCTCAGATATTTACTTGGTGTATAATGCTAGGCAAGTTACTTAACCTCTGCCTGCCTCAGTTTCCTCAATGGTAATAATAAATATATAAATAATAATAGCACCTACCTCAGAAGATTGTTGGGAGGATCAAATGAGATAATATTTGCAAAGTACCTGGGCATAGTAGGTGCTCAATAAATCCTTGTTTCCTCCTTAGGAAATTTTACAAACTTTAAAGCACCATATAAATGATACCTACTATTATCATTAATAACAAATACAGATAAATGGGGAAACTTGTCTAACTTCTTTGTACTTCAGTTTCTACATCTGTAAAATGATCCTTCCCAGCTTCAAATCCTATGATACTATGGTTCTTTGCCTTATCTATCAGCACTCACTTAGGCAGACAAAACCCTCAATTTCCCTATACCTGAAGATCACTCTTTGATTAAAAGCATAGGTACTACACTGACCCTGGATTCAGGAGTACCTGAGTTCAAATCCGGCCTCAGACACTTGACACTTACTAGCTGTGTGACCCTGGGCAAGTCACTTAACCCCAATTGCCTCACCAAAAAACCCAAACAAAAAACCATAGGTACTCAAATATTCCTCCTTCAATAGACATAATCCAACATAACACCGCACTTCTGGAAGTACTCAAGTACTGGACTTGGGATGCAAAGACCTGGGTTCAATTCCTGACACTGCCATCAACTGGGTAGATATTGGGCCCAAGTCATGTCATCTTCCCAAGCCACAGTTTCCTCATTTGTAAAATGAGGGATGATAATACTCGAAATTTTCATAGTTATTACAAGGATCAACACAAATCACGGAGGCTGAGCTGAAGGGATCTGGAGAGCTAATGAGATAACACATGTAAGTGTCTGGCGATCTCTTGGCTCATGACATGACAGAAAGGACAATGGGTCAGAGGACGTGAGCTGGGAGCCTAGATCTATCTGCTCCTTATAGGATTTTGAGCAAGTCAATCCATGGCCTTGGGCCTCAGTTTCCTTCTCTTAAAAATGAGAGGCCTAGGGGCAGCTAAGTGGTGTAGCGGATAGAGCACCAGCCCTGTGACTGGCGGCCTCAGACCCTTGACACTTATTAGCTGTGTGACCCTGGACAAGTCACTTAACCCCAATTGCCTGACAAAAAAAAAACAACTCAAAAAACCAAACAAAAAAAAATGAGAGGCCTGGATTAAATGACCTCTAAGGTCCCTTCCAGGTCTAAACCCTACAACCCTATTATTGCTATCAGCCTGTATTTGGCACCAGTCACGGCAGGACTAAGAGAGAGCTGGTCTTGGAGCCACACAGATCAGGATTGAAGTCTTGCCTCTGACCCCTCCTGGCTATATGACTCTGGGCAAGTTAATGCCCTAGGCAACTCTATAACGACTGTAAATGACAGAGTGGATACCAACCTGTCTTGGTAGAGGGTATTTCCTCACCTGGGAATGCCCCACACAAATGGAATCACAGGTCTAATCCTTATCCCATATGTACCTGTAATTTTAAAGCTTTCAAAATCCTCACAATCTTTAAATCACAATTCTGCTATTTAACGTCATTATTTAAAGATCAAACTACATATTTGGTGGGCCCTTTATAGAGACCCTCGACCCGCCAACGTGTATCTTCATCTCAATGGTATGTATGGCCACCCTGCCAATGTAAGCTCTTCTTTTGAATCATTCCCTCCCTCACAATATCTACTGGGTTTCCTTGCTAATTTATGCTCCATCGTAATCCTGAATGTCACTACAGACCTGGGAATGGAGCTTGTTTGTTAACTAAACAGATATTTGGATTTCATTGGAATCCTCCCACAGGATGAGTCATGATTTGAGATCTTCAGAATGTTCTACTCTCCTGAATTACTTGACAGTGCTTGAGGACTAGAAGAAAGAGGGAAGAGGGAGGAAAGTCCACTCCAGACTATAAACAACTCCTCTAGATTGATGTTCAAATCTGCCTTAGAGGTATCATGGAAACACAGGAATAGCTGCATTGTAGAGAATCTCAGAGAGCATTTTGTTCAGGGTCTAAAACATGTCTTGTCTTTCAACCTGAACTAAGCCTTTCTTTGAAAACAAAGAGCTGAAATACACTTGTTCTCTCTCTCTCTTTCTCCCTCTCTCTCTCTCTCTCTCTCTCTCTCTCTCTCTCTCTCTCTCTCTCTCTGTTCTGTCTCTCTCTATCTCTCCTCCCTCCCTCCTTCAAAATGATGTTTGCTGATAATGTTATTTCTCCATATTCCCTCTCTACCCATGTAACCTAATGCATCAAAATCATATTATAACAACAAGAAAAATAATGTGATATAACCCAAGGAAATCAAAGACAGAAGGAAAGGTCTCATATACACACACACACACACACACACACACACATATATATAGGTCACAAACACATATATATGAAAATATTTAAAAGCAGAATTTTTTAAGTAATAAAGAACTGACTGAGAAAAGACTGAACAAACTGTGGTATATGGATACAGTGGAATTATTTGTCATGTAAGAAATGATGAATAGAACAATTCAGAAAAACTTGGGAAGACTTAGATGTCCTACTAGAGTGAAAGATGCAGAACTGGAACAATTTCATCAGTGACCATGACGATGTACAGGAAATCCACATTGAAAGTATCAGAATTCTGATTAATGCAAGGGCCAATTGTGACTCCAGTGGGCTAAGAGTGAGATGTGCCTCTGACCTCTTGACAGGGAGCTAGCAGAATCTACGTAAAGGATTTTGTACAATTACCAGAGATGCCCAGTGTAGATTTGTTTTGCTTAATTATACTTCTTTGTGACCAGAGAGGGTTCTTCTCAAGGGTAAGAAGGGTTGGCATTTGGAAGTGATATATATTTTAAAAGACTATTAGGGCAGCTAGGTGGCACAGTGGATAGAGCACTGGCCCTGGATTCAGGAGGACCTGAGTTCAAATCCAGCCTCAGACACTTAACACTTACTTGCTGCGTGACCCTGGGCAAGTCACTTAACCCTAATTGCCTCACCAAAAAAAAAAAAAAAAAAGACTATCAATGAAACATTTACTTTAAAAGAAAAAAATGAACAAATACTGGCTTTTTCCCAAGTCTATGGGAACAAACCCAGATGCAGGAGACTTAACAAGATTAAAGGGTTTGCTGGAAGTTTGTCTCATTTCCTCAAAGGAGATAATGTGTGAAAAGTGTTGCCTGAATGCTAGTTATTGTTGTTATTATTATTATTATTATTGCCTAAGAAATGTTTCATAGACTCATAGAATATTCAGAGCCCTTGAAGATAACTTAGTCTAACTTCCTCAGTTTTCCAAAAAGGAAACCTATGTTCAGGGAAGTGAGGGATTTGTCCAAGGGACAAAGAGAGCTAGTGACAGAAGCTGGGCCAGAATGCCCCTTGCTGATGTCTAGCCCAACGCCCCAGACTCATCCTCTGTTCAGCCATCAGTGTCCATGATTCCATAATGGTAGCAGTTCATTCTATCAGAACTCTGCCTTTCAGTTTGGGGGCTTTTGCAAGCTCAGCCATGATTTCCCTCCAGTTCCAGCATCCTAGACCAGCACTTACCTTTGCCCAACTGTCAGAACAAAGTTACTAAATACATCAAGGGTGTCTGATTTGCCTTTCATGTTACTTCCTTGTTAGTTCATATAAAAGAAAGTGAGAGGGAAATGGATCCCAAAGGGTTCCAAGTCCTAAATACCTGGACCTAGGAGATCTACTTTTTACTAACTCTTCTGGGAACGTGGCGGGCGGGGGGAATTTTCCATCTTTACAAGTTTCCAGTTGACCCAGGAATTTCTCTTTCACAGGAATGCTCCTCCCAAAGAATGTCAGTGCATGGTCTATGATCCATGCTAAAGCCCTAATGGGACAGTGGAAAGCTACAGATTGGAAGGACTGCCCCAGAGAGACACTGTGGTCCCAATAGGTTGTGGATGCAGTTTATCCATAAGGAATTGCATAGGGATTGTTCTATTTGTTTTTATATCCCCAATGCCTAAAATAGTACCTAGCACTTAAGAGGCACAGAAGACTTTTTAGTGGATTGCTCCAGGATTAAGTGCCTTGAAATGGAGGAGGGACATGGAGTAAAAAAAAAACCAATCTAACTTTTGAAATACTCCTTCCATTTTTACCCTAAGGGAAGATCATTATCTCAGTATTTCTATCCCCAGGAAAGGATATCTTCCCCTGTACAATCCCTAACACAAATAGGAATCTGAGGAATGACCATTCCATTGGATCCAACTAGGCAATTCCATATTTATTCCTGCAATGATGATTCTCCTAAGAAAGGGTAGAGAGAATATAAATATTCAGAAGTCGGCTTAAGCAGGGATTTTTCATTATCTTGCTAAGCCATCAAAAGGAGAGTGAATTCAGACACTATGAGTATACTTGAATGTCCTTATTACCCTCATGAAGTCTGGGTACAGATTTTCTTGCAATGGATGGAGACAATTTTCTTCTCAGTTATGTTGGACTATAATGATCTTATTAGGTTGTACCATACTGAACTTTGCCAACCATAAACTGGTCTTTAGTAGCATATCTCAGTCATCTTTCAGAGGGGAGGGGAGATCGAGGGAGTCATGCTGAACTATATTCAGTTAACCCAACTAGATGGTAAGCACCTTAAAGGAAGAGGTCTTCTATTCCTTTTGTGTTCCCCCACAGCATTTAGTACTAGGCTCTATACACAGTAATCACTCAATATTGTCAATTAAATCAACTATAGAATCTGGTTACTTTCACCTTCCAGGGTGCCAAGATCATTGGATCATTAGATTTTGAGCTAGAAGAAACCTTAGAGATCAACTAACCTCACTCTCTCATTTTTCAAATGAGCAAAATTGGATAACATACTGCAACACTTCATTAAAGTATATATGAACAAAAAAAGAATTGGTGACATGTACATCAAGTGCAGTTTCAAAAACCTGTCTTGCTCATTCACCAAGAGATCTAGTGTTTAGAGCTCAGTTATCAGATCATAGACTTTAACCAAAATCCCATTTGTCAGCATTTATTAGTAGTGGTTAAAAAAAAATTGCTGCAATTTCTACAAGGCTTTAAGGTTTATAAAACACTTTCCATGTATTCTCTCTTGATCATCACAACAACCCTGAGAAATAGATAGGTGCTTCATTGGGCTTGTTTTAATGCTCATTTTAAAAATGAGGAAACCGAGACTCAGCAAAGTTCTATTACTTGCCCAAAGTTACATAGCTGGGAAGTGGTAGGAGCGAAACTGGAACTCAGGTCTCTTGTGATTCCAAGTCCAACACTCAACTCCAGCACTGGAGCAATGGTAGATGCCTCAAATCATTACTACCACAAGCTGGGAGGCAAGTGATCTCAATCAGGGAGTAGGGCATACCCTCTCACCCTAATCCATCTGTCTCAAGAAATCCCTGGGAGTACCTGGCTTGGAGGCAAAACACTAGGGGTCCAGCCTAGGGATCAGCTGTCACTGTCCTTTCCCTGAAGCTGGAGGCTCAGTATTGTGTATTTCAGCAGGGATGGGGGGGGGGTGCCTCTCACCAGTGAGGTGTTAAATGAAACGGAGCCACTGGAAATGAGACTAGCGGTTTGTTTCCCTTGATGAGCACCAATTGTTATTGTTAATATACTGGTTCATTACACCTCATAGAAAACCTGACAATAAACTAGCAGCCACATTTTGTTTATTCTGAGCCTGGTTTTCTCTTCATCGTTGGCTGTTCCTGAACCAAGAGAAGCTGGCTACAGTCTGGTTGACCCAATGGACTCCCAGGTTGCTTCAGAAATGCAGTTTTCACATCTTCCAATACCCACCCCTACCCCCTACAGAGGGAAAAACTGGACAAAATATGGGAAAAGCAATTAGTTACTGATGATGAGAGACATAAATGCTATTTGAAAATTGTCGACTCCTTTCCTTTAGCAAAATTTGCCACTTGGTTACCAAGGGTGATTTTTGAAGAAAAATCGATCCCTGGAGATTGTGTTGCGAGGCATTTGCCGACCAACATGTGTCACTGTTTCCTATGAAAACAAGGTAGTTTTCCCTGTAATGCCAATTTCCTCTCCTGGGCAGGCTCTAAGCTCCTAGGAGCCTTGTTTTCTGGAAATCCTATGTTTTTCTTTCATTCACCAATATGAAGAAAGGACCTTGGGCACACAAAGATGCCTGGCAATCTCTCTGGAGGGTATGGAGGACAGGTTGTGAAAAGAGTTATGGGACAGGACTGAGAAGAAGCAAAAGTATCCACCTAGGAGAGAAGATGACCTCTGCACTGCTCAGCTGCATATTTCTCCAAGTGATAACATATTTTGACTGTTCTTCCTAAATGAAGGTCGGGAACCTATTACTTCTTTTCATGGTTTTTTTTCTTCCCAGGGTCCTGGCTCCCTTGATTAACAGAGGATTTCTCTATCTACCCCACCTTTACCCGGAATTACAACACTGTGTGAAATGTCACACTATAGGACAGAGATTCCTCTCCTTTTTTTAAAAAAAATAATAAAGTATTTTATTTTTTTCCATTACATGTAAAGATAGTTCTCATCTTTTGTTTATACAAGCTTTACAATTTCAGATTTTTCTCCCTCCCTCCCCTCCCTTCCCCCTCCCCTAGACAGCAGGTAATCTGAAGAGATTCCTCTCCTAACTGCCTATTTGAACACATTCTAGCCACTCCCTGAGCACAGCTGTGATTTCTGGTGAGATTTAAGACAACCTGGAACTAGGTGTCCTTCCCTTCCCCAATTTTCCTATGCTTAATCAAAATAAGCAGAACTGACTCCCCATCCTCTATATCTTAACCTTATAAGAGAGTTTGAGGGAAAGGGAAGAAAATGGGGAGTGGAAATAATAAAAACAGCAACAATATCTCCTATCTACGTATCACTTTCAGTTTTGCTAAATGCTTTCAGGAGGTGAGTAGGTGCAATTATTATCCCTTTTTACATAAGGGGAAACTAAAGCATAGAGGTATCATTAAGTGACTTTTCCCAAGTCACCCACCTAGTAAGTGTCTTAGTCTTCTGGCTTCATGACCAATACTTATAACACTCCACCTTGCTGCAGCTTGGTGCAGTGGAAAGGGTATGGAATTAAGAGTTTGGAGACCTCAGCTCTAGTTTGGATCTGCCAACAGAATGTAACACTGGTCAAGTCACATATTCTCTGGACCTCGGTTTCCTCATGTGTAAAAGGAGGAGGCTGGAATTGTTCAGTTGTGTGTGACTCTATGTAACCCTTTTGCTGATTTTCTTGACAAAGATAGTGGTTTGCTATTTCCTTCTCCAGCTAATTTTATAGATGAAGAAACTTCGGCAAATAGGGTTAAGGAACTTGCCCTGGGTCACAGTAAGTGTCTGAGTCTGGATTTGAACTCAGGTCTTCCTGACTCCAGGCCTGGCACTCCATCCACCTTAACATCTAGCTGCCCCAGGCTGGGATAGGTGAGTTCTAAAGACCTTTCCATTGCCTAAATTCTAGGATTCTGTCCTCTGTTCCCTCTACATTGATTGAGTTAAGCTTGGAAAGAAGTATTTGGAAGCAAGTGTGGTCTTCTCCAGGTGCCTAGAATTTCTCAGAAAGTTGTTTCTTTCCTCAAACAATCTGCTCAGAGATTCCCGAGCCAGAAGGAAACATCTTCAGTTTGAGCCCCCTCCTCTCTTGGAGTAGCCACCTAATCACCTCACCTCCACCACAGGCTCTTCCCTCCAGCCCTTGTGTTTCTACCTGTCTCAGCTAGCTGAGGAGTTGGGTCTGATGCTTACACTTGACATAAGGGAAGATTGCAGCACAGCAAAAGTATATCTGGGTTGGAGAATTCTGAAGTTTCACCTCAAGGATCTCTGTTCCCCCAACACAGGAGGAAGCATGGATGGGAAGCCCCACACCCACCCCTGGCCCCAAGAACTCAGGCCTGAGGAAGAGTTACAAACTTTGGGGCAGTGAAGCATGACAACCCTGTTCCTTTTGGAAACCACAGGGAAAAGAACCAGGATGGAGGAAAAGGGAACAGTCCAGACTGGCATTTCAGCACTAGCAAGAAGAAAATAGAAGGCAGTGGAGGGAAAGATCATTGCTTTGGGGACAGTGGAGACACTTAGCAAGAACTGGGGAGTGGGGGGAGGTGTCCTAAGCTTCTGTGCTAAACCGGAGGCTGGGTGCCAAGGAGAATACGAGGTTCCAGTCCCATCCTTCTTCTCTGCTTAAATCTCCTTTCTGAATCTGGCCCAAATAATAAAGGAACTTAGTGCTGAGAAGGGAAATAGGAGGAAGAGAAAAGGAGGGGAAAAGGCTTGCAGAAGGGAAGAACTCTGGCAGCCCCAAGCAAAATGAGTAAAGGGCTGCACATTTCAGACCCAAGTATGGCTCTCCTCTCCTAACTGCTTGGGGCTAGGCCCTTATCGCTCTGGGAAGGAGATTTCACCTCTGCCACTACCTGAATCTCCCAGATTTTAGCCAGCCCCATTCCTAATCCTCACTTGCTCCAATCCAAGAGCAAGGTCTCACTGAAGAAGATCTGGCATTGGGTTATGGCAAGAGTTCTGTCCAACCTCAGGCTTAGCCTAGGAATGCTAAGGAGATCTCAGAAAGGAGACAGAGAAATGGGTGCTGCAGTTACAGGAACCAAGAAATTGAGGTGAGGGAGGTGGGAGTTGAGGTGAGGGGCAATCCCAGGACCTGTGGTGGAATTCAGCTATTCTGCTGCTATCTCTTCACCCCAAGGGGCCCCAGCCAGGACAGATTGCTCCTGGCCTCCGAAAACGGCAGTAATTTCACACACACACACACACACACACACACACACACACACACACACACACACACACACACACACACACACACCCCTCTCCATTTCTGAATACCAGCAAACCTGGTCTCAGTCTCAGGTTAGGAGGCGCTCTTGATTCAGGGGAACAGAAAAAGGAAAAACGGACACCCTTGACTTTCAGTGGTGTGATAGAGTGGACGCCAGGGAAGGAGGTTTGGGACAAAGCTGTGGTCTCGACAACACAGTCCCCTATGGCCTCGGAGAAGGGAGATAGTGCTTAGAGATCCCCTTTCCACTCCCAGCTCCCCAGAGACGGGTGACTCATCCAGGCAGCCCGTGGTAGGGTGGAAGGATGAAGGTGCAGTAAGGTTCTTGCATGGCCGGGGGGGGGGGGGGGGAGGCAGGGGCTCTTTCCTCTCAGCCTATATCCAGGCTGATTTCCAATAACGAGCACTTCCCATAGTTCACGAAAAGATTATCCCGGCTAGCTGAGGTCTGAAGGGTTGGAAGATCGCCGCCCCTCTCCCCCCCCCCCCCGCCCCGCCCCATATCAGAAAGGTAGGAGACAGGAGCGTTGGAAAAGCGGCCACGGCTTAGTGTTAATGGAACAGAAGCACTCTGCTGACTCTTGAAGAGGAAGAGGGGCCGGGACCTGTCCAAGCAACCTACCTTTCTCCACTCCACCCCCCTCCCTCCCCCTGAACGCAGAAGGGCTCTTCAAGACAAGCTGGGTCCTGGGCACGCCAGTACGGTTGGAAATTCGGGGCATGCACTGTATTGGGGGAGAGGGAGGAGGAAAAAGCCAATTCCCTCCAGCTGAATTCCAGACGGGCCCCTAGAGCATCACGCGCCCCAAATCCCACCTGAGTAGGCAATATGACGGGGACGGGGGCGGGAGGAGACGGAGGGAGGCACCCGGGACACAAAAGCACTTCTTAGAGAAGAAAGCCACCACTTCCTTCTCCCCACCCCCCCGCCCCGAGCCTGCCCCCAACCCGGTCCCTCCACGATCTCCATCTCCACCCTGTCGCTAAAAAGGCGCTTGCACGTTCCCTTCACAAGCCTCCCGCCGGTCGGTGCTGGGGAGCGAGCACCGAGATCAGCCTGGGCAGCAGCCCTCGGCGTCTCTCGTCCAGCCAAGCAAGGGGTCCCAGGGCTCCCTCACAGTCGCCCTTCGCTTTGCCCCAGGTCGCTAATCTAAGCCCATAAATGCCTCTCACGCCCCGTCTCCTTTTCTCTCCTGTCCAAATACTCCGGGCCAACCTCCCAAGCCTCCCATAGATAACTTTGCAGGCGCAAACTCTCGGGTGCGCCACCCGGGCGCGCCTCCCGGCCTCCTCCCCGCACCATCCCGCCGCCGTCTTGGCCCGCCAGCCCAGGCGCCGACCTCCCGGCGTCCGCAGCCGCCCAGGTCCCAGCCCCGCTTACTTTTCGTGGCGGACGTTCTCCAGGATGGCCCCGAGGGGCGGCGCGGGAGGGTGCGCCGAAGGGGGTCCGGGCTGTGCGGTGGCCCCAAGGCGGCAGGAGGCCAGGTGCCGCTGGTGCTCGTCCTGCAGGCAGGCGTTTTCCCGGTACAGCCGCGCCACTTGCTGCTCCAGCTCCTCGATCCGCCGCCGCTGCCGCTCCAGCAGCTCCTGCTGCGCCTCGATGATCCGGTTCAGCTCCTTCAGATACTCCGCCGCCTTGTTCGGGTTCTCCACGGGGCTCTCCATGGTCTCGCCGCCGCCCCACCCCTCCTTCACCGGCCGCCCAGGGGCCAGAGGGCTAGCGGAAGGCTTGGGACCGGTGGGCGGGCGAGCCGCTAGGGGCAAGGCGGTCCTCCACCTTCTGCCCTCGGGGAGGGAGGCCAAGCGTCGGGGAGCTGGAGGGAACTTGGGGTGGGGGGGACAGGACGGAGGAGAGGAGAGTCCAGCGGGGGCTAAAGCCGTCCCTCCCCAGCGGAGCCCTCCGGTAGCCCCGGCTGCCCCTCAAGCTAGGGCGCGCTGGGGCCGGGGCGGCGGCAGGGGCGGCGGCGAAGGTGCCAGGGCGCTGGGGCTCCGGCTCCGGCTCCGGGCCGCCATTGCTCGACGCTGAGCTTGGGTCCCTTGGTCCAGGGAGGAGGCAACTACTGCTGCTGCCTCCGCGGCGGCGGCGGTGGGGAGGGAGGAGTCCGGCTGCGCGGCTCGCTCCCCGCCTGCCTGCCCGCGGCTCGGCTCTTCAGCGCGCGCTCTCCCTCCCTCACCCCTCTCCTCTCCCACTGTCTTCCTTCCTTGCTTGCTTGCTTGCTTGCTTCCTTCCTTCCTTCCTTTCTTCCTCCTCCGAGAGACTGGGGCTTAGCGCCTAGCCTGCAGATGCCCCCATGGAGGCAGCCCCGCTGCTGCTGCTGTTGCTGCCGCCGCCTCTGCTGCTGCTGCTGCTGCCGCCGCCGCCGCTGCAGGCAGCCCCGGGAGCGGCGTGAGCCTGTCAGCGGGAGTGGGACATAGGGGGCAGCGGAGAGCGAGGTGGAGGCTGGGGAGCTCCAGCTGGGACCGTCGTGTGCCCCCACCGCGGCCGGCAACGTCCGGACCCGCCGCCGCCGGCGGCTCTTCCACCTGGCGCGGAGTGGAGTTTTGCAAAGTGCCGGTTTCTGGCTCTGCGGGTGTGAGAGCGAAAGCTAGAGAACGAATGTGCGAGTGTGAGAGCGAGGGAGCGAATGTGTGTGTGTGCGTGTGCGCGCGAGAGTGAGTGAGTGTGGTTGGATGTGTATGCCTGTATGTGTGCGCGCGTGTGTATGTGTGTGTGTGTGTGTGTGTGTGTGTGTGTGTGTGTGTGCGTGCGCCGTCCTTCCCCCGCCCGCCGCTGCCCGGTCTAGCTAGACACCCGGGCAAGAGCCTAGGGCCCTGGGGCTGGGACAGTTCAGGCAGCAGCGCCACCAGCCCCAGCGCTGCGCACCCTTCCCCGGCCTGGGGTCAAGACTCGGGCGGGACCTTCTCTGGGCAGCGTCACAGCAGCCCGGCGGGGGCAAAGAACTGGGGGTACGGTGCTGGGGAAGAGAGGGGAGGCGGGGGGGGGGCAAGGTATAGGGCGAGCAGCTGGGGTCCCAGATCTCTTTCTCACTCCCTGGGGCGGTCAGTAATCAGGCCAAGGTTGGAGGCCGGAGAGGACTGAGCCTTCAGCTTGGTAGGCTGGGCAACTCAGGCTGGGCAGGAGGCGGGGCGGGGCGGGGTGGGGCAGCGCTCTGGGACCGAGATGTTCACCTCCCTCGAGACTCGGGTGTTTGTGTCTTTCAGCTTTCGGACAGCGCCTGGGGCCTGTGTCGGGGAAGGACCTAAGAAAGGAAGGTATGCTTCGCGACCAGGGAGAGAGGACCACCAGAGAGGGAGCCCAGCTGTGTGAATCTGGATAGCTTCAGCATCCCAACCCTGAAAGTCTACTATCGTGGCATTTCTGCCAGCCTCAAAGCCCGGGGCGGCACTAGGAGGTCGAGAGAGACGGCAGCCTGGACCTGCCTTAACCAAAGGACTTCTTTTCAACCAGCTAGCTGGAAAAAGGTGAGAGAACGCTAGGGAGCGTCTGGAAGAATAATCGTTTTCCATTTGTAGAGTGTTTTTACACTAGTACTTTCTTCAGAGTAGCAGTATGAAGTGGGTAG
Organism: Dromiciops gliroides; assembly: GCF_019393635.1. Lineage (NCBI taxonomy): Eukaryota > Metazoa > Chordata > Mammalia > Microbiotheria > Microbiotheriidae > Dromiciops > Dromiciops gliroides. Next base: position 698,777,539 of record NC_057861.1, on the reverse strand, counting down.
AGCAACAGTTATTATCTCCATTTTACAGATGAGGAAACCGACTCAGTATGTCTATGGGGCTTGTCATATGGTCAGTGGCAAAGATGGCATTCAAACCTAGATTTCCAACTCTAAATTCAGTGATGTTCCTGGACTACAACAGGTTGCCTATCAAGATCTGACTAGCAGGAAATGCATCATATTTGGACCTCGGGGTTTCTGCATTCTGTCCCCATCCTCTCACGAAATCCTTGACGCAGGAATCCAGCAAGCACCCCTAGCTAGGGCCCCATTTTCGTAAGACCCAGACTATCATCTCTCCAGGAGTCAACTGAATCCCCTGGAGACAATTCCTAACATGGTGGAGAATAAATCCCTGTTTGAGATTTGTGGCATTTCCTTTCCCTCCTATGTCTTCTTGCTCCTCATGCTCTCTTCCCTCCTCCCACTCAAAGACTCATAAATCAGATATTCAACCTATAGATTTAAGTGTGAACACAGAGAAATAAGGCACTGGTTCCTCTCCCCTCCCAATCCGAGATTTGGGAGGTGAAGAATGGAAGAAAGGCAGATCTGAGCTTTCCAATCCCTCCCTCTGAGGCACCACCTAATCTCATGAGCAGAGAAGAAACCAGCAAGGAATGAATCACGATGCCTCTGTGACAATTAGAATTAAGCATAAGGTGGTTTTTATAGCCAGTGGGTGTTTGAATGTCTTCAAGTTTTATGACCCATTTCCCAATTCACTCCCCCTCCCCCACACTCAGAGGGTTCAGTCCCTCCACTCCTTCGGGCAATGGGAAAGGTGAGGGAAGTGGTAATGAAGAAAGAATCGAAGACTCGCCATCTGCCTCCTTCCTAACTGATTTTCCTTGACCTCCATTATAGTCATTCTGGTGTGTTCCAATTACTTCCAAATCCCCAGTGTTGCAGGTAAAAAAGTAAAACTGATCCAGCAGGGAAGCTAACCGAATCACCCTTCCTTTTGCCATCCCACCCCTCGCTCTCACCTTCACCCTTTACATCCAAAGTTTATCTTGTTAAGAAGAAAAGAGCTTCCTTGAACACGAAGAGACAAACTTGGATAGGAGTTGGCTTGGCTTGAGGTTTTTATGTTTTTTTTTTTTTAGTAAAGCCAGTTAACATTAATAAACTACAGACTTAGAACAACCATCACTGTTGGTAACAGCTGAATGCTAGCAACCATCCCCAGCAAGAGGGGAAAAAAGAGTTGAATATCCTGTTTACATTTCTAGTTTGATTTGTTAACATGAGTCAGGTGTCATTAGAGTATTGACTGAGCCTGGGGTCCCTGCTGTGAATCAATCCCAACCAGTTTTGATTAATGACTCATTGTCAACCAGGAAGGAGGTCTCTCTGTACAGCACAGTGCCCCATCCTTCGTTCTGTCCTGTTCAATGTTTTTATTAATAATTTGGAGGAATATATGGAAGGCTTGCTTGTCAAATGTGTGTGCATGTGTATGAAATTCCATTAAAAGTTCCCCAAAAAAGAGGGGGAATAACAATGTGCCGATTGCTATTGGCAGAGTCAAAACAAAATTACTTTGACATGGAGAGATGATGGGTTACTAGAAAACTGAACAGACATAAAGGCAAAATCCAACATTTTGGTTCAAGAAAAACAATTGCGCAATTGCAGGATAGGGTAGATTTAACTTGTCCCTGGTTCACATGAAAAACTCCTGGAGGCTTTCCCACAAGCTTAGCATGAGCAAACAGTAACATAAATACTTTCTTTAAAAGATTTGTTTCCTTTAGGTTAAGTATTCTTTCTACCCATGGAGATGGTAACTTTTCCATGCCTTTTAGTCAATGGATTTATTAGCTGTTATCAGAAAAATTTTCTTCACTTGAAAGCCAACTTTCTCTTCACATTTTACATTGTATAGTAGGAAAAGCCCTAGACTTGATGTGAAAAGACCTGATTTTAAAGTGGACTACCATATTTACTAGTATTTATATAGTGCTTTAAGGTTTTCAAAGTACTTTACAAATATTATCTCATATGATTTTTCATAGGAACCTTGGGCACTAGGTGCTATTATTATCCCCATATACAGATATGGACATTGAAGGCTACAGAGGTTGAGACTTGCGCAGAATCACACGGCTAGTAGGTATATATATGCCTAGATTTGAATTCAGGTCTTCCTGACTCCAGGTTGAGCTCTCTACCCACTGGGCTACCTTTTGTTGTTGTTGTTGTTTCCATCTCTTTGTGACCTCATTTGGGATTTTCTTGGCATAAATACTGCAGTGTTTTGCCTTCTCTAGCTCATTTTAGGGATGAGGAAGCAGGCAAACAGGGTTAAGAGACTTGTCCAGGGTCATACAACTAGTAAGTGTCTGAGATCAGGTTTGAACTCATAAAGATGAATCTTCCTGATTCCAAACCCAGTGCTCCATCCACTGCACCACCTAGTTGCCCAACTAGCAGTGAGTTACCTAGATGCCAGGTTTTGTTGTCTTTCCCAAATTATGTTTCCAGCTAGATATTTCTTGTTGGAGCTTGAATTCTACTGGTATGGTGTTCATAAACCCAGGGTCACCTTGATTGCACCAGACTGGGACAGAACCAGAGGAATCCTATATTAGTATCAGGCTGCTGTAATGTTCAGATGAAGAGAGATAATATTCCTATTGTGTTCTGTGCTGACCAGATCACATTTAAAATAATGCATTCAGTTTGGCATTCCACATTGAAAAGTGACATTAACAAACTAGAAAATGTTTTGAGGAGGGCAAATAAGAGCCAGAGGAGTCTGGAAACCATGTCATGTGGTTGAAGAATAGTTGGCATGGAGAAGAGAAAATTAAGGGCATGCATGATAGTTGTCTCTAAATATCAGGAGGCTTGTCCTTGGAAGAAGGAGCAGACATTCTCTGTTGTTTCAGGGAATAGAACTAGGACTAATGGGGGAAAGGTAGAGGGAGGCAGTTTTCTCTTTGAAGGGGGAAAAGGAATGAATCACCTTCCAAAGTAGTGAGTGATCACTGGAAATGTTCAAGGGGAGACTACAGTCATTATATTATCTAGTATTTACTTAGTACGTACAACATGCCAGGCACCATGCTAAGAACTTTCCAAATACCTCATTTGAGCCTCATAACAACCCTGGGAGGTGGTTGTTATTATTACCCCCATTTTACAGTTGAAGAAACTAAGGCAAATGAAGGTTAGGTGACTTGCCCAAGGTCACACAACTAGTAAGTGTTTGAGGCAGGATTTGAACTCAGGTCATTCTGACTCCAGCCCTCTATTCCATTGTGCCACCAGCTGTTTCAATGTTAGATATTCTGTAGAAGGGATTCCTACATTGGATTGGAGGTTGGATTAGGTGACATGCATAATTCCTTCCAAGTGAGATTTTTATCATTATAAATACAAGAGTGAAATTCAAAGATACTTATGGGAATTCAACACAGATTCATTTAAACAACTTTTTAAACCTTAAAGTGCTGTATAAATAGCACTTATAATTATTAAGCCACGTGTATGCACATATATACATGTAAGTGCCCATGTATGCATATATACTACATATACATGTGTGTATTTGTATGTGTGGCATAGTGGATGGTGCACCCAGCCTAGAATTCAAATCTGACCTGAGTCACTTACTGGCTTGGTGGCCTTAGGCAAGTCACTTAGCCATCTATTTGCTTCGGTTTTCTCATGTGTAAAATGGGAGTAATTAGCACCTATCTCCATAGGGTTATTGTGAGGATCAAGGAGGGTAATAATTATGTAGACCTTAGCTCAGTTCCTGACACATAGTAAGTGCTATATAAATGTTAGCTATTTTATATATATTTATATATATATATGTATATGTGTATATATATATATATATATGTATGTATGTACATGAAGGTCCGAAATTGTAATTTTCATCAGAATGGGGACTTTCTCATTGCTGAAATACTCTTTATTATTCATATGAGCAAGTTGACTGTAACATAGGGTTTTAGAATATTGCAAGGGACAAGACATTTTGTCACTCAGTCCATAAACATTTATGAAGCACCTACAATATTCCAGGCACTGTGCTGAGCACAGGTGACCTGCCCACGGTCACACAGTTAGTATATGTTAAATGTAGGGCTTGAATCCATGTCTTTTTTGGGGGGGGGTTTGAGGCAATTGGGGTTAAGTGACTTGCCCAGGGTCACACAACTAGTAAGTGTCAGGTGTCTGAGACTGGATTTGAACTCAGGTCCTCCTGACTCCAGGGCTGGTACTCTATCCACTGCACCACCTAGCTGCCCTTAAATCCATGTGTTCTTGACAGGGGTCATGTTCTATCCACTTCCACACATAGGTTCTCACTAATTATGTTAGTATAGTATGTATTATACAATAAAAAGGGCAGCCTAGAGTCAGGAGGACCTGAGTTCAAATCTCACCTCAGACACTAGCTGTGTGACCCTGGGCAAGTCACTTAACCCCAATTGCCTCAAACATCCAGGGCCATCATCCTGATGTATATCTTGCCGCTGGACCCAGATGGCTCTGGAAGAGTGAGGTTGGTGACCTTTCACAGCCCTCCCTCACTTAAATCCAATTCACTGCAAGTCATGACATCACCCCAATGTCATGGTCCACTTTGAGAACAAAGGACAAACAACAACAACATACAGTTAATAGAGCACACAATTAATTGCATTATAATTAATTGTAGCTGTTGTTATAATTAATAACTTTTTATTTGCTTATAGGCAAAGATGCCTAAAACAAATGACTGCTCGGGGCAGCTAGGTGGCGCAGTGGTTAAAGCACCAACCCTGGAGTCAGGAGTACCTGAGTTCAAATCCGGCCTCGGACACTTGACACTTACTAGCTGTGTGACCCTGGGCAAGTCACTTAACCCCCATTGCCTAAAAACAAACAAAAAAACAAAAAAAAACAAAAAAACAACAAAAAAAACAAATGACTGCTCTTTATAAAGAAGAGGAAACCAAATCCTCTTTAGCGAGGCTGTTATTCTCTGCTATGGACATTATTAGCTTGTTCTGAGGCTTAGCTGTGACTCAGAGATGGACCACAGAGTCTTAGGGTCAGCAGCTCTGACTGCTGCAGTCCAATACAGCCTTCCTAGGCAGTTTATGAGAATTCTCTTGGCTCATAGGAATGCAATATAGACCTTTTAGGTCTCATCTCATCCAACCTACACTCACTCAAATGAAATGACTCGGACAGGGTTGTAGGTGTGACAGCACTGAGATTTGAACCTTGGTCCCTGAATTCCAAATCCAGCACCCTTTCCCCATGAACTTTATTGTCTTCCAGTCCCTTAATAAAATCAATGAATCTCTGCTTGTCTGAGCTCACAAGAGAGATCAGATTCCAGGAGTAAAGGGAAGTTCAGATAGAAAGGGGCAAAAGAGGGGGCGGCTAGGTGGCACAGTGGATAAAGCACTGGTCCTGGATTCAGGAGCCTCAGACACTTGACACTTACTGGCTGTGTGACCCTGGGCAAATCACTTAACCCCCATTGCCCTGCAAAAAAAAAAAAAAAAGAAAGAAAAGAAAGGGGTAAAAGAATCCTGGCCAGGTGACTGAACTTGGAGGCCCTACTTCCTTTTGTGGGCAGGGTTTGGTCCTTAGCCAGAACTACCCACCAGATGGGCCACAGGTCCTTAGGTCCAGAAACTCTGCCCAGCCTGCCAGATGCCCTGATTTCATAATCAGGGCATCTGTATATATATGCATACATATGCACATGTGTATAGGTAGACATGTTTTGTATTTATACGTGCATTGTAGACACATGTGTCTATATAGACACATGTGTGTGAGCAAATAGAAGTTAGGTCCCAATTGTGAAGGCCCTAACAGGCTTATTAAGCCTTGCATAATGATGTCATATCTCAGAGATTTGTAGTGTAGCAACTTATTAAAAAGTAGAGTCTTTGGGGGATAAGTTGTTTGTGGTTTTTAAAGAAGAAAATATTGCAGACCCGTACAACTCCCCACCACCTGCTTCAGCCCTGTTTCAGAGCCAGGCAAAACCTGTCCATAAACAACCCCAGCTGTATTGTCCTGTGCGCAGCAGAGCTAAACGAAGAATCCCCCACTTGGGCAGTCAACATGGGAAAACCCAACAGAACAAAAAAGGACTTGTTTACCAGTATAGCCCCAATAACTGTGGCTCTTCAAACCACATTACACATTGCTGTGCACAGTAGACATCTAGTTAATCTGTGTTCAGGGAATGAGCAAACCCAAAACAAATAAGAAAACAGCAAAACCAGCTCTGGAATGTGAGAGCTGAACACTCAGGGACCATGTGATTGGACTCTCCCTAGCACCTTTCTTAGAAGTTCACAGCACACAGAATCTTCAAGCTCCCTTTGTTCAAGCTATTCAAAAAATAAAAATGTGTTTGTTTTGTCGATGGCCCAGAATGTCTAAGTGACTTACTCAAGGTCTTAAAGAAGCAGACTAAGGTAGTGGAGAAAAGATCACAGACCTTGTCAGCAGGTCTGAGCCCAGAGTCCCAGCTTTAATACTACTTACTAGCTGTGTAGCTTTGGGTGAATCTCTTTGCTTCCATGAGCCCTTGTTTTCTTATTTGGAAGATAGTTCTTAGAAAACAAATTTGCTAAATCACCACAACCAAAGGAGGCTCCTTAATCTTCCTCCATGACCCCCCCTCACCCCCCCCCTTAGCCCCTAGGGACTAAAATGAATAATGAGCTGGTATTAGAAAAGCTAAAATCTAAAATGATCACAACATACCTGGGCAACCGATAACATCCCACAATAATTTGAACACAGCTCAGATTCTGTGAGCAATTTAGTCTTTTTTTTTGGGGGGGGGCGAGGCAATGAGGATGACTTGCCCAGGGTCACACAGCTAGTAAGTGTTAAGTGTCTGAGGCCAGATTTGGACTCAGGTCCTCCTGAATCCAGGGTCTGTGCTTTTATCCACTGCACCACCTAGATGTCCCAATTTAGTCTTGCTTATTGTATTAAGACCTCAAATAAAGCCAAATGAGATGCAGAGGGCCCTTGTACCCACCAAAGATAAGCAATAGTAGCTTAGGTTTTGTATAGTGGTTTATAGTTTTCTTAAACCAATTTTCTCCCAATAACCCTGTGAAAAAATTAGTATTTGGCCATTAGCATATATCATTCTGTGCGGTGGATTAGGAAGAGATTCATATGGTGATAAAGATTAGTATTAAACCCTCTCCCGATGAAAGAAGCAACAGATGGGTGTATCTGGAGAGAGGCAATGGAGTCAAGCTGACCTGGGTCTGAATCTCACCTCTGACACTTAGCAGCCATAAAACAATGGGCAAATCATTCAATCTCCCCAGTCTTCCTGACCATTCCCATAAAATGGAGATGAGAGGGAGTGTGAGGCATGAACAGAGGGCCAGCCTAGGAGTCTGAAAGTTCTGCCCACATACTAGTTTTGTGATCATGGGATGGGCAAGTCATTTAATCTCTCAGTGTCTCGGGCAACTCTAAGATCATAGGTTACTGATGAGTAGCAGGTCTATATGTGTAGAGGTCATTTCCACACTGGGATTTCTCACACTGATGAAATCATAGGTCTGGACCAAAATAATAATATTGAGTATTGCTATCAATAATAATAAGAATGATAAGAATAGGACCTACCTCATAGGGTTTTGTTTTTGTTTTGTGGGGCAATGAGGGTGAAGTGACTTGCCCAGGGTCACAAAGCTAGTAAGTGTCAAGTATCTGAAACCTGATTTGAACTCAGGTCCTCCTGAATCCAGGGCCACTGCTCTATCGACTGTGCCACCTAGCTGCCCCCCTCATAGGGTTTTTATGACTCAAATGAGGTAATATATATAAAGTGATTGACAAAGTTTAAAGTGCTATATAAATGTCAGTGATTATTATTATTGAAATGGGTCTATAGTGTTCCTTCTGCTACCAACCTTATAGTTACTATGAAGAAAGTCCTTTGTAATTCATAAAAGAATTTATAAATGTTAGCTAATATTAACTTTGCCTCATTCCCTTTGACGGGCCAAGCTAAATAGCTTTATCTGTTCACCCAATGAAGAGCGAATGAGTATCATTGTCTTCTGATAAATAACTAGTGTCTTTTCTTCTGCCTTTAACTAGTCACTTGCTAGAGAAGACTCATTACATAACTAGGATTTTTTTTGTAACTGAGGCAAGTAAGGGGAGGGTTAGGAGGTAGGTGCTAGTGAAGAGTTCCTCTGAAATGCAGCCTCAAAGGGATATGCCCTAGGATGAGGTGGCTGAAGGACTAGCCTGGGGTTGAGAGTTGGGCAAAGATTAAATAAGGCTTCCTACATGCCAGGCACTCTGCTAAGAGTTGGGATTAGCACAAAGATAGACAGTTCTGGTCTCAAGGAGTTTACTTTCTAATGCAGGAGGATGACACATAAAAGGGGTGGGGAGGAGAAGGTATCCTTGTGGGGCCATGGTGGGGAACCTGCAGGGGAATGAAGCATGGCCTTAGGTCTGTTCCCAAAAAGGAAACCCTCCTAAAGGAACCCACCAGTCAGAGAAGGGGAACATTTGGTGGAGGGATGTCCCAGGGTGAATAGGTTCTAGGCAGTAGAGGTTATAGGGTGAGAATGTTGCTGAGTAATAGTAATGAAATCTGGGAGAGTTAGAAGCACAGTGAGGAAGGGAATAAAGAAAGTCTGGAGAGACTCAGAAGCACAGCTTCCGTGGGAAGTAGTGGATAGGGGACGGAAGCAGCATGCTCAGAGGTGATGCTCTCACCACTCTCAAAATTGTGTTGCCTTGAGACAAAGCTCTGTTTGCCTAGCCCTAGTTACAGTTCTGCTTCCTATGGTCCCTCACATTCATCTGTGTTGTAAAAAATCAAAAATAATTCAGAGTTTTAAAATTCAAAACAAAGTTAATTTTTATGGGACTGACAATACTTTATTCCCTTTACATGGATGGACCCTGTACCATTAATTTTAGGGGCTGTCAGTAGACATTTTGATAAAATTCTTTAAAAATGTTCTTTTCATTATTTTGTCTTCTAAAAACAAAACAAACCCTGAACATACCTGCTGAAAGAGAACACAGAATTTGGAAGTTGAATAAAATCTTAAAAGTCTAACCCCTACATTTTTACAAAGGCAGAAATTGTGGTAGAAAAGGGAAATGACTTGCTTAAGGTCACACAGAGTCCAAACAAGAACACATGTCTGCTTCTATGGACATCTTCTTAGTACCCCAAACCACTTTCCTGATGTCTATGAGAAGATTGTACTCCTGCTCACTCAAGAAATGGAACATTCCAGTCAGTGGAAAAGGACTTTCTCTTAATTTGTGCTCACTCTTCTGTCTTTCTATTGGTTCCAGCTATAGGTCCCATACTTAGCCCCTTGACCCTGATATACAACTGGCAGGATGCTGATGTATTCTTCACTATGGTCTCTTATCTATAGGAGATGTCCTGGGCTTTTGGCATCACCCTTTCTTGCTCTAGAATTGTCCTTGTACTGATTAAATTCTGAAGGAGATAATAAAGGAATCTGGTTATTTCACACTCTTCTAGAGCCCTTCTTTTCTCTGAATGGGGAGTGGGGACAAGGGTGTTGCAAAGAATAGGGGATTCAGTGTTATTTCAATTTATCTTTAAGCAGTTATTAAATGTCTGCTGTGAGTGAGGCACTGTGTTGTTTGAAAGAGCCTTCAGAATGCTTACTGGGGAGAAACAACATTATATAGATGTTATATATGTGTGTGTGTGTATACAGAGAGATTAATACAATATTATATATTATTATCTTGTATGTTGTGGTAAATTTGATGGTGTTGGGAGCACTATGTACTTGGACATAGACATCAGAAAAAGCCTTGTTGCGTATTTGAGCTGAATCTTGGAAAGAGTTTGGATTTCCAAGAGGCATAAGTAAGGATGGGGGACATTTCACGCATGCCGGCAGTGATGAGGGGGTGCTATGCAAAGGTCTGGAGGGAGGAAAAAGACAGTCATGTATTGGTAAGAGCAAGAGGCTGTTTTGCTGCAACCCAAGCAGTGATAGTGAATAAGAATTTAACAGCAAAACTCCACAAAGAGAGCAAACAATTAGTATTTTCTCTTAGAACAATGAGCCTTTCACCTGGAAGTGTGAGGCCTTAATGCTCCCACCTCCCTGGAGAGCCAATTCCCGCTGCTCTTCAGGAGCCAGCTCATTCACTACTACAAACAGAATTACATTTTCTATCCCGCTGTTAATAAAGTCTTGAATTAAGGTTTTGGCAGGAAGATACCCACGGACGTTCATCTGGGTCTGGTGGTACAAATTCCCTGAGAAGAGCTAAGACCCACAGAAGGCCATGCATCATTTCAGGTAGACAGGGCTGAGTCAAAGACCCATGTCCAGAGGTGGGAGGATGGATATCAAAGGGAACCAGTAAATGCATCACATGCACACACCAACTCCCAAGCAGTGTCAGAGGGAAGATAAAAGTTGACTGGGATTTAAAGAAATTGTTTAGCTTATCTCTGCCTTCTAATTTTCCCTCTGAAGCAACCATGAAAACTATCATATCAGACTTTACAAATACCCTCTTTAATTTTTTTTTCTGTTTGTGCCTGTGACATGCTCCTTCCCTGCCAAGCTTACGCTATATTAGGAAACTGTTCTGTAAAGCATGTGACCCACCTTTCAGCACAACACACAAACCCAGGGGGTTAGCAAGACTTTGGAAGAGCAGATCATCTTTTTGGTATACAGAGTTGTGATTTTCAACACAGAACCTTGTAACAGTACTTGAAAAGAACAGCTCATCCCTGACAAGGAGGGCAGCAGTGTTGTGACTTTTAAAATAACCTTGCAAACAGGGACACAACTGAGCAGCATACTGGCTCGTAGGATCATCAGAATGGGAGTTGAAAGCCCAAACTCATCTTGCAAATGGGGGAAACTGAGGCACAGAGGTTAAATGATTTGTCCAACATGACACAGGGAATATAGGGACAGCTTGATGTAGTAGATAGAGAACAAACCTAAAGACCTCTGATGTGTACTGGCTGTTACCCCAGGCAAACAGGTCACCCTCCAAATACACTAACCTACTCTCTAATATTCTGTGTTGCAGAAATGCACCAAGCTGCATTGGTCAAAGGAACTTCTTTATCTTTAATCCTAATATCAATCAAATCACAGGTTCAGTCCCTATTCTATCCAATCCTATGCCATCCTATCCCCTCCCCTCCCCTCCCATCCCAGAAGTAGTAAGTAGAAGAGCTGGGATTCAAACCCTGATCTTTTCACTCCAAATCATCATAAATACCCGTGTTCAATTCTACTCTAGCAGAAATGAAGGAACATTCTTTTCTTGTTATAAGATCTCTTATTTCTCCCCCTAAAGAAGGAGCTAAAGGCTTACTTAAAAGTAGCAATAGACTACATTTATATAGTGTGTTGTAGGTTACAAAGTGTTTTCTTGACAGATATTGCTGCCCTCATTTTACAGATAAGGAAACTAAGATGAAATAACTTGCTCACTGTCCCATGGAGAGCCTTCTGGCTACAATTACAGTTATGGTCCTCTTTCTAGGACAAATGTTGCCTCTCTTATGCCACCTTTCTTTTAGGTTCTACTCCTTGCTTTGCCAAAAACTAGCTGGGTAGCCATGGGAAGATCATTCACTTTTCCAGGTCTCTGCTTCCTTGTCAGTAAAATAAGAGAAATGGAAGGACTATTTTTGACAAGAAGTACTGGAAAACTGGAAAATAGTCTGGCAGAAATTAGGTTTAGATCAATATCTTACACCAACCACCACAATAAGCTCAAAATGAATGTTCAACCTGAAAATGCCAAGTCACACCATAAAGAAAGAGAGTTAGACTAGATAGACTCTAAAGTACCTTCTGTCTCATATCTCCTATGATTTATTAAAACATTCATTTGCAAAAAGGATTTTATGCAAACACCTTAATGAACATCCCATTTCTTTTCCAAGACGGGGTTGTAGGGGAAGAGGTGGTGTGTATGTATGTATGTATGTGTGTGTGGGGGGGGAGGGGATGTAAAACTACCCAATCAGAAGCATGAATTATACCTTGGAGATTGAAAACATGAGCCCTTTCCCTGTCTCACCTAAAACAATGCTTGACCTAGGAAGACAGAATAGTTCCCCTCCCCCACTCCCACATGCCCAGTTAAGAGTGAGGAGAGAGCACATTGAGCCTTCCCAGCTTCAAAATGATTCCATATTTGATCTCTTCTTTGGACCAGCCATTGAAAACCTTAGGCCAGTTTTGTGGTCAGCTATACCCCACCCTTTCTTTCCCCTCTTCACCCCATGTAGTGACCAATGCCCTTACATACTGCCCCAAGATGCCTCCCCGCTTTATCTTACTGGTCTAGGCAGAAACTTGGGCTCTAAACCTTTCCCCCTCTCCTCCTCGCTGAAACTTAGTTGCCTGGCATCAGAGTCCCATGCTGCAAGAAAACTTGAAAAGCAAAGCCACCCTGAAGTGTTTGTTTAGTAACTGGTCCCAGTTTAATATGCTTTGTTTCCCAGAGAACACTTTCATTTATTGATTGCATTTAATTCATGGTAGAGGGGTACATATTTCAGGGTGTCAGGCCTACTCAGGATTCTTCAAATCACACCATCAGCTATGTTGATCCTGTCTTCAGAAACTCCCCATCAGGAGCCCCAATCCTCCTTGTGCTTTGTTTAAACTTGAGCACCTTACTTTCTAGGGGTTGATTTTTGACCATGAGCTTATATTATCAGTGATAATGAAGAATCAGCCAGGTAAAAACCCAGAAGAAGAAAAAAGTGGAGTTAAAAGAACAACCTCAGTCACACCCTTAGCCTTCAATAGCTGAATCTAGCATGGAAAATGTCAGATAAGTACCAGGTTGAAAAAACCATTGAGAAGAACTCTCTCTCTCCCCCCACCCTCACCAGCTCCTCAGAATGCTAGAGCCATAGAGCCTTTAACATGGAGCACCTGATGACAGGAATTCATTGTTTTTCAAATTTTATTAATTAACCCCTAAACTACAACTCTGTAGAGAAAGCCAGAATTAACCCCCCCCATTTCACAGATGAAGAAAGAGAGGGAGAGGGAGAGAGAGGGAGAGAGAGGGAGAGGGGGAGAGAGGGGGAGGGGGGAGAGAGGGGGGAGAGGGGGGGAGAGAGGGAGAGAGAGAGAGAGAGAGAGAGAGAGAGAGAGAGAGAGAGAGAGAGAGAAAGAGAGAGAGAGAGAGACTCTGTCTCACTTAAATTCAATTCACCTGCAAGTCAAGCCATCACCATGATGTCATCAGACCTCTTTGAAAACAAAGGACAACCACACCACAACCTAAATTCATATTTATCCCCCCTGAAACTAAAACCATGCATTCTTGGTGCTTTGCAGACATGGATCTTCGCCCTTTCCAAAGTCTGATTCCTAATTGTTATAACACCAGTAATGATAATGGCTGGTGTTTATATAGTCCTTCAAGTCTTGCAAAGTGTTTTTCTTAGGTTATATTCCCCTGCCTAATGCTTAGAGATGCTGACTTTCTGTGCCAAGAAATATCAAAAGAACTTAAAGGGATTTAAGGTCCCTTGCTCACCATAAACGTTCTTCCTTTCTTTCCTTCCAGGATATTGTCACTTCCACCACACGCATTGTTTTCCTCAGTTCTCTTTGGCTCCTGCTCAAGGAAGCACCGAAGTCACTGGTTATGCCCAGGCCAGATGAGGGGCCACCCTCCCAAATCATTGTGCAAGGTGGTTTGTCAGCACACAGGAAAGCAATGCAAAGCTAGTACCTCTTCCAGTTTTTATTTCTGGTGCCTATGGAAGGGGAGGGAGGGGTCCTCGCCTCCAATAGGCTCCTTTTACTGACAGACTGACTAGCTCTCAAAGCTACTGGTTAGACTAATGCCTGTACCTGCATTTGTTCTCCAGTCCGGCAGGAGAGAAGATTCACGTGGCAATGGCAGCACTGGTGCCAGCTGGGTCGCTCGGGGTATTTTTCTGGTTATTTCACAGTTGCTTTGTCATCACCTACTTTCTACAGTCCTGCAAGGACTGCCAGCATTGTGCCCCTCCCCACCAGCTTTTCTGACTTGTCTCCTGCAGAAAGATTGTGTGAAGCTGGCATGGGAGGACACAACCTTATTAGAAAGTTCTTGGTTTGCCAGTGGCCAGGGCACCTTCCTTCCAGGGTCCAAGAGCTAGGGTGGCCTGAGATGCATCCTAATATAGTAGATAAATCAGTGGTGTCAAATTCTAATAGAAACAGATTCCTGTGAGCCACATTGACTTAGAAAACCACAAATTCACATTATCAATGTTGTATTGCATTTTTATTTCTTTTGTTAAACATTTCCCAATGATTTTTTTTAAGTGAGGCAATTGGGGTTAAGTGACTTGCCCAGGGTCACACAGCTAGTAGTAAGTGTTAAGTGTCTGAGGTCAGATTTGAACTCAGGTACTCCTGACTCCAGGGCCAGTGCTCTATCCACTGTGCCACCTAGCTGCCCCAAAATATATGTCTCATTCTGACTTTTTTGTTTGTTTGTTTGGTTGGTTGGTTTTTGCGGGGCAATGGGGGTTAAGTGACTTGCCTAGGGTCACACAGCTAGTTAAGTGTCAAGTGTCTGAGGCCGGATTTGAACTCAGGTCCTCCTGACTCCAGGGCCGGTGCTTTATCCACTGCACCACCTAGCTGCCCTCCCAATGATTTTTTTTTATGCTTTTTTTTTTAGTGAGGCAATTGGGGTTAAGTGACTTGCCCAGGGTCACACAGCTACTAAGTGTTAAGTGTCTGAGGCCAGATTTGAACTCAGGTACTCCTGACTCCAGGGCAGGTGCTCTATCCACTGCACCATCTAGCTGCCCCTCCCAATGACGTTTTAATCTAGTTGTAGGGGAATTCTGTGGCCTACTGAATTTGACACCTCTTGGATAGAGTACTAGACTTGGAGTTGGGAGTTCTTGGTTTTGAATTCATCTTCAGACACTAGTTTTATGACCCTGGACCAACTACTTCAACCTTCTCAACCTTAGTTTCCTCACCTTTATGTTACATGCATTGGAATGAATATCCCAACTTCCCCTTACACTGCCAAGTCAGGTTATTAAGGGGAAGGTATTAGATCCCCTCCAGCAATACTTCTGAAGGGTTGGGGGAGGGGAAGTGCCTTTTTTTAGTAGATCAATTTCCATAAAATATATCCCCAAAAAATCTGAAACATGCTTTCCCAGCAGCAAATCCAGGGGAAAGTGGGCCCAAGCTTAGAGAGCACATATCCAAGCTCCAACAGGTCTCATTGCTGGGTCTTATGTATGGGATATTGTTCTGCTTGACTTTTGTAGAGCTGTGACTGTGTGTCTAGTTTGTCCTTGGCTCCTGATAAAGCCACTGTCCTTAGCTGTTCCAGGAACTCTGCTAGGACCCTGATGGGAAGTCCTCCAGACCTGCAAAGTTCACAACATCCTCCTCAGGCTAAAGTGGGGGCCAGGGGAGTCCAAGGGTGACTGAGTTAAAGTGTTCTACTCCCAGCCAGTGGGCCCTTCTCAGAGGCATCCCTTTTCTCTCCAACAGATGCTCACCCAACCTCAAATCTCTCAGCTTCTACAATAGTTCAGCTCTCTCATTTTATAGTGTTTCTTCATTCGCAAGTTTCTTCATTCAATTTGAACACTCTTCCTATGAAATTTCACTTCCCCTTCATCTAATAGCCCACCAGAGACATCTAGATTCATCTAGGCCTTTTCACACTTAATTGAAAAGCCTTTGATTGATTTGCTTCTTTTGAGGCACCTGGTTAAGATATCAGGGAATAACATCTTATCATTCACTTTAAGTGGGAGGGGGTGCCTTGATTGATTTATTCAATCAGCCTCACTATTACATGTTAAAATGAGGGGCTTAGACTTGGTGACAGTGATCTCCAAGGTTCCTTTTAGCTCTAAATCTATGATCCTAGGATATTAATTATATTACATATATATATATAGTACACAATAGATACTTTATACATATACATACACACACATATATATATATATATATATATATATATATATATATATATATATATATATATATATATACAGAGAGAGAGAGAGAGAGAGAGAGAGAGAGAGAGAGAGAGAGAGAGAGAGAGAGAGAGAGAGAGAGAATCTATTGAGTACAAAGCACATTGGTAGGCAGTGGGGGAATATCCAAAGGTTAGAAAAAATGTAGTCTTGTTGTTCCTTGCCCTTTTACGCTCAGGGAGCTTACAGGGGACTTAGGGTACATACAGAGAAAGATAGTAAAAGATAATGGCAAGCAAAATTTAGGGAAGGGAATGACATCATCTGATTCAACCCTCTCATTTTATAGAAGAAGCAGTTCCCACCCAGAGAGGTAAAGTGGCTTTGTCCAAGGTCTCACTATAGTAAGAGTCAGAGCCAAAATTTGAATTCAGGTCATCTGACCCCAAATCAGTGCTTATTCTACTTCATAGTAGATCATCTTTGCTGTACTTAGTAACACTTTGTAGAGGTGAAAAAAAGGACCTTCTGAGATCTGAAGTGAAAAGGTAATCTACAGTAAAACTGGACCGGGAATCAGAAATCCTGGGTTAGAATCCTGGAAGGTCATTTCTTCTTTCTAGGTTTTAGTTTCCTTGTCTGTAAAATGAGGGTGCCAGACCAGATGATTGTCATTTCATTCTTAAATGGTTGTTTTAAGAGAGGCTCTGAGCAATAGGAGGAAAGTAGGACCAAAATAAGGTGTGTGTGTGTGTGTGTGTGTGTGTGTGTGTGTGTGTGTGTCCAGAAATGGATAATGGAGGGCACTAAAGTCTAATCCTACTTGTCAGTATTCATCAATAACCAATGGTGGGAGTAATCACATTGGTGGGGACTCATGATGTTTATAATCCCATCATTTTGTTAAGGACTTGGACTCTTCCAGTTCTAATATTTTAGTATTCAATGATTCAATGATTCCAGTCTATACTTAATCAGTTGACCCCCCTGAGAAATGCCTCCCTGGTACAAGACTGTAACCCCATTAGAACATTTGGGGATAATGCCCTCTTTGGGGACAACTGGGATTTGACTCCACCTCTCCCCACCAATCTAACTTAGATTTTCACATCACCATTTTCTAAGCCCCCATTAATATAAAACACTTTCATGAGACTATTCATCTTCAAGGATTATTTTAGGTTCATGCTCATTTTTGTAACTATGGTTGTGGATATGATCTTTACTCATAGGTATTAGGATTGGGTGGAGGAACCCAGAGGTATATTCTTGAAGTCAGGCCCCTTATTCAATTTTCCCCACTTTCTGCCTCCTCCAAACCATATGCAGAAACCCAGATCTGCAAATAGCACTTCTGCCTACCTCCAAAGAGATTGAAACCCTTCACCTTCTGCCCCATGCTCTTAACATATAAAAACCAAAATAGTGCCACCTGGTGGCAGGATCGAAGCTCCAACCACAAACAAAGTTGGGCTAGCTGTCTTATGTCTAACGTTCTGGGGCTACTCAAGAATGACCTTCTGTTATGTGTAGGCAGAATAGGTGTGAAGATTCTTGTGTGATCTGAGAACTCTCTTTTCCTCTAATACTCTGTTGGTCATAGGTTCGCCATGGCACTTGGTATTCCACAACTAGAGTACTCCTTTAGTTTATCCCCTATTAAAAGGCAAATGTCCATGGAAGTCATAATGTATAAAGTAATTATCAATCATTAATGACAAATTAGGTTTCATTGCCAATCAGAGTTCTAGGATAATAAGACATAGAATGGGCAAGTTTTGATGGCAGTGTTAGGGCTTGAGGAAAAGATTTGGAATTGTGCCTGTCTCTCTAGTGAGAGACTCTTGTTGTTTGTCCTTCATTCTGAAGAGGACCATGACGTTGGGAGGTGATGTCATGACTTGCAGTGAATTGAGTTTAAGTGAAGGAGGTCTGTGCAAAGTCACCAGTCTCACTTTCTCCTCCAGAGCCTTCTGAGTTGAGTGGAAAAATATACATCAGGATGACTGGAGATGGCCTCAGATATTTGAGGCAATCAGGGTGAAGTGACTTGCCCCGGGTCACAGAGGTAGTAAGTGTCAAGTGTCTGAGGCTGGATTTGAACTTACTTCCTCCTGACTCCAGGGCCAGTGCTCTATCCACTCTACCACCTGGCTGTCCCAGTGAGAGACTGAGTAGCCTGGGGAGGTAAGGCCAAAAGAACAGAGAAGAGTCTACAAACCAAGGTGGGAAGGAATCAAAAGAGAGTGTTACCTACTTTTTGTCATTTATAAAAGACTGGTCAGAGCCATTCATGCTTTTATAGATAGTGTCATCCTCATCCCTGTGACTGTGACATCTTTAGGTCATAGGATCTGAGAATGTGTCCTTGGTTTTGGCGTTTCTTTCCTCAAAGAGCAGCCAATTCAACTCAATACAACACAATGCTACCGAGAATATCCTAGGTCCATATGTCCAGCTAGAGAAGAGCATTGTATCTCCAGGGCCGCCTAGTTACTCTCTTCAATAGAGAAAGTTAAATGGAAAGGATCCCCTGGCCTTCATTGAATTGTCTTCTGACCAAGACTTATCAACCAATTGGAAAAGAGTCCAAGCCAAGGAGCTACTGCTAGCAAACCCACCTTAGAGATAAACCCATATTAGAGATAAAACTTATACTTGTGATTTCATTGATATAAATATAGGGAGCTCCAAGATGAGAAAACCATTTAGACCTATAGAAGCCGGAAATCTAGAACTTACAGGCACTAAATAATTTGTGGAGGTCATAGAACCTGTGTGTGTCTGAGGTAGGACTCCAGCTCAGGTCTTCATATATCCAAGGCTGGCTCTCTATCCATTGGGAAATTCTGTCTCTGCCATTTAAAAAATTAAAAGGCTCTATGATTTCAGCATATTCCCATATGAGAACCTCCTCTATCAATAGTGCAGATATTAGCCATCACTTATAGCTGATGCTGTTGTTCATCCTTTGTTTTCAGAGAGGGCCAGTGACATCATGGGGTGATGACTTGCACATGAAATTGGATTTAACTGAGGCAAAGTTGTACAAAATAATCAGCCTCACTCTTTCTTCCAAGGTCAAATAAATCCAGTGGCAAAACAAATGTCAGAATGACTGGCAATGACCTTGACATCTTTGATGTCTGACCAAGCTCTAAGCAATCCGTAATGCCTGTTTCAGCAGGCTTCATGAGCATTGGAACAAATCGCTCTCATCCTCCCATTATATCAGGTGAAGTCTTCACATGCTTGGGGTAGACATTGATGAGTTTGAGACCTGATGGTTACCTTCAATCTGGTTTAGCCCAAGATGGTCTTGCCCAGGTGTGGCTGCTGAGTATACTACAGCTTCTTGGAGTCACAGGTAAGAGTTGTGACAGACACCAAAGGTGGATGAACAGCCCTAAAAGGGGCTCAGAAAGCCCTCACCAGAGGTGCTAGTCCTCCCTGAACACTACATACATCCCTCATAGCTGATACATAACTAGGGAGTAGCCCGAGACATTTTTAAGGCTAACTGACTCAGGGACAGAGCTAAAAAATATCAGAGGCACTGTTTGAACTCAGATCTCCCTGAATACTTTCCATGACACCAGGCTGTCTCTACTTAAAGAACAATTATACTTTTACATCTGTTTAGCACTTCATATTTTTCAAGATGGTGGCCCATCTGTTTCACATGATTTATCTTCGAAATAATAACTCATATTTCGAGAAAGAGAGAGAGCATTAAAGTTTACAAAGCTCTCTTCTCAACACATCCCTGTGAGGGAGACTCCATAAATGTTATCATCAATATCCCATTTTACATATGAGGAAATAAAAGCAGAGAGCTACAGATCATCTTCCAGAGTCACAGGGCTAGTGACTGGCAGAACCATCACCAAAATCCAGGTCTTCTGATCCAGTCCATCGGTCAGTAAACATTTATTAAATGCTTACTGTGTGTCAAGTGCTGACCCCCAAATCTTATGCCCTTTCCACTGGACCACACTTTATTCCTTTGAGCTATTAGGACAAATTTCACCTCAGTTTTCAGATAAGGAAACTGAGGCTCAAAAAGATGAAGTTAACGCAGAGTGTTAGAGCAGCAGGGTTGAAACTTGACCACACATTCTTTTTCCTTTTTCTTTCTGCCTTTTTTTTGCAGGGCAATGAGGGTTAAGTGACTTGTCCAGGGTCACCCAGCTAGTAAGTGTCAAGTGTCTGAGGCCAGACTTGAACTCAGGTCCTCCTGAATCCAGCATCAGTGCTTTATCCACTGTACCACCTAGCTGCACCCCCACACACATTCTTTTGGCTACACTGATCATGCTGTCTCCCAGAAAATTAGCTAACCAACTTAAAGGGAAAAGCACCCAACAAATCTGAAAGCATTTTTATGGAGTCTTTACCATGCATCTAACACTATGCAAGGCTCTTTGGAGGCTATTTAAGCAAAAGACAAAACTTGGATAGGTAAAGGAATTGCTCATTACTAAGTGTGGCCCTAGCTATAAGTTCAGTAGGAATGTAAAGAAGAGAAACAGCAGCATGGATTGAGTCTGGGAAGATTTTCATAATGAAAATGGTAATTGAGCTTGATTTTGAAGTTAAGGTAGTGCATGGGTGGATGGGTGAAGAAGGATCTATGAGGGGCTTCCAGGCAGGGAAGAACTTCCAGGGCAAAGGTGTGCTAGTAAGAAAATGAAAAGCGCATCTAAAGACAGGGAATTGACCAATTTGCAGAGGGCCTTGAACCTCAAGGCAAGGAATCTGGATGAACTACGTCCTGCACTTTTTTCCAGTTGGGGCTTCCTAAACCGGGACTAGTTCATGGAAAATTTGTACTAGAGAATTACAGAGTTGGAGCTGGAAGGGACGTCAGAAGCCAACTAGTTCAACCCCTTTACGTGACATATAAGGAAACAGAAAAGAAGAAGTCAAGCAACTGTCCTTGGTGGAACAGGGAAGTGTCAGAGACAGAATTTGAACTCAGGTCCCTTGACTGAAGAGCCCAGGAACTTTCTACTTTCACATTGCATTTACAATGAAAGGTTCTTGCTTCTTACAGCAAATAGGCTTATAAAAATGATTCCTTCTCTTCCTCTCCATACTCTGTATCTCTCACCCAAGTATATCCTTCATTTCCTCTTGTTTTACAGTTGCCAAACGTAGTACTTCAGAACCCTAGGTGCCACAAGAAACTTACTAGGGTGCCCAAGATGATTGTATTTTCCACCTAACTACTTAATAAACAGAATTGCTAGGTATTTCTTTTGGCCTAGGTATGTCATAAAAAAAAATTCACTGAGACACGCAGGGCACCATGAGCTGAGAAAATTGGATGAGCTCTGCTATAGTTCCTGAGATGCCACAAGCTGATTACCAGGAGGCTTCAGTAAAAGGATCAGTCTATTGCAGAAAATATTAGATGTCTCACTCATACACTGTATCATTTATAGGAAACACTGTTATGGGCAATGGGGAGCCACTGAAGGTTTTTGAGCCAGGGAAGTTATATGATAAAAGTCATGTATAACAATACTGATCCTGGAGAAGATATAATGAAACCTCTCTTCTCTTTGCAGAGAAATAGGGGGTCAGACTGTAAAACACGGTTACTTTTTGGCACCTGTTTTTGCTTTTTTTTTTCTTACAAGGGAAAGTTAAATTTTGAGGGACAGAAGGAAGAGGAGGGCAGTATTTCTGGAAATAACTGTAATGTAAAAATGAAAGCCATCAATAAAATGTTTAAATGTTTTTCCAATTACATGCAAAAACAATTTTTAACATTAATTTTATTTTATTATTTTTTTTTTTTTAGTGAGGCAATTGGAGTTAAGTGACTTGCCCAGAGTCACACAGCTAATAAGTGTTAAGTGTCTGAGGCTGGATTTGAACTCAGGTACTCCTGACTCCAGGGTCAGTGCTCTATCCACTGTGCCACCTAGCTGCCCTTGACATTCATTTTTAAAGAATTTTGGGGTTCTAAATTCTCAATAAAATTTATTTTGGAAAAAAATAAAAGTAGTATTTTAAGAAGATTCATATGGTGGTAGTGGGTAGGATGAATTAGAGGACAGGGAAGGAGGGAAGACAAAAGCATGGGGATCATTTTGAAAGCTGTTAAAATAATATAGGTATCAGATAAAAATGGCCTAGATTTATCTTGGTCTTAGTGAGAATTGTAAGGAAAGGTGGTATTCCAGAGATATATGCAGAGGATAGGTCACCAGGATTTGGTTGTGAGGACTGAAGAAGATGGAAGAATCCAAAGGACCTCAAGGTTTAGAGCCTGGGTAACTGGGAGAGGGGTCAGACCATTAAAAACTATGGTTTTAGGGGTAGCTAGGTGGTGCAGTGGATAAAGCACCGGCCCTGGATTCAGGGGGACCTGAGTTCAAATGTGGCCTCAGACACTTGACACTTACTAGCTGTGTGACCCTGGGCAAGTCACAACCCCAATTGCCTCACCAAACACCCCCCCCCAAAAAATATGGTTGTGACCTACCATTTTAACTTCTAAGTACAGTGGACAAGGCCTTTGGAAGATCCTGCTGAAAGCCCTATCCTGATTGGTCAGGGAGTTCCAGAGGAAGAAGCCAAGATTTATGCTACTTCTTGCCTAGACGGATCCAGGCCCAAGGTACCAGAATCTATGCTCATGGCTACTCTCCTCCAGTCACTGACTGCCCTGGGCTTGTAGATCCAAAAGTATTCCTTCCAGAATGTGATTTTCAAGTTGGCCCATGAATATTTATGTATCTGACCTTGGCCTTCTGCCCTGTTCCATAAGGAACATAGAGTGTTACATATTCATGTAACATTGACTGCATATCAAATTAGTAAAATATGTTTATTCTTATTTTTTAAATATGTTGGTAGTATCTCTTTCACTTAAACCCCTATAAATTGACTTAGTTACATAAAGGTTGACCTGCCTTCTATAGATATACTATAATCATATCCTTTTCAACTGCTTATAGCTAGGAGATGGATCCAATTCAATTTAATTCAGCCAACATTTATAGGATACCTATTGTGTATAAATTTCCATAGGTGGATATTCATAGAAGATGAAGAAGAACACTATGGATAGTGATAGTCATTATTCCCAAGTCACAGATGGAAATGGTGAGGCCAAGAACCTAAGCAGAACATATGTTATGGCTTGGGAAGAAAAAGAAAATGAGGCCTAGTTGCAAAACTTCATTATCCACAAATATACCCATAAATAGGTCAAACCACTCATGGCTTGCCTTACTCCTTCGCCTATAGGATATGGGTCAAATACCCCTTTACCCCAAAATATTATCCTTCCTAGCTCCATCATTGAAATTTCACTGTTCACAATTTATTTCTTCGCTTCAGATGTTGAATCTCCAGGAGTCTCCTGTTGCAATGCAAACGCTTTCATGGGAATAGTGAGTATTTGATGGGGATGCTGAGAAGGGAGAGGTAGAAACAGAAAGAGGAGGATCAAATCCCCATAGCCTGGAATTAAAAGCCATCCCTTTGGGTACTACTTGACATCTGATGCCTTATCTCACTCTACTTCCTATTACATTTATACTACTCTCCTAAACACAATGCCCTCTATCCTACCCTCCTGTCTTTGCCCACACCAGTCCATGTACTGACTACATCCTCCCTTTGACCCATCTCATTGCACCTCCTCTGGACCACCTTCCCACTCCACCCCCACCTCTGAATTCTCCATAAGCACAAGACTGTGTCACAGTTGTCCTTATCTCTCCTGCAGTACTGAGAAAGAGTTTTACACTCTTTTATGAATTGAATGAGATTGACATGGGGAGGGCACAAGTAGATGACTAAATTTGTAATTTTGGTGAGATGGGCTTTGCAAGGCCCTTAACAAAGCACATAAACCTCAGCTAGGGAGAAGCTTTGGAAATGCCACCTTTGTTTAATTTTCTTAAAAATGTCACCTCCCTCTGCCATCAACACCCAGGGCTAGGAAGGAAAGGGGTGGAGCAGGAGAGAGGGTCTAGTTCAGTCCTAAGCCTGGGCCAGGAAATGTGCAGGTTCTGCCTCTTTGTTTTGTAAAGCACCATTTTCTGCAATTCATTTAAGTTCTTACCCATAACTATAATTGGCTCTATTTGAGTGAGGCACCTGAATGAAACAGGCAGCAAGAGCAGAAGAGTTGGTCGCATTGTGTTGTTTCCCAGAATAAAACAGAGATTGGTTTTTAGCAAAACAGCTTTCTCCGCCTCCTACCCCACCCCTCCCCCAACCATTGTTACCTTTGTTACCTATTTTAGAGCTTTCCCATCCGGGATCCAAAAGAATGACAATTTCTATCCAGGAGCTCCTCTCCTTATAGAAATATAGAGAGAAATCAAAATGTTTAGATAAATAAAGACTCCTCTTTCGAGGATGAAGTTCTCCTTTCTCCATGAAGCCTTCCCTAATAATTCCAGGTCTCATGGCTTGCCATTTTACAGAATGGGAGACTGGTTGGAAGTCTCCAAACTATTTCTGGACTGGGGGAGGTTGGGGTGGGGGTGAGGGGAAGATTAAGACTTTGTTCATATAGCGAATGAGAGTTCAAATCTGACTTCTTATATTTCCTTCCTCTGTGAACTGGGGCAATTTCTTTCTTTTTTTAAAAAATTTTTTTATTAATTTTTTTTTTTTTTTGCAGGGCAGTGGGGATTAATTGACTTGCCCAGGGTCACACAGCTAATAAGTGTGAAATGTCTGAGTTCGGATTTGAACTCAGGTACTCCTGAATCCAGGGCCAGTGCTTTATCCACTGCACCACCTACCTGCCCCCTGGGGCAATTTTTTTTTTAAGTGAGGCAGTTGGGGTTAAGTGACTTGCCCAGGGTCACACAGCTAGTAAGTGTTAAGTGTCTGAGGCCAGATTTGAACTCAGGTACTTCTGAATCCAGGGCCAGTGCTTTATCTACTCCTGCTACAATTTCTTAACCTCCATGGGCCTCATTTTCCACACTGGTAAAATGAAGGGATTGGAGTAGATGAACTCTGAAGTGCTTCCGAGCTCTAGATCTATAAGCCCACATTGGATGACCTTTAGAATGGTCTGCATCATCTTTTTACTTCTCCATTAAAGTCTTGCTCCATGTGTGGCATGGAGGTAGCCATGGCGTCTATGGCCATGCCAACAGGTTAAAATCTATAATGGTTGCTATCAAGCTGTAAAGGATTCAGGTACAAATCCAGTAATGGGCTGACTGGATGTCTGTCAGTTGAGAACCAGCCTGGATGTAAGAAAGAATCAGCACAAAGATGGCCCCTGGGTGGCCACTGTAACTTTTGGCTATAGTAACTCTAAGAAGATCATTCACTAATTTGCAGAAGGGCTGTGTGGATTGGGCCAATGGCAGGCCAAGTCCCATTGATAAAGACCTCTGCTCCTGCAAGTAGCATTGAACTAACACATCTCCTCCAAGGACCTGGCCCAATGCAAAGATGGCACCTTGCAGGTACTTAATAGGCATTTATTGAATTAATGGCCTTGCTTCAAAATTCATTCCCTCTAGCTCATGCATATTTAGTTTCTCTCTCCCCACTGTCTCCTTTCCATCTGCCTTTAACCATGCTCTAGTCTAGCAATATTTTTAAGAAGTCCAAAAAAAAAAAGTGTCCATTTGACCCATCTATTCCAGCCTCTTGTCTCTTTCCCCCTTTGTTAGGCAATTGCAATTTCTTGAAAGAAAAGTTTCATACACCTGATGTCTACATAAACCCTTTTAGTCTTGCTTCCATAAATTCCATTTTACTGGAACTACTCACTTAAAGATCACCCATAATGACCTGAACATGAGAGCTAATGGATACAGCTAGTTGGCACAATGGGTAGAACACTGACCTTATCATCTGCCTCACATTCTTATGAGCTGGGACACCTGAGGCAAGTTACTTCTCTCAACCCCAGTTTCCTCATCTGGAAAATGAAAGGGTTGAACTTGATGACCTTCTGAGATCCTTTCTAGCTTTAAATCTATGGTCCTTTTTTCAGTCCTCATTCTCCTCAACCTGTTGACTGCACATTTTTTTTGTTGGGGGGAATGAGGGTTAAGTGACTTGCCCAGGGTTACACAGCCAGTAAGTATCAAGTATCCGAGGCTGGATTTGAACTTAGGTACTCCTGAATCCAGGGTGGCTGTTTTATCCACTGTGCCACCTAGCTGCCCAACTCGACTGCACATTTTACACCATCTCTCCTTTCCCTTGGCTCCAGAGACACTACCTTCCCTTGTCCTCTTCCAGAGTTCTTCCAGTTGGCGTTCCCCAATTTTCAGTCATCTTTTGTCTCTTTGCTCTTGGAAATCTGTCAGTTTTTTAGCTTCAAACATCTTTAGCCCTGATCACTCCCCACCCTGCTCCAGAGCCACTTCTCCACCTAGATGACCTAAAGAACAGCTCCATTCGCATGTCCTAATAGCACCTCAAACTCCAAATGTATAGAACAGAATTGATTTTCTTTCCTTTAAAACCTGACGCTTATCACTGATGCTACTGTTTATTCAGTGTTCCATGATCAAAATGTTGGTGTTGGGGCAGCTAGGTGGCACAGTAGATAGAGCACCAGCTCTGGAGTCAGGAGTACCTGAGTTCAAATCCAGCCTCAGACACTTAACACTTACTAGCTGTGTGACTCTGGGCAAGTCACTTAACCCCAATTGCCTCACTAAAAAAAAATAAAAAATAAAAAAGTTGGTGTTATTTTTGACTTTTCCCTCATCCTCTTCTTGTCTACCTTTGGTATTCCAGTCTATCCATTAATGAGTACTTATTAAACACTTACCTATGTATCAGGCACTTCTTTAAAGGTTGAGGAGCTCATATACTATTGAGGGAGGGAGGGAGGGAGGGAGGGAGAGAGAGAGAGAGAGAGAGAGAGAGAGAGAGAGAGAGAGAGAGAGAGAGAGAGAGAGAGAGATGGGTCGATGGTGGGTGGATAGCTGGAGAGATATAGCTACATGCACAACAAATACAGAGTAGAGGGAAGGTAAACCTTAGAGGGAAGCTCTGCAGAATGTGACATTTAGGCTGAGTTTTGAAGGAAGTCAGGTATGTCAATAGGCAAAGGCAAGGAAGAAGGGCACTCTAGGTGATAGTGCAAAAGAACAAAAACAGGAGAGATGGAGAATTGAGTTCAAGGAATAGCACACATAATTAATCCAAGGAGAGTGTGGAGGGAAGTAAAATGTAGGGGAATTCTTATGAAGGGACCATGTTGTGAAGAGCCTTAAATCTCAAATCTGTTGTCCTCTCCTTCCTATTCCCATTACCACAACTCTAGTGCAAGCCCTCATAGTGTCATAGATTTAGAGATGGAAGATATTTCTTAGGCAACCTATTCCAATCTCCTCATTTTACAAATGAGGAAACTGAGGCCCAGAGAGTGGAATTCTCTTGACCAGGGTTATATACCTAGAAAATACCCAAGGAGAGTTTTGAATGATGGTCTCTCTGACTCTGGGGGCAGCTAGGTGGTGGAGTGAATAGAGCACTGGGTTTGGAATCAGGAAGACTCATCTTCATGAGTTCAAATCTAGCCTCAGATACCTACTGGCTATTTGACACAGGGAAAATATCTTAACGCAAACTGAGACAAATAGTATCAGTTCCTCATCTATAAAATGAACTGGAGAAGGAAACAGCAAACTGCTCTAGTATCTTTGCCAATAAAACCCCAACTGGAATAGCAAAGAGTCAGACACAACAACAACAACAACAACTCCCTGACTCTATCCCCTACACCATGCTGTCTCTCACTATACCATGATTTCAGTAGAGTCCTAATAGATTTTTCTGACTCCATTCTTACTCCTCTCCAAGCTATGCCTCATAGCACCACCAAATGAATCTCCTTTATGCATATCTAGTCGTGTCCTGCCCCTGATTAAAAATCTTTAGTGGAATCCTAATGTTCACCAAGCAGAATTCACGTGGCTTTGCTTGATCTTCAAGGCCCTCTACAATCTGCATCTTTTTTATAGTCCCTTACAGGCACTCTACACTCCAGTCAAACTGGACTACTGTCCCTGAAACATGCTCTGCATTTAATTGTCCCTGGGACCTTGCTTGGTCTCCTCTCTATATCTGAAATGCTCTGTCCCTGCCCTTCTTCACCTGTTGAATTCTTGCCCATTCTTTTAAATCTTCTCAAATGTCACATGGTCCTTGAAGGTTGCTTTGATCTCCATAGTCATTATCTCATTAGTCCCCACTCCTCCCACCATGAATCGTATGCAACACTATGCTTGAACTTTCATGATGTACTTATGTATTATTTTACACTGGACTCTTTCCAAATTCTTTTTTTAAGATTTGCAAAGCACTTTACTTTTTAAATTTAAATTTTATTTTGATTTCTGGTACCAGTTCTTTCCTTTTCCTCTACTCTTCCCCATCTATTGAGAAAGCAAGAGAAACAAAATACGAATATGTATAGTAAAGCAAAACACATTTTCTTTTTTGTTTGTTTACTTGTTTAGGGTTTTTTTTTGTTAAAACACATTTTCACATTAGCCATGTACCCCCTCTCACCTCCCCAAAATATACTTCAAGCTTCCCTCTCAGACTCTCTATCATCTTTCTATATGAAGGTGGAAAGCATGTTTCATCAGGAGTCCTCTGAAATTGTGTTGATCATTCGGGTCATTGTGTGTTGATCTGTTCTTGTCTTTCAAAGTTGTTTCTCTTTACAATATTATTATCATTATAGCAATTGTTCTTCTGGTTCTGCTCACTTTCCTTTGCATCATTTCATACAAGTATTCTCAGATTTCTCTGGAAAAAACCCTTCATCATTTCTTATGGAATAATACTATCCCATCGCATTGATATACCATAACTTGTTCAACCATTTCCTAATTGATGGTTCCATGTCTTTGCTATTGCCAAAAGATCTGCCATAAATATCTTTGTATATGTGAGTTATTTTCCTCTTTATTTGACCTCTTTGGGGAATATACTCAATAGTGGTATCACTGGGCAAAAGGGGATTCACAGTTTCAAATTGCTTTCCAGAATGCCTGGACCAATTCACAGCTCTGCCACCAGTGCTTTAAAGTATCTGTTTTGCCACAGCACCTCCAGCATCTTACTCTCCTTTTTTGTCATCTTTACCAATCTGATGGGTATTAAGTGGTATGTAATAGTTGTTTTAATTTGCATTTCTCAAATTATTAGTGATTTAGAGCATTTTTTCATATGGCTCTTGATAGCTTATATTTCTTTCTCTTAAGACTTCACCATTTATCAACCGGGGATGTGTTACCTTTCACATCTCCCCACTAGATTTGTTAGCTACTTGAGGACAAAGACTGCGCCCCGGGGGCACCTAGGTGGTGCAGTGGATAAAGCACTGGCCTTGGATTCAGGAGGGCCTGAGTTCAAATCCAGCCTCAGGCACTTGACACTTACTAGCTGCATGACCCTGAGCAAGTCACTTAACCCTCATTGCCCTGCCAAAAAAAAAACCCACCCCCCCAAAACAAAAACAAAAACAAACAAACAAAGACTGTGCCCCATCTAAACATTTCACATTGCATCTCTTTTGGCACCTTGCCCAGTGTTCTGCACACAGGAGATAGTCATCATTTGCTCACCTGAATTTTAAGAGTAATTTGCTTCTCTATTAACTGGGGAGACTTTCTAATCATTTACAAAGGTTCCATTTATTAAATTGCATACAAATACATGGAGGTGACAAGGTGTAAGGAAGACCTGGAATCAAATCCTACTTCTTATATGCACCACCTATGGGACCCTGGGAGAATCACTCAACCTCTTAGCTACTCCAGGCAACTCTCTAAGAATGTAAGTTACAAAGTGGGTGCAGGTTTGCATTGGTAGAAGGAGTTTCCTCATTTGAGTTCTTTATGCCAATCATGTGTCCTCTCCCTATCATCCTACATAAATATATAGGATGGTTTGTAATAGAAATTCTCCTTTTGCACTCAAAAGGCCCAGTGAATGGGCATTTTAGAAAATGAGCATCACTATTCAATATTTAGCCCAATTTTATCTTCTGAGACAATGATGATCCATTCAGATAAGGGGGAAGAAATTTCCCTGCTATGTACTCATATATACCTGCCAAGGAACCATTCCATGATGTTATGGACTGAGAGTTGGGAGACCCCTTTTTTAGCCCTGTATTCACTGTAAACTTTGTATGACACTGAGCCAGTTCTGTCATCTCCCTGGGCTTCATTTCCTTTATCAGTTGTGGCTGGCTCCAAGGAAAGTTGGAGGGATCCAATGGACTTCTCTTAACCCAGACCGTCACTTGCAACAAAGAGGAGAGGAGCAGTGATGGGTGTTAGAGCAATTCAAACAAGCATACTATAGAAGGTAGATCATGAACCCTAGGTCACAGAATACCAGGATTAGAAGGAACCTCAGAAATTTACCAGTCTATCTCCTAACCCTCAAATCCTTTACATCACATCCCAGATAGGTGATCACCCAGTCCTCACTTGAAGACAGAAATAAGAAGCTCACTACTTCCCCAGGCAGCTATTCCACTTTTAGACAGCTCTGATTGTTAGGAAGTTTGTTCTTGTACTGAGCTGAAATCTGCCTTCCCATGATTTTTACCCATCAGTCCTGAAAGTCTAGTATAGGGAGAAAATATGCAGATCATGATGGAGAAATAAAATGGTAACACGAGAGATATAAGAGCTCAAAGAACCTGCTGAGCCATGGTATTTCCCCCCTGACTTTGGTCTGGGTTGTGGGTATAATATATGGCACCTGTCACCCCCATCAGTCAGAAATATACAGAAGAGAAAAGAAGGGGAAATTTGAAATATTAGGGAATTATAGAGGAAGGAAAAGAAAAAAGAAAGCCACTTCTTCAGTGAAAGCAACAGGAAAAGAAAGCCAAGACTTGAGATCTATTCTTAATGGTGTCATTAAATGACTGTATATTCTTAGTTTAGTTCTCACTCTGGGCCTCAGTTTCCTCTGCTGTGATAAACAGAAGTACACTGGACTAGAAGATTTCTCAAGTTTCTTCCAGTCTCAACATTTCATGATTAAATAATTACTTAGGGCGTGCCAGACAAAGAAGAAAAGGGAGCATGGTAATGTTGGGCTTAAAATAAAAAAGATAGGTCATGATGGCTCTGAAAGAGAAAATTTAGGTAATGAAAGAACTCATTATTATGAGAACAAGAAAAAGTAGAGAAAGAAAGAAGAAAATGGGAAGTGATACAATGCAGGGGCAGCAAGCAAGTTAAAGAAATGTACAACTCATCAGCAGACATCATGGCTTTGGAAGTGAAAAATATGATAAAATTAGTGAACAAGAAATGTCCTTCTCAGTCCAATGGGTTGATGGTCAAGTTCACAGAATTATAGTTACATAAGCTCTAAGAGACAGAAGAGACCTTACATCCAGTCCAGCATCATCATTTTCTAGATAACCTAGTCTTGGCCAAGATTGTACATAGCCAATTTGTAGCAAAGCCTGGGCTAAAACTCAGGTCTCCTGATTTCTAGCACTGTTCTCTCTCCACTGTCACACATTGCTTCTTTTTTTTTGGTTTGTTTTTGTTTTGCAGGGCAATGGGGGTTAAGTGACTTGCTCAGGGTCACACAGCTAGTAAGTGTCAAGTGTCTGAGGCCATATTTGAACTCAGGTCTTCCTGAATCCAGGGCTAGTGCTTTATCCACTGTGCCACCTAGCTGCCCCACACATTGCTTCTTGATGTGAGAACCATAGAGTCAAAAGGGACTCCAGAAGTCATCTTGTCCTACTTTTCCTCCCATTTGCAGGGATGAGTCCCCTCTACAGGACACCTGACTGGTTCACTCTCAGCCTGTGCTCCAGGGACACCTTCTGTCAGAACCTCATAAGTGACCCTATTTGACTTCTGGATTGTTCTCATTGTTAAGTTCTTCCATTCGATTCTGCCATCTGCCTGCCTGTAACTCCCTGGGTATTGGTCCCAGGTATACCAGACCCTCCAGGGCAGCTTGAGCAAACTGCCAGTTGCTATTTTCAGTGGCATAAGTAAAATGATCAGGGGAAAAAAAAATGACACAAGGAACTTTCGTGCTGACATTTTAGAAAAGAAAGGGAGAAGTGGAGAGAAATTGGAGGCTACCGACATTGAAAACCACTGATTTTAAGGTTTGTTCAGGATTCCTCCTGCAGGGGATGGCAAGAATAATGGAGGGGGTGTGTGTGTGGCATAAAAAAGGCATGGTGGTGGGCCATAATGGGGCAGAAAATAGCTGGCTGGTTCAATTTCACAGAAATTACAGCACATGCCAGAGTAGACAGGGCTAGAAGTATGTTCCTTCTAGTTGGTTCAGGACAAGGGCTTTTTGATTGGAAAAGACATAATTTTCTCTTTAACCATGCAGAGGTTTGGAGTAGATCAGCCACTGAAATGGATGAGGATGACAGCCACTGAAATGGATGAGAATGACATTAAATTTCCCTTCATTCAATTGAAGGTGGTCTCTTAATACATTAGGAGACTATATATGTTCTTATAAGAAAAAAACATGAACAGCAAATATTTATTAAGTTCCTATTATACTAGTTAATGCGAAAGATGCAGTGATTGCATAAGACATTGGGTCTGTCCTCATGGAGTTTCTATTCTTTCAAGCAATAGAATCATAAGACGTGCAACTGGAATAATAATAGCTAACATTTCTATGGTGCCTTAAGATTTATAACACACTTTCCTCATAACGACCCTGTGAGGTAAATACCAAAAGCATTTTACAATTAAGGAAACAGTCTCAGAGAAAATAAATGACTTCTGGGGCAGCCAGGTGGTGCAGTGGATAAGGCACCAGCCCTGGATTCAGAAGGACCTGAGTTCAAATCTGGCTCAGGCACTTGACACTTACTAGCTGTGTGATCCTGGGCAAGCCACTTAACCCTCATTGCCCCGCCCCCCAAAAATGACTTCTCATGGTGACACAGCTAGTAATTATTCTGGCTGATTCAAAGTCCTGTGCTTTTTCGATCATAACATACTTGACTTTCTATCAGAAGGGCTCTTAGAAAGCAGAATGCTAGAACTAGAAAGGCCTTTAGAATTTAGAATGTAGAATGTCAGTGTTGAAAGGGAGCTAAGAACTTGGCATGTTAGAACTGGAAAGGGTCTTTAAATGAGTGAATGAAAAAACATTTATTAAGTGCTTACTATGTGCCAAGCACTGTGTTAAGTGCTGTGGATACAAATATTTTAAAAGAGAGGCAGTCAGGGGCAGCTAGATGGCGTAGTGGATAGAGCACCGGCCCTGGAGTCAGGAGTCCCTGAGTTCAAATCCGGGCTCAGACACTTAACACTTACTAGCTGTGTGACCCTGGGCAAGTCACTTAACCCCAATTGCCTCACTAAAAAAAAAGAGAGAGAGAGAGAGAGAGAGAGGCAGTCTTAGCCCTCAAGAAGCTTGGATAATGTTAAGAAAAGATACAACACATACAGAGAAGTGACTAGGGAGGACTGTTTTGTTCTAGGGAGGTGTAAAAGGTGGGGGGTAGATAGTGAGATGATGTTGCTGGATGACATCTGAAGCCGAAACACAGTTTGGTGTCTCAGACAGTGGAGACAGTGGGCAAAGTGAGCTAGTGTGTATACAATTGGTTACCAATCAACTGGGTTGGCTTCTAGGGAAGGAGTTCCAAGTATAATGTTTGTACTTCCCTTAGACTGTGATCTAGATTCTGGAAGACTTGGTCAGGGAGGTCCAAATTTCAAGTCTGAGGTGGAGGATGCTGGTCCAGATGAGCAGGAGCTGGTCCAAGGTAGTAGGCAGATGGAGAGATGGCTCAGTTGGGCAGTTTGGCGGGATGGGAAGCTGATGAATAAAATAGAGTATTAGAACTAGAAGGGATCATAGATTATAGACTGCCTAAACTGGCATGGATGTTAGAGGTCACCTAATCCATTGCCCTCATTTTACAGAAGAGAAAAGCAGGTTCCTGGAGAGGCAAATTGATGTTGTCAAGGTCTAACTTCTTTGTACCTTAATTCCTTGTTTCTAAAAATGAACACATTGAACCAGATGGCCTCAGAGGTCCTTTCCATCAACTAGATCCTTTGTTCTCTATTTCTCCCCCCCAAAGCAAAAGTAGGGTATAACCAAATAGCCCACTCAGCATCTGAAGGTGACTTCACTCTAGCAACGATGGAAGAGAGCTATGAGGGAGCTAGAAGAGGTCAGTAAACAAAGTGCACTGAGATCACCTCCCACATATATTGTATATGTCTTATATGGACTTTTTTTGCATCTCTCCTTCAGCAGAATATAAATTCCTTGAGGGCAGGAACCATCCTTTTAGTGGACATAAAAAAAACACAAACAAAAAAGTGTTTCCAAACCCACTACATTTGCTTGATTATTAGAAAATAGGGAGGAGCAGCTGGGTGGCACAGTGGATAAAGCACTGGTCTTGGATTCAGGAGGACCTGAGTTCAAATCCAGCCTCAGACGCTTGACACTTACTAGCTGGGCAAGTCACTTAACCCTCATTGCCCTGCCAAAAAAAAGAAGAAAACAGAAAATAGGGAAAGACTAATGAAGTTGTATCTGGTGCTCATGGGTCTGTGCATTTGCCTAGGTATGTGTCTTACCAATGGACTGTGCATTTTATCCTCCTGATTGAAAACACATTTATAGGGGCAGCTAGGTGGCGCAGTGGATAGAACACTGGCCCTGGAGTCAGGAGTACCTGGGTTCAAATCCGGCCTCAGACACAACACTTACTAGCTGTGTGACCCTGGGCAAGTCACTTAAGCCCAATTGCCTCACTAAAAAAAAAAAAAAAGAGAGAGAGAGAGAAAAAAAAGAAAACACATTTATGACCCAATGAAACAACTTCAATGAACTTCAAAAAATGTTTATTGAAAGTGTCTACTAGTGAGTGGGGGAAATAGAAAATTTAGACAAACCATGGTTCCTGCCCTCATGGTGCTTCCAGTCTAACGGGGGAGGTGGGATAAATGTGCAGATAAGTATAATAAGCAATAGTGATTCAGACTTAGAAGTAAACTTATATGGTGGCTGGGCTGGGTAGGGTAGCCATGATCAATGAAGAGCAGTAGTTTTGTTTTTCATAGCTTAATTGTGTGTGTGTGTGTGTGTGTGTGTGTGTGTGTGTATTCTAACATCAAGGAGGTAAGGTAAGACAGCAACTGAAGAGGAAGATTTCAAATTTTATCTTCCTGAGTTGAAAGACTGGTGAGAAAAGATTTTCTGTTCAGTGCTGTGCTAATTAATAATAATCATGGATCACATTTATTCAATACTTTAAAACTTGCAAAGTGCTTTCCATATAGGATCTCATTTGATCCTCCCATCCATTTAAGGCTGGTGTTTTGATTATCCCCATTTTACAGTTGAGGAAACTGAAGCAGACAGAGGTGAAGTGACTTGCCCCATGTTGCACTGCTAGTAAGTGCCTCAGGCTAGAACCAAACTCCAGTCTTACAAACTCCAAGTATTCTATCCACTACATTATGCCACCTTTAGAAAGAGGAAATATTTCTTAAAATAGAAAGGGGGGATCTATGAAAACCATATAATGAAGAGGATATGCAGGATAAAGATCAAGTCTCTTAAAGAAAAACCAGGAAATAATTGTGCCATGAAATACCAAAGAAGGGCTGTATATGAAGGATTGAAAAGGTCAGATTCAAGGCAAATGACATTACAAAGAGCTTTTAGAGACTACAGAAAACCAATGAATAGGAAGATAGGATCATCACTTTTTTTTTTTTTTTGGTGAGGCAATTGGGGTTAAGTGACTTGCCCAGGGTCACATAGCTAGTGTCAAGTGTCTGAGGCCAGATTTGAATTCAGGTGCTCCTGACTCCAGGGCCGGTGCTCTATCCACTACGCCACCTAGCTGCCCCTGGATCATCACTTTTGAACTGGAAAGGACCTTAAGGGTCCTTTTATTTGAATCCCTATATTTTCAGATGAAGAAACTGAGGCCTAGAAAGGCTGAGTTGCTAACAGTCAAAGAGGTCATAAGTGGAAGAGGTACGATTGTGACTGAAGACTTCTAATTCCAACTCACAATGCTTTTCATAACACCTGCTTGCCTCCCCAAGATAGACTGTAGAAAATTTCACCTAACAAGGTGTCAGGATGGAAATCAACAGCAGAAGAGACAGCCTGTACCAGTGTAAAAGGTGCCAGGAGAATGTGACTTAACAACACTGGGTGTCAGTAAGCCAAGAAGTTAACAGCGATTTGCCTGCCCTCAGGGAACAGAGTGGTTTATACTCACACTGAGAAAGAAATAGTGGAAGAGCTCTCAAGAGAGAGCTCTTGGATGGGGCTTTGGTTGGGTGGGGAGGGCGGAGAGGGGAAGAGTAGGTTAAGACTACAGGACATTGACTCCCTGTAAAGAAGAGACAGGGCCACAATTCTAGGAGAAGAGGTACAAAAAAGAAAACATGTCTACCCTAGTGTGGGTAGGTCCTAGTATGGGTAGCACCAGACTATTCCAGAAGTCTCCTAACTGATCTCCTAGCCTTTGGTCCCTGCTTGTTCCAACCCTTCCTGTTCATGCTGACAAAAGACAGCACACTCTCTATACCCTGCCTTTGTCAGATACTATCTGGGCTACAATGTTCAGTTCTTGGTGTCACTGTTTTAAAAAGCCCGAAGAATGTGTAGAGGTGGGCAACAAGGATGGTGAGCCCTTGAGCCCATGCCATAGGAGGATAGACTGAAGGAACTAAGGATGCTTAGCCTAAAGCAGAGACGACTTGGTGGTAGGGGAATGATAACTGTCTTCCAATATCTGAAAAGGATGTCACATGGAAGAGGGATTGACTTGCTTTGTTTGGTCCCAGAAGGCAATAGGAGCGATGGGACAAAGGGGCAAAGAGGCAGATTTAGGTTTGATGTTGCAGGGGAAATTTCCCTCCTAATTAGAGCTGGCCCAGAGTGGCTGTCTGGAAAGGTAGTGAGATCCCCATGACTGGAGTTCTTCAAGCAAAAGCTTGGTGAGCATGTATCAAGTAAGCTATAGTTGGCATTCCTTTTGGGTTTGGGTTGGGCCGGGCGGATGCTGAGATCCCTTCCAGTTTAAAAATTCTGTGCTTCAATACATTATATGCTTTATGGATCTCATCGTATCATTTGCACTCAAAAAACATCAAGGGAGCCCTTTTGCTTGTAGTGAATTTGTAGTCAAAGTCTGAATTTCATTACCTGGCATTTGAAACCCTTCATGACCTTGATCCAACTTACCTTTCCAGCCCTATCTTCCACCACTTCTTGAAACATAGGGGATAATGCAGCTCAAATAGACTACATGATGTTGCCTGAACACCACCACTCACTTTTCCACCTTCTCATCTTCACGCAACACTAGTCTCTTTGCCTAGCATGCCCATCTGCCCCATCTCTAATGACTTACTCCTCTTTCAAGTCCCAATTCAAATCTCCCATGAAGCCTTTCCTAGTAAACCTAATAGAAGGTGATCTCTCCCTTCTCTAGAATACCATGACATGATTTTTGGAGGCATCAACATGGCACAGATAATAGCATTCTTGGTTTAGAGTCAGGAAGACCTGAGTTCAAATCTAGTCTCAGACACTTATTTTCTGGGTGACCTTAAGCAAGTTTCTGCCTGCCTCAGTTTCCCCAATTGTAAAATTAGGATCATAATAGTACCTGCCTTGTAGGGTTGTTGTGAGGATTAAATGAGATAATATTTGTAAAGTTCTTAGCACAGTGCCTGGCACATAATAGATTCTTTTGGGGGGGGGTCAATGAGGGTTAAGTGACTTGCCCAGGGTCAGACAGCTAGTTAGTGGCAAGTGTCTGAAGTCGGATTTGAACTCAGGCTTTCCTGAATCCAGGGCCAGTGTTTTATCCACTGTGCCACCTGGCTGGCCCCCACTGTATCTTATTTTGTAGCCAATTGTGTATGTCATCTCTCTTTCCTTTCAGGGTTCACTCCTTCATACCTCTCCAGGTTCCTAACTCTCTGGTCTTGTCTTCTTACCCTGAAAGACCACTTTGTCCCTTGTGTTTTCTTCTTTTGATTGGTCAAATACACCCAGAACCTCCATTTTAAGGGAAGTTTCCAAGTCAACCAGGTTCACTCTTTCCTTCTTCTCTAGGTTCCATTGCTGACTCTTGGGACTTCCTTCTCCATTATGCCCCAGTTTCTCTCCCCTTCTCATTCCTCTTTTCAACTTCCTTTTATGTCTTACTTCCTCCATTATATAGCATTACAATAAAAGCTTACATTGGAATGTAAGCTCCTTGAGGGTAGGGACTGTGTTTCTTCTTGTTTGCATTTGTATTCTCAGTGCCTAGCACAGTGCACTGCTTTGTACATTGTAAGCACTCAATATGCTTGCTGATTTGACTTGACATGATTTCACAGCAAGGACTGGGCTTTACTCATCTTTGTCTGTCCCACAATGGCTAGCACAGTAGCCTTAACCAAGTATATACTTTGTTAGTTACTGAATGAATGAATGAATGGATGATGAGAAAACAAATACCAGTTGTACAGGGTGATGCAAATCTGCATGTTGAAGAAATCCAGGTCGTTTGGGGTTAATGCCTTCTTCCCCTCTGAAAGTCCACTTCAGATAGGAAAGCAAGCTCCCAAGAAATGCTGGCTGGAAATGGGTCATGAGTGAAAAGGAATTTAATGGCCTTGCCCTAGTGGACATCTGTCCCTGTCCTAGCATCCCTCCATGCCCTGGCACTGAGCAGCTGCCCTGGCATCCTTTGCCAAGGAGAGAGGCAGAGAAGGAGCAGCAGGGGAGCTGCCAGTCAGGAGAGAGGCCGGCTGGCCTCCTCACTCTGCCTTGCACTGGCCATTTGGAGGCTGGAAATTACATCGTGCCTGTGGGCAGGAGGCATCTTATTTTTGGAAATTCAATTATCCACAACAGCAGGCATGACCCCATTGCCCTTACTGATTAGGGTGCTAGGCATACAGCATGAGTAATGGACTCCATACCTACCTGGGCTTTCGGGCAAAGGCTGGCCAGCCCGAAGGTTGGCATGTTGTTGCCCCTCTGTCTCTCAGTCACTCCCACATTTTGACCTCAAATGCCCCTCTATTTTATCATAATCACAGAAGCAGGGCAATAGAACCTGGTGGAGAGGAAGCTAATGAGGAAGGCAGCAATTTTTGCCAATTGCCCCTACAAGGGCACTAGCCTCTCTTCTGCTCTGGTGCTCTGTTTAGACAGCATGTATAAGCACCAATTATCTAGGCCTCTGGGCTGCTGTTGGCTAAGCCGGGCCTATAAAGCTGTGACTCTGAAGTATGTGGACAGGAGGAAGAGTCAAGTTAGAGCTTTTCACAGAAGAGCCACCCGGCTCTGTGGGATCTGGCTACCCCAGTGGTTTTCTTTGTGTGCCTGTGTCTCTTCAAGAATTTCATTCAATGCGCCATCTTATAAGATTCTTTAAGTCTTAAGCAAAGTGTCCGAAGAGTTGGATAGCAATGACTTACAAGGGTGGCACAGACAAATCCTCGACAAGACTCTCTGAACCTTTCCCTGTTCTCTTGGGTGTGCCCAAGTTAGATGGCACAAGACCCTTGCAGTCAACAGACTCAGGACCCTGAGCAGGACTGTTCTTGCCATACCCCAGATTAATGCGGTTCCAGCCACCACAGTGACAATAGCTTTTGATTATTCAAGGATGGATGGGTACCCACAGTCCTTCACTTCTTCTTGTTGAAGTTGTTTTTTTCCTTTGGATCATATTAAAATTCCTTAATTCCTCCATTAGACAGGAGCCCAAGCTTGGGCTTTCTTCTCATTTTACAGGACAAGGCCCCAAGAAGGAAAGATGCTTTCTGCACCGTTTCCAGGTAACTAAATAGCACAGGGTCTCACACAGAGTAAGTGTTCAACACATATACAATATATGAAGGAATGAATACTGCTGCTTCCCCCAACTACTTCCAGACACACATAAAAACACACACCCCTGCATACTATACTCACCTCCTCTTTTTTTTTAAATGAGGCAGTTGGGGTTAAGTGACTTGCCCAAGGTCACACAGCTAGTAAGTGTTAAGTGTCTGAGGCTGGCTTTGAACTCAGGTACTCCTGACTCCAGGGCCGGTGCTTTATCCACTGCGCCACCTAGCTGCCCCTCACCCCCTCTTATAAAAGCAAAAGTTACTGACCAATAATGTCAACAAATGTATTAAGTGCTTACTGTATGCAAAGACAAATAAAGAGGCAGCATGACATCATGGCTAGTATATGTAGTCTTAGAAAGTTGCCTTTGGACACCGGTTAAGTGATTTGTCTGTGTGTCCAAAGGCAACTTTCTAAGACTATAATTTATAGAAGAATTACCCAAGTGTATCAGGGGAGGGAATTACCACAGTGGGTGTTCCCCATACCAGTTAAATCAAAGAACAGAACTTCCTTCTTCATTCTCCCTCCCCTCAAATGTATAAAGCAAGGGAAGTTTGGAAATACCCAATTGATTCTGGGGATGGGATAATCAAACATTCCTCTAGTGAGTCTTTAATGTTTTCTATTTTGCCGGATCCTGTTGTGAGGTGCTTTGGAGAATGTACATATAAAAGACATGGGTTCTAGCCACAAAGATTCTGCAGTCTACATGAATTGATAAGATAAATACAAAGAATACAGTTAACAAAGTCATATGCATTTCTTCTCCTCTCCTTCCTTTCCTCTCCTTTCCTCTTCATCCCCTTCCCTCCCTCCTCTCCCCTTCTGTCTCCTTACTTCCCTTTCTTCGTTTCTCTCCCTTCCCTTTCTCCTCCCTCTTCCTTTCCCACAGTGAATGTTCATTTAATAAGCAAACACATCCTAACTAAGAGGATTTCTAGTTGGAGATGGTGAGCTTTCTTTAGATTTCCATATGAGAATCAAGAGCCCAGAAGAAAAAAAAACATTTTACCCATTTGTGTATTGATTTAGCATGTCAGCATCTGTGATTAATACAAATCTAGAGTGCTTTCTGAACTGACATGCCAGACTGAGAGATTAGTAAGTTCAGCAAATTTCATGTATTCTCTCTTCAGAATCCAAGTCTCTGCCTTGCACATCCTTTCTACAGCATAGGAAGTGAAGAACCCTCTCATTTTTCCCACTGCTTGCCTCTTTCCTTTCTGTCCAGAATGGAAAAGAGATTTTTCTAAATCCACTAAGTTCAATATCTGTTCATAGGGACTTCCAAGGCCATTTGGTCCAACCCCTACCAGAAACAGGAATCCTCTTGACAGCATGCCCAATAAATGGTCACCAAATATCCACTTGGAAGACTTCCTGTGACAGGGAACTCATTACCATTACAACCACGCTTCTACCAAAGAAGTCCATTCCATCTCTGTCCAACTCTAATGGTTAGAAACTTGTTAATGTTGAGCTGAAATCTTCCTCCCAGCAACTTCTACCTGTTGGTCTTAATTCTGCTCTCCCAGGCCAAGTGGAAAAAAGTGAATGTCTCCACTTTTAACATGTGAAGGCAATGATCATTTTCTGTTGATGTTTTCTCTTCCCTAGGATAAACCTTTCCAAGACCTCTAGCTGATTCTCCTATACTATGCTTATGCAGTGGATACTTTGGTGGACTTCTATTCTTGGGTTTTGTTTTTTGTTTTTGTGGGGCAATGAGGGTTAAGTGACTTGCCCAGAGTCACACAGCTAGTAAGTGTCAAGTGTCTGAGGCTGGATTTGAACTCAGGTCCTCCTGAATCCAGGGCCAGTGCTTTATCCATTGTGCCACCTAGCTGCCCTCATTCTTGTTGACATGGGTATGCTTTACAACTGTTCAGATCAAAGCCCATTTACACCTTTTCATTCTGTGAAATTTTTGTCTTTATTGTCTCTCATATTCGCTGTTTAAGATCCACTCAATGTGCCAGAAGCCTTCTTTTGGATCTTTTAATATTCCTTGGGTACCAGTGTGCCCTTGGGCAAGATTGGTCTACTTCCTCTCCTGGTGCTACATGTCCTCAATGAGGTCTTTTATACCACTTCTCACCCATGTTCCAGGCACTTTGTTGGATTCTGGGGACACAAAGACAAATATTTCCTGTCACTAAAGAGATTGCATTCTCTCAGGAGACAAAATTCTGGGTGGGACAATGGGTAGAGAGCTGAACTTGGGGTCATGAAGACCTAAATTCAAATCTTAGATCAGATACTTCGTAGCTGTGTGACCTATGTAAGTTATTTAACCTCCACCTCAGTTTCTTCATCTATAAAATGGGGATAATAATAGTACCTACTTCCCAGAATTGTTGTGTGGAACAAATGATATAATATTTGTAAAGTACTTTGCAAACCTTAAAGTTCTATTAAACATTAGCTGCATTAGTTATTAAACACAAGGTAATTTGGGGGTGGAGAGCACCACAAGGAAGACTCAGGAGTAGGTAGTACTTGAGCTGAATTTCAAAGAAAATAAAGGTTTCTGAGAGGAGAAGGTAAGAAAGCAGTGAATTCCAAGCTTTGAGGAGAGCCCATGTAAAGGCAAGGAGATGGGGTATGGTATGTCTCGTGTGAGGAACAGTAAGAAAGTCAGTTTGCCTGGGCCATATATGGGCTTCAGAAAGAGGAGTGGTATGTAACCAGGCTGGACAGGTAGGTTGGGGTCCAGGTGGTAAAGAGCTTTAAATACTAAAAAGAAGAGAGCCTTGTCCCAAGTCCCAAGGTCAATTTGTGTCAGAGATGGTCTTCCTGATTCTACTGTCAGTTATCCACTAGCAAAAGATGACTCTTAGTAACTGAAGGTTTGTTGAAAGAAAAAAAAAACATGTCTTAACTTCTTGATCAACCCCCACATCCCAAGCACAGACATGGGTTCATTGGGCAGAGGCCCTGTAAAGGGGACTCACAGGTCAGAGGTTCTTTCTGGACTAAAATGCTCTAGTCTTCCTCGAGATTTTGATCAGACTGTTATTGAGATTTACTGTGGAGATGAATGGATTTTCTTTCCTGTGGAGCTGAAGTCAGCACCAGAAGCTGAGTTGAGGCTTTCTCTCATTAGGATAAACCTGCTGACAAAGCTTCACCTACCCCTCAGATGGACTTGGCTGACTGAAGGATCTAGCTTCCAGCCAACTTTTTCTCCTCCCAATGAGTATGGGGCCAAGATCAACTCAATGCCTGAGGATGTGAGGGAACCTGTCACCAAATGAGATCCAACTTGACTCTGTGGCTTGGACATTCCTGGCCACTGGCTTTGCTAAGACTTTTATAGGTTATTATGGGCCATGTCTCCAAGAGACCCAAACAACTGGTCAGTTTGGTTAAATTCGAACATCTGAGAAAGTCAATATACATTTTTATGATGTGATTAAGTCAACCACATATAGCAGTTGTAGGATCATGGATGTAGGTATAATAATAATAATAATAACAATAATAATAATAATAATAATAATAACTAAGTTTATATAGTGCCTACCATGTGCTAGACATTATGCTAAGTGCCAGTAAGTGACAAAGAGACAGAAAAATAAAGAGGTTTTTTGACTCCTCATCCAATGAATTTCCCTATATATCATTCTGACTCCCACTAGTGGTAATCCAGCCTTT
This sequence comes from Dromiciops gliroides, assembly GCF_019393635.1. Classification (NCBI taxonomy): domain Eukaryota; kingdom Metazoa; phylum Chordata; class Mammalia; order Microbiotheria; family Microbiotheriidae; genus Dromiciops; species Dromiciops gliroides. Next base: position 698,734,011 of record NC_057861.1, on the reverse strand, counting down.
GCTTGAACACTTCCAACAAAAGGGAACTCACTACCTACCAAGATAGTTCATTCAATTGTTGGGCAGCTTTAATTATTTTAAGTTATTCCTCAGGCATAGATAAAAATCTCTTTCCCTATAACTTCCCCATTGTGTTCCTAATTTTTGCAGCTGAAATAGCACAGAAAAAGTGTGTGCTCTGTTCTCTGTGACAGCCCTTTGGATGTGTGAAGACAATTCCCAGGTTCCTTCTAAGTTTTCTCTTTGCCAAGCTAACTATTCTCATTTTCTCTCACTGTTCCTTATATGATATGATTTCCAAACCTGTTACCAGGCAGATTTCTCTTCTCTCAATATCATTATAGAATCATAGGATTCAGAACTGAAAGGAACCTTAAAGATCATCTAGTACAACCTTTTCATGTTAAAAATGAGGAAACTGAGGCTCAAACGAGTTTTCAGCAAGCACAGAAGCTCCTTGAAGACCAGGCTTGGTTTTCTTTGCTTGCTTTGTCTCTGCATTCATGGTACAGTGTGTTATAGGTGCTTAATAAATGCTGGTTAAATCAGAATCTGGGCCCAGATATCTGACTCCAAATCTAGTGTTCTTTTCATTATGTCCCAATGTCTCCACTGGACAGCTGAAATAAATGAAAAGTCTGAGAGATATGGTTTGTGGGTAATTAACGATCAATTTATTAATTAAGCTATCAGATAATCAGTAAATTGAGGTCATTGATTCTCTTGGAATCCAAGATGAACATTGGAGACCACTGAATGGTTTGGAACCTTTGGAATTTGGACCTTTGGAACCTTTGAAAAAGGGATTATCCCTGGTGATAGAAATCAACTCTGATTGGTTAACAATTCATGAGAGGGTGGACATATTAATGAGAGGATGGGCAAAAAGTCTTCAGCTCCTCCTGCTGAAAACATGACCTGATCATGAGATTCAGCCCCCTCCAGCACTCTGGACAAAAGAATCCATCTCTATCCAGACCTTTCTGATTGGTTTTCCCCTTCAGAAGTTGGGTCACCCTAAATCCTAATGGAAGGTCCCAAGGACAGAGGGTTATTTCCAAAGAGCAAGAACTTGCCGAGACTAGATTTTGTTTGTAAAGTCTTTAGGTTGAGTGGGGTCCTGCCCAAGACCTATAAGCATGTACCCAGAGGATTTGGGCAATCTCATCTATCAGCAATGTCCTTCAGAGACTGGCTGAATAACCTAGAGGAGCTGGCTTCTGGATGAGGAAATAGGAGGGGAAAACCTTAATCCTTAATGATTGGTTATTTAAAAAGGAGAAAAGTAATCATTTCTCTCACAACTCTAAGATTCTAGAATATTGATCATCCCCTCTACCTCTAGCCTTATCCAGTGGCATAGCACCCCCTTTTGTAATAAACTCTCAAGAAAAGATATGAATAAACTCAATCATATGAAGGTATAAATGACTGATAACAGGGAATCTGTCATACAGGATTTTTACATTTTATTTTAATGGTGATTTTATTCTTAAGTCAAAAGAATGAAGTTCTAATGATGGGATTGGTTTTTTGCCTTTAGCAAAGGGGCAGCTATATAAATGCTAGCAGTTATTAATTATTATTATTATTATTACACTAAGTGGTTAGTCAGTTGGCCCTATGGGAGATTAGAAAGATGGAAGAAACTTATAAATGATCTTCATGGTAAACAAAAGTAGCTTATTGTTTGGTTTGTGAATGGGACCCACAAGCAAAGTATAAGTGAATGATTTCTAAATTTTACCTGTCAACACCCTACTCATTCCAAAAGGTCCAACTCAAATGATGCCGTCTCCATAAAGTCTTCCTGGATGGAAGGAATTCTTCCTTCATATGCTCTTGTAGCATTTCATATGCCTCTTATGTACCTATTATAATCTAATGGGCATCCGGTTTACCGGGGTTGGATTCTGTGGCTCCTTCCTGCTCTAAAATCTATGGTTCTGTGCATCCTATGGTTTTCAGTTCTTTTTTAGGAGTTCAAAGTACGGGGAGGTCAGTGTGGACTGAGGTAAGGTTTTATAGAGAACATAGGCCTTGATGGATGTTTTCTAGTGCCCAGAGTATAGCCGGGCCTCTTCAATGTCTGCAAATGTGAGTCAGGTCTGGGAGGTCAGGACACTGTAGAGGCTTCATTCTCCCAGGAGAGCTAATTTTCTCATGCTTTTGGGTAAAAAATGCTCATGGAATGCTCAGTGAGCTTAATTTGCATTCTGGTACCCAGAAAGGCTTTGTCAGCATCTTTGAGGTTTGAAAATATAGTGAGGAGCATGGGTCTACTCTGGGGACACTTTAAGCTTCTAAGACCTAAAGACAACTCAGCCCATTCTCCCCTTTGATTCTTACCAGTCCAGTGGTAGTTTGTCAATGACTGCTCCTATCATGTTCTGAAGCTATTCCTGACTTCACCAAAGAGAAAATGAAAACTTCCCTTCTATTTAGCTTCAATTTTTTTTTTATAAGAGTGGGGATTAACTGAGCCAATCAATTACATCAATCCTACTTGAAGTAGATGACATGTTACCACTGATAACTTTGTCAGGTGAGAACAATCAGTCCATAAGTCAATAAGCATTTCTAAAATACTACAATGTGCCAAGCACTGTGCTAAGCATTTTACATATATCTCATTTGATTTGAAGAGACTAGACAAGCCCTGTGGGTTATATTTGTGAGTGTTAAGTTCCCTGTTCCCGAATCTGTTGGTTCGATCAAAGATATTTACACTGCGATTTGATCTCTGTAAAACTCCACCAAATAATATCTGGAGATACAATAGCAAACTCTGTCACTCACAGGAAGCACTGAGGTGCTGGAGATCAATGGCTCTGCTTTTCAGAGGGATGATTACTCACATGACCCAGATCCTCACACAGAAAGTGTCAAAGTAGAATGGAAAGTGGGAGTTGTAAAGAGGGAGACAGTTCCTCTTGGCTGGATCTCTCAGATCAGTACCTGTGTCTGGACACTGGGCAATCTCCCCGCCACCACCACACACACACACATGCTGTTCAATTAAACAATTCCACACACTGGGAGGAGTACAAAGATAAATAAATCGTAGTCCCTACCATCATAGTTCCTACCTGTAGACTCATTAGGAAATATGACTCATATACAGATTTTTTAAAAATTTGGATCAGATCTGGGATTTTATTAATACAAGGTGAGGAAGGCTCCTAAACCATTGCAGGTCAACACCATCCCTAGAGCTTACAGCCTTAGAGATATGCTTGGGGGCCAAGAGTCACACATCCAGTATGTATCAAGGGTGACTCTTGAACCAAGGCCTTCCTGACTTGGAGGTCAATCTTCTATCCACTTTATAATTTCCCAGCCCTATAATATAAAAGAATGCATGATGAGAGCTGAGAGAGGTGCATATGAGACTGAGATGAGAGGTTGATATTGCCTAGGGGGAGGCCTGAGAGGGAATGATGGACTTTATAGAGGGGGTATCATTTAAGTAGAGGATCAGAAGATGGGTAGAAATTCAACAAGACTTTCCAGGCATAAGAAACAATACAATCAAAGGTGTCCAGTGGGAAATCATGGTGTAGGCATGGAGTGATGGTGAGTATATACCAATCTAACTAGAGCACAAAGTAGGTGAGGACAAATATGAGAAGAGATGGTGAAGGTAGAATGGTGCCAAGTGCCAGGGACTTGAATGCCAGGCTAAGAAACTGGAGACTTGGGTAAAGTGGAAAGAGTGCTGGATTATGAGTCTAAAAGGACTTGAGTTCAACTCTTGGCTCTGACTTTACCCCCACTGTAACCTCAGTCAGTGCCTCCAGACCTCAGTTTCCTCAACTGTAAAATGATGACTAAAGTTCTCTAAATCTGTGATCTAAGATCTTTAGAACTTCATTTCCTGAGCAATAGGGAATCATTGAAGGATCTTGAACAGAGGCTTCTTCATTCAAGCAAGTTTAAGAGAGACTTTACGCCAGAGATTTTTAGCCTTTTTTAGACTCCTTAGTCAGCCTAGAAAAGCCTATGCACCCTTTTCTTAGAATCATGTTTTAAAATGAGATAATATTGTTATATCAAATGAGATATTTGTAAGTGCTTAGTACAGTGCCTGGCATATAGGAGGTGTTTTATAAATGTTAGTTATTATCAGTATTAATAATGTTAGCTATTATTAACACCAGTATTAATAAAAATATTCGCTATCAATTGTTAATGTTAGCTATTGCTAATAAGAATAATGTCACCTATTATTATTAATAGTGTTAGCTATTATAAATGTTAGCTATTGGTAATAAGAATATTAAGCATTATTAATACTAATGTTAGCTAGTATTAATACTAATTAATAATGTTAGCTAGTATTAACTATTATAAATCTTAGCTACTGTTAATAAAAATAATGTTAAGCATTATTAATAATGTTAGCTATTATAAGAGTTAGCTATTGCTAATAAGAATGTTAGTTATTATTAGTTATTGTTCATAAGAATAACATTGGCTATTATTAATAATAATAGCACTTATATAGCCCTACTAAGTGCCAGGCACTGTGCTAAGTACTTTCTCATTTTTTCCTCTCGCAATAACCCTTCCCTGAGGTCACACTGCTCACAAATGTCTGAGGTGGGATATAAACTCAGGTCTTCCTGACTCCAGGCCCATCACTCTATCCACTGCCATCTAGCTACCTCTAATTATATTAAAATACAGTTATCAACAGAGTTCAGTGTAAGAACCAACAATTTACATACTGCATAGTCATGAAGGGAAAAGGGGATGTAGGACCAGCCAAAATGAAGAACAAACAATCCTAGCATTAGACTCATCTAAATAACCACCTCACAGCACCTATATAAAAGTATGTGGGAAGCTGGTTCCAATGGTACATTGGGTTCTAATGGAATGAACTGGCACTCACTAAGAGTCGGGATAATGACACAAAAATGGCTTCTCTTTCCCTCTCTGGGACCTAGAGGACCCATAGCTCTCAGCTTCACTAGAACGCAAGCTCCTTGAGGGCAGGGACTATCTTTTGCCTCTTTTTGTATCTTACTTTATTTTTATCAATTTTTTTTTGTATCTTTTTGTGCTTGGCATGGTGCCTGACACATAGTAGATGCTGGTTTTTGATTGATTGATGGCAACTTTTGTTCAAGATTCCAGACAACTGAGAAGAGGTTGGGGCCTGTGGGGTTGGGGCAATAGCTCCAGGTCAGTGGGATTGCTCAGGACACTCTTTGTATCCTCTCATTCCCTCCCCAAGGCTGACCAGGCTTTTGGTTCTCATACACTAGGTAACAAGGTCTCATTGAAAAAGCACCTGGGCTGGATTTTAGGAACCTGGATTCTGGTCCCAGGTTCTACACTAACTCTGTGGAACTTTAAATAAGTCACTCTCTGGGGCTCAGCTTTCTCATCTGACCCCTGCCCTACCTATCTGACAGGTGAGGATCAAATGAAGCAATGCATGTGAGCAACAGAATTATCTCCAGAGCAGCTACCACATGCAGGCAATGTTGTGCTCCATTTTGAAATATGGAGACAGAAGGATTTTTTTTTTTGGTGAGGCAATTGGGGTTAAGTGACTTACCCAGGGTCACACAGCTAGTAAGTGTCAGGTGTCTGAAGGCGGATTTGAACTCAGATCCTCCTGAATCCAGGGCCGGTGCTCTATCCACTGCGTCACCTAGCTGCCCAAGAAGGATTTTAAAATGGCAGGTAAGGAAGAGAATTCAAACTACATTATGTTCAGAAATAAGGAAGTGATTTTCTATCTCTTGCCTGATGAGATGACACCTGGAGTATAGTGTTCAGGTCTGGGTGCCACATTTTAGAAAGGATACTACTAGACCTTAAAGGTAAAGGACCTTGAAACCATGGGATATGAAGGTCAGTTGAAGGAGATGGGCATGGCTGTTTTCAGAGAAGATTGAGGGTAGTGATAATGGTACAGGATAGACTTGACAGCCAGCAAGATCCATTCCAGTCCTGAGATTCTATGATTCTGTTTAAAAAAAAAATCTTTCTTACAAAAGACATTATTATTTCTGTGGAGCTTTAGAGATGGAAGTAGAATTGAGGAATGAGCCCTCGTCTCTCTCTCTCTCTCTCTCTCTCTCTCTCTCTCTCTCTCTCTCTCTCTCTCTCTCTTATCCAGAGCTAGCTCCTGTTGGCATGGCCATAACCACTCAAATCCTACTGATGCTATCATAACCTAGTTTATCATCACTCATCTGGGAAAAGACTAAGTTTTAAGGGCAGAAGCATGCATTTCATTCATGGTAGATTTCCATATCCGCCTCTCTTCCTTAGGAAATTATTGGCTTCATTGATGGTAGAAACCCATTAGCTCTCTAATAAGGAAAATGTAAAATGTTTGAAATGCCCTCCAGCTACAATTTTTCAATAATGAAATAATTTCCATAAGCTGGCATCAGTTAAAATGAAGTGATTATTCCTATTCCCATCTCTTACTAAACTCAGACAGGAAGAAATACCACTTGGGTACCAAAAGGGAAAGTAGCAGTGTGAAATGGCTGCCCCAAAGAGGAGGGGCAGACACTAAGTAGATGGAAGTGTTGGATATTGATAATACTATGTAGTCCTTGGTGTACTCCCTATTGCATGTGCACTTCTGAATAGCTATGCCAAAATTGAGGGACTCTGGGAGTTAGTAGCCACTTAAAAGGATAGTTCATGAGCCCCTACTCATGTGTTTTCTGTTATGAACCAAAGAACACATTAGCTCAACACCAAAAACATTTAGTCAAACCACATAGCAAATACAAAGAAAAGAAAAAGTCTCTCCATTCCATATGAAGTACACACTTACACAGGTTGCCAGATCAACAGTGTGTGTGGGGGTGGTGGTGGTGGAGATGCACATATAGAGAATACTAGGATACATATATGGAGGGAATATGTATGACCAGGGCACATTCATGGAAGACACGCAAAAAGGGAACACCTGTGGCCTGGCAATAAATATTTTCAGTGTTTCAGGATGCCTTTTGGTGATATCCTCATGCACCTCTCTGCTGGGCATTTTATCTCTACTTTCTACTGAGCATCCATTCTTTCTTCTAGGCATATATGCTATCACATAGAATCATCGGATCATAAATTTAGGGCTGGAAGGAATCTTAAAGATCATCAAGTCTGACCCCCTCATTTTATAGATAAGGAATCTGAAACTCAGAAAAGTTGAGTGAGTGACCCAGAATCACCCACTTAGTGTCAGAGGAAGGATTCCAAATCATATCTTTCTTTTCTTTTTTCTTTAATATTTTACTTCCCCCAATTACATGTAAAAATAATTTTAACATCCATTTTTAAATATTTGAGTTCCAAATTCTCTCCCCTCCTCCCTTGCACTTTGAGAAGGTAAGCAATTCATAATAGGTTATACATGTGTAGTCATGCAAAACATTTCCATATTAGTCATGTTGTGAAAAAAAACAGACAAAAAAACTTAAGAAAAGCAAAGTAAAAATTGCTTCAATCTGTATTCAGACATCATCAATTCTTTCTCTGGTGATGGACAACATTTTCATCATTCCTTTGGAGTTATCCTAGATCACAAAATAATGTCCTTCTGATTACGAACATAAAGTCTATCCACCATACTACACTGTCTCTTGTGTTGGGGTCTATGACCTTCTCTAGGCAACCAGGTTCTGAGTTTCCTTTTTTTAGGGCTTCCTACTCAATATCTTGACTTGGATATACAGTGAAGTGACTAGAAAGCCTCTCCCTGATAAGGACATACCAATTTAGTCATAAATAAGGTTCAGAGCAACCACACTGATAAATAAAAGCCAGGTGAAATTTTCCCAGTTTAACCTTAGGTTTCTGCTTTGAACTCCATATGTTTGAGACTGAGTCAAAATCCTTTGCCCCAGATAACTTTATGACTTGGGACTTAAAAATTCTTTGCAATGCTAGTATAATCCCTATGGGGTTCCCCTTTCCTCTGAAATCCATTTCAGGGAACTGTCAAAGAAACCTACTAGAGCAAGTGTGAAGGATGAGACAATGAAAACATGAAAGGTGTCCAAGGTGACAAAGGTGAAGCCAAGAAGCGCACCAGCTAAGTAAAAGAGGTGAGGTCATTATTCTTTAGCTTCCTGACTTATATTCCTACTTTTATTATGTACATATGTCAGGAAAACCTAGCATTTGTGTTATATTATAGACAATGTAAAACTTCACTGTCTCCCTCCAATAAAAGTAATCTTATGATCCTTCTCAACAGCAGAGTAATGGTCCAAATGAGCTCCCCCAGGCTCTTCCAAAATTCAGATTCTGTAAATATCAGCTTAGGAGGTCAGAATGTTGTAAATCATAAGATTATAGATTCAGAGCTGGAATGAACCTTGGAAATTATCTTGTCTAGAGTGCTAGGCCAGGAGTCAGGAAGACTCATCTTCTTAAGTTCAAATCTGGCCTCAGACACCAGCTATCTGACCCTGGACAAGTCACTTAACTTGTTTGCCTCAGTTTCCTCATCTGTAAAATGAGCTGGAGAAGGAAATGGCAAACCACTCCAATATCTTTGCCAAGAAAACCCCCCAAAACAGTCACAATCAGACATTACTGAAAAATGATGAACAACAACAACAAATGACAACCCCTTTATTATATCAAGAAAGACACAAGACTAGAGAGTCAGTCAACAAGCATTTATTATGTGACAGGCATTGTGTTAAGTGCTAGGCAAGCAAAGAAAGGCAAAAACACTCCCTTCCCTCAAGAAGCTCACATTCTAATGAGGAAGACAACATGTAAATGACGAAATACATACAGAGTAGATGGAAGGTAATCTGAGAGGAGAAGGTATATTAGCATTTGGCAGGACTGGGAAAGACTTCCTTTCATGGTAACATCTGAACTGAAACTTGAAGGAAATGAGGGAAATTAAGAGGCATAGGGGAGCAAGGAGAGCAGTCCAAACATGTAGGGGAAACCTTTGCAAAGACAAGGAGAGAGTAAGTGAATCTGTCCTGATGAACAGAGATGAATTGACTTGCCCAAGGTGATAAGTAGGAAAGTCCCCTCCACATCCTCTAACTCCAGTGTCAATGTTCTTTCCACTATACTAAAGCTATCATGATGTAATAGATGTTGCTCAGGGGTCAGGTTCAAATCTTGCATCTGATACATCCTAACTGTGAGACTGTGCTCTAGGCTTTTAATCCCTCCGAGGTTTTATATCTGAAAAAAGGGGATAATAGTCTTTAGAATATTCATTATTGGACGGTTTGAGGCTGAAATTATATAATGCATGCAAAATACTTTAATATACTATGCACATGCCAGTTATTATTACTTCATAGTGCTTCTTCAGCCACGGAAAAATCTCCCACAAGCTCCCCTCCATCCACCTGTCACCCAGACCTACTGATTCACTATTCCCCTGCCTGACTTGAAATGGTTTCAATCATCCAAGGGGTCCCCAAAGAAAGGGAGCTTCCTCTGTCTTGAGGGGAACAGAGCATGAGGACTATACCAATTGAAAAGACTGGCAGCTAAAGGCATCCAGGGGAGGGTCTGTGTCTCTCTGCTTCCTCTCCTCCCTCCCCTTGACCTCAGGAGTGGGAGCACAACTTAGCTGTGAGTCATAATCTCCTTATACAATGAAGGAAGAAGCAGCCCGACAAGGTCAAAGAGGTTTAAAGAAAGTGTCCTCTTTGGGGGATGGGGAGTAGGGACAAGGGATCAATTAGCTGAGGAGCCCCATGCCATAGTGTTCCTGATCTTTTGGCCACCACCTCATGGTGGGACTTCTAACTAAGGAGGAAAGGAGAGCTACTTTGGCCTGGGAACATGGGGGGCAGGGGAAATGAGACCCTTTGAAAGGGAGGTATGACCCTTTGAAAGAGATATTCATCAGTCTTGTCACCATCAATCAGTCAATCAATCAGTCAATCAACAGATAATTATTAAGTCCCTACTCTGTGCCAGGCATTGTGCTAAATGCTGATGGTACAAATACAAAGAACTAAAGAATCCCTACTGGAAAGAAACATCACCTTTTTTGTCCCATCCTTCCCTCTCCAATTCCCCCCAAAAGGTGAATCAATTAGACCCAAAGATCTCTTCAGCCTGTCCTTGATAATAATAATAATGTTATTATTATTATTATTATTATTATTATTTTGCTATTATCTCATGCTCACCTTTTAAGATAAAATTACGATTGCTAATAATATTGCCTATTGTTGTTATTAGGAATAATGACCCACATTTTGAAGTTTCCAAAGACCTGTAATCACACCATAATTTACAAAGGACTTTCTCCAACAATGCAGGGAGGGAGATAATGCTGTCATCACTTCTAGAATGTCAGGTAGTAGAAAGGACACCAGGTTTTGTGTCAGATGACCCGGATACTATATCTTACTTTTGCTACTTAAATCTGTGTGACCTTGGGCACATCATTTTCCCTCTCAGGCTTTAGATTCCTCATCTATGAATGGTTGGACTGGACGGTCCCTTCCAGCTTAGCCTCATATAATCCCCATTTAGTAGATGAGAAAACTAAGCCTCACAGAAGTGAAATGACTACCTCAAGGTCACACAGCTGATAAGTGTCAAACCTGGGGCTTAATTAAACTCAAGATTGCTGATGCCCCATACTGCATCATTTACTACATCGATTCACTTAACAAATATTAATCAGGGTACCTTCCTGTACAAGGTTCTAGAAGCATTTGTGGGAAAAGAACCAGAGATCAATTTGTTCCCTGGGGAAGTGATCCTTTATCCTGCCTTGGTCCTACCCTGTTGTAGAACCAAGGCCCAAGATATGAGGGGTCCTGGCACTAACCCTGTGGACCACAGCCTTGGGGGTGGAGAGAAAGGGTCTTCATTTATTCCAGAGCAAGACTAATTCCTCCCAAGAAGTCAGGACAACACCAAGAAGCAGAAGTTGAAGTTTCCTCCCCACCCCCTGCCCAGAAATGACTGCAAGTACACATACCTTGGCTGCCAAGAGAGGCAGCATAGTGGAAATGAAGTTCAATCCAACAAGCATTTCTTAAACACTTACTATTGTGCAAGGCAATCACTTGATCAGCATGCATTTATTAAGCTCCACTGGTCTACATGCTGTTCCTTGAATGCGATATTCCATTCTCTCCTCTCTTTGCCTTTTCACTATCCTTCACACCTAGAATGCTTTTCTTCTTCACCTCCACTTCCAGGTTTCCTTGGCTTCCTTCAAGATTCAGATCAGGTATTCCTTTCCCCATCCCTCCAGTTGCTAGTGCCTTCTCCCCTCAGATCACCTCTACTCGAACCGTATATTTCTTGTATGTGCCTAGTTATTTACATGTTGTCTCCTTCATGAGGAAGTGAACTCCTTTAGGCTAAGGACTTTAGGCAAAAGCCTTTTTATGTATCCCCAGCACTTACTACTGCGTCTGGCAAATAGTAGGTGCTTAATAAATGCATGTTGTTTGAATGACTGACTGACTGATTGTCTAGACTAGGTACTGGAGATACAAAGATACAAAGAGAAAAATTAAACAGTTCCTTTCACCAATGGGGTAACACTATATATGTTTTACATATACCTATATATTAATAAAAATCAAACATGTGCATGCATAATAATATATTAACCATAAATATAATAGTTTTGAGAGAGAGGGCACTATTAACTTAAGGAGGATGGTAGAAGATGGTGATGGCATTGAGGCCTAAAGGAAACAAGAGACTTTTTTTTGAGGCAATTGGGGTTAAGTGACTTGCCCAGGGTCACACAGCTAGTAAGTGTCAAGTGTCTGAGTCCCAGATTTGAACTCAGGGTCCTCCTGACTCCAGGTGTCAGTGCACTATACATATACCACCTAGTGCCCACAAGAGACTCTTATAATGGGTGAAGGTGTGGAAAGGAATTTCCAGGTAAGGAAGACCTCCATTGAACAAAGGTATATGTAATCTCAACTAGACCCTCACTATTTTGGGGCATTCTTCCTGTCCCCCTCACCTGTCCAGATACATTCTCTTTCATATTTGCCCCAGTGACTTGTTCTAAAAACTCTCTCATCACATCTCCCATAGCACCCTTCCCCTCTTCCTCTGGGTGGAGGACATGCCATTCTACTTGACTAAAAAAATGGAGATCATTTGAGCAACCCTCTGTTCTCCCCTTTAATAAATGGCAAAATCCTTTTATCAGCCCCCATTCTCTCCAGTCTATAAAAAAATTGGTTCTATTCCTTTCCAAGAATTAAAACCCTCTATTTATGCCCTCTTGATCCTATTTCCCTCCCTTCTCCTCTAGGAATTTTCCTTTCAAACACTTCCACACTCTTATTCATCTTTAATTTTCTCTTATCCACTGCTTCCTTCTCTGCTACCATAGATGTGGATAAGTTTTTCCATCCTTAAAAAATATATCCCCCCAATCCTTCATTTAGCTCCAACACTTCTGCAAGTATTGACCCCCATCCCTCCTTCTCACAGCCAAAATCCCCAAAAAAGTCATCTGAACTGGTTACCTTAACTTCCTTAGCTCCAATTTCCCAGTCCCTTTCAATCTGGTTTCCAATCCTGTCATTTAACTGAAATTGCTCTCTCCCAGGCTAATGAATGCTCTCTTAAATTCCCAGTCTGGTGATGTTTCTGTCTTCATCCTCTGCAATTTCTTTCCAGGCTTGGGCACTGTTGATCACTCCTTCCCTTCTTCCCATCCTGGATACTCATCTCCCTTCACTTTCATGACACTCCTCTCCTGAGTCTCTAACATGCCTGCTGGCTCCTTCTCCATCTCCTTTACTTGGATCATTATCTAAGTTTCTCCTTCCACCCACTGCCCCTACTCCTAATCAAGGGTTTCTCTTTAAACTTGACCTAGACCTTCTTCCTTCTTCTTTCTATACCCTCAGCAATCTCAGCTGACATTTTACAGACCAATTTATCATATAGCTAACAATAATAGCTAGCATTTATATAGCACTTGAAGGTTTGCAACCTGCCTTACAAATACTCTCCATCTGATTCTTATGACAATAATAGGTACTATTATTATCACCATTCTAGAGATGAGAAAATGAAGGAAGACAGAGGTTAAATGACTTGCCCAGCATTCAACAGCCAATAAGTGTCTGAGGCTTCCTGACTCTGGATTTAATCCTTGATCCACAGTGCATCTAGCTGCCTCATATCTATGTAGATGAATAATATTATATATGTTGTTGTTGTTCAGTTGTTGTGCCCAACCCATCATGACCCCATTTGGAGTTTTCTTAGCAAAGATACTAGGGTGGTTTGCAATTTCCTTTGCCAGCTCATTTTACAGATGAGGAAATCGAAGCAAACAGGATTAAGTGTCTTGCCCAGGGTCACACAGCTAGTAGGTGTTTGAGGCTGATATTGAACTCAGGAAGCTGAGTCTTCCTGACTCCAGTGCTCTATCCCTGAGCAACCTAGTTGCCCACACCCCAATTCTATACATCCAGCTATTTATTATTCCTTTCCTGACCTCTAGCTAGTCCTGCCTCTCTAGTGGCCTGTTAGACACCAGTCATTGCTTTGGAGACTTAATGGCAAGTGTAGTTCCCAAAATTCAACCTATCCATAAATGGGAGGTATTATCTTCTCCAATAAATCTGGGCCTCCTCCAAGGTTTCCATTTCTGTGAAGGGCACCACTATCCTTCAAGTCACCCAGAGTTGTACCTTAGAGTTATTCATGATACTTAACTCTCTTACATCTACCTCCACAGCCAATCAGTTGCCAAGTCTTATCAATTCTATATCCCAACATTTGTTGCATAATGTCTCTTTCTTTCCATTCATTATAACTGCCATCCCAGTGAGGGTCCTCATCATTCCATGCCATAGCTGATTGTCATAGCCTCCTAACTAATCTCCCTGCTTCCTGCTACTTCCTTCTCCAATCCACCTTCCACAAGCTACTAAAATAATCTTCAGAATATTTATAGCTGCTTTTTTGTGGTGGCAAAGAATTGGAACTTGATGGGATGCCCGTAAATTGGGGAATTGCTAAATAAGTTATGGTATATGAATATAATGGAATACTATTGTGCTATAAGAATGATAAGCAGGCAGGTTTCAGAAAAAACCTGAAAGGACTTACATGAATTGATGCTGAGCAAAATGAGCAGAACCAAGAGAAAATTATATACAGTATCAACAATATTGTGTGATGATCAACTGTGATAGACTTAGCTCTTCTCAGCAATACAACAATCTAAGACAATGCCAAAAGACTTATAGTGGAAAATATTTTCCACATCCAGAAAAAGAACTATGGAGTCTGAATGCAGACAGAAGCATACTATTTTTAGTTTTGTTGTTGATTTTTTTGTTGTTGCTTCTTTTTTCTTTTGTTTTTTTTTCCTTTTGTTCTTATTCTTCTCTTACAATATGAATAATGTGGAAATATATTTAACATGATTGTAATATATAACCTATATCAGATCACTTGCTGGCTTCGGGAGTAGGGAGGAAATGGAGGGTAGGAGAAATATTCGGAACTCAAAATCTTACAAAAGTTAATGTTGAAAACAATATTTGCATGTAATTGGAAAAAATAAAGGTCTAGTAAAGAAAAAAGGAGAAAAATAAAATAAAATAATTTTCTTCAAGCAGAGGTCTGACTATATTCCTCCCCTGAACAAGAATTATCCATGGCTCTTTCTGGTCTCTAGGATAAAATAGAAACTCATCAGTGGCATTTAAAATTCTTCCCAGTCTGATTCTAGCCTACCTTTCTAGATTTATTTCACTTTGAACCCCTTTGTGTGCTCTGTTTCCAGTCAAATTGGCCCAATTTCACATAGCTACTCTTCTTGAACTCTGTATCCATATCTTTTCTCTATGTCTTTAGACAGACTGTCCATGTTTCTGGATGTGTCCCTTCTCACTTCTAACTCTTAAAATCCTATGGGTTTTTTCCCCAAGGCTAAAATCAGGTGTCATCACCTACAGGAAGTTTTTCCTGATCTTCTTGTTTATTACTGTTCTTCTGCTCCTCAAGTTACCCTGCCCTTAACAATTTGTATAAACATTGATTCCCTCTTGCTTCCCCTCACTGGCCAGCTCCTCTTCCCATTCCCATTCCCATTCCTAGACATTTCTTTCTTTTTCTTACTGGCGAGTGTTGTCATATTTAGTCAATAATAAAGAAGCTCACAGTCCTGTAATATCCAGAGCTAGTGATCAGGGACCTGGAGGCTACAGTCAAAGAACTAACGTATCACTTGGACTGAAGGGGTGTTATAAGTGATGTTTTTCTTTGTCAGTGCTATGTGAAACTGTTTCAGTCTCTCATGATAGTCAGGTGCCAATAATGTTATGAATTTTCCGGCATGTAGAATTAAATAAGACACACTGATGGAAAAAGTCTATATGTGGGTGGGGTTATGTATTACTCTCGGAATAATGAGGCCTTTAGCATAGTCCCCCATTTTTGGGAGGCTTCTTTCTTGAGTAGAAGAATACAATTTATATTAATATAAAAGTGTTCCCCCTTTCTGCTTTCATGTTGAGTTATATATTATTTCTTTATAATATATTATTCTCTTTGTAACTTTTGTGAGAGAAACTTTGCTGTCAGGCTTTGCCTTCATGAAACCCCCATGCTATGAAAATGACAGCATTTTTCAAGGTCATTTTCCAGGATAACCTTTCCCTCAGAGTCATTGCTTTGGAGACTTGGTGGGCTGAGATGTCAGGCAAATATTACCCATGTTCCTCAAATTCCTGTGACTTTTTTGGCCTAGGATGGATTTCCAAGAAAAGACAATGATGGCCATGATGAAGAGGATGGGGGTCCAGACAGAGCCCAGATAGGACTCCATTCTGCACTTTCTGAATAATAACTGTTGGCCATCTCCCAGATGATGAACATGAAATGCAGTGAGATGAAGACTAGACTAGCTTGCAAGTGAGTGAAGCCAGTAGAGGAGCTAGTGAGATGTGTACTTCTGGTGTCTGATATTTTTCTGTCTCTCCTTCATCCCTAGACAGTGAAGGCAGACTCTACATACCAGTTAAAATGAATTCCCATTGCTCTCCTCTGAAGAGTGAGAGGATGAGGGAAGAGGTGGGGAAAAAAGTCAGTTCTATTTCCTGTGGACTATAGCCCCATGCATCCAGCATTTGGGAAAGCTATTCCTTAACTACTTACTTTTTGTTCTCCGTGCTATTTTTAATTGTTTAAAAAAAACTAGATGACCATCAGTCAGATCTTATTTAATCATTGAAAATATGTGGACTGGGGCAGCTAGGTGGCACAGTGGATAGAGCACCAGCCCTGGATTCTGGAGGAACTGAGTTCAAATCTGGCCTCAGACACTTTACACTTGCTAGCTGTTTGACCCTGGGCAAGTCACTTAACCCCAATTGCCTCATCAAAAAACAACAAAAAAGAAAATATGTGGACTGCTAGATGGTGAAGAAAGGCAGCAACTTGCCTGATCTCCCCAAAACCCCTCCAAATACCTTTAAATAATGTCAGAAGACAATTCCTAGAGCAGTAGAATGCAAAAAAAGACAAGATGAAATCATTTCTCAGCCAAATACAACTTAGAAGGTTGGCAGGAAAGGCCTATTGTACCAAGGTGAGAGTGGAGTGCAGCCCAGTGCAGGCCAAACTAGTGCAGACCCACCCCATTACAGACCCAACCCCAGCCACAGCAAACCAGGAGCAGGCCTTGGGAACCTCTGAATCAGCAGGGCTTGGGAGCCTCAGAATCAGCCCACAGATGATAAGGGGGTCAACAATTGGCCAGAAGGAGATTACAGGGATCTTTTTGCTAGCACTGAGGCAGGACCCTCTTGTTTTGCCCATACTTGGATCCAGGTCACAGTCTTGTGTTGCAGTCCCAGGTGAGAAAGGAGCAAAAGCACCATGGAGCTTATAGTCAACATTCCTCTCCTTGCCACCTTGGAAGAAATAAAAACCTCACAAATTCCTAGAAGTATCTCTGAAAACAGCTGCACAAACTCCCTAAAGCTTAGGATAGTGAGCCCTCTACCCTGGAAGCAGTGCCCCACTTTAACAAAGAGTCCAAAGTCAAGAAATAGGATGGGAGAATGAGCAAAAAGAAAAAAAAATACTGACCACAGAGTTTCTATGGTGACAAGGAAGATCAAAATACACCTTCAGAAGAAGATAACAAAGCCCAAACTCCTACATCCAAAGCTTCCAAGAAAAATATGAATTAGTCTCAGGCCATAGAAGTGCTCAAAAAGAAGTTTGAAAAAAAGTAAGAGAGATAGAGGAATAAATGGAAGGAGAAATGAGAGTGATTCAAGAAAATCATGGGAAAAAATGTCACAAAAAATACTGAAGAAAATAAGACCTTAAAAAACAGACTAGGCCAAGTGTTAAAAGAGGTACAAAAAGCCAATGAGGAAAAGAATGCCTTGAAAAGCTGAATTGGCCAAATGGAAAAGAAGTTACAAAACTCTCTGAAGAAATAACTCCTTAAAAATTAGGATTGAGCAAATGGAAGCTAATGACTCTATGAGAAATTGAGAAGCAATAAAGCAAAACCAAAAGAATGAAAAAAAATACAAGTCAACATGAACTTTCTAATTGAAAATATAACTGACTTGGAAAATAAACCCAGGAGAGATAATTTGAAAATTATTGGACTATCTTAAAGCCATGATAAAAAAGAGCCTAGACATAATTTTCCAAGAAATTGTCAGGGAAAATTTCCCTGATATTCTAGAACCAGAAGGTAAAATAGAAATTGAAAGAACCTACCAGTAACCTCCTGAAAGAGATCCTAAAATGAAAACTCCCAGGAATTCCAGAGGTCCAAGTTTAAAAAGAAAATATTGCAAGCAGCCAGGGAAAAAAACCTATTCAAGTATTGTGGAGCCACAGTTAGGATAACAAAAGATTTAGAAGCTTCTACATTAAAGGTTCTGAGGGCTTGGGATATGATATGACAGAGAGCAAAGGAACTGGGATTATAACCAAGAATCACCTACCCAGCAAAACTGTATAATCCTTCAGGGGGAAAACGGGAATTCAATGAAAGAGAGGACTTCCAGGCATTTTTGATTAAAAGACCTGAGCTGAATAGAAAATTTGACTTTCATATACAAGATTCTAGAGAAGCATAAAAAGGTAAACAGGAAAAAATCATAAGGGATATTAAAAGGTTAAAATGTTTACATTCCTACATGGGAAGATGATACTTGTAACTCATAAGAACTTTCTCATTATTAGGACAGCTGGATGGAGTATATTTAGACAAAGGACACAGGTATGAGTTGAATATGAAAGGGATGATATCCTTAAAAATAAAATTAAGAGGAATACATTGAGAGAAAGGGAAAGGGAGGGGTAGAATGGGATAAAGTATCTCACATAAAAGTAGCAATAAAAAGCTTATACAGGGGAGGGGAAGATGGGGGAGGTGCTGGGGAGTGAGGGAAACTTACTCTCATCAGAATTGACTCAAAGAGAGGATAGCATACACACTCAATTGGGTATAGTAATCTATCTTACCCTGAAAAAAAGTAGGAGGGGATGGGAAAAAGGGGAGGGATGATAGAAAGGAGGGCATATTGGGGAAGAGGGGAGTCAGAAGCAAAACATTTTTGAGGAGGGACAGGGTGAAAGGAGATATGGAATAGAGTAAATGTCATGGGGAGGGAACAGTTAGCAATAGTTACTGAAAAAAAATTTGAAGCAAGTTTTTCTGAGAAAGGTCTCATTTCTCAAACACATAGAGAACTGAATCAAATTTATTAAAATAAGAGCCATTACCCAATTGATAAATGATCAAAAGATATGAAGAGTTTTCAGATGAAATAATCAAAGCTATCTATAGCCATATGAAAAAAAAATGCGGTAACTACCCATGATTAGAAAGATGTAAGTTAAAACAATTCTGGGGTACCACCTCATGCCTATTGGATTGGATAATAGCACTGCAGAGGAAAATGACAAATGTTGAAGGGCTATGGGAAAATGAGACATTAATGCACTGTTGGTGGAGTTATAAACTGATTCAAACATTCTGTAGAACAATTTGGAACTATGGCCAAAGAGCTATAAAACCACACATACTCTTTGACCCAGTAATATCACTATTAAGTCACTATCCAAAAAGAGATTAAAAACCAAAAAGTTAAAGGACCTATACATGCAAAAATATCTATGGCTGCCCTTTTCTTGTGAAAATAATTTGAAATTGAGGAGATGCCCATCAATTGGGGAATGACTGAACAAATTGTAGGATGAGATTATCATGGAACATGATTGTGCTATAAGAAATGATGATCAGGATGCTCTCAGAAAAACCTGGAAAGACTTACATGAGCTGATGCAAAGTGAAATGTACTGTATAAAGTAACAGCAATATTGTAAGATGATCAGCTGTGAATGACTTAGCTATTCTCAGCAATACAATGATCCGATTCAGCTCTGAAAGACATGAAAAATGTGATTCAACTCCAGAGAAAGAACTGATGGTGTCTGAATAGAGATTGAAGCATTTTTAAAGTTTCTTTTTCTTAATTTTTTTTGTCTTTTTTCTTTCACAACCCAACTAATATGGAAATGTCATGCATGACTACACATGTATAACTTATACTGAATTGCTTGCATTCTTAAGGGGGGGTGGGAAGGGAGGGAGGAAGAGAATTTGGAACACAAAGTTTTTAAAAATGGATGTTAAATTGTTTTTACATGTAATTGGTAAAAAATTCTAAATAAATGGGAAAAAAGAAAATATATAGGCCAAATTAAGAGGAGCAAATTGGAGTCTGATGTGGGGAGGAGGGGTAAAGGAAAATCTATCTATCCATTCATTTGTTCACTAATCCATCTATTTATTTGTTTATTTATTCCCCAGCTAAGCTAGAGAGGAATACTCACCACAGCTCTTTGCTGGAAATCCAAGGAAGAACTGATGTAGACTGTGTCACAACAAAGAGACTACCTCACAAAAGACCCAATGTCATCCAGAGTGAGCTATTCTCTCTGGTTCAATCATCAGTATCCAATCATAGAAATCACTAAGAGATTGCTTTGTTATTCCAAAGCAAAGTATGTATCCCTCAGCAAGAGGCTAGTACATATGCATAGTTCTATCATTCCTATTGCTTTAGGATAATTATTATCACCTATATTGGGAAGGTTTCAATAAAAAGTCCTCCCCACAAAAGGGACCTAACAGTGCATCTAGGCAGCAGGACATGGGCTAGAAATAGCAGTCCATCTATCAGCAGAACAATATTGTATTTTATATACTTTATACCAATTTTAGAAGCTAAGATCTGAGAGACTTGTAAGAGGAGCAGGTATAAAGTAAAATGGTCTGGTCTCTTGCTAGTCTTTGCTAAGACTAGTAGCCAGAACAACTTGGAATATCTCATTAGAACTGTTAATGAGTATTTAAAAATATGCATTTTTAGTTTTTATTAAGAAATTGTCATCTTGAACATTTCCAATGCTATTGAATTTCCTTTTGGTTGTTGTACTCCTCATTCTTTTCCACTTTATTTTTCACCTTCTTATGAAAAATCACCCCCCAAAGTTACTGAAATGTATCATCCTTTAGTTAATTATGTGAAAGTGTCCCATAAATTCCCCCATCAATATAGTTGTCACCTGTCCATAAGACTCCTGAGGGTGTTGAAAGTATATCAAGGCTGAGCTACCCTAAAGACTAATTATAAATTTAGAAAGATTGTCCACATGTTTTTCAATAAACTTTTTTAGGATGTTTGATTTGCTGAGACTTTATTAATCACTTATTATCTACTGGACCTTTTTTAGGTTCTGGTGATACAAATATAAAAAGAAAAGGGAAAGAGAAAAGAATAGAAAATGAATGGAAGGGAAATGCAGAAGAAACTAATAGAAAAACAGTTCTGTTATTAAGGAGCATCTGTTTTACTAGACACAAAATTATTTTTAAAATCCCCCATCAGCCCAATCATTTCCAATACATAGGGGAGTTGGGAGCCAATATGGTGGAGGAAAGGCAGTAAGCTCTTGAAACTCATGTCACGATTGCTCACAAAACCTCCAAATAATGCCATAGGACAATTCCTGGAGCAGCAAAAGCCACAAAAGAATGTGCTAAGATCAGTTTCCAGCCAAAGATATCTTAGAAGGTTGGAAGGAGGGGGCTGCTGTGATGAGTCAGGAGTGGAGCCCAATCCCACAGTAATGCTGACATAGATCCAGTCCCAGGCAGGCTGCACCAGGGAAAGAGACCCCCAGAGTCTCTGAATCAGCTGTAGCACCAATGTCATCTGGAACTAAGCTCACAGTCTGGTGAGAGGGCTGAGATGAGGGCAGGGGGGAGATTACAGGGATGTCTGCTGGTTCTGAGGCAGAACATGAGTTTTTCACCCATGATGGGAACCAGGAAGTAGGCTTGAGTGGCAGTTGCTCAGGTGGGGAAAGGGCACAGGCTCATTGCAGCTAATAACCACAGCACACAAAGTTTTTCTGTCTGGTTAATTAGCAAGTTGGTCTGAGGTTATCTATGGACCAGGGAAGAGGCCAGGTGAGTGAAGAACCTGCCCCTCCCTAAATTATACCACCTGGGACCCCCTGAAGCTTGGGACAGTACAGCCTGGAAACAGTACCCCAGGTTAAGGAGTTAAAAGTCAAGTAAAAGACAGGCAAGATGAGCAGACAGAGAAAGGTGAGGACCATAGAAAGTTTCTTTAGTGACAAGGAAGATAGAGGTGCACCTCAGAAAAGGATAGCAACATCAGGGCTCCAACATCCAAAGCTTCCAAGAAAAATACGAATTGATCTCAGGCCATAGAGGTACTCAAAAAGGACTTTGAAGATAAAGTAAGAGAGGTAGAGGAAAAAATGGAAAGAGAAATGAGTGATGCAGGAGGGTCATGAGTAAAAAGTCAACAGCTTGAAAATCCAAATTGGCCAAATGGAAAAGGAGCTACAAAAGCTCTCTGAAGAACATAATTGTTTAAAAATTAGGATTGAGCAAATAGAAACTAATGACTTTATGAGAAATCAAGACATAGTAAAACAAATGCAAATAAATAAAAAATAGAAGTTAATATGAAATATCTCCTTGAAAAGAAGCTGAAGTAGAAAATAGATCCAGGAGAGACAATTTGAAAATTATTGGGATACCTGAAAACCATGATCAAGGAAAAAGTTTAGACATCATCTTCCAGGAAATTGTCAGGGACAATTGCCCTGATATTCTAAAAAGAAGAAGGTAAAATAGAAATTGAAAGAATCCACAGATCACCTCCTGAAAGAGATACCAAAAGGTAAACTCCCAGGAATATTATAGCCGAATTCCAGAGCTCCCAGGTGAAGGAGAAAATATTGCAAGCTGCCAAAAAGAAACAATTCAAGTCCTGTGGAGCCCCAGTCAGGATAGCACAAGATCTAGCAGCTTCTACATTAAAGAATTAGAGGTCATGGAATATGATATTCCAGGTAGCAAAGGAATTGAGATTACAACCAAGAATTACATATCCAGCAAAACTAAGTCTAATCTTTAGAGGAAAAAATGGGACTTCAATGAAAAATAGAACTTTCAGGTATTCATGATGAAAAGACTTCAACTGAATGGTAAATTTGACTTTCAAATACAAGACCCTAGAGAATCATAAAAAAGTAAACAGGAGAGGGGGCGGAGCCAAGATGGCAGAGGAGAGGCTGTGACTCCCACAAGCTCCAGATAAACCCGTCCATTCACGCCCAAATAATGCGGTAAAAATCAAAACCCAGAACAGCCTAATGCACGTAAAAACAGAGTGAGACTATTTCTCCTCCAAAGAGGGCAATTCTGATCACCTACTGATGAGGCTGAACAGCTCAGCGCACGGTCCGGACTCAGCCAGGGACACTGCTTCCAGTGCATGTCAGAGTCTTCGGCACCAGCAGCTTCTGAGGTTCCGATTACAGACCAGTGAGGGGGTTCAGCGGTAGGCCAGGGTGAAGTGGAGGCAGTCTCTGCTGGAGTTGGGGCAAGGCGCCCTGGGTCTGAACCAGTGGGTTGAATCGAGTGGTGGTGGCCCAGTGGGGGAGGAGTAAAAACACGCCAAGCTTCCGACCATAGAGAATCAGAGTTCAATCAGACTTCTGTTTCCGGGTCAAAGAGAAAGCGGCTGTGATTACTCACAAGCCAGGCAGGCTGAGAAGAAGCCGAATCACCCCCTGGGCCACGCTGTAGCACGCACAGTGTGTCCTGGAAGCAGCGCTGCACTTTAAGGAGTAAAAAGCCAAGAAACAGTAAGCCAGGATGAGTAGGCAGAGAAAGAAGAAGACCATCGAAAACTTCTTTGGGGAAAAGGTAGACCACAATACATCCTCAGAAGAAGATAATAATAGGGTCAAAGCTCCAACATCCAAAGCTTCCAAGAAAAATATGAACTGGTCTCAGGCCATGGAAGCTCTCAAAAGGGACTTTGAAGAGAAAGTAGGAGAGACAGAATGAAGATGTAGAGAAAGAGAGGAAGGAATGGAAAGAGAAATGAGAGCAATGCAGGAGAGTCATGAGAAAAAAGTCAACAGTTTGAAAAGCCAAATGGAAAAGGAGATTTAAAAACTGCTGAAAATAATTGCCTAAGAATTAGGATTGAACAAATGGAAGCTAGTGACCTTATGAGAAACCAAGACACAGTAAAGCAAATCCAATTGAATGAAAAAAATAGAGGGCAATGTGAAATATCTCCTTGGAAAAACAGCTGACCTAGAAAATAAATCTAGGAGAGATAATTTGAAAATCATTGGACTACCTGAAAACCATGACCAAAACAAGAGCTTAGACACCATCCTCCAAGAGATTGTCAGGGAAAATTGCCCGGATATTCTAGAAGCAGAAGTTAAAATAGAAATTGAAAGAATCCACCAATCACCTCCTGAAAGAGATCCCAAAAGGAAAACCTCCAGGAATATTATAGCCAAATTCCAGAACTCCCAGGTCAAGGAGAAAATATTGCAAGCAGCTAGAAAAAAGGAATTTAAATACTGTGGAGCTCCAATAAGGATAAAGCAAGATCTAGCAGCTTCTACATTAAAGGACCGGAGGGCATGGAATATGATATTCCAGAGGGTAAAGGAACTGGGACTACAGCCAAAAATCACGTACCCAGCAAAACTAAGCATCATCTTTCAGAGGCAAACATGGAACTTCAAGGAGAAAGAAGACTTTCAGGCATTTGTTATGAAAAGACCTGAACTGAATAGAAAATTTGACTTTCAAATACAAGACCCTGGAGAAGCATAAAAAGATAAACAGGAAAAAGACTTCATGAGGGATATTAAAAGATCAAACTATTTATATTCCTACATGGGAAGATAATACTTCAAACTCATAAGAACTATATCAGTAAGGATTTAATAGAGGACACAGGTCTGAACTGAATATGAAGGGATGTTATGTTTTGTTCTGTGTGGGGTGTCTTATGTCCGGGGCCGGATTTGGGCTTGGGGCCTCCTGGGTCCAGGGTTGGTGTATTGTCCACTGTGCCACCTAACTAACCCATAATGACATCCTTAAAATAGGGTTGAGGTGTAGGATAAATAGACTGGGGGAGGGGGAAGGGGAGAGATGGTCTGGGGAGAGGTTGTTCAAATGAAGGAAACAAGAAAAAAGCTTATGGAGGGGAGGGGAAGAGGGGGAAGGAATTGGGAAGAGAGTGAACCTTAATATCATCAGAATTGACTCAAAGAAGGACTAACATACATACCCAAGTAGGTATAGTAATATATTTTTGCCCTGAGGGAGGAAAGGGAGATGGGGGTGGGGGGGAGGAGGGAAGGGCAGATTCGGGGAGAGAGTAGTAAAAAGCAAAATACTTTCGAGGAAGGTAAAGATTTTCTGCATAACAGCACAAGTATGAAATATTGAATTGCTTGATTTTATAGGGAGGGTTGAGGAGAGAGGGAAGAAGAAAATTTGGAACATAGAATTAGCTCAAAGACCTTAAACTCATCAGAGTTGGCTCATGGAGGGAATAACATTCACACCCAGTTGGGAGGAGTAATCTAACCCTAAAGGAAAGTATGAGGGGAAGAGGATAAGGAAGGAAGGCTGAAAAAAAAGGGAGTGCAGAGTAGGGGAGGGGACAGTCAGAAGTAAAATACTTTTGAGGAGGAATAGTTTAAAAGAAGATAGAAAATAGAGTATATATCATGGGAAGGGAATAGGATGGAGGGAAATAGTTATGATGACTTTGCTGGGCTAATATGAAGAAAATTCTTTGTCAAGTTTAAGGTATTTTATTTAGGTTATGATGAACAGGATACTATTAGAAAAACCTGGAAAGACTTACATGAACTGAAGCAGAGTGAAATGCACTGTATACAAAATAACAATAGTGTAAGATGATCTGCTGGGAAGCATGTGGTTATTTTCAGCAAGGCGATAGTCCAATATAACCCTGAAGGACTTATGAAAATGGCAACCCATCTACAGAGAAAGAAGTGATAGTATCTGAAAATAGATGGAAACACATTTTTTTTCTTTTCTTTTTTTTTCTTTTTTGGTGAGGCAATTGGGGTTGGGTGGCTTGCCCGGGGTCATACGGCTAGTGGGTGTTGGGTGTCTGGGGCCGGATTTGGGCTCGGGTGCTCCTGGTTCCAGGGCCGGTGCTCTGTCCACTGCGCCACGTAGCTGCCCCTGGAAACACATTTTTTTTTAAATTTTTTTTCTCTTTGACAATTCCTCAGTCTGAAATTTTGGGAGTTTTTTGACTGTTTTCTCTCACAACCTAGCTAATGTGGGAATGTTTTCCATGACTACTCATGTATAACTTATTTTGAAATGCTTGAGTTCTAGTGGGTGGGGGTTGGGAATGGAGGAGGAAGAGAAGTTGGAACAATTTTTTTTAAAAATTGATGTTAAAATTTGTTTTTACATATATTTTGGAAAATAAAATTCTATTTAAAAAAAAGTAAACAGGAAAAAGAAATTAAGAGGGATGTTAAAAGGTTAAACTGTTTACATTCCTATAGGGGAAGATGATACATCTAAGTCATAAGAACTTTCTCAGTATTACTGCAGATGATAGAGATAAATTTAGACAGAGGGCACTGGTGGGAATTGATTATGAAGGGGTGATATCTATAAATTATTTTTTGTTTATCTTTTTTTTTGTGGAGTGGTTGGAGTTGGGTGACATGCCTGGGGTCGTGCAGTGGGTGAGTGTCTTATGTCTGAGGGCAGATTTGCACTCAGGTTCTCTTGGGTCCAGATTAGGTGCTTTGTACACTGTGTCACCCAGCTGCCCCATGATGACATCTCTAAGGTAAAATTGAGGGGTGAGAGGAATACACTGGGGGAAGGGGAAGGGGAAAGGTAGAATGGGGTAAAATCACACATGAAAGAAACAGGAAAGGGCTAATGGAGTGGGGGCAAAGATGGGGGAAGAGCAGGGCAATAAATGAACTTTACACTCATGAGAATTGGCTCAAAGACCTTAATCTCATCATAGTTGGCTCAGAGAGGGAATAACATAGACACTCATTTGGGTGGAGTAAGATATCTAACCCTGCAGGAAAGTAGGAGGGGAAGGGGATAAGGAGGGAGGGCTAAAAGAAGGGAGAGCAGATTGGAGCAGGGGCAGTCAGAAGAAAATCCCTTTTGAGGAGAGATAGGGTGAAAGAAGATAGATAATAGAGTAAATATCATGGGGAAGGGAATGGGATTGAGGGAAACAGTTAACAATAGTAACTGAAAAAGAGAAAAGGGAAAAAATTGTACAAAAATATTTATAGCAATTCTTTGTGGTGGCTAAGAACTGGAAATAGAAGCAATGTCCATCAATTGGCGAATGACTGAACAAGCTGTGGTATATGATTGTAATGGAATATTATTGTGTTATAAGAAATGACAAGCAGGATGATTTCAGAAAAACCTGGAAAGACTTATATGAACTGATGTATAGTGAATTGAGCAGAACCAGAAGAATATTGTGCACAGTACAGTGACAACATTATTGTTCTATGAGCAATTGTGAATGACTTTACTCTCAGCAATACAATGACCCAAGACAATCCCAAAGGACTAATGATGAAGCATACTATCCACCTCCAGAGAAAGAACTGATATTAATTGAACATAGACTGAAGCATGCTATTTTGTGCTTTCTCTCCTTTTTTTTACTTGAGTCTTTTTATATAAAATGACTAATATGGTAATTTTTTACATAATTGCACATGCATAACCTATACTGATTGCTTGCAACCTTGGGGTGGAGGGGAAGATAGGGAGGGAGGGAATGAGAGAGGGATAGAATTTGGAACTCAAAACTTTAAATAAATAAATAAATAGATAGATAGATAGATAGATAGATAGATAGATAGATAGATAGATAGATAGATAGATAGATAGATAAATAAATCAGGGGAACAAAAGAAGAAAAAGAAAAATTCCCCATCAAACAAGAGCCTATGGATGCTGCTTATTCCCAGAACTCTTCCTAATCAACTACCAAAGTGATTCCTTATTGTTAACTCTCCTAGAAAATAATTTTCTACAGTAGCTGTTTATCTAAGAATAGAGGGTAGCTTTCCAGGTAAAGGGCAGATGGCCTACAAGAATCCATTTCTCCAGTTTTAATCTTTAAAACCAGTGAAATCAAGGAAGATCCTGAGCATGATGGGTAGGCTCCTGTGGTGAATATATAAGAAGACACAGACAAGAGCCTCAAAGTCAGGGTAGGCATGGATGAGTTGCAATCTGCATCATTAGAGCAGATACCTCCATTGATAAGGTCACAGATCTATGGGGAGGGGTGGTAAGAGGTCGTGTATTAAAATATAACTTCCAGCCAACCCTAGGGCACAATGAAACTGCAACAACTTGTTAAGAGAATGGCTAGCTTGTGAAGCCTCCCTAAAAAACATCTCTTATGCTAGCAAAATCCAGTATAGCCATGGACCCTACAGCTGAACACAGACATCAACAAATGAACTTTGTATCTTTCCACATCTAGATTGGTGCCTTTAGAACCAAATGAAGGCTTTACACACATATTTCACATTGCTAATAGTGACTAAAACTACACATAAACATTATTTCCACAATTTAAAATGGACTTAATCCCCTTAGGAAATTATTTGGAGAGCCAAAAGTATCTCATGAAGAGTCCTTACTCATTTACTGAAATAGAGAGTTGTTTATTAAGAAAAATCAGCCCACAACCCAAATGAATTTTCAAAGGAAAGAAGATCTTCAGACATTGTACTTAATTACCATCATGCCCATTACAGCCAAAGAAGCTGCATATACGTTGCTACTGATATATCAGGGACATGTATTTCCATTACTTGATACCTTTTAAAAGTATTATGGATAATTTGGTTTGCAGTGAATTACCCCCTTCACATAAACATTAAGTATGCTTTTAAATTCATCTATTGCACACACACTTACATAATTGTCATAACTAAAATGAGAAACTGAGATTTTATAATTTCTTTCTCTCTATTAGATGGTTACACTTTTCTCTTTTCTAATATATAAACTCAATTACTTTTCAATAATAAGTGATCCTCATATTGACAAGTTATGTGGGCTATGGGGTTAGATCTGCTTTCACTTTTTTATAGTATGATGTTACTAACCACATCACCATCCATCTAAAGAGTATTTGCTGCTAAATGTTAGGGAGTGAGCAAGAGACTGATTACCTGTCTTGCCTCTGAAAATATGCTCTCAATGCCCCTAGGTACAAATCCAGAAGTGTCATGGGAGAGGTAAGTATGGAATCCTCTTCATTTGCAATATTTTTGTTTTAATATTAACCAAACGTGAAGATAATGAGGAAATGGGGGTATCAGTCATGAATTTGGGGGTTGAAATGCATGTTGGTTTGCATTTTTTCTAGGTATTTAGGCATAACTGTAATCATTTATAGATTTCTTTTTACCCTTCCCCCTTTAGGTAGAGGGAACTAAAAGATTTCATTTAGCAAGTCATTAAATAGGAATGTAGATCAATATAGCATCAACAACCTGGCAGCAATAAGGAGAGTTTCTGATTGGCTGAGAGTTAGCTTGAGGTTGTAAATCATCAAATAAATTGGGTCCATAGGGACCTGAATAAATCCCAGATTGGTAGAATTGGGAATGGTGGAAGGCAATGTCAAAAGAGCAGAGTTGTGTACAAATATTATTCAAAACCAAGGAGGAGTCAGGTAATGGAGCCTAGGGAAACAGATATTCAGGAGTTTGAACCACATGGGAAAGCTCAGATAGGTCATAGTATTTATTGAACTCAGAATTCCCAATTCTAGGCTTGGTCCGGTTGCCTTCATTTACTGTATAGAATTTTGATAAATAAATTTCTCTTCTCTGTATTCCTAGTGGTCAATTTGTTAACTGGGGCATTTGGATGTTGCAGAAATGAATCAAGTGATCCTGGGTAACTTATCTATGTCTCTGAGTTTCAGTTTTCTCAGCAGTAAAAAGAGGGATTGGACTTAATGACCTTTAAAACTCTTCTTAAGTCTCATCATCCCTGAGTCTTTGGGATATAAATTCTTAATATGAGTCTTGGTTCAATGTCCAAGAGTCTGTATGGTTGAATTGGAAGCTTCCACTCCTACTGTTGCTGTTCTATAATTTTGCACAATTTACTTATTCTTCATCTAAGAAGGACCGTCCTTCCTCCATCCCAAATAATGATGATGATTTGCTGAGGGCATGACAGTTTGTTTAGCAATAATAGTCCTTTCAGATGTCAACCTTTTGCATCTTGGAAATTTTCTTTTTTTTTCCTCCTTTCAATAAATACACCCCAAATTAAAGTGGTTGTCTGATGTAACTGGTAATTAAATCCTCTACAGAATTTTATTTGCTAATTATGTACAACATAAAATTGAACAAAGTAATAGAAGATCACTAAACACACTCTAATCTGTTCTTTTTTATTGAGATTATTCAATTTCCTTGAGTTTGACAGAGCAGATCTAAATTAGTTCCATTATAATTAATAGCAATGTAAAATACTCTCAGATTTAGTATACCCCCAGTAGCTATCTAAAGCCTCATTCCTCTGTGCCTGCCTCTTTATGAGTACATGTATACATTAATTTGTGTCTATATGCTTATGTGAAGAGATCATGGTATACTCATGATTTACATTGTGTTTCTTTTTCTTTCTAATGGATTCAGGAAGGAGGGATGCCACTAGAAGTAGATAGAGGTGCTAAAATGGAGATGACTTATTTATCAGAAAGAATATGGAGTGAGAAGAATCAGGAATGAGGGGAGTGAGTGATATGGCAACAGCCTGTCTGAGACGCTCTGATTTTAAAGCACCATGTGATTTGAGGTCCTTTTTTTGGCCTCCCATAAGGAAGAAAAGGCACAATGAGGTTTTAAAGGGCACAGTAAGGTTTTCGGTTTGAATCATTAAAAGAGCAGATGGCTGTCAAGGAAGGTTGGCTTTAGGGATTATTAGACTGGCTTCTGTTCTGATAAGGAAAAACAACTAGCTAAAGCTTTACCTGCAGAGATATTTGAAAAAGAAAGAGCTTGTAGAAATCTCCAAATTCCTCCATTCTGGTCTGGAATGAAGAAGCGGCCCTTCCTCTTGGCAAGGATGATCCATCTATTAAGGATTCTTAACTATCAATTTTTTTTTTTAAGTGAGGCAATTGGGGTTAAGTGACTTGCCCAGGGTCACACAGCTAGTAAGTGTTAAGCGCCTGAGGCCGGATTGGAACTCAGGTACTCCTGACTCCCGAGCCGGTGCTCTATCCACTGCGCCACCTAGCTGCCCCTATATCCTATTCTTTATATAACCCAGAGCAGAAAATCCTGTAAGTTAAGTGAAAAAACATTTATTAAGTGCTTACTACATGGCAGGCACTGGGCTATATAGTAGGTATTTAGAAAATGTTTTTAAATGGAACTTCTACAATTTTAGACTTTGATATCATGTATTAATTCAACAAATCTTTACTGAGGCCCTATTTTATGCACACATTGAGCTAGCCATCGTAAAGGAAATAGAAGAAGGTGATACAGTTTCTGCCCTCTAAGAACTTACAGACTATTTAGGGAGGTAAGACACATATATCGATCCCTGAGCTTGGAATTTTCAACAGTGTACGTCAATGTTAGAGTGCCTAATGCTTTCCGAATAGATACAAGCAATTTTCATTTACTGTGAGATTGATTAGTATCTAGTTTGTGGATTACTCAGGCCACTTTGCTGGGTCTCTGACTCTCATCCATCTCCATGTGTTTAAGAGGCTATGCAAGGGTGTAAGGGGAAGACACATAAATCAGTTGATTCAGCACCTTGTTAGCAATAAGAGATTGATTGGAAAGAGTGTAACTATAAGAGAGCAAATGCTAGGCTAAGAATGAACAGAACAGGGTTCTAGAATTAGAGAATCCCCAAAGTGTGAAAGGGCTTCATAAATTAGATCCAACCTTTCCACTTAATAGCATCCCTGGAAAAAAAATCATCATCTAAGCTCTGCATGAAGATTTTTTTTAATAAAGTATTTTATTTTTTTCCTATTACATGTAAAGATAGTTCTCAACTTTTGTTTATACAAGCTTTCCAATTTCAGATTTTTCTTCCTCCCTCCCCCCTCCCCTAGACAGCAGGTAATCTGATATAGGTGTTATATATATATATATATATATATATACACCACACACACATAATAACATGAAACATATTTCTGTATTAGTCCATGTTATAAGAGAAAAAATCAGTAACAATGACAAAAAAACCTCAAAATAGAAAAACAACAGCACCAAAACAAAAGAAATAGTATGGGTCGTTCAGCTTCTATACTCCCACAGTTCTTTTTTTTTTGTCCCTGGATTTGGAGATCCTCTTCTATCATGAGTTCCTGGAACTCTTCTGTATCGTTGCACTGGTGAGAAGAATATAGGTCCATCACAGTAGGTCAACACTACAATGTTGAGGATTACTGTGTACAATGGTTCTTCTGGTTCTGCTCATCTCACTCATCATCAGCCCACGCAAGACCCTCCAGGTTTCTCTGAACTCCTCCTGCTCATTCGTTTCTTACAGCACAATAGTATCCATTACATTCAGTAGTACCACAACTTGTCCAGCCATTCCCCAATTGATGGGCATCCCCTCAACTTCCAATTCCTTGCTACCACGTATAGAGCAGCTATAATATTTTTGTACATGTAGGTCCCTCTCCCTCCCTTTCCATGATCTCTTGGGAAAAAGACCAAAAAGTGGTATGCTGGGTCAAAGGGTATGCACAGCTTATAGCCCTTTGGCACAATTCCAAATTGCTCTCCAGAATGGTTGGATCAGGTTCACAGCTCCACCAACAATGCATTAGTGTTCCAATTTTCCCACAGCTTCTCCAACATTTATTATTTTCCTTTTTTGTCATTTAGCCAATCTGATAGGGTTCAGGTGGTATCTCAGAGTGGTTTTAATTTGCATCTCTCTAATCTTAGAGATTATAGAGCATTTTTCATATGGGAATTGATAGCGTTGTTTTCTTCATCAGAAAAACGTCTGTTCGTATCCTTTGACCATTCTCAATTGGGGAATGACTTGGATCTTATAAATTTGATTTAGTTCCCTTATATATTTTAGAAATGAGGCCTTTATCAGAAGGTACTGGCCATAAAAAATTGTTTCCCAGGCTTTCTGCCTTCCTTCTAATTGGATGGCATAGCTTCTGTTTGTACAAAATTTTTTTAATTTAATGTAATCAAAAATAATACATTTTGCATTTTATGATATAACTCTATCTCTTGTTTGGTCATAAACTGTTTTCCTTTCCAAAGATCTGAAAGGTAGAACTATTCCTTTCTCTCCTAATTTACCTATGGTATCACCATCTTAGGTCTAAATCATGTATCCATTTTGACCTTATTTTAGTATAACGGGTGTCAGATGTCGATCTATGCATAATTTCTGCCATACTATCTTCCATGTTTCCCCAGCAGTTTTTGTCAAATATTGAGTCCTATCCGAGAAGGCGGAGTCTTTGGGTTTATCAAACACTACATTTCTAGTGTCATTTACTACTGTGTTTTCTGTGCCTAGCCTATTCCATTGATCCTCCACTCTATTTCTTAGCCAGTACCAGATAGTTTTGACGACTGCCGCTTTATAGTAAAGCTCCAGATTTGGTACAGTTAACCCACCTTCCTGCGCATTTTTTTCATTATTTCCCTGGATATTCTTGATTTTTTGTTTTTCCAGATAAATTTTATTATTTTTTTCTAGCTGCATGAAGATTTTTAAAAATAAAATTATATTTCCATCTTTTATTTTAACATCGCCATTTCTGAATACATTTCTCTGCCTCTCCCCCAGAGCTATTCCTTATAATAAGGAATAAAAGGTTTGTGTGCGTGTGGGGGAAGGGAATTCAGCAAAACTAACCAACAAAATGAAAAACTGACATTTTATGTTATTCTTCATATAGAGAGTCCCCTATTTGGATGAAAACTTTTAATGTCACAAAGCATCCTTTGTCTCCACACAGTCCATTCCTGGATTTTGTTTGTTTGTTTTGTTTTAAGAGTGATTCTTCTGGGGGCAGCTAGGTGGCGCAGTGGATAAAGCACCGGCCCTGGATTCAGGAGTACCTGAGTTCAAATTCGACCTCAGACACTTGACACTTACTAGCTGTGTGACCCTGGGCAAGTCACTTAACCCCCATTGCCCCGCAAAAAAAAAAAAAAAAAGTGATTCTTCTTAGGGAAGCTAGGTGTCACAATGAATAGAGTACTGGCCCTGGAGTCAGGAGGACCTGGGTTCAAATCCTGACTCAAACATTTACTATCTGTGTGACCCTGGGCAAGTCACTTAGACCAGATTGCCTTAAAATAAAAAGAGTAAGTCTCCTTATCTTGCCTGGTCTGGATGGGCAATTGTTCCTTGCATGCTGAAGTCCATTGCTGATCAACATGGGAGATTTGACTTCTTCAGATTCTGACCATGGCCATTTCATCCCTCCTTAGGCAGCCTGGTGGCCCTCCACACTTAAAGGTTTGTCATGTTGACACTCTAATTGGTACCGATACCTGATCAGCTTAGTTCACTATAGCTCAGAACTCCCTACCTCATGTGTATACCCTTTGATCCAGCAATACCACTACTAGGTCTTTATTCCAAAGAGATAATAAAAAGGGAAAAAGACCGGCATGTATATTTATAGCAGTTCTTTTGTAGTGGCAAAGAATTGGAAGTTGAAGAGATGCAGTATATAAATGTAATGGAATACTATTGTGCTGTAAGAAATGATGAGCTGGCAGATTTCAGAAAAACCTGGAAAGATTTACATGAACTAATGCAAATTAAGATGAGAAGAACCAAAAGAACCTTGTACACATTAATAGTAAAATTGTATAATGATCAACTGTGATAGACTTAGCTTTTCTCATAAATATGATGATTCAAGACAATTCCAAAAGACTCATGAAGGAAAATGCCTTCCATATCCAGAAAAAGAACTATGGAGTCTGAATGCAGATTGAATCATACTATTTTCACTGTTTTTTCTTTTTTGTGGTTTTTCCCTTTTGTTCTGATTTTTCTTTCACAGCATCACTAATCTAGAAATAGGTGGTACTGTATAACCTATATTAGACTGCTTTCTATCTTGGGGAGAGGGGAGGGAAGGGAAGGAGGTAGAAAAATTTGGAACTCAAAATCTTACAAAATGAATGCTGTAATTATCTTTACATGTAAATGGGGAAAAAATACTTTTAAGTGGGGGAAAAAAGAACTCCCTAGCTCAAGTGATCTCCTAGCCCCCACCTCTTTAGAAGCAGGGATTACAGGTAAGGGTATACTTCACTTGGGTCCATCATTCTGAAATAGCACTGCTCACCACAAAGTTCTTCTTTATATAGACCTGAAATGTGCCCTGCCTCCACCATTACTTCTATTACCCCTGCCCTTTACAACCAATCACAAGTATAATCCTTCATTGACAATGGCTATCGGGGCAGCTAGGTGGCATAGTGGATAAAGCACCAGACCTGGATTCAGGAGGACCTGAGTTCAAATCCAGCCTCAGACACTTGACACTTCCCAGCTGTGTGACCCTGGGAAAGTCACTTAACACCCATTGCCCCTCGCAAAACACACACACACACACACACACACACACACACACACACACACAAAAGACAATGGCTATCATGACTCACCTGAGTCTTCTTTTCTCCAGCATGAACATCAGCATTTGCTTCAATTGAACCTTATATAGCATGATTTTAGCCCTCCTCACTTCCAGTTTGCTCCTAGTTTGTTATTACTGTGGGCCAGAGACATGGTACTAAGTGCTGGGAATACAAATATCAGCAGAAGTAAAGACAGTCCCTAACATCAAGCAGCTTACATTCTAATGGGGGAAAGCAACATATAGAAGGAAAATGAAAAGGGGGAGAAGATATAGATACATGGCATGGGGGTATGTTAGAGAAAGTTTGGAGATCAAAGAGTGCAGCATGGAAAGGAAATGAAGACACGAATGACCTGGGTGTCTGCCTTAAAATGGAGGGTCTGGAAGGAGCCAACCAATCAGAAGGAATTACTGCAGGGGCAGAGGGTACTTCCAATGTGAGAAATCTAGTGCTGAAGTGAGCTTTCAAGTTGAAGATGTTTCTGTGGCAAGGAAGAGAAAGCCCAGAGACCCAGGATTACAGTCTGTAGAGGAATGGAGCTCCCTCTTACCTAATTCAATTCCAGAACCACTGTATTATCCATTTTCAACATGTTCTGAAAGACTAGCTCTATGGGTTTTCAAGTTGTATATCATGGTCTAAATAGATATTCTTCATCCATTTGGTTTTTCTTATGTGTATAATTAAGTCAAGATCTTTTGAATGATTATGGAAGCCAAAAATTTTACTATGGAGGTTTTGCAATGGTCCAGGTTTTGATATCATAAGGATAATATCTGCAAACAAGGGCATCTAAAAAATCTAACTACTGACAGAAAATTTCCCTTTGATTTGGATTCTGCATTGGGCGCCATCTGCCATGACAGTAGTAAACACATTTGATGAGCACATCTCCTTGTCTGATACTTTACTTGATGTAGATGTCATCAGTTCTCTTTTGTTGAGACTTTAAAGATAGCTTGTATTTGAATATTTGCATCAAAGACATTGTGTTTGAGGAGATCCTTTAAGGTGGCATTTTGTTCTATTATATCAAATGTTTCTTATAACCAACAAACTTTGAGCACAGATAGAACATGAATTCCTGCATTCTCTATATGTTTTAGTTAATTACGTGACTTTTCATATGTAATAGGAAATTGTATAGAGGTAGAAAAGTAAACATATGTGTTGGTAGTTATTGATGTTTTATTAGTAATATTTGGAAGGTAGTATATAGGATCCCTGGTTTTTCCCAAGTGCTATTTTCCCTTTTTTGCAGATACTCTAAGACTAAATTCCTTAGTGCTCTCTACACCCTCACCAGCCTGGACCTCCTCTGTATATAATTGGTCTATCCAGTTGCTCTGCCCATCTTTGTTTTCTTTAGTGTCATTTCTATTTCCTTATTCAGCAAGCACATCAGGGAATAAATATCCTTCGAGTCCAAATGGTGTGGTTCTACTGCCATTGATGAAAAGAATTGTTTGTTACAGTAACCTTGACAGATCATTTCCATTTTTATCTGTTGTCGTCCTTCCAGTTTTATCCTTAAATGCTCTTGGCATGATGTGGCTTAATTGGGTCTTCTGCCAAGGTATCTGTAAATTTATTTTTCCCTCCACTGCCTCTTGCTGTTTTATGGGGATCATACTGCTCATAATCTTGCACTATTCTCTTCCATAAGATTTTACAAACAAGTGTATATTCTAAAACAGCATTGCTCTTGGCACCTTATTTTTTTTGTGTGGGAAAAATGTTTGTTGGCTAAGGAAAATTTTTAACTCTTCAGTTCCTTTTTGAGGCAATTGATTTTTATCTTTTAATTTTTCTTAGGAAGTTTTAAGAGTCTATATCAATGTCTATTCTTGTATCTAATTCCCATTTTTAATTTTAGCATTTTGTTGAAAAGGGTTATGTTGTAATTGCCTCAATTGCTCATATAATATATTTTTATTTTTATTATTTCCTCTAACTTGATATTGATTTTGATCTTTACTAAAACAAGTCAATGGACTGACTGTTCCACGGAGGATTTGGAAATGACTCTTTCATCAATAATCTGCCATTTAATGCCTGTAAAGATATAATCATAATCAAATTGATTTTATGTGATGCTTTTTGGCATTTGCTATATTCAGCACCTCCTAACTATCTTTTTGTAGAAAGTTCTCATAATAGTCCAGCACTAGGCTATTATATAGTCCATAGACTTGAGATTTTTATTTCTGAATCGTATTTACCAATATATTTTTGTTATCCTTCCTATGTCCAAATTTGTACTAAAGTCACTGAAGTATGTTGGTATAATTGAGAGTTTCTATTGAATTCTTTGAGACAGTTAGGTGGTGCACTGGATAGAGTGCCAGGCCTGAAGTCATAAAGACATCTTTCTGAGTTCAATCTAGCCTCAGACATTTACTAGCCATGACCCTTGGCAAATCACTGTTTGCCTCAGTTTCCTCATCTGTAAAATGAGCTAGAGAAGGATATTTGCCAAGAAAACCCGAATGGGTCGTGAAGAGTTGGACACAACTAAAATGACCAAACAGCAACAACATTTAGTTCTTTACAGCATTTATCCACCTCCTTTTATTCTGCAACAAATATTGGGGTATAAGCTGGGTTGAACCTCATATTAGCCTTTTACTGATGTTCATTATGAGCACTGCAATATGAAATGAACAAATGTCCCATGAAATGAAATTTCTGATTACTTTTGGATACACAGCAACATCAATTTCACCAACTCCTTTATTGGCCTCTCCATAGAAAACTTACAAGCTATTCAATGCTTCGTATAGTGCCTGGTACATGGGGGGCACTTAATAAATGCTTACTGATTGATCATCTTTCCATTTATCTTCAACTTCCTTTTGTTTTCCATTTACCCTTACAGTAAATGTGCGAATATTGATATAATTCATTTTCCCAGTATTACGTTCAGTTCTCTTCTCTGGATCAGTATCTCACATGTAGAGTGACAACAATTCAGTTTATGTTTACAGAAAGTCTAAAAATTAAGTGATATTCTATGGCCCCTTTTCTGCCACTGAAGCTGCACGGACTGCGGGCGTCATTTTGAATTTTACTTTGTTTCTCGAGCGGTTCAGTATCACCTAGGTACTAGTCGTTTCCATTGTTATCCAGGATAATCATTTTAAAAGCAGAAATGGTATCACTAGGGCCCTAAGTCTTCTGGCATGATGGACTTGGCTAGAGTCCTGAATTCTACATCAGATCCCAGGAACAACCTCTATACCACAATGAAGCATCAGAACAGATAGAACTTGTGTCTGGATGGACATTAATCATGACTTTTGTCAGGGTGTGAGGGAGAGGTAGGTCATTCAGTTACTTCCAATCCATGTAATTATATCATCACCTAGTACATAATCTCTTTGTCTTTTCAAAAAGTGTATAGAGATTTTGTCAAATACCTTACTGAAATGCAATTATACTTTATCTCTGGCAGTCCCATGATAGCAGTCTAATAACCCTGTCAAAAAGCAAAAAAAGAAAAAAAGGAGATTAGTCTGGAGTGGCATTCTTAATTAACCCATGTTGACTCTTAATGATTACCACTTCACACTCTAAATGCTTACACAAACCATCCTTTAATAATACATCTGAGAATTTTGCCAAAATACAAAGTCAAACATAATGACTAAGAGTTTGAAGAATCATCCCTTTTTATGAAAACTGGGTCATCATTTGCCTATTTCCAATCCTATAGCATCTCTTTCATTTGCCATGGTCCCTCAGAGATCATTAATAATAGTCCAGCAATCATATCATAAGTATTTTTTAGGTACCACAGCTTAGAGTTATTACTGGCCTGGTTAATTCAACTCATTAAAAGTAAGTAGCAAGGAAAATGAGTGGATGGATGAATGAAGCATTTATAAAGCACACTGTGCAAACCACTGGGGATACAAAGAGAAAAACAAGACAATTTCTCTATTTCCATAACTGGACTCAGTTTGGGTTTCAATTTCTTATTCTTGATTTAGCTTTCCAAGTTGGAAAATTGAAGAATCACAGAATTTCAAGATTGGAAGAGATTTCAGGGGTTATCTAGTCATGTCCAAAAAGGAGTCCCCACTAAAACATTCCCAACAAAATGAACTTCTAGCCTCTGCTTAAAGACCTACAATGATAGGGTATCTTGTTATATCCCAAGGCAGCCTTATTGTATTTTTAAAGGGCTTCTAGTTTTCCCCCCTGAAATTAACCCTAATTTTCTTCTTTAAACTTTTATGCATTGATCATAGTTCTATACTCTGGATCCCCACAGAGAAAATCTTTTGTGTTTCTGTGCGTGTGAATGTATTTGCAAAATGTTTATTTTTAAATTTTTTTTCATTCCCACTTTATATTTTTATTTTTCCAATTACATATATAAATTTTAACATTCTCTTTTAATATTTTGGGTTCCAGATGCTCTCTTTCCTTTCCTCCCCTCCTCGATCACTGAGAAGGCAAGCGATTTGATATAGGTTATATTGTCATGTATGTGCATTATAGGTTATGTTCAGTCATGCAAAACATATTTCCATATTAGTCATATTGTAAAAGAAAATATAGAACCCCCCCCCAAAAAAATAAAGAAAGGTTTTTTAAAAAGTATGCTTTGATCTGCATTCAGACTCCATTAGCTCTTTCTCTGGAGGTGGATAGTCTTTTTTATCCTAAGTCCTTCAAAATGGTTTTAGATCATTGTACTGCTGAGAATAGCTGAGTCTATCACAGTTGATCATCACACAATGTTGCTGTTACTGTGTACAATGAACTCTTGGTTCTTCTCATTTCAATTTGCATCAGTTAATGTAAGTCTTTCCAGGTTTCTCTGAAATCAGCCTACTGATCATTTCTTTCTTTTTTTCCTTTTTTTTTGGGGGGGGGCAACAAATATTTATTTTATTTTTTCCAGTTACATATAAAGGTAGTTTTCAACATTCATTTTCATAAGATTTAGAGTTCCAAATTTTCCTCCTTCCCTCCCTTTCCTCCCCACTGCACAAGACAGCAACCAATCTGATATAGTTGATTTATGTACAATACACAATACTCTTTTTTTTTTTGTCTGTTCAATCAATATCGGTTCTTTCTCTGGGAGTAGATAGTATGCTTCATGCTTAGTCCTTTGGGATTGTCTTGGATCATTGCATTGCTGAGATTAGTCAAGTCATTCACAATTGCTCATAGAACAATACTGGTGTCACTGTGCACAATGTTCCCCCGGTTCTGCTCACTTCACTCACTATACATCTGTTCATATGAGTCCAGGTTTTTCTGAAATCATCCTGCTTGTCATTTTGTATAGCACAATAGTATTCTATTACATTCATATACCACAACTTGTTCAGCCATTCCTCAATTGATGGACATTCCCTCAATTTCCAATTCTTTGCCACCACAAAGAGAGCTGCTATAAATATTTTTGTACATATAAGTCATTTTCCTTTTTTAAAAAAATGACCTCTTTGGGATACAGACCTAGTACAGGTATTGTTGGATCAAAGAGTATAAACAGCTTGATTGCCCTTTGGCCAGAGTTTCAAACTGGTCTCCAGAATGGTTGTATCAGTTCATAATTGCAACAAGAATGCATTACTGTCCCAATTTTCCCACATCCCTTCCAACATTTACCATTTTCATTTTCTGTCATATTAGCCGATTTGATAAGAGTGAGGTGATACCTCAGAGTTGTTTTAATTTGTATTTATCTAATCAACAGTGACAGAGAAAAAGACATATGTACAGAAAATATTTCTAGCAGCTCTTTTTTGTGGTGTTTAAGAATTGGAAATCAAAGGAATGCCCATCAGTTGGGGAATGGCTAAACAAGCTGTGGTATATGATTGTAATGGAATATTATTGTGCTATAAAAAATGACAAGCGGAATGACTTCAGGAAGGCCTGGAAAGACTTTTATGAATTAATGTATAGTGAAGTGAACAGAACCAGGAGAAAGTTGTGTACAGTGACAGAAATATTGTTCGATGAAAAACTGTGAATGACTTAACTACTCTCAGCAACACAATGATCCAAGACAAACCCAAAGGACTAATCATGAAGCATACTATCCACTTCCAAAGAGAGAACTAATATTTGATTGAACAAAGACTGAAGCAGGCTAGGTTTTTATTTTCTTTCATTTTCCCCCTTTTATTCAAGTTTTCTTATACAAAATAACTAATATGGTAACGTTTTAACATATTGTATCTTATAGACCCATATCTGATTGCTTACCGTCTCAAGGATAGGGAATGGGAGGGAAGGAAGGAGGGATAGAATTTGGAACTCAGAGACGTTTCAATAAATGTTTATTATTATTAAAATTAGTGACAGAGCATTTTTCATATGGGTATAGAGATGCTTTGATTTAAAAAAAAATTTCCTGTCATTTTGGGGAAATGACATATTCGTATACATTTACTCAGTTCTCTATATATTTTGAGGCCATGTACCTTTATCAAAAGAAACTTGCTCTAACTCCCCAAACCCCCACCCAGGTTTTTGCTTTCGTCCAGTCTTGACTGCATGGTTTGTTTTGTGCAAACCTTTTTAGATTTAACATCATCAGAATTAGCCATTTTTACATCCTGTAATGCTCTGTCTTTTGTTTCATATAAATTCTTCTGTATCCATAGATCTGCCAGTTAAACTAATTTCAGATGCTCCTCTGATTTGCTTATAGCATTACCCTTCACGTCTAAAGCTTGTGCCCATTTTGTCTTACGGCATTGTTTGGAGGTTTGGGGCCTGATCATGTGGAGAGCTCCGAGAGCTAACTGCCTTTCCTCCGCCATCTTGGCTCTGCCCTATGTGCCCTTTGGGACTTTATCTTGGTAGATGGTGTTAAATCCAACAGAACAAATCTAATCCCACTTGTGCTTGACAGCCATTCAAGTCCTTGATGAGATCTATCATGTTCCTTCTATTTCTGCCCTTCTTTCTCTAGGCTAAACATGTCCAATTCCTTTAACCAGTTTTCCGGTGGCACAAGTCCCTTCAGCACCCTGCTTACCTTTCTTAAGATGCTTTCCAGGTTATTAATATCTTTCTTAAACTGTAGCAATCAGAACTGAATTTAGGGGCAGCTAGCATTCAGGAGCAGCCCTGCATTCAGGAGGACCTGAGTTCAAACCCAGACTCAGACACTTGACACTTACTAGCTGTGTGACCCTGGGCCAGTCACTTCACCTTCATTACCCTGGAAAAAAAGAATGTAATTATCTAGGTGTAATCTTAATAGGGCACAGTACAATGGGACTCCCACCTCCTTATTCTGGGAAACTCTGCCTATCTTAATGTAGACTAAAATCACATTAACTTTTTTTTTTTTTTTTTGCCTTCCACATCCCACTGTTGACTAGTTGTCCACATGTGGTCTTCCTCTTTAGAATCTGAGCTCCTTGAGGGCAAGGATCACATTTTCCTCTTTCTTTGCATCCTGGGTTCTCAACACAGTGCCTGGAATATAGTAAGCACTTAATGAATGTTTGTTGACCGAATTGGTAGAAAAAATACACCAACTCAAATAAAATAAAAGTTGAGTGGTTCAGCCTTCCCTTTGCCACACATGGCTTATCCACCAAAGAAAAATACTATTCCTTCTTTGACCCTTCTCTTGTGCCCAATATAGGGTTTTGGTTTTTTTGTTTGTTTGTTTGTTTTTGCAGGGCAATGACGGTTAAGTGACTTGCCCAGGGTCACTCAGCTATAGTAAGTGTCAAGTGTCTGAGGCTGGATTTGAACTCTGGCCCTCCTGAATCCAGGGCCAGTGCTTTATCCATTGTGCCGCCTAGCTGCCCACCCAATATAGTACTATACCATTATAATCATATACTATAACTTATTTAGCCATTCCCCACTTGATAGGCATCCTTTCAATTTCCAATTCTTTGCCACCACAAAAAGAGCTGCTATAAATATTTATGCACATATTAAGTCCTTTTTCTTTGATCTCTTGGGGATACAGATCTAGTAGTGGTATTGGTGAGTTAAAGGATCTGCAGTTTTATAGACCTTTGGGCACAGGTCCAAGTTGTTCTCCAGAATGGTTGGACTAGTTTTCAATTCCTCCAATAGTGAATTAGTGTCCCAGTTTTCCTATATCCCCTCCAACATTTGTCATTTTCCTTTTCTGTCATATTAGCCGATCCGATAGGTATGCAGTGATACTTCAGAGTTGTTTTAATTTGTATTTCTCTAATCAGTAGTTATTTAGAGCATTTAAAAATAGAACTATAGATAGCTTTGATTTCTTCTTTTGATAACTGCCTGTGTCATACAAATGCCTTTGACCATTTATCAGCTGGGGAGAGGCTTCACTTTCTAACTACCCAATATTGTATTCTTCACAGACAGCTTACCTTCTCTAACTCCCCCTCCACAAACAAGAAGTTACAACTTCCTACTGTCAATCTGTCAACCAATCAACCAAGCATCATATGCTAAATATCTACCATGTGACAGGCACTAGAGATACAAATAAAAAGAATGAAACAATTCCTATTCTCAAGGGGCTTACTTTTGAATTATACCATTATACATACTTTGGGTTAATACTACCTTTGACACTTAATTGGGTGATAGTGGGCATATAACACGTAGCCTCTGATTCTAGTTTGTTTTTCTGCAAAAGACCACTACACCTCCCTCTTTGGATTTATTCACTATCTCAGGTGTCAGTCAATTGCCTCATGGTTCCAATCACCATTTCTGCTGACTTCTTTGTCCAAAATATGTCTTACTTGCCATTTCTCTTCTATGTCTCCTACCTTTTAGAATGTAAGCACCTAGAAGTCAGGGACTGTCTTGTT
Source organism: Dromiciops gliroides (assembly GCF_019393635.1). Classification (NCBI taxonomy): domain Eukaryota; kingdom Metazoa; phylum Chordata; class Mammalia; order Microbiotheria; family Microbiotheriidae; genus Dromiciops; species Dromiciops gliroides. The sequence continues at coordinate 698,690,116 of NC_057861.1, read as the reverse complement.
TGCTTATACTTATTTGTATCTCCAGTGCTTAACCTAGTTCTTGGCATATCACATTTAAAAGAGGCTTTTCCATTCCTCCCTCCCTTCCTCTGCCAGTTCCTCAGTTCTTCCATCCCTCTCTCCATCCATGTATGCATCTATTCTCTACCTCTCACAGGGTTGCTATGAGGATCAAATGAATTCATGTATATAAAGCACTTAGAATACTTCCAAGTGCTATATAGCAGCCTGTTAATAAAGTGGGCAAAAGAATACTTGTACTTCCTGCCTCATGGGGTTGTTGGGAGAAAAGCCTTTGTAAAACGGAGAGGACCACAGAAATGTGACTTGTTGAGCATTAGCTTTGCTCTTTCTCCTCCTGCTACTTCTTAACAAGAAAATATTCCTTTCTTGTTCCCTTTCTGGAAGCCAGACTAGCAATTTGCTTGATCATGAAGAATAATACCTTGCATTTGCATAGTGCTTTTTAACTATTCAAAGCACTTTCAGCTCTAGGGTTTTATTATTATAAGAAGAGGGTTCTGTGTTGCACATTTACAATTCCTCCCTAACCCATCATTAAATCAGCGAAATGATTTCCCCAAGCATTTCCTTCCTAGTGTCCTATAAACAGGGCTTATTGTAAGGGCTGGAGATTTGAGTAGCCCAGGAACTTGGGGAAGTGGGAAAATTGCAGGGTTTGGAATCAGAGGAGGTGGGTTCACACTCTGGCTCTGCTGCTGACTGTCCCTGTGACTTGGAATAAATCACTTAGCCTCTCCACATCTCAGTTTCCTCATCTATAAAATGCGGGGTATTCTGGGCCAGGCCCAGCCCAGGCCAGTCCAATGATTCAGGCTCAAGATTAGAATGCAATGAGGTACTGGTGGGTCAGAAATGCAACAAATACAATTCTATTTCTGCCAGGGTTTAAAAGGATGCAATTTCGAATAAAGATAAAATGCTAGCTGCCTCTGCACTTACCAGAGTAACACTTGGCCCAAGGAAGACTCATTGAAGGACATTGGGCATTCTGCTAAAAGCTTCAGAGCACCAGTTCTCTGATGCGGGTGAGTCTCTTCTGTGTCAGTGTGGCAAGGAAGTCAAGCTAATAAATCAAGCCACAGTCCCCTAAGCAACCATATCCTAACATTGGTCTCCCTGCCTTCTTCAGGAGAAACCATCCTAGTCAAGATAAAACTGGTGCCCCTCTTGCCACAATGGGGTTGGATTAGGCTCACCTGTAGGGTGTATTCTAACTCAAAACTCATGAGCTATCTTTCTGCAGCTGGAGCCTAAAATCCTTAAAAATCAGGGGTTCTTTCTTTATGTCATGGACTCCTTTGGCAGGCTAGTGACACCTAGTCAGAATGATGTTTTTCAATATTTAAAGGAAATGCTGTATTTATTATGGAAATACTTGTTTTATTCCAGAAATCAAAAATAAAATAATGTTTTCAGCAAAAGCATAAATTTAGTAAAAATAAAGATATAATTTTTATTGCATCCAAATTCACAGACCTCTCAAAATCTATGCATGGAACCAGTGGACCCCAACTTAAGAACCTTTGTTTTGTAAATGGTTTTCATGGCTTTAGTGATGAGCGTCTCCAAACTTATTTTAGTGCACCCTTGAACAACACAGAAAATCTAGCTAGGGCCAAACTTCCTTTCTATACTGACTACTCTATATCTTCAATGTGCATAGTTTCTTGCATATGATTTGCCCTATTAGAATGTGAGCTCCTTGAGGTTTGGGTCCATGTTTTTGCCCATGTAACCTCAGCACAAAACTGGGTACAACATAAGTGCTTAATAAATGCTCATTTACCATCTGCCTGACCATGTATCTTACAAATATGTATCAATAGACTGCCCTTTCCTCCTAGATAAGTTGGAAGGGTGCTCTCTCTCTCCTTGCACAGCACACTGGTCTGGCTAGGAAGATTGTGCACAGGTGAAGTAGCCATGAAGGCATCCACAGGTAAATCAGCCTCAAGTTTTTGCCACATGATTGCCCTCCTTCCCACACGACCTCTTTTATGAGTAAGTTCCCTTAAGCAATCAGTTTTCCCTCCCTCCCTCCATCACACAGTACATTGCCCAGGTAAATTATTCAAGTGCCCTCATTCAAACAAAAAGAACATCACGCATGTCCCATTTCTAGAAACAACAGCTTCAGCATGATGCCAGACTTTTCAAACCCTCCTTATTTTGGATGATCTCTCCCATGAGACAAGACAAGCCAAGATGGATGGAAGCTGACTACTCTTAGGCAGAGCATGTTGGTCAGGGTGCTTTTCATCCCTGGGGCAGCTAGATGGCACAGTGGATAGAGCACTGGCCCCAAAGTTGGCAGGTCCTGAGTTAAAATCTCACCTCAGAAACTTACTAGCTGTGTGAACCTGGGCAAGTCACTTAACCCCAATTGCCTTAAACATCTAGGACCATCTCGTCATCCTGATATCTATATCTACGTCTATATCTATATCTTGCCATTGGATCCAGATGGAACTGGAGGATAGGGTGATTCTGGTGACTATGCACAGCCCTTTCTCACTTAAATACAATTCATTGCAAGTTATGACATCTGTCATGGTCCTCTTTGAGAATGAAGGACCAACAACAACAGCTTTTCATTCTGAGTAACTGATGGAAGTGGGGGCAGGATTGTTCCCTCCTGCTGTCTCCCCCACTGCTGATGAGTTTAGCTTGTCTTGTGCAGGGTAACAAGCTGAACTGTCAGAGTTTAGACTAATATCTTGGCCTTCTCAACTATCTAGTCTGGGCTGCTGTGAGTGGCTCTTAATTGGAGGACTGTGTTGTGAATTTCCAGAGCTTCCACCTTGAACTCTAAGCTTGTTCATTCCCTAATGCCAATTGAGCTGGGCTGAAATTTCTACTGCTATGGTTAAAAGCAGAGGTCTCCCTTCCTAATCAGGGCCTTATGCTTAAGGTAGGGTCTTATTGTCTCTAGTGTACGTTCCAACACTATCCTTCCAGCTCCCACAAAAAGAAACAAAACAAAACAAAAAGGCCCTACACCATATACACAAGACACTCAAGCTTTAAAATTCTCTTGGCTATAGGAAACCAAAGACCAAAGTTTCCTGGAATCCATACACCAGAGATCAAGGTCCTTCCTTTGTGAAGGATGTGTTTTGTTGTTGTTATTGTTGTTGTTGTTGTGTTTTTTTATGGGGGGAGGGTTCATTCAGACCTGTGATAGAGTGACTCAAGCTATGTGATCCTGAGCAAGTCACTTAACCTCTGTCTGCCTCAGTTTCCTCAATTAGAAAATGGGGATAATAATAGCACCTAACCTCAAAAGGTTAATGTGAGGCTCACATGAGATAACAATATACACAAAGCACTCGGCAAACCTTAAAATACAATATAAATTTTAGTTGTAGGGGTCAGCTAGATGGTGCAGTGGATAAAGCACCAGCCCTGGATTCAGGAGGACCTGAGTTCAAATCTGGCCTCAGACACTTGACACTTACTAGCTATGTGACCTTGGGCAAGTCACTTAACCTTCATTGCCCACACCAAAAAAAATTTTAGTTGTGTCATTCATGTGCATAACCTCTAGAGTGGAAACTTCCCTTCACTGATGCAGATCTGCAACTTGTCTTCAACTTACCATACCCAGAGAAGTTTGTTCAATTTTACATTTCAAAGGGCGAAAACACAGCCTTGTGTGACTTAAATCTAACTACAGGATTTAAAAATGCAAACCACTATAGCATTCATGGACAAAGAAATGGTAGTGCACACATACAAAGGAAACAAGCATTAATTAGGTACCTAATTTGTACCAGGCTCTGTGCTGAGTGACTTTATAAATATTATCACATTCGATCCCCACAACAACCTTCCTAGGTAGGTGCTGTCATTGTCCCCATTTTTACAGATGAGGAAACAGTGGCAGATTGAGTAAGCGTCTGGGGCTAGATTTGAGCTCAAGGCTTCTTGACTCCAGGCCATGTTCTAGTTACTGTACCACCTAGCTGCTACAAAAAGGATGCAATGATACATTCACTAAGAAGCTCCAGTAGCTACCCAAATCAGCAGGTTCTGGTCTGTGAGAGGGGAAGTGGCATATGTAGCTGTTCCAGAAAGCTAGCCTTTCCCAGTACTCCAGGTTGAATCCCAGAGCTCACCCCCACCATTGGATGGTAGCAAGGAGAGCCCAAGGAGTTGGAGCCTTTTTCAAAACCACTGCTCTAAGGCAAACAGAGGTCATGCATCTTTTGAAAGTCCCATTGTTGGGCAGATAGTTGGTACAGTGGATAAAGTACCGGCCTTGGATTCAGGAGGACCTGAGTTCAAATCCGGCCTCAGACACTTGACACTTACTAGCTGTGTGATCCTGGGCAAGTCACATAACCCTTATTACCCCGCCCCCTCCCCCAAAGTCTCATTGCTGTTCTTCAGTCTTTTCAGTCACGTTTAACTCTTCATGGTCCCATTTTGCGGTTTTCTTAGGAAAGATACTGGAGTGGTTATCATTTCCTTCTCCAGCTCATTTTACAGATGATTAAACTGAGGCAAACATGGTGAAATAACTTATTGAGGGTCACACAGCTAGTAAGTGCCTGAGGCTGGATTTGAACTCAGGTCTTCTTGACTCTGGGCCTAGGGCTTTATCCACTGCACCACTCAGCACCCCCATTGAATATACAAATCTTAGGTAAACAGATTAAAGATGTATGTGGGGCCAGTCCCTTTGGTGACAGATTTCAAGGGCAGCATTATGAATTCAGCATCAGTCATTCTGTCTCTATCTGTCCTCTTTCTGAGGGAAGGTGCTTTGCCCAGACAGACTGCATCAAATAGTGAAGGAAAACATTTTCCTAAGATGTAAGTAGATAGAGAACAAGTTTGGAGAAGATAATGTGCTGTGCGAAGAACTCCTGACTGGGAGTCCCATGACTTGGGTCTAGTCTCAACTTTGCTCCTAACTAGGTGTGGAACCTTGAGGAAAACATTTCCCCCATCTGGGCCTTATTTCACTAATCTGTGAAGTAAAAGCATTATGCTGCATGACCTCTAAAGTTCTTTCCAGCTCTGACTTCCCAGTTTCAGCAATTTCCATGCTTGGAGTTTGGCCCTAGCTGTACTTCATGTGTTATCCAAGGATACACTAAGATAAGTTCAGAGAAGATCACTAAAGGTAATTATTTCTTCAGCCATGAAAAACATTTACAAGATTTAAAGTAAAGGTTCTTAAATGGGGGTCCATTGGTTCCATGCATAGATTTTGGGAGGTCTATGAATTTGAAGAAGGCAGGGAGGCCAATGTTAGGTTGTGGTTGCCTAGGGGACTGCGGCTTGATTTATTAGCTTGACTTCCTTGCCACACTGACACAGAAGAGACCTACCAGCATCAGAGAACTGGTGCTCTGAAGCCTTTAGCAGAATGCCCAGTACCCTTCAGAGAGTCTTCCTCCCTCCTTCCCTCCTTCCTTCCTTCCTTCTTTCCTAATACTCCAGGGGATTGATGATCTCGATGTGAGTAGAGATGCAGATGGCAACCTGTCCATGTCTGCTTGTCTATAACCACCCCTTACTTAGCCTTTCACCATTGCACCCAATGGGCTGGAAGCCTTCCTTGCTTTCTCTTGACATCATCTAGATATTAATGAATCACACAGATGGTCCAGTGGTTATCCCCCACTCTTCTCACTTGACTAGTCCATCTTTTTCCTGTTCATGCATGTCTTTGATGACATCCTTTACTCCATTCATCTCAGGCTTGTTTTATTTAGGGTTATAACCTATTCATACTCACCACACCAAGTGCCTTTCCATTGCCCTCTGGGGAATATTTCCAGTCCTGTGGAGGCAGTAGTGGCTGGCTGTGCACCATGCCAGAAATACACACTCTCCTTACTTTTGCCTCAGAATCTCTCTTCCTTTAAGATTGAGCTCAGTCACCATCTTCTACATGAAGTCTTTCCTGATCCCCTCAGCTGCTGGCTACCCCTCTCCCATAGTCCCTTATAATGAACTATTTTGAATATATTTATTAACTTTAGATTTGCACTGTGTATATTTGTATATGAATGTCTTCCTCCCCATTAGAATGTATAATCATTCCTATTAGGGAAGTAAAGGGAAATGAATAGGCATTTATTAAGTACCTACTATTTGCCAGCCACTGTGCTGAGTGCTTTAGAATGATCTGACTTGATAGTATCATTTCCCTTTTTAATCCTTCTATCTTCAGTGCCTAGCCCAATGCCTGACACAAAGTATACGCTTAATTCTTGATGATTGGTGCTATGACTTGCGGCCCTACAACCACCTTTATAAATCTTAAAGCACTCGTTAAATGAGTTATTATTTTGCTATATTATTTTGCTATCTGGTAGGCTATAATGGTCAATTTCTGTCTGCCAATCCAAATACTTTCTACTCATCTCCTAGTCTACCAAACTGTGTTGTCCAGATCAGTGAAGACTCCCTCTATCTAGTCAGCTTCAGGCCATGCTTTGCCCCAACTGGTTTTCCGATATATATCCTAGTAGGAAAAAACAACAACTTCCCAACAATTATTTCTCTAAAAGTAGAAGGAGCTGCTTTGGGAAGGAAGTGTGCTAGTAAACATTTAACAACCGGCTCTCTGAAAAAAAAAATCTTATACACAATATACTTTGATGTTTAAACTGCATTATTAACATTTTCTAAATTGTTTTTCTTAAGTCTAGACAATTGACAAAACAATAAATCAAATCCTGATTTGTAGCGTTTTTACCAATTTCTGAAGTAGAAATGTTCACACTCAAATATTAACAACTGGCTCTTATGACTGGCTCCAAGATATCTCTGGTACTTACTCAAGTGACATATTTAGGAAAGGTTGGTCATCACTAAGTAGGTATGTTGCAGAGGGGATTCATTTTCAGTTGCAGGTTAGTCAGTTAGCCAAGAAGCTTTTATCAAGCGCTTACTATGGTGTGTATGGGGTTTTCAAGGAGGACTAGCACCTCAAGTGTGAAGGCTTCTGAGCCTTTTTCAGGGCTGTCCATCTACTTTTTTTTAATGAGGCAATTGGGGTCAAGTGACTTGCCCAGGGTCACACAGCTAGTAAGTGTTAAGTGTCTGAGGCCAGATCCGAACCCAGGTACTCCTGACTCCAGGGCCGGTGCTTTATACACTGCGCCACCTAGCTTCCCCTGTCCATCTACTTTTTGTGTCTACCTAGCACCCAACTCTCACCTGTGGCTCCAAGAAACTGTAGCATGTGCAGTGCCTACACCTGGTAAACCACTTCTGCAAATGGGCCAAATTCAGTTGAGGATAACCAGTATGCCTCAAATCCATCTGTGAGTTAGGGGGATGTCTACCCCATCCATGTGAAGACTTCCCCCAATTTGCTCCTACAGCCAGGAAGATGATCAAAGCAGGAACTATGAAGTGCTTAATACTTGGTCAGACTCCAAGGTCATCCACTGTATCCTGGACCATTGTCAGTCATCCTGACTTTTGTCTTGTCACTGGACTTCAATGACTCTGGAAAAGAGAGGCTGAAATTTTGTGCAACTCTGCCTCACTTATATCCAATTCACACCACGTCAAGAGATCGCCATGTGTTATCATGGGTCCTCTTCAAAAATGAAGGATGGGGGGGGGCGCAGCTAGGTGGTGCAGTGGATAAAGCACTGGCCCTGGATTCAGGAGGACCTGAGTTCAAATCCAGCCTCAGACACTTGACACTTACTAGCTGTGTGACCCTGGGCAAGTCACTTAACTCTCATTGCTCCACCAAAAAAAAGGATGAACAACAACACAATGTGCCAGGTACTGTGCTAAGTGCAGGGCACACAAGGAAAGGCAAAAAAATAGTCTCCTTCCTCCAAGGAACTCACATTCTAATGGGGAAGACAACATGAAAATAACATCAGCAGTGTAAATGGAAGTCAAACTCAGTTGGAACAGATGGACTCCAAGGTCCTTTCCAACATCAAAACTGTAATTCTATGAAGTCAATTCCCCTTAGTCCTCAGCGTCCTCCTTAGCCTGATGTAGTAGAAAGAAAATTTGTTTTGAATTTGGAAAACTTGACTTGAAGTCCTGGTGCTGCTACATATGTGATGAGTGGTCTTGGAAATGTCACTTACAATCTGCCCAAGCCTCATTTTTAAATATGTAAAATAAGGATAATAATACTTCCACTCCTTAACTCACAGGGTTGTTGGGAGCAACATGGTCTATCAAAAGGCAGGGCTTAGATTAGGTGATCTCTAAGCACCTTTTCAATTTTGAGTCTATATCTAAGGCAAGAAGAATGATCTCTGTGTACATCCCAAAAGGATGGGCCCACCCTTAGGGGATAAGCTGCAAAAAGTATTGCTACTGACCTCTACTCATCCTGGATTTGGAGGGGTTTAATGAGAATAGGGGCTGCTGGGTGGTGCAGTGGGTATAGAGCGCCAGGACTGGAGTGCAGAAGACTAATTTTCCTGAGTTCAAATCTGGCCTCAGACAACTTACTGGCTGTGTGACCCTGGGAAAGTCACTTCACCCTGTTTAAAGTGGGCTGGAGAAAGAAATGGCAAATCACTCCTGTACCTTTGCCAAGAAAACTTCAAATGGGGTCACGAAGAATTGGGCATGGTGGAAAATAACTGAACAAAAATGAAAATAGAATGGAAAGTTGGTTGGTAATGAATGTCATGTTTAACTCTTCTTTAGTGGCTTCAAAAATGCTCCCCAAATAACAGAAGCAGGAGGCAAAGCAAGTGAGAGATGACGACGTGGTTCCGTGGAAGAATGTTAGCTTGGAAGATGAACAACTTAGGTATGGATTTGGGAGCCACTCTTTGCTACCTCTTGTGCCATCTTATCCGAATCACTTGACTTCTCTGGACCTCCGTGGTGTGACTTGTAAGACTGGGAGAGCTGAACTTCACAGTCTGTAGAGTTGCTTCCAGCTCTGATATTCCATGACAGTTGTATCAGTATCCTGGATGCTTAGCACAGGGGTTGGCATATAGCAGCTACTTAATAAATGCTTTCTGATGGACCGATATAATCTATGTATTGTGGCTGCTTGTTAACTGAAGCCCATGATAAAGAGAGTCAGTAATGGTCACACATGATAAAAGAATTTCATCCAGCTTTATTAAATAAAGCAAGTAGAAATGCTCATATTTACATCCAAGTTGTCAGTTTCAAGCTCATGTAGTACACAAGGCACAATTCTTCCTTATGCAATGGAAAATAAATTACATAACTCCACTTTGAAGGAAGAGGGTGACACCACACTGCCTCCTCAATGGTTAATTACATAATCTATAAAAAAGACAACAAAGAGTGTCACAGAGACTGGTGTAGAAATCCACAGTTCTAGAGGGGACCTACAAGATCATCTCAGATATTTTGTACATTCTCTACTGGAAAGGGGCAAGTGGATTTTCTGACCGTGGTGTGGCCATGTTCTGAGGAAAAATATGTTTAGCTCTATTTTCAGGAAGGCCACTGCCCATTCAGCCTGCGGCCACCACTCTACAGACAAACAAAAATGCAAGCCCTGTTTTAAGTCACAGTCTCCAGGATCGGTAGCTACATTTTCGAGAGCCTTATGCTGATAACTAAGAAGGGAATTTCCTCCAAGATTGAGTTAATGCTTCAGTCTTCTGAATGGTATTCTGAATTTATTGCTGGAGTTGGTGGGGCCACTATATTACCTCCCCCCATATGCCACCAAGGCCCCCAACCCTTTCTCAATCTCCCACCATTTCCTCAGGCTTTCCAGCCATCATCTTCTCTATTGGGAGCTTCTCAGGGCTGAAGCAAACTGCTCCTCTCCCCCACCCCCTGTCTCTTGCCCCTTGGTCTAGAAGAGCTCAGTGCACTTTGTAGGGAGGTCAACAAATCCCAGAGGTTCCCTCATATGAGATTAGCTAAAGGACTCCCAGAAAAAAAAAGGATGGTCATCCTTTTACAGTAGAGAAAGACAGTGGCTCAATGTCTGCTGAGGTACTTGGACATCTAAAAAAAATAAAAAATAAAAAACCCAGACAACTACAACTTTGTGCTTCAATAAGACAAAACACCAACTTTAAAAAAAATGAAAAGAGCCCCTAACACATCCCATCCTTCTGTTTCCTGAATAATGAAAGCAACATCCTTGCGCTAAGAAGACTCCAACTAAACTCATCTCTAGCATGAGATGTCTGTTATACAGGGTAAGCGGCCATGGCTGTAGACAAGAGATGCCACGTTAATACTTATTTTTACCTTTTTTAAACATAGAAAACAGACTCTATTCACATTTGCAAAAGGAAAATAAATGCCCATTTCCAAATGATATTGTGAGTCACATTGTAAGGCTAAAATATTGAGAGCACCCAGCAGGGCAGTGCATTCCTGAGTCTTCCTGACACTATGATTAGACTCCAAAAAGAAAAAATGGAGGCCTTCAGAACACAGATATTCACATTTTTTTTTCCATTTCACTACTTCCCTTACTTAACAACTATGCTAAGAGGGAATTAGTTTTCACAGGGAGAAAATGAAATGCAAAAAAAGCCACCTTCTCCCCCAAGGCCTATGGTCCTACCACATAGATGTAGCCTTTAGCCTTCTCTACCACAGACTTTAAATGAAGCATCTAACTGCCCCAGGGCACGTGAAGTAGCACAGTTTTTAGTGACATAAGGGGGAAAAAAGAGAGCATCGGTCCAGGAACCCCTGAGCAACTTGTGCCTAAAACCAAAGACTGATGCAGAGAGTTTCTAGGACTTGAAGAACCTATGAGAACATGGAAAAGAACTATGCATTTAAAAACAAAAAGAAGCTAAGAAGCTCGGGTTAAAACACAGATCTATCAAATCCTGATGCATCAGATCTGACTTGAGATTAACTCCAATCTCCTTGAGAAGTCTCAGTGTGAATACATTTATCTGATTATTATTAAAGGCACTAAAGTCTTTCTGTGTTTTCCCCCAAATGGTCGTCATCTTCTGGGCCAGTTTCTTTCATCAGACTTTAATGTGAAGGCGTAATCAGGGGCTCCAGAGCCTGGTGGGGGGTGGGGGGGAGCTGGTTTTCGATTGTGGGGCAGAGTGCTGAAAGACATCGGAGGGGGAGCAAGAACATAGGATAGAAAGAGAAGAAGGAGTGACCTTGCTGCAGCAGCTGGCCATACACAGCACTCCAGAGGTTGAAAGGAATCAGTTGCTGAAAATTGTGTTCAGCTTTTCCCTGCATCAATTTTTTTTTTACCAACTGAAAAATTAGATGGTTTCCCCACATAACCTCGTGAATTTATGACATGATGAAATGTCCAGTATATGTGCATGGAAATTAGCTCATGGATATTTTAAAAATGTTACCTCATTACCTCAGGCTTCACTTTAATTCAAAAAAATCTGACAGGACACAATTTGATATTAGTTTGTCTTACACCCAGAACAGATCCTGAGATGGCTTTCCCCCAAATCTCAGTGTTGCTAATTCCCAACAGGATCAGATCTGGCCTATTCACTTTGGACTAACTAGACTAGGAGTTGGAAGATATAGGTACCTATCCCTGGTTCTACCACTAACTTGCTGGTGTGATTTAGGGCAAGTCACTTTACCTCTCTAGGTCTCAGCCTTCTTATCTTTAAAGTGCCTAGCATAGTGCTGCAAGCACTAGTTATAGTAATTTGCACATAGTGTTGCTTAATAAATGTTGGTTGAATAAATCTAATTGAAGAGGTTGGAACAATTGGTCTCTAAGGTTCCTTCCAGATCTAACAGTTTGTAATTCTGTGACTCTCTTCTCTTGACCTCCCTGACTGTCTGGATTTTGGCTGTGGTTTAGTACTGCAGTGTTCTGGAGCTAATGAGCCCAATTCAAGGCTGGTCAATGAAGTCTGAATTCATTACCTACCTACTAAGAATCATGTTCTCCAGCCCACAGGAACTATGAAAGAAAGCATTTCTTCCCCTGAAACTTCTGAACATTGTCTTTAGAATCACCTGGGTATTACAATGGCAGGGGCTCATCTTAGATATCTTCTAGTTCTTAACCTGGTGTCTGTGAACTTGCTTTTAAAAAATATTTTGAGAACATATTTTGAATCTATTCTTTTGTAATCCTATGTGTTTTATTTTACACTTAAAAACACTATTCTGAGAAGGGGTCCATAGACATCAGAAGACTGCCAAAGGAGGCCATGACATAGAGGTTAAGAACTCTTGATCTAGCCCCTCATTTTACAGATGGAGAAACTGAGACCCAGCAAAAGGAAGTGACTTGCTCAAGGTCATCTAGAACTAGGAGCAGAGCTAGGATTAGACTCCAGGTTTCTTGGCTTCTAAGTGCTTTTGCATTATACTATGCTGGAAATATGTCAAAGAGCTGAACAAAATCTAATTTTGTTTCAGGCTAGTAAGTAGGCCTTCCCAGGGGAGAAAGAATCTACATGTGGCAAAGTTGGGGCTTCGATATTTACTGGCATTGTCAAGCACTTTGCCAGTTCGTTTAAGAAAGATTCTGAGAAAGGCTCTTCTGCAAACATTTAATGTTCCTCATGAGACTCAGCCACTGCCATACAGTATCTTTGGGGTGTGAGGCACACAAGTCTTCAGCAGGTATTCCAAGAAGGCTGACAAATAAAATCACCAATCATGGCTGCTTCCAGTGTGTGCTCCAAAGTTGCCCTTTGTCTCTGATCATTTCTGAACAGTCATATCCCATACTAGCTCAGTCAAGTAAGGTCTCAGATTTCACTAGACCCATCAGCATTTTTTCAATTTATTTTTGTCTTTCACGGTTACTTTTCAAGGAGTTAACAGATCCTCATCAAGTTTGCATCGACCAGAAAGGTTTTTCTAGTTCCAACCTTTCATCTTCCTGATGAAGAAACCAAAGCTCACTGAGGTCAGTGAGTCAATAAATATTTATTATGCATCTACTTTGTTGCAGGCATTGTGCTAAACACTAGGGATACAAAGAAAGGCAAAAACAGCTCATTCCCTCAAGGAGTGGCCAGTCTAATGGGGCAGAATAGACAACCACATACAGAGAAGATATAGAATGGATGAATCAGAGATAAGGTCCTGGAAATGGTGGAACTTTGGCTGAGACTTGAAGTGAGGGGACAGAGAAAGTGGGGAGAGGTTTGGATCCCACGGAGAGCAATAGTTAGTTAGTGGCACCACATTAAATAAGAACTCCCCTGACTTTGCCTGGGTGGATCAGTCCACTATCTTAGAGAAGCAGCCCAGTATTATGGACAGACTGAAGGACTTGGGAGTTAAGCAATTTCCAATTTGAATCCCTCCTCAGACATCTACTAGCTGTGTAACTAGGGAACATAGTCATTGAACTTTTCTTAGCCTCTGTTCTTGAACATGTCAAGTGTGATTAATGGTATTTACCCTCTTATGTTGAGGCACAAATGAGATAATGTATGTAAAGCATTTTTAGATTTACAAATGTTGCTTATTATTATTTTGAAACAAACTATTTCTGGGTATGTTTTCACTGAATCAATGAGCACTTCAGTGACTATACTAAGTGGTCTATAATTGGTCATTAAAAAACTCAAATCCTCCACTACCAAGTATTTCTTGGCCTTTATTTTTTTTTTTAGTGAGGCAATTGGGGTTAAGTGACTTGCCCAGGGTCACACAGCTAGTAAGTATTAAGTGTCTGAGGCCAGATTTGAACTCAGGTACTCCTGAATCCAGGGCCGGTGCTCTATCCACTGCGCCACCTAGCTGCCCCAAATTTTATCTCATTTGATCTTTTTTTTGGGGGGGGGAAGTGAGGCAATTGGGGTTAAGTGACTTGCCCAAGGTCACACAGCTAGTAAGTGTCAAGTGTCTGAGGTCAGATTTGAACTCAGGTCCTCCTGACTCCAGGGCCGGTGCTCTATCCACTGCGCCGCCTAGCTGTCCCTGTCTTGGCCTTTATTTTAAATGACAGGTCTCTACTTCTTAGCTTCCCTTCTTTTAGTTACTTTCATCCAAGGTCAGGATGTCTGGAAACATTTAGCATACAATTATATTTCTAGATTCCCTTTTTAGGCAAAAAACCCCAAACCAAAAAACCCAAACCACCAAATCAAAAAAAAAAACAAAACAAAAAACAACTAAAAGCATCAACCAAGGCAAACAGTTCAGTGAGTTCTTTAGTCGTGGTGATGTTTGAGATGACAAGTTTTTTAATCAAGAAAACTAAAGATGTGCATTTTCAGATCCTACTATAGCAGTTCTGATGAGCTGGGCTTAGCTGTTTCTGGTCCTTTTTCTATTTAAGGATATCAACAGCCAAAGCCATCTTCTTTGGCCAGACTGCACTGCCTTCTCATCTCTAAACATTCCCTAGGAATTCTTGCCTTCATGCCTCTGCTCATGCTTTTGTACTGTGCCAGGAAGATGCCTCCTCTCCCTCTTCCTTGTTAAATTACTGACCAACTGAAATATCACCTCTTCTAGGAAGCCTTTTAGTTGTTAAGGTCCTTCCCCTAGTACCTTTCTGAGTCTTTCTATTGTACTTTGATGGTGTATTTGAGCCATCCATGTTGGCGCCATGTAGATTCAGTAGACTCTAAGTTCCATGAGGGCAGCAATTGTGTCTTACCTAACTTGTGCATGTCTCCCAGTACCCAGCATAATGCTCTGCATCAGCTCTCTTCTAGCTCCAAAGCCAGAATCCATATTTAGCAATCCATTTGAGGAAATAGGTGCTAGCTTTCTCTTGCAACTGCAAGTAATGTGCAAGTACTTAAACATGTGCATGTGTGTGGGTGCATATGTTGCTGAGATCAGATTTTAGCTGCACAGCAATGGGAAAGGTGTTATGATGTCTGAGAAAGTAGCTTGTCTTCTTTGTGGCCATTCTGTTGGGGAAGCATCAGCCATACTTTCCCAGCTCCATTTGCCAAACTTACCCAGTAGTTACTTACTGTTAGGACTATGTGAAGGGCTTGTTCTCGGGGTGAAGGCAGGGTGTGTGTTGTGTTCTTTGGGGGAGAAAACTGCATGGTAAACTGAAAGACATGCAACAGTTTATTTAGATGAGGTAGCAGAAATGATGTACAAGTTAGGAAACATACAAATATATAATATTTTACCTATGATCATAATAGCTGTCCCAGCCAGCAGTGCAAAAAGCGTGAAGAACATGACTTGATAGGAGTCGAGGAAATGTTGGAATAGGCTGGCTCCTTCTGTGGAATCAATTGGAAAGGAAATCTCTGTCATTGTACAGGTTATAAATAGTGTCCCAGTACCTTAATCTACTCCAACAAGCCTTCTCTCTCTGCCCTGGGCTCATACACCATCTCCTTTGGGTAAACGTGCCTCATTTGAATCCCTTGATTTGCTCAGATTACGAATGGGAAGCCATGTGTGCTCTGAATGTGCCTGTCAGTGATAGCTCAGGATAGATGGATCTATCTGCCACAGAGGCTGTCACCGCAGTCTAGAAATGCAAAGCAGTTTTGAAAGCATGAAGTCCTGGGTTAGATTCATGAGAAATTAGGCCATACGAGAGAAAAACTGGAACCTTCAGCCAGCTACCAGCTGGTTTAGGAAGGGACAGGAATCTTCAGTAGGGGAGAAACCTATAGAATTCCTTCTATTTGGGACTTGCAGAAGGAGGAGGCACTGTACTTGGCATTCTCTTATTTCAGACTGACCCAAGCGATCTCTAAATCAAAATTATTACTGAAAAATCATTAAGCTTCACCTTCTCTCCCCTCATCACTCTTGGGCAATAGAAGCAAGAGAAACTATCTAGTCCCCAAGGGCCAAATGGCCACAGGGATGAACTTACGCTGGCCAGCACCTCGCCTGTCAGTCATATAGACCATGGTGACCGGGAGAGTGATGGATTGGTCTGTCATGGGGCTGGAGATGGTCAGTGTGGTAGATGAGGGTCTCTGGCTGAGCACCATTGGATCAGAGATGCTGATGGTGTAGGTGACAAAGCTTGGCAACCCAAAGGACTTCTCCTTCACAAAGGCAACCACAGCTGGTGACCCAGATTTCACCTAGGGAAAGAAAAGCCTTCTTTGGGGAAGAGCACACATCTTGAAGGGCACAAAATGGTGACCTGATGCTCCAGGTCGAGGTTTTGTCAAGTTACATTTGTTTAGTAAGGATATTCAGATGTTTGTATTTTTTTACCCAATGAAAAGCCCAGGATACTTCTTATCATCATTATCACCATATTTAATAGTAATAACATGTAGGAAAGGCAACTATGATGGCATAATGGACAGCCAGCCAGTCTTAGTCAGTATAACATGGATTCAAGCCGCAACTGACACTTATTGGGCCAAGTGACCTTCGTCAACTTATATAAGCTCTCAGAGCCCCAAGTAATTCTCTAAGAGAGAGGTGTCAAACATGGGGCAGCAGGCTGACTGTACCCTGAAACACTCCTGAGCATTGCCCAAACTACACTGACACGTGCCTGGGAAATATCTAATAAAATAAAGAAAAATACTATAGAAGACAGATAATGTTAATATGAGGTTTTCTAGGACTACATGTGCCAGTAGCAATTCTTATGTTGTTTCTATTTGAACTTATTGTTGTTGTTGTTTGTCCTTCATTTTCAAAGAGGATCATGACATTTGGAGGTGATGTCATGATTTGCAGTGAATTGGATTTAAGTGAGGCAGAGCTGTGCAGTCACCAATCTCATTCTCTCTTTCAGAGCCATTTAGGTCTAGTGGCAAGATATAGATCAAGATGACTGGAGATGGTCCCAGATGCCATTCAACACCACTGCTCTAAGACCAAAATTGCAGAAAAGGAACTGATCTTCATTTGTGTGAGAGTTTCTTATTAAGGAGTTCCCTACTGATGAAATTTAAAGTCCAGATCAAACCCCTGCCCCTCGCCCCAACCAAAAAAAAAAGATCCACAAAACAAAAAAACATGTGAAATATCCTTAATAACATCAACAATAATAGCTTATATTTATTAGCTCTCTACCATTTACAAAAGCTTTTCCTCCCATTTCCCCTCCCCAAATTGGTAATATGAATGAATGAAATGTATTGATTAAGTGTTTGCTTTCTGCTAAGTACTCTGCCAAGTGCAGAAGCTACAAACATAAAAGAAAGACTTTTTCTTCCCTCAGGGAGGCAGACTTCTAAGAGGGAGATGGACTATGCATACTTATAGGGAGTGGTAGCTAGGGAAGGAATTCATCAACATGGGGACCAGAACAGTGAGAGTAAGAGAGAACTGAGGCCCAGAGATGGGGAGGGACTTGTCTATTGTAACCCAGTTAGTAAGAGAGCAGATCTGGGCCTCTGACCCAGATTTCTCGATTTCCAAATTCAAGATTCTTTCCATTATATCACTTGAGATACCACCCCCCCACACACACACACAACATGCACATAAGACTCATTATCCATTAAGTTATGGCTATAGTACTTTTACACGTAGAATCCCATATGATCCTCAAAACAAACCCTGGGACAAGTAGGCAGGGAAAGGATTATTGTTTCCATTTTGCAGATGAGGAAACTAAGCCCAGACCACCTAAGTGACTTGCCATGTCAAGTCAGTGATGGATAGAGTCAGGATTAGAACTCAGGTCTCCTGACTCTTCTTCCAGGGATCTTTCTCTGACCCAGTGCTGCCTCTTAAGAAGCATTTTGATAGAGAGACATTTCTCAATGTGCAGGATATGCCAGACATACTGATAGGGATATCAATTGGTGTCAATCAAATGGTGTCCATTTTTACTGTTTATATTCAGATATTTTCCCCCAAGGCAAGGACAGATTGACCTCATTATAGTCTAATAAAGAACAGTTTTAAACAAGACAAACTTAATATGAAATCTTCCAGAATATCTCCTCCAAGAAAATTCATTTCTTCATTCAACATTTATTAAATACCTACTGTGTGCGCAGCACTGGAAACTGTGTTCCTTTTAATAGGTTTTAGTGTTTTCTTTTTCTTTCTTTTTTTTTTTTTTTTTTGTGAGGCAATTGGGGTTAAGTGACTTGCCCAGGGTCACACAGCTAGTAAGTGTCAAGTGTCTGAGGCCAGATTTGAACTCAGGTCCTCCTGACTCCAGGGCCAATGCTCTATCCACTGCATCACCTAGCTGCCACTCAGTGTTTTCTTATAGAGACTAATCACCACATTGCAGTAGAGTGGTGAATTTTCCAGGTAGAGCAAGTCCTATAATATTTATAGTGGGGAGAAAGGGCGAATCACTGAAATCAGAGATGCTTGAAATATTAAGCATCCCATACCTCGAAGGGATTAAATGAGATAATGTGTCTAAAGCCTTCTGCATTAATTAGTGTTCCCTGGATAGAAAGATGTTCTTGAATCAAGCCTCCCTTATCTTATGCAATCTGGGTGAGACGAGAAGTAGTCTGCACACTTATCTATGGAGGTAAGGGGAATAGGCAGGCCTTTCCGTCTTCCCTTTCAGTGAGTGAGTGAGTAAGAGAGGAAAGGGAGGGAGGGAGGGGGAGAGAGAGAGAGAGAGAGAGAGAGAGAGAGAGAGAGAGAGAGAGAGAGAGAGAGAGAGAGAGAGAGAGAGAGTATTTAAGGGAATGGAACACCTGTAAGTATCTGGCAAAGACCTGACTCTTCTTCCCTTGTAACCCTACCTCCAAACAATAAAACACAGAACAACAACAACAACAACAACAAAAAAGAAAATAAAGAGACTTAAAGGAACAGACTACTAAGGACCATTGAAGGAAATCGTTTCCCATGTTTCCCATGATAGTATATGTGATGTGGTTTTGGGGAAAGAACACAGGATTTATGATCAGAAGACCTAGGTTCAAGCCAAAGCTCCACCAATTATTAGGCAGTGAGATGGCACAATGGATAGAGCCTTGAGCCTTGAAGACAAGTTCAAATCCAGTGGCAGACACTTCCTAGCAAAGTGACCCTTGGCAAATCACTTAACTTCTCTCTATCTCAGCTTCCTCAACTATGTAAGATGGGGATGATAATAGTACCTACTTCCCAAGGTTACTGTGATGCTCCATTGTGATAATGTTTGTAAAGCACTTAGTACAGTGCCTGACAATAGCAGGCACTTATTCCCTTCCCTACCCTCTGTGGCTATGGGTGAGTCACTTAATCTTTATGAACATCCGTTATAAAATAAGAATAAATAGTGCATAATTATGCTGCCTATCTTTTGGGAACTGCTATGAGGAAAGTCCCTTCCAAACAGTGAAGCACCACACACATTCACATGTATATGTGTATAAATACATACATACATACACACACATACACATACACATACATATGCTAATGATAATAATAATAATAATGACATTCAAAAGTAACATAAGATGTCTCTTTTCCTACTTTTGTGTCTATCCAGTGTTTTGGTGGCTTATTGAGTAGATACTCAAGAAAGACTCAGTGAATTGGTCTGAGGACTATTACAATTTTTACTCTATTTTCTTGAATTTGGTCCCAGACCAAATACTTCGAAATGACTGAACAAGTTGTGATATACAAATGTAATACCATATTAGTGTGCTATAAGTTACAATGAATATGAAGAATTCAGAGAAACAGAAAGATCTGAATTAACTGATGCAGAGAGAAGAAAGCAAAACCCAAAGAAAAATATGCATTATGACAAGGTAAATAAAGAAAACACTGGTGGAAACAAAACTCAGGTCACATGCAATGGGCAATATTGGTCCATATCAGTAAAGCACATACAGTTCTGTTAAGAAATAGTAAAGCAGAAATATGGAAAGTTCCATGTACTGTCATGTCAGTTGCAAACACACTATTAGGCATTTTTGTTTAACTGTTTTCATGCGAATATGGAGAGATGTCTTTTATTAGAAGTTATATACATCAAAACAAAACACATCAAAAATTTCAAACCAGATGCATCTATAAAAATCAAATGTGGGATTTAGCATCAATTAAATTTTATAAAATTCTCTATACTTGCCCAGGGGGACCCAAGATAAGAAATCTACCTCTTAAAAACAAAACAAAAACCAACAAGAAACCCAAACCACTCACCTCAAGATTCTCAAGAATCTCCATGGCTCCAAATATTTTCACCTCTGAGCTCATATAGTGATTGCTTAAGAGGATTTCTGTTTGGTCAGCATAAAGCCCGGGGTTGAAGGGCACTTCGGCACTGATCTGCTCTCCAGAGAAGTGGCTGTCTTGGAGAGCAGCTGTGACCACAAGAGCTGTCTTCCTCATGCTGAGGTGTTTGAGCTGCTTGTCAGTAAGCCTGTGCATCATGATGGAGCAGGTGTACTGGCCTGGAGCAATGAGAATTTCAGGCTTTGTATATAGCACACACTAAATGAGTAGACATACCATGCTTGAATCCCTATGAATCGGTGATGACAATTTCTGTCATCCATGATGACATTTCTGATAGGTTAGGTGACTCTAGGCAACTCTATAAGTTGCCTGGAAGATGCCAAATTGCACTGGTAACTGGGAGCTCCCTCACATGGGAGTTCTCGAGACTGAGAAAACACAGATCCCATACTTATCCCTATCCTATGATGACATTTCAGTTCTGCCTAACACAGTTCCCTAGCACAGACAGAGCTGGTGCTTAATAAATGCTTGTTGATGGACCAATGGATCTATGATCCTCCCTCCCCCTCACCACCATACACAATTAGTCACCAAGCCCCAATATTCCTACCTCCATTTATATCAACTCCTCTATTTGCATTTCATCCCAACAGAGGATTTCAAAATCTTGAGTCTGCACCTTGAGTCTCTTACCTCTCTGTCAGGAGGTGGGTAGAATGTTTCAACATCAGTCCTCTACTGTGATAAAATGTTCGTGGGTCTCTCTGCCTCCCAGACTATGTTACACACACTGTTGCCATAACAGTCTTCTACTTAAAAAACCTGAGTGGCTCCCCGTTATCTACTGAATAAAATCCAAATTCTTTAGCCTGGCAATCAAAGCTGGTGGAAAGCAGATTGTAAACTACTTGTCCAGTCTTAATTCACATTACTCATGTATTCATTGATCTGACCAAAAGCAAACACTTCTTATTCCATGAATACATGCTACCTTCACGTCTTTGACCTGGCTTTTTTTTTTTTTTGCAGGGCAATGAGGGTTAAATGATTTGCCCAGGGTCACACAGCTAGTTGTGTCAAGTGTCTGAGGCAGGATTTGAACTCAGGTCCTCCTGAATCCAGGGTCAGTGCTTTATCCACTGTGCCACCTAGCTGTCTTTGACCTTGCTATTTTTAATGTCTAGACCATAGCTTCTTAAACTGTGGATTGTGCCCTCATATGGGGTCTTGTAACTGAATGTGGGGGTCATGAAAAATTTGGCAACAGTAAAAGGTTACATATACTTATTTTATATACCTACATACCCAGGGTGGTGTAAAAATGTCTTGGAATAGGGTTAGGGAGTGGAAAAATTTTAAGAAGCTGGGTCTAGACTATCTTCAAGTCTACCTATTCTACAAGGCAAATGCTACCTTAGGATATCTTCTCCCTAATCCATCCAGATTGGAAGTGATCTCTCCACCCTGAGAACATATGTTTTTTGCACTTATATGTAGATTTACTAATTATTTGCATAATGGTCTTAGCATCTTTCCTGGATTTTAAATCTATTTCAGGGCAAAGATTATGCCTTAGACATTTGCATAGCCCTTAGCACAAAGTAGCCACTTAATAATTTTTGAATTAATTCACTTGGTGCCATGATGCTTGATGTGGATCAAACTGTGTGCCAGGCTTGGTGCTAGCTGCTGGGTAAATATGATAAAGTCCTTGGCAACCAGAAGCATGAAGAAAAATGGCACCAGGAAAGCCACCGAGAAATAAAAGTTTGTGTCAAAATGACTTCTGTCCAGTTGCCAGTGTTGTTAAAGATCTGCAGCTTTTGCCAGCTGAGGCACAGTGATGGAAGAGAGAACCAGCCAGCTGCCAGGTACATTTCCACACCTAGACTTTCTAGGAGCTCGACCCTGACCTTGCTGAGTTCTCAGAGCTTGCTTGTGACTCAGCCAGACTCAGCTCCTTCCTCCCCACTTAGCTGGTATTCAGATGTCCCTGGCCAGGCACCATTTCTTCACTAAGCTAGCTGGCAGGATCCAGGCAATGTCCAATGGCACCAGATACCCCCCTAAACCAAACTGTTTCCGAGAATCACAGCAAGAGTTCTCAGACTATTCCTGAGAATGACCACAATAGCAATGCTAAAGATGACAGAGGATCAGACATTTTAGAAAAAATAAATTCCCTATGGCAGGAGCACTGAGCCATAAGCCCAAGTGCCAACATTAATTTCCTCAGGTTGAATTATCAGAAACATAGGCCTGTCTTGGTAGATGGCTTCTGTGAACAAAAGGCCCCATGTCTTGATATTTCCTCAAGTTACAGCTACTGCCTGGGACAACATCAACGCCCAGAGTTTGGCAAGCTTACCTAGAGATGCATCAAATCCAGGTTCTGTAGTGAAAATGTCATATGCTGGAAAATCGAACACTTCCTGGTTGAACTGGAGCTGACAGCTGATGAGGGTTTCGGGGTGAAGTTCAACAATGGTTTCCATTTGGGCTGGTGAGCATTCCCCTAGAGACAACAGGTAGGAGTGTGATGAGAAGGGACAAGAACAGATCCGACACAAGCAGCCACTGTACCTTCCCAGCTCTTTGGGCAAATCTTCATTTCTTTGTCGATATTCATTTGTCTGTTTCTCTTTGTCTCTATGCATTTCTCCCCCATTACAAGCTCTTACTGTTTTCTAGATAGGGACAGGACAGGGGCTGGACTGATACAGGGGTCTCACTAATACAAAGTTTTGTCAGGTGAGGAAATGCTTTCTCCTAATGCAGATCTGCACTTTTCTCTACATCTTAGAGTAGCAGTTCTCTAACTTTTTGGTCTCAGGACCCCTTTTCTTTTCAGTTCCAGACTCTTCTTCTCCTTCCCCCTCCCCCACTCATTGCAAAGGCAAGAAACACAATACTCATTACAAACATGAAGTCATACAAAATAAATTTCCACATTAGTCATGTTCTGGGGGAATAAAAAGAAAGACAATGATATGTTCCAATTTGTACTTGGAGTCCATCATTTCTTTCTCTGGAAGTGGAGATTATTTTTCATCACGTGTCCTTTGGAGTTGTGGTGGGTCACTGTGTCAATCCGTTACCATCCTTTTCACAGTTCGTTATATTTTACAATATTGATATTACTGTGACTCCTTTAGACTCTTGAAGGCTCCAAAAAGGTATGTAATGTGAGTTATAATCAATCAATACTTATTGTATTAGAAATTAGAATATTTTAGAATTATTATGAAAGAGTTTTCACCTCTCAGACTTCCTCAAAGGGTTTTCCACACCACACACTTTGAGAAGCACTGTCTGTTGCCTGGGAAACTTATGTGGCTAAGTGACTCACCCAGGTTCACACAGCTAGTATGTGATAGGGGCGGGGCTCCAGCCCAGTTTTCCTGACTCCAAGGCCAGTTGGCTCTCCATCCATTACAGTCTTTTGCCTCCAAGTGTTTTCTAACTGAGTCTTATTATAACAAGCATGAGGTTTTTCGGCCTTCCACACAGAGGACAAAAGTATTACCAAAAGCTCTCTACTGATAGCAGAGTTAATGAAAGGAAGGGATAAATTATTGCCAGGTGTGTAGGTCATACGGAATCACTGATTTCAGCTCATTTCCACATCTGTTCTAGGTCTTGTACCTCATGAGCGAAGCGCCTAAAGGAGCCCCAACACATGCATTCTTTTTATTTTTTGTTCCCGTCAGCCAGAAAGAGGGGTAATTTATTTCTGGACATCAATAGGCCAATAGTTCTCCAATAATACACTAAATATCATTTCAACAACAGCAGAATGTCACGCACTTGTACTATGTGGAAGAAAAAAAGGCCACAGTGATGTAATAAAGTCTGGCTCGTTAATCAGAACAAGAATGGTGATATTTAATTTTGCCAGTTAAGTGGCTTTAAAAACAGCATTTTTTTCCCCAGTTGTTGTCAAGGCTGGTGATAGGCAAGAGAGAACAGGCTTAGTGGTGGCAGAGTCACTTTTTAAAAAAAGGTAATTATAAAAATCAAAACCTGATAGAAGCTTGCTGTGGTTTATTTCCAGACAGCTCTCCTTTAGCAGCTATGAGATTGAAATGCATTTTTTTTTTTTTTGTTCAAAAGCGACACATTTCAGTACACCCACTTGGTGTACAAATATTGTCCCACCAAGTTCCCACAAGTCCAATTACTCCAAAAGGGAGAACAGGAGCTGGGAGGAAAGTTATGTGAATTCTCCAGGGTGTCTGTCTCTCTGTCTCTGTCTCTGTCTCTCTGCCCGATAAGGCCAGGAGACATCTCAGCTCTGCCTTTTATCCAGCTAGAGTCTCAGTTTCCTCATTTGAAAAATAGTGATAAAAATACTCACAGTATTAAGGTGCATCAAATCACAAATTTAGGGTTGGAAGAGACCTTGGACCAGAGCTCATCAAATCCAACCTCCTTGTTTTATAGTTAATAAAACTGAGACATCAAGAGATTAAGTGATCTTTGCAAAGTCAAATAGCTATTTCATGTCTGAATCAGGATCTGAATCCAAGTCTTTGGACTCTAAATACCATGTCTTAGACACTTGGCAATGATGCCTTTCAATCTCAACACATCCTCTGAGCTGTGATCAAGTGCGAGTTATCAGTTTTCCTATTATTAGTAGTACCAAGGCACAAATACCTAGAAAACCACAACCACCAACCACTTGTATAACACTCTATGGTCTAAAAGGCAGTTTTGCTCACAATACCCTATGAGGGAGGAGATGTAAATATTTTAGAGTTGGGCCAGCTGAGGCACACAGGCGAAGATGTTTGTCCTCTGTTACACAGGCTAGCTTGTAGCAGAACTTGAATCTGGACCTCTGAATCTCAAGTCCAGTGGTGGTCTTTCCGTGATGCCACCTCTGCCACTACCACAAACCAGATGATGTGCTTAGTGGTGACGATGGAGCTTTTCCAAGCCCCTCTCCTTTCTCAGAGTTGCTATAATAGTGGTTCAAATTTCAGGGAGTTTTGTCCACTCGGACAGCAGGGTCTAAGTGGTATAATAGAGGGTGCTAGACTGGGAATCAATAATGATGGGATTAGAATACCTCTGGTCGTGTGACCATATTGAACTGCTTAATCTCTCTAATCCTCAGTCTCCTCCTCTCTAAAATGGGGATAACAAGACTTGCATTACCCAACTCTCAGGGTTATTGTGAGAAAAATGCCATGAAGACATGGAAGCACCTGGGAAAATGTTATTCATTTGTATGATCATTACCTCTCAGGTTGGTGCTTCTTTCTCCAGTTACAACTATCACTTTGGAGGCAGTGATCCCCTGAAAGTTGGTTGGGATTCCGCTGACATGGGTGGCCACAATCCTTTGGGGGCTGCTAATCCAGATCTGGAGAATAAACCAGAAAATAAAGACTTCCAACACCTAACCAAACAACCGACTGCTCCAAGAACCCACCTTGCCCTCTGGAGTCCATGGTGGACAAGCAGAAATTAAAGCAGGAACAATCGTCTGGAAGGTGGACATTGATTTTTGCCAGAGATGATGGGCCGCCTAGTTTCTCATAAAGGTGATGTTTGTTCAGTTTGGTGAATTGGTTTCTCAGCAAAGGGAGGAAAAAGTCATCTTATTTTATTACCATTAATTTGAAATAAATCAGGCAGCTCATGAAGCGTGCAAGAGGCTGTATTTAACATCCCAAGAACAAAGCGGGCCCTGTTACTCCTAAAGATGGATCACAAATATTTCTAGAGGATGGTGCCATCCTTTGACTTCCATTGAAAGAGGCCTGGGCTGAGTCGAGATCAGTGAGTGGGGCTGAGTCCCCCCCCCAAAAGCATCTGAATCATTTTAGGTCTTCCATGTGAACACTAGAAATTCATTCACACAACCACAGTTTTATTAATCAGAAGTTGTTGAGCATCTGAGTCTCTTATGCTGCAGAAGGGGAATTAACTTGCTGCCTCACGGAAGCCAGGCTAAATATGCAAACTATTAGGTTAAACTTTCTTATTCAGTACAGCACACACTCACTATAAAAATGAGATGCATTTGGATACAGACCAGGCACTTCCCATTGATTCACTCTGGTTTGCAGATAAATAGTAAAGAAAGAGAAAATGGCTTTGTTCACCTCCTGGAAGATTCAGAAGGTGACTTACCAGGGGAAGTTTTTGCTTTGGGAGAGGGAAGGGGGTTGAATCCTCAGAGTCTTGAATATCTTGCCCCCAGCTCCTCCTAGCCCTTAGGCTAATGGCTCCTCAGCAGATTTCCATCTGCAGGGATTCAAAGTGCTTTTTTTGGGGGGGGGGGCAGGGCAATGAGGGTTAAGTGACTTGCCCAGGGTCACACAGCTAGTAAGTGTCAAGTGTCTGAATCTGAATTTGAACTCAGATCCTCCTGAATTCAGGATCAGTGCTTCATCCATTGTGCCACCTAGCTGCCGTCAAGGCTGTTTTATGGCTTATCAATTTTTGATGTCCCAACTCTGCTTCCAAAAGCTTTAGATGGCAAGCTCATTTAAAAATGGAAGTTTTCAACAGAATCTGACTTTGAGTCTTTCTTCACCCACTGTCCTTTCCTTTCTCCACATCTGCCTGCACTGACTTGAGAGAGTTAGAAATACTCAGAGGTGGAAGGAAAGCCAGCTCTGGGAGCCTCTGTGCTGGTGCCTTACCTCCTTATATGTTCTGAGAAGTCCAGCAACCTCATAATAAATAGTAACAGCTCCGGAGTCTCTGGCCACAGCCACGCCAGTCTTGGGGTCAACCTGGAGAATACTGTTGGCTGAAGAGCTCCATGTCCCCGAGAGACCTGGGAAGGAGAACTCTCCTTGTTAGATGCTTTTGGTGTCTTTCTTCTGGCCTAGTTCCTACATACCAGCTGAAACCTCTGAACGTGTCTCAGATGTAAAATTCATGTCAACCCCATCATGTTTCAAAGGAGGAAAGTGAATCCCAGGTTAGGTGAATGATTTACCCAAGGTCACAGGGGTAATGAGCATTAGAAGTGAAATTCGAACCCAGGTCCCCTTGCTGCAGAGTTGGGAAGCTTTCCCCGTGTTCTGCTGTCTTCTAGTCATTCGAGCTACCTCACAGTAGAAATACCCACCAAGTCAGAAATGAGGATATCTTGGTGATCTCTTACCATCTGGGTTTATCAGGATGGTGCTCAAACAGAGGACATCACCCACTACCACGGTCCCAGTTAGTTCTGGAGAGATGACCTGCTGGACAGGCAGCGGCACATAATCTGACAGGCCAGTATGCTCCATGTCCCAGACAGCGAGCAGAGTCAGGCCAACATTGACCGTGCGGATGATGCAGGTATTGTTGGCAGTTCCCTTCCCTATCTGGACAAAGTCATCTCTGGGTGATGGAGAGAGAGAGAGAGGCATGTGTTTTCAAAAGTAGCAACAATACCTAAGAACAAACCATCTGGTATATCATCCCAAAAAGACAGATTCCAGCCTAATCCTTTATGTAGGGGATGATTTACTAATTAACTGGATGCATTATTTCATTTTTTAAAAGGTAGCTTTGGTCTGTTATATGATGGACTCTAGTGAGAAAAAGTCCAGCTGAGGAATTAGAACCCCTGGTTCCAAGCCTAGCTTCATCACTGTTTTACCTCAACTATGGAATTTTTTTCTCTCTAATAAGCCCTGAATTAACCATCTGTGAAATGGACCTGAAAAGAGGCCAGATTTGTTGAGTGAATATAGCCTAATAGCAAAATTTAACTCAGCCATTCCATTTTTTCTTCTCTGTTAAGCCTTGACTTAACCATCTGTGCAGAGGGCCTGAATAAAAGCTCAGATTCTCTGAGTTAATATGGCATCTAAAGGGGTCTTTGTGCCCAAAGGGGTAGCTCAAGGCTGAGATGGTTTAGATAACTACTTGTTGCTTATTTTCTATACCAACCCTGAGAATTAATATGTCTATACCACCTCCTGAGAAGAACTGTAGGGTATATACATCTAAGTAACATTTTTGTTGTGGTGGTGATTAGAATAAGGGACTGTATAGAAAACATCTCCAGCGAAAATCTGAAATCCAGTCTTCACTTTCCAGTTTGAATTTATCTCATTAGATAGCCCTACTAGAAACTCCCTCTCATTTCTATCTCATGAGAAATTCAACAACAACGAGGCTGACACATCATATTGGCTTTCTTGGGTCTGTCTGCAGATCAAGTTAGAAACTCTGAATAATGTCTGAAAGCAATCTGTTTCTTCAGATGTTCACAGCTTGCACCCTCTCCTCTTCATCATTGGGGTTTTCTCTCCCCACCCCCTTTTCTGTTGATCACGTTAATCATGCTGGAGTCACAGAATTGTAGAACTGGAAGAAGCTTCAAAGGTCGTTTAGTTCCATGCTGGCTTGAAGCATGAATCTCTCCACCACATCCCTGGGAAGCAAGCATCAGGTCCTGCTTGTAGACAGATAACTAGACATGGGACTTGGGGCATAGACACTGTGCCTCAGTTCAAGGATTAATACTATGCAGCCCCTAGGGAGCACCATAGTGCACAGAGCACTGAGCCTGGAGTCAGGAAAACCTAAATTCAAATGTGGCCTCAAACACTGGATGTGTGACCCTGGGAAGAGTCACTTAATCTCTATTTGTCTCAGTTTTCTCATGTGTAAAATTCGTGTAATAATAGCACCTATCTCCCAGGGTTGTTGTGAGGATCAGATGAGATAATAATTGAAAAGTGCTTAATACAATATTTAGCACATGGTAAACCCTATATAAATGTTAGCTTTTATCATCATGATGTTTGTTGAAAATGTGAACGAGTGATGTGACGTAAGGGAGTCAGAAGTCGTGGGTTCAAGTTCCTGCTCTGCTCTTTTGTACGTATGTAACCCGAAGCAAATCACTTTATTTGCTTGTAAAAATGGGGATAACACACACTAATAATATATGATATACAATTAATTTATAGCATACAATATTCCTCAGAGGAATACTGTGATGATTCACTAATTTATTCCATAAGCATTTGCTTTCCATGGGCCAGGCAATGGTATAAAGCACACAGAAGGCACTGGAACTGTCTTTTGCCTTTGTCTGTAACCCTAGTCTTAGCGCAGTACTTGGCACATAGTAGGTGCTTAATAAATGCTTACTGACTGACTGAATCTACACTGCATAAATATCACCTGTTTTTACTATTACTACTATATCCAGAGATGGATACCAAGGTCACAACCTAGATAGTGTCTCAGTTTCATTC
Organism: Dromiciops gliroides; assembly: GCF_019393635.1. NCBI lineage: Eukaryota > Metazoa > Chordata > Mammalia > Microbiotheria > Microbiotheriidae > Dromiciops > Dromiciops gliroides. The sequence continues at coordinate 698,660,870 of NC_057861.1, read as the reverse complement.
AGGAAAGATTATCTGTTGATTCCTTCTCCCCCTCAAATCCTATCTTGACACCAAAAGGAGAGCCCCAGCTCTATCTGAAAAGATTCAAACACTCTTAAATTCCTCAAACTAGTAACACGGGGGCATGGAGGGCCCTACAAAAGATCCACTACTCTTCTGGTTTGGCAAGTGAAATCTGGGTGATCACCAGCTACCTGTTAGTTGCAAAGTTGAGGACGGAGTTATGTGCATGGAAAATCTCCCCGGAATTGTCATGAAAATGCACAGTGAAGGTCAAGGTCATTCCCAAAGGCAGAGCTGCCAAAACCTCCTTATTCTGGGCATGCAGAACGGGGCTCACTGAAATCCTCAGGTATGAAACAGGAGACACCTAAAGGGTGTTGGCCAGGAGAGAAAAGGATGCATGTTTAAAGCTGTTTACCTGGACCTCCCTGACCATATTCAAGACACACTGGAATCCTGTTTCAAAGCACATTCGGCTTCATATGCAATAGAATATAGTATATAAATGTATACTATACAGTAACATGTTCTCCATCTTCATATTATTTATTCCTATGTAGTAGAAGAACACGGACCTATTGTTGCTAGGGAGAAAATGTATTTGGATGGTACCATTTCCTTGCATGTGATAAAGTAGCAGTTGACTTTGCCCTCGAAGTCATGACAGAGAGAAGAGAATAAAGATCCTGCAACATTCCCTGGGTTACCTTAATCAAGTTTGCTGATACCCTTCTGGTTCCAAACACAAAGGCCTAGCCAAAACTTTAGGATGGAGTTCAGTTTACAGTGTTTTCTTATACAAAAATCAGGATACGCTAAATGGCTAAATACAAGGTGATTATTCACATTTTAGAAGGAATGCTTTGCTTAGGAATGGATTCAACTGCAGGGTTCTACAGGGAACAGACCAATCTTCCATGGTATTTGAAAATATGATTTTTGATGAAAAGAAATCAGAATTCTTCAGTCTGTGTATCTCTATATAGGAAAAGAAGGTTAATGTTGGGAAGAGAGAAGGGTCCTTGACTCTATGGGGTCTGAAGCAGGATCCCAGGATCTAGCTCTGCATCAACTCACTGAATAGCCTCAGGCAAGTTTCTTCTTTTTTTTTTTAAACAAGTATTTATTTTATTTTTTTGGTGAGGCAATTGGGGTTAAGTGACTTGCCCAGGGTCACACAGCTAGTAAGTGTTAAGTGTCTGAGGCCGGATTTGAACTCAGGTTCTCCTGAATCCAAGGCCAGTGCTCTATCCACTACTAGGTGGCGACCTAGTTGCCCCCTCAGGCAAGTTTCTTAATGGTTTGGGGGACTTGGTTTCTTCCTCTGTAAAATGAATAGGCTGGACTAGCAAATCTACTGCTAATTTCAGCTCTATCAGTAAAGTTTACCCATACATACTGCCCTTTCGAGACAAATGAATACCCAATCAGTTTTGACCTGGATAAGGGCTGGGAAGCGTGGGGAGGTTGGGAGGGTAGGCCCTTGCAAGCCAACTCTCTTGAGAGAAGGATCTGTTAATTAATGAAATAGGCCAAGAATTTTACAGGAAAGTAGTGTTTTCCTCACTGCACAAGATTCTAGAAAGTGATTAATAAAAAATAAGGAAAGACAACCCTCTCTCCTGACATGTGGGGGCAGGGTCAGCCTAGAATTTCCTTCCAGAATCACGAACTGGAAGGGATAGAAAGACCTCAGAGGTCATTCAGAATAAGGTTCCACAGATATATATTTGGAGGGGGAGGGTGTCTGTGAACTTGGATGGCAAGAAATCGCATCTTTATTTTGACTGCAATTTTTTTTAAATTATGTATTGTGTTTTATGCATTTTAAAATGTTATCCTAGGAAGTGGTAGCATAAGCTTCACCACACTGACAAAGTGGTCCGGGACACAAAAAAGATTAAGAACTCCTGATCTCTAACAACTTTCTCATTTTACAGGTAAGGAAAAAGAGGCCCAGTGAGGTGAGTTCCATACCTAGGAACTGTTGGAGGCAAGATTCAAACCCATAACTAGTAATCTAGTAATTTACAGCTAGTAACTGTTGGATGGATGCAAGATTCAAACCTATAACTAGTAATCTATATTAGTAATCTAGTAATTCACTGCTAGTAATTGTTGGAGGCAAGATTCAAACCCATAACTAGTCATCTGTACTAGCAAACTAGAAACTCACATCCAGCAGTTCTTGGGGGCAAGATTCTCAGTTTATGATATAATTTTCTCGGTGTTGCATTGCTAGTAAATGGTAGAGTCAGAATCAAATTCCAAGCCCTTTGACTTGGATTCTGGGGCTCTGCTTCCTATTCTAGGTCCTGGAAGCTCTTTTGACTCTCTGTCCTCTGAAGCACTTGGTTTGTACATCTCCCTGACACTTGCTCTACTGTTCTCTATGTACTTTTTTCACTCCCAATTTGTGTGGTGTTTGTCACGGCACCATTTGTAGCACTCAGCACAGTGCCCTGAAACTAGCAAGAACACAAAAACATATTTATCAAATTGAATCTTAAGGCCCTCCAACAGCCTTGGTTGCATCTCACCTTTCCCATCTCTTTTCATACTATTCTTTTTCATGCATATTATGTTCTAGGCGAATTGGGTAACTAGTCATTCTGTGACCTCTGAGGTCACTGCTAGGGCCTCTGCAATCCTGTATCAGGGGATTCAAGGACCTATGAATATTTTATCAGGCACAGGCAAAGGGAAACTTTCCTATACGTCCATGAGATATTAGGACCTAAGGAGCATTGGCAAAAGCAAGACAAAGCATCTGTGCACCCCCGCCAAAGCTTAAGAACTGTACCCTGTGGGTTACGGACCACCAATTCTCTCACTGGAGTCCATGGGATGTGACAGCATCAGGGATAGGGGAAGCATCTTGTGAAAGAGGGATAAACTGAAGATCAAGAGATGTGGGTTTGGGGATGACTCTTGCCTGCTATGTGACTGACTGCAGGCCAGCTATTTTACCTGTCTGGACCTTGGTTTCTTCTTCTGTAAAATGGGGGTAATAATATAATAATATTTCATAGTTGCTATGAGGAAAGAACTTGGTTAACAAAATATTACAAAAAAAGAGTTAGCATGAAAAAACAAACAATAATGGGTCATGGAGAAATGAAATTTCTGGTATTAAAACATTAATTTATTTTTTAACAGCTTAAAAGTACCAAGCCTTTTTGCCCCCATGTTACTTATACCCTAGGTGGCTGCCCATCTTGTTTAAGCCTGGTTCCAGATCTGATCACAGGCTGCAAGACACTAATGGAGACTTTCTGTTCTAATGTCCACCCTTCATAAAACTAGAAAAATCATTAGTTATCTTTTTTTTTTTTAAATCATGTTCGTATTGTTGTTGTTTGTTCTTCCTTCTCAAAGAAGACCACGGTATTGGGGTGATGTCATGACTCCTAGTAAATTGGATTTCAGTGAGGGAGGGCTGTGCAAAGTCACCAGCCTCATTCTTTCCTCCAGAGCCATCTGGGTCCAGTGGCAAGATATATATCAGGATGACTGGAGATAGCCCCAGATGTTTAAGGCAATTGGGGTTAAGTGACTTATCCAGGGTCACACAGCTAGTAAGTGTCTGAGGTGAGATTTGAACTCAGGTCCTCCCAATTTCATGGCCAGTGCTCTATCCACTGTACCACCTAACCACCTCTCATGTTCATGTACCATTCAAGTCAAGTAGCAGAAAATGAGGTTAAATCATCAACTGGTGGCTATGCATTGTGGGAGATGAAACTGTAGCCACTGAAAGAGAGATATGTGGCCCATTTGAGAAAGCGTACTCACTCTTTCTGACCATATTAGACAGCGAAATGCTAGTTGAGTGCACAAATGGGTCTCCAATAGTAGTTCATAAGATTATGGATCTAGACCAGGAGGCCCAAGAATTTAGATGGCTTGTCCAAGGTCACAGAGGTAGTGACAATACCAAGATTTGAAAACAAGTCAATGTCTACATTCTTTTAATTGTACCTTGCTACTCTGATTTTCCCAAAATAATAGCTTTCCCTGGGAGAGAGAAAATATATTAATCTTTACTTTACCCCCTGAATCATAAGCAGCACAAAAACATTCTTTTATTTGATTATTGTGATAGGAAAGAGAGTGGAAAGAGTGTTTGCCTTAGAAACACTCAATATGCTTCTCTCTCAGTGTCTTCCTCTCCCAAATGGAAGTAATTTTTAATGCACTAGGACTCTCACATGACCAACCAGTGTGGGGACTAGACATTTTCTCCGATTCCCATGACCTCTCAAAACTCTCCATAAAAGGAATGATGTGCAAGAGATAAAACAATATCTTTGTCTCTAAGGTCTAGGACACCAAGAATTCCAAAAAGGTAACAATCCAATAAACTAAGAGCAGAGAAGGCTGCTCAACCCCTCAAAAAGTTCACTTAGCACTTCCTCCTCCAATATTCATCACTCTCTGGTAGTGGGGCTGTATGAGCTGACCTACAGACTTTCAACAGAACTCAACTCTACCTCACCACCCCCCAGAGGTAGAAAGACAAGCAGCAAATCTTTGAAATCTTTGCTTAGCTTGGAATAGTGCAATGGTAGTATTCTGTGTTTCAACAGAGGGAATTTTGTGTGTGTGTGTGTGCATGCGCATGTGAGCACATACTAAACCTGAGGGAAAGAGTACAGAATCCAGCTGGGACCAATTCTGTCTGCCCAGAATCACTTGGGACAAACACTGAGCCTGGTGAAATATGAATTCCCATATGTGGGAGGAGGCTGAGATGGTTTGGGGCTCCATCCTCCAGGGAAACTGTCATCAAAGGTGAAGGGGGGGGTGGCTAGGTGGCGCAGTGGATAAGCACTGGCCCTGGATTCAGGAGTACCTGAGTTCAAATCCGGCCTCAGACACTTGACACTTACTAGCTGTGTGACCCTGGGCAAGTCACTTAACCCCCATTGCCCCGCCAAAAAAAAAAAAAAAAAAGGTGAAGGGGTCAGTGAGAAATAGAACTTAACAAGAAAAAAAAATACAACAACACTGCAATTGAGAAAGACTTAAGTAAGAAGAAAATTCAACTGAAGGTCCTAAGTACAGGTAGATAAACAAAGCAGATGAGTATAAGGAGATAGGAATATGGTCTCCAGATCGGGTAAAAGAGTTCAGACATCTATAAGTAAATATAGTAAGAAAAATGAAAATGGTATCAACACTTGATGAAGCAGAGGACCCTATGAATTCTCAAGAGAGCATATAACTACAGCAAGATGTTCCTGAATGGCTTAAAAGAGAAGTAAGAATTGTGAAGGCAGAACTTGTGGCTTACACAACAAAAATAATTGACAGAATAGGAAAAACTGAATCTATGGTGGCAAGTCTCAACAAAGACACAAAAGAGAAAATTGAGACTACAAACACAGAGAAGTGAAGGACAATCTGGAAGAAAATAAGCAAAAAGTAATAGAGTTAAGGGACAGTATGATCTCCACATAAGCAAAAGACAGTGATCTTTAAACAGGATGCAGAGAGACAAGGTAAAGATCATAGGTTTGTCCCTCAGAACATGAAAACCAGTAAAAAAAAATTGAATACCATAATGCAAGAAGTAATGATAGAAAACTTCCCAACTCTTCTGAACACAGAAAGCAAAAATGCCTACTGAAAGAATCCAGACAATCTTGAGAAAAAAAATCAAATCACTACTTATTTTCATATAGCAGTTCTGAAGTCCCTTTAAATCATAAAACACTATATAAGTGTGAACAAATACTCTTATTCATGTGACTTGTTTACTACTCAAGTATGAAATGGGTTTTTCTTTAAAAGTGCAGTTATCTGGTATATATAGAGGTTAAACTTCTCATACTTGCAAGGGGAAAAAGATGCATAAACCCTAAAGATTTTATTATCCCAGAGAGAGAAGGGCAAAAAATCATCATATCCCACCTTCACAGCCACAATAATGGTCTGGTTGACTCCAAATGGCTCTTGTGAAATCACTTCAATTGTTGATGTCCCAATCAGTGACCCAGATACCAGGAAGCCTTTCTCATCGATGTACACAACAGGAACCTTTTCCAATCCATCCAGAATGCGGTAACTCAGAGATGCGACTCCATCCCTCAAAGAAGCAAAACCAGAATCTCGTAAGAAAGGCATTTATTTGTACAGGAAGTTGAAGAGGATTATGGGGTCAAATCAGGGAAAAGTCTGTGTGGTTGGGACACTAACAGACTGGGGCCAAGGAGCTTTGATATACAATCTGAGTATCTGCTGCAGAAATTCTGATTCCAGACTGCTTAGGGGAAAATAAAAAGCCTTATCTTGCCTCAGCCATGTATCAGAACCCACTTGCTGTCAGCTCCAGAGCAGCCTCATCACTCACTGATTGAAAACTTAATTTGGAAAACTAATGGTTAGAGAGACAACATACTTTCTCAGAAGTTATTTGGTGAACAGTGTCTAATGGGCATTAATCAGCAAAAAAAGAAAGGCATGGAGGGTTAAACTTCCATCAGACACTTGAAGAATATTTTAGCACTTCAAAATACTTTTAAAGTACTTGACATCCTGATGGAAAGCCACAGCTAGATGCAATTCTTTCCCTTTCAGCTCTTCCATCTCAATTCCAAATTTGCAATGTTCCCAAGGCTCCTGATTTGAGTCTGTTGCTGCTCCCACCACACCTGGCCACTAGGGGGGCACTGAACCCTCCCAATGCTGACTACCACCTGGGAAATCGTACTTTCCCATGTAACTGAGGCACATGAAGTTAGGTTTTCAAAATGAACTTTTGCTAGGAGATTGGGAGTTGAGGGGATAGGTAAAAGAAAAGAATGTATTTTCTGAATTTAACTAAAATGTCCAATTGCCCATTGGTTGTTTAAAAGTTACCCCAAACAGGTTGTATTTCTTCACCAAAATCTAACTCACTGTCCTTGGACCAACTCACTATAGACTCTGACTGAGTCAGGATTCTTACCCTTGTTAGTGTAACTGTTGAACCTCATTCCTGGTTGTTTAGCCACCTGGAATAGAATTTTATAGCTGGAAGAGGCCTTAGAGGTCATCTAGTCCAAATATCTTATTTTGCAGATTAGGAAAACAAAGGCCACGGAGGCAGAATCACTTGTCCAAGATGACACAGGCAGTGAAAGAGGCAGAATTTGAACCCAGGTCCTTTGACTCCAAATCCAGGGTCCTTTCCACTTCCTCACACAAGGCAGGCACCATTCTTGCCTTTGAAGTTTCTGCATGACCTTCTACTTCCTTTATCAGGTAGAAGCACTCTTTCTCTAACTACTAGTGCCTAGAAGCAGACAGGCAGCACCACAGTGGATGGAATACTAGACCCAGAATTAGGAAGATCTGAGTTCAAAACCAGCCTCAGCCAACCACCGGCTGCATTACCCTGGGCAAGTCATTTCATCTCATTTGACTCACTTTTCTTAGCTGTAAAATGGGACTATTAAAGCACCGATCTCCCAGGGTTGTTGTGAGGATCAAATGAGATACTATTTGTAAAGCTCTTGGAAACCTTAAAGTGCTATATAAATGCTAGCTCCCTGTCTCCTTTTAAGTTTGTTTCCTATTCTCTTCCTCTCTGAAGGAGCCAGTCTGATGCCCATTTGTAGAATGAAATGACTGAGAGCTCTTGAGTTCCAAAAATATTGTACACTTTTCAAGGTAAGTGAACACACAGGTATGAATTCTTAAAATTCATCTAAATACCCATATTTGAAACAAAGCAAGTGCCAATCCCTTGGGGATGAGCTGAACAAACAGTAGTATATCAATACAAGCGAATATTATCATTCTATAAAATGATGAGGATCATGGAAAGACTTATACGCACTCATGCAATGTGATGGAAGCAGAACTATGAGAACAACATATTCAATGATTATATTAATGCAAGTGAAAAGAATGCTAAAACAATTCAAACTCTACATAACTGTAAGGATCAATCTTGGTCCCAGAAAAAAGAAAATGAAATATTCTTTTTTTTTTTCCCATAGAGATGGGGAAGCAGGGGTGCAGAATATGTTCCTTTTTTGGTTTAACTTTGCTTAACTTGGGGAGAAGTTAAATGCCAGAGGGTGGGGGTGCTATGACTGTGATGTAAACACAAAGTAAATCAGTAAAACTTTTTTAAAAAATTTACCAAAAGCCAGGTTTTTCCTTCAGTTTATTTATCTACAAAATGGTGGTGGTAGTAGTAGTAGCAGTAGTAATTTCACTATATAATCTATTTCATTAAAGGCAGCAGGACACTATGGATAGAAAACCAGCCTGAAAGCCAGAAATACCTGGCTTCCAGTTCTACCTTGACATCTATTATCTCATATAACCCTGTGCAAAGCAGTTAACCTCTCAGTTGCCTGTGCAACTCTCAAAGATTATTAATTGCAGATAAAAGTGCCAATTTGTATTAGTAGAGGGAATTTTCTAACCTGGGAGTTCTGTATACCTAATTTCAAATTCAGCCCCTCTCCCTAGCCCACCTACTGCATAGAATGAGGAAAGTGCTTTGTAAATTGTAAGGTATTATATAAAAATGAGTAGTTATTCCCTTAACAAATTCATAAAATGGATATCAGTAAACATGTGGTCAGTTACTTTGAAAACTTAGAAGATAGAGAAATGTGCCTAGGTGCCTCTAATGTCTAATCCATTCAAAAAGGCAGTGCCATATATTGCAAAGAACCCTGGATGGAGGGTAAGAAGACCCAGATTCTAGTCCCCGTTTTCATCTTACTAGCTGTTTGACCTTGGAAAAGATTATTTTATTAAAATGGGACTAATCACAACTGCTCTATTTGCCTCAAAAGGTCATTAGTGGGGCAGCTAGGTGGCGCAGTGGATAGAGCACCGGCCCTGGATTCAGGAGGACGTGAGTTCAAATCTGGCCTCAGACACTTAACACTTACTAGCTGTGTGACCCTGGGCAAGTCACTTAACCCCAATTGCCTTGCCAAAAAAAAAAAATTTTTTTAAATTAGTAAGAGTCACATGAGGAATTGTATGTGAAATGTTCTGGGAATCCAAAGCTCTACAAAAAGGTGAGCTTTTCAATAGCCTGAGGAGAAGAGAAAAATAAAGAGAGAATGAGTTGTAAAGAAGCAGGGAAAGAAAAGAAATGAGATGGGGTATGTGAATTTTTAATTAAACATCACAGAAAGCCACACAAAGTATTTCAAATTTTTCAACTTTTTTGAGAAACTAGGAGCCTCAAAACACACACACACACACACACACACACACACACACACACACACACACACACGCCCTTTGTGACCTTGTCAAGAACTCCATCTGAGGCATGTACCTGTTTGTCTGAAGCTTTATAAATGAGTTTGGTGACATTAATATTTGTTCGGCTTCTATTTCAGGATTAAGCAGTAGAAGCTTTTCAAATACCTGTAAGAGAGAGGGAGAGAGAAAGTGAGTGCTTTATTACCTCCAGTAACATCTGAGTCACACACATCTGTTTAGATTCTCTCATGCAGTGGGAGCCAAGAAAAGTGAGAGAACAGAAGGCTACAGCAATTGTTTCAAGCTACTTACAACTGAGTCATTATTGAACTTCTGTATAACAGTAAACTAAACTTTCAGACCGGCAGAAGACACGATGAAAACAACTGCATAGGCTATTTCCATCTGTTCTTATATTAAAATGAAGATGAGACCATTACCCCTTTAAGCAAGGACAAATCTGCTAAGAACGCCCATTTGGTTTTCCTACCTACAATTCTATAGCTTTATGTAAAAATTTGTGCAGACAAAAGGCCATAGAAAGCTCCGGCAGAATGACTCTAGTGCCATTCCAAATATGGTATTACCAATACCAAGACCCCCGCCCCCATCAAAGTTTCATTCCCTTCATGTTAACATCCTGATCTTTACTGATAGCTGCTCAGACTCTGATTTCCTGTTTCATCACTTCATTGCCTTATCTCATCCCCTCCCTATCTTGACACATTCCGACAGTATCTACAAAGACCCAGGGAAGTGGTGAGTCAAGCCACTATGAGATGAATTCAATCAAGCAGATAGTGAATCTTAAAACTCAGACCTAGTGCTTTTCCTTACATGTCTGTAGCCTTACCTTTAAGGCTACATTTTAACTTTGTGTGGTCTATTTGGGGTCAGTACTGTTAAGCCCTAGACACTCAGGGTCTCCTAGTTGGCTTACTCCTCTTCATCACAAAGGGGTGCCACCGAGCCAATATGGCCCAATACAACTATGGTGGAGAGACTACCATGAGAAGTCAGTCAGGAGATATGGTACAGTGAATTATCTAAGCTCAAACAAGTGACATCTGATAGAATGTAAGCTCTTTGAAAAAAAAAATGTAAGCTCTTTGAAGGTATGGGTCATTTTGCTTCTGTCTTTGTATTCCCATTTCTAAGGATATGACCACCAGATAGTAAGTGCTTAATAAATGCCTGCTCACTAATTGATTTTAGTGGCAGAACCAGGTCTCAAATCTGGGGCTTTTAAATCCAGCGTTCTTCTCAGCTCTACTCTGGGTGAAGTGTATTTCACAAACCTTTGGGTCCACTGTTGATTGCCATTAGACTCAGCCAGATTTCTGTTAGGACCTTGGTGCATGAGTCAGAGGTTTGATTTTCAATCCCTATTTGTAACTACCTAAAGCAAGACTCAATGAGTCCCCTCTTCTTTTTACTGTCATTTACATATCTATTTCTAGAATATACCTCTCCCCAAAGAATGGGGGAACTGGCATCCATTTCTAGTCAAAAGCAGTCTTAGTGTGTGGGAGAAAAAAAAAATTAGTCCTTCCCTGAAATCTCCACTTGGAGCAGAAACCAGTGTCATCTCCGGGGAAGGGCCTCTTCAGTTAGCATGCTTTCTGAAACCTGCTTTTTTCTCTCCTTCAGTAAGTCTGATCTAAAGACCTCAGAATAAGCTGTTTCCATTTCTCTACTCCACTGACCTCGCCTGCCAAGTGAAAGAGAACCTGTTTGGGGGAGCCCAAGTGGTGCCTGTTAACTGCCCTACACCTAAATGTCAGGACTGAAAAGGCCAGGAGATAAACTGTCCTCTAGCCTGAGACCTGGACACTACCGTCCCCAGAGATGACCAATGGAGAGATGATACTTAGGAACAGTAATTTTCCTCTTCCTGTTCTTAACTATCACCATCACTGCCATCGCCAAGAATATCAGTGTTTATTTGGGCACAGATGCCCCAGAGAAGCGCAGAAAACACCCCTTGCTTCCTGACCTGGCCTTGCTGGGTGCAGCTGCCTGCTTGTGGGCAGGACAAGGTGGTGAGAGTTCCCAAGCATGGCCTATTGTCAGGGAATCATTTCAAAATGGCCGGGGAAGGAGACACAGGCAAGAGGTACCAAAGAGAAGAAGCAAATTCCAGGCAGTGTCTTTTACTGGGATTTCAGTGGAGTGCTGCAAGTAAGGGGATATTGACAGACTTTCCAGGAAACATGGAAATCCAACTGGGCTGGGCTTTAAAAGACTGGCTCTGCTCCTTTGTACAAGGGGTTAGAAAGCTCTCTCTTCCTTCCTACCTCAATCTCCTCCAAAAGCTAGCTCAGCTGCTACCTACTACATAGCCTTTTCCTACCTCACCCCCGCCCCAGTTATTAGCACTCTCTTCCCCCAAAATTACTCTTTATATAATCAATCAACAAACACAAATTAAGAATCTGCTGCGTGTTTATTATTCATTCATTTGGGTTTTTTGTTGTTCATTTAGTAGTGTGCTAGGTAGATACTAGGGATACAAAAGCAAAAAATGCTGACAGTCTCTGGCCTCAAAGAGCACTCTACTCAATACTTGGTACACAGTAAGCACTTAATAAATGCTTTTTGGGTTTTTTCCCCCATTTATTTTATCAGGGGAAATAGCGTGTGCACATGAGAATATACAAAAAATATACCTAGCTATGTCTGGTGTTCGGGGTAGGCACTAGCTGTGGCTGAGGTGGGAGGAAAGTACTAGCTGCTCCTGGGAAGGAGGAAGGAGGCCACTAGCTGCAGTGGAGGTTGGGAGAAGCATTATGTGGGGCTGGGCTGGGGAGGGGGGCAGGGGGGAGGAATCAGGAAATGTGGGAGGTGAGGCTTGAGTGAAGTTTTGACAGAAGCTAAGGATACTAAGAGGCACAAGCAAATAAATTTATTTTATATGTACTTACTAGTGTATATATTTTATCCTCCCATGAGAATAAACTCCTTGAGGGCAGGACCTGTGGTTTTTGTCTTTGTACCCCTAGCCTGACACAGAGTATGGCTTTTAAGAAATTTCTTTCTTTCTTTCTTTCTTTCTTTCTTTCTTTCTTTCTTTCTTTCTTTCTTTCTTTCTTTCTTTCTTTCTTTCTTTCTTTCTTTCTTTCTTTCTTTCTTTCTTTCTTTCTTTCTTTCTTTCTTTCTTTCTTTCTTTCTTTCTTTCTTTCTTTCTTTCTTTCTTTCTTTCTTTCTTCCTTCCTTCCTTCCTTCCTTCCTTCCTTCCTTCCTTCCTTCCTTCCTCCCTTCCTTTCCTTCCTTCCTTCCTTCCTTCCTTCCTTCCTTCCTTCCTTCCTTCCCTCCCTTCTTCCTTCCTTCCCTCCTTCCTTCATTCTGTCCTTCCCTCCTTCTTTCCTTCCTTCCCTCCTTCTTTCTTTCTTTCCTTCCTTCCTTCCTTTGTTCCATTTGACTTTCAGATTTTCAGGCTCCATCCTCCAGGCTTTATATACATTTGTTAAACTGAATTGCTAATAAGCATCACCTGTTACTGAGAAGCAGCCTAGCACAGAAGCCTTGAATAAAATATTTGGGTTGGGAAGGAACTTAGCATGGGAGCTAACCTTCATTTTGACAGACTGTCAAACCTAAGTACAGAGACAAATTGACTTGCCCAAGGTCTCACCACCAGTCTCTCCTTCTAGGCTGACTGCTCATTACTCCCCTCTCACAAGCTCTGCATTCTGACCACTGTGGCTTCCTTACCGGTCTGCCCCCTGCACAGAATGCTATCTCTCACTGCTGTGCCTCGTGAAAACTTTTTTCCATGCCGGAAATGCTCTCCCCACTCACCTCCTGGTCTCTGATCAAGTTCTACCTCCTTTAAAAGTAAAAGACCTTGCTGATTTCCCCAAATTGCTCTTTATTGGTTTTGTGTATCTCCTGTGTTTACTCATCTGTGAACTTGTTATGCTCCCCACTCCAGGGTAGAATTTAAACTCAGTGAGGGCAGGGGGCTTCACTTTTGTTTCTGTGACTCCAGAACCTAGTGATGTGTCTATAGCGTAGTAGTTGCAATAAATTCTTGCTGAGTGATTGGAGAGGAATCAAGTCCAAAGAGTTAGAGGCAACAGTGTATAACATAAAGTGCTGCCTCCTGAACAGGTAGCACGGGACCAGGGGTTCTCTGACCCTAAGCCACCTTCTGTTGTTGCTGAGTCAGTTTTTCAGTTGAATCTGACTCTCCATGACTTCATTTGGGATTTTCTTGGCAGAGATCCTGGAGTGGTTTGCCATTTCCTTCTCCAGCTCATTTTACAGATGAGGGAACTGAAACAAACAGGGGTAAGTGACTTGCCCAGGGTCACATAACTAGTGTCTGAGGCTGGATTTGAACGCCGGTCTTTCTGACTCCAAACCAGCACTCTATGCACTGAGCCACCTAGCTGCCCTAAGCAGCCTTCTATAAGAGCCAACAGTCAGGAAGCAAATAGGACAGTAAAGGATCTCACACCCTTAATGGCTAGTTTCATTGCATTTATCCCCACAACTTGTCTGCTCTCTCCATGGGCCCATGCCACAACTCCACAGTACAGCTTCAAGCAGTCTGAACTTCATGGAAAGCTGCTGAGATCAGCCATGTTCTCTTTGAGCCTAAGTTTCCCGAGCTGTAAAACTCTGTGTAATAATACCTATGGTTCCTGCTTCTCAGAATCAAATGAGATCTTATCTATAAACTTTAAAGCATTATACAAATGATGATGGTAATGTGTGTAGTTGAAATTTATATAGCACTTTACAGGGCTAGAACTCAGATCTCCTTGTCATGCAGACGACATGATTATGGTGTTTGCTGTGAATGCACTGGCACCTATCCACCACCATGACTTACTCATTGAAAATTGAGTGGGAACATAAACCAAGCAATGGATTGGCCTAGAGTGTCTGACTGTCTGTGGTTTCTCCTCTGTTCCAGACAGCCAAGGAAGGAAAACACACATGCAAAAAAGAAGGAAATACCAATAGCCCCACCCTTCTTGTTGGTAGCTGGGTTACTGAAGGAAGTGAACCAGAGTCCCTGGTCTCTAATTCCTCCAGGTAGGAAAAATGGGGTCAGCCATAATCCCATTCCCAAAGTGGGAGAAGACCTATGGATGCATCCAATCCCAACCTGAGGCAGGAATCCCCTCCAACATACTGGGCAAATGGTCATCCAGCCACAGCTTAAATATGTGCAGTGAAGAAGGATTCATTGCCCACTGTGTGACTCCCTGCCCTCACTGCTAAGCGGTTTTTCCTTCCCTTTTAGCCAACCTCCTTTTTTGATCCTTCTGGATGTGTAGGTAGTGATGTCCCTCTTGCTCCCCCATAGCACCAGTCTGCTCCCTCTTTCCCATAACAGCCCTTCCCATACTTGAAGAGCCTGATCAGATTCCCCCTGCCCAGCTTCACAGACTGATTTCTTGTGCTTGTCATTCCCCCTTTGTGTGTCTTCATATTTACCTGGATTTGGATTTCGTCTGAAAGCTCTCTTGCCAAGCCATAGAGCTGTCCTGTTGAGGGATCCAGGGCTTTGACCACAACTTTCAAACCAGTTCTCCCCTTCACTCGGCCATAAACACTCATAGCGAAGTTATACTTGGATGGGAGCCGGAGAGAAGCCTGGAATATCAACATTTTCTCGAACACGGAAAGTTTTGGCTTCTGCCCAGAGGAGCAGGGCCACTTCCAACACCAACTCCAAACCCTTTCTGGTGCAGCCCAGGCCCCAGGTGGCACATCAGGTTCTGGGGCCAAAGGGCTAGTCTGGTCTTTGCTTTCTGCCCCTCTTCTTCCTTTCTAGTCAAGATAGCTCACAAATTCATTTTAAAAACCCCAACTCCAAAGGAATGAGAAATGGCAGTCACCAACAAAACAAACCCCCAACAAGACATCCATTTTATACTACATGTTGCCCCTTACTTCAGAGGACACTAACTTCACAGAGGACACTTACTTCAGAGGAAGACTAAGATAATAGAGCAATGCTCAGTTTGGGAACATGAAACCAAGATTCAAATCCTGGTTTACTCTCCTTTACTGTGTGATGTGACCACATCAGCTGACCTCTCTGAGCTTATTTTCCTCCAGGAAAATGAGCTAATAAAAAAAGTTAGAGCTAATTATGTTTCTTCCAGTCACCTCACAGGCTTGCTATGAATAAAGGGCTTTGAAAACCTTAAAGAACTATCAAAACGTAAGTTAATGTTAGTTGTACCATTCTAGATTCAGTTTATGAGAACTTAGCCACACAGAAACAAGGATTTTTCACCAAAAGACATCTAGTAATCTCTTTAAAAAAAAAAAAAAGAAATCACAGCTTTTGATTCGCTTATCCAGGTTACTGCTTTCCTCTCTGACTTAGAGACAGGATGCCTCCTATCTATCTATTTCTACCAGTATGTGGGGAACTCAGACCAATGCTGTGAGGGTCAAGGCCCTCTTATGGGTCATCTGCTTGTAATGTGGGACCCTAGTGAGACATAGACAAATACCTCATTATGTCTCGCCCTGATGTCCAGGATGTCTCTCTTGGTGACAGACCAATGAAAAGTCAGCCCCGGTATAGCATTCCCAAAGGAGAAAGGGCTTTGGTTGTTGGTAATCCCTGTGACATAGACCGGCATCTAAGAGGGGAGAGGACAAGTTGTATCACTGTTAGTAATGAGAAAGGAGGTAAGATGTTAACAGCAGAGAATATGTGTTCACAGCATTCGCATTTCTCACATAACACAGTCATGTTAAAAGAGAGGCACTGTGACCCAAGTGAATAGAAAAGTGGCCTCAAAAGCCAGGAAGTCCTGGGTTCAAGTCTCATCTCTGAAACCTACTGGCTCTGTGACCGGACAAATTACTTAAGTACTCAGCGAGCTAAGCAATTCAATCAGACTCTTCTGCTGAGGTGCATTGGGAGAGGGTGTTTCCATACCAATGAAACAATAAGTTCAGTATTTATTCCTATACCGAACACAAGGTAATCCTAGAATATAAACCATCCTGTATTGTCCTTGATTACTTTGTCTTTTAGCGTGAACCTTCCAACTAGTCTATGAGCTTGTTAAGGACGGGATCATGACTTCTCATTTTTTCACTTTTCCCCTCCCCATTAATGTCATGCCTTCCCCTCCCTGCCAGTGTCTAACACAGGGGTGGGGAAACTGTAGGTACTCAATAGTTATTGGTTGGTAAACTGAGGATTTTTGTCTGGAGGAGGTAGAGGCAGAGGCCAGCTTCACATTGGACATTGTCCCCCATCCCAATGAGCATGTGCTGTGGAAAGGAATGAAGGACCAAAACCTCACCCAGGTCATTTGTTAATTATATCTTCATTTACTTTTGCTCTCTCTCACCTTCAGCCTGGGATTCAAAGGGAGGTAAAAAGGCAAGGGGTTTTTGTTTGTTTGCTTGTTTCTAAGCCAAAACAATCTACCTCACCCAGGGGAAATTAAGTACAAAACCCAGCAGGAGTGTCAGGATCCCCAACCCCTGAGCCCAATGTGCCCTGAAGAAAAAGGAGGGTTACTGAAGCTGGATAAGATGGATACTAAGATTCTCTAGTCATCATCACTGCCCTCAGATCACTCCTCTGGTGATGTGGAGGTGGAACTACATGGTACTCTTTATTTTTTCCCCCAGGGCAATGAGGGTTAAATGACTTGCCCAGGGTCATGCAACTAGTTAAGTGTCAAGAGTCTGAGGCAGAATTTGAATTCAGGTCCTCCTGAATCCAGGGCCAGTAGTTTATCCACTGCACCACCTAGCTGCCCCACTATATGATACTCTAGGGATCCTTACATCACCAATATTCTATGGCTCTGTGACCTCAAATTAACAGCATAACCTGGAGAACAAGATAATAACGTAACAGCATGAAGGAATGAAGAAAATCTGCACGCACACCCCATCAACTCACCTGGGTCCCTGTCTTCATCCTTGTGATGGGAGCTCGAATTCTCACAGCCTTGAGATACACCACCTCCACATCTACTCGATCCTTTAAAAAAAAAAGATTTAGAATCTCTCAATGGCACACTGGCCACTAAGCAGCCTTAGGGTTAGGTCTTAGGACTAAAGAGTATGAACCGGACCAAGGTGTGATACTTGTCATCAAAGGAAGCCAGGAAGAGGTACCACTTAACTGGACTGTATAGTTAGGAGATCTGAGATACAGGACCCAGGTGACATGGACAATTGGTAGCTGACTGGGGTGAGGCCTCCTGACTGTCAGCACTGGGCTCAGCTAGAGCTGCCTACCTACCTCCCCTGCCTCATCTGTCATAAGGCTTTAGATGTTCCCCTTCCCACCATTACTCCATCCCTAATGGAGATACAAATCTGTAGAGGGGGAAATAAGTTGTTCAAAGGGAGGGAAACAGCGATAAAAATTGGAACCCAAATGTATAAATAAAAATGTTTATTTTTTTAAAAAGTATCACTATAAATAAGTTCAAAGATTCAGAGATGGAAGGGGTCTCAAATTGCTCTGTTTTACTTAGTCCCTTTCTCAGCAAATTTTTAACAGTTCCAAATGAGGCAGATAACTTTTTAAAAAATCATGACCTTGAGGATAAAGGAAATAACATGCTTAAAATAAAAAAGAATTCCACAAAATTATATCCTTTTTAAAAAAGTTAAATAACAAGTTATCCCAGCATGTTAAATCATATTCCAAAATAAATTTCAAGTGATAAGCAATCTAAATATAAAAGGTTATATCACAAAAAAAATTATAGAAAAATGTATGGATACCTTTTCACAATTATTTCTAGGATGATAAAGTGGGGAATTCTTAAGCAAACAAGAGACAGAACAGATGATAACAGAGAACATAGACAAAATTGATTACATGAAATAGAAAAGTTTTTCTACAAACAAAATCAATATAGTTAGGATAAGAAATAAAATTGTAGATTGGGTAAAAATCTTATGCATCTTTTTTTTTTGCAGGGCAATGGGGGTTTAGTGACTTGCCCAGGGTCACACAGCTAGTAAGTGTCAAGTGTCTGAGGCTGGATTTGAACTCAGGAACTCCTGAATCCAGGGCTGGTGCTTTATCCACTGTGCCACCTAGCTGCCCTAATCTTATACATCTTTAATAAGTCTGATTTCAAGGATATATAGAGATGTAACACAACTGCACAAATATCAAGTCATTCTCTAAAAATAAGTAGTCAAAGTATATGAACAAACAAATCCCCAAAGAATTGCAAACTATTAACTGCCCTATGAGAGACTGTTCCAAATCACTAATAGGAGAGATACAAATGGAAAACAATTCTGAAACTTCACTTCACACCTGGAATATTGCCAAAGATGACAAAGATGGAAATAGTCAACTTTGGAGGGGCTATAGGAAGACCAGAATGTTGATTCACTGATAATGGAGATATAAATTTGTCCAACCACTGAAAAATAATTTGAAATTTTATATGCACATGTATAACCTGTAACAAATTATTTACCATCTCAGGGCGGAAGGAGGGTAAGGAAAGAGGGAGAAAATTTGGAACTCAAAATAAAAAAAGAAAACAAATGTTAAAAAATGTTTTACATGCAATTGAGAAAAACAAAATATTATTTAAAAAAGAATTTGCAATTATAGGAAGAAGTGACTAAAATATATGTCCTCTTCGATCCAGAGATGATCTGCTGGGCATGTACTCCAAGGAAATAAAGAACAGAAAGTTCTGCTGTATATGCCAATATATTCAGAGCAGAACTTTTTGTGATAGCAAAGAACTAGAAACCAAGTTCATAACTATCAACTCGGGAATGTCTAAAGAAATTGTGGTATATGAATGTAATGAAATACTATTGGTAGACTATTATTATTAATCTTCACTAAGATATGCACACCATGGAAGATATCTTTCTATTGAGAATGTTTTCATTTTGCTTGACAAAAATCAATAAAAGGGGGGAGGAATGCAGCAACTTGAAATTTTCATCCCTGATGCCATCTTATTCTGTCAGTGAAATTAAATCTCTCCACTGGTGGAAGGAGACAGTAAGAGAAAAGAGTTTCAGTTCTGTGACCCTATCTCAAACCTGCTTCTCAATGCTAAGTACAAAAACTGAACCTTTGACCAGTTGAAAACCCACTGAAATGAAGCATTAAAGAAGTCTACTGCTTGGGAAGGAAGAGGGCTCCTAAGAATCCTCCAAAATTGCTTATGTCCTCTGCCCCCCATTTCTCTAGAAAGGAAACTGGATTATAACTTGAGGCAACCAGATGTAGAGGAAGAGATAGAAGATTCCAATCCAGGCAGACAGTGATGAGAAGAATTCTGGGGAAATTTCTTAATGGAAATTTTAGTTCTTCTAGTGGCAAAAAGATATAGCCTCCTAAGTTCTCCCCAAATAGAAGCATGAGTTTGCATTAGGATGTTCCAGTCTCCAAGTCTTGACCCTATAACATGCTGGGGCTGAAGGTTCATTAAACTCTCAATTTTAGCAGGTACATTAAAGAACAAAAGTAATTTGGAATCACTTGGCTATTCTGGCTTTTGCAAATGTCATATGCCTTTTAACTGACTAAATGTTTGTTCATGAAATAAATTCTTTTCCCCCCCAACAGCATAAAATGAGGCATGAACTCTAATCAATGCTCAATTATTCATGTTAATGGCTGTCAGGTCTAGCATGAATCATTGAAATTGTGTAGATAATCTATATACTTCCTCATCAAGATTTCCATTAGGACTATTAAAAATAAGTAAATCAGACAGCTGAATGTTGGTTCTTTTTCCTTCCTCTGCCCAGCCCCCATGGAAGTGCTGATGACCCAAAGGTTAATAAATGGAGGAGGGGGAAAAGGACAAGAAGTAGTATCCCACAAGAGATAAGCGAAGAGTTACTGAGGGGGTACATTACCTGAGATACTACGACAACTTTTCCAGTCTCTGCATCAACAGCTTGAACAAGCCCTGATACTGTCCCATTGCCAACGGTGAGGCCCCTGACCAGACCCGTGCTGTTAACTGAAGCAATCCTCTCATCACTGATGGAGAAAATGATGTTGGATTGAGGTTGGGGACCTCCCTCCGAAGTGATCTGAAGTTGTGGGAAAGAGCAGTGATTATCAGCAGCATGTCCTCAAGTCTTGCTCTGCTCTAGTTAATACTTATATAAATTTCCATTTTGTGGATGTGACAGATTTATTCTAGACAGCAACTCATCCTCACAGAGCTGACACTTATTTTGCTGAAAAGTATGTTGACTGAATCCAATTTAAGCCTCCACTCTGACAACATGTTGTAACAGAAAGGTGGCCAAGTGTGGACATGTCTGAGGGCTGGAAAATCTGGGGACAAGGAAAATAGACCTCCACAGAGGGCATGCATACAATCCAATCTATGGTTCTCCACAGAGCCCCTCACAGAAAGACAAGGGGCAAGAGGAGTGTCAGGGAGTGGTATTCACTGACTGCCGTGTCATAACTGTGGTAGGACCACCCTAAAGCCAACAAAAGAAAACCGACTCTTACCTGCATCATTGCACCAATGATCAAAGTCACTTTTCTTGGTATCAGTCTGAAGGGAGGAAAGACCTAACAATGGAGAAAAAAATGAAAGTGGGTGGCCTTATATTCTTGTCTCAAACAATTTTAGCTAAAGTCCTCAGTCTGCCATTGAAAGCCCTTAAAAACAGTTTTTCAGGTACTGCTCTACAGCATTTACTGAGGAAAAAGCAATGGAGTTGGAGCCTTGGTTCTGCCATTTTCTACTCTCCATGACCTTGAGCAAGTCACATAGGGCAGTAAATGAACATCTTCATCTTTCTGGGCCTCATTGCATCATCTGCAAAGAAGGAGGGTGGGAGACTTTATGACTTCTAGGATCCCTTTTAACTTATAATTTTATGACTTAATGCACATCACTCTCCTTCACACAACCTTTGTTATAAAATCCCAAATCATCTACTAGATGTCTGCCCAACTCAGCCTCATCTGTGACTTTGCACAGGCTATCACTCAAGGCTGTGATCCACTCCTTCCTCTCTCCAACCCATGAGAAGTTCGGGCTTTCTTAAAGGCATAAGTCATGTACCAGCTCCTGCAAAGTCTTTCCTGATGCCCCCAGATGTCAGTGCCCTTCCTCTTCAAATGACCGTGTATGTGCTACTCTGTTTCCATGCTGTATCCATGCAATAGACTGGAAGCCTCTTGAGGTCAGGGACTGGATTTCATTATGCTCATGTATCCTGAGTGCCTAGAGAAGTCATGCAGGGTGGTGGATGGAAGGCCAGCCTCGGGCTCCACAAGACCTGGGTTCATGTCCTGCCTCTGACACACTGGCTCTATGACCCTGAGGAACCTCTCAGGGCACCTGAGTTAATGGGTACATATGACAGAAAAGATGCTGTTCTGCATTACACACATTTCCTCGCTTGGAGCCCCCCTCCACCCTGTCACCTCCTCACACAAACACACACTCACACGTGAATGCACGCATGTGCACACACATGTGCACGCACACACACAAAATCACAGATCTAGACCAAAATGGAGAACACAAACACCTATGCCTAATGAAGTGCCTTGTGCGTAACAGACACTTACTAAATGATGGCTGGATTGGATAGATAATTAACGATTCCCCACACACATACTCCCAAAGCAAAAGGAAGGTAATCTTTGCAAAATCACCCTGTCAGAACAGCTGTACGTTTCCAAATTACTTTCATGCTTCAAAAGAGAATAATAACAATCCTTCACATATGCATAGTTGATTATTTTTTTATTACTTTTTCTATCATTTGTCTTTACTTCTTTGTATACAGGTATTGCCCTAGGCAGGGACTGTTTCTCTTTTTTCTTCTTTATATCCCCTGGGTCCATCACCGTGCTTGGCACATTGTAGGTGCTTCAAAATCTAAGGTGAATTGATCTGAATAAATCCCTTGTGTTTGCTTGCATTATCTGGACTTCTTAGGCCCCGGCAGGACTGGAACTTGGGACAAGTATGATGCCTGTCACTGCACTGTGCTCCAACATGACTCTGCTTCAGTTGGCCCAGTGTAGTAGTGTCCCCTCTCCCCTATTCCAATGTGTGTTGATCTCATTCCCAACTCCAATGCCTTTGCCCCTGTCCTCCCAACTCCCTGGAATACATTCCCCAAATTCTCTGCAATGCAAATCCGGTCCATTCTATGGGACCCCACTGAAGACTCCTCTCACCAGTAGAGTCTCCCCAGGCTCACTATAACTTAAATTGATTTTCTCCCTTTCTTTGAATTCTTCCAGATATTTTGTCCTGATATATTGTCTTAGAATTATTCTTTATTGAGTTCATGTATGCTGGTTTTGTTTGTTTAACTATGCTATATAAGCCCTTCAGTGTCTCTCTGGTTCCTATCTTCTTTGTATTCAATCGAACAAGCATTTAACTAGGCACCTACTAATGTGAAAGGCACTGTGCTAGGTGTTCCAGATACAAATATTGAATTAAAAAAACCAACCAAACAAAAAAACCCAACATCTCTGCCCTCAAGAAAATTGAATTCGACATGAGGGAATATGACAAACTTCTAAAGAGATAAGCACAGATGTGATTATTTGAGTAGGGAAATAACGATAACAACTATGAAGTCCTGGAGAGGCTTCGGGAAGGAGCTGGCATCTCTGCTCAGGCATGGAGGAAGCTAGGGACTGTAAAAGTTAGAGGTAAGGAGGAACTACATTCCAGGCTTGAGAAAGAGTGTGTGCAAAAGCAGGGGGCTGCAAAGCTGATGTCTGTGCCCGGGAAGCACAGAGCTCACTTTGGCTGGAACACAGAGTCTGTGAAGGGGAGAAATAAGCCTATAAAAGTCGGCTGACGTGAGATTGTGAAAGACTTTAAATGCCAAGTTAAGGGACATGGACTGGAGCAGTGATTTCATTAGTAGAAGGGACTCCCTCTCCCAAGAAAGGCCAGGACCTCTTTGCAACTTCTGATCTGGGAGAGCTGTCCAGAGCACTTGGATGTCCATGACTCTCCCAGGGTCCCACAGACGGTATGTGTCGGAGGAAGCACTTGAACTCAGGTTTTCATAACTTCCAGGACAGCTCTCTATTCACTAGACCACACTACTTCTTACCAAGCAGAGGAGTTTGTAATTTGTCACAGAAGCAAAGTTTGTCATATTCCCTAACATCCTTGAACAGGGGAGAGACAAGGCCAGATACAGGCATGTTCAGAGCTTCATAAATTTGATGTTGAATGAATGGATGCTGCAGAATCTGAGGATTTACCTCTGGAAGAGACCACCCATCCAACCTCCATTTTCAATCTCCCCTTTTACAAAGGCAACTGAGACCAGGGAAGGAAAGTGACTTATACCAGGTCACACTGCTAAGTAGCAGAGCTCAGAATTTGAATTCAGATTTTCTGCCTCCAAATTGAGATCTCTTCTCATTGCACTCTGCTTCCCTCAAAGAAGCTGGTTGCCTTGCCGAAGAACAGAATACTTTGCATGAATGTTATTTATCAGGAGAAATGCATTTCATTCTACTAGGAATGCTTTTATCTGGAGGAGCTAACCAAATCAAACTTCTTGTCAGAAAAGCCCAGAGTACATCCTGCTAGCTTGAGAAGCTGTGGAAAGACCTGGTGCAGGGGAGCCAGGATGGGTTCTAGTTCCTTTCTGCCACTAATTCACAGGCTGCCCTTGGCTTACCAACATTCCCTCCTGAGGCCACAAAAGAGGGTTTGGATTAGATTCTCTCCACACGTCCTTTGGGGTGCTAACATTTTATGAATATTTCATGGTCAACTTCTGCATGACACAGAGATCTCCAGAAGATGCTACTTTATATTCCTTCTAAAGTGTACACTTAGAGGTGATTTTCTGGCTGGCATCACTAAAGCCTAGAGCACCTGCAGTGTCATGAGGACACTGTGGCACAAAGGAAACAAAGACAAAGCCTGAGACACGAAGGAGTGTGCACGTGAGCCACAGGGAGCTCTTCTTGGGTGGGAGAAGCTGCACTGTCACTTCCCTGCATCAGGGGCACTCTGTCCCAATGGTTTCAAGGGCTACAGACATTTTTAAGGGGTTGAGTTCTGCTCTGCAGAGGTTTCAAGGAAATGGGAGAAATCAGGTTTTCCTCTGAACAGCTCTGCCCTTTTCCATTTGGCAGATCCAACAGCGCCTGCCAGTCAGAAGGCTGCATGTTTCTTACTCCTCCTGGGTCCAATTTGCCTGAACTGAAAAACTGCTAGATTTGCATACAAGGTGCCTCCTGCATTTGCTTATGCTGTGGGGTTTTTTTTAATCATTTATTAAGTGCCTGTGCATTTGCTATATGTGTCACGTAGGCACACATGATAATGTACTTATCTGCACTTACTCCGCCCTCTTGGAGCTCAGTGTACTATGGAGAGACACACTGAGCAGCAGAGCATCCCTCAAACCTAATGCTCCCTCGATTGAATTTCTTTCTACTAAATCAGCCTTATTGCTTTCTGGCTCCAACTTCCTTTGGGGTCTATTAAATGCCCACATTTTACAAAATGGACATTACCATTTACAGAGAACCATGCAAATGATAAATTGAAGATCATCTGTTCATGTCATTTTCTAAGTAGTTTAAATATTTTAAAAATAATAAAAATCTTAATTCTCTTAAACCCATCCAAACGAGCCCTTGTGGATGTGACAGCATGTCAAGTGCCACTCCTTACCTCAATTTGCTGTGGAGCAGAGTTGATTTTTTGTCCGACTTTATCAGTCACAGTTGCTGTCAGACTGGTCTGCCCAATGGCTGCCCCATGGACAAGAAATGTGGCAGTATAGTCATCGAATGCTTCATCAAGGGCCCTGAAATAGAGGAGAAGGAGGAAGAAATGGGGACCATTAAAACTCCCTAAATGAATCCTGCTGAGTTTGCCTAGGTCCCACTGCTGATATCTGATAGCCAAAAGGGTTCCAATACTTCAGGTGCCCATAAGAGACTTCTTTGAGGAAAACTTACTCTAGCATGACAATCTGGGATGCTGCTCGGAGTTTCAAGTCCATGAAGGAGAAATACTTGGCCAGAAAAGGCTTCTTGGAGAAATCCAGCACTCGGACATATGCCTTCACAGTCTTCCCAATCTCTACCTGCAATATTTAATGGCTAATTATTGATGCTTCCTATAGAAGGATTGCAATTTGCAGAGAGAAGAAAGTACATGCAACAATAAAACCCAGACTTATCAAAGTGAACATGGAGTCATTTTAATATAGATTCCATGAAGATAGAGAAATCACATGGGATACATATGCACCGCCAAATGATGCATAAGTTAGGAAGAACTAAGTTTATTCACACCCCTTCTCTGACATCTTAGCTTCTGATTCTGGGCAACTTACTTCAACATTTAGTTACCAGAGTGACTCTCTCACACTAGAAAGGAATTTCCTCACCAAGAGTTTCCTATATAAAAGAAATCATAGGTCCAGCAGGAGAAAAAATAGGATGATCATCTAATGACAGTTTAGGCTATACAATGACACTTCATTAATTGATATATGACTATTTGGACAGTTTCTATAGTAATGACAGCATTAAAAAAAATCTTTGAAAGACAACCACTCTAGTCAATGTGATGACCAGCCAAGACTTCAGAGTATTGATGATGTGCCTTCCCATCTCCAGAGGCATGAGAGACTTCAGGTACAGGAGAAATGTATTTTTAGATATGGCAAATGTGTGGATGTGTTTTCGTTGGCTAGGCTTAAAGTGATGATTAAAAATATGAGAGAGATAGTTTCTGGGTAATTTAATCATTTTATTAATAGGCTGGCAGGTTATTAATAAAAGGAGGTCTATTGGCCATCTCTCTCAGACCAAAGACCCTTAAAGGTGGTGGGTTCTCAGTTCATACACCCTTCCAACTGTAGGATGTCCATCACATAACAATCAAATCTAATTGGTTAACATGATTGGAGATGAGTTATATTAAAATGAAGTGCAGGGACACATGACTTTAGATGATATCTTAGAAGGAATACCCCTCACTCAAAATAGTTTCCACCTAAGTGTGGTTTAATCTCATCAATTAAGTCCTTCAGCTAACTTGACAAAAGGATTCATCTCTACCCAAGTCTCTTTTGTAAGGTTGGGTAGGGTTTGACCCCTATGAATCTTACTTTTAAGAACTTGCCTTTGGAGTGGGGCATGGGGAGTGGGTGGGTGGGGATAAGAAGTAATAAAGAAGGGGAGATCACTGGGTCCCCCAAGATACTGGTTATTAATAATTATTTCTCAAACTAATTATTAAAAGGATTGTGTTTTTTCTTTGTTTACTTGTGGGAGGAGCTTTGGTGGGGAAAAGGGAATTAGTAATAGTAGTGGCAAAAAAAGAAAGAAAATAAGGCCAATGAGCATTTAAAAATTCACATAGGAGAACAGAAGGAAATTCAGAAAGAAACAAAGACAAGCTTTGAAAGGGACATGTTTAATATATTGTATTTTTTTAAAAAGCTGTATATAATAGATTCAAAATTTCATGTATAATTATTTTTCCATTCTAGTTTGTATATGGAAATATTTGTTTTTTTGAAGTGATTGTTTAGTTAAAACTTTTAAAAAAATTAAATTGAAACAAAAGATTCTATCAGTTTGAAATGTGTAAAAATTATTTCAAACTGCTCTGCCACCATTTAGTGACCTGCAGGCTCAATAGGAGTCAAGAGGATGAGAGACAGATGAAAAGCTAAGGCTGCATCAACAAGAGCAGAGTGTTCAGAACCAGGAAGTATTTTCATTTCTTCCTCTGCCCTGACCAAACAACATTTGAAGGATACATTCAGTTAATCCTAGGTTTTACATTTTAGAAGGGAAATTGATGAGCTACAATTAATTCTGAAGAAAGTATCAAGGATGGTACTGGAATTCAAAACCATATTATAGGAAGAAGAATGGAAGGAACTGGAAATTATTAGATTGGGGAAGAGAAGATTTGGGGGTAGAGGGTAGGAGGCTGGCTCAATCATTAGAAAAAAAATCTGATGGGAAGGAGGAGGAGGAGGAGGAAAAAGAGAAGAAGAAGGAGGAGAAGGAGAAGAAGCCTATAGTTTCAGAGGGAAAAGCTAGGGATAATGGGAGGAAGTTACAGAGTAGAAGATAGTGGCACAAAATGAAGAATTTTCTAACATTTAGTGCTTTCCCAAAATGGGATGGGCTATCTCAGTAGGTAGTAAGATTTCCATCACTGGAGACTTTTAAGTAGGGATTAGATGACCACTACTTATAGAAAGAATATATGAAAAGATAACTAAGACTAGCAGATGAGTGATCCATACAAAATGAGGATTTGGAAGATGGGAACCTTAAGAAGTGCCACCTGAGGATTTTAAATCGAGGACAGGAATGGTAGCTACCATTACATGTGTGCCTTAGAGTTCATGGGAATGTATTTTAAGAAATTCAAGTACAGGGTAAGTAAAATCCCATGGCCCCAGACTCTAAAAGGGAAGAAGGCTCAAAAGGAATAGGCAGATCCTAGAATTTATCATGTTATAACCACATATGATTCTGCTGAACAAGAAAAAAAAATGAAGTGTCTAGAGAGTTCATTGTTTCTACACAATGTGCTCAATGAACAAGCTCAGATTTTCAAAGGACTCATACAAAGATGGCAGCAATCTCAGGTAACTGAGGACACATAAAAAGAGTGGTACACATATAGACCTACAAGAATAAAGACCAGAGGGGGCAGCTAGGTGGTGCAGTGGATAAAAGCACCAGCTCTGGATTCAGGAGGACCTGAGTTCAAATCCAGCCTCAGACACTTGACACTTATTAGCTGTGTGACCCTGGGCAAGTCACTTAACCCTCATTGCCTTGTACAAAAAAAAAAAAAAAAGAATAAAGACCAGAATGAGCTGAACCTTGTGATAAATGCTAAGAATGTTCAACAAAGGGACTTTTTATCCACACTAGGTGAAAAGGGAAGAACAAAGGAAGACGAAGAGTACCATTTGGGGAGGATGGTGAGATGATGATAGAGTATGGATCACAGACTCCCAGATTCAGAGCTCCAAGGGAAATTAGAGGGCACTGAGTCCAACCATTTATTTATAGATAAGGAACTGAGGCCCACAAAGGTTAAGGAACTTCTCCATAGTACAGTAAGTATTTGAGGCAGGATTTGAACCCTGGTTGTCCTGGTTGTACTATTAAGAAAGGATTGTCAGATCAGAGATCAGAACTAGAAAGGATCTCAGGGCTCATAAAATCTAACATCTTTATTTTACAGCTGAGAAAACTAAGACATAGAAGGGTTAAATGACTTGCCCACAGTAATATGATTAGTGAGTGTCAGAAGCAAGATTTGAACCTGGGCTAGTACCTTATCCACTATGCCATGCTGCCTCTCAAGAAGGTAGGGTTACTCAAAAGTAATCTTATTTTTGTCTTCTTGACCAATCAGAAGGATTTTTAGAAGGGAAAGAAAAGAACAAAAATGGCTGATAGAGAATCAAAACTCAGAATAAATGAAGAGGGGGCAAAGGGAGATAACACTAGGATTCTGTGATTAAATGACAGCACTCTATGAGTTCAGAAGATTGAGAAAGAGTAAACTTCTAGAACATGTGGGCAGAGAAGGTTTCATGGTGAAGCAATAAATGAAGCCTGAAAGGAAAATGTTTCAGGCTATGCAAGGGAACAAACTTTCTGAACAACCTACAGTTTTTGAAAAGTGTCCATTCAATTATAAACAAGATACTGTTTTTCTACATTCATTATAGCAATCACCCTAAATAATTCTACTGGGCAATTTTTTTGTTGGCCTAATTCCAGCAACTGTATGTACTTGCAGTGACAAAATTTCACTCCTCTAAAAATATTCCATAGTTCAGGGTTTGTGCTAATTCAGTCCACATTATTATGGTTTATGCTATCACCATTAAATTTTCACTGAGAACCAACAATGCACCGGGCCCAGGGGAGAATAACCAGCCAAGTTCTCAGACCAGCTGGCTTACAATTTAAATAAGCAACTGGACATAAATTCTCACTCAAGGCTAATAGGAGGGAGAACTGCAGAATTCACAGAAAAATTTCATGTCAACAGATATGAATAAATCTGATATAATACCATTTATTTGCATCAGTCAAAAGGGTGAAGCTAAAAAGAATTCCTGGATTCCACTCTCACTGCCGGGCAGTCAAACAATCTATCAAATAATTAACAAGCATTTATTAAGTGCCTGTTGTGTGCTCTGTGATGGGTGCTGAGGATACCAGCAGCCCTTTCCCTCAGAGTGCCTCCCATTCTACTGGGAAATACAATATCAATAGATAAAACATACACAAAATAAATAGGAGGAAATTTGGGGGTGGAAGGCTAGTATCTGTTTGGTTTTGGAGGGGGAAGTGGATCAAGGAAAAGCCTCATGTAGAAGATAGCCCTTATGTTAAACATTCAAGAGAACGAGGGATTCTAAGAAGTGGAAATGAGGGAGTGTATTTCAGGCAGGAGGAACAGCCTAAGCAAAGGTTTAGGAATGGAGGAATAGCAAGAAAGCCAGGTTGGTTGGATTGTAGATTGCAGGAAGGGGAGTCAGGCATAGTAATGCTGGAAAAATTGGTGGGAGCCAGGGCATAAAGGGCATTAAATGGTCCTCAAAGGAGTTTGTCTTTTATCCTAAAGTTCACTGGGAGTCACTGGACTTTACTGAGTAGGGGAATGACATTTACTTTAGGAAAAATACTAGTGGAGGATAGGTGAAGGATGGATTGGAGAGTGGAGAGACTATTTGATAGCCTATTGCAATAATCCATGTGAGAGGTGATAAAGGTGGCAGCCACATGATTAAAGAGAAGGGGATAGAAACTAGAATTGCTATGAAGGTAAAATAAACAAGATTTGACAACTGAGTGGATCTATGAAGTCAAGGATGAGAAGTCATGGATGACTCCAATTTGGAGGACTTGGGTGACTAGAAAGATAGTGGTACCTTGAACAGAAATAGGAAGTCAGAAAGTGGGGTGGGTTTGGGGGGATATCATGAGTTTAGCTTTGGAAATCTTGAATTTAAGTATTTGAAAGAGAATTCCATTTGAAATATTTAACAGGGAGTTGGAGATGCTCAACTGTGGCTCAAAAGAGAGATGAAGGCTGGTAAATAGATCGTGGATTCATCTATATTGAGACAATAATTAAACCCAGGGGAGTTGATAGGATTACTGAAATACAGTATAGAATTAGTAGAGAAAAAAAGATCTAGGGCAAATCCTTGGGTACAACTATCATTATAGGGTGTGATATGGAGTGTGATCTGGCAAAAAAAAAAAAACAACTAAGAACTGCTCAGGTAGATAAAGGGAAACCATAAGGGACCTATGTCACAAAACTGAGAGTGACAAGAGTATCCAGAATGAGAATACTACTCACCAGTGTCAAATGCTATAGAAAGGTCAAAGAGGAAAAGAATAGAAAAAAATTATTAGATTTGACAATTAAGAGATTGTTGGTAACTTTGGAGAAAGCAGTTTTGTTGAGTGATGAAGTCAGAAGCCATTCTGCAAAGGTTTGAAAAATGAGAAAAGAAATGGCAGCAATGAGAATAAACAGCATTTTCTAAACACTTGGCTGTAAAAGAAAGGGAAGATACAGGGTAATAACTTGAGAGGCTAGTAGAATCTAATGAAGGGTTTTCTAAGGATGGGAGAGGGGTATTTTTTTAAAGGCAACAAGGGAATAAAATGAGTAACACAGGAACTGAAGGTCAAAGAGAGATGGAGATGCTTAAGTGGGCAATTTGTTGAAGATGATAGGAGAGAATGTGATTAAGAGAACATGTAGAAGGAATGAAGTTGGCAAAAAGAAGGGACATGTCCTTATCAGAGACTGGCAGAAAGAAAGAGAGGGTCAGGATGACCTCAAATTGTGAAGCTTGAAAAGTATATTTTAACCTTTGTAAATGTTCACATATTAAGAGGGGTTGGTCTTGGTGAGAAGAGCTACATTTTCATAGAGTAGATGGGATTTGAAGACACAGATATGTGGAGAAGAAGATCTTCCAGTTACTAGGCTTATAATTATCCCAATTTAAATAAGAAAAAATCATACAAAGAATGATTAAAATCCCTCTTCCAAATAGAAGGAATTAATTAGATCTTAACAAAATGCTTGCTGAACTAAAATGAAAAAGCCATGGATTCAAATTTTTAAAAAGAGAATAAAAAAACAATGAAATTAAGTTCTGGCATGGCTATGGTCAAACAAGCATGCTAATTTTATACTGCTGGTGAAGCTGTGAATTGGATCAACCTTTTGCAATATGGAAATCAACCCCCCCCCTCCAAATTACAAAACTATTTATACCCAAAGATCAGTGGTCCCACTATTGGAACTATACCCAAAGGAGGTTATGAGCACAAAAAATCCCATCAATTAAAAAATATTTAGTAATGGAAAAAAAAAACCTGGAACCAAACTAGGTGTCCAATGATTGAATATTATTGTACCAAAGGTGACAAAAAATAGGAAAATTTCAAAGAAATATGGAATCACTTATATGCAATGAATTATATAGAATAAATCAGAACTAAAAAACAATATACACAGGCTACAACTATGTAACTGAAGGCAATAATAACAGCTATAAGTCTATGTCAAATACCCAGAAAAGGAGGTAAAAAAGGATTAAAAAAAAACAAGTAGAACAATATGGTTCCTATAGAATTAAAGACAAAATACATAGTTCTTGTTTGGGTTTATCAACCTGCAAATAAAAGGGGTTTGTGGAAACATGTACAGTCATTACAACCTCTCTTTTCTTAGTCATTTTGTTTATTGATTTTTCTTACTTCATTTCCTTATGTCCTTATTTATGCACTAGAATAAAGTTTGTGTTTATCAAATTGTTTGAACAAAAACTTGTTTTTTATAGAGCCAGAAGTATTTTCCCTGAGTATCTTTCCTAAAATCTCTGAGATGGTATAATATCATAAGCATCAAATCACTAACCTTGTCAACAACTCGGACATATAATTCCTGAATATCTGATACGTGGATTTCAGCCTTTGCAGGTGACGGGAATGCCAAACACAAGTCATGAATCATCACTGTTAACATTCCTGGGTATAGTGGATACACCTGAAATGCCAGAAGAAACTTTTGTTTTATGTTTTAGATGATGACACATGTATAACCTATATTAAATCACTTACAGTGTCAGGGAAGTGAGAAGGAAGGGAAAAAAATTTCAAACTCAAATTTAAAAAGAAAATTAATTGTTAAAATTGTAACTGGGAAAAATAAAACATTATTAGGAAAACCAGAAAATCTTATTTTAAAAATGCTACAAGGCTCCCAACTTCTCCAATTAATTATCTTCTCACATCTAACAAGTACTAGTGACACCTCACTTACCAGGGCTATCTTATTCACCTCAGTCTACTCAGCCAACTTTTGAAACCAATTCTGAAACTGTGTAGGAGGCAAAGCTTAACCCAGATGTTACCCTGCCCATCATTTTCCCTGAACATTCTCATCACAAGAGAATCCAAACCACATAAATGCCACATGAAAAAAGAATGCTTAGCAGGGTTAGCCCTAGACATCATCATAGATAAAATTTATAATTATAGCTAACATTTACATAGAAGCTTGGTGATGCCATATTGCACAGAGCACTGGACCTGAAGTCAGGAAGACCTGAGTTCAAATCCAGCCTCAGACATTTACTAGCTGTGTGACCCTAGGAAAGTCTCTTAAACTTTGTTTGCCTCAGTTTCCTCAATTGTAAAATGGGGCTAATAACAGCACCTACCATGCAGGATTGTTGTGAAGACCAAGGGACAATATTTGCAAAACGCTTGGCACAAAGAATTGGAAACTGAGGGGGTGTCCATTAATTGGGGAATGGCTGAACAAGTTGTGGTATATGAATGTAATGGAATCTATTGTGCTGTAAGAAATGATGAGCAGTCAGATTTCAGAAAAACCTGGATAGACTTAAGTGGACTAATGCTAAGTGAAGTGAGCAGAACCAGGAGAACATTGTACACAGTAAGAACAACATTGTGTAATGATCAACTGTGATAGACTTGGCTCTTCTCAGCAGTGCAACGACCCAAGAAAATTCCAAAGAACTTATGATGGAAAATGTTCTCCACATCCAGAAAAAAGAACTGTGGATTCTGAATACATATTGAACCATACTGTTTCTACTTTTGCTTTTTGTTTTTGTTTTTTGTTTTTTGAGGTTTTCCCCTTGTGTTCTGATTCTTCTTTCCCAATATGACTAATGCAGAAATATGTTTAATGAGATTATACATATATAACCTATATCAGATTGCTTTCTGTCTTGGGGGGGAAGGAGGGAGAAAAAATTGGAACTAAAAATCTTATGAAAATAAATTTTGAAAACTATCTTTACATGTAACTGGAAAATAATAAAATACTTTTATGATTTAAAAAATAAATCTTTAAAAACATCCAACACCGCTTGGCACAGTACCTGACACAAAATAGGCATTATATACATGCCAATTCCTTTCCTTCTTCTTTTCCTTTTATGAATTAAAAAGATATTTATGTATATATGAATACATGCATACATATATGTGTGTGTGTATCATGTTCATTTTATCCTCACAACAATGAAAAGTAGATACTTTTTATCCCTGCTCTGCATATGAGGGAACTGAGATTTAGAAAAGTTTGGTGACTTGCATAGTGTCACAGGCTGGATTTGAATTCAGTTCTTAACTCCAAATCTGATATTCTAACCAATGTGCCATGTAACTGCCTCATTAGCAGCACCAGTATCATTCATACTTGAATAGCTCTTTACATTTTACAAAGTGAAATGTTAAGTACAGTACATGTGTTATTTCATCTTCATAACAATCCTGTAAGGTAAGCAACATAAGTATTGCCACCCCCATTTTACATATGAGGAAACCTAAGCTTAGAGAGAAAACAGGGATGAAATCCAGAAAAGCAGGGCAGTAGGCTTTGATGTGAGAAATGGGGTGCAGGGCTTCCAGAAAAGATAGAGCATGGGTATTGCAGGGACTTATTGTAGATGGCTGAGAGAAAAAGTGAAGCCCCTGTGGGAATAGATTAAATTAGATTGGAAGAGATCATGTAAAAATGAGGAAGGTGGGTCCCTCTATGAAAAACCCTATGCCACCATTTCCCTGTGGGTCAGCCTCGTACTAAAGTCAGCCTATGGATCAAGCCAAGTATCTCTGGCTACACCATAAAGGCCTTCATAGCCTTTAGAGGAGTTGACCAAAGTGGAAAATATATATGCCCCACTGAAGAGGCCATTGCCTCTCTTCCTTCCCCTCTCCCCAACCCGGGGTTAGTTAATTTTTCTAGGCACCTTTCAATGTTCTCTAATTAGAAAAAATGACTCAGATTTTCTTCTATTCACACTAGAATTGCACTCCAAGAGGTCACAGAGTTGTGGCTGATGAATTCTGCAACACTCACTTACTTGATAAACTCTATTCTTACCACCTATGTGATCAGCCACCTAGGTCCATGTAGATGATTTTATGTGACTCCCTCATACCTTTGGGAAAATAGGTGTCAAGTAATCTATGACCTTAATCACTGAAGGTGCCACACCAAGTTGTGCCAACCATATATATCTTTCTTATTATGAAATGCTAATGTTGTTTAAAATTACAATTATTTTAGAGCAAAAAGAGACCTCAGCTATAATCTCATACAACCCCTTGAACATTTTATTTTATTAATATCTTGTTTTTATATCACCTTCATCTTATATATATCTTTCCTTTTCCTTGCTCAGAAGCATCAGTTATAAAGAGAAAAAAGGGAAAAAACTCATTTCAGCAGTTAATTAGTACATGAACCAAGTCTGACATCATATACATTGTTCCACAACCATAGTGCATCACCTCTGCAAAACGAAGCAGGAAGAGTATTCTCACATCTCTTCTTTGGGACCAAGCTTGGTTATTATATTGTCCGGCCAATTTTTAAAGATGTGTAAAATGATGCTCCTTGTCCAAAGTTTAAGAATGCTAAGGGTTGGAAGATTATCTAATCCAACCTCAACCTGAAGCATCAATCATTTCTATGACATTCCTGCAGAGTAGTTATGAGCCTCTACTCAATTACCCCTTAGTGATGGACAATCTTTTCCATTTTTGTATAGCTCTCATTTTGGGGAAAGTTTTCTTTATAACAAGCCAAAGTCCACCTTCTTGTAACTGCTACCCATCAGTTCTGGCTCTCCTCTCTGGGGTCAAGCTATCCTTCTTCTGTACAGTCTTTGGAAAAACTGGGTAACTACTAAGTGGCTAAGCCAACACCAGAATACAGGTCTTCTGATTCATAATCCAGCAGCTTTTCATTTCCAAGTTCTCTCACTCAAGTGGCCCCTTTGTCTTGGGGACCTTAAAAGAAGTCATTGCAGGCATCCAAAAAAAA
Organism: Dromiciops gliroides; assembly: GCF_019393635.1. Lineage (NCBI taxonomy): Eukaryota > Metazoa > Chordata > Mammalia > Microbiotheria > Microbiotheriidae > Dromiciops > Dromiciops gliroides. The sequence goes on along the minus strand of NC_057861.1, from coordinate 698,625,264 downwards.
ACAAGTGGATTAGCTGACCTCTAGATCTGTGACTTGACAAGTTAAGATTTCTTGACAGGCAAATCCCAGTGCTTTCAGCACTGTGTATGACTTCCTTTGAGACAGCTGCACATTATGCTCTGAGGCCCTCCTTTTCACCTTAAGGTCCTGACTTCAATAGCTGCCTCCTGTAACCAGACAGCTCACTGTCACTCTGGAGAAGAGATCCTCAATGGAAGGTCAGTAGGCTGAGGGAATAGCAGGAAGTGCTTTTTAAAAAATGTGCCAATAATGGAAAGATGCAGTGTCAACAGTCAATCTAAGGTATTATCAAGGCCATCTGACAAGATGAAAGTAAGTGCAGTTGACTCAATAATGCAGCCGGTGGATGATGCTTGAATCATTTCACATAATGGTTTAAAATATATGAGGAAAGGTCCCTTAGTGCATATCACAAGAAATAATGAGGTTCATGTAATGTGAGCCCTCACCACATCAACCCAATATTAAATATAGACTGAGAAGCTAGGTCCAACTATCATTAGATTTCTGAACTGTCCAAAGGAAATTCACCAGAGCCTCTTACATTTCTGAAAGAGAATTTCCTTAAAAGAATTGCAAAAGCCTCCACATCACTAATTCAGTTGGACACAGGGATGCTCATTGGAACATGCTGAAATGACACAAGATAAACAAGTGAGTTAAAATGCAGACAGGCCCATGTGGGAGAAAGATTGGAGGTGTTCATTTTCAGGGAGCAGCTATGTAAACTTTAAATGGAGACACAAAATGAAAAACACAAGGAACTGTTCCTTCTAGACAGTGCAGCAATTTCTTGGCAAAGGGATTTCAAACCATCTTTCTGCAAGCAGCAGCAAGAAGATGGGTGTTTTATGCTCATTCACCACCCCCAATTTACTGTGGAATTTTAATCTGGGGGAAAAAGTCATCATTCCGAATGAATTCCAATTTTTAAGTGTTGAAGATGCCACCTGAGAATGTCTGTGAAGACTAAGCCTGAGGGAGAATCCTGTCATCTCTTCATGGAAGATGCATGTATTATTGCTGTTTAATAATGCTACGTCCAATAGGAAAAGTGAAGTCCGGAGTTAAGGAGATGCTCTGAGATGCTGATTAAAATGAATCTAGTGAGTCACTCATTCCTGATCTAACCCCTGTGTTTCACCCCACTATTAGGGTTCTACCCGAATTATTCCAGCTCCCATTTCCCTGGTAGTGAGTAATACTTCCTACTTGCCCCTTGCTATTCAGCATTTGTAGACGAACTGTGAAGTTCCAGTTTCTTCACCTATAAAAAATTTTAAATGTCATTGAAGCAATCAGTTTGCATTTTCTATATTATTGCTGAACTCCTTCAGTGTTCTTATAAATCTTGCATGATAGCACCAGAGCTTCAGTGCAGATAAAAGTCTAGCTCTGACGTCACTACTTAGCAGTCTTCAGAAGTCTGTGGGGGATAATACCAGGCATGGCTTCTGCATTTTCTAGTCCAGTGGGCAATCTACCGCCTGGAGCTCACAGTGCTGTGTTTATATGAAAATAACCTGCAGTCAGAAAGGTCATGGTACTGGCATGAACAATAGCTCAACCAGCACCCTTAGAAATGCTGAGAAGGTTTCTCTGGGTGGGTACTAAGATTAAAGCTAAGTTATTATGCATAATTACTCAATAATTACACAATTTTCAGCTTCCAAGGCTTTTTTTCTTAATTAAAAACAAGAACATCACTAAGCTCCATTTTGGAAAGAAAACTTAGGCTTGAATCAGCTATAAATTTTTTTCAGCAAACCAACAACAGGAATAAGGATTGAGCCTGTGATTTCGTTAGTATAGGGAACTCTCAACCACTGTTGGTTGTTACCTTTTCAGAAAAAACAGAGGATTTTAAAAGTAGCCTGGTGTGCTGATTGGTTAAATGCTTCCCCAGGGTCACAGAATCAATATGGGTCTGAGGCAGGTCTCTCTCTGAATGTGAGGCCAACTCTCTATCCACTATGTCATGCTGCTTCTGACAAAATAATAATATGAATGATATTAACAATATGATCATTGATGATGGTGAAGACAACAATGACCAAGGAAGGTAACACAAGATGTCAAGTATGGCACAGTGGGAAAAGCATTGGACTGAGAATCAGAAAACCTGCATTCAGATTTTAGCTCTGCCATCAACTTGTCCTTGTGACCTTAAACTTTGCCTCACCAGACCTTAGTTTTTCCCTGAAATGGGTCCCCTTCCAGTTTAAAAGTCCTGTATTCTAAGATCCTTGTCCAGCTCTGACATTCCATCTTCTAGCATTCCTTTCTGGTTCTGACATTCTGTATTCTAAGGCAAAAGTACCAAACTCACAGTAGAGGGCCACTTTACTCCAGGAATGCCAAAACAGATTAAAATGTAATTGAGAAATGTTTACCAAAATAAATAAAAATACAATACAACATAGATGATATGAATTTGAGGTTTTCTAAGTCCATATGAAGCCTGCAGAGATCCATATCTGATTTGACACCACTGTACATCTAAGGCACTTAAGCTCTGTCATTTTCTCTTCTAAGGGTTTTGTTTGGGTGGGAGAGGGGGGTTGATTTTTTGTTTTTAATTCTATTTTATATTCTGAGGTTCCCTTCACTTATGATATTCTGTGTTCCAAAGTCCCTTTCCCATTCTGATATTCTGAGTCCTAAGGGTCCTCCTAGGTCTGACACTCTATATTATATGGTCTTTTCCCACTGTAACATTCTATGCTTTAATGTCCCTTTCCAGCTTTGATGATGTATGATTCATTTAATCTTTCTAGTCTTCCCAAAGAATCTTGGTATTTTCACTAGTTGGGAATTTCTATTACAGCAGTAAAGAATACTGAGTGACCTCTTCCATACAAGCACACAAAGATCTTTAACAATGTTTGTATAGCTTCTTTCACAGGTTCATAACGTTTGTTCTTACAGGTAAAAAAGGGCTTAGGCTAATTCTCTCTTTTTCAGATAAGGAAATTGAACCTCAGAGAAAAGCAATTTAGACAAGACCCACAATGCTAATTAAACATGCAAAGTTGAAACTTAGAACCTGGGTCTCTTGCCTCTTTATACCCATACTACATCGCTTCAGAAATCTAAAGAGATTCATAAGCCATTCCACGGGTCTTGGGGATATGCTGGTAGGAAGTAAGAGAGACATTTTCTTAGAGCTATTGAAGAGTTGTTATAGGCATTCTTGTCCTCTGTGATTAAGGGAAATGAGAACCTGCTAATTAGCTCCTGAAAATGCCAAGAAAATGTGTAAGCTACCTTCAAAAACAAACCAGGGACAGAAGAAGCTGTTAGGACTTGTGCCAGATTATCAAAACCATGTGGGAAAAAATACATTCCCTTATCTTGGGGACATGCAAAGAGCCACCTCACAGAACTTTCCATGAATCAGCTGTAATACCTCCTGGTAAAGACCTTCCTTCTTCTCATGTGGTCTTATGAATACATGGGACATAGTCATAGTCACTGGACAAAGGCAATTGGATGAAAGATTAAATATGGAGACAAAAGGGACACAGAGGTCTGGGACTGAAGCAATGTGTGACACACATTCTGCCAATGTATTTTTATCTATCATTGTATTCTTTGAAAGGGGAAAAGACCTTGGTGTATGAGAGTGGGATCTCACTGACCCATTGCCAAAAGTGCCAAATCTTTTTTGGGGGCAGGTGACAGGATGGGAGTAACTGGTACTTTGGAGTTTAAGGATAGTATATGCTCATGGGATGAATATGGCAACATGGTAGATGGAGAACCGGGATCTCAAGGAAAAAGGAACCCTGCCAGGTTCTGGTCTTACCCAAAGATGCTAAGCTTGATTGTTCCTTACTGGTCCCAGATGTGCAGGAGGAAGCCCTCTATTATCCTCACTTCTGCTTTTCTAGCCCAACCTAAGCATAGATGCCCATACTTTTATCCTATCATTACCTAAAGAGAGAGGTATTTTCAAATGATTTCACTAGTATTTATAGTACTTGTTTACTTAAAGTAAAGTAAAAGTAAACTTAAAGACTATAAATTCAGTTACAGATTATAAGAATCTTCTAGCACATGCCCCAAATCTGACCAAATGAGCTTCCAAAGCTTCTGGTGCTAATTAGTCTCTTTCCCACTTGACTAGCATCTGGCCTGATTTCCATGGAGAACCATTAGGATGACTCAGGAGAAAGGCACAAGCCTACCTACCCAAAACAATTGGGACCCAACTCCTTAGCTAATATTCCACTGCAAAACTGGGGCCCCTTAAACCCACTATGAGGGTCAGTCCTTCTGCCAGGAAGTCCTCCTTGGTAGCAATGACTGAACTTTTCATGCCAGAGGAAACTTCAGTAAACTTAAAGCACAATACACACACACACACACACACACACACACACACACACACACACACACACACAGAGTTCCTACTGACAAAAAAAGAGTCACATCTTTCACAATATGGTAGAAAGAGGTAGCTAGGTGGCACAATGGATAGAACACTAGCCTGAGTTCAAATTCAGTCCCAGACATTTACTGTCTGTGTGACCCGTGGGCAAGTCATTTAACCCTATTTGTCTCAGTTCCTCATCTGTAAAATGAGCTGGAGAAAAAAAATGACAAACCACTCCAACATTTTGCTAAGAAAACCTCAAAAGGGGTCACGGAGAGTCGGACATGACTGAAAATGACCAAACAACTGGATGACAGAAAGAGCAACAAGGCAGGAACAAGGAGGCCTTGATTCTACTCCAAGCTGTGTGACCTCTGGGAAGTCACAGAACCTCTTGGAGCTTATGTAAAATGGGAATAGTAATGCCTGCCCAGACCTATTCAGAGGGTTGGTTTGTAGGTCAAATGAGATGTAAAAGTATATGCCAAAGTAACCTGAAAAGCTAAAGTTTGATACAAATACAAGGGATTGTTATTAAAAACATACAGGATTATTTGTGTCTTTAGAAGTATTTTAAGTATACAGTTCTAAAATACTATCAGCTTGGTAGAAGCGAACTTCATCTTATGTAATGAATCCTTTATAATTAATAATAAAAATAGCTTTACATAGCACTTTAAGGTTTACAAAATACTTTACATACATAACTCATTTGATCCCCATAAAAACCCTGAGGTGTAGATGTTATTATCATTTCCACTTTACAGAAGAGGAAACTAAGGGACAGAGAGTTCAAGTGACTTGCCCAGATAGTAAGTATCTATGGTAGGATTAGAATTCAGATTTTCCTCCAAGTAAAGTAAAGTGCTTTATCGACTGTGCTACCTACCTGTCCATTCGGAGAACTGACCAAATTTACTTAAATCTGGAATATCCAGGTCAAGATTTGAGAACAAGACTCCTTACTCTTTCAACTTCTATCAGCGGCAATATGGAACAACTTTCCCACAAAGATTCCTTTAGCTTCCTCTCCTCGCCCTAATTCTTCTGCAAAGCAAGGCTGCCCGGGCAGGTCAAGACTCTGCTAGTTTTCTTCAGGAATTAACAAAGCCAAATATTTTTTCCGCAGGTACATAATCATTTCATGGTCATTCTGGAGGAAAATGGAATTTCACAAACCCTTCCTTTCCTTATGACCAGCATTCTAAATATACGAAGTCTCTGTTCTGGTAGGGTTATGATCTTATATCAAAAACCTCAATTAATCAGTGCAACTCTTTGCTGTTTTTCCCCTTCAGCCAGTTTCCAAGAATCCTGATCAAGGTCACCTGCTAGCATTACTCAACAAACACTCACTAGCCAATGTATTGAGTTTCTCATGTTGTTTAGAGAAGTTGATCAGTGTGCTCTTCTAAGACTGCTCCATCTCTCAGATCTCTCAAATATTGGACAAAATGCCAAATTCCTCAGGATCCCAGGTTTCTTCCATAGAACTAAGAGCCAAGAGTTTTATCCAGCCACCCACAGAATAACAAAGCAATTGGAAATCAACCAACCAAGAAATATCTATTGCACTCCTGTCATGGACTTATACTTGCTATTATTATTTACACTAACAATAAAGTACTTTCCTAACAATCTGAAACTTTTACTTTCTTGCTAACTATGTAGACTTCTTTTTTTTCAACTTGAGAAAGAAAAAATAAGAAACATTTTTAGTTTTCAGAATTATTCAGGATTTTTTTTTGCTTTTTCTTTTGAAGAGAAATCAGCAAAAGAAAATACATTTGTTCAGTAGGAAGAGGGGCTATGGAATGTGTTTTTAAAGCAGGAAGATAAAATACTTAGGGGCAAGCTCCCCAAGCTTCAGGCTATCCAACCCCCCAACATTTTCTTTTCAACAATGATTGTTTGTTCTAAAGAGCAGAATGAATGTTTTTCTTTGCTATGATTTATGGGTGACAGTCACAGGAGGAGCCATTAACTATCAGGATTTGGGCCAATGTTTCCCCACTGAGAAGAGAATAGGAAAACTGTGACTTCAGCCATCCATAAGACATGATTGTGGACCATACCCAAAGTAACCTTCTACATTCAGTGATATTAAAAATCAACAGAGGGAACTGAATAGCAGACCACAATTTCCTTTCTATTTTCTTTAATGTCTTTAAGTGATGGATTCCTATGTAAATGCAGAAATCACAAAATTAAGTTGCACAGGGGTAAGATAAAATTATGACTTTGAATCAGGGGAGCAGGGTTCCCAGCTCTGCTACTAACTAGCTATATGTTCTTTACAACAAACAAACAAACCCCAAACAGTCTAGGCATCTACTTTTAGACAAGTGGAAACCTGGGAGTTGGGAGACAGTCCTAGCTCTGGTACTGCATGACCTTGGGTGAGTCATTTCCCCACTGTGGCCCCACATGTCTTCATCTGTAAAATGGGAGGATGGGACTCTAACACGCCTAAGGTCCCTTCCAGCATTAGCACTGTATGACTCTAATACCCTTCTCTAAATTCATCTATGTTGCATCTATGTAGTGCAACCATCACTACAAAAGAATTAAAATAACTTTATTAGAAACTCCATCCACTTACCATAGCAATGCCTCGAGCTTCTTGGTAAGAAACTTTGACAATGTTTGTGATGCTGGTGTTGATGAAAAAGTACCCAGAGCCTTCTTTAATGAGGAGTTCAGCCTACATGAAGAAGACACAGGAGAGGATCAGGAAGAGGAGATGGGACCGTCACAGTCAGATAGCCTCACTTGTTATAAGAAGGAGGCTGGAGTTTACATTCTTTCACATGAATACAAGTAGACAGAAGAAAAAAGCTGGTTTACCTGAACGCCAGGATGGTTGTAGATGGTTATATCATGGGGTGTCACTTTCACATCTTCCACAAGAATTAGCTCAATGGTTGCCGAGATGGGCATGAGAGGTTCATACTGAAAAGGGGAAAATGACTCATGAACTGCAGAAGGAAAGAGCCAGGAAGAAAGAGCCTCTAAGTTTTAATGGGGCATGAAAACCAAGTTTGCAGAGCATACTCAGCAGCCAAAGGACAGTAATATCAACTTGACTCTCATGGACTGTAGACAGAACTGTTCCCTGGGTTGATATTTAAGGGGTCCAAATGCTATGTGGTTCAGTGGAAAGGGCGTGGCCAGAGATCTTCGGTTCAACTACCTTGGGTGAGTCATTTATTGTCCTTGGGTCTTTGCTGTTCTATCTGTAAAATGCAGAGGCTGGACTAAATGAACTCTGAGGCCCCTTCAAGCTTCAGATCAGGATTTCTTTGCCTTGATCCTTTTATTTTTTCTCTTGTGGAGTCCATATTGATGGTCTAGTAATAGCGATTCACATTTATACAGCACTTTTGGATTTACAAAGTGCTTTCTTCATGATATTCTTGTGAAGTTGTAGTGAAGTAGTGGAAATGTTATTTTCCCCATATTATAGATGAGGAAAATGAGTCCCAGAGAAGCCAAGTGACTTGGCCCAGATCACCCAGGTAGTCAGTATAAGAGCTGGAATCCAAACCCAAGGCTTTCTGGCTTCCAAGTCCAGCCTTCTGGAGCATCAAGTTGCCTTTCTACTTTATTTTTTGTTTTTGTTTTTTTTTTTTTTGTGGGGCATTGGGGGTTAAGTGACTTGCCCAGGGTCACACAGCTAGTAAATGTCAAGTGTCTGAGGCCGGATTTGAACTCAGGTACTCCTGAATCCAGGGCCGGTGCTTTATCCACTGCGCCACCTAGCTGCCCCTGTCTTTCTACTCTAATGGATGACATATTATACCCGAAAGATTATAGGTTCTTTCCTGCCTAATACACCTGAATTAAATGAATGAGAAAAAACTGCATTTATTAAAACGCTCACTATGTTCCAAGCTTTCTGCTAAGTACTGAAGATACAAATAGAAAAAGCAGACAGTCCATTGTTCTAATTGGAGCTAAAAGGAACTGTGAAGAAGCTCGAGTTGTAATTGGAGTAGATAATTCATAAAAGAAAGTCCAGCTTCAGGGCAGACAGAAAGTCCTGGAAATCTTGAAGATGCTGGGCTGGGGCAGGTGGCAAGGTCAAGAGGTCTTTAAGTTACTTAAGTAGTAATAGGAGAGTACCAGGGGACTGCTGGGCATAGAGACAGGGCAGATGGGAAGGAAGGTCTAAAGAATCTTAAGAAGCAATAGTAGGGCAGATGATAATGCCTGGGGGATCCTCCATCTCATCAGAAGGAAGGGAGTTGTTGAATTCTCTCTCATTTAAACTCTGTGAGGAGTCAAACAGCCCAGGTACCTGAGAAGGCAAAAAGGTAAGGTGCTCCCAGGAGCCGTGTTTTTCCTGCCTGATTATCCAGGTTAGATTCTGGAACTCCCTAGATCAGGGGAAGGTAAGAGAATAAAGTACTCCCGGCAGCCATGCCAAACAGGTTCTAAGATTGGCCAGGGCTGGGAGCAAGGAGGGAGAAGATAAAGAGGGAAGGCAAGGGCAACAAGGTGCTTTCCTTCCCCCACAGTGGAGGCTCTTCCCACTATGACTTTGCCTCCTTTCCAGGATTAACCTTGCCATGCATGGGGCACAGGGACAGGCAACAACAGAACTGATATTTCAGTGGCTGGGCTAGAAGTCTGACCTATGTTTGAGAGCAGATGTTATGTCTGTTGCCAACGTCTGGCATTCCCTTTTGAGTTATGATTTCTCTCTGGTTGGATTAAGAAAAGGAAAATGCAACTACAGGCTAAGTCAGCCCCATGCCTAGGACTGAAATGAAATCAGATGGCTGGCTAGTGAGGTCTGGGCTCCAGGCCTAATGCTGACCAGGCAGTAGAACCAAAAGCAAAATGTGCTATGCTCAGCCTCTCTTCTGTTTGCTGGGATGTGGAGGTTAGGGTTGGTATTAGAACAAATTCATTTTAGGCCTTCTGTAGAGAAGTGCTTCTGAGAGAGGATAGACTGGTACCTTTCAAAATAAGGCAGTCTATTGGGCTGTGGCCAAAGCATACCATTGCTACATCTCTGATGAACACTACCTCATCTTATCTTTCCTCTCTATATCCGGGCTCTCATCACCTCCCAACTACATAACACATCAGCCTACAAACTTGTCTGGTTGCCTGTCGTCTCTTTTATCCTGAACATCACCACCAAATTAATATTCCTACAACACCACTTTCACCATGTCAACAATCATTGGCCCAAAGGTAAAATCCACATTCCCTCGTCCTGGCATTCAAGATGGCCTCTGAGAATCACTAGCTCTGTTCAAGTTTCAACTTGAGTGTGAACTCTGGCCTTTTCAGATTTCTGCTCCCAGAGTGGTGCTAGCAGTCCTGCCTCCCCTCTCCCCAAAAAGTACTTTTGGTATTTACACTGGGCAAGTTCCACTTAGCTTCTCGGTGCTCTAAGCAACTCTCTCAGACTAAGTAACAGAGAAGGTACTGACTTGAATTGGTAGAGGGAGTTTCCTCCCCTGGAGAATCCTTATACCAATGATATCACAGCTCTAGTCTCTACCCCTCCATATTTTGCATCTCATCAATGGCATTCATGTTGCCTTCACCTAGGAGAATTTTAACTCTTTGCTGGGCAGAATTTTAACTCTTCTTTTCATTTTTATTTTGTATCCCCAACACCTATCACAGTGTCTAGCATATTATAGATATTTAATAAATGCTTAACTGCTTATTGAATTGAATTGAAATTAACCCACTCTGGTCTCATTTCTGTCTTCTAAGAATACCAGCCCCTCTAATGGTCTTCTTTATAAGGCCACTAGGTGGCGTAGTAGAAAAGAGTGCTGAACTGGGAGTCTCCGAGTCTTAAGTCTTAAGTTCAAATCAAACATTTCCCAGCTGCAAGATCCTGGGAAAATCCCTTTAACCTCTGTCTGACTCAGGCTCCTCATCTATAAAATGGGGATAGCGATAGCATCTACCTCCCAGGGCTGTTGTGAGGATAAAATAAAATATCTGTAAAGTACTTTGCAAACCTTAAAGCAATATATATATATACATATATATACGTGTGTATATATATATATATATATATGCAAACACACATATACATATATACATATATCCTAGCCATTATTATTATTACTATCCTTCTTTGAACTCCTAAAGCATATGTTTTTACCAACAATTTGGACATTTAGTCATAAAATGTTCTGCCTTGTGTCTCAACAGTTCGATGGTACCTGTACAACTAGGCTATCCGTGTGTGGGTTAGAGTTAGTCTTTTTCTTCTTCTGCTCCACTGCTCCCTCTGCCCACCCCCCAAAGTGGGGCAGCAGGACATGGACTGTAGCCATTCAATAATGAGTGTGTGAATGACAACATGGGCCTCCAGCTACATTCTTCCAGTAGCAATATACAGCCAGCTCCTAGTGTTTCCCTTCCCCAAATTACCCTGTACTTTTTGGGGTGTGTATTCTCTCTATATATACTTATTTCTGTATCTGTTACACACACACACACACACACACACACACACACACAGAGGAATGTAAACTTCTTGAGCACAAGAACTGGTTCATCATCACTCTACCTGGATTAACAAAAGGAAAATGCAACTACAGGCAAAGCCAGCCCACTTTTTGCCTTTGTTTCCTCATCATCAGTGTGGCAGATAGTAGATGCTTAATGACTGTTTGTTGATTGCCATTCTGGAGCCTGATAGTTTAGGGTGAGGAAAGGATCAAGCAAAGAAGGCTCCCATGGTCGAGCATGACAGGACTGAGCCAATTCTCTAACAAGATGTGTTCTGGGACAGTGTGGAATGCAAAGAGGATCTGGGTCAGGTGCATTACCAAGAAGTGCTGGGCTGGACAGCACTGCTCTGTCTGGTGACAGTGGCAAGTATTCTGTCTCTCCCCCAGGGTGGCTGTGCCAAGCACATGGTGGCTTCCTCTGGGCACAACAGTTGGCAGGGCTCCAGTCCCAGAAAGAGAACAAACTAATATGCCAGATGCTGCATAACTGGACAGGATACAAAACTGTCCCCTCAGTGTCCCCGCAAGCAAACACCCTCCAGATATAGGACTGGAACAGAGAAATGACCTAGCAACAAAGGGTTATGAGCTGGCTCCTCCAACAAGTGCTACCCCATGGGCTTAATTTACTTTCATGACATCGCTTCTTACCTCAAGAACCAATAATGGCTCCCCGTTATCTACAGGATCAGGCCCTGACTCTTCTGTTTGGCACTGAAAGCCCTCCATGATCTGAGCTAACTTTATTTCCAACTACTCCCCACATAACCCTTGTTCCAAGCTAAACTGGTCTTTTTACTCCTCCCCCTGCCCCCCCAACATCACCTTCATTCCTCTGGTCATTTCTCATATTGTTGTCCCACCCTTAGAATTCCCTTCCCCAATCTCTCTGCCTGTCCCAATCCTATGCACCATTTAGGGCCAAACTCAAGACTCACTATCGCCATAAGACTTCTCTCTGACTCACCTCTGGACAGGAAGAAGGTCATTATGGATCTAAAAAAGAGTGGCAGCTTCTTCTAACAACCGCCTTTTCCCCTCACTCTTAAACACATCCTCTTTTATATTGTTATTCATTTCAAATATTATACATCTCATCATCCCCAAAAGACTGCCATTATACTTTCAACGCAGCATGGCACAGAGGACATGGCATTGCCTTGGGAGTCAGAGGACCTGGGTTCAAATTCCACCTCCTAATGCTTACTACCATCTGTGATCTTGGACAAGTTACTTCTGGATCTCAGTTTCTCTTCTGTAAAAGGAGATGGAGGGAGATGATTAGCTAATCTCTAAGGTCCCTCCCTTTCAGCTCTAGATCTGGAAACCTATAAACTCACTATTCTGGTTTCCCTCTTGGTACGAGGCATGGTGATAATGGTAAGTTATTTAGTAAATATTTTAGAAATAATCTAAATGAGAGAGAAAGCATTCTCTTGCTTAGCAAATGCTCTGAACTTTTGAAGCTGGGAAGACAAGGGTACTAGTTAGGACCTAAAAAGAGGGCAAAAATAAATGTATGGTTCCCCTGGCCCTTTCTCCCTTCTTCGCACCCCAATATATACCCCTTCCCCCTGGGAATGTACCGGTAGCTGTATTTTGGCCACACTGAGATGAGAGCGATGGTAGCCAGCAGCTGTAGCAGAAATCGCAGTGGTTCCTGATTCATGGTAAACTGAGACAGTCTGCAAGCCTGACATAAGAGAGAGAGAGAAAGAGATAAAGAAGAAGCCCCAGGGTAACAACCCTCACCCTCATCTTAAAAATGAAATCAGTTCAATATTCTAGCTATTTATATCCAAATGATTTTTTCAGGACTACCCTAAATGAGAGAAAGAACCCTTTAGGTCAGGACACGGAACTGTGTCCCCCTTAAAAAACTGTGTCCCCCTTAAAAAACTTGCAGCCCACAGTGGATCCTTACCATGAAGCTTCTTTTGACCACTCCCATCATCCTTCATATCAGTTGCATTGGTAGACTGGGCTCAATGCTTGCCAGAGAGGGCTTGGTGGACTCCCATTTGATGTTCAGGGAACTGAAGTTGTCAAATCGACGGCCTTGTTGATCATAAGCAGCCAAGTCTAGGTCAGGGTTTCGATAATTTGAAACAGGCACCTGTGAGGAAAAAAAAATATTAAACTTTTTGCCACATTCTGTACTTGGGTCGACATGCACTGGTCCCTGCATATAGAGACTAATGCTCATGCTACCTATATCACAGGTTCAGTTGTGCTCGAACTGTTTGGTTCCAAAGGGCAAGACAAGCAGCAAGAGGCGTGAGTTGCAAAAGAGGCAAAGACAGGTGTGATAGAAAGGGAAACAATGACAAGAACAACTTCCCCCAAATTGGAGCTGTCCAAAAGTGGGCTACATTAGGAAGTAGTTGGGTATTAGAGGTCTTTGGAGAAATTTTGGATGACCACTTGTGAGGTATGTTATTGAAGGGATTCTTGTTTAAGAATGAATTGGAGGAGGCAGCTAGGTGGCGCAGTGGATAGACACTGGCCCTGGATTCAGGAGGACCTGAGTTCAAATCTGACCTCAGACACTTAACACTTACTAGCTGTGTGACCCTGGCAAGTCACTTAACCCCAATTGCCTCAAACTCCACCCCCCACAAAAAAGAATGAATTAGACTAGATGGCCTCTGAGGTCCCTTCCGATTCTGACAGTCTGTGATCATCTTATGAACCACGTCTCAGACTGTATATCAAACCCAGGATAAATTAGTCCCTGGTCACGAGAGGGACTGGGGATGGAGGTTGGAGTGGTTCAAGGTAACATTCAAATCATGGTCCAACCTTTGAGGTCTTCCTCTACATGTCCAACCCTATATCTTCACTAGTCTACTCATCTTGTTCTTCATTGTCCTACCTCCTTTCCACTGACATCCAAATTCTACCAATCCTTCAAGACACAACTAAAATCCTATTTCCTTAATGTTGTCTTCCGCAATTGCTCCAATTCCCTATCATAGAATCTCAGAGCTGAAAAGAATCTCCACGGTTATATAGTCCAAGCCATACCCAAACAAGGATCCTTTCTACAAGAGCCCTGACAAGGAATCACACAGTCATCACTTGAAGACTCCAGGAAAGGGCAAAGGCACTGCTTCCTGTGGGAGCTGATTCTACTTTCAAAACTGTACCATTGTTAAAAAGTTCTTACTATGTTGATCCTTAGCCTGACTCTCTGCAATTTACCTGATAGGGATAGCTATCTGTTTATATCCAATTATATCCTCTGGGGGCCAAGGAGAATAGCCTAATCTATTTTCCACACGAGGCCCCACAAATACTGGGAGACTACCTGTCACATCTTTCTTCTCCCAGGTTTAACTACCTGAGTTCCCTCAGTAATCCTTGTATCTCCAATTCTCTTAACACCTTGGATGTCTTCTTCGAGATGTTCTTCTGTTCATTAAGTTGCTCCCTAAAGGGCTGCCAGCAATGACCTCTTCTGCCTCTGAACTTCTGTCCTCTTTGGCCTGTTCCAAATCACTTGATCACATACTGCTCTTTACTTTTATCTAGTGATTTCATGCATGGATTTCTTGTCTTTGCCACTAGACCAAAAGCCGTTTGAGGATGGGGACTACATATCTCTTCTCACCTCTCTCCCACAGTGCCTGGCACAGTGCAGATCACATAGAAGGTGTTCTGTAAAGACATTCTGCTTCATTGATGAGCAGTGGAAAAACAATTCAGAGTGTATGTCTGACAATGACTGGTCAGTAGCATCATCTGTGGCCCTACTTATATTCCTAAAGTAATGAGAGAAAATTTATCATCTCACGTCCTTGTTGCACATGTGAGTACCATGGAAAAAGAAAATCAATGGCATTAACTTCTCTTTCTACTCACCAGGCATTGCATATTTACTCTCCTTAAGAGAGAAGAGGAACTACTTTCCAGGCAGGTCATGTCTATATCTGTTCAATTCCATATCCTTATTCTGTCCCATGCTTAAGACTACACAAGGCTAATCAGAGCCAATTTCTACTAAGAAACTCAACTGTCTAATATGATCAAGTTTCTACCATTCTAGCTTCTCACCTCACCAATTATTACTTATAAAATACTTCTTTGGTGACCTCTAGATTCAAGGAAATATAAAATTATAAGTAATGTTGCATACAGGACAGAAGAGAGAAAGAGATCTCTTTCCCGCTCCCCTCCCCCAACCCCCCCAAGGACATCTAGTGAGATTGCAAGAGCACTGCTAGAGTGGCTCAGAGTTACTGACTTAAGACTGATTTATCACATGACAATTCTTCTTCCTTGGTACATTACTGCCTGGAGATGGCGATATGACAAAATCACCACTAGCACCATCAAAGATTAGTACACTGAAATCAGACTGGTCTCTCATCTGGGTGAGAGAGCCATTCCTATAAACACAGGAGAACAGTGAGGACATGGCCACTGGTGGACAGTTTGAGGCTGTAGCAATAAAGGGAATGTTTCCACAAAGTAATCTTCTCTGAAGAGGCTCTGTAATCGCTCCTGGATGCATCACTCACCACCCACCCCCAACATATCCCCCCACCACACACACTACCCTACCCACCACCCACACCCATACATACCACCCATCATTACTTTATTTGGATTGGTCTTTGGGACACACCCCTTTTGAATGCAGGTCTGGGTAAACGTGGAGCTGAAAACACTAAACCATCTATATTTTACCTTGACTTTTTTTTTCTCACTGGGCTATTAATCCCCTAAGGGAGTCAGACTCTAAACAATCAATCCCTAGGTCTACATGGGGATAAAATCAGCTAAATCCCAGCTGGTGTTATTGTTGGTCAATATATCATGAAGGGGGATAGAGAGTGAAATGTGACTTCACCAATCCAGATGCTAGAACTGTGGGGGCCCCCTTGGAGGCTGAGAAAGGTAAATTTAGATCACATAAAAAGCTGTTCTATTTTAACCAGTAGGGAGTAAAGTGATGGCACTAGTTATGCCAAGAAATAGTACACACAGGCCAGAAAAACAATATCAATAATCATAGCTACCATTAGGCTAACCCTTCTTTAATGCAACGGTGGACAAAGACATTCATGGATAGTATCTCCTTTGATCTAAACATCTTCAAAACAGGCATAGCTGGGTGGCAGATCCATAAGTTATATAAGAGGATGCAAGGGACAGCCCTTCCTTTCCCCCCTTCCCATTCCCTCTTCCCTGATGGCCTCCTCCTTCCTTTCCTTCCTTCCCTTTCTTCTTCATTTCCTTTGGTTTTCCTCCGTCCTAGAACAGTTTACTTTATTCTTCATAGAAAACCAGTCCTGTGGTCACCACAACTTCTGCCTAGGCTCTGGCGAATAGATACTCAAACATGTCTTAACAAGATGGTTGATGAATTCCCAAATATTTGATATTTAGTGAACATAGCCTCCTTCCATAGGTCTGGAATTATGCAGCTGTAGGTTTCAGAGATGGCATCAAAGATTGTTTTAGAATAGTTGCCCAGAGTGACAGTACAGCCCCCTAGCAAAGTGTAGTCAACAATTCTGGCCATTATCAGTAAGTAGCTTCTGAAGCAATTGGAGCTGAGACAATACCATACTTCTAGGGGCCATCAGTAAACATGCCAGAACTGATCCACAATGCCCAGCCACCTTGCTGAACACTGTGTGAGGCTTACCAGTCTTGTTCCTGCAGAAGCCATGTCGCACAGGAGATGATGACCAGCTTTGGCAAAGGATGATAGCACTACAAATAGCTGTTAGCCACTTCCTTGGAACACTTGGACACCCAAGCTAACATGGCCATTATATCATGTACATGTATGTATATATGTATGGGTGTCTGGTAGAGTCATCAACAGCCTTGAACCAGATCTGAGTCTTGTTTCGGAATAGGCATGATCTGTTAGAACCTCTCTCCCCCAGTACAATCCATCCTCCACTGAGGTACCCTCAATAGAGATGGAATTGTAGACTGGATGAAACACAAGGCTGACTAAGGAGATTCACTACTGGGGGGGCAGCATAGGTGGCCCAGTGGATAAAGCACCAGCACTGATATTCAGGAGGTACCTGAGTTTCGAAATCTGGCCTCAGACACTTGACACTTACTAGCTGTGTGACCCTGGGCAAGTCACTTCACCCTCATTGCCCAGCAAAAAACAAAACAAAACAAAAAAACCAAGATATCACTACTGAGGTCACTAGAGTGACTCAGACTTGAAAATAACTAGATGGCAGTGAGAGTACTGGGAGGGGTGTGTGTGTGTGTGTGTGTTTCTGTGTATGTCTGTGCATATCTCCTTCCCTGGGTCTGGAATTATGTAGCTGTAGATTGTAGAGATGGCATCAAAGATTGTTTTAGAAAAGTGGTCCAGAGTGACAGTACAGCCCCTAGCAAAAGTGTAGTCATCAATTCCAGCCATTATCAGTAGCTTCTGGGGCATAGGAGCTGAGACAATACCAGTACTTTTAGGGGCAGGGATATTGGGAGAAAGAAGAAATAATTTTTGCTCTATAAAACACAGTCCTTTGGGAATATTCATGAAGAGGTTGAAAATGTTAGGACAAGTCCACAGAGTCAATAATGTGGGATACACATTTCTGAGCCTCAAATTTGCAGATGAAAAGTACTTAACTTAGCAGTGTTTTATAATATTGTTTTTGGCGGGGTTCAAGCATCCTGGGCAGAAAGGTCTGAGCTAATTCATATTGTTTGGTCTAATTGGATGAGACAATTGGATTTCAATTTTCTGTCCCTCATTATACTATGATCCCCCCTCTGACCCAATCAACATCTCCCTGATTGACTTGACTTTATTCCTCACTAGGTACCAATTTCTTCCATCCTCCCTTTGTCTCTCTTCCCCTTTCTTCCTCCTGAATCTGACTGAGAATCATAATTTCTAGCTGAATCAGAGCTCTGATATTTCTGCTTTCTGAAAACAAAGTCATATCCATTTTCTTGGCATCAGTTTCTCCATTCGGAAATGGAGAAGACTAGTCAAGTTCTAATTTCTTTTCCAGCTCTAACTTTCCATGATTTTATGAATACAATGGCTAGTCTCCCCACTTTATTGATTTTCCCCTTTTTGGCCATGTCCAGCTTTTGAAGCTTGGCCCACAGATACCTAACACTTATAACCCTATTTGTTGATGCTTAGAAATGAGCTTCCAGAGTCCTCAGCTCTAGGAATATGATTTGTTCCTGGGTAGACAATAATGATCTGTCAGAAATCTATAGTTCATAAACTCACACAAATTTTCAGCATTTCTATATATTACCAACAAAGTCTGGCAGAAAGAGATAGAATGAAATTCCATTTACAGTAAATGTAGACAATATAAGACAAACCCAGTAACTACATGAAAATAATTCAAAACACTTTTCACACAAATAACATCAGATCTAAACAGTTGTAAAAATATTAATTGCTCATGGCTAGGCTTAGCCAACTTAATAAAAATGGCAATTCTACCTGAATTAATTTACTTATTCAGTGCCATACCAAACAACCAAAAAAGCATTTTATAACACTATAAAAATAATAACAAAATTTATCTGGAAGAACAAAAGGTCAATAATATCAAGGGAATCAATGAAAAATATGTGAAGGAAAATGGCTTAGTCATACCAGCTTTCAAAATGTATTACAAAGTGCTAATTATCAAAACAGTTTATGAGCAAACAAGAGATAGAGAACATTTTTTGATGTAAAAATGTATAATTTTGATTATATTAAATTAAAAAGGGTTTACACAAACAAAACCAATGTAGCAAAAAGTAGAAGGAAAGCAGAAAACTGGAGAAAAATTTTTACAGCAAGTTTTTCTGAAAAAGTTTTATTTCTCAAATACATAGAGAATTAAGTCCAACTTATAAGAATATAAATCATTCTGCAATTGACAAATGGACCAATAATATGAAAAGGCATTTTCCACATGAAGAAATCAAAGCTGTCTATAATCAAGCAAGAAAATCCTCTAAATCACTATTGATTAGAAAAATACCAAATAACCAACTCGGGTATCACCTCACACCTATCAGATTGGCTAATATGACAGAAAAAGAAAATGACAAAAATTGGGAGGGATATGGGAAAATTGAGACACTAAAGCACTGTTGGTGGACAATTGTGAACTGATCCAATCATTCTGGATAGCAATTTGGAATTATGCACAAAAGGATATATAGAACTATGCATACCCTTTGACACAGCAATAGCACTAATATGTCTATAATCTCGAAGAGATTAAAACAACAAAAAGAGAAAATTATCTATATATACACAAAAATATTTATAGCAGCCCTTTTTGTGGTGCAAAGAATTGGAAATTGAGGGGATGCCCTACAATTGGGGAATAGCTGAACAAACTGTGGTATGTGATTGTGATGAAATACAATAGGTTATAAGAAATCATGAACAAGATGATTCCAGAAAGACTCATATGAACTGATGCAGAGTGAAGTGAGCAGAACCAGGAGAATATTGTATACACTAGCAGAAATATTGTAATGATGATCAAGCCTGAAAGACTTGAATGATCTAAGACAGTTCCAAAGGACTCATGATGAAAAGTGCTATCCACCTTCAGAGAAAGAAGTGATGGAGTCTGAATGCAGATCAAAGCATACTTTTTAAAACTTTATTTTTCTTGGGGGTTTTGGGAGGAGTCTGTTTTCTTTTACCACAAGACTAATATGGAAATGTTTTGCATGACTTCACATGTATAATCCAAAACAAATTGTTTGCCTTCTGAAGGAGGGAGCAGAGGAGGTAGGGAAGGGGAGAATTTAGAACTCAAAATTTAAAAATATGATTGCAAAAGTTTCTTACATCTAAAAATTAAAATACTTAAATTGAAAATAAAAAGAAATATGTGGTTCCTTCTGAGAGGGTCCTATCACCCCCATTAGTCTTGGCTCACACTTACCACTTGTTTGTTCTGTTGCATCAAAGGGCAGGACAGATCCAGCTGAGGACTAGCATAGACAGGTGTGAGGGTTAGTCTTGAAGGCGGGGCACAGATAAACTTCACTACGGCCGGCTCTGTGGCTGGGAAGGGGTTGGTGACACTGGGCTTATTTCCAACTGTAAGAGCAATGACCTGTGTGAAACCCATGAAAAGAATATCGTTGGTCAGGGAAAACAGCAGACCAGCCACAGAACAGCTGAATTCCTTTTCCTTGCCATTTCTAACTCATTCCATAAGCCCTATCAAGTCACTTAAGCATCCCATTCTGCATCTTTATTTCCCCACCTATAAAATGGGAATGATGATTCTCTGTCTATTACCTACCCCTGAGGAATATGAAGAAGACAGATAAATTAATATGGGTGAGACATTTTGAGCTTCTCATACAAAAAAAAGTCACTATAAAAATTCAAGGTTGTATTACCATATTCACAAGTTCACAGGTTTTTAATGAGAATTTAAGCAGATCTGAAAAGACAGACATAAAAAATGAAGTATAGATATAAGCTATAGCATGAATAAAAGTAGACTAAAGAGGACACCTAGGAGAGCATTAGAAAAGGCAAGGATATAGGACCTATGTGAAAGTACTTAGGTCTGCGACTATTTAGCATAGAAGTGAGAACATTTAGAAAGACATAATAATGACCTGGGAGCCATAGACCAGAGGTCATAAATTATATAACATTAGAACTAGAAGGAACATTAGAAGTCATTTAGTCCAACCTCATTTTACAGATGAGGAAAATGAGCCTCAGAAAAGTTATGTAGTTTGTCTACAGTTACAATCACAGGGCACAGGAAGGGCTGGGACTCAACTTCAAGTCTTTTGATTCCCAAGTCCAATTCATTTACCATTGTGCCTTGCTACTTCTCAGAAAATCAGTGTGCATACTTTTAAAGACTTAACTTTTCTTGGTTTTTTTTTTTTTTTGGAGGTGGTGAAGATCAGTAAACAACACTGCAAAATGTAAGATGGTAGCTTTTTGCTACTTATTCAGTAGCTAAATTCTTGGAGGAGAAAACCATTTCATGGGTAGATCTAATTTGTTACCTTCAGGTATGACATTTTATGTCCTAAGGACAATTCTAGCTCTGACATTCTATATTCTAAAGCCCTTTCCAACTATGACATTCCATATTCTATTAATCTTGTGGGTGGTTGTCTCTGCTGATTGTCACTCAGTCTGAATTCCTTTGTAAGATCCCTTCCAACTGGACAGTTGTATGCATTTTTCTGGGCTATTTGGAGAGAGGGTATACGCAGTGAGGAAATTTTGGAGCACAAAACACTACCCAGGGCAGGAAGGCCTAGATGGGGTACCTGGGAAGTCTGCTTGTTGTTTGTCCTTTGTTCTCAAAGAGGACCATGACATCGGGGTGATGTCATGACTTGCCATGAACTGAATCTAAGTGAGGAAGGGCCTTGCAAAGTCACCAGCCTCACTTCTCCAGAGCCATCTGGGTTCAATAACAAGATATACATCAGGACGACTGGAGATGGGCCCAGATACAGTGGGAGACTTTGGCCTTTTTAAGCTAAGGTCTTTCCCAGGTCTCAGTTTGTCTGAGTCAACACCCATTCAGAGATTAAGGCTAGTTAAGAAATAAGGCAAAGAATAGCCTCTTTTACCTAGTTTAAAAACCATCAATCTGGGACAGGAAAGCCCTCAGGTTTTCTGGCCAAAACAGAAAAGATCACTATTTACACTCACTCTGAGCCATCAAGGGCCCAAACAATGACCCAAAGAGGCTTTCGTGGGTGTCTCCAAGGGTGAGGGTCACAGACAAACTGCCAATGTCCCAATACTGCCAGGCTATCCCTGATTCGTTGGTACCCTCCTCAAGATTCCTGGGTACTGTTCTGGGGGACACCCTTGACTGCTGACCCTGCTGCTTACCTGTTCTCCCAAGGATTTACAGGTCACTCGGATCCAATGCTGCAAGTAGTTCCGGGATGCAGGGGGACCAAACAGGGATAGACCGATGCTCTCAGTGTCTTCTGAGGTGATGTTTCGGAAGAATTTAGAAGGCTCTAGGACCCAGGGCTTAGGGCCCCCTTCAAATAACATCTCTTTGGAAGAACCCAGTGTCACCAAAGCCACAGAAGAGGGATCAATAGTCTGAAAAGGAAATAAGTGATAAGACATGTTTTCCATGGAGAAGGCAGGGAGGTATAGAGGCAAGAGTGAATGGAGAAGAGTTAGGTAATCTGGGTGCAAGTCCTAGCTTATCCATGCATTAGCTATAGGTATTTGGGCAAGTCATCTTTTCTGTGCCTCAGTTTCTTCATCTACAAAATAGGGGTAACACAACCATTCTACTTATGTGCTGGAATCTTATAAAGATCACAGGATCTAGAACAGGAGGGACCATAATGTAACCCCAGAATTTTATGGATGAAGAAAGTAAAGCCTGGAGATGGAGAATGTTTGGTCACACAGGTAGAAAGTGAACAGAATGAGGATTGAAAGCAGGACCTTTGACTCTAAATCCAATCTTTCTTTCACTGCATCCCACTGTCATAATGATTTGAAAGCACTCTGAAAATCACAAGGCGCTACACTGACCTAAACACGTCCAAAACTGAACTCATTATCCTTCCTCCCAAACTCTCCACTTTTCCTAAGTTCCCTATGACTGTCGAAGGTGCCACCATCCTCCCAGACACCCAGAATCAAGATTGACTCCTCACTCTCAACCCCAATGCCCAATCTGTTGCCAAGTCCTATTGATTATATTTTTTGTAATATATCTCTTAGACTATTGCAATAGTGTAATGGTTGGTCTCCCTGCCTTAACTCTCTTCTCAATACAATCTGTCCTCTATTCAGTTGTCAAATTGATTATCCTAAAGAACAGATTTTATCATCTCTGCCACCTCCAGGATCAAATATAAAATCTTGGGTTTGGCATTTAAAACCCTTCAAAACCTAGCCCCACTCCTACCTTTCCAGACTTCTTTTAACTTACTTTATGTCCTCCTCTGTCCTCCTCTCTGTCTCCCTATGACATCCAGTGACGCTGACCTCTTTGTTATTCTTTGAATTACATATTCCATCTCCTGGCTCAAGGCATTTTCACTGGTCATTTCCCATTCATGGAATGATCTCCCTGCTCATCACAATCTCCTGGCTTTCTTGACTTCCTTCAAATCCCAATTAAAATCCCATCTGTTACAAGAAGCCTTTCCTGATTCTCCGAGTTCAAATCTGGCCTCAGACAATTACTACCTAGGTAATCCTGGACAAGTCATTTAACCTCTACCCTCCTCAGTTTCCCCAACTGTAAAATGGGGATCAGAATATCGTCTACCTTGTGAGGATCAAATGAAATGTTTATATAGTGTATGGCTTAATAAAGACTTATTCCACTGTCTTTCCTTTCTCTTGATGCTAATGCTGTCAATCTGTTGAGTATCTCCAAACTGTCCTGTGTGTATGTGTACATATACATATATATATGTATATATATATGCACATATGTACATACATGTATATTTACATATATACATATACATATAGAGAGAGAGAGAAAGCAAGTGAGAGTGAGACAGTGAGAGAAAGAGAGAGAGCAAGAGCGAGAGAGAGAGAACGAGAGCAAGAGTGAGAGAGCAAGAGAGAGTGAGAGAGGGAGAGAGTGAGAGTGAGAGAGAGAAAACAAGAGAGAGCTAGAGAAAAAGAGAGAGTGAGAGAGAGAGAGAGAGAGAGAGAGAGAGAGAGAGAGAGAGCAAGCGAGAGAGTAAGGGAAGGGAGAGAGCCAGAGAATGAGAGAGAAAGAGAGAAAATGCGCTTGCCTGTACTGATTGTGTCTTCCATTGGACTGTGAGTTCTTTGAGGGTAGGGATTGCCTTCTGCCCTTTTTCTGTATCCCCAGAGCTTAGCCTGGCACATAGTAGATGCTTAATAAATGCTTGTTGACATGACTGACCTAAGGGTTTATTATTAAAGATGCTACAAAATTTAATAGTGTTGGGCTTTTGAGTCAAGAATAACTGAATTTAAACCCACCTCTAGCCCTTACAAGCTGTGTAATCCTGCATCTCTGAACATCACTTATCCTCAAGGCAACTTTCTAAAACTACAGTTGACAGATGAGTTGCAATCTGTATTGCTAGAGGGAGTTTCCTCACCAACTAAATGTAAAATGTTCTTGACATACATAGATGTGTACATATTGCCTTCTCCAACTGACTATAAGCTTCTTAAGGGTAAAGACTTTCATTATTTTTTTCTATGAATCCCTAGCACCCACCAGTGCATGGCCTATAGTGTTATAGGTGCTTGATAAATGCTTGTTGGTTGATATTGACATGTTATTGATCACAGTAGGTATAGAGAAGGCACTGAGCTAGGGTAGGGGATAAATGGCCCCCAAACCAGAGAACATTAGGTCTTATAGATGTACATATCAGGAGAGAGTAAGTATTAGAAATCTGCATATGATACACACCAAACCATCACATGTAGGGAGGATACATATCTCCCTGCCAGCCAACAGTGAGAAGCTACTACTTGGTGGGCAATGACAGGATGGGATGGTGGGAAGCTCTCAAAATGGGACACTGGGAAATCTCATAAGTGCTTCCTTTTGGTATTGTGTAGCTAGAGTACTTGCAAGGGGGTAAAGCAGCATGCTGTCTTGAACAAATTTTTGTCCTAGGTAGTTCTAGGAAGAGATTCTATTCATGAAAAAGGCAATGCAGGCCTTCTTTGTCCCAAGACTCTTGTGCATGAGCTACAGCCCTTCCAACAACTCTGTGAGAAAGGTAAAAACATCTACCTCTCAGAGGTACTGTGTGGAGGAAATAAGATATTTGTAAAGTGTTTTGCAAATCTCGAAGCACTATTTAAATGCTAGTTATTACAATTTTGTTGTGGTCATTATTTTTATAACAGCTAACACTATCTCCACATATGTATAGAAACTAAGACTCATGGAGGTTACTTGGCCAAAGTTACACAAGTCAGACAGTGGCTGAAATACGATGAAAGCTCGGGTCTCTTGATTACCATTGCAGTGACTTTAGCCAAGCATACACCAAAGGGCTCCTATAAATAATGAGTTCCCTTCCTTCATCCAAGTGTTTGCTTATACATCAATAGTTACCTGGCTGTGAGCCCAAGAGGACCAAGAAAGAGAGCTAAAAAAAATTTCTTGTGATGGTATGGTGTTTTACAATTCACAGAGTACTTTCAAATTAATGCTTTCATCTGACCTTCACCACAACCATGTACACTAGCTAAAAGGTTAGGAATGCTGCCTCTAATGCAGTAGAATGATACACTAATTAGTCAAATGAATTGGGTTCTAGTCCTACTTCTGCCACTAATTTACTTCTTCTCTCTTTGCCTCATTTTCTTTTCCTACAAAGTTTGAGCTAAATGATCTGCAAGGTGGCTTTATGAGCTACAATTCTGTTTGTGTTTCAAAAAACACAATATTACAGATTATAATATTAAGTTATGGGGCTCAGAGGTTGTGGGATCATAGATTTCGAGTTGGAAGAGCCATAGAGATCATCCACTTTTCCAAGGTCACCTAGGGATTGAGTAACACAACTAGGAAATGGAATCTAAGTATCCTGAGTACATATTCACCTGAAGACTCTGTGAGAGCTTTTAAACTAGACCTGCCACACTGTTATTTTTTAAGTTTTTAAATAATGTATTATGCACTTAATTTTCAGCAGAACCAAATAAACACAATTTATACTTTTTTTGCACCTAAAATGAATTTCTACATACAATATGTCCATAACAGCTTGTTTTCTACACCCTCCGTATCTCTTGCTTTCTCTGTTTACTTCATTGTTTTCTGAAATAGTGTAATTTTCAGCCTCGGAACAAACACCTAAAAAGCTGGGACTTGTGTGGGTGGTGCTATGAGTGCTGGGTACTGGGAAAGCCATTAAGAAAGGATGTACTCCCCTGAGGGAGAGTGACTGAAGGACAAGTAGCTGAAAAAGAAGTCATTTTAAAGTTTGATTTCTTCTTTCCCCTTCCCCAGCTAGGTAGGTGCAGGACAGATGTTCATTCTAATGACTCTCTAATTTAAGAACCTCTAACATAATCTCATAACCATGCCCATTCAATCAGTGATAACAGAAGCCAACAGCTGAAAGGGCCCTCAGAGACAATCTTAATCTAGCCCATGCTTTCAAAAGATCCCTTCTGCCACATACCCTATAAGCAGTCAGCTTCTGTGTGAATATCTGCATGATGGGGATCCCCAAACCTTTGCAGGTGACATTTCTACTTTTGGACAGCTCTCTTTAATAAGTTTTGCTGCTGTCAAGCCTAAAACTCCCTCTGTAACTTTCATTCATCAGCCCGAGTTTTGCCCTCATGGATTTCCTGGCCTTCTTCAAGATTCAGCTTAAATCCAGTCTTTTACAAGAGGCCTTTTCTCATTCTCCTCCCTCCCCACCGCAGATGCCTACCTTCCTTCTGAGACTACCTCCATGTATACTGTACATATCTAGTTGGCACATAGTTATCTGCATGTTGTTTCCCCCATTAGGATGGGAGCACCCTGAGGGCAGGGACCATGTGTTTTGTCTTGTTTTTGGCCACATAGTAAGTGCTTAATAAATGCACGTTAACTGACTGACATTTGTTTTATTGAACAGCAGCAGATTCCATACCAAAAAAAAAAGAGTTGTGCTGAAGTTAACCTTTGCATGCTCAATGAAAACAAAAGTTCTATTGATTAAATTATTAGTGTAAACAAGACCCCAGGGAGAATGTTTAACCTTCCTAAGACAAAAAAATTATTTCAATTTCAACATTGAAACGAATTTTATTTTCAGTTCAATTTCAGCACTCTTGAAACCAATTTAGCAGCATCCATCTGCAGATAACCAATGGGACTGTGTTTATAAAGTAATAAGGCTTTTAAAAAACAATACCCTAACTTATAGAAACTGTGTATACATCACCTTGGGAAGCTACACACTTAATCAATGACTCTGTTGCTGTTCAAAGCATCTTCCATGGGAACTGTTTTCAGGACTCATTTAGAAGTAACACCAAAAATATCAGTTTTAATACATTCTGATTACAATTCATTTTTTAAAAAAACAAAATTCCAGCATTGTAACTAGCTGATCTTACACACAAGACAAGAGAACCATGGCATCCCTGGAAGAAGAGATGCATATCTTAGATATTTTTCTGTTGCATTCAGCTTTGCCCACCTGAAAAAAGTTTCTCACTTGTCCTACCCTTATTTCAGCACAGCCAAATTCCTATCACTCCATGGGATCATCCATCTTATTCATAGGACTTGACTCTGAATATGTTTAGACTGATTCCCAAAATCTCATCTACTACATCAAAGAATGAAGACTTAAAGAGATTTGAAGGGAAGCTCTGAAATCAATTCCCAAAGAGAAATATTCTGAGCCACATGAAGGCTTATTGGAATAAGTGGATATCATACCACAGGGGACTACTCTGAAAGGGAACAACATTTATTTGCATGTATAAATATTGGTCTGTTTATTTAAAAAAGGACAGTCTCATTACCTTATCTCACAGCTCATATTATTCACTGTAAACTATTCATACCCATATTCATTAAAGTCTTTTGGCTAAAGTCACTGTATATACTTTGAATGTAATAAAGCTCATTTCCTTTTTTGAAAAATATAATAATCCAGACTTTCCATGAATTTAGACTGACAGTCCCTCCAGGTATGTCGAATTTATAAGATTTTGTAAACTTTTCAATCCTCCCTAGTCCTTGGCAGCAGTCAGGCTTAATGAGGTGATGGGATGTCTGGGTGCTGCTCCCATTTGGAAAAAGTCAGATGAAAGGATTGCTCTGAGAAGTAAAGGAAGCATGCTCAGTTTGCTGGCTTCGATTTCATCAGCTGATGTCAATGGGTGAAGGTTAATGTGGTCAGTTTCAGTAATGGTCAGACTGACCTCAGCTCTCAGGCTTCTGGATAGCACTTCTCCTTAGACAAAGAGCTTGGGAATGCATCTGTGCACCCAGAAAGGAGACACTTGTCTCTGTGACCTGGGGCTGTTGTCTGTCACCCAGTCATTGGGCAGAGGATGATTTATGTCAGCCTCTTGTACAGGACAGGGTCAAGACACCAATCTATACCTGGGCTGTCATGCCTAATGCATGGAAACATCACAGAATTATAGTGTGCAGCTTACATTAATTCACTTGGGAATAGGGTGCTAGGCAGAATCCTTCAGAAGGAAATACTTGGAGGCTGAAACAAACTAACCAGAGCTATATAGGATACTATGTTGCCCCATTGCATGGTGGAGGGAACACAAGATTTGCTGTCAAAGGATCCATCCACATGTGAATCTTAGCACTGCCACCTGTCTAACTTTAAAGAAGTCACATCACCTTCTTAGGCCTCAGTTTCCTAATTTTTAAAATCAGACTGCTGAGAGCAAAATTAACTCCAATATACCATGAAGTAACAGCTGAGAACTCAAGGGGAATACAAATCCCTCCAGCAGAAAAAGATGAAAATATAATTAAAGGAGGCTTATTTTTATTGGGAATAATTGTTATTTTGGGAGGGTTTGGGACACAAGTTACAAGGGTGGCATCTGGAATATATGGGAACTCAAAGAGTGAGCTGCTTCTTGGGAAGAAGGGAAGAGTGTGTGGACTTTGTAGGATACTGGAATGAGATGAAGGGATTCCAATCTCCTTTCTTCCAATAGCAGGAAGGATCCTGGAATACTAAAGTACAATGAATCAACTCTCCTGGCATCTAACCCTGACTGTCATCATAGCGTTGGAGGAAATATAAAAGGGTATAGATAGGAATGTAGGGAAGACACAAGGAATATGAGGCACATAAGGCGGAGAGATTCACCCTAACCTGACATACACATACACTTAAACACAGACAAAACATATGTCTGTAACTCAGGTATAAAGCCAACTTTATAAGATCATAAGATCATGATTTTAGAACTAGGAGGGGCCTTAGAGGTGATCCAGTCCAATTCCCCTCCTTCCCAATTTTACAGATGAGGAAACTAGCTCAAAAGAATTAAGTGACTTGTCCAGGATCACATACAGATAGTACGTGGAAGAGACAGGTTTGGAATCCAGAGACTCTGATTCTAATTTGTGGTGTTCTTACTACCATTCGATACTACATAAAGGACTGGGCTAAATGTATTCAGTTCAGGGCATGACATGGAAGAGTATATGTATGTATGTGTGTGTGTTTGTGCTTGTTTCTAAGATGAATGAATAAACAAATCCTTTATATTAGATGAAAAGGAATTAATTCCATTGAAAAGTTTCAGTTTGGGGCAAATTAAGGTTTTACTCTAAAGAGAAATCATGGCATCATGAGATGTATACACACAGAATGGACTTTCCCAATGTAGGTAGTGCTTAAGACACTAATATCCACCTGTGTAGTGGCCCTAAGCAAACTATTTATTCTCTCTGTGCCTCAATTTCTTTATTTGTCAAAGGGAGATGATAATATCTGCCCTGCTAACCTTGTGGTGGTGCTCTAAAATGATTAATATGATAGTATTATATAAATATGATAAGTTCTTACTATATTATTACTTTTTTTCACTCTATTATTACTTTAAGCCTGGACTATTTTCTTCCAGGATGGGGACATACAGGCTTTTGCCTCAGGTATGCCTACCAATAAATTCTTCTTAAAGTGTTCCCTGCTCCGTGAAGTCTAACTTGATTCCTCTAGTTGGAAATGATCTTTCCTCCCTTGGGTTTCGCCTCTAATTTGTACTTCTATGCCCTTGTCTATTGTGTTATAGAGATACAGAGAGGAGGAGCAGGTAGAACATCAGGCTTGGAGTAAGGAAGATCTGGGTTGAAGCCCTACCTCAGATACTTACTAGAAGACCCTGTGCAAATCATAAGTTCTCTGCATGTCAGTTTATTCATCTGTGAAATGGTGTAGTATAAGCACCTACTTCATAGAGTTGTTGTGCGGATCAAATGAGATGGTATAGGTAGAGTACCTTGCAAATCTTATAGCACTACATAAATGTGAGCTCTTATATTTATCTATGTCCCTGTCATGTCATTGATACCAGACTATAAGCTCATAGAGGAAAACAATTATGTATTATTTACCTTTGTATCTCTCTCAGCACCTAGCAGGACTCAAATTAATTGTTAAGCTGGGCTCACCTTCAGAGGGAGGTAGGCGGCAATGGTGATCTTGGCACTCAGGTGAATGTGACCATGTTTGTAACTCACAAGGAGTGTGGTATACCCCTGGATTTCAGCTCGGACCCGGACACCACTGCAATAATCTGCCCCTGGCTTAAGCCTCCCTGCCAGAAAGAACACACAAGTTAAGAATATTCCTTTCATTAGCGGGTGGGTGGTGGTGGGGTGGTGGTGGTGAAGGAAACTTGTGAAGGGAAGAGGGACTCCTAAGCATTCTATGCCTGCAACACAATCAGACTTCCTTTAGAAACACTTTGCTTCTGCTACAATTTCAGCCTGTGGCTACAGAAATTAATATAGTGAAGAATGAAAAGAGAAATCCCTTAATACCAGAGGGTGGGGGAGGGTGTAGAGCAGGGCATAGATAAGAAAATGGTGGGTGATACTTATCAAGGAAAAACACAAGGAAAATGCTGTTATAAGTAGAGAGAAAGTGGACCAGCAAAATCTACTTGCTCATTTCCATAACTCTGGAGGCAGGTGTCATGGGAAAAGCGTGTGCTCAAGCTGAGCCTGGCACCAGAGATTTCAGCTGTGGTGTCTCCAAGCCTAGGATTCCATGCAAATAGTGTTCTTGGCAAGGTTCAGGGAGAGGGGCAGAGGGAAAGGAAGGAGGAGAGGGGAGTAGAGGGGTACTGAGAGGGGGGTAGAAAGGGGAGAGAGAAGGGGAAGAGAGAAAGAGACAGACAGACAGAGACAGAGAGAGAGAGACAGAGAGACAGAGACAGAGAGACTATTAGAGAAAGGAAATTCTGCTCTAGGGCCCAAGTTGAGTAATTGTAAGAGATTTAAGGAGGTCTAGAATTATATTCATTTGGGTGGGTATTTGGTTTCAAGGAAATCATCAAGAGAGTTCCTAAGACTCTGCTTTCATTAGATATGGGAACCTGAACCTGTTTGCCTGTTTTTATTAGGGGTATGACCCACAGGAATTCCTCAGTAATCTGATTTGAGCACTGGGAAATAATGATGATCATAATAATTTATGATTACAAAGTACTTCCCATATTTTACAGTCTAATTCTCATTATCCTCATTTTGCTTTGATATTTAGTCATTTCATCGATGTGAGTACTTCTTCATTCAGTGACAATACTGATGATGACAGTCCCATTGACATAGAATTTTTTAAAATGTAATTCTGTTTTTTTTAAAATGAGTGTTCATGGTAGCTCCTGGATATTGACAGTTACATAAAAAGGAGCTTTGGTGCCACATGAGGTTGAAATCTCCCACCTGCGCAAGCCGACTGATATCCACTCTGAGATATAGGCCTGATGGAGTAATCCTGCCACAACTCCTCTTTCTAAAAACCTTGGAATGTTGCACTGCCCTTATTTCAACCCAAACACACACTCACAGCATGTAGGGACCCTTCTCCCTACCTTGCTCGAACTATTAAAGACAAAGTCCCTTTGGGAGGTAGGTCTCAAGTTCATGTTATGGTGTTATTCTCTCTGCTGCCCAATAACATACTGTCTCCAATTCTAAAATAGTTACCTTCCTGGAGATATTTAAATTTAATAAATTTTGATTTCTGCTAGGCAGCTTACAAAGCACACAAAGTCATCCTCAAGGGAGAGACAGTAATATAGTTTGCTTGTGTTCCTCAGAAACGTGGTATTGTTTTTCCATGTCATTCTAAATTAAAACAGCTCTACAAGCAATCGGAAACACAAAACAGAATGCTCAATCCTTTCTTTGCTGAAGGCAGGAAGCAGGTTTGTGCTCTGTGACTTGGAAGTAGGAGATAGGAAAATGGCGGCTCTAAGTTCTTCTGCAGAAGTCTTCCCAAAAACAAGAGAATCACTTTGCACAGTTTATGACACGAGGGAAGATGTATGCTGGCTCTGGAACTGGAGGACCTAGGCTTGTGCCCCACCACTAACGCTAACTACCTGTGTGACTCTGGCAGTCACCTAAGCACCTTTAGCCTCACTTTCCTGATCTGTAAAATGCAGGAGTTAGACTATATGACCTCTGGAGTCACTTTGAACTCTAGGGCTATGACCTATTAAGTATTATTAACCATAAGCATTTGTTTTGTTTTTGTTTGGGAGGGGCAGGGCAATGAAGGATAAGTGACTTGCCCAAGGTCACACAGCTAGTAAGTGTCAAGTGTCTGAGGCCAGATTTGAACTCGGGTCCTCCTGAATCCAGGGCTGGTGCTTTATCCACTGTGCCACCTAGCTGCCCCACCATAAGTATTTGTTAAACTGAACATTACCTGAACATAACCAAGTTCCCTTAAGATTGAATTTTGGGAGGCAATATGGTATAGTAGAAGGGTACAGGGCTGGGAATAAGAGTTCTGGGATTAGGAAGGAAGGAAACAACCATTTATTAAGTACCAGACACTGTGCTAAGCACTTAACAAACATCATCTCATTTGATCCTAACAACAACCCTGAGAGGTAGGGGCTATTATTATTTCCATTTTATAGGTGAGGAAACTGAGGAAGATAGAAAGTAAGTGATATGCCCAGGGTCACACAGTTAGTACGTGTCTGAGGCTAAATTTGAACTCAGGTCTTCCTGACTCCAAGCCCAGAGCTCTAACCATTATACCACCTAGATGCCTGTAGGTCTTGACTCTGCCACTTATTTCTTTCTCCAGGTTTTGGTAGAAGGCAGAATGGTATAGTGGAAAACAAACAAACCAACCACCGAACAGAATTAGCTCTGAAGTCAGAGGATCAGAGTTCAAATCCCACCCCTGACACTTCTTGTGTAACCTAGAACAAATCACTCGATCTCCCTGGGTCCTCTCTAAAATGAGAGGATTGGACTAGATCATTTAAGGATCTTTTAACTCCAAAATTCTATGATTCTTATTTGAAGGGAAGTCTAAATCGCATTATCTGCAAGAGCTTCAGGGGAAAGGCCAAGAAAAATTATGGGATAGTGAAAATTTGAGGGAAACTGAATACACTATCACTTTGGCTATAGTGCGTACCAAGCCCATGTTCTCTGAGCCAGCTAACATTTATCAACCATCTGTAAATGTAAAGTTTATCTCAGGCAAATGGTGCAGAAACACCCTCAAAAGGATTCGGCCCTTCCCTGGGAGACGAGGGATATGCAGAAGAACTCTGATTGCCAGCTGTGTGTTGTGAGGAACTGGCCAGCTAATCTCCATGTTCCCAATCAGCTAACCCTATGACAGAGCACTTCTGGCCTTCCACTTTCAAACTAATAGCTTGCTTCTTTCAGCAAATGCAAATATTATTAAGCTCCTACTAGATGCAAGGTTTAGTGTTAGGCACTCTCAGGATAGTAAAGATAAAAAGAGAGGGGTGTGTGTGTGTGTGTGTGTGTGTACATTTATATGTTCCTTGCACTCAGCTTATAGTTTAGGAAGGGGAGAGGTAGGAGAGGGTCAGGTACACAGACTATATAAATCAAGTTATGCTAAGTGTAAAATAGAAATGAATGAGGTGTTGTGAAAATTTTGGAGAGGAAGATTCTACTTCCAGCTTAGGAGATCCTAAAAGTTTACCGGGAAAGATGGAACCAATTTCCTTGTGTTACAAGAGAAAGCTTCTTTTAGTGGGAAGTTTGGGGGTGGAAGGGGTAATAATACAGAAAATAAGAAAAGAGCATCAATGAATTTTTTCTTCAAGAACAGAAAGGAAATCCAGGAGGGCACACAAACAGAGCAGTGTTGTTACAAATGGGTTAAATATGTGATAATAATAACGTATACAAACATTCATCCTCAAAACTGGATGCCAACAGAAGCCCACAGTTTCAATATTCAATCTTCTCTCCTTTGTCTATTGAAATATTCATGCTTTTTTATATTTGTTTGAATTCATTATAAAAGAAAAAGAAATTAGTGGTACCTGAAGCAGGTAATGACAGTAAAGTCTATTACAGGCAGTGGGGAAAATATGAACAAAAGGCTGAGAGGAAGGAAGAGGCAAGAGGAGAGCTGAGGAATATGAAGTCATCTGATCTCATCAGAATGTAAACATAAAGTGATGAGAAATGAGAGACAAGGCTGAAAAGGAAAGTCTTTTGGAGCCTATATGGTAGAAGGGTGTCTGGAATGCTGCACTAAGGACTCTGGATTGTATTAAAATGACACTGGGGGAGTGTCAATCCCTGAAGGTATAGAGAGGACCCTACAGAAAGAGGTACAAGGCAAGAATAGGTTAGAAGTGTCCACCAAGCTGAGCCAGGAGCAATTGGCAGTAGGCTTGATTATTGAATCTTGGGGAATGAAATAAGAATGGGAAATGGCAAGGAGGGAACAACGGAGGATGTAACCTCTCTAGGAAACACAGAAATTCAGGGGGTCTCAAGTAGGCTCTATGGAGATGAAGTCACAATGGTACTTTTGGAAAGCTGGTTTGCTGACTTAGCATGTTGACTCCCCCATTCTACTAAGATATGCCAATGAGTCTCAGTTGGGAATTGATAGGGCGTCACTGAAAGGTTTTGATCAAGAGACAAATATGAAATACTGGAAGGATTACTCTGATAGTATTTTCAGAATGGACAGACTTGAGAGAGGAAAACCAGAGAGATTTAGTTCACTAAAAGATGCTTTCTTCATTAGAGGCTATTAGTACATCAAAGGGATTTTTTAAAAAGACAATCTTAGAAAAAAGGAGCAAACATAAGCACAATTTGTTACTTTACTAATTTCAATATACCCCATTTTGATGTGTTGAGTCCAATAGCATCTGCAACTATTAAATAGCCAGATTCCTGAGCTATAGAGGCAACAATGATACAGCCAACTCATTTGCTGATGGCTGATGGACATTAGCCAGTTGTAGAAATGTAGTCACAATAAGCATGTATTTTACTTTGCATAAATAGTTTCACGACTGAAAAGAAGGCTTCTCTATAATTCTGACATTGCTTGCAGATAGCCCTGGTGCCTGGTACACACACACACACACACACACACACACACACACACACACACACACACACACACACACACACACACACACACACACACACACTGATCTTCTAGGAAAGGTACTCTAGGGAATGGGGTACATCTGCTTCCCAGCTACTGCAAACACTTAGCCCTGCAGCCCTGGCAACATGATTGGCCCTTCAATGACTGCAGGAGTATTAACCTGTACCCCAAAGGCAAGGGTGAAACATTTTGGATGCCAACAGCTAGTTACGATGGTTGGTACCAAACAGCTGGAGATGGGCTATAGGAGGAAAAATGCCTGATTAACCAGATCACCAATTAGGACAGATGGTGGCCCCTATCTTAAACAGAAGAAGGTGGCTTCTCTGATAATGAAAACAGACCTCTCTCCCTTTTTCTGGGATAATAAGGAAGGACTAGAGAGGAACCATATCAGAAATCAGGGCTTCATTTGGGGCAGAAATGACTAACCACAAAGAACTTTGGCATTTTTGGAGAAAACCTGTTCGATTCGATCACTATGCCAGTCCATGAACATGAATTAAGCAGCACTGGCATTCCAACAGTGTTGGGCCACATAGATGTCAGAAGTAAATCAGACAAAAGATAAGGTGGCTGAGTTGTATGGCATCTATGGGTATCACCTGCTATAGTCTAGTCTATACCAATTATAGACTATATCATTTGGTATAGTCCACCATAAGCTAGTACATTTAGCTCCTTTGTGAGGACCCAACATCCAGGAATGTATTGGCAAATGTTTAACATCTGGGCTCTCTCGGGGGTGGGGGGGGGATTGTATACACAATATACTTTTAAATTTAATCTTAAGTCCAGAAAATCAAAAAGTAGAGATTACTGATTTCCCAGGTATAAATTCTCATTCTGAAGATTTAACAAAGGCTCCCACAGGGGCTTGGAGGTGGCTCCAGCACATCCCTGCCGACATCTCCAGTGGAAGTGAGTTTGAGGAAGGGGAGACAAGGAAAAGACCCTAGAGATCTTCAGCAGAAACTCTGGATCTTGAATCTAGGAACTTGGGTTTGAGTTCTAGTTAATGCATGGACAGCCTAGCTTCTCCCCAGGTATCCTCACAAGATAAAGAGAAAAATAACAAAGTCCCTGAGCAGACTGGACGTGCTGCATGGTGAACTTATGGGAGGGTATAGTCGAGACCTAGGATAAGCAGGTATGAATGGGTTGTGATTGGCATTGGTGATGGGTACTGGTGATGGGCACAGCCACATGGATTAGATCACAGATCCATATATTTGAAAAAGCATAATTTCCTCCCATCCTTCCCCATGCCCACACAATGACTATTTTGATGTTGATATCAGGAAAATGACACTGAATGAATATTCTTGCTTAGCTCTTCCAATCCCGAGGGTTCCTTGGCTTACCTGGGAGTGGCTGGAATACCCCTTGATTCTCCACATCCACCATCAGGTCAAAGTGTGAACAGTCACTCAGAGTCACCACCTCATTAACTTCCCCTGGCATGAGACCATTGATCCTCAGGGGAAGCTCCAGGGTTTGGCCCACCCGAGCTTCTACCTGGCAGGGTATGAACTCCATGCTGCTGGGCTCTATTACATATACCTGAGTAGGAGACAGAAAGCATAGAACTATAGCCTAGGTATGGGATTACCATGAGGACAACTTTTTCAAGAGCATGAAATCCACCATGAGCTCCCTTCGCTGCAACTTTCTATACTCCCCTCTTTCCTTTCAGCAATCCCAAACCCTTATGCCCATTGTCCTTATAGGGAGCCTTAGGGTGACTCCATGAACAGGTTCCCTCCCCATGAGTACTTCATTAGTGCTGAACATTTCTACCTCCTCTCCATTGGATACCAAGATGACAAGTGGATTTAAAATAATAACTCAGACACAAAATATGTTGTCTTTCTCAGTATAGTTTGAAATCATCTCTTCCATGAATAATCAAGCTGGAAGTCACCTTCTGCAAAGCAAGTATTGAATAAATTAGGGCTACTATAAAGAAGCATGGTTTAGATGAGGGTTCTAGTTCTACTCTCTCAAAAATAAGGTTTACAGGGGGCAGCTAGGTGGCGCAGTGGATAAAGCACTGGCCCTGGAGTCAGGAGGACCTGAGTTCAAATCCGGCCTCAGACACTTGACACTTACTAGCTGTGTGACTCTGGGCAAGTCACTTAACCCCCACTGCCCTGCAAAAAAAAAAAAAAAAAAAAAAAAAAAAAAAAGGTTTACAGCTTTGGCCAAGACACACTTCTCTGGGTTATACTTTCCTCACCTGTAAAGATGAAGGACTTGGACTAGGTGAGCTCCAAGGCTGGGTGGTTCACCAGATAGAGTACAAGACTTGAAGTCAGGAGGAAGTGAGTTCAAATCTAGGCTTGGATATTTCTCAGCTGTGTGGCCCTAAGCAAGTCACATAACTTCAGTTTCCTCATTTGTAAGATGGAGATAAATCATGGAACCTACTTTCCAGAGTCATTGTGAGGATGAGACAATATTTGTAAAGGACTTTTTGTTTTATTTTTTTGCAGGGCAATGAGGGTTAAGTGACTTGTCCCAGGTTTACACAACTAGTAAGTATCAAGTGACTGAGGCTGGATTTGAACTCAGGTGCTCCTGAATCCAAGGCCAATGCTCTATCCACTTCACCACCTAGCTGCCCCCTGTAAAGACTTTTAAACCATAAAGCACAATATGAATGTGAATTATTATTATTATTATTACTTTGAGCTCTGACATTCTATTACTACCTACCCCTGACACTGTTGCTATAAAAAGTGAGCTGTGATATAAAGGTTATGTAAATATGAGTTGTCATCATCATCGTCATTTACCACTATAATTAGTACTTGTAGTAATAGTAGTAGTAGCAGTAGCAGTATTGGTGGTGGTAAAGTAATAGGAATTAGTCAGTATAAAAGCATTTATCAAGTGCCTAGCATATGCCTAGCACTGTGCTAAATGCTGGGGATACAAAGAAAAGCAAAAACAGTCCCTACTTTCAAGTAGCTCACAATCTAATAGGGGAGACAACATGAAAACAGTTATGTACAAATAAAAATCTAGACAGAATAAGTTAGGGATAATCACAGAAGAAAGTACTAGCATTAAGAAGGAAAGGGGTAGGGGGGTAGCTAGGTGGTGCAGTAGATAAAGAACCGGCCCTGGATTCAGGAGTACCTGAGTTCAAATCAGGGCTCAGGCTCTTGACACTTACTAGCTGTGTGACCCTGGGCAAGTCACTTAACCCTCATTGCCCTGCAAAAAAATAAAAGAAAAAAAAAGAAGTAAGGGGTAGGAGGAAGTCAAGATGGTGGAATAGAAAAGGTATTCAGCGAGTTTTCCAATATTCTTCTCCAAACAACTTTAAAATAACATTTAAATTGAATTCTGGAATGGCAGAGCCAACAAAAGGTCTGAGTGAGACATTCTTCCAGAGAAAGCTATGACAAAATCAGAAGGCAGCTTTGGGAAACTCTCAAAGCAAGCTAATAAGGGGATGTAGAAACTAGTCAGAAAAGAGGTTATAGGTTATGCCTGGGCTAGCACTGGATAGAGAATCAGATGCTTTTTGGCAACTCTACTGCCCAGACCCACTTCTGGGTCATAGTTCAAGGGTGGAGAGGAGCGCTTTTGGTCAAAGGAGAGAGAAAGCTCTGAGGGATAATTTCACTCTGAGTCCCAAGGGGTCAGGGACCCTGAGAAACAGAATTTTTTCTGGTCCCAAGGGAGGAGGGGCCCTGAAGGGCAGTATTGATTGCAATTCCAAGGGATGTGAGACTCTTTCTGAGTAAGGACCAGAGTGCAGACCAGGAGAGAAGTGACCAAACCTCTCCCCACATCACACCATCTTGGAATTACTAAAAACTTCCAACCAACTGCCCCCCCCCAGGCAACCAGCTCTGAAAATATCAGTGAAAAAAGTCTTATACTTGTGATAGTGTGCACCTCCCTGTGCCCCAAGAAGGGAACAGAACCCAACTTTAATATGACGTTCCAAATCAAGAATTAGGGTGGAAAAAATGAGCAAAAAAAAAAAAAAACCAACCCCTGACCATTAAAAGCTACTATTATGGTGATAGGGAAGATCGAGGCAGACTCAGAAGACAATGAAGCCAAAACAGCTGCAAGCAAAACCTCAAAGGAAAAAAAAATGTGAATTGGACACAGACCAAATAAGAATTTCTAGAAGAACTAAAAAATCTTTCAAAGTCAAATGAGAATGGTAGAGGAAAAATTAAGTAAGCAAATGAAAGCAAAGGAAGACAATTATGAAAAAAAGAAAAAAGAAAACATGGTAAATTTATCAAGAATGCTGAAAGTCTTCTGTTTTATTAAATGCAAGCATTCTTGATAAAAAAGATGAGCTAAAAAGAAAATCTGCCTTTCAATATAAGACTCAATTAAGCATAGAAACATAAACATGAAAGAGAAGTCAAAAGAAACTCAATAAAGTTAAACTGCTTACATTCCTTAAAAAGAGAGAGACTAGGAAAAGCTTCTTGAAGAAGGTGGGATTTTAGCTGAGACTTAAGGGAAACTGGGGAAACCAGGAGGTTGAGATGAGGAGGAAGAGCATTTCAGGCATGAGGAACAGCCAGTGAAAATGCCCAGCATGATGAAATGGAACTGTCTGGTGTAAAAACAGCAAGAATGTCAATGTCACTGGATTAAAGAGCACAGGAGGGGTGTGGGAGGAGGGGGTAAAAAGACTGAAAGATAGGAAGGGTCAAGGTCATGGGGGACTTTAAAAAGCCCAAGCAAAGAATTTTATGACTCTCCTGTGATTATTCCCTTTTCATGTAATCTTGGTCCAGTTCAATTATACTCTTTGCTCCCAATATCACATTCTCTCTTTCTGCCCCCCCATGTCTGAATGCCCTACCTTCTCAACAATACCTGAAAATCTTTAGTTTTCTTCAAGCTGAGCTTAAATACTGTCTCCTACATGAAACTTTCCCTGATCCCCTTCACAAGCTTGTGGTTCCCTGATAAATTTACCATGTTTTCTTTTTTCTTTTTTTTTTGAATACCATATATATGTAAATAATGTGAACAACTTGAGGAAAGAGACTGTTTCCTATTATCTTTTTATATACATGCAATAGCAAAAACCTGGTACAAAGTAAGCACTTAATGACTGCTTAGTGATTGATTCATTGATTGGAACTGGAGTCAGAAGACCTGGGTTTAAATCCTATCTCTGTTATTTCCTTCCTATGTGAATTTGGATGAATCATTTCACTTTCTTGGGCCTCCGTTTCTTCATCTGTAAAATGAGTGCCTGGGACCAAATAATGTCCTCAGTTTCATCCAAGGACTTAACCCTACAACCAAGAGCTTTGACACTAATTTCTAGTCACAGGGTGGTGGTAACTCTTCATGACGTTGCATCTGCTCTGAGATGTTCACTTCTAGTATCTATATTTTGAAAATCATCTACCTAGTGGGCTGAGGAAACTGAGAAGCCAAACAGTAAGATGATTTATTTACATCCTACTTTTCACTTTCCAAAACATTTGGTCATTAGATAACAATAAGAAGTCACATTTATGTAGCACTTTCTGTTTATAACTCAGTAAAGCATCTGGGGCAGATATGATTCTATTTTAGAGATGACATAATTGAATTGCAAGGAAACTAAATGACTCAGTAGGCCATCCCAGATCACATTTGTGGCAGGCCCAGGCTTGGAGCCAGGTCTTCTGACTCTCACAGGGAGGTTCTTTCCATTATATTACACTGTCTACTATCAGAACATGACTGCTTGTATTTCTTCCCTGTCCATCCACTTGTCTTGCACATAGTAGGTGCTTAATAAGTGTCTGAATTACAAAGTGAGATCAGCAGATCAGGCTCCTTCCAAAACTTAGTCCAAACAGAGAAAATCCTATTGGATGTGCAAATTCTTATTTAGCAGCCCCGCAAATGCTCAAGCATGCAGAGCTCAACAGAACTTGACCTCCTAGTCAAGGAAGATTCTTCCTGGATTTGTTGCATAGTTTAAAAAATATTTATTTGGAATGGAGTCTTTAAATGGAAACAAGAGTGCCCAAACGGTGAAAACCTTGGGGGCCATACCCCATATTGATCTTTAGATCCTCCCCACAATATCAAATACAATACCTTGTCTATAGTAGTTGATAGGATCACAAATCATATAGACTGAGACCTGAAAAGGACATCTGTGACCATCCATATAACTTCCTCATTTTAACAGATGAAGAAATTAAAGCCCCAGAGCTTAAAAGAGTTGTGCAAGGTCATAGAGGTTATAAGCATCAGAAACCAAATATGAATCCAGGTTCTCTGACTAAAGAGGCGATGAATGCTTCGCCCATTCACATTTCTTAAATGAATGAACCCAACTAGGGCCTCCTGCCACTACCTCTTCAGTCATGACTTAAATCCATTGGCAGATCCATTCTGTTACCTCTATGTAGGTGAAGATAGGGGCAGGTCATGATGGTTTCTGCTATCTCTCTGAAGTTGTGAAAGACCTGTCACATCTCAGAAGGTCTCATGGATCTGGAGTAGAGGATTTAACCAGGGCAGCCTTTCTCTAACACTAACCCCCTCCTTCCCCCTTTCACTTAAACCAGGCTCCCCCAAATGCCATTGGAACCATTCTTTTGGTATCTGCAGTGCCTAGCACAGTGCCTGGTGCAGAGTAGGTACTCAATAAATGATTGTTGGCTGATCCTTCTTCCCAGTATCATTGACTTAGTGTGATCCAGAGTCTCCTGAATCTCCATGATCTCATTCCAATACCTTCATGTCTCCGTAATGTAAGGGATTCTGCACATCATGTGCCTGGATGACGCTGACACCAATGTCACTGCTGGTAGTCATCACACCCTTGACTGTGACTGTGGCTACCATGTGGCTTGATGAGGACCAGGTGAAGTTCCCACTCCCACCATGAGCCTATAAAGGAAGAAAAAACATTGATTCAATATGCTGACCTCTCCTTCCCTAAGGTACGGCTCACGATGTGGGGCAGATGCATCAGAGGAAGCCCTGCCAAAGTCCAGGAAGGGGTGGTTTGGAAATGGAGCACGAGCCCTACATATCAGAGGTCCCTACTGAAAGAAAAACTCTCCTCTCGGGGCAGAAATTGGCAGACCCTCGGCTAGTCATCTGTTACTATTTCAGCTGCATGCTGGTTCTGTCTTTCCCAGAATATTCTGACATAAGTGCACCACTTGGAGATGTGGCCCTACCTAGGACACCTGTGATTACTTATGCCATAGCCTCTGGGGTCAGGACTGCAAAGGGCTGGCCTACTGGAGTCACTTCTCATCACTCCAAACTCAGGCTGCTGGACACAGACCCTTGGACAGTGAAGGGTGCTGGTTCAGCTGGATAAGGGATGCTAGGGACATCAGCCTTCAAGGACTGGGAGGAGGTATAAAGGGTCAATGAAAATGAGGTGGAGTTTCTTTGCATTGTATCACTTTTATATTTTTGTCCCCCTAACAGAAAAGTAAGTCCCCCTGCATTTGGGGCCTGAAGAATGCATGGATTAGGAGTGAAGGATGGCTACCCCAAGGTTCTAGGAGCCTGAATTCTTTTTTGGGAGGTGTGTGTGGATGGGGGGGGAGGACCATATCACTGATTCATTCAGTGAAGAATGAAAAATCAGATAGGAATATGGTATAGAAACTCCTTCCCATGATGCCGATATACAGTTTGGTCCATCAAATTCCTAGTCCTAGAGCAATTGACAAGGGCACTGACAAGGTCACTTACCTTGTCTAGGATCATAAAGACAATATGTGTCACAGGTGAAACTTGGATCCAGGTCTTCTAGACTCAAAGGTCAGCTATAAAACCATGACTACCTACTTCTTTACCCTTTTTAAGGAAGGAATTGCTACATAGTGAGCTTTGTAAGGGCAGGAAACACATTTTATTTATCCCTGCATCTCCTTCAAGGACAGTGTTTTGCATAGGAAATATTCAATAAAGCTGTGAATAAATGAAGTTCCAGATGTGGGACATAGTGCGCCTCAGCCCATGGGATCTAAACCACAATATTACAGGTCATCATTCCACTTGTGGTCGGGGGGGTGGGGGGTGGGCTTTCTGAATCTTGGGTTTTGTTTTGTTTTTTAAAAGGGCCAGAGATGAATAGTTCAGAAATGAATGAGTCAGAAGAACTCATATTCTTATATTCTTTCCTTCCCAATGCCTGATTCCACTTTTGTGATAATGCTTTAAAGTGAGGAAGTCATCAAGAAGCAGGCATTGACAGGCCAAGTATCACAACATGGCAAACATGGGTGCCTTTTCCAAAAGTAGAAAACAGTCATCCAATCTCTACCCTGAAAGCCAGGCAGACAAAGAAACAGGACCGGACAGAGGGAACTGCTGGCTTACATTTCTTGCTCTGCTAAAATTTTATCTGATTATGAGAAGGGGTGTTATTGTGTCCCAGTTTCTCCTCTTCATCACAAAGATCAGCATAGCTGTTTTTGTTGGACCCAATTGTAGTTCTCCTTTTTCTTGTCTGTAGCCCCTCCCTACAAGAGATGGAACCACTCTAGAACCCACTCATCAGATCAACCAACACTTGTACTATCTGCACCCCAATTCCCTTTTTCCACATATTTAATTAAAAACTGAATCACTAAGTGTGGGGGGAGGGGGGGGGGAATCATCCAATTGTGATTTCAGGCAGGAAGGAAACTGACGCAATGGTGGAGGTCCCAGAGAAACAAGGGCTGAAAGTGAGTAGAGTCCTCAGATTCTCTAACAGTCCACACCTCCTTTCACCCAATTCAATAACAGTTGTGTTTTGTGTCAGTATTCAAGTCGGGACAGTGAAGGACAAATGGAAAGTCCAAGACCTTTGGGAATGAAAACACCGAGTTCAAAAACTTGAAAACCATGCACGGGAACTATAATCCTGACCATGTTTTATCTTCAGGATTCTAATTCAACTTTCATCCCCAAAGGATCTTCTTTATCCCTCCTGAGAGAAAACCAAGGCTGGACCTTGTCTAAGAAAGGAGATGAAGTTGTTTCCAAGAGTAGAAAGCTACAGGGGTCTAATTCAAAGTTGCCATACTATGTTGCCATCTCTGTCTTCCCCAGGTACTCTTAGAGAAAAACAAACCTTTCACAAAATGGGTGGAGGAGGGTAAGAAAACCAGTCATCTAGAGGGAAATAGCCAGAATATTTATTAGTTTAAGCCAGCAATCACTTTTTCCTGGGATAACTTCAAAAGTTCATTTCAAGTTCACTAGGGTAGGCTGAAGACAAGGTGGGATGACAATAAAGCTCCCTCTGAAAAATACCCATGACAAGCATACCTTTAGTAATTTTAGTGACATTTCCTCACTGTGATTCATCATTAATCATTTTCTGTGGTTGATGCTTTTACCTTTATTGTGTATTGATAGGCTCCTGTTTTGGGCTGCCATGGAAAAGTCAGGATGCTTGGTGAAAGGGTGATGGGAACATAAATTTCAACCTCCTGTTGATTCCGGACAGGCACTGGTAATGTGTGGACACCTCCATCCTACGATGAGAAAGCATTAGTCACCATGGCAACTATTTCATCTGCACTGTCTTTCAAATCAATAAGCTCTTTCTCAACCCACCCCCAGACCCCAGGAATAAAAGACAGAGAGGAGAGAGGGAGAGGAAGAGGAAGA
This sequence comes from Dromiciops gliroides, assembly GCF_019393635.1. NCBI lineage: Eukaryota > Metazoa > Chordata > Mammalia > Microbiotheria > Microbiotheriidae > Dromiciops > Dromiciops gliroides. The sequence goes on along the minus strand of NC_057861.1, from coordinate 698,580,645 downwards.
GGGATAGGAAGAGAGAGAGGGAGAGGGAGAGAAGACCAAAAAACTAGCACATGCCCAAATGATGCAATAAACTCTGACCTCCATTTTCCCAAGGGCAGGTTTTAAAGTGATACTGGTGAGGGCGGCTAGGTGGCACAGTGGATAAAGCACCGGCCCTGGATTCAAGAGGACCTGAGTTGAAATCTGGCCTCAGACACTTGACACTTACTAGCTGTGTGACCCTGGGCAAGTCACTTAACCCCCATTGCCCCGCAAAAAAAAAAATAATAATTTTAAATAAAGTGATATTGGTTCTATGGGGAGAAGAGGAGCTATTGGGACTTTTCCTAAAAATGGAATGCTCTCCTTCCTCATGTCTGGTTCACAGAATCCCTAGCCTCCTTTAAAGCACACTTTGGGTGCCACCTCCTACATGTGATCTTTAATGCTCTCTCTTAGGAGTTCGTTCTCTCTCTCTCTCTCTCTCAAAATTACTTTGTGCATATGTTGTACTGATTTATCTGTACATGCGCTATAACCGCCCCACATAATAAACTCTTTAAAGCTTAATTATGAGCATACATAGAGAGCACACCAACTTCTATGATCTCCTTGAAGGCAAGGGCCATTTCATTTTTACCTTTCAATTCCCTGCATTTAGGATAGCATCTTGCACACTGTAAACAATTAATACATCTGTATTCAATCAAATGGAATAATGTAAAATACAGATTGGGAGGAACTTGAAGGGAAGGAGAAAAAAGAAGAAAAGTGGTCAATCTGTGTCAAATCCATGATAATTTTATAGTCTGATGGAAACTTACAGACTAGATGATGAAATTACATGTAAGAATACATGAAAAGAAAGTTGAGAATTCCATCCTAGGAAAGAGGTTTTCCCCATTGTTCCTTATCATGAACATAGCTAGGCACAGCAGCACCATAATAGGCCAAGGGCAGAGCAGCACATTGTTCCCAAAAGCAATGGTTTCCAAGTGTCTCCATGTCTGCCTATAATCCTAGAAAGGCTTACTCTCTGGGAAAAGGAGGAAGAGCACACCAACCTTCATGATTTTCCCCAGAGACCCATTATTTCTTTCCTGTTGAGGTAATTGTTAAGGTTAAAGATGAAAGGAGATGAAGGCAAAATGTAGGGCTCATTAGGGCAGGCTTACCTGATCCACCACAGAGGTGAGGGCTGCATCAATCACTGTCTGTCCCTTTTTTATTGCCTTAACCTGATGGTATGAACCATTCTGGGATGACTTAAGCACCTCAAAATACTCCTGAGGCAATACGGTATCAATTCTGATATTCTGGAAATCAAAATAGACAGGGTTAAAAGCTTTCCACGACTGACCTATAGAAAAATGGCTAAAATACTTCCACTAAAAAAGAAAAAAAGAAACAATATCAAAGCCACAGGAAATCTACTTTCAAAAAATAAAAAATTGGCCTTTTTGATTCAAATAAATAAAAAGATGGAAAAACAAATCAAAGACACTTATTTTTCCCCTTGGATATTAACCCCAGAAAAAGGAAGTAAAATTATCGACCAGACTATATATACTACCTTGGACCTAGATAACTGGTGATTATCAAGAGATTCTAATTTAAAAATAAAAAGAAATATAGCAGGAATCATGTGGGAAATTCTCTAATTTGTCTGTCATTCCTATACAGAGAAGTTCATTAAAACTGCACAAGTTACCAAAGTCAGAAAGTTAACTTGGCACTGGCTACATAGAGACTGACAGTCCAGGAGTCTACACCTATCATTGTTTACTGAGAAAACAAAAAACAAACAAAACAAAACAAACAGATTTTCAAGCACTCCTGAAGTGCAAGGACAATAATTACACTCAAGAAGAAAAGATAACATGGCAGCCAGCAAGAGATATCTCCTTCACTCTTAGCTATTGCTCATTACCCACGGCCTTTAGCACATCCCCCTTTCCATCTACATATATAGATTAACTTCCAATGACTACTGGATTTAACTTTAGCTAATGTGTACCTCTTTCAAGTTTAAAGGCATTAGAATTAGGTTACTGTGTATAAACTCAATTCTCCATGGACCTCAATGGTGTCAGGCAACACTGTGTCTTCCTTAAGAATTTGATAAGGTAATCAGTAGGTAGAGATTCTGACACAAAATTGGCCACCAGGAAACCAGAACTCAAAAGTTGCAGGGGGAATGCTTCAATGATTGCTATATTCATGGCTTGTATGACTTCAAATTAGGTCCAGGGACATTGCAGGGAATCATTCCTTGGTATGTACTTACATCTGATAAATACACCTTGTTACTTGATTTATCATACACCTCAATGGTGATTTCATAAAATCGGCCAGTTTCAAGGACCCATCTGTCCCCAGGATGAATTGTGAAGCCTATAAAACATGGAAGGAAAGCAACTTGACCATTTAATCTACAGAACAGAAGGCTGTCTATCATTAAATGGAGAGAGTACCACTGGTTCACCATTAGAATGTGACAAAACCATTGATTTCATCTTTTTAGCCCATAGTAAAAAAAGTATGGGGGAGGGAAGAACTATGATAAATCATCCTTACTCCTTTTACTGGTTCCCATTCATCATGTATTCAAAAGATGCCTAAGCAGAACTGGAGGGATCAGCCTACAGCCAGGATTGTGGGGGCCAGTCCGTAGTCATAGAAAAAGTTAAAACTAACTAGCCAGTATTGATGTTCAAACTAATAGCTTTGTCTGCATGAGCCAGGTGTTCTAGTCAAATGAACTAAGCAGCAGATGCAATGGTACAGTTTAATGACCCATAATGAAACCAATTACACCTAAAATGTAATGAACATATTTCAAAAGCCCAGGTTGAGCTACCTCGGGTCAATCAGAATAATAATCTGACAAAATTGTATTTTTCAGAAGACCTCAATTCTCAATATTCCAAATCTTTGGCACAGCAAGGCCAAAATGGTGTCAGAGGTTGACATCACTGAAGTATCACAGCACATTTAATGTGTAACTGGTTGCAAACAGAAAGATGAAAATGGTGCATTTGTGAAATGCTACATGATAAATGTTCTGAACTTCTCTCAAATGGCACTGGGATTGGTTAGGGATGCTCTCTTCCTTCTGCTTCCTCAGCCAGAATAGGCTGAATCATCTTTACATATTTGTATATAAACACAAATATGCACACAAGCATATACAAATATACATATATGTATATATCCACATGTTTGATATACAGGATTTCTTGCCTATACACACAAAATATATTGTATATGCATATATGTATATATAAACATACACCTGCACCCATATGAGTTTGTGTATGTAAGACTGGACATTTTAAGGTCTGTTCCAGTAAATTCTGATTTTGAATTCACTGTACAGGAGTCAGGAAAGTAGTACTCACCCAAGTATCCAGGTTCCACAACATAAATGGTGCTGTTGGGTAATCTGGAAGCACCCTGCATACGAATGCCTGAAGTCTTAATTAAGGAACAAAGCCATTGGAGGAAAATAAACTTATTGGAAGGGGACTAAACTCATTTTTGTCTGATTGATTAACTGGAACTTGTGTCAGAGGCTGGATCTCTAAAGAGATAAAAAATAATTGTAAAAATATATAATTGCCTTTGGCTGTTTTCCACATTGGCAATCTGGAATAGTTATTTCCCAGAACTCTAGACAAAACAATGAATGCTTTTTGCACAAACAGAATGATTTCTTTACCAAAAACAACCACAAACTTTCAGAGAATCCCATGTGTCTGTAGAAGCTATCTTATCCCCTTATCCCCTGATGATTTTTCCCAGTAATCTATGCCACACACCACTGTGAAAGGGTTCTAAGTCCTTAAGAAGATTCTGGAGAGAGGAAATGATGTTGTCTCTTTATTTTCTACTTTTCATTTCTAGGATTTTAACTAGTGAGTCATCCGGAGAGGTGTGTGATTCGGTGATGCTATTTCAACTCTTTCTGATTTTCAGATCACTGGGAGAAAGCAGGGATATTTTTAGCCTGGCCATAGGTTCAGAGAAGAAAAACATCTCCACATCAAAAAATATTTGGGGAACTGAAGTACATCCTGAGTGTGAGTGTACACACACACACACACACACACACACAGAGTCAGAGGATATTTTTGTGTCCCAGCACCAGGTTAGTCTGCCCCTGCTGCAATGCAGTGACTGTTGATGTCGTCTGAATCAGCTTGGCAACAGGCCGCACTGGATCTCCCTCGGGGCCAAGTATGTTATTCTGGAGCTGCAGTTCATACTGATCAGAAGGCATCATTAATTCTGTACATGGGAAAGACAAAACAAGAATGAGAAAAAAAGACGTAAAACAATAACGCAGTTTCCTTGCCAAGATGTATGTATCCCGTTAACGACAGCAGATAGACTGGGAAAATGGAAAATTAAACAAAAATCTAACTGTCATGCCTTATGGGAAAAGCTGACAGTCTTGCTAAGAGATCTACAGAAAAGCACAGCCATAAGCAACCTGGGCCCTCCCTACCCCTTTAAATGAACTATAGCCTTTGAGGAAAATGTCCCAGCTGCTTAAGGAATAATGACATTAGAGTCATTTCTGTTCACTGCAGCAGGAGGTTTTTAGGGTATCAGTTGAGCCCGTTGCTATGCCTTCTTGAGAGCAGGAGCAAGGCAAGACGAATGAGCCACATCAGCCATGGTTTCTAAAAAAGCCTTGGAACAATGGTCTTCACTGGTTTGAGGGAAGTTAGGTTTGCAATTTGTAGGGAATTTACCCTGACCCCTAGAAGATACTGTGTTGACAACTAATCAACCTTGTCTTTTTTTTTTTTTTTTTTTTTGCTGTTGTTCTATCAGGTACATTTAGGAGCAACGGATAAATTATTGGGGTGAAAAACAATTGATTTCTTAAGGAAAAATTGGGATTTTTTTGGTGTAGCATTTGTGATTCAGTATCCATTTCCCTTATGAGGTAGGGGGAGGCCACAATTTCAATTCTCTTTTTTCATTTGGGGTTGAGGGGGAGTGGCCCATCAAGCCTTTAGATTTCTACCCAGTGTGATCTCCTTTCACGGAAGTCCCTTTATTCAAGTGACACGAGAGAGGCAAGTCATGATCTAGGAAAACAAGGACATTACAGCTAGAAGCATTTTCACAATTCCCAGGAACCATGACCCACATTATGGGTCCAAGGTGGCTCTGTCACCAAGTTTTTTTTTCTCCTTTTTTGTTTGTTAGCAACATGGAAAAGCAAAGCTTTGTTCCTTGTAAATTTTTTATCATATACCCAGAATACATAAGCTGCTAAAGTGTTAAAAAATCATTAAAAAAATCTAATTGTCAACTCAAGCAACATCATTTCAGTATTCTAAAAGCACCTTCAATGAGCCAGCTTCTCTCAATACCTAAAAATACTTCCAAAATATAAGCACCTTCAAAAACAGCACAAACTCTTTCTGAGCATATAATAGAAGGCAATGACTTTCTTGACAGCTGGAACTGTTCACTTTTCTCTCTATTCACACACATAATACAATGCTGGGTACATAGTAGGTGCAATTAACATTAGCTGATTGATATCTACACGCGTTAGGTGTACACACAGTTGTACACACTCACACATCAATACAGGAGAGATATTAAGGTAAATCAGAAAAGGTACCTGCCATTTGCAGAGTTTACTTTACTTGAGTGACATGAGAGAGGAGAAGCCTGATAAAGTTGCCCAGAACATTACACTGAAGGGGACTTTTCACAGTTCCCAGGAACCATGCCCTAAATTATGGGCCCAAGTCAGGTATGCAAATAACTAACACAATTTATGATATGATGTGTTGTATAGTGGAACGAGCACTGAATTAAGATTCTGAAGACTTGGGTTTGAATTCTGGCTCTTCTCTTTACTACCTGTCTGACTCTGGACAATTCTGTTCACCTTTCCGGGTCTGTTTCCTTTTCTACAAATTGAGGAGGTTGGACCGAGTGACATCTGCAATCCATTCCAGCTCTGAATCTGTGATCTTAAGATGTCCTGACAATAATGTGCATATGAGGGATTGATCCCAGAAGGCAGCCACAACCCTTTTGGGACATAGGAGGGTGAGCATTGTGCACTTCACAAGTGTCCTCAGTTAAATGAAAGCCCAATTTTAGGAAATTCTGGATTTACCACATTCAGACAATAATGAGTCTCTTCAAAAAAGGATACTTTACTTGACAAAAAAAAATTCAGCAAAGGGTCCTTTAAATAACACTCCCTGGGGACAGCTAGGTGGCGCAGTGGATAGAGTACCGGCCCTGGAGTCAGGAGGACCTGAGTTCAAATAGGGCCTCAGACACTTAACACTTACTGTGTGACCCTAGGTAAGTCACTTAACCCCAATTGCCTCACCAAAAAAACAAACAAACAAAAAAACCACTAATTATGAGAGAATTTTAGATTTGAAGATTATCTAGTCCAACTTCTTCATTTTACAGATTAGGAAATGGTTGTGTAAGAATTATTTATTTAATGCCTACTTTGTGGCAGCCATGTAAGTCTTGATAGAGCCTGAACACTGAACCACTAGCAGGGAGAAATGACTAGACAGGGCTCATGCTGACCCTGATCAGGCTTATCATTCATTACAAGGAAAGCATCTTGGATCCAGAGGTACTGGCTCTGCAGAAACAGACACACAGCTCTGCGGGGATATAAGCCCAATTCCCTGGTTGCAATTCCCCAAAGGAGGCTAACCAGGAGATAACAGAAAATATCACAGACTAAGGAACACATTTGGAGGCTTGACTGCTGGGTTACTGAAGCCCTGCTGAGCCCACAGCTTCAACAAGTTCCTACCCCACTTGAATCCCACAAATTTTCTTCAATTCACAATTCAATTCAAATTCAAATTCAAATTCAATTCAATTCAAAGTCAAAGGCAGTTAACTCTAAAACAAGCATGGCGACCTTCTTTGAAGATGCTGGTCCCTGTAGCCCAGAGAGATGTACTAAACAGATGTGCTCAGAAGAGGGAGCTCAGTGGGAGCCATTTCAGGTGGTCTATATACCCTGATTGGTGCCTTCTTCCAGTTTCTTGCCCTGTTGTTCTTCACTCCCTGCCCTATCATAATGACAATGGGAAACCATATGGTTCAATCTGTAGTTATGTAAGATGGGTACACCTTTATACAAATATAATCACTAGGTCAGTGACTCACCAAATAAAGCATACTGTCCTCAATAAACAGAGATCATTAACAACATTAATGCACTATCTATAAGGTACTTGCTTTGAGCTTTCCTCTACTTGTGAGATTGGAATAATACTGAACCATTGAGACTCTCACACAATTCTCTTACCATTGTCTCTTTAAGCTCATTATCTAGAGCACAAAATTAAACCATACTGGGGAGAAACTTGGGCACTGAAAGGTTCCAGCTCAATAAATTTAACTACATCCCATCAGGATAAAAAAGAGAACTTCAATATAGAATTCTTAAATGGAATATAATGTCTTAAGCATATCCTAGTAGAACAAGGATAAGAAATCTAAACAGAACCCACTGCTGTATAATCTTATATATTCAAAGTTTGAATTTAATCAACAACCATAGGTTTCTTTAAAATTTCATTCCAGACCTCAATTACTATATGGTCTTTAAAATTTTAATATCAAAGATTCCCAGGGAGCAGCAAATGAGGAAGGGTAATGGACAAAGGCTAACAGGCAATTTCCACCATCTGCATGTGTATGAATAAACGGAGACCATCCCAGTAGGACCCCACAATGTAGTGAGACCAAATACCAACCTCACTAGAGGAGAAGCAGACATTTAAAACTAGTACATAGCTCTAACTCTATTCAACTTCCTTCAAACAAACCCATTTTCATAAATGTAAAGCCTGTGCCCAAAACAAGATTTAACAGATATTTTAACCCCTCCTACCTTTCATGTATTTTGAAACATCAAATTCTTTGACATTTTTGGAAGAGGAGTAACTTTTGAGGAGGGGTAATCTAGGTTTAAGGGTTCCCCCCAAAGTAGTATCAGTGGACCTCACCTGCTCCCTTGCTACTGAAAAGCAATGCTATTATTCATCTTTTGCTAATTTCTTATCATCAACAATATGATCTCCTGTGTCTTTTCTTCAGTCCTAAACTTCCGGTTCTACCCCCATCCACATTACTCCTAAAGGGTGACCTCAACTTCTAATCCAGTCAACTCTTCTAATTGATATGTTAAAGCTTCTCTAGGTCTTCACCTATTCCTTCCTTCCCCTCTGGCTCAGAGGATAAGATGGTGCTTCTTGCCGAGGCTAACTATTTTATGGATAACTCTGATCTCTTCCCATATGTCCATCCCCTCACTCTAAGGAAATGCTTCTCTATAATCTATTAATTTCCAAATCCAATGCTTTTTGTCTTTGATCTCCTTGACCTCTCTGGAAGATTTGATACTGTTGACCACGTATTCACTGATATTCTCTCTGCCACTGACTCCTTGGGGGCCGCCAGATTAATCATTTCCTCTTCCTCCCCTCCCCAACTTCCTACCCATCCTCTTTTGTCTTCAGTCATTTCTTCTACAATGACTCCTTCTCAATTCTCACCTTTTTTGGCCTCTTTGCAAATTTTGACACTGTTGATCACTATCTCCTCCTACATACTCTTTCTTCTCTGGATTTTTGTGATTCTGTTCTCTCCTGGTTCTCCCATATATTCTCTTCCCTCTAAGTTTTTGTGACATGGTATTCTCCCAGTTCCTGTCCTACCTGTCTAATTTCTCCTTCTTAATCTCCTTTACTATATCTTCATCACAGATCATACTCACTGATTGTGGGTATATCCCAAGGCTCTGTCCTGGTCCCTCTCTCTTTTCCCTCTATGTTGTTTCACTTGATGATATTATCAGTTCTCATGGGTTCAACTATCGCTTCTATGCAGGTGATACCCATATTCATATATCCAGCCCTAAACCTTTCTCCTGAGTTCCAGTCCCACCAACAATTGCCTCTTGGACATTTCAAATTAGATGTCTCATAGGTATCTCAAACTCGACCGGTCCCAAATAGAGTTCATTATCTTTCCCTCTACCCACCTCCAAAATCTTCCTTTCTTTCTCATGACACGTAGGGGTGGAAAAGAGTGAAAAGTAATTTTTGTTCACTGATTTTTTTTTAATTTTAACTTTTAAAAAGATCACTAAGAAAAACAAAAACTTATTCCTTATGCTTTCCTATGTTACCCTGAGCACCCTTTCGCCACTTGTCCCTGCTCTTGAGAATTGGAAAAAAAAAAACTAATAGAGAAGACAAAGCTAAGCAAAACTCACCTGTAATTTTTCCTTGCCTGATTTTCTGGACTTTGTAGTGAATAGAGGTCCCCACCAGCAGATAAATGTCATAAGCTGGGTTCAGAAGGATGTTCTCCAAAATTAGCAGCCTGACTTCTGCAGGATGGACATTCTTCAAATAAAGAAAGGGAAAGGGTCAGAAAAAGAGAGATTTGATATGTGTAAGACATATTTAAATGTTACTATGGGGGTGGCAAAGTTAAAGGAAAACAAAAAGCAGCCCAGTACACAATGATTATAATTCTTCCTGTAAAAACCCCAAATCTCAAACAGCTGGTACAAATCCCCCAAAGGAACTGTGTCAAAGTCACTACAACAATTTCCACATAACAGACTTCTAATCCCTATTGTATATAGCAAAACATTGCAGACAGTCCCTTTGAGAGGATTAGACATACAATTTGACCATATTTCTTGAATAGAAACCATACTACTGATATTTCTAAGTCATTCTATGGGGAACCTGGTTTCCTTCATACAAGAGATAGATGAAAAATAACAAAAGACAAAACCAGAGACAGACAGGGAGACTTCCATTTTCTATTTTGTACAATTAAGGGAAAGAGACAGAGGTTCAAGGAAAAAAGAGAGAAGGAAATAAGGAGAGGTGAAGGAAAGAAAAAGAATTTGAGAGAATGTACAAAGAGATAGACAAACAGTGCTTGAGAGAAGGAAAAGGCAAAAGAACCAGAGAGAGAATGAAGGATAAACACATATATAGGTAGAAAAAGTTCAGACATTTGTGGAATAATGTCATCTTGATTCATTTGGAACTGCATTTCCTACTATTTGCTTCTTTAGATGGTTGAAATTAAGTTGAGAGAAGGATTAAGCCCCTGGAAGAGAGGTTGTCTGCTCCTGCCCTAGCAAGATGAAATCCAGCCAATGGACAATCGGGAGAATTTCTTGCAACTTCTTGCAAATGGCCTGGCATCTTACAACTAATATTTCTTCTATCATGCAATTCCCAGCACCCAAACCATAAACAGTAAGTACATCTTTTTGCCTGAAAGCCCTACCAACACATATTCTCTTGGCCAATTCCATCTATCACAAGGGAATGGCCCACTGAAGAGACAGGAGATTTGAGAGTGATGCTCAGTTCAGTGTATGTAGGGCACTGTTTCAGATATGTAAACTTTAAATAGAGGAAGGCTTTCAACACTGGAACTCAACATCAGAACTAAATGGATGCTCAGAAATCAAGAACACAAAAGTCAAGTCAAATCGATAAGTATTTGTGCTTACTATGTGACAGGAGCTGTGCTAAACAAAAGAATAAATAACCTTGTGTGATAAAAGGCTGCATGGAATAGTGGGGAGAGTTTCTGGGCTTGGAGACATGGACTTCAGTTATTTCAGTCCCATTTGGGTTTTCTTGGAAAAGATACTGGAGTGCTTTGCCATTTCCTTTTCTAGCTCATCTTACAGATGAGGAAACTGAGACAAATAGGATTAAGTGACTTGCCCAGGATCATACTGTTAGTATGTGTCTGAGGCTGGATTTGAAGTCAGAAAAATGAGTCTTCCTGACTTCAGGCCTGGTACTCTATCCACTACCTTCCTAGAGTCAGGGAGATCTGTGTTCAAATTCTGCCTCAGACACTTACTAGCTCTGGGTCAACTCACTTATCCTTTCTCATCCTCAGTCCCTTTATTTGTAAAATGAGGGGATTGGACTCAATTGAGGTCACTACCAGCTTGAAATCTATGCATGATCCTATGAAAAAGAAGTTCAAGGCTAGTGAGAAGCATCCAGAGAGTATCACAACAGTTCTTATATTACAGTAAAATTCCATTATGTTCAGATACCATAAGTTCAATGAATCAAATCAATCATTACATACTTATTGAGCATCTATCATATGCCAGGCACCGTACTAAGCCCTGGGGAGACAAAACAGGCAAAAGACAGTCCCTGCCCTCAAGGAGCTCACAATCTAATGACTATCTGGCCATTCCTCAATTACTGAGAATTTGCTCTATTTTCAGTCCTTTGCTATTTCAGAAAGTTCTTTATAAATATCTTGATATTTATATCTTGATATCTTGATGTTGTAAAATTAATTCTTTACAATGTATATGGACCTGGTTGTGATGTCCTTCGAAGTCTATACCTAGTGATAAATCACTAGGTCATATAACATGAACATTTTTGTCACTTTCTTAGCAAAATTATGTCCCAGAGCAGTAGGACCAGATGTTCTTGTAAACAGTTGCTTTCCTGTTGTCTTCCTTGTTAGTCTATAAAGCTCCATGAGGTCAAGGACTGTTTTCTTTGTATCTCTAATGTTTAGCACAATCCCTGGCATAGAGAAGGCACTTAATAAATGCTTGTTTACTTAACTAGAGAAAATGAAACACTTATTTAGAGGATAGACTCAGACTATTTCTTCCAGTACCTGGTACTTTAACTGCTGCATATCCTGCATTATACTCTTCCTTCTCCCATCCTTTTAGACATATACTGAGGCTGTGCAAATGTTTCGTTCATAAACTAATTCCCAATTTTTACTGAATGGAAACTGGCAAAGATTCAAGACACTTTTGTGCTATGTGACCACTTGCAAATCGCAAAACTTCTCTGTGCCTCTGTTTCCTTATACGTTAAATAGAGATAGTAATAGTTAAAATTAGCTAAACCCAGAGTATGGAGAGTACACTATGTGAGCAATCATTATTATTATAACTACACCAATCTAAGCTAACACATTTATTTCCCACCAAAACTAATATCCATTTAACTGGTACATAAAGTGAATCAGATGAGCTATATGTAAATGGGTATCACTTATCTTGGTTGGTTAAGTTACAAAATTAAGGAACATAAATGAAATGTAGAAATCTTCCTGTTAAAAAAGATATGCCCAAAGAACCTGGAAAGTAGATTGTGCTAACCAGAAAGGGCAATTTCATTGCTGTGGTTAAAATGGAAATACATTTACCTTAGATTACAAAGAAATAAAAAGCATAAATTCACATGGGAGCTGGGAAGGGTGCCAGCATAGCAGCTAAGCATACTTGTCTACGGGCCCTTTGATCACAACACTTTTAGAGATGAGAAGCTAATGAGATGGAATGTATTTCTGAGTGAGGTCGAGAACAGCTTGGGGCAGGAGGGGGTGGTCAGGCAGGTGGTGAGCGCTCCATTCAACAGCCCTCTGAAGTCAACTCAGAAATGAGCTGATTTTTTCCATCAGAAAAGTTGTAGGCTAAGAGTCAAGTAGGAAGAGAAAGAGAGGTCTCCACAAGCTGAGTGTTGGGTTTTAGAGCTTAGGAGAGTGTGTGGAAGGAGATCCTGTAAGAAGATGGGAACCCTAAATCACTTGATTATGTCCCAGTGGTTAGAGAGAAAATTCTGAGGCAAGAACCCAGCCTCCTGATGATATGTTGGCACAGCACCTCTAAGCTATCCCCCTCAGAGAGAAATAAGAATGAATGGATGGCACTTTGTGGTGAGGGGAAAGCTCAGACACATAATTCTTTTTCCTCCATCAAGCTCTGTGTCACAGCTTCAGAACCTCACCTCTTAAGAAAAAAAAAAAGATTACATTAAATTTCTTCAATAAAGGTCTGATACCCAAGATATGGATGAAATAGAAACTAATAGAAAAAACCAAGAGCTAGTCTTTAATAAATCAAAGGATATGAACAAATAAATAGTTTCAGAAGAATTGCAAGTGGTTAAAAACCACAAGAAAAAATATATTCTGAATTACAAATTGCAAGGTAAATGCCAATTACACTAACCCCAAGGTTTCATTTCACTCCAAGAAAATTGGCAAAGATTATAAAAGACTAAAATAGTCTATGTTGGAGAGACCATGGGAAGACAGGCATACTAATATATAGGTAGTAGATCTGTGACATGCTTCAATCATTCTATAAAATAATTTGCAACTAAGCTAGAAAAATGACTAAACTATTTATACCCTTTTAGCCAAAGATCCCACTACTGTGCATAGAGCCAAAGTAGGTCAAAAAAGAGAAGAAGGTCCTATATATATATATCAAAATATTCATAGTAACATACTCAGTAGTACTATAAAACAGGAAACAAAGTGAGTGTCCATCAAGTGGCTGAACCATTTGTAGGGCACAAATGTAATGTTATATTACTGTAACAAAAGAAATAATATTCAAGAAACTGAAGAGATTTGAGAAGTGTATAAATTGATGAAGAGTGACGTAAGCAAAGCAAAAGAAATATACAAAGTGACCACAACAAAGAAATGAAAATCAAATGAAAAAGCGTAACAGTATGAAAAAAAACAACACCAAAACTCAGATGAACTCCAATGAATACAATGTCCCATCTTAATTTTATAGGACTGATGAAGAAACATAACACCACCATACCTGCCTCTTGGTGGAGAGGCAGTGAACTAGAGGTACATAAGGAGACATATGCTATCAGACAGTCAATTTATCAGCTTGCTTTGCACAATTTGGGGTTTTATTTGTTCTTAACAAAGGAGGTTCTGTGGTGTGTTGAGTGGGTGGGGGAGGGTGCCTATTGGGAAATGACATTGATGTTTTTTTAAAGCATCAAGAAAAAATTTAAACCATCCTCTGAAATTCCTTTGTTATGAAATATTGAGCTGGAAACTTTGTTCTTATATTTATAGTTTGAGTGATTTCTGTTTTGAAATATATTCTCAGTTGCCTATGACACACTCACCTAAGCATCTTTTCTCTTTACCTTGGGTATTATTTGGGAATTTGCAAATCACCACACAAAATTACCTTATACACCACTTCTTGAATCCGTGCTTTCAACTTGGAACTCCCTGTCTTCATTCCGGACACTAAAATTGTATCTCCTTGCTTGGCCACTTTCTCCATCTCTGATATGTAGGAAGGAGGTATGTAAGTAGATTCCAAAAACTTCAGAATCCTAGAACAGAAATGACATATTTTATAGACTCAGGAGAGTAGGACCTATGTGGGGGAAAAAAGTCCAAGGGATATAATAGTCTACTGCCCCACCAGGAACATCTTGATAAATTGAAAGGAAAAAAAATTGAGAGGGAGTTGTAAGGCAAATTTCTCTTTGAACACTGCAAAGAAGCATAGCTTGGAGAAGCATCCTTGAGAGATACATGTGACAGGTGCAGAGCATCTTGAGAAGAACCTAGGCAAATCAAAAGGTCATAGATAGAGCAGCCACTCCTTGAGCACCAGTCAGTTGTGAGGGCTGTGTGCTAGGCTTGTAAAGGGTAAATAAGAAGACGAGACAAGATGTTTTCTTTTTTTAATGAAATAAGGCTTACTCAAGAACTGCCAACAACACCACCTAGGTCAAGAAAACTCCCATTTTTGTCAATGACCAGCAAACTTCAATCGTTGAAATTTAAATTTGATCACCCATATGCCTGGGAAATCAGCCATCTAACATAAGGATTATCAACAGCAGGCTAATGAACCCATGAATCATCAATTTCACTTCCTTTGAATGGACAACAAAAGCACCAGTAGTTGGTATCCTTTAATCAACTATACTTTTGCCTGTCCATTATATACTTGTCATATTTATTTTTTTAAATCCCAGAAGCATAAAATATTTATCTCTAATTATAATCCATTGTAAACAATGAGAGTGTGGCACTGTCATGAGATCCTCCTGTCATTTTTGCATTTTATCTTGATCATAGGCTGAAGGGAACTATTCTACTCATAACCTTCTGTACAAATATTAATTTAAAAAAAACATCATCAACCATTAACAGTTTGGGATCCTTATTTTATCAACTGGTCTGTTAGCTCAGATCATAGATCATGGAATTTAAAGCCAGAAGGGACCTTAGAACTCACTTAGTCCAACTCCCTCAGATGTAAAACTCAGGACCCAAAAGGTAAAGTAATTCACCCAAAATTAAACAGGTAGAAAGTAACAGAGCTGGGATCCAAATCTAGTTTATCTGAATCAAAACTCAGCATTCTTTCCCTACTGGGCTTTGGGACATCCACAAATTTGATGATCATGTACTCTAAGCCTTCCATCAAAATCTTCAAATACATAAGTATATTTGTATTTCTAGCACTTGGGAAGGTGACTGGAACATATTACGCATTTAAGATTTTTTTTCATTCATTCCTTCCTTCCTTCCTTCATTTTTTAATTTTTTAATTTGTTTTTTAGTGAGGCAATTGGGGTTAAGTGACTTGCCCAGGGTCACACAGCTAGTAAGTGTTAAGTGTCTGAGGCCGGATTTGAACTCAGGTACTCCTGACTCCAGGGTCGGTGCTCTATCCACTGTGCCACCTAGCTGCCCCCCTTCATTTATTTATAAATGTTGATTAGGCAACTGGAGGCAAAGTGGAGAAAATTCTGTGCTTGGAGCGAGGAAGATTCCAAATCCTACCTCAGACAAATATTTGCCAGCTGTGTCACTGTGGGCAAGTCACAACTTCTCTGGACCTCAGTTTTCTCATCTATAAATGGAGGGGGTTAGACTCTATGGCCCCTAGGGTCTTTTTCAGCTCTAAATCTCCAATGACATGATCCTCCAGTAGGGTCAACATCAAAGTCTTGTCCTTAGCGCTTTCTTCTGGGTTGACATTGATCACTCAATCCACATTTAAAAAATACTTTTATAATTTATTTTATTTTTAACTAATTTCATAATTTAATTGAGGGTATTACAAGAAACTCTGTCAAATGCCTTGCTGAAATCAAAATAACCTTTACCAATATCCTAATATCATAGATATAGAACTAGAAGGGACCACTGGGACACTTAGAGGTCCATAGAGGTTGTACTCCTTGCCCAAGGTCATACAAGTTGGAAATAGCAAAGGCAGGAATTTGAACTGGAGTCTTCCGACTCCAAATCTATTTTTATTCTTTATGGAGAAAAGAGGGAAGTACTAAGAATGGGGAAAGAAATTTTAAAATTGGGCTCATGACCAGCTGTGGATTAATGAATTTTCTGCTATAAAGTCACTCAATATATCTCTGTCCCCCCACACCAGACCATCAAAATCCACCATTAATTTTAGGCATCCTAGAGAACCACTGATATGATATTGAGAAGTGGCCCTACAATGAATTCTGTACTTCCTTTGAGGAAGGAAAAGAATCCCAAAGGGTAGAGGGTGAGAAAAGGTGATAAAATGATGAAACAGGATGGCTTTGTGGATTTGGAGATAAAGACTGCCATAAAGTTTCATTAATTACCTTGCAGTGAGAAAAATGGTCTACTATCATCATCTGTTAGTCAGGGATGACCTCAGAATTTATGGGAAGATCTGTATTACCAGGCCTAACATCACGAAGCTTCCTGATTGGTTGGAGTTGGAGCACGGAATTTTTTTTTTTTAGTTGGTGTGTGTGTGTGTGTGTGTGTGTGTGTGTAAATATGCGTGTGCATTTACATACACACATACATGCACATACATACACACATACATATAAACGCAATACACATACATATACATGCACATACACACATACATATGTGTGTATATTTACACACACACACATATATATATATGTGTGTGTGTATATAGATATATATATATATATATATATATATATCTTTTATTTCCCTCCTCCCCGCAATTATGTGTTAAAACAATGGAACATAAATTTTACCACTTGCCAATAGCAAAACTCCAGGGAGGTTTAGAAGGTGGACTGAACTAGTCTAACACAAGGGGTCCTGAGGAGGAGAAGAGATCCAAGAAAATAGAAATTCAGGCTCAGAGATCTCAGGTTGAAATTAGAACGTTGGCCACTACCATGAGGTCAGAGTCTGGGCTTAGGCTGCAAAAGTCTATTGGGATTTGCAGGGAAAGGTAATAATAAAAAAAAACAACCTGGTATGGCTGCAGTAAACTTGCTGGTTGTGGTTTGGGTCAGATAATTTTTTCATGCTAATATTCCTTTTGATTAATTATTCTACAAGTAAATGTTTATCAAGGTCCTCTAAGGTACCAGGCCCAGCATCCAGGGCTTGGGATGCAAAGACAAGTGAGTTTACATTCTAAAGGGGAGACAACACTTATGTGTCTCATTAAATCTATATACACAATGAAAATAAGGTTGTTTGGGAAGGGACGGTACCAGCACCTAGGAGTAGGGACAAAGGCTTCAGACAGCATTTTCCTTTATGCTGTTTACGTAAAGGAGAGTATGGTGCAGAGAAGATAGCACACAGTTCAAATTTGGCCATGTCATTTATTATTTGTCTAACCTTGGACCAACTTTGTTTCTCGATTATCTCATCCATACAGATGAAGGGATTGGATCTCCGTGATCCCTCCCAGCTCTAAATCTAGGATCCTAGACAAATGTATGGACCACTAGGTGGTGAAGTGGATAGAGTTCTAGGCTTAGAGTCAGGAGGACCTGAGTTTAAATGTAACCTCAGACACTAGCTGCGTGACCCTGTTTGCCTCAGTTTCCTCACCTGTAAAATGAGTAGGAGAAAAAATGGCAAACCATTCCAGTATCTTTGCCAAGAGAACTCCAAATAAAGAGTAGAACAAAACTGAAATGATTGAACAATCACAACAAATAAAAACCTATACCAATCACACTTGAACTTCTGACCATGTATCAAGGGGACAGAAAGAGAATGGATAATGGTGCTGCTTTGGGAATCTGCATGGTAGTATTTATTCACAGGATATAGGAACAATCATACTAGTAACTGGCATTTACTTAGCACTTTGACATTTGCAAAACATTTTATACACATTATCGCATCGAGTTTCATGAAAAACCTGTAAGGTTAAGAACAGGTATTATTATCTCCACTTTAAAGATAAAGAAATTAAGGCTCAGAGGGTTTAACTGACTTGCCCAATATTGCACAATGAGTGTCAAGAAATGGGATTTAATCCAAGTTTCCCTTGCTAGAGTCTAGTACTCTTTCTACTAGACATCAAGTCTCAGAGAGCAGAGCACTGAGTTTAAGATAGTCAATATCTTTTACCACAGAAGTCTCTGATGCTTGAAAGGAAAGAGCTTACCAATGGCCCTAGATTGGGTATTAATATCTGGGAAATTTCCAGATGTGGAAAAGTGAGAGCCTTCTGTGAGGACCTTTTTTCAAAGACAGTCATTCAGCAAATCATATTTTGAATAAGTATTTTAACACTAAAAAGAAATGAATAAATTTCTGAACTATATTAAGGACCAAGCTGATACATTTAAGGAATCCTCGGAATTTAAATAGTAACTCTATCAGGATAGAAAATCAGTAGAACTCTTTTTTAGGGAGGCACCATTGATTAGAAAAAAGACAGTGATCTTGAAGTAAAACACTTGGATTTGAATGCCACATCTGCCACTTAATTTACCATGTGGCCATGGGTAAATCTCTTTATTAGGGGATCCCTGGGGTCCATGCTATCTCTTTTGTTTTTGTTTTTTGTTTTTTTATCTAGATGTGATTTTATTATTTTAGTACATAAACTAAAATTTATGCAACTAGAGCAGAGGCTGTGGATGATTCATATTTCCAATTGGGTGGGAGAACTCTCTTGGTTTTGTAGTAACGAGCCAGCCTGTGAATTTGGTTCTCGTTGAGAATCAGACAAAATTTAGAATCCTTATCCTTTCTGTTTCTCTCAAGGTGCTTGCGAACAGCAACAGCTTTCTTGATCAAGTGATAAAGATCTTCAGGAAGATCAGGGGCAAGTCCCTTGGACTTGAGAATTCTCAAAATTTTGTTGCCAGTTACAAAGCGCACTTGTGCCACACCATGAGAATCCCTCAGGATCATACTGATCTGGGAGGGAGTCAGGCCCTTCTTGGCCAGCTTGTAGATCTGTTCCTTCACGTCTGAGGTGAGCTTCAGCAACATGGGCACATTGCGGCGGTACGGCAAAGCCGACTGGGAGAGGCCCTTCCCGGGAGCATGCATGTGACCCATGATGGCGACGATCAGGAGGCAAAAGAGAGAGGACCAAAGCCATGCTATCTCTTGATCTCTAGCCATATGGCCCAATAACCTTTCTCAGCCTCAATTTCTTTAAGTGCACAATGAGGGTAATAATATTTTTTACTAACTACCTCAGAGCTGCTGTAAGGATGAAATGAGAATCTATGTAAAAATATTTTGTAAACTTTAAAGTACTATGTAAATGTCACTGATTATTGATGATGATGGTGGTGGTGGTGGTGTGAGTTGCCTTTACTATTATATAAAACCAGAGTTTCTAACTAAAGCTCTACTTGAATCCTTTCTAATCCTTCAAAAGATAATAAGCATTGTTGTTGTTCAGTCATTTAAGTCATAACTGATGCTCTGTGACCCAATCTGGGGTTTTCTTGGCACAGATATTGGAGTGGATGGCCATTTCCTTCTCCAACTTATTTTACAGATGAGGAAACTCAGGCAAACAGGGTGAAGTGACTTGGCCAGGATCACACTGCTACCAAGTATATGAGGCCAGATTTAAACTCAGATCCTTCTGACTAGAGTGCTAAATCTGTAGTCTCTAAACTCTAACTCTAAAAAGCACAGGACTAAATTTTTTTTTAAATCTGGGTTTAAAAATAACCTCAGGGGCAGCTAGGTGGTGCAGTGGATAGAGCACCGGCCCTGGAGTCAGGAGTACCTGAGTTCAAATCTGGCCTCAGACACTTAACACTTACTAGTTGTGTGACCCTGGGCAAGTCACTTAACCCCAATTGCCTCACTTAAAAAAAAAAAACAACAACTCAAAGACTTGCTAGCTTCGTAATCTTGAGCAAGACACTTTCATTCTCTGGGTCTCAATTACCTCATGGAAAATGGGGACAGTTATAATCACACTTACCTTACAGTGTTGTCAGAGGATCAATAGCAAGTGTTTGCTACCTTAAAGTACCATTTAAAAAGTCTTGTCAGTGATCTAGCATTGATGATTTGCTTGATATGTGCCAGGAGCTATGCTAATGACTAAATATATAAAAAAGATAAAGACAATCCCTGCTCTCAAAGAGCTTACACTCTAATGGGGGGAGATGACATACAAACAATTATACAAATGTGATACAAAGAAGATAAATTAAAGCACATCCTTAGAGAGAAGGCACCAACAATAAGGAGGATGTTTTATTTGTTATACAAAAGCCAAGTAAGAAAAGACAAGGTTGTGAAGAAAAGATCCATCTCAGTGGATTCTCAACAAATAAAATTATGTCAAAATACCCTGAGAAAGATGAAGAGAGTACAACAAAATCATTCCATGATTTACTTTTTACTGGGGATCAATATGGCAAAAATTAGTCTAATGCTTAATTTTGATCTAATAACATTTACTTTTTCTCTTTAAAAAAAATAAAAGGAAAACACAATGAACACTTACCTGAGAGCATTATGAGAGTCTGAGAAACCATCGGCTTCCGTATCCTTTACTATTGTCCAATCAAAAACCAGCCCAGCCAAAGTGCTAAATGTGTTTCCTTGGGGAACAAAAAGCAGATGGATGGGTAAAAATGAACACAAAATACATTAGCCTTTATTATTTGTCAAATGTATGAGTACCTATGTGCTTGGTGCTATTGTGCTATCCAATTCTTTGTGACCTCATTTGGGGTTTTCTTGGCAAAGATACTGAAGTGGTCTGCCATTTCTTTCTCCAGTTCATTTTACAGAGGAGGAAACTGAAGCAAACAGGGTAAAGGGAACTTGCCCAGGGGCATACAGCTAGTAAATATATGAAGCCAGATTTGAACACAGGAAGATATTTTCCCATTTCCAAGCTCAGGCTCTAACCAATGTGCCACTAAGCCCCATGTACTTAGTGCTAGGAAGGATAAAAAGAAATATAAGAAATGGCAGTGGCCTCTGCCTGAGATGGAAATCCAAAACTAATACATATGAAACAGTTACAGACAGGTTATAATTAAGTGCTAAATTGTGTGCCCAGGGAGCCAGGGGACTCACCCAGCACAGACCTTGGGGGTTCTGTGCAATCTGTTTGTGCCAGAGTATCGCTCTTGGGAAGTTTTGAATTATTGCTCGCCTTGCCCTTTCTTTCTCGGTTTAAATCATCCAGGTGTTACTGTACTTGGTTCCTTTGTAGTGATTTGTACACAGCCTTGATCCTTTCATTCCTCCTGGCTCATTCATCAATGCTGGGAACTGATTGATACCTTTGTTCTGATTTATGGTGTCTTGTTTGAGCCTGAGCCTGAGAATTCATTCCTGAGTCTCTTCTAAACGGGGCAGCTGGACTCAGACACATCTCTGCATCTCCTTGATTATGAATACTCAAAGGACACCTCTGCTGTTGTGCAACCCATACTTAAGGGATACTGGAATTTGGAAATGACTGTGTGGCAGAAGTCACAAGCATTCCTGCATGTTTCCTCTGCCCATTTTTGAGGATCACAGCTTGAGGCGACCTGTCAAACACTGAATTTGGCAGTATGTTCCTTGCCTCAGCTCTGATCCTTGAGAACATACCTGACCATCTAAGACATTAAGGCAGTCTACACTATAGAGCTGTGGACTTCAAAGACTGATATCTGAAGAATTCAGTAAAAAATTCATGGAAGAAGTAAGTCTTGATCTGGACCTCAAATGTGGCACAATAAAAACAACTTCACTTACAAGTGATACTCACCAATCCTGTAAATTATAAGAAGCACCCCTTGGTTTAAGTGGCTTGGCTTGTTGACTGTTAATTACTCATGTGGCTCTGGTCAGCTTGGGGAAAAACATCTCCATGGAGATATTGATCAACTAAATAACATCTGCATTGCTACCTATCTCCTGACAGACAGGCAATGTACTCAGAGTACAGAATAAGAAACGTGTTTTGGACATGGTCAGTGCAGGAATTTGGCTTGCTTGATTATGAATATTTCTTGCAATGGTTTTGTTTTTTCTCCCCAATAGTAGAAAGAAAATTGTTGTTAGTTGAAAAAAATACCATAAATTTTAATAAAACAAATGAAAACAAATAACTCCTGTATTTCAGAGTATATACATGGATAAGGGTCATGCATTTTCTGACATCCTTGTTAAATCTTCCTAAATTCTTAGGGGATTCAATGGGCCAAGTTCATTCTTTACACAGCTGGTAAATTGGTAAACACACACTGGTAAATGTTCACTGTGCTGCTAAGCACTAGGTATAAAAAGAGAGGCAAAAACACTGTTCCTGACCCTGAGGAGCTTACATTCTAATGGGAAAATAACATCCAAATAACTATTTACATACAAAATATATGCATAGTGGATGAAAGAAAATCGCCCAGGAAAGATACTAGCAGCTAAAGCAGGAGATGAGGGAGGGAAAGGTCTCCTGCAAAACGATTCTAGCTGTGTTGTAAGGAAAGCCAAGGAAGCTAACAGGCAAAAATAAGGAGGGGAGGAAACTCCAGGCACAGGGGGAAACCAATGCAAAAGTGTGGAGTCTGAAGATTGCGTCATGTGTAAATAATAGCTAGTAAGCTGGTGTAACTGGAACACAGAGTACATGGAGTGGATGAAGACTAGAAAGGTAAGAAAGTTATGAAGCTAAATCAAGGACTTTATATTTGACCTTGGGTGGCAGCTAGGTGGTGCACTGGATAGAGAAGACTAATAATCCCTTATTCAACAGCCCGTTCCCCACAGGTTACCGCAATCTGGTAAGGATGGATAAATTGACCCATAGGCTTGCAACTCAATGCTGCCCCACCTCCATGTCATAGAAAGATAAAAGCCGAAAATTTTGTCTGGCTAGAACTGTAGTAAGGCAATGTGTTGTGCTACCACAATGCTCAACCAAAGAACTAAGGAACAGAAAGAAATGGGACAGGGAACAAGTATGTAGGAGGTGCCACTAGACCTGAAAAAAAGGGGACCTGGCATCCAGCTGTGGCCAGTTCTATACCCTCAGAATCCACTTGGAGTAGAGACAGAATTGAGGTTCATTCAGCTCCTGAGGAAACTTCTTTCAAAAGGGAAGGAGTCAGAAAATAAGCAATAAAGGAATTTAAACGGGAAGGGAAGTTGTATCATTCCTCTAGAACCAGTTATCACTGGCACCGTGGGAACTCAGGACAATAGAGATATTTGGGATTTGGGCCAAATCATCCATGGGACCATAAGCTGAAAATTGGAGGGGACATTAGAAGACATCTAGTTCAACTCCACATTTTACAAATGAAGATGCTGATGCCCAGGGAGGTTAAGGTTCTTGCCCAAGGTCAGATAGATGACATACCTAGATTCTGAACTCAGGCCTCTGACTCCAACTGCAGCATCCTTTCTACTTTACCACACCTTCCTATTATATATCTTTGCTGAAAAATTCATTAGATTACAATCATTTCTTCAATTCTCCCTACCACTAGTTCTCTCCCCATTTCAAATCTAACCTACTCATTCTGCCAGATTCATCTTCCTAAAGCACAGCTCTGATCATATGACTGGCCTTTTCTAGAACTTACTACCCTAGAGAATAAAATTATACTTCCTGGCCTGGCATTCAAGGCCACACAAATGTCCCTGGAACTTTATTATTACTACCTCCTCTTCTTTCCTTCTTCTCCTCAATGCACATCCTCTGTTCTAGTCAGGCCAGGTCCCCATTCATTCCTTCTACCATAATTTGCTTATACTGTTCTTCCTATATAGACTGTCCTCTATTTTCTTCTTTACTTAGTCTCTTCTAAGAGGCATGCAACTCAACAGATCAGTTAATCAACAATCATTTATTAAGCACCTACTATGTTAGGTACTATTCTTACAAATATAAAGAATGAAACAATCTCTATTCTCTATTTTATCTAGGAAGACACTATGTACATATATGATACATATGCAAAGAACGAATATGGACATAAATACAGTATAGATGGGGATAGAGGGAATGGCATATGGGGAATCAGGTGAGGCTTTGTAGTAATTGAGTAATATTTCGAAGAAAGAGAGGCATTCTGTGAGAAGGGAGGAGGGAGTGCATTCTAGGCATTAGAGATAGACAGTGCAAAGGCAAAGGGATGGGAGATATGATGATCCTGTGTGATGAACGGTGAGGCAGCCAGTTAGAATGTGGAAAGAGAATAGTGTATTATGAGGCTGGAAAGAGAAAGTTAGGGCAGGCTTTAAAAGTTGGAATAGGTTATATTTTATTCTAGAGGCAATTGGGAGCGACTTGGGTTTACTGGGTAGGGGAAAGGCATGGTCAGATCTGGGCTTAAGGAAAATTACTTTAGCAGCTATGTGGGGGAAGGAATAGTTTGCAGATCTTGGAGGAACTTGAAGCAGGAAGACCAATTAGAAGGCTATTTCAATAGCCTTGATGAGGTGATGAGTGCCTGAACTAAAGTCTTGGCTGTGTGGATGGAGCGGGAAGGGATTAAATTTTAAGAGATGGGGTGAAGTAGAAAACAATATCTAGCAATTGACAGGATATGTAGGGTGTGAAATGAGGAAATACTGAGGTTCAAATATGTAGAATAGAAAAATAATGGTGCCTTTGACAGAAAAAGGGAAAATTTGGAATGGTGTGACTTTTGGGGAAAAGTTCTTTTTTATACATTTTGAATTTAAGATGTTCTTGGGACATCCATTTGATATTTATATATTAGACAATAGGTGTGAAGGACTGAAGCCCAGGAGAGAGGCTGAGGGTAGATGTCTAGATAGGTGAATCATCTGTATAGAGATAATCGTAATATGCTGGGGAATTCATGAGGTCACTGAAAAAGTATAGACAAGAAACAAGAAGAGGACCCAAGACAGATCTTTGGAAAATATCCACAGTTAGGAGGTGTGATATGATGAACCAGCAAAGGAAACTGAGAAGGACTGAGAAGACAGGTAAGAGGAGAACCAGGAGAGAGCAGTGTCATGAAAACCCAGAGAGCAGAAAATATCCCAGAGGAAATTCTGGCTAATAATGCCAAATACTTCAGCGAAATCAAGATGAACAGAAGAAAAAAGCCATTAGATTTGGCAGTTAAAATAACATCAGTAACTTAGGAGAGACCAGGGAACATAATGAACAAGCAGTCAGTATGGCTTTTGAAAGAAAATTTTGACTCACCTCTTCTTCTCTAGGTAAACTAAACTCCTAACTTTGAAAGACTCCTTCCTGAAATGGCTTTCCTGAAATCTGAGCAATTTATCAGTGGGAGGGGTAATGTAATGCAAAATTCTAAGGAGGCATATTTACAATTATTATTTCAGATGTCTAATGCAGGACCCAGAGGACCTTTCCAGGCTGGAAAACTAATTAAGTTCTCTTTCTGGTTCATGTTTTAAGCTGAATGACAGAAGTGGGACAGAGAGGAGAGAGCAGAGAGAGGAGAGAAGAAAGGGAGATAGGAGATAGGAGAAAGAAATGCAGAGAGAAAAAGAGGTAGGGCGAAGGAAGAGAGAGGAAGAAGAACAGAGGGAGGAGAGAGAGGGAGAAGGACAACAGTAGGCATCTATCTCCCTACTTTCCACTGCCCATCCTTCTAAAATCAAATAATTCCTAACCCCTGGGCGGGTAGGGACTGGTGGATTTCAGCACCCTCATTTTAAAGATTGAGAAAACAAAGACATTTTAGCCAGTTAAATGACTTGAAGACCAATCAAACTGCCATCATCGTGTATATAGTCCTGGAAAATCCCTGAGGAATTATTCACTTCTCTTTGCACTGTCCTTCTTTACCTTGCTTGTAGATTGATTGAGGTGCTAGCTCAAGAAAACAACCTCTCTCTTGGTCCCAGTTTCCTCCTCTTTGAAATAAAGGATTGGTTGGCCCAGATCAGAGATTCTTAACTCAGGGTCCATGAACTTGGTTGTTCTTGCTTTTTAAAATATTTTGATAATGTAATTTCAACACAAGTAGCTTCCCTTATAACCCTAAATTATGTTATGCACCTAAAAGCATTGTGAGAAGGAGTCTGCAGGCTTCAGCAGTCTGCTAAAGGAGTCCACAAAACAAAAACAATGAATAAGAATCCCTGGTCTAGACGTTCTCTAACATCCCTTCCAGCTCTAAAGTGCTGTGATACCCCATGGTACCAATTTCCAGGCAAGCATTATGCTTACTAGATAAACTATACTATTCCAACCAATGGCTGGAAGAACAAAGATGGTGCCAACCCGGACTACCTCATGGGAACCAACCAAGGAAAACAGAAACTTGGACAACATTTTCAGGAAACGTGTATGTTAAATCCAGAGAATCTCATAGTGACACAGAACTTTAGGGGTCACCTAGGCTACGCAATACCTTTAAAAGAATCCCCTCAACACCACGTCTGATGAGTGTTTGTCTAGTCTTTCCTTGATGACTACCACTGAAAAGTAACTCTACTCCCTCTGTGGGCAGTCCATTCCACTAATTCCATTCCACTAATTAAACTAGCTAAGCTAACTGTTGGATAGCTAGGTGGCACAGTGGGTATTATGCCAGGCCTGGAGTCAGGAAGACTCATTTTCATAGGTCTCAAATCTGGCCTCAGACACTAACTAGCTGTGTGACCATGGGCAAGTCACTCCATGCTGCTTACTTCAGTTTCTTCATCTGTCAAATGAGCTGGAGAAGGAAATGGCAAATCACTCCCATATCCTTGCCAAGAAAACACCAAATGGGGTCACAGAGTGGGACACAACTGAAAAACATCTCAACAACAACAGCAAGCTAATTGTTAGGAAGTATTTACACACATCAGGCCTAAACTTTCCTGTTTAAAAAACTGCCTCTTTACAACTACCCTCTTCTGCCCTTCTGTGCCAAGCAGGACAAGGCTAATCCCTCTTCCAGAAGGCAACCCATTCATTCTATCACTGCTAGAAATATGAGAGTCTGGCAGGGCAAATACCCACTGGAACTACATTACTCCTCACTGACACAGCCTGATCAACATCAGAAAAATTCCACTAGCACAAGAGTTTAAAATGTCTTCTTATTTGGGGGAAAATTAAAATTCCAACCTGAACTTGCTTCCATTTCTCTAAATGAAGAGCCAAAGCCCTATTTCTTCCATCGTGTGTTCCCTTTTGATAAGAATGGATTTCCCAATCATGCGATTAGATCATAAAATAATCACCAATGACTCAATAAAAGAAATCTCATTATTTGTGGCCAGCTCTTATCAGAAGTTTCCTTATCAAAAAGCAACGGAAGCTTAGAAGTGGGAAATGGTGACAGGAAACAACTTCTCATTATGATATAGATTAAAGCAAAAAAAAAAATTAAGAGCAATGACATCTTACTGTTTTCTAAACCTTCTTAAAATTCCTTTAGCCAAGTTCCCTATCAAAAGCATAGAGAGCTTCAGCTACCTGGCAGAAGAATACTAAGTTAATAGAACTTTAGATAACCATTCCAAAGATTAAAAAATTCTTTCAATTTTAAATAGCCCACACCGATTTGCACAAAATGACAGTAACAGAACAGTATAACTGACTTCCCAAAAGACAAAACAAAAAAAGGGGAGAAAAAGAAACCAGTATCACCTCATACATGCACAGAACATCAGAGCTTATGAGGACTTTAAAGGTCATCCAGACACAGCCGGTAAGTTTCTAAGGAAGGATTCAGATGTTGGTCTCCCTGACACCAAGCCCAGGGCTCTATCCGCCATGCCATCTAGCTGTCCCCAGGGACTGTATCACTTTTTACCTTTGTATCTCCATAGCTCCAAACTCAGTAATTTGCCTGTTGAGCTGCTCCTGGTCTTCAACTAAGAACCTTCTCAGGTCATCTATAGGTCTCACAATATGGCAGGGGCCATAGGGAGGCAAAAAGTTATCATCTTGACACTTTTCAATAGCCTAGAAGGTACCTTTGCATATTATGGGAGCCCATTTCTCCTGATTTGGACTAGTACAGTGGCACAGTGGATAGTGTGCCAGGCCTGCTATCATAACTCATCTTTCTGAGTTCAGACCTGGCCTCAGATACTAGCTGTGTGACCCTGGACATGTCACTTAATCCTCTTTGCCTCAGTTTCCTCATCTGTAAAATGAATTGGAGAAGGAAATGGCAAACCACTCCATGTCTTTGCCAAGAAAACCCCAAATGGAATCACAAAGAATCAGATATGACTGAAATGACTCAACAACAAGTCAAGAAGATTTTCTTGGGATAGTTAAGCTATATAACCATTGATTGGGAAGCTTGTAAAAGCCATCCACATTCTGGTATAGATTGAACTAGATTCACTGACCTTGGAGATGCCTCTAATTCCTGGATTCAAGCATTCTACTTAGAACTGAATCTAAGATTCCAGGGCATGCAAAAGCTACAGAATGGAAAGTAAAAGAAAGTTCATCCTTAGCCATCTACAAAGACATCTAGATTCATCATCCTATTGCAGGATGTTGGGTGCACTGTGAAGACACGTGGATTTGGAGTTAGAGTTCATAGGTTCAAACCTGAACAGTATCACTTAGTAACCATATGACCTTAGACAAATCATTT
Source organism: Dromiciops gliroides (assembly GCF_019393635.1). Classification (NCBI taxonomy): domain Eukaryota; kingdom Metazoa; phylum Chordata; class Mammalia; order Microbiotheria; family Microbiotheriidae; genus Dromiciops; species Dromiciops gliroides. The sequence continues at coordinate 698,551,984 of NC_057861.1, read as the reverse complement.
TAATTTCTCTGGGTCTCAGTGTCCTTATCCATAAAACAAGAGGGATAGAAAAGATAACCAACAGCTTTCCTTTCAGCTCTTATTCTATGGACCTATTATCCTGTTGCATTAACTATACCTTCCACCCCACACAGAGATTGCTAATTGATGGCTGACCCCATATTAGGGAGAAGATAGAAGTAATAGAATATGATTATATAGTCTTATACTACATAGGAAATAACATAGAGGGATTAAAATCTTTCAGCTTTCTCAGGACAGGGGTTAGTGGCTGGCTTTAACATAATAAGAATGTATATTTGAGACATCATGTGATAATCTCAGACTGGAATGTGACCATTCAAGCTGTAGGGAGGGGGGGCCTCTGAGGTGGGCCAAGAAGGCTAAGTGAGGTGGGCTAGCACTGAGAGTAGCATGTAAAACAAGGCAAAGGCCATAAAATCAGGGATGCAGCCTCTAGAGGAAAACTTTCCCCCTTTTGGCCCCAGGTGGTGGTAATGGAAAATTAACCAAAGGAGTATTGGCAGCAACCCAAGTGAGAAAACCTTCCTTTGGGAGTTCACTGAGTGGGAAGGGCAAGAGGAGAATATAAGGTCCTTCATTTTGTTACATAAGCAGCCTGGGAATAAAAACCAGAGGAATGAAAGCCTCCCATATAATTTTTGAAAGATAATATCAAATACAACTTCAAATAATCCTTGTTGCTCATGAAGAGAGAGGAAAATATCAGCAGAAAGATCAGATGGCCAGCAGCAGCCACCATGTTCAAGCATGCCAATCCAAGAATTTTCAATCACATGGCTTTACCAACTATTCAGTGCAACCATTGAAAAATTAAAGGGCATCATTACAGTCCATAAATGCAACTAAAATTTGTAATAAAATCATGATTAATGGAAAGAAGTTATAAATTTGCATAAGACATCTATTTTTGTAACCCCTGTCAACATTCCAAATCTTAATGAAATCTATTTAAAACCATGGAAGTTTTTTTCCATGTGAAAGTTCCTATTGGCAGACTGATTGATTCACAAAACAGGGTTCTTAATACCCCAAGCACATCCCAAATTAATTCATATTCACTTTACTTATGAAATGACAGCAGAACAACTTCAAAAGATCAGTCATGGAATGACTGATCAAGAGCTGGGGACAGGGGGGCAGAATGTGGAGGCAGAGGCCACCTAATACAAAATACTCGTTTTACAGATAAAGAAATTGAGGCCCAAGGAAGTTAAGTGACTTTCCCACAGTCTCACAGATAATGTCAAAGTCAGGATATGAAGCCAAGTCCTTTGGTTTTCCATGGTACTATACTTCATCAATATGAGTACTCATTCCACCAATGTGGAACCCAACCCTATCTTGCCTTATCAGACAGTCTTAGTGGTTTGCTATGGCCAAAACACAAATTAATCACCTGATGGCCAACACGGTGGTAATGAGCCTCTTTAAACCTTATCTAGGCTGACCTTTGGATGATGCATGAATCCTTAATCACTGGACATTCTCAAAGTGATTCCAGATTGGCAAGGTCTTTGGTATAGTCTTGGAGAAGTTGAGGACACCTCTACGCCTTGATGAGGCATAGAGAAACACTTTGGTAAAACAAAGACTAAGCCAAAATTCTGGTTAGGAAATGGAACTATCTTCCCTAGGAGGCAGCAATAGTGCACTGGATAGAGAGCTGGCCTCTGAATGTCTAAGTCCTGGATATATGTCCTGTCTCTGACACTTACTAACTATAGGACTCTGGGTGCCTCTGGCAATTGTCTAAAACTGAAAGTTTCAGAGATGGTGCTGATCCTTACTGGGAGTTCCCCACAATGATGAAATCAAAAGTCTGGGGGTTTTTTAAGTCTTTTTTTGACATGATGGCAGCTACCTAGATATATCAAAATTCAAATAAACCCTCCTAGAGGACAGAAGGTCAGTTCTTTCCTCAGGAAGGAAACTCTAGCTTTAATTGAACTAAAATACTGATAAAATCCCAGCCAAGATCCAAATAAGAGGCCTCTGTCCTTTATCCAGTAATAAGCACTTCTTGCAGGAATGAACAAGAAGCAAAGTCACAATTATCTTCTGTTTATATAAACTAATTGATTGCTTATGAATAAAAAGGTTGCCCCTTGATTACAGATCCTTATGGTTATTAATAAGTGGAATTGTTTGCAGTTTGAATCTTATGCTCTTGTGTTTCTTACTAGTGGGTCAAATTTTTCGATGTGGACACCTTTGATCAAGGACTTGACCAAAGCAAGATTTAAACAAACTAACAATCGATCTCTATTCCTGGACCTTTGAAGAAGGGGCAACTGCCAAAGCGGCATACATTTCCTGGTAAAAATCAATTCAATAAAAGTCAGTCAATGCACATTTTTAAGCATACGTGTCCCCTCCACAGCTGGACAGCATGGAAAAGATCTTTTTCTTGAGGGGTTTATTGTATATTAGATTGTAAACTTATTGAGAGCAGGGACCATTGCCTATTCATCAGTATACAGGGTATCCCTAAATTATTAGTGCAGTTTTAGGCTTTAATAGGAAGGAAAAGCTTCTCACAAGACTATAAGCATAATTAATCAAATCAATAACAAAAACAAAAATCATATGATTATTTCAGGACATTCAGAAAAAGCTTGACAAAATATAACACTCATTCCTAATAAAAACACAATGCTAAGTAGTACCTATCTAAAATCAAAAGCAAACATTATATGTGATGGGAACAAACTGCATGCCTTTCTGATAAGATCAGGGATGAAGCAAAGATGTCCATTATCATAATTAATCAATATTGTACTAGAAATGCTAGCTATAGCAATAAGACAAGAAAAATAAATTGAAAGAATAAATATAGGCAACGAGGAAATAAAACTATCACTCTTCCCAAGTGATAGGATGGGTTACTTAGAGAAATGTAAGAGAATCAACTAAAAAAGGAGTTGAAACAATTAACAACATCAGCAATGTTGCAGGATATAAAATAAACCCACACGAATCATCAACATTTCTATATATTACTAAAAAAGCAGGAAAAGATAGAAAGAGTCCATTTAAAACAACCACAAATGGCATAAAATACTTGCAAGTCTACCTGACAAGACATACACAGAAACTATATGAACACAATTACAAAACTCTTCACGCAAATAAAGTCAGATCCAAATAATTGGAAAAATATTCATTGCTCGTGGGTAGACTGAGACAATTTAATAAAAACAATACTAAAATAATTTATTTATTCTGTGCTAATCAAATTACAAAAGAAATACTTTATGGAGTTAGAAAAAATAATAACAAAACTCATCTGGAGGAAGAAAAGGTCAAGAAAATCAAAGGAATCAATGAGGGGAGAAAAACAAAAGAAGGAAACCTAGCAGTATCAGATCTCTAACTATACTACAGAACTGTAATCATCAAAAGAATTTGGTACTAGATAAGAAACAGAGTGGTTTATCAATGGAACACAATAAAAAACAAATGAACATGGCAACCTAGTGTCTGATAAACACAAAGATTACAACTTTGGTGCAAGAACTCACTATCTAATAAAAACTGCTGGGAAAACTAGAAAGTAATCTGGCAGAAACTAGGCATAAGCCAGTATCTCATACAATATACTAAAATAAGCTAAAAATGGATATATGGTTTAAATATAAAGGGTGAAATCATAAGCTAATGAGTAGAGCATGGAAAAAGTTACAAGTCAGATCTATGGATAGGGGAAGAGTTCATGACCAGACAAGAGACAGAGAGGTTCACAGGTGATAAAATGAATAACTTTGATTATATAAAATTAAAAAGGTTTTATACAAACAAAATCAATGCAGCCAAAATTAGAAGGCAGGGAACTGGGGAAAACTCTTTGCAGCAAGCTTCTCTGATAAAGGTCTCATTTCTCAAATACGGAGGGAACTGAAACAAATTTATAAAAATAAGGGCCATTCCCCAATAGATAAATTGGCAAGGGACATAAAGAGGCAGTTTTTCAGAGAAATAAATAAAAGCTATTAGTAGTCACACACACAAATATGCTCTAAATCACTGATAATTAGAGTAATTCAAATGAAAGCAACTTTAAGGTATTACCTCATACCCATCAGATTGGCTAAGATGACAGAAAAGGAAAATGACAAATCCTGGAGGGAACGTGGGGAAATAGGTATATTACTCTATTGTTGGTAAAGCTATGAACTATTCCAACCACTGAGAGCACCCTAACCCTACACCTTGAAGGGCTTAAAACTGCACTAACACTTCTAGGACACCCTGTATTGCTTCCAGTGCCTAGCAAAGGACATTCATTATACCTAGCAGATAATTAACAAATGTCTGAAGAATGAATAGACTAATGACTGAGGAAGGAAGACACACAACAACTGGGGGACAATGTAGAACTATGTGATCTAAAGCATGGTAGAAACGACTGTTTCAAAAGATGAGAGAAGGGGGTATGTGGGCTAGAGTAATCAGCAAACCTGAGATGAATCCTGAAGGATCGGAAGATTCAGAAGCTGAAATATATGAGGCTATTGTAAAAATGTGTGTCACTTTCTTTCAAAATCAAATATTTCTTATACATTGTTTCTTCTGACCCACTGTTTGAAAGTAACTTTTTGAAGGTGGGGGAAGAGGAGTCTGGAACTGTGATTTCATTGATGGAGGGAAGCTCCCAGTATGGAAACTCCCTCCACCAGTACAGATCAGCAACTTAACTGTACTAATTTAGAATACTAAAGAGCTAGCTGAAGCCCAGTGAGATTAAGCAATTTACAGGGTCACACAGCAACTATGTATCAGAATCAGGACTAGAATCCAGGGTTTCAGGACTTCAAGCCTGACTCTCAATCTACACAACATTATCTCTCTATGGAATAAGCAGAGCATAGGTTTTTCACCTTTTAGTGCCCTGGACCCCTTGGGCAGTCTGGTGAAGCCTAGGGGGCCTTTACAAAATAATGTTTTAAATGCAAAGAACTATAAAGGAAACGAATTAAGTTGAAATACAGCTGTCTATATCTTCTACATATTATACACATAGCCTATGTAAATATGTGATACACATGGATAAATGTATAGATAAATGCATATATGCATATGTATATGCATTAAAACTGTACAGTCTAAGTCCTCATTTAAGCAGGATTTCAACCACGGTACAAAATCAATTTCATTTTTCATGGAGCTTTGTAAGTGTGCCACTGGGCGGCATTGAAACAATACCATGCAAACATATAGAATTTGGTCAAGAAAGCCAGATTGATATTACAAGGTTAGTAGGCAGGCAAAACTGGCCTCAATATTTACAATGTGGTTTACTAATTGGAACTCATCCATTATCATGTCTATCACTTTGTATTCCAGCATGGCAAGGTGGAACAGTGTTACTGGCAGGTGACAGGCCTTCAAAGGCTTTCTTTTTCTCTAGTGAAACTCCAGCATTAAGGGCACGGAATCTGACTCCCCAAACAAACTGGTCTTGGCTGTGAGCCATCCCAACCCAAAGTCATGAAGGGGACAGTGGCTTAAAAGCCACAGTGAGTCACTTGATCTAAATCAGAAAATGTTTCTGCTTTTCTCTTTTGTAATACTTTCTAACTTCCTTTGCGTGTGCCCATCAACCACCAATGTATAAAGAGGGATAAGGCAGGCCCACACAGAGGGCGGAGCAGAGAGAGTGCCAAACTCCTTTTGGTGTCCTGGGCTCAATGCCACCAAGTCTGAAGACAAAAAATGGTGGCAGGACTCACTCTTTAGGAAAGGAGAACAATGACACTGTCATCCCACCTGAGAGGATGGGGGTAGGAGGAAATAGCATGTTTCTCTGGAAGCCCTAAAACTCCCTCAAGGTAAATGAGTAAAAAACAACTTGGGAAATGCAGGCAAAAGAAGGCAATTATTTTGATAATTCAAAGAAAGGAGAAAAAAGAACATTAAAAAAGGTTTTGAATGAATTATATGTAGAAGTCTACTCACCTTCTGAATCCAGAGCCTGAATTTTCAGTTCCAAAGGAGAGTCTTCAAGGTAGAGTTCTCGGGTGGTGGAGACAATCTGAATGCCATGGATGATGTCCACAATAGCATCACAGCGTAGAACCTGGCCAGTCACTGAAGGAGATGGCCCAGACACACATGATCAGCCAGCCCCTTGGCTTGAAATTCTCACTACCTCTCCCTACCTCTCTACTTAGCTAGGAGGTCAAAGACCTCATCTGGGGAGGGGGGGTGGGAAGGCTCACAGGAAATTTAGGCAACAGGAGGGGTAGCAAAGGAAAAGCCTAGAAATATACCCAAACCAATATGAAAGGTGCCCAGTGGGCTCCCTCACACAGTTCAGAGGGGCTCTGACCATAGACTGGATGATAACAGAAGATTCTAAGCTTCCCTTCTGAGTGTAGACGCCACTGGCTCCTTCAAAAGATGACATTAATTTCTGACCTCTTAGACCCTAAGTCATGACAAAGCACCTTATTCCTCCCTAAGGTACTCAAACTAACTTAAGCCCCACAGAGAGGCATCCTCTGCCCATAAGTCCACAAAACCTTAAATACAGAATAGTTCCTTTCTCCCCATAAATCTTAGTGCATCCCTTTAGGAGGAGAGGAGTTTAAATCTTTGATTTTATATGTATAGGGAACTGAGGGTAAGAAAACTCCCTCTACCTACCATATCAGCAACTGTTCTGCAATTTAAAATACAAGTGTGTTGTCTGAGGGATACAAGGAATTAAGTGACTTGTCTGGGATCAGAGACTGAAGGTTTTCTTGATTCTGAGGCCAGAATTCTATCCATGACACCACACTATTCACTAATAATTTCTTTTGCAGGGCAATGAGGGTTAAATGACTTGCCCAAGGTCACACAGCTAGTAAGTGCCAAGTGTCTGAGGCCGGATTTGAACTCAGGTCTTCCTGAATCCAGGGCCGGTGCTTTATCCACTGGGCCACCCATCTGCCCCTTCACTAATAAATTTTAAAACAACACACTAAAAAACAGAAATCAGACACAAACTATAAAATCAGTCCTTAAAAGTGATGCTGTATTGGGGCAGCTAGGTGACACAGTGGATAGAGCACAGGCCCTGGAGTCAGGAGTACCTGAGTTCAAATCCGGCCTCAGACACTTGACACTTACTAGCTGTGTGACCCTGGGCAAGTCACTTAACCCCAATTGCCTCACTAAAAAACAAACAAAACAAAAGTGATGCTGTACTGCCAGGGCAGTAAGCTCTTCAGGTTAGGATATAGCATCACTACAGGCAACCTTCTAAGTCCGATCTCTGAAACAAGAATTTCTCCTGAAGACAAACCGTTTGCCAGTCACACAGTCTGAGTCCCCTCAGCCAAAGTGTTTAATGGAATCAGTGCAAACTTTTCAAATAAAATGTGCTTGTAAGATACATTTCTCAAAATGAGCCTGATTTCAATGTTTGTTATCAACTAAAATCAAGAGGAAGCAGTCTTTATTCATGAATTGAATCTTTTATGGTCCTTAAAAGTCTATAATGGATGCGCACAGACTTTCAACTCATCCAATATAAGAGTTAAGTGAATATAATAATTAAGTGAAGACTATTGTGTATATAATTTTCAGACACTTTCCTGGAGGTAATATCATGCCTCATGAGAAATAACTGTGAGCTATACTTTTTGGCACCAAGTAAGCACCTTAGAAATGAAAGTCCCATGTCACAAGGAGAATAAGGTAAAAGAATGTACATGGGGTTTTAGCTTAACTACCACACACATGGAAAATCCACACTTGGGAAAAACTCCAAGTCTGACAATAGTTCAGCAGAAGCATTCTCATAGACATTCCTCTGGGCAATATTCTACACTGGAGGATGGCCTGCAACTATAGTGTCACAGGAACTGAGTCGTGTGTGTGTGTGTGTGTGTGTGTGTGTGTGTGTGTGTGTGTGTGTGTGTGTGTGTGTGGTGGCGGCAGGATACAGTATCTTTCAGACAGAGCACTGTGCTATGCCACTTAGTACAATCTTAGAGTACAGCAAGAGCCTAATCAATGTTGACTGAGTTAACTGTGTCATGCTACATTGAAACATCACCAGAAACCATGTCCTGGCGCATGGCATCTCGTAGAGTGGCCAGAATAACCCTAGAGCAAAGACTAGGTTTTCTCCTTCTATATCTTCCCAGACTCTAACCCTGGGCTGGACACATATCAGTTGATCAGTAAAAATATTTGTACCAGAATGCTGTATGTTTTGTCAGAGGCCGGGTCCCTGTATGAATCACGTTTGCCTAATTATTTTTTCTTGTTAAAAAGGATGGAGGGGGCAGCTAGATGGCGCAGTGGTTAAAGCACCGGCTCTGGATTCAGGAGGACCTGAGTTCAAATCCGACCTCAGACACTTGACACTTACTAGCTGTGTGACCCTGGGCAAGTCACTTAACCCCCATTGCCTAAAAAAAAAAAAGGATGGAGGATTTAACCAAAAGGGGAAAGAGGTGCCCCACCCCATGAGAAATAATCATGATCTAAATTGGAAAGACATCAACAAGATATGCTTTTCAAAAGGGTTATGCCACTGGAAGAAATAAGCAGGTTGCTTACTTATATCTTCTGCAAAGATGATGCTAGTGAGACGAGTAGGCTGTGATAGGCGGGCCTGCACAACTGCCTTTTGAGAGCATTGCCGTTCATCCAGATCCACAGGTTCAATACTGGCCACTTCTGGTCTGGTAGATGACCTGGAAACAAAGGGCTTTAAGTTATTGAGAAGGTTCCCACCTGTAACAGTGCCCAGAGATATTGCTATACCAGGAACCATCCCTCCCACCTCTGATCTCACTTCTAAAGCTTCATTTGTAGGATGTCCACATGCAACTGTCCTCTGCATTATTCATCTGACCTGAACCACACATTAGCAGGATACAAATCAATCAGTCAGCAAAAATTGATTAAACACCTGCCAGGTGCCAAACACTGTCCTAGGTGACGGGGACACAAGTGAAAAGAATGGAACAATCCCTTCTCTCTAGGAGTTTGAATTCTAACAAAGAGAATGATCAGGACAATGGAGAAGATTATACAGTGAGCATCTTTTTTATTTTTTCCCTGAGGGCACATATACCTGACTTTATACAATAGGTATGCTCTGAAAAGTTCATAGAATGTCAACTTGGAAGGGATCTTAGACATAATCAAATCAAACTCCCTCTTTTTCCCAGTAAGGAAAGTGAAGTCCAGAAATGCTGAGTGATTTGCCTAATATCATACAGGTAGTAAATAGTTATAAAAATTAAATTCAGGTGAACAATCACATTCAATATATGCCTATTAAGTGCCTATGAACAAGGGATTGAGCTATAAGTCTTAATTTCTATGACAAAATTCTTTTTACTGCCTCATATTATACATAAAAAGGCTTTTCTTTTGGCAAATCAAGTCAACATTTTTAAAAAGAACACACATTTACACTAAATGAGGTCATTGTTCAAAGGAATCTCTCAAATTGAAAAATCCTTTTGAAATGTGAATATTCACACCACTAATTTACTGGTTTTGATTTTTCCCCTACAGATTTGCAAAATTTCCAGCCTAACTTTCAGTTGAGCAAAAGGCATTAATAATCACATGTCCAGCAACATATTTCTCATAAGTAAATGCAATCCCAGTTAGCTAATGAGGCCTCGGGGCTGATATCTCATTCTGTGGCACATGCTGGATGCTACCTAGCTACATAATTCCATTTCTACTGGTTTTCTCATTGTACCCCTGGTTCTTTGACACAGGCAACTAACTCCTTAAACAAGGGTTCCAACACTGTTTTTGTTGCTGTTCTCTTTGGCAGTCTGATGAAGCCTATAGATTCCTTTTCAGAATATCTTAAAAAACACAAAATAAAAATGCACAGGACTATAAATATACTTATCAAAATATTTTTAAGTTCATAGATACCAGGTTAAGAAACCCTCTCATAAGGCATTTTCCCCTTCATTTATTTTCCAGACGAATAGAATTATATATAAGGTCTTTTTTTCTTTCTTTTTCTCTGTGTGTGTGTGTGTGTGTGTGTGTGTGTTTGAGAGAGAGAGAGAGAGAGAGAGAGAGAGAGAGAGAGAGAGAGAGAGAGAGGAGAGATAAGGCATTACTAGAGCCCTTTAAGATCCTAAAGGGGGTTATGTACCCACACATGGCTAGAAAACACCCCCTCTTCCCATACTGAATAGTATAAAGAGTTTGGGGAAGAATAGAAGAAAGATTAGGGAAGGAGATAATAAGGGGCTTCTATTATATTTTGTTAAAGGGCCTGGAATTTAAATTTTGCTGTGATTTACTCTGGAGGGTCCTGATTATTTCTGAGTCCTCAATTTACTTAACAACAACAACAAAAAGAACATTTTATCGGCAAAGCTTTTACTGCTTACTGAAAATCTTTCCAGATGTAAGATTTATTGGGTAGCTAGAAATAGATGGTTTCAAAATAAAAATAACAACAAAACTTCATTCTGTTTTTATTTAAATCATATTTTGAACATTTAAATTAATTTCCTAATTTTTTTGCAAATAGGAACTACATAGAATTTTCATTTAAGCCCTGTTCCATCTCAAATACACCATCAAAAATAGGTAATCATAATATTTTAATTACATAGTATTTGAAACAACATACTCACAGTACCAAAAAGATTTTAGAGCCACCATATTAGCCCAATCCTTAAGGCACTGCTTTGGGTTTTAGAAGATGAAAGAAAACCGTTCTTACCAAGGGGAGCCAGTGATCACTCAATTTAGTGGATCCCATTAAGCATCAAAGAAATGCTTAACTTCTCCTTCCACACTGTGGATTTGTATTACTAGGCATGGCGTATGTGGAAAGGATATATCACAAACCTGATTACCTCTTATTGTCTCTATATCAATTTGCATATACACATTGAAGCCCCATCTTCACTTGAAGTGCAAAATCTCAAGAAGGCAAATACATGGAAATTTAAATCTCCTTCTGAGTTGTGAAGAATATCTATTGTTATATCAAAACAAAAGAATGTACTTTTCATAGAATGAAAATGGACTCAATTCAGGCTTCTCAGTTACCTACATTCTGATTTTATTTAAATGAGCTTTATGCAGATCAAATTCACCCTGCCAATAAAAAATAACTAGAATCATATTAAATGATTTGGTTTGGCTTTTGTTTTGAATTGGTGATGGGGGTGTCAAATGAGAAGTCAATGATATGACTAGTGAAGTGCTTTGCAAATCTTTTTTTCCTTTTTAAAAAATATTTTATTTATTTTGCTAAATGTTTCTCAATTACATGTAAAAAATTTAACATTTTAAATACTGAGTTCCAAATTTCTTAACTCCTCTTTGAGAAGGCAAGCAATTTAACATCTATTATGTATGTGAAGTCATGCAAAATATTTCCATATTAGCCATGTTGCAAAGGAAAACAAACAAAAAATAAAACAAGATAAAAGTTTTTTGTTTTTTTGTTTTGTTTTTGCGGGGCAATGAGAGTTAAGTGACTTCCCCAAGGTCACACAGCTAGTAAGTGTCAAGTGTCTGAGGCTGGATTTGAACTCAGGTGCTCCTGAATCCAGGGTCGGTGCTTTCTCCACTGTGCTACCTAGCTGCCCCCTAAATAACGTTTTAAAAAGAATGTTTGATCTGAATTTAGAGTTTGGAGATGGATAACATTCTTTTTCATCATGGGTCCATTAAGAATTGTCTTGGATTATTGTCCTGATAAGAATAGCTAATTCTTTCACACTTGATCATCCTTACAATATTGTTGTTACTGTATACAATGCTAACTTGATTATGCTCACTTCACTTTGCATGAGTTCATCTAAGACTTCCTCAGTTTTTCTGAAATGATCCTTCTTGTCATTCTGGTTTCTAATCCGTTTTGTTATTGAATTGTTTTCTGGGTGAGTTCACCCCATTTACACCCATAGTTACACTATCCTATTTTCTTTTCTCTTTTTGTCCTGTCCCTACTCTAGTTACTTTTGCTTCTGATCATTGCTTTTTTTGTGTTCTCCCTTTTACTACTCCCCAGTCCCTCATTCCCTCCCCCTCCTATATCCCTGTTGGGTAAGAAAGATTTCTATTATCAGTTGAGTAAGTGTGTATGTGTGTGTGTGTGTGTGTATGTATATTTGTACATGTAGATGTATGGATTAATATAAAGCATATATATATATATATATATATATATATATATATATACACACACACACACATTCATATATATGTTTTTTTCTCCCTTTGAACCAATTTAGATGTGAGTAAAGTTCAAACATCACCCACCTCCCTCCCACCATTTTCCCCTCCACTGTAAAAGCTTTTCTTTGAACAACTCTTTTATGTGAGATACTTTTCCCCATTCTTCCTCTTTCTTTCCACTTCTCCCAGGGCATTCCTCTTTCTTAACTATCCATATTTTTTACATTGTCCCAACATAATCAACCCACTTTCACACCCTTTTTCTCTGTAGAATCATTCTAAACTGCCCTAAAGATAATAGTTCTTAGAAGCTACAAAAATAATCTTCCTATATAGAAAGGTAAATCATTTAACCTTACCAAGTCCCTTATGATTTCTTTTTATGTTTACCTTTTTGTGTTTCTCTTGAAACTTTTTTTTCCAGCTCTGGTCTTTTCATTAGGAATGCTTAAAAGCCCTCTATTTAATTAAACATCCAATTTTCCCTTGAAAGATTATACTCATTTTTGCTGGAAAGATTATTCTTGTTTGTAATCCCAACTCCTTTGCCTTTTGGAATTTCATATCCAAAGTGCTCCGCTCCTTTTATATCACAGCTCCTAAATTTTGGGTAATCCTGACTGTAGCTCCACAGTATTTTAATGGCTTCTTTCTGACTGCTTAAAGTATTTTCTGTTTGACCTGTGAGCTCTGAAATTTGACTATAATATTTCTGGGAGTTTTCATTTTGGGATTTCCTTCAGTTGATCATCAGTATTTTCTTTCAATTCTTTCCATTTCTATTTTATCCTCTGGTTCTAAGATATCTGGGCAGTTTTCCATGATAATTTCTTGAAATATGATGTCTAGGGTCTTTCTTTGATCATAGCTTTCAGATAATCCAATAATTCTTAAATTATCTCTACTCAATCTATTTTCCAGGTTTATTTTTTTCTGATGAGACAATTCATATCTTCTATTTTTTTTCATTCTTTTGACTTTGGCTGTTTCTTGATGTCTCATGGAGTCATTAGTTTCCACTTATCTAATCTTATTTTTATGGATTTTCTTCAGCTAACTTTCGTATTTCTTCTTACATTTGAAAAATTCTATTTTTTAAAGTGTTATTTTCTTCAGTATTGTGTGCACCCCTTTTACCAAACTGTTGTCTTTTCATAATTTTCTTCCTGTACTTTATTTCTTCACCTTATTTTTTCTCTACTACTCATATTTGATTTTGAAAGATATGTTTTAGCTCTTCTGAAATTCTTATTGGACTTGTATCCAACTGACGTTTTCTTTTTCTTTGAGGTTTTGCTTGTAGCTATTCTATCTTCATTGTCTCCTTCTGAGTTTGTGTATTGGTCTTCCTTGTTATCATAGTAGACTTCTAGGGTCAAATTCTTTTGTTGCTGTTGTTGTTTGCTCATTTCCTCATTCTATTTCTTAATTTGAAACTTCATGTTGAAGTTGGGCTCTGTTCCCAGAATGTGTGGGAGAGGGAACTGTCTCAAGCTTTGCTTTTTCAAAAGGCTGTTTGAGGATCTGGATGGTTTTGGTGCTTCCAAGATGGTGTGATTTGGGTAGAGCTGTGGTTACTACTCTCCTGCTCTGTATTCTGGTCCTTCCCCAGGAAGGCTCCCTGGTCCCTGGGATTGCCATTGATATTACTCCTTAGGGCCCCTGCTCTCTTGGGACTAGAAATTACATTATTCTTCAGGGTCCCTGATCCCTTGGGACCAAAATCAATACTGCCCATCAGGGCTTCTGCTCCCTCTTGACCAAAAGTGCTCCTCTCTTCCCTGGACTATTCTTTTTGTTGTTGTTGTTGTTGTTTTTTGGGGGGGAGGCAATTGGGGTTGTGACTTGCCTAGGGTCACACAGCTAATAAGTGTCAAGTGTCTGAGGCCAGATTTGAACTCAGGTCCTCCTGAATACAGGGCCGGTGCTCTGTGCCACCTAACTGCCCCCTCTGCCCTTGACTATTACCCAGAAGTGGCATAGACAATGGAGTCACCAAACAGCACCTGGTCCCATGTCTAGTACTAGCACAGGGGTCACTTGTCACTTCTTTCTGAGCAGTCACCAGGTCCCTTTACTGTCTCTGGCATAAGAGCTCCTGAAGCTGCTGCTGCTTCTGTTGCCACCTCCTGGCTCCACCACTGGTGCTTCATCCACATTGACTTCTGGCCGGCCTCAACCCCCATTTCACAAATCTCTATTTGTGACATCCTAAGTTGTCTTGGACTGGAAAATGGCTCATTTTGCTTTTGTTAGCTCTACCACTCCAGAATTTGATTGGAGGTGCTATTTTAAAGTAGTTTGGAGGGGTATATTGGGAGAGCTCAGCTGAGTGCTTTCTGTACTGCGCCACCTTGGCTCCAATGCTTTGCAAATCTTAACAAATTATATAAATGTTCATTATTATTTTATTAGTATAGGAAACTCTGGGTGAGGAAGCTCCTTCTTCCAAAATAGATCAGCCATCGTTCTGCAACTTAAGAGTCTTAGCAAGTTGCCTTGGACATTGAGAGGTTAAGTGACTTTTCCAGGATTATATAGACAATATATAGGGTATCCCTCTTGTCCTTGGGCAGTTTTAAGGTATAAAAACTTAAAACTGCTTCAAATCTTTGGCGACACCCAGTATTTCTGAGGAAGGACTTAAATGGTGGTCTTCCTGCCTATAAGGCCAACTCTCCACCCACTACCAAAAGCTGCCTCTCAAGTCAAATGATATGGAGTTATTATCCAGGCTAGTGGTTCTCAAAGTATAGTGTTAGGGTCCCCTGAGGGGTCCCCAAAACCCTTGCAGGGGTGTCAGTTAGGTCAAAACTTTTTATAATACTAAGATGTTTCAGTGGGGCGGCTAGGTGACACAGTGGGTAGATTACCAGGCTTATGGTCAGGAAGATGAATCTTCCTGAATTCAAATCTGGCCTCAGACACTTACCACCTGTGTGACCCTCGGAAAATTAGTTAACCCTGTTTGTTTCAGTTTCCTCATCTATAAAATAAGCTGGAAAAGGAAAAGAAAAACCACTCCAGTATCTTTGCAAAGAAAACCCCAAATGGGGTCACAAAAAATCAGACACAACTGAAAATGAATAAACAATGTAAAAATATAAATAACTTAATCTAATCCTATCTGAAAAAATTTATATAACTGTGGACTATATGAAAAATTATAAGTTTAGAAAAATTATAATTGGGCTATAAGTCCCATCTGGGTCACCATTCAAATATAAGAACATTTTAAACTAACTTGGGGGGACTAATCTATCTGGGGGCCAAATCTGTGGATGTTTGACTGGCTGGCTATTGGACTGCTATTAATTTAGTATGGGCCATTTAAAAATTTCTCCACACTGCTCTGCTCCCAAATTGATAAGCAAAAGATTAAGAAGCCTCTTAATTAAATAATCAAAGCAGGGTTTATTTATAAAAATAAATGTAAGAGATAAGAGTAAAGAAATGCAGTTTTACGACCTTCTGGCTCTTCTCTCTCGCCCCTGCATCTCCTTAGCATTCTCTCTCACACGGACCTCTCAGTGTCTCTTATTCCATCCTCTCCTGCCCTGTTATGTAGCCACCTCTCTTTACCATAGCAACAAACACCTCAAAAGCCCCTAACTCCGTACTCCTGCGAACCCCCAGCGTCTCTCCCTTCTCCTTAGCTTTTTCTCTATCTCCCCATCAGCCCCTCTCTTTACATATTCTCAGTCTCCTTAGCATTCTTGTAGCAGCCCCACTTCTGTCCGTCCTCCAACCCCCTTGCTCTTAGCTTTTTCTCTAACCTCTCTGTGCTGACTGCCCCCCCCCATATATCTTCCTTCTCTTCCCTCAAACCTCGGGCTCCCTGCACCCCTCACACGCCAAGTTTATCCGCCAGCCCGTGCTAGGACTGTAGCTGGGCGGGGACTTAAGTGTCCCATGCATACCACACCCAGGGCTCCAGGGGTCCGTGCCCCCTGATGTGTGCCTGGGACCTCTGCACGGGCTACACCAGAGCCAAGCCTGGATGAGCCCAGGATCTCTGGGAAAGATCCCCTCAGGGCAGAGGGAGTCTGATCTGGCATCCCATAAAGCCCACAGGGCTTTTTGGCTCAGCTGAAGCAGAGGGGGAGGGGGGCCCAGCCCCTCTTACACAGAAAAAACCCCTGAGAGCCTAAGGTTTTTTAATCTCAGCCCAAAGGCTGGGTGCCCAAATCACAATAAATTTCCACAACAACAAGAAGACGTTTTAATTTCTTTTTTGAGGGGGTGGGGGGAGCAGGGCAATGAGGGTTAAGTGACTTGCCAGGATCACACAGCTGGTAAGTTATCAAGTGTGTGAGGCTGGATTTGAACTCAGGTCCTCCTGAATCCAGGGCCGGTGCTTTAGCCACTGCACCAGCTGGCTGCCCTCATTTTAATTTCTAATAATACAAACATATATATAACTCTTTGAGGTGCCCTAAAATTTTTCAAAGTGCATAGGATGAGTCCAGAGACCAAAAATGTTTGAGAAACCTTCATTTAGATACTTATTTACTGTAAGAGATTTAGTACCATGTTGGATTTGCAAGGCTTACTTTAGCCCTCAGCTGTTTACCAAGCAGAAGACAAGCTTGAGTTCTCTAAATTCATATAAAACATTAATTCTCTAAGCTCTTAAGAAGAAAACTTGTAAAGATTACTTGGTGTTAAAATCTATGGTGTGAAACACACCAAAATAGATGTGCCTGAGAACTTTCAAGACTGAAGCCAAATATTTCACAAAGAGGTGGGGGCACCCAAAGGCTGCAAGCAGATTCCTCTGATCACACAAACAGACAACAAGGGTGAACCCACCCAGAGCTGTTGATGAGAAGTTTAAAAATTGATCAAACATCTATATTTGAAAACTCACTGAAAACAAATTATGCCCAGCCAACATCTGAAAGTTACATGCCATCAGAGGGAAAACTTTTAAGTAGAAGGTTTTTTTTTTCTTAAGAAAACATTTCAAAGACTGAAGGAATAAAAATATTATGATAAAAAAGGACAGCCACATATCCTTGAAGGAGAAGATGTTACCTGCATCAATTCTTTTAATAATAACCCAGAAATTTGTTTATTTAATTGATGAGTACATTAAGAGCAGGGGTGGAATTAACCTGCAGTTTCATTGGTATGGAACACTTCTAGAGTGGGAACTCCCTCAATACAGTAGATCAGCAAATCCATCTGTGACTTATCTTTATAGAATTGTCAGGGCATGGAGGGCTTTTTTTAGTGGTTTGTTCAGGATTTCACAATTAGCATGTATCAGAGACAGGACTTGTTCTTCCTGACTCCAGTGTTAACCATCTATCTTCTCTGTACTAGGCTATTCTTCATGTATGTACAGTCACACCTATATGTAAACATACATATGAATACACACACCTTTCTCATCTAAGTGGGAAAGTATATGCATGTATATTATATGTGTACCAATGTGTATATTCATATGCATGCAAACATCCATGTATGCATATATACATACATATATACATACATACCCTTGATAGACTTTACACTATCCCAGGAATATAAGGTAGTATTTGCATAATCTAAAACCAGATAATCCATTTCTCATTTATATTTAATCTTAAAGCACTATATCAATAAATAAACACTGGATTAAAAATAAGATACACACATGGTATAAAATGGCTCACAGAGTCTCAGTCTATGGATGTGGTATTTTGGGGACATTAAGAGTCCTACTGTAAATGTGTATCTCTCCATAGCATTATGTGAGATATATAGATATAGACAGATGCACACATAAAAAGATATGTGTGGGGGCAGCTAGATGGCTCAGTGGATAGAGCACTGGCCCTGGAGTCAGGAGTACCTGAGTTCAAATCCGGCCTCAGACACTTAATACTTAACTAGCTGTGTGACCCTGGGCAAGTCACTTAACCCCAATTGCCTCACTAAAAAAAAAAAAAAAAAAAAGAATGTAATAAAAAGATATGTGTGTATATGTTATACTTATATAATCTTATTTCTTTTTTAAAATAATATCTTTGTTTTCTCCCCAATTACATGAATTTTAACATTCTTCCTTAAGTTCCAAATTCTATCCCTCTGTTCTTGTCCTCCTCCTTGAGACAGTAAACAATCTGATATAGGTTATATGTGTGCAATAACATGTAAATGTATTTCTATATTAGTCATTTTATATCAGCTTATTTCGGGATTACTTATTTTACAGTCTTGTATCATAGAGTTCCTGTTGAAAAGTACAATGTAGGCCCTATATTATATATAATAGAGTACAGAGATAAAAGCACCTGGCTAGAAACAAGCCATCTGGGTTCTAACCCTGCCTTAGGCATGTGACCATTTGCAGATCACTACCTGCATGGATCTCAGTTACTTATATGTAAAATGGGGAGAATCATCCTTTATCTGACTATCTCAGATGGCTCCTATGAGAATTAAATGAGGTAATGAATGTTGAAGCCCCTTGAAAACCATTAAAAAGTGATTCAAACATGCTCTTGTTACTGCTTTCAACTCAAGTTTTATTTTCCAGTTGGTTTAGAGAAAATTCCCCAATTCTTATTCAGTGATTCAGCGGCCACTATGTGCCAAAGCCATCAGCTGTGTAGGTGATCGCATAAGTCATGGTCTGGAAAATTGCTATTCACAGGGGACTGCAGGAGAGTCATCTCCCAGTGGAGGGGCTGGCTGTTAATTATTCCCAGATACAGTGGTTAATCAAATTGAACTGGGGGCACAGTCAAGAGGAAAGCAAAAGGAGATAAGAAAGTAACAGATAACCAAAACCTAATTTATCAGTGTTGATGCTTTCAGTGGACAAATTTGTTTTTGTTTTTGTTTTGTTTTTTGTTTTTAAAATGAGAAATACAGAGAAAGTGGGAGAGCACAGTAGCTGAGGGGTTGAAAGTAAAGAGACTGGGTACAACATATTTTACATCTGGAAAAGACAAATTTTAAACCCCTAGTTTCCATCATTTCTAAAAGAAGTGGGAAAATATTTCCTTATTTCCCCCCTTCTCCACTTTATAAATTGCATAACTCTAAAATAGCTTCCACCAAAGGATGCAATGTAAGACCTTGGTTCAAACACTAGCCCAGCTATCTTCTGCCTGTGTGACCTCTGGTAATTCACTTAGTCTCTCTAGCCTGTTTCTCCACTTATAAATGAGGGAGATTAGACCAGAACAGTAAGGAAGTCTTAGCATTTCTGTGTCATGGACCCCTTTAGCAGCCTATGAAGCTCAATGATCCCTTCTTAGATCAATGTTTTTAAATGCATAAAATAAAATGGGATTACACAGGAAACCAAATATATTTGGTTTATCAAAATACACACACACACACACATATATTTAACAGGCTCTAGATTAAAAACTCAAAATTAATCTCTAAGGTCGTTCCAAATGTGTAGTGCAGAAGAGCAGAGGAATTGCCTCAGATCACTAATTTTTGCTAATTAGCAAGCCATGCTTAGGAACTGCTATTACTAAGCATAATTCATTGACTCTGAGAGTTTAATTTTAAGTACTTATTGGAAATGCCTATGAACATCCTAACCACCACAAAACATTTAAGGAAACTGACCTTACTATACTCTTCATCATGCTATTAGGTACTTGCTGAAAAGCAGAGCAAAAGCTCTCTCTAGTAAAGCTTTTCAGAAACACTCTTGGATTGTTGGATTCACAGGGCAAGTATGCCATGTTGTCCTATTTCACTGAAAATAACAAAGAGGAATTCCACTAAGAAATGTGTGTAGCCCTAATGCAAGCTATTGCAACTGGTACAAGGGGAATCAGTCAACAATAAACATGAATTATGAGCTTCATATGTGCCAGACACCGTGCCAAGCATTGGGAATACAAAGAAACTCGAAAACAGGTCCTGCCCTCAAGAAGCTTACACACTAATGGTGAGACAATATGTAAATAACAAGAGACATGCAAAATACTATGGAGTAGATGAAGGCAGTTTAAGAAGAGAAAGCATTAGCAGCTGGGGGACCAGGAAAAGCCTTCTATTGAAGGTGGGATTTGAGTTCAGACTTTAAAAAAGGCAGGGAAACTATGAGGTAGCAGTGAAGAGAAAAGGGATTCCAAGCATGGGGGCCAGTAGGGCAAAGGGGTGTTGGGAGGAGATGGAGTATTGCCACTGAGAAACTGCAAGTACACCAGTATTTCTAGATTATAGAGAGAGCTTCAAATGCCATAAAAGAAGTTAATATTTAATCCTGAAGACAACTGGGAAACATTGGAACTCACTGAACAGGGAAGTGACATGGTCATGCATAGGCTTTAGGATAAATCACTTGACAATTGAGCAGAAGATGGATGAAAACTAGCAAAGAAAACTAAATACTTAAAGAATCCAGGAGAAGAAGCAGGAAATAGTATTGTCACAAAAACAAAAAAGAAAGGCTATCCAGGATAAGGACAGCTAGGTTGCACCAGACCTGTAGTCAGGAATATCTAAGTTCAAATCTGACCTCAGATACTTACAAGCTATGTGACTCTAGGCAAGTCATTTAACCCTATTTGCCTGAATTTCCTCATTGATCACATGAACTGGAGAAGGAAATGGCAAATCACTCCAGTATCTTTGCCAAGAAAACTCCAAATGGGGTCATGAAGAGTCGGACACAGCTGAAAGGACTTAAGAACAACAACATCTGGGATGAGATGGTCGGTGGTGTCAAATGCTGCAGAAAAGTCAAGAAGGAAGAGAATTGAGAAAAAGCTATTAGATTTGACAACTGAGATCACTAGTAACTTTGGAGAGAACAGTTTCAGTTCAATAATGAGGTCAGAGGACAGATTGCAGAGGGTTCAGAAGAGAGTGAGGGAGGAAGTGGAGACAATCTGATGGTGGGTATAAAATAAGTCCCTTTTTGTTTGGATTTTTTGTTTGTTTTTAATTTTTGTTATCATTACAAGGGAGGGTTCTATATGCAGTATATAGGGATGTGATGTGGGAAGAAGTCATGTAGAAAGGATGCCAATACCTCAAGGATGCATCAGTTCCATGTGGACATGGGAATTCTCTCAGCCAGTGCAGACTACAAGCATGTTTGTGTGTGTATAGATGTGTGTATCTACATATACATAGCACTGTACATGCATTTCTATACATATGTATATACATTTTTGTATTGTATGTGTGTATGTGTTAAATTTTCAGTGTGAGCATTTACACCTCAGAAATTGGCAAACACTACATATCAGAAATTGATTTGTTGTTGATTGTCTAGACTCAAGAAAATGGAGAAAATGTTAGTAATAGAAATTAACCCCAGCTTAAAGTACTATATAAATGCTAACTAAATCCTGTTGAGGCTTACTAGCTGTGTGACCACAGTTTTTGCAGTCACCCTCCCTAACTGCATCTTTGTGCAGGCAATAAAATAGGACCACAGAAAACCCTTCAGGATAAAGAAGGTATCATTGACAGCCTGATCTATGAGCAACAGTACATGTATCCAGCAGCTTAGAGGCCATCCACTCTGGGATCTGAAGCATCCAAGAAAGCCTGATGCTTTTATGGGTTTATCTGGTGTCTCAAGAACTGTCCATTTCCCTTGTTTGCATTAATTCACAGACGCCTTTTGATCCTTCCTCCCCCTTTGCATGGCTTTGTCACTAACTCAGTGTGTGGATCACCCATGGGTACACCCCCTCTCTGGATCTCAATATGCCCATTTTAAAAACATAGGATTTGGATGAGATGATCTCTCAGATCCCTCTCAACTCTGACACCCTTTGACAATTAAAAAATACTATTGAGTACACAGTTTTAAAAAACCCATCACAAATCATTTTCCCCTAGCACAAAAAATAGTTTGACATAGTAGCTAGAGCTCTGTTTTTGCCTTTCTTTCAATCCACAATGCCTGGAACATAGTAGGCACTTAATCAATGCTTGTTAGATTTGACTTGACTTGATTGGTGTTAAAGTCAGGGAATTTGAGATCCAATCCTAACACAGATATCTACTATCCGTGTGGCCCTGAGTAGACCCCTTTAATTTTTAAAGTCTCAGTCAACTCATTTATAAAAGGAAGGTAATAATACCCACACTACCATTCTCACAGGGCTGTTGTGAGAAAACACAGACATTAAAGCACTAAAATAAATATTAATTATTGTCACTATCATCATCGTCGTCATCATTACAAATAAATGAAAGCAGTGCAGCAGAGTAAAGAGGGAATTCGATTTGGATTTCACTGCTGACTCAGTTTGACCTCTGACATCTCCAGTCTGTCTGTTTCCCCAGTAGTCAAGCGTGTGTGTGTGTGTGTGTGTGTGTGTGTGTGTGTGTATACACATGTGTGTGTATACACACACACATATACACAGACCTGCCTACCTCCATCTCTGGGAGATTGAGATCCTCAGAGGAAAGAATAGTGTTAAACATAAGCCCCAGGGAGGATGATTATTTATGACTGGCCCAAAAGAAAACATTCCCAGGCTTGACTTCGCCTGGCTACCCAGCTCTCCCTAAGAAGCAGGTTTGGGCAAACTCCTGCTCCTCTAACTTTTCCAACAAGCTAATAGAGTCTCACAGCATTCTAGAACTGAAAAGAACTTCTAAGCCATTGAGTCCAACCTACACCCAGAAAGACATTCCCTCTTCTAACTAGCCTACCTGACAAGTGATCAACCAACCTCTACCTCAAAGTCTCTAATGACAGAGAACTCAACTACCTCCCAAGGCAACTCCATTCTATATGAGGACGGCTTCTTTCATCTTCCCCAACACCGAACTTGAACTGGCCCCTTTACAACTTCCACCCACGGTTCAGCTCTCTGGGGCCAAAGAGAACAAGCCTGATTCTTCTTCCATGTGACAGGCTTACAAACAGTTGAACACAGCTCTCCTGTCTCCTGCCCCCTCCCCAATCTCTTCTCTGTTTCTCTCTGTACTCCGGCATGAGATTGCTTCCAGGTTCTTGACCACTGGTTGCCCTCTGGATGCTCTTCAACCGACCATGCCTTTCCTGAACTGTGGTGCACGGAACTGAGCAAAATATACCTGAGACTCCTCTCATTCAATGTGCTTTGGAGCATTTACCGAATGACAACTGAACAGAATTTTGTATTCCAATCCAAAACAATCCAATAAATATTTATTGACATTGACACATAAAAAGTAATAAAAAAAGAGAGTCCCTGCCCTCAAGGAACTTACAATCTACACACTGTAGGGGCCTGCCCTTGAATTTGAATCTAGATGAAAAAAGCAAAAAGTTATAGTCACAAAACCAGAGAAGAACAGAAACTTCAAAATCAACATACAAATAATTATAAGACCTAGTAAGAATATGGAATAGGATTCCTGTCTCCTAGGTCCAGGTCAGTAGCATCAATTTTATTTTTTAAATTTTTTTTGGTGGGGCAATAAGGGTGAAGTGACTTGCCCAGGATCAAACAGCTAGTAAGTGTCAAGTTTCTGAGATCACATTTGAACTCAGGTCCTCCTGAATCCAGGGCTGGTGCTTTATCCACTGAGCCACCTAGCTGCCCCTGTAACATCAATTTAAATAGCATCTGCTCACTTTCACCAACCCAACACAATCTCTGCATTGCCAAACTGACCCTCCCTAAGCACATGATTTTGACAGAAGCTCCCTACCTTTGTTTGTCATTGTCTGCCTATTGTCTAGCCATTTGCAGGTTATAAAGTGCTTTCATAAGCCCTTGGATTAAATAACTCAACTGATCCTCCTAACATCCTCTGTGAGACAGGCTCAGACCCAAACCCACGCTGGGTTAGATTCATTCTGCTCTCATTTCTTCTGGCTCCCTCCCCTAACCCAAGGCCAAATCCTTCCATTTAGCCTCCCCAGCCAGTGTCTGGGCCACCTTGTTATTGCACCCCTCATTCTCCTCTCTGTGTGAGGTTACCTTAATTAAATCAATGCCGCCAGACAGAAAATCATTCTATTTAGATGCCTGTTTGATAAGGAGTCAGAGGATTTAGAACTAGAGGGGCCTTAGTAATGATCAAGTTCACACTCCTTATCTTAGAGAAAAGAGGACTGGGGTCTGGACTAGTGAAGGGCTTTGCCCAAGGTCTATTCTGCAGAAAGATCTAAAAATATGGAACGCTTTGTCCTTCCACATGCAATTCTCCAAATATGTCTCATTTATGTTGTGCATGATCGCTCAACAACTCTGCAAAATACTGAAGGAAGCATGACAAGGTCCTCCCCTTTGAGGTACTCCTATCTTAAAGCCTTCCTCACCTTCTTGATACCTCCAGCTGCTAAAGCCCTTTCTTTGTTCAAATTATTTTGTACTGTGCCATACTTATGGAAATGCATGTGGAATCTCCTCAGGGGAACACAAGAACAACTGCTCCATTTTATTTTTTAATCTCCAGTGCCAAGCACAGAGTAGTTACCTAATAAATGCTTGTGAGATGGAAGCGAGTTCTTTGCACACAAGTTGAAACACATAATCAATAAATAGTCATACTGTAAGCCCTTGTTGGGCAGGGACGATGTCCCTATGATCTACAGCAGCCTTGGAGAGCACCCTGTGCAAAGGTAGCACTGGATGTTATTGATAATGACAGGGCTAACTGCAAAGAGTCAAACCTAGAATGTGATCATGAAATTCAGCCCACTGTTGGAAATTTTAGCATGATCTTTGGGATGAAAAGTGCTTCTGACTTCAGGAAGAAGGTAGGGAAGCAATCTTGAGGAAGAAAAACATTTGGATTGTGAAGAAAGAAAATAGCTAGACACTTAACTGCAATTCTGTCATTTGGATGTATATTTGAGGCAGTTTGGCAAAGCACAAGAACAATGGTCTTATGATTTGAGGACTTGGGTTAGAATTCCAGCTCTGATCTTTCCCAACTCTGGGAGTGACCCTGAGGAGGTCATTTCACATCTGAGGGTCTCTGTTTCCTCACCTATAAAGTGGAGAGAATGCCACTTACATTGCCCACCCCCAAAGAGTTATGAGAAAAGGGGTTTGTAAACCCCAAAGTATTAAGTTATTCAATAGCAGTGGTTCTTAAAGCTCAGTCCAAGGAGCCCTCTGAGACTCTTTTAGGAGAACATTGAGGTCAAAATTATTTTCCTCATAATATTGTATTTCTAATATTGTAAATATCAGTAGATAGCATTCACATAAATAAAAGCTATTTGGGGGTCCTCAATAATTTATAAGAGTACAAAGCAATCCTGAGACGAAAAAGATTGAGAATCCCTGCTCTACAGAATAGGGAATAGATTTGATCTATGTGAATGAATCCAAAGGAAGAGAGTACCTCATGGGTAGAATTTATAGGGATGTCAGTTTCAGTTCAATGGAATAGGAATAACCTTTTAGTAATGATACTTGTCCAGTGATAGAAGCATTGGGATCCTGTCATCTTTGAAGGAACTAAGTTCCACTTGGACCAGTTTTCAGAGGTATTCTAAGGTCAGGCTAAGTTTTATTATAGCTCCCTTCCCCTTTGAGTAATTCTCTGGTTTCTCCCAGATCTAGAGGGCTCTCATTATCTTTTCTTAAGAAAAAGCTCTGGGCGGCTAGGTGGTGCAGTGGATAAAGCACTGGCCCTGGAGTCAGGAGTACCTGAGTTCAAATCCGGCCTCAGACACTTAACACTTACTAGCTGTGTGACCCTGGGCAAGTCACTTAACCCCAATTGCCTCACAAAAAAAAAAGAAAAAGCTCCCCCTACCATCTCATTTTATGCCCACAACAATCTTGGGAGCTAGATGCCCCAGTTTTTAAGATGAAGGAAATGAGGCAGGCAGAGGTTAAGTAACCTGCCCAGGGTCATACAACTAGGAAGTTTTCTGAAGATGTGAACTCACTTCTTCCTGACTCCAAGTCCAGTAGGATCTCACTGTGCCACCTAGCTGCCTAAGGTAGTATCCCCATTTCTTATATAAGGAAACATACCCAGATTCAGACCTATTTCTTTCACTTTAGAATATTTTCTTCCTAGCCCTACTCTTTATTCTATCTATCTATATGCCAGCCATCTTTCCCCCTCTGAAGTTCCTTAAGCATATCTCAGTCAGTTTAGCACCTACCACTTGAAAAACAAATGCCTGCAAAATGCAGGCAGGAAGAGCCAACCTTACCTAATGACTATTAATTAGGCCCTCCATCTGTTGTTGTTCATCCTTCACTTTTGAAAAGGGCCAATGACATCACGGGGTGATGTCTTGACTCATGAATGAACAGGAGGATTTAAGTGAGGCCGAGTTGCACACAGATGTCAGTTTCACTCTCTCTCTTCCAGAGTCATCAAAGTCCAGTGACAAGATAAAAGTCAGGAAAACTGGCATTGGCCCAGGGTGTAGTGAATGACCTCGGCATCTTTGATGTCTGACCGAGCTCTAAGTGTTCCCCGGTCTTCATGGCCACTGGAATTTGCCAGGGGAAGTCTTCCCATGTTTGAGGTAGACATTCACCTAACTCACCAATGGATCTGAGTCATGTCAGTTACCTTCGACCTGGTTTAGCCGTCTGACAAGATAGTTTTACCAGGCTGTGGCTGCTGTGCATGCTACAGCTTCTTGGAGCCACAGGTGAGAGTTGGGTCCCAGGTAGGTACCAAAGGTAGATAAGCAGCCCTGAAAAGGGCTTGGCAAGCCCTCATACCATAGGTGCTTGTCCTCCTTAAACACCCTATATACCCCAGACCCTCTACCTAATTCCTTTCCAAAGCACCACCTACCTTTTTAGGCTATGGCTATCACTGAAAAAAAATGTGCAACAATGAAGCAGTGCAAGAAGCTGAAATTGCCTGCAGAACTTCCTTCGAGCCTTCATATGCACCATGATTCTCTAGTTCCCCAGCCCTCCTTTTCTTGGAGAATATCCAGAAACAGCAGAGGTCAGGGAGTTCAGTTATTTTGCAAATATTCCCCCAAATTTCCCCAGTCAGGAAGCAGCTGGAACAAGGGGTGTGTGTGTGTGTGTGTGTGTGTGTGTGTGTGTGTGTGTTTATTTCAATGAAGTGGTCCTCTCCTCCTCTCTCCCCAAGAATCCCATCTGCAGTCACTGTCCTACTTTTCACTGCATTTAGAAGTTTCTAGAAAAAATGGTGTTTGCTTCATTTATAGGCCTCTGTTCCTTCCCTAGCACCAAAAACTCTGAGCAAAGTCCCAGTTACATTTTCTATGAAATAAAAGGGTTGGACCAGATGACCTCCAAGATACCTTCCAGTTTCAGTTAGATCCATGACCCTGTGTTCCTCCAGGATTGCAGAGAGGCAGGATACAGCATATCAAAGTCACAGAATCACTATTAGCACAGTTTGGCTGGAACCCAGAGTGCAAGAAGAAGAGGAATGTAAAAATCAGAGCAGCTAAAGTGACATTCCTGAAGGCCAGATCTGACTCCTATCATTCCCTGCTCAAAGGCTTCCTGGAGCTCTCCATCACCTCTGGGATAAAATTCAAACTCTTTTGTTGGGTATTTCAAATAAAACTTTAACATAATTTTCTTGCCTTCTCAGTGAATGGAGAAGAGGGAGGGGGAGAGAGAAAATCTAGAACTGAAAAAAAAAGTAGAATTTTTTTAAATTAAACTTCACAGTCAATCAAACATTTACTAAGCTACAGCCTACCTTTCCCTGCTTATAGCCTATTATTACTCCCTTTCACACTAGAAATGATAGAGCGACAGTATCTGCAGACTGGGGCAAGGTCACACTCAAGGAAAAGTCCTGGCTGTACCTTGTATATAATGGTCCATTTCCCCTCTTCATACCTTTGTTCAGACAGTTTCCTGTGTCTAAAATGTATTCCCTCCTCACTTCAATTTAGAA
This sequence comes from Dromiciops gliroides, assembly GCF_019393635.1. Classification (NCBI taxonomy): domain Eukaryota; kingdom Metazoa; phylum Chordata; class Mammalia; order Microbiotheria; family Microbiotheriidae; genus Dromiciops; species Dromiciops gliroides. The sequence goes on along the minus strand of NC_057861.1, from coordinate 698,523,985 downwards.
GGGCTAACTCTCATTCAAGTCCTATTCAAGTATTTTCCTCTTATATGAAACCTTTTCTGATACCCTTCCCAGCTGTTAGTGACCCGAATATACAATGTACTTACCATGTACATAGCTATCATTTAAGGTTTGCAAAGCACTTTACAAATATTACCTCATTTTATCCTCATAACAAGCTGGTGACTTAAGTGCTATTATCATTCCCATTTTATGGATGAGGAAACTGAAAAAGGTTAAGTACCCTCTTTCTGGTCTAAATTTCTATGAACTTTTCATAGACATGGTAGTTTGCTCTCCAGAGTTATTTTCCAATAGGATTTAAATATTGTTTACTCTCTTTAGTAGAAGCATTTTGCACGTCAAAATGAGGTTTTGGGAGTCCTATAAAGTGATAGCATTATTTATTCTCTAACCTTCAAGGCTAATTTATTTTTGTTTTCTTTTAAATGATTTTTGATTGGCTAACAGTCCCTAAAGAGGGCAGTTTGGGGAACAGACGTGGCCACATGGGTACAATCTGCTATTTGTTCACTTGGGGGATTTCGATTTTCACGGATCCACCTTTACAAAATTTATCCAAGTATTTCTGATCCACTTGATCAGGCAGGCAGAACCACTGTCTGGTTTTGCCCTGGAGCCCTATGATAATCTATAGCACTCCAGACTAGCAGACCAACGATGGGAGGCGGAAATAAGCTCTTTCAAACCCTTAGCTTCCGGTAGGGGTGGGGCAGGGATTAGTTCAGAAAGCTGTAGTAAAAGAAAGGAGAAGTGAGAATTACCCCAAAAAGGGGGGGGGGGAGGAATGTGGGTTAGGGTGAGCTGGTGAGCATCCTGTTTCAAGTCTGCTACTCATAAATTATCAGTTGGAGGGAACCTTAGAGATCGTCCAGGGCAAACAGCTCATTTTTTATTGGAGGGGGTGGAGTTAATACGATGTAGCAGAAAGAGTTTTGGACCAATAAACTGGAGACTCAGATGGCAGCCCAAATTCTGGCATGTCTTAGTCCTGTGACCTTGGGCAAATCTAATTCAATACATCTAAAGCAGAGTTTCCTGGGCTATAAAATGTGGATAGTCATGCCTGACCTGCCACCTTGACAGGGTTATTATGTATTTGGAGGACTGATGAGATGATAAAATGATGTGTAGCCACAAAACGTTCCATGAATGTGAGTACAATGCTTCTCTTCCTTTAAAAATGCAGCTGCAGCACCATGTTCTATATAAAGCCTTCCCTGGTCCCTCCAACTGCTAATGCCTTCTTCCTTCCCTAACTACCTTTTATTTATTTTATACTTAACTGCTTTCTATTGATTCTCTATTTATTATTTACATTCTTATTAATGCACACGCTGTCTTCCTCAACAGAATTCAAACTTCTGGAAAGATTGTTTTCTGTTGTTATTGTGTTGGTCTTTGTATTCCAAAGGCCTAGCAAATAGCAGGTGCATACGGTACACATGATTGTTAATTGATTGGTTGAGACAAGTGGGGTGCAAGGCAGGAGATGGAGCTCTTCCTCCCCAGAGACCATGAGCATCAGTCCTGGGAACAAAGTCTATCCTCTGAAACTTTGAAGAGGAGGGCAGAGAATCTCAAATGTATGATCATGATACAAGAGACTTCTCCTGAAGAGCCTGTATGAAAAGTCAAGGTAGAGCCTGCCTACACCAATCAACAGCAGAAAAAGCAGTCAGAAAATACAAAGAGGTAGCTTAGGACAAATCGACATGACCCAGGAAACCCTCCTACCTCACTCCACCAACACCCTCCCCCTGACCACATCTATAAAACAGATCTGTTCCACCTACATCCTTCACCAGGCCCTTTTTAAACTATAAGGATAAATAATAAAATGATGAACAACAACAAAAAAAAGAAAACCATAAGGGCAAGGGAGGACTCAATCTGGCTTCATGCTACATACTCAGAGGCAAGAAAAGTTTAGCATAATGCCTGGCTCATAGTTAAGTGCCTAATAGGTAATGTAATTGAGATTCTTGGGTTGAAATCTGTGTGTGTGTGTGTGTACACACACACACACACACACACACACACACACACACACACACAGTCTTAACCCTGAGAAGCCTCAAAAGCATCAAATATTTAGACCTGGAAGAGATCTTAGGAGTCATTTATCCTGATCTCTTCATCTTAGAAATGAAGAAACAAACACAGGCCCAGAGAGAAGTTATTTGCTCAGTTTCACAAAGCTAATCAAGTGGCAGTTAGAATTAGAACCCAGGTCTCCTGACTCCTGTTCTCACATTTCCCCACAACATACCTCACAATCACACACAAATGTGGGTATGCACATACATACACACATATACAAATATACATACACATATGTGTGGGTACACATGTATGTGTACATGCATGTGTGTATACACATACACACCTATTTCTTCCTCCCCTTCTTTGTTTCTCTGTCTCTCTTTTTCTCTCTGTCAGTCTCTTTCCTCCTCTCCCCCAAAATGCTTTGGGCCACTAGGAATGTCAGAGAAAGGGAAGAGATATAGCCAAGACAGTGACATCTGCCTTATCTCCATTATAAAAGGAGATATCTTCTTATCTCATGGCTACCATGCAGCCATGAATATGTGATACCACTGGTGTTCCTTCAGTTCATTCTCTGTCTCTCTCTCTCTCTTAATCATTTCGTGTTTATTCTTTCCTGATCTTCAATGAATAAGCATTAGAAATGGAACATATCAGGTTACAACCTTGTGAGCTTTGAAAGATCTAAACAGTCCCCTCAGAACAGAGCCAGTGGCAGCATGAGCTGAGTCTAGTGTGCAGCCAACCCTGAGGAGTGAACTGCTTGATACAGCCAAGGCACCACTGAGCAAGCAGAGATGCGACTTTTACAATGGCCATGCCACATCCAAAAGTGGATTTGCTAGAAACTCCTCAAAAGGAGGAAAGGACTCCAAAGGTCAGGAAATATCCTTCGGGGGTGGGGAGGGAAAGGAGACCTGATTTGAGAGGAAGGTGGTATTGTTTGGGACTTCAAATCTTTGTTCTACCTCCTTAATAAAGGCTATTTTGTGTTAATTAGTTAATTTATTGTGGGGAGGAAACATTGAAAGGGGCAACTAAGTTGCATAGAGCACTGGCACTGTAGTCAAGATGACCTGAGTTCAAATGTCACCTCAGACACTTATTAGCTGTATGACCCTGGGAAAGTCATTTAATTAATCCCAGCACCTTAAAATATATGGGACCATCTCCAGTCGTCATTCATATATGTGTGTGTGTGTATGCGTATATGTATGTGTGCATGTGTATATATGTATTTGTACACATATATACACATATACATATATGTATGTGTATATGTGTGTGTGTATCTTGCCACTGGACCCAGATGCCTCTGGAGGAGAGAGTGAGTTTGGTGACCTTGAGAAGCCCTCCCTCACTTAAGTCCAATTCAGTGCAAGTCATGAAATCTGCAATGGTTCTCTTCAAGACCAAAGGACAAATAATAACAGGAGGGTTATGTCTAGAACCCTGAAAGAAAATGTAGCTAACCTCACTCTAAGGATTCAACCTCCTAGTATAAGTGGAGTTGAGAGAGTCAGTTCCAGAAGCTGTGTTATTTGTATCCCTAAAACTTAGCACAAAGCCTGGATCATAGTTAAGTGCTTAATAAATATTTTGATTGGGGTTTTTTTTTTGGGGGGGGTGAGGCAATTGGGGTTAAATGACTTGCCCAGGGTCACACAGCTAGTAAGTGTTAAGTGTCTGAGGCAGGATTTGAACTCAGGTACTCCTGAATCCAGGGCCACTGCTCTATCCACTGCGCCACCTAGCTGCCCCATTTATTGGTTTTTAAAGAAAGAACACAGGTCTAACGACACTAAAGATCTAGGTTCTAGTCTTGGTTTTAAAAGTAACTTTCTGGGGGCAGCTAGGTGGTGCAGTGGATAGAGCACTGGCCCTGGAGTCAGGAGGACCTGAGTTCAAATCTGGCCTCAGACACTTAACCCTTACTAGCTGTGTGACCCTGGGCAAGTAACTTAACCCCAATTGCCTCCCACACACAAAAAAATGTCTTAATAAAAAAAGTAATTTTCTTTGTGAGCTTGGACAACTTAGATTCCCTCACAGGGTTTAGCATCCTTCTCTGCAAAACAAAGGAATTAGACTAGATGATCTCTAAGGTTTCTTCTAAATCTGTGAATAATTACAACCAGGAAGCCATGGTATAATAAGAGCTCATATTTCATATAGTGCCTAGTGGTTTACAAAGCACTTTCCTCATAACAACCTTGTGAGGTAGGTAGTATAAATACTGTTATCCCCACTTTGCAGATGAGGCACTGGGACTTAAACAGATTAAGGAACTGGTTCATGATTATGAACAGAAGATCTTTCATTTTGATCCATGTCTTCTAATTCTGTCTATCATACTATCCTAATCAATTATAAACTGGCTAATTATAAGTTTAGCACAACACCTGGTACATAAGAAGTGCTTAATAAATGCCCCCCCATATGCCAATTCTCACTTCCATGTATTTCTATTAGTTGTCCGAGGGGTGAAATGAATTTCCTCCTCATATCTTATCTTTCTAAATCCTCTTCCTTCAAAGCTAAGTTCAAAGCCAACTCCTCCATGAAGCCTTTCTTCATTCCAAAGGTTTTAGTCTTCTCTCCCTCCTCAGATGATGGTGTATTTACTTATGTTTCCACTTGGAATCTGCCCAGTAGAATGTAATTTTCTTGAAAGCACGGGCTGTTTCTTTTGTATTTATTTATTTGCCTTTCTTTCCCAGTGCATGGTGCTTTGCACAAAGTAGGTATAAACTAAATGTTTGCTGATTCTATATGTGTATGTTTGCTGTATATTACACATGAGGCATCAACAGAAGGCAGAGCCAAGATGGCAGAGGAAAGACATTAAAGGTACAGAGCTCCTGATACAATTACCCCCAAAACAGCAATAAAAGAACCCCTGGAGCAGAAAAACCCACAAAAAATATAGGCTGAGATTATTTTCCAGTCATAGACAGATTAAAGGGGTTCATGCTGAACTGCGAGTAAAGTCCAACCCCATGATTGTGCCAACAGAAACCCCAGGCACACCGTACCAGAGGAACTTAACCCTAGAACCTCCAAATCAGCTGCAGCACCAGCATCTTCTAGAACTGAGCTTGCGGTCGGGTAAGAAAGCTGAAAGGGGGGCAGCTAGGTGGCGCAGTGGTAAAGCACCGGCCCTGGACTCAGGAGTACCTGAGTTCAAATCCGGCCTCAGACACTTGACACTTACTAGCTGTGTGACCCTGGGAAAGTCACTTAACCCCTATTGCCCCGCAAACAAAAACAAAAACAAACAAACAAAAAAAAAGAAAGCTGAAAGGCTGGCGGGGGGAGGGGGGGCAGGAAGTGGAGGGGTGTCAGAGGGACCTAGGGAGAAATTCGGCTATCCCACCCCAGCAGGGAGCCAGGAAGAAATACTGAGTGGTGGGAGGTCCAGGTAAGGGAGGGGCACAGGCTAGTCGTAGCTAAGAACCATACCATAGAAAGCTTTGCTGGTTGGTTATTTAGTAAGTTGGATTGAGGTTATCTTCAGACCAGAAAACAGGCCAGGTGAGAGAATAACCTGCCCTCCCTCAAACCAAAACACCCTCTGGGACCCTCTGAAGCTGGGGACAGTAGGGTAGACTAGAAGCAGAGCCCCCCAGTGGGGAGTTAAAAGTCAAGTAAAAGATGGCAAGATGAGCAAGTAAAGAAAATTGAGAACTATAGAAAGTTTCTTCAATGACAAGGAGGATCAAGGTGCACCCTAAGAAGAGGAAATCAACCACAGGGCCCCTACATCCAAAGCTTCCAAGAAAAATATGAACTGGTCTCAGGCCATGGAAGCTCTCAAAAGGAACTTTGAAGAGAAAGTAGGAGAGATAGAAGGAAGATTTAGAGAGAGGGAGGAAAGAATAGAAAGAGAAATGAGAGCAATGCAGGAAAGTCATGAGAAAAAAGTCAACAGTTTGAAAAGTCAAATGGAAAAGGAGATTAAAAAGCTATCTGAAGAAAATAATTGCCTAAAAATTAGGATTGAACAAATGGAAGCTAGTGACTTTATGAAAAATGAAGACACAGTAAAGCAAATCCAATTTAATGAAAAAATAGAGGGCAATGTGAAATATCTCCTTGGAAAAAACATCAGACCTGGAAAATAAATCAAGGAGAGATAATTTGAAAATCATTGGACTACCTGAACACCAGGATCAAAATAAGAGCCTGGGCATCATCTTCCAAGAAATTGTAAGGGAAAATTGCCCTGATAGTCTAGAAGCAGAAGGTAAAATAGAAATTGAAAGAATCCACCAATCACCTCCTGAAAGAGATCCCAAAAGGAAAACCTCCAGGAATATTATAGCCAAATTCCAGAGTTCCCAGGTCAAAGAGAAAATATTGCAAGCAGCTAGAAAAAAGGAATTCAAATACTGTGGAGCTCCAATAAAGATAAAACAAGATCTAGCAGCATCTACATTAAAGGACCAGAGGGCATGGAATACAATATTCCAGAGGGCAAAGGAAATGGGACTACAGTCAAGAATCACATACCCAGCAAAACTGTGTATAATCTTTCAGAGGAAAAAATGGGATTTCAATGAAAAAGAGGACTTTCAGGCATTTGTGATGAAAGGACCTGAACGGAATAGAAAATTTGATTTTCGAATACAAGACCCTCAAGAAGCATAAAAAGGTAAACAGGAAAAAGAAATCATGAAGGACATTAAAAGGTTAAACTGTTTACATTCTTACATGAGAAGATAATACTTCCAACTCATAAGAACTTTCTCAGTAAGGAATACACAGAGGACACAGGTCTGAACTGAATATAAAGGGATGATATCTGTAAAGATTTCATTTTTTTGTTTGTTTATCCTTGTTCTTTGTGGGGCAAACAGGGTGGGGTGTCTTATGTCTGGGGCCAGATCCAGGCTTGGGGCCTCCTGGGTCCAGTACTGGTGCTTTATCCACTGTGCCACCTAGCTAACCCATGATGACATCTTTAAAATAGGGTTGAGGGGTAGGAGGAATAGACTGGGGGAGGGGGAAGGGGAGAGGTGGACTGGGGAGAGGTAGCTCACATGAAGGAAACAAGAAAAACACTTATGGAGGGGAGGGGGAGAGAGGGAAGGAATAGGGCAGTGAGTGAACCTTACTATCATCAGAATTGGCTCAAAGAGGGAATAACATACACACTCAAGTGGGTATGGCAATATATTTTTGCCCTGTGGAAAAGTTGGTAGGGAAGGAGATAAGGGGGGTGGGAGAAGAGGGGAAGGATGGAAGGGAAGTTTGGGGGAAGGAGCTGTAAAAAGCAAAACACTTTTGAGGAAGATCTGTGTAACAGCACAATATATGACATATACTGAATTGCTTGATTTCATAGGGAGAGTTGAGGAGAGAGGAAGAAAAATTTAAGAAAACAGAATTAGCTCAAAGACCTTAACCTCATCAGAGTGGGCTCAAGGAGGGAATAACATACACACCCAAGTGGGAGGAGTAAACTATTTAACCCTACAGGAAAGTAGGAGGGGAAGAGGATAAGGGGGGAAGGGTGAATGAAGGGAAGGTAGAATGGGGGAGAAGGCAATCAGTAGCAAAACACTTTTGAGGAGGCATAGGGCAAAATAAGATAGAAAATAGAGTAAATATCATTGGAAAGGAATAGCCTGGAGGGAAATAGTTATGATGATTGACTACAATGGCAAAACTTATGGTACCTACTCTGCTGGGCTATTGTGAAGATAATTCTTTATCAAGTTTAAGGTACTATATAAAAGTTATGATGAACAGGATGCTATCAGAAAAACCTGGAAAGACCCACATGAACTGAGGCAGAGAGAAATGTACTGTATACAAAATAACAGCAATAGTGTAAGATGATCTGCTGGGAAGCACGTGGTTATTTTCAGCAAGGCAATGATTCAATATAACTCTGAAGGACTTATGAAAATTGCAATACGCCTACAGAGAAAGAACTGATGGTATCTAAAAACAGACTGAAACACTTTTTGGGGGGACAACTCCTTAATCTGAAGTCTTGTTTTTAATCTGTTTTCTCTCACAACCTAGCTAATGTAGAGATGTTTTCCATGACAACTCACGTATAACTTACATTGAATTGCTTGAGTTCTTGGGGTGGAGGGTGGGAAGGGAGGGAAGAAGAGAAGTTGGAACGCAAAGTTTTAAAAAACTGATGTCAAAATTTGCTTTTACATGTAATTTGGAAAACAAAATTCTAAACAATAAAAAAATATATTACACACACGAGTACATATAAAAATGATTTAACTCAGAGATTCCTACCAACTCTTTGGGTGGGAAGGAATCTCCTTCAGGCTTCAATAACTGAAAATAAATAGCTGTATGCTATGCTGCTCAAAAATCCCAAGAGAAGCAATTCTGCAGAGCTGAAGAGATAAATAACTATGCCAAGAACAGTACCACTAAAATTAAAGAAAACATTTGAATGCATGACTAATAACATTTCTCTTCATAGTTGAGTTGGGGGAATCACAATCACCAAACACCTCTCAGAATATACTTAGAACAGGCAGTCACACATTTACTGTAAGATTCTTCTATCACAACCTCATTTCAGATACATCACAAGGGAGGGCTCCCTCTCCCACAGTCCATTTATTCTTGTGGACAAATTTCAGTGAAAATGAGTTTGAATTTTGCAAATTTCATCCACTTTTGGAAAAGAGAACACAGTAAGAAAACTTGCATGTTATCATTTTAGAAAAAGTATAGATAAATAACTTCAGAGGATACAGCATTCTAATGTATCTCAGGGCATTCATCTAGAACCACATGTTTCTAATAACTTGTTTCCTTTTTGTCTACATCAAAAATACTGACAACTGAGACATAAGAGGATGTGGATGCATAAACTTCAACATACTTCAACTAATGAATGGCTGTTCATTCCCCCATGAAAGTAATCCCTGGACACTAAACCTGAAAAAGCTGACTCCCCAGAACTTCACCACTGATTCTGTGACTTGAATTAAGTCACTTCCCCTCACTTGGCCTCAGTTTTTCATCTGACCAGACACTCTCTTCTAAGGTCCCTTACAACTCTCAAAGGTCGGTATCCAAAGTCATTGAACCTAATGGAAAACACTAACAATTCTATTTGCTGACACAATGTAGCAATGGTTCAGAGTAGGGAAGCCCATAGACATGCAATAACAAATTTGCTGCAAAGATCCTAAGCAAGTAAAAAGATAAAATATTTAGAAACTTTAAAACATAGAATCAGATTTAGAGCCGGAAAGGGCTTCAACAGTCCTCTGATGCAACCCCATCACTTTAGAAATGAAAAAACCTAGGCCCAGAGAAAAGCCCAAGGTCACACAAAATGGATAGATCTAGACCTTGAACCTAGGTTCTCAGATTCAAAATCTATCTTTGTTTCTGAACCAATGGTCCTGAATTCAAGGGCACCCAATATCTTGACCAAGTATCAAGAAATAAGAACTTTTACAAAATGAAGTTCTCATTTCTTTTCTTAAAACATCAGTGGTGAAAGCCTAGATTTAAACCCTGGCAAGGCATCATGGAATACTGAACAATGGTCCAAAGGTTTGATACCTGTAAAGGGAATCAGATAATAATAATAATAATAATAATAATAACAACAATAATAATAATAAACAAACTCATTTCCTTTTTCCTTTGAAATTCAGCAGAATTTAAAAGTCATTTAGCCTGAATCATACATATAACACCTCCACTACACTCCAGCTTTATCTGGGAGAATGTCTAGAAAGAGTACTAGATTTGTGAGTCAAAGGATGTAGGCAAAAATAACAGCTCTCCCATTTAGTGTCTGCACATCCTTGAGCAAATCATCAACCCTCTCAGCCTCAGTTTCTTTTTCTGTAAGTTGACAGGTTAGTCAGTGTGATGTTTGAGGTCTCTTCCAGCTCTGACATTCTATGATCTATGATTCTGGAAGTTGGCCCAGTTCTGCTTTTTAATATCTTTAGTACATGGTAATCACTGTTGCCATGTGACACCTGGTTAAGACCAAGCTTTCAAATTTCCCTTGGAGCTGGGAATGCAGTGGTCAAGTCTATTTGGCAAAGTCTCTAGGACCTGCAAAACGGTGGCCTATGGGCAGGATTTGGACAGAAACTATTCTGGCTTGGGGGGTGGGGGGCAGGGGAAGACAGGAAAAAAAGGGAAAGAGGGAGAGGGAAGGAGAGGGAGGGAGAAAGAGAAAGAGAGAGACAGAGAGAGAGACAGAGACAGAGACAGAGACAGAGACAGAGAATGAATGAGAATGAATCTAATGGAGTGTTTTTCCCGAGATTCAGATCTGGGTTTTCCCAGATCCATAACAAATTTGACAAGAGACTACCTGCCCAGTACGCCCACATTTCCCTCTGATTTCTAACTGTTGTAAGTGGGAACTCTCAAAAAATATTCTCAAAGTGCTTAGCGCATTGTCTGGCACACAGTAGGTGCTTAACAAATTCTTATTCCCTTCCAAGGTATCAGTATGTTGCCTCAAGACACCTGCAAATAAAAAAAAGGACAAGCATCTGACCTTTTAGGTCACAGGTCAGATTCACCCCTGTGGTCAGTGACTAAGTGCCCTGCGCCCAACCCTGGCTTCCCTAGGGAAAGAAATACTGCCTCCACGCAAGCACAAATTGTCCGCCAGGGGTCAGGTCCTTGCTCTGGCCTTGCCCCCACGACACCTTCAGTCTCAAGGCCTGTCGGGCCTCTAACAATGCCCAGAGCCAAGGCCAGGCCTCTAAACCCGGCTCAGGAAGAGTAGCAGAGGCCGGCGCGCCCGGCGCCTTCTCCTCCCCACGGCCCTTTGCGAGGTGAAAGGCTCTGGCGCATGGCTGCTAAGGAGCCCCATTAGGAGGAGGCCAAGGCACCCACGCAGCCGCCGTGCTGCGGTAGGCGAGCGAGACCGGGCCGCCTCTCTACCCTGTCTCCCGCGCCAGGGGTAGGGGCAGCGGCAGCTGCAGCAGCCGCGGCGCCGGGATCCAGACTCAGCGCCAGGCCCCCTCCTCCCGCGTGTGGGGAGGGGTGGGGGGGCTGGCGGGAGCGGGAGCATCCCAGGGGGCGGGGCCGACCAGATCCTCGGCGGAGCCTGGCAGCCGCTCTCCGGTCGCAACGCCATGTGCAGCCGGCTTGGTCCTGCTGGCCCCGGGGAGGCTCCCCCCGCCCCTTCCCCTTCCCCCTCCGGCCTGGCCTTCCCTCCCTGGCCCCGGGGGAGCCGCGGCTGTAGTCGGGAGCAGCCGCACCTGCCCGGAGCCGCACGGGGATGGCACGCGCCGGCCTTGCTGCGGCCCCGGCCTGGGCCTGACCCCAGCGGCCCCGGTGGCCCCTCCCGACTGCAGGTCTGGCCGATGCCCCCGCCCACGGCCCCTGGCGCCGGCTCCGGCCCGTGCTCCATTTCTGGCTCCCTCCTCCTCCTCCTCCCCCTCCTCCTCCGCCCGGGCCCCAGGGGAGCGGAGCGGGTGGCTGCGGGGACAGGACGGCTCTTACTGGCTCACTCACCAGCGGTAGCAGCCCTCCGAGGCCTCCAGTGTGAAGTTGATGCGGGTGCCCCGCGTGAAGGGTAGCAGCACTTTGGGTATGTTCAGCTTGGAGGCAGCAGCGCGGTCCCCGGCCAGCGCCGCTAGCAGCAGCAGCAGCAGCAGCGGCAGCGGCAGCGAGAGCTGCCAGCCCCTCGGCGGGCCCTGGGCCCGAGCTGCCATCCTCCCTCGTCCCTGGCTCGCCAGCTTGCTCTCGCTCTCCAGCAGGCTGCCTGGCTCCCTCCCACCCCGCCCCAGAGCGCCCCACAGCCCAGCCAGCCGGAGGACCGCGCTGCCGCTGTCCCGGCAGCAGGTGATAAGGCGTGGAGGGGGAGGGGCGTGGGACATCCCTCCAGATCTCAATGCAACTTCCTGGGCCGTTAGCTGGGCTGGGGTGCGGTGGGCGGGGAGGGGGGCCCGGGCGCGGGCTTCTCCCCGAGTAGGCGGGTCGAGCGGGCTCCCGGCCGGCCGACTGAGCGACCCCGGCGAGGCGGGCGAAGCGAGCGAGGCTGCGCAGGCTGCCCACCCCTAGTCGCAGGCTCGGCCGGCCTTGTTTGTGCAAACTGAAAACCGCGGGAAACGGGGAGGAAGTCCCAAGAGATACAAAGTTGCCGGCGGAGGGAGAGGTGTTCGCCACAGTATCCAGAGCCGCGGACTGTTCGCCCTCTCCCCGCCCACCCCCCCAGCTAAGGCGCCACCTGCGGACGCAGCAGCTAGAGCAGCCTCTTGGTGCGCTGAGCACCTACTGAGGAGGGTGATATGCATGGGGGAGGGAGAGGGCAGAAGGATCCGCAGGATCGCTTGCCCCCCCCCCGGGGCTCACGGGACCCCCCCCTGGGAGCTGACGTCAGAGCGGGGCAGGCCCACCTCGCCTTGAGCATTGCCTTGGGGAGAGCTGAAGCCCCGCTTGATTGCTGAGGAGAATCTGTGATTGGGTGGGAATGCAGGCGGAGACAGGGACTAGGCACACACTACCCAGGGGTAATAGGCAGGTAGGAACTGAGACCCCGGCTATACTGTTCCCATATAGGAAAAGAATAAGGTGCCCCCACGCACACTTTGGGGGGCACTGATGTTAAATAGAGTTGGAGTGGGTGGGTAGAGAGATGGGTAGCTTGTTAAGGCTGCAATTGAGCTGTGTCCAGGGAGCAAAGGTCGCGCTCCAATTGCTTACCTTGAGGATGAGAAGCTCTTTGAACCTATTGTCTTTGAGATGAGTCTTAGCTGCCCTTGAGACGTAGGGGTATTAAAGACTCCACCATAAACCTTTTTGGTTCCGATTGCACAGGGGTGGCGACCCATCCTGCCTAGTGTGGCCTAGCTAGTATAGGCTAAATAAAGAAATGTTTACTTTACTTAACTGCTATCTACTCTGGCTATCTGTATGGTGGTGGGAAGCCAGAGGAGGTGAGATTCCAAAACATTGGAGGGAATTAGGTGAGATCTATGAACATGACAGTGGGACTCATATTCTTTAAGGTCCCATTCGTGAAGTAGAAAACTGAACAGGCTCACCAATGGTGGCTGTGTGGTTCTAGCATTTTTTCAGACATCTCTTGGACAGGGTAGGTACCTGGCCCCAACTCCAAGATACCATTCATTACTTGAATGGTTTTTTGGTTTGTTTTTGTTTTTTGGATTTTTTTTTTCCGGGGCAATGAGGGTTAAGTGACTTGCCCAGGTCACACAGCTACTAAGTATCAAGTGTCTAAAGTCACATTTGAATTCAGGTCTTCCTGAATCCAGGGCCTGGTGCTTTATCCACTTTGTCACCTAGCTGCCCCCTACATGAATGATTTTAAAGTTCATTAGCAGAGTTTCTCTTGGGTAGGGTTTGGGGTGGGTATGGGAACAGTTAGGAATTGGTGCCTTAATCCTGTTAGGCAGTCTCCAAATGAAAATGCCCTGCCCCCAACCCCAGTACAAACCACTTTCCAAATCCTCATCATGATTAATGACCCAATTCAATCAAAGCAATCCCAGCTTTTTATCAAAGTTGAGACATGCAACCTTTCACTCGGAATTTATCCTGTTTTATACACACACACACACAATTCCATATACTTATAGTATTTGTCCTCCAAAATGCACAGATAGATAGATGCTATGTGATTCATCCAATTAGCCTGGCTGTTAGGAGCCATTTAATAGCTTTAATCCCCATATATAACTCACTTTTTTCCCATAAATATTTTATCAGGGCTAATTCTGTCGAGTCCTACAAAAGCAGTAGAACAGTTTCTGCATTTACCGTCGGCTCCCACTTCAAACAAACCTTTCCAGTTCTTCAGAAGTAGAGCCAGCCAGCCATCTCCCTGCTAAGGATAGAAGGGGAAGGACCAATGAATAAAACATGGTTCAACAGCTCACTCATAATCAGTTGAAGAAGTTAAAAAATGTTGATCAGTGAAATGACATGGTTAGATGTGTGCATTGGGAAAAATATTTCAATGGAGAGAGGTCAGGAGGGCCCAGATGAGAGGGGGTAGAAGTGGAAATTGAGAAGAAAAGATAGAAGAAAGGTATTGGCAAAATTACAGTTGTGACCTCAAAGTACCTTTCTAGCTCGGAGATTTTCTTGTTCTATTTCCAAGTTTTGTTTCAAAAGAAATGCTCAGCACCTCTCCTCTAGAGTACACATTCCCCTCCAGATCCCCTCCTCCTTATCTCATAGCATACAAGATCCCATCCACCACTGTCTCACATGAAGAGGTAGCCTTCCCCTTTACCAAGGCCAGCTTCTCTATGTGCACAAGTAATTCTTCAGAAGATTGTCCCCTGTATCTTCCTTACTCTCTCACTAAGACTCTTCAATCTCTTCCTGTTCTCTGGTTGCTTCCCTACTTCCTACAAACTCCATCTCTTCCATCCTCAAAAGCAAAAACAGACCCTGAATTCATCTACCCATTCCTGCTAATCCCATCTCCTCCCTTTTGTGGTTCAGCAACTTGAGAAGGCTATTGGTACTTAGTGCCTCTACTTCCTTTCTTCCCATGCTATTCTTTGTTTTGGCTTTTTTTAAAAAGTGAGGCAATTGGGGTTAAGTGACTTGCCCAGGGTCACACAGCTAGTAAGTGTTAAGTGTCTGAGGTTGGATTTGAACTCAGGTACTCCTGACTCCAGGGCTGGTGCTCTATCCACTGCGCCACCTATCCCATGCTATTCTTTTTTTTTTTAATTTATTTTTTAATTTTTTTTAATTTTTGTACATATAAGGTATTTTATTTTTTCCTTTACATGTAAAGATAGTTCTCAACTTTTGTTTATACAAGCTTTACAATTTCAGATTTTTCTCCCCCCCCCCTCCCCTAGACAGCAGGTAATCTGATATAGGTTATATCTATATATCTATATATCATATCCATATACATATAGATAGATAGATATACACACATATATATATACACATAATAACATTAATCCTATTTCTGCATTAATCCTGTTACAAGAGAAAAAATCAGAGCAGTGATGCAAAACCTCAAAATAGAAAAAAAAAAAACCAACAACAACAGCACCCAAAACAAAAGAAATAGTATGGTTCAATCAGCATCTATACTCCACAGTTCTTTTTTTTTTCTTGGATTTGGAGATCCTTTTCTATCATGAGTTCCCTGGAACTCTTCTGTACCATTGCATTGGTGAGAAGAATATAGTCCATCACAGTAGGTCAACACTCAATGTTGATGATACTGTGTACAATGTTCTTCTGGTTCTGCTCATCTCACTCATCATCAGCTCACGTAAGACCCTCCAGGTTTCTCTGAACTCCTCCTGCTCATCATTTCTTACAGCACAATAGTATTCCATTGTGTTCATATACCACAACTTGTCCAGCCATTCCCCAATTGATGGGCACCCCCTCAACTTCCAATTCCTTGCTACCACGTAAAGAGCAGCTATAAATATTTTTGTACATGTGGGTCCCTTTCCCCCTTCCATGATTTCTTTGGGAAAAAGACCTAAAAGTGGAATTGCTGGGTCAAAGGGTATGCACAGCTTTATCACCCTTTGGGCATAATTCCAAATTGCTATCCAGAATGGTTGGATCAGTTAACAGCTCCACCAACAATGCATTAGTGTTCCAATTTTCCCACAGCTTCTCCAACATTTATTATCTTCCTTTTTTGTCATTTTAGCCAATCTGATAGGTGTCAGGTGGTACCTCAGAGTTGTTTTAATTTGCATCTCTCTAATCATTAGAGATTTAGAGCATTTTTTCATGTGGGAATAGATATCCCATGCTATTCTTAATTCACTGGAGTTTGGCTTCTGACCTCATCATTGACCTGGAACTTCTCCAAATTTACCAATAACTTCTTAATTGCAAAAATAGTGCCTTTCCTCAGTTGTTATCCTTTTTTATCTCTCTGTAGCATTGGAAACTGTTGATCCTCCTCTTTCCCTTGTTACTCTCTTCTCTCTAGATTTTGTGACAGACTCTCTCCTGGTTCTCCTCCTACCTGTCTTCTCTGTATCCTTTGCTGGCTCTTCATCCAGGTCATGTCCACTAAGTATGTGTCTCCCAATGCTTTCTCTTTGGGCCCTCTTCCCTTCTTCCTTGATACTATTTGGCTTGATGATCAGCTCACATGGATTCAACTATCATATCCAAAACAAACATATCCAAAACTGATCACATCTTTTCCTCCACTGTCAAGAGACCACCATTGTCCCATTGTCCCAGGCTCATAAGTAGGTTGTAAACCCCAACTACTCACCCTCACCACCATATACAATCAAATTAAGTCCTGTCAAATCTACTTCATGATATCTTTCATTTAGATGCCCCTTGGGGGCAGCTAGGTGGCACAGTGGATAAAGCATGGGCCCTGGATTTAGGAAGACCTGAGTTCAAATCTGACCTCAAACACTTGACACTTACTAGCTGTGTGACCCTGGACAAGTCACTTAACCCTCCTTTCCCCATTAAAAAAAAGAAAACATTTAGATGCCCCTTTCTTCTATGATAGGGCTATCATTATGGTTCAGTCCTTCATCACCTCACACCTGGACTATTGAAGTGACTTTCCAGTTGGTCTCTCTGACTCATCGTTGCTTCTCTATTCTATCCTCCATTCAATGAAGGAAATCAAATTGATCTTCCTAATGCACAGATTTGACCATGTCATTCCACTACTCAATAAATTCAAGTGACTCCCTATTACCTTCAGGATCAAATTTAAAAGTCCTCTCTTTGGCGTTCAAAGCCCTTCATAACCTAACCCTTACCTTCCTTTCCATTCTTTTTTCACTTTACTCCCCTATGACAATGGCTTCTTTGATTTTTCATAGGTGATACCTGGGTTAGTTGTAGTTGAAACAAGGACTTGGGCTATGGAAGATGGAGAGGGAACAATGCTGCTTTTCTCATTTGAAAGGCTTTCATTTTAGTCCATGGCTAATTATATGGAAAAAAAGACAAAGGTACATCCTCCTCAGTCCCTAATGCTCTTGCTACCATTCTTTCCCCCACTGCTTTCTTCTAAGAGATTTTATGATGGGGGATAAGAACAGCAGATCTGGGCAGAAGCAAAAGGAAATGAGAAAAGGGATCAGCCCAATCCTGCTGGCCCGTCTCTTCTTCTCAAGTCCCAGTCATAAGTGTGAGTTAAAAGCAGCTTGTCACTGACCCCCCCCCCAACATCCTGCTTGAGAGAGCAGTGATGGGCTGTGGGGTATGGGGAGGAGCAGGGTGAGGAGAATTGGAAAGACCAGTCAGACAAATTCTATTTTAGGGATCAAGGTTTGGGTGGCAAGTAGCAGAGCCAAGATTCAAGCCTAGTGCTTTTTCTACTAAGCAAGTACCAGAGTTGCTTAAATATTATAAATTCAGTTTAATTCAACACATTTATTCTGTGGTTACTACATGCAAAGCAAGTCAATAAATAATTATTAAATACCTACTTTGTGTTAGATAAGCTCTCTAAACTCAGGGAATAAAAGTAAAAAAAATTCATGATCTCTGCAGTCAGGAGTTCATAGTTTAGTAGCAGTATGAGACATACATACAAATAACAATCATACAGCTTGGAAAATGAGTGTGTAATGAGTAAGGGTCAAACAATGTAGCTCAGGAAATTCAACCTGGAAGAATCAGAAAAATCTAATGGAAAGAACAGTGAGTAAGCTTACCTGGGATAAATCTTGCCTCTAGCATTTACTAGGTTTGTGAACATGAAAAAAAAATTTCACAACTTCTCTAAGCCTCAGTTTCCTTATCTGTAAAAAAAAGGTGATAATACTACAGGATGGTTTCAAGGATCATGTGAGATAATACGTGTAAAATGCTTTATAAATCTTTAAAACCATCAGATGTTCTTATTCCCATCATTACTGCACTCCTCCTCTTTTTATCTCATCGTCATCTTTTTTTGAAAACTGAATAAAATTGTTGGAATGTAAATGCATCTTCTGTAGGCTCACTAAAAGCCTCCTTAATGTTCGTCAGTTGGGGACTGACTGAACAAGTTGTGTTGTATGATTGTGTTAGAATACTATTATGCTGTAAGAAATGACAAAGGGAGTAGTTTCAGCAAACCTTGGGAAGACATGAATCGATGCAAAATCAAGTGACCAGAAGTAGGAGAGCATTGTACACAGTAACAGCAATATTGTAACAATGATCAACCGGGAAAGATTTAGCTACTCTGATCAAAACAATGATTCACAACAATTCCATGATGAAAAAGATATCTACCTGTGTGCAGATTGAAGCATATTTTTTCACTTCAGTTTTCTTGCTTTTTATGTCTTAACATGGCAAATATCTTTTAACATACTATAACAACATACTAAATATATTTTGCATGACTTATAAGTATAATAGGTAACCTATTTCTTGCCCTTCCCAATAAGTGGAAGAAGGGTGGAGGGAAAGAATTTGGAACTGAAAATAATAAGACAAAAGTTAAAGAAATAAAAAGCAGAACAACAGGGATGACAGAGGACCTTAGCCTGCTCCCACATGGTTTTGATTTCTTCCACCAAGTCTCTATGTTTGGAAACCTTTTTATTTTGTGTAGTTTGGAGACTATGAGTAATTGGTAAGGTAGCATCTATTAAAATACTATTCTTCAATTTTTATGGGTCAGTCTCATTATTATTAGGACATACTGAGTCTGAGCTGTGAGATACGGAAAGTCTTCTTTGGCACTTAAGCGCTTCAAAAACTAATTTCTTCCTGCTTTTGCATTCTCCTTTGCTTTGCTCCTCTCCACACACTCTGTGATTCAGATACATTGACCTGTTTGCTGCTCCTTCTCTCCTGAAATGCCTTCACTATGCTGCGTGCTTTTCCATCGGCCATCCCTCATTCCTGGAATACTCTGCCTCCTTAGTTTCCCTTCTTTCTTCTTTCAAGACTCAGCTTGATCTCCACCTTCTACAGGATGCCTTTCTGGATCCTCTTTCAGATTACTTCTCATCTACTCTGTATATATCTTATTTCCACCTTTATGTATTTTTCACGTTGTTTATATATTGTCTCTCCCATTAGAATATCTGCTCCTTTAGGACAGGTAATATTTTTTGCCTTCCTTTGTATCTCTAGCACTTACTATGGTGGCAGGCACATAGTACAAGTTTCATAAAGACTTGTTGACTGATTAGTGGAATGAGGATTGGAGTGTCTCAGATAACCTGGGCTTGAAACCGGGCTCTGATATTAACTACCTTTGTGACAACCTCTTAGATCCTCAGTTTTTTCATCTTTAAAATAGAGTTGGGGTTCTTATCCTGGCATCTATTCATTTGTTTTTTAAAAGATACTTTGATAACTATATCCCAACAGATTTTGCAAATAAATGGTAGAAACTATTCAATGCATCACCTAAGTAGCCAAAATTTAGTGATTGAGCATCTACCCAATACCAGCAAGAGAATTATCTGGTGGTTAAAATCACACATTAAAAGCTTGCTACTTTTTATAAACTAACTGAGGAAAGCTGCTAGATGGTACAGTGGATAAAATGCTAGACCTGGAGTAAGGAAGACTAGAGTTCAAATGTGGCCTCAGACTCTCCATAGCTGTATAAGTTTGGGCAATTCATTTAACTATCTGCCTCAATTTCCTCATCTGTAAAATGAGAAGAAGAATAACATTTAGGTCCCAGAGTTGTTATAAGGATAAACAGTTAACATTTGTAAAGCACTCTGACAATCTCAAGGCACTATATAAATGCTAGCTATCATTATGAGAAATTGCCATACTAAAAATACAGACCTCAACATAGCCTTAAAAATTCAATCAGTAAAATACACTACAACCAGACCATTATCAAAGACGGATATGTTCTCTCACAAAGCCTGGCCACGTCATTAATCCATAAGCATTTTAACAATTTTTAAATGTTTTTGTTATCTTTTGTTTTGATGCACCCACACTTCCCAATCTGTCTCCTAGAGAGTTATACCATATAACAAAGAATAAAACTAAGGGGAAAGGTTCAGAAAAACTAACCAAACATCAGTAATCCCATTTGCAGTGTTCCTGCCTCCTTCCCTCTCTGTCTCTGTCTCCCTCTCTTTGTCTCTCTCTCTCATCACCTCCTCTATCCCTTTCTTATATCCCCCACATCTGTAAAGAAGAAAGGGATGTACATTCTCCTACTTCTTTTCTGAGGCCAAACTTGGTCATTATACTTGTTCAGTTTCCATTGTTTATTTCAGTTATTTCTTCCATATACATTGCTCTGTGTATATATGCATATATGTATATGTGTGTATATATGTATACATATACCATATGTGTATATAAATATAGACATACACACACACACACACATATATATATATATATTACACACATATATAGTGCTGCTTCACTTTACTGGGTTCATATAATTCTTACCATGTTTCCTTGAGTTTAGCATGTTCATTTTCTTATATTACAGTGCAGTAATATTCCACTGTATTCATGTACCACACAGTTGTTTGGTCAGTCTATATGCCCAAATTGATAGGGATCTACTTTGAGTCTAGATTCTTGCCCACACAACAAAGTGCTGTTATAAATATTTTAGTGTATGTGAAAACTTTGTGTAAATCATTGACCTTCCTGGGATTTGTGACTAGGAATGGAACCTCTAGTCAAAGGGTATGTTAATTTTAGTTACTTTCACATATAGTTGCACATTGTTCTTCATGTAACGATTGGAGTGATGCCACCTGCTGGAGAGTTACTGTAGGAAAGCTCCACCATGAGGAGAAGGTATCTGAGGGCAAGCCATGTGGTCAGTTTCTTGGTGTCAGGAAGTGACGTTTGCTTGTGGGTACTGTCTATCAAAGCTACCAGCCAATTAGCTTGGAGCTGTGTGTGCATGGGACGTTCCCAGTTTCGCAGAAGGCTTGTGGGACGAAGAAGGGAAGAGGCTTGCTCTCTTACTCTTTTTCACAAGGACTTGAGAGGGGAGCGGAGCAGGAGATGCTGGCTCCCTTTGATAGATGAATCTAGGCCTCTTTCTCTATCTCATCACCAAATTCTTATTCTCCTTAATAAATGCTTAAAAGTCTAAACTTGCTAAAGTTTATAATTTTTGGCGACCACTAATTGATAATTTTAGACAGTATAGCTAGAATTTTAGCCCCTTACATTCAGAATAGTTGAACCAATTTATATTTCCATTCTCAATGCATTAGTGTCCCTAGCTTTCCACAACCCTTCCAACATTAACTATTCTTATCTTTTCTCGTCCCTCAAATTTCTAGGAATGAAATAGAACCTCAGAATTATTTTGATTTCCATTTCTCTTATTAGTGATTTGGAAGTCTTTAAACTTTAACAGTTTTTTAAGAGAACTATTCATATCTTTTGGCCATATATCATAAATGGCCTTTGTTCTCATGATATATATGTGTGTGTGTATGTGTATATATATATATTATATATAATATGTACATGTGTGATTATGTGTATTTATATTATATATAATATATATTTTCCCCATGAAAAAGGTTTTCAATTTCATATAGTCACAATTATCTATAAAAGTACCCAACTTGGTTCTCACCTAATTTTTTAAAAAGTCATCACCTTTAATATTTAGGTCTCAAATACATTTTGAATTTATTGTGTATACGTCATAAGATATCATTCTGAACCTAATTTCTTCCAGTCTACTTTACAATTTCCTGAATAATTCCTGTCATTTAGAGAATTTTTACCCTAGTTATTTTTCTTCCTAGCTTTACTGATTATTGCATTTAGTTGTTTCTAATTCTTTCTTATGTAATCTGTTCCATTGATCTATTTTTCTAATTTTTAACTAGTGTCAAATAATTCAATGATTACTCCTTTATCATATAATTTGATGTCTAGGAGTGCATTTGCCCTTCCATTCCTACTTTCTCCCTCCCCACAATTATATCCCTTGAGATTGTTGCTCTAAATGAATTTTTTTATTATTTTGTCTAGCTCTACCAACAATCCCCAAAGTAGTTTGATTGCTATAATATTAAATCTGTAATTGAATTTTAGTAGTATCATTTTAATTATATTAGTGAAGCCCAGGCATGAGCACCAAATGAATTTCAATTATTTAAGTTCTTTATGAGGAGCATTTTGAATTTTTATTTATAAAGGTCTTGAGTGTACACTTGCTGATTTACTCCCAGATATTGTATACATTTTAGAGTTGTTTTGAATGTCACTTCCCTTTGTTATTTCCTCCTAAATTTTGCTTTTGCTATATAGAAATACTGTTGATTTTCGAGGATTTTGTGTCCTGCTCCTTTAGGGAAGTTATTATCTAGATTAGTTCCTCTGCTAATTCTCTAGGATTTCCCATCATTTCACCAAAAACTAGTATTGTTTTGTCTTGACTTTCTGTTTTTAATTTATTTCTCATGTCATTCCTATTGCTAGCATTTCTAGAACTGCCAAATAACAATTGGCAAAAAAAGCATCTTTGCTTGATTCCTTTATTTTTTGCAAAGCTTTCACTATGTCTTTATTGTTTATAATGCTTATTTGGGGTTTTAGATATATTTTTTTTACCATATTAAAAACAATGTCCTTCTATGCCTATGTTTTCTGGGGTGTTTTTTTTTAATCATTAACAAATATTGTACTTTGTCTAAAGCTTTTTCTCATCTTTTGATATGATCACACAGTCAGAGGTGTTTTTGTTTTACTATTATTATCTATATTGTTTTCTTAATATTGAATAATCCTTGAATTCTTAGAATCCATCCATCTTGATCAAAGTGAATAATTTTGATGCATTTCTGCAGTCTGTTTGATAGGATTAATTTAGAATTAATATTCATTAATGATATTAGTCTATTTTTTTTCTTTACCATTACTTGGTTTTGGTGTTAAGATTATGTTTGCATCATTAAAGGAGTTGGGCACAGTGTTTTTATTCTCGATTTTTGAGAATAATTTGTATAGCATAAGTATTAATTGTCTTTAAAAGTTAAAAAGAATTCTGTAAATTCATCTGGACCATAATTTCTTCCCACCCCCTTTGGTAGTTCCTTTACAGGAACTTTCCTTTTCACAAATTGGATTATTTAAGATCTCTATTTGGTATTCTGATAATTTGATGGTTTTGGACTTGTATAGCTAATCTGTTTGTCTTAATGTCCCAGTATTGTTGACATATAATTGTGTATAGTAAGTTCTGACAGTTATTTTTATTTTTTATGTGTTGTGCTTTCATCTAGGTAATTATTTTGTTCATTTGATTCTCTTCCTCTTTTTAATAAGGTTAGTTAAAGATTTGTTGATTTTGTTGGTCTTTTCAAAGAAATAACTTTTAGTTTTGGTCATAATTTCTATAATCTTTTTGTTTTCTAGTGTATCTTTTTCTCCTCTGGTTTTTAAATTTTCCTCTTTTGTAGTTCAGTTGTTGATTTTCTAATTTTTAAGTTGAATATTCAGTTAATAATCTTTTTCTATTTTGTCAGCATCTTTGTCCCAAAAATATTAGCATGCTGTCTCATTAGAACAATCTTTTTAATTAATGATGATGCACTTAGTACTCATAATCTTATAATCAAAGTGGAATGAGACACTTTCAAAATATAGATACCAAGCAGAAAAAAATCAAAATTATGTGGGAAGAGGATGAGATACATATTATCACCACCATTTCGTCTACTACTGGACTTAGTACAGAAACATTTTTAGTGAGCTACATAAGATGAGCTTGTATCCCAATACTTTTATTCAATTACAAAAAGCAATTATTTTATCTGCCTGTTTAATAGCCCCAAGAACATTATATATCAAAGACTAGGGGGCGGCTAGATAGCACAGTGGATAAGGCACCGGCCCTGGATTCAGGAGTACCTGAGTTCAAATCCGGCCTCAGACACTTGACACTTACTAGCTGTGTGATCCTGGGCAAGTCACTTAACCCCCATTGCCCCGCAAAAAAAAAAAAAAAAAAAAAAAAGACTAATAGCAGGATAATAGTTTGTTCTAGGACAGTTGTTATCTGAACTCTATTGAAAACGATGAGAACTAATGCATTGTTGGTGGGGCTGTGAACTGATCTGGCCATTCTGATGAGCAATTTGGAATTATGCCCAAAGGGATATAAAGTTGTGTATACCCTTTGACCCAGCAATACCACTTTTGGTTCTTTTTCCCAAAGAGATCATAAAAAAGGGAAAAAGACCCACATGTACAAAAATATTTATAGCTGCTCTTTTGTGGTGGCAAGGAATTGGAAATTGAGGGGCTGCCTATCAATTGGGGAATGACTGAACAAGTTGTGGTATATGAATGTAATGGAATTCTATTGTGCTGTAAGAAACGATGAGCAGGAGTTCAGAGAAACCTGGAAGGACTTGCATGAACTGATGATGAGTGAGATGAGCAGAAGCAGAAGAACATTGTACACAGTATCACCAACATTATGTGTTGATCAACTGTGATAGACTAGATTCTTCTCACCAATACAACAGTACAAGAAAGTTCCAAAGGACTCATGATGGAAAACGTTCTCTAAATCCAGAAAACAAACAACTGTGGAATATGGATGCTGATTGAACCATACAATTTTTTTTGGTTTTGGTGCTGTTGTTTTTCTTTTTTTGAGGTTTTTCCTTTTTGCTCTCATTCTTCTCTTATAACATGACTAATGCAGCAATATGTTTAATGTCATTATACATATATAGCCTATATCAGATTACCTGCTATCTTGGGGAGGGGAGAGGGAGGGGAGGGAGGGAGAGAAATTGGAAATTGGAAATCTTATAAAAACAAATGTTGAAAACTATCTCTACATGTAACTGGAAAATAATAAAAGACTTTTATTTTTTAAAAAAGAAAGAAAAAGATGAGAACAAAAGGATAACAAAAATGCCTCAGTTTTCTCATCTATTAAATGAGAGTAAGGGGGTAGATGATCTCTGTGATCCCTTCCAGCTCTAAGTCTGTTTTGCAATGAGTAGTAAAGACTGGAGTGCTCTGGGAATTTGGAGAAAGGAGTAATCAGAATGAGTTGGAATAATTTTACAAGGCTTCAGGACTTGAGATCAATAGTCCTTGGATAATCTCCTCCTTCTAGATAGACATTCTAAGAGATAATTGTGAACTTCTAAGAAGCAAAATAATGAAAATATTTCCAATATCTGGGCCTCAATATTCTCATCTTTAATATAAAGTAAGAAGACTAAGAAGCAGATTTTTCATGGCATTTTAAGATTGCTACATACTTTATCTCACTTGACCCTCGTGCCAACCCTTTTAGGTAGATACCATAGCTGTTATTACTCCCTTATAACAAAGGACAAAACTGAGGCACATAGAGGGAGTCCTTCATAGGATCCTAGATTTAGAGTTGGAAGGGGCCTAGCAAGACATGCCAGTACAACTTCCCTCATTTGACAGAGAGGAAACTGAAGCCCAGGAGCGTTAAGTGATTTTTCCTGGGTCAAGTCCTGCCTTTGACATATATTACCTGTATGACCATAGCAAGTTACTTTCCCTTGTAGCACAAGGTATACACTACTGCTGGGTTGTAGTAAGTGCCTGATGTGGGAAATGATCCAGGTCTTTTGATTCCATTGTACTGTTCTGGCCTCTAGCTCAGGGTCATGTGACAAGTATTTCTCAGAACCAGGATTTAAATGTATGACTTTCTGTTTGTTTGTTTGTTTTGGTGAGGCAATTGGGGTTAAGTGACTTGCCCAGGGTCACACAGCTAGTAAGTGTTAAGTGTCTGAGGTTGGATTTGAACTCAGGTACTCCTGAATCCAGGGCAAGTGCTCTATCCACTGAGCCATCTAGCTACCCCAAACGTATGACTTTTTTACTTCAAGTTCCTGATCTTTCTTCTTCTTTTTCTTTTTAATTTTTATACTATATTGTCTTTCTGCTGAAAATGAATTAAATTATCTGTGAGCCCCCTCCATGGAAATATGGAAAGAAAAGGCACAACAAATGGTTGAAGATGACTGACTATATGGGGAAAATATATATGATGCTGAGAAGCTAACATTGAAAAGGGAAACTATATACCACGTCCTTAGGGGGAACCCTTTCCCCTGCCCCTACTAAGTAATACAATTTACCAGTCACCAAACCTTATCAATCATTCAAATAAGCACTCATTAGGAGAATATTTCCTGACCTTAAATTCCAGTTAACATTCTTTTTCTTCATGCCAATGTCTTTCCAAAAGAGACGGCCTGGCAGTAGAACTCCTGAGCTGGGATGCCCTTTGACTAGTTGGGGCTAGGACTTCTAGCTTTGTACACCTCCCTTCCAATACCCAAGATAGAAAGCAGGTGAAGCAAAAGGTTTCCTACCTTAGTGTGGTAGAGGGGATCCTGGACTGGAAGTTGGGGATTAGGGTTTTAGTTTCAGCCCTACTGCTTCTGTTTCTTTAGCTATAAGACAGAATAAATACAACAAACCTAAGAGAATGGCAGGATGTATAAATATGTGTGTGAAAGTGATATGAAAATAGGAATGCACCCCTTCTCTTCTCTGACATTGCCACCACTCCAGTGCAGGTCCTCATCACCTCATGCCTGGGTTATTGCAGTAGCTGCTGGTGGCTCTGCCTGACTCAAGTCTCCCCCCACTCTACTCCATCCTCCATTCAACCAGTAATGTGAGTTTTCCTAAAGCACAGGTCTAGCCATGTCACTCTTCTATCCAGCGGCTCCCTATTGCTTCTAGGATCAAATATAAAATCCTCTGTTTAGCATTCAAGGCCCTTCATAACCTGGCCCCCTCCTACCTTTCTAGTCTTCTTACACCTTACTCCCTGCCACATAGTCTTCAAACCAGTGACACTGGCCTCTTGACTATACTGCGAACAAGATACTCCTTTTCTCAGCTCCAGGCAGTTTTTCTTCTGGGTGTCCCCTATGCCTGGAATGTTTTTCCTCATCATTTTTGCCTACTACCTTCCCTAGTTCCCTTTAAGTCCCAGCTAAAATCCTGTCTTCTACAGAAAGCCTTTCCCAGCCCCTTTTTAATTCCAGTGCCTTTGCTCTGTTAATTATTTACTATATATCTTGTGTGTGTATGTATTTGTTCGCTCATTATCTCTCCCACCAGATTGTGAGCTCCTTAAGATCAGGAGCTATTTTTTGCCCTATTTGTTTCCCTAGCACTTAACACAGTGCCTGACACTGTGCTAACTGATTGACCATTTACAAACATTTCAACTCTAGTACTCCTACTATACAAATACACATATTATTAATAGGGGAATAGCTGAAATGGCTGGCTAAACTCTGGTCCATTTCATTGAGTTCAATTGTAATGCATTACATCCATTGTATTTAGCATAAAAGTAGTTATGTATGTATCTTTACATATATGTGTGTGTGTACACATGTATAAATGTGTGTGCATATATGCATTAAATGTATAAACACAAACACACAATTATGTATATAAATGTGTCTTTATGTGCATAAATATGCATATGTATGTGTATATATACTTACTAGATCAGAGGTCCTTAGGATCCCTTAATTTTTTTTTTTTAATTTTTGGTGAGGCAATTGGGGTTAAGTGACTTGCCCAGGGTCACACAGCTAGTAATTGTTAAGTGTCTGAGGCCGGATTTGAACTCAGGTCCTCCTGAATCCAGGGCCGGTGCTCTATCCACTGCACCACCTAGCTGCCCCAGATCCCTTAATTTTTAAAAAAATTTTCATAGCTACATCTAATATTATTTGTTTCCTTTGTAACCCTATATTTTTTGTTTTATGCATTTTAAAACATTGTTTTGAGGAGTCACTAGGCTTCACTAGATGGTGAAAGGGATCCATGATATAAATTAAAGAGTCCTTGAACTAGATAGATATAGGCAGCTAGGTAGTTCAGTGGATAGAGTGCTGGGCTCAAAGTCAGGAAGATCTGAATTCAAATGCAGCCTCAATACATGATTTAGACATAAAGGGTGATGCCATAGGTAAACTAGGAGAAGAAGGAATAGTTTACTTCTCAGATCTATGGAGAGGAGAATAATTTATGACCAAACAAGATACATAATATTATGAAATGCAAAATGGATGATTTTGATTATATTAAATTAAAAGGGTTTTGTACAAACAGAAGCAATGCATCCAAAATTAGAAGGGAAGCAGAACATTGGAAAATAATTTTTACATTCAGAGTTTCTGATAAAGACCTCATTTCTAAAATATATAGGGAACTAAATCAAATTTATAAGAATGCAAGTCATGCCCCAATTGAGAAATGGTCAAAGGATAGGAACAGGCAGTTTTCAGATAAAGAAATCAAAGGTCTCTATTGCCATATGAAAAAAGCTCTAAATCACTATTGATTAGAGAAATGCAAATCAAAACAGCTCAGAGGTACCACCTCACACCTATCAGATTAGCTAATATGACAAAAAAGGAAAATAATAAATGTTAGAGAAGTTGTGGATAAATCAGAACACTAATGCATTGTTGGTGGAGTTGTGAACTGATCCAGCCATTTTGGAGAGCAATTAGGGTTAGGGTTAGCATGCATACCCTTTGACCCAATAATACCACTACTAGAGCTGTATCCCAAAGAGATCATAAAAAAGGGAAAAGGACCCACATGTACAAAAAATATTTATAGCAGCTCTCTTTGTGGTGGCAAATTGGAAATCGAGGGAATGCCCATCAACTGGGGAATGGCTGTACAAGTTATGATATATGAATGTAATGGAATACTATTGTGCTATAAGAAATGATGAATAGGCAGATTTCCAAAAAACCTAGAAGGACTTAAGTGGACTGATGTTGAGTGAAATGAGCAGAACAAGGAAAACATTGTACACAGTAACAGCAACACTGTATGATGATCAACTATGATAGACTTAGCTCTTCTCAGCAATACAAAGAACTTATGATGGAAAATGTTCTCCACATTCAGAAAAAAAGAAGTATGGATTCTCTTTCTTTTCTTTTTTTCTTCCAGGGCAATGAGGATGAAGTGACTTGCCCAGGGTCACATAGCTAGTAAGTGTCAAGTGTCTGAGTCTGGATTTGAACTCAGGTCTTCCTGAATCCAGGGCCAGGGCTTTATCTACTACACCACCTAGCTGCCCCAAGAAGTGTGGATTCTGAA
Source organism: Dromiciops gliroides (assembly GCF_019393635.1). Classification (NCBI taxonomy): domain Eukaryota; kingdom Metazoa; phylum Chordata; class Mammalia; order Microbiotheria; family Microbiotheriidae; genus Dromiciops; species Dromiciops gliroides. Next base: position 698,494,876 of record NC_057861.1, on the reverse strand, counting down.
TGCAGATTGAACCATACTGTTTCTACTCTTGTTTTGTTTTGGTTTTTGAGGTTTTCCCCTATTGTTCTGATCCTTCTTTCACAACATGACTAATATAATATGTGTCTAATGTGATTGTACATATATAATGTATATCAGATTGCTTTCTGTCTTAGGGAGAGGGGAGGGAAGGGAGGGAAGGAGAAAAATTTGGAATGAAAAATCTTATGAAAACAAATGTTGGGCGGCTAGGTGGCGCAGTGGATAAAGCACAGGCCCTGGATTCAGGAGGACCTGAGTTCAAATCCAGCTTCAGACACTTGACACTTACTAGCTGTGTGACCCTGGGCAAGTCAGCTAACCCCCATTGCCCCACAAAAAAAAAAATGTCGAAAACTATCTTTACATGTAACTGGAAAATAATAAAATACTTTTATGATTTACTTTAAAAATGTAGCCTCAAAGACTTACTTTACTGGCCTGTGACCCTGGGGAAATTACAACCTCTATTTATCTCAATTTCCTTATCTATAAAATGGGGATAAAAATAGCACCTACCTCCCAGGCTTGATGTGAGGATCAAATGAGATAATATTTGTAATGCACCAGGCATGTAGTAGGTGAGGTGCTATATAAATGCTAGCTGTTATTATTATTATTATTACATACATATGTGATAAAATAATGGGATTTAGCAAATACTCAAAAGCCCAACTGGAGATTAATCTAAACTGATTGAATTAAGTGAGAGTGATTGTGATTGAAGGAGGCTCATGGCAGAGGACTTGAAGAAGAACCCAACCAGGCTGGAACTCTAGGTTAGATAGGCCTTTTCTTAACTTCCTGAACTCCATGTGAATACCTGATATGCTTTAATAAATGCTTAATGCCCAAAGACTGGTACTAAAGCTTCTAATTTAAGGCAACCACACATTTAGATTTTAAACATCAAATATATCAGGTCAGTACCATATATATATATATTCTTGTGTATGCATATATGTATGTGTGTATAATGTTTGCCTGAATATGGGCAAGGTCCAAACATAGATTTTTGTCTTCAACCTATAATTTCATTGATGTGAAAAATTCCCAGTGTGGAAACTCCCTCCACTAGGGTAGATAGAGCAACTGGTTTATAATTTACTCTCAGAGAGTTGAGTGAAGCACTAAGAGATTCAGTGAGTCAGAGTCTTCCAAACTCCCAAGCCAGGCTTGTAAATTCCTAGCACAGTGGCTGGCATGTAGTAGGCATTTAATGAAGCTTATTCCTCCCCTTCCTCCCATACCCTTCCACCACACTGATACTCATATGTATTATGCATATTGTGCACAGGCAAATTGTATGTACTTGTGTATACACATGTGTTTATGTAAATATGAGTATATGTGTGTTCTGTGTTCATGTTTATATGTAAAGTACACATGTATATCTATCTATCTACTGCAATTCTTAAGAAATTCTGGTTCAAAGATATATCCCTGCTATACTATAATTGAAACTTTGGCAAAAATATTGCTCCCCCAAAAGTTATGTCTTTCAGTTTTCTATTATGTTACTTCCAAGAGGAAACTGTATTTTTCTTTGTGTCAATCACTTTACTTTCATACTGTTTCTTCTTCCTCTAAGAGATTCAGTTCATGTGACGAAAGGATAATTTATTATATGTTGTATTAATCCCCTTCAGGAGGACACTAGCAAGTCAACGTTATGTAGGTTAATAGTTTGTCTAGGATCCGGTATTTATATTTAGCAAACACACTGAAATAATAGCAACATTTACATCTAGAAAGTATTCGTTTTTATTAGACAGTCTCATGCTTTATAGACTTCTACACTCTGTCTCAGCTTGCCTGAATAATTTAAGACTCCAGATTTTACATCCAGTAGGAAACCTTTGTAAGTTCAATGTATAATTAAGGGGAAAACTACCTCCTTACCATTTATTAAACTGTGGGGTGTGACTGCTCCCCCTTGGAAGCAGAAATCATCCTGATTTTTAGTTTTATAGAGGCTATCATTTTATTGTTATCTCCAAGAGAAGGCTGGTTTGGAAGGACAGACTCATAACCTCTTCTTTATTCAAATGAGGATGTAAAAATTCGAATGAGGGAAATGAAAATGATACTGAAGACAATTTAGAGAGTGCTAAAGAAATAATTGGAAGAAGAATCTTCCTTTATGGATGCCTATTTTAATAATAATTGATTAGAAAAAAGAATGCAAAGGAAATACTGGCCAAAAGAATCACGGAGTGATGTAATACATTACACTCCCACTATTTAGCATAAAATTAATGGTCTAGCATGTAAGCTAGTGAAGACTTAGAAAAGAATAAAGGGGAGCTGTTAGGAAATTGTGCGACTTCCCAGCCATGCTATCTTTTCAAGGTTATTCCTATAGTAAGAAACATGTTTAATAAATATTTAGAACAAGGATTTTAATCATCCACAGATTATTTCCCCCATCAAGTGTTTAAATAGTGTTCTATGACGTCCTTGAAGGCAGGGTTAATTTGTTTTTGTCCTTATATCACCATGGAAAGTAGTCACTTAAGTATTTGTTGGTCTAAATCGAAACATAGAAGTCAGTTTTATCTCCCAGCCCATTGATTTTACTCTTCCTTACATTTAGAAAGTCCTCCATGTCACTTCCCACACACTCTTCCCTGCCTGTTGGAGATGGGGCCAAGTTGTAGGGTGAGCTCAAGTATTATTGCCTTCCCATGGAGATATTCCTGGGCTATCTCTCAATCCAAAAGTATTTACCTTTTCCTGTGTTCTAGTCTCATATAACTCTGAGTCATTTTTGGCAAGAAGACTCTCAGCCTTGATGAGGGAGATGAGCAGAACCAGAAGAACATTGTACACAGTATCATTAACATTGTGTGTTGATCTCCTGTGATGGACTATGTTCTTCTCATCAATGCAATGGTACAGAAGAGTTCCAGGGAACTCATGATAGAAGAGGATCTTCAAATCCAGGGAGAAAAAAGAACTGTGGAATATAGATGCTAAATGAACCATACTATTTCTTTTGTTTTTGGTGCTGATGTTTTTCTATTTTGAGGTTTTTCGTCATTGCTCTGATTTTCCTCTTATAACATATAACATGACTAATGCAGAAATATGTTTAATGTTATTATGTGTGTGTGTGTGTGTGTGTGTGTGTATATATATATATATATATATATATATATATATATATATATAAAACCTATATCAGATTACCTGCTGTCTAGGGGAGGGGGGAAGGAGGGGAGGGAGGGAGAAAAATCTGAAATTGGAAAGTTCGTATAAACAAAAGTTGAGAACTATCTTTACATGTAATTGGGAAAAAATAAAATACTTTATTAATTTAAAAAAGAAGACTCTCAGCCTTTTTCACACCTTTTAAACAATTTACACATCAAAATCTATGTGCATGTGTATGGATGGATATGTATACAAACACATATGTCTTATCTTCCCATATTAGTTATGAGTTCAATAGAGTAAGCAATATGTTCTAATTATGTCTGTATCCTCAGGGCCATAGTAGAGTTAGGGCAGAAAGAGCACTGGACTCAAGAATATCCAGGAGAGACCTATGGTTGAATCCCATCTCTGACACTTACCAGCTACATGACCATGGGCAGATCACTTAATTTCTCTGAGACTCAGTTTCCTCCTCTGCAAAATGGGGACAATGGTACCCCTTGTGATCACCTACTCAAATGAAATGTCAATTAATGTGTCTGGAAACACATTCCACTCCCACTATCTAGCACAGAATTAATGGTCTAACACATAAGCCAATGAAGACTTAGAAAATAATAAAGGGAAACTGGTAGGAAATTGTGTGACTTCTTAGCCATCCATGCTGCTTTTGAAAGCCTATTCCTATAAGAAGAATGTGTTTAATAAACATGGGTTTTAGTCATCTCAGATGGTGTCTGTATGGCACCTTGCAAACATTAAAGCATTAATGTGAATGTTGACAAAGATACTAACATCAAGTGTTTCACCTTCAGTTGGCATTCAGTATCACTGTGGGGGTTCCCAGACTTTGGCATTATGTATGACAGGACACTGTTTCCAGGGGGACATTTAAAGTGGAAAATGTTTACCCTGTTAACTGTCAAAAAGAGGAATATTCTCTAAGCCTGGTCCTTGACATTGAAGTCTCCCTCTACCCCCTCCTCTTTTCTTCTCCCCCCTCCTCTATCCCTCCCCCTCTTCCTTTTCCTTTCTCCCCCCTCCTCTTTCCCTCTCCTTCTCTCCCTTTCTCTCTCCTCTCTCCTTTCCTCCTCTCTCCCTCTCTTCTCCCCTCTTCCCCCTCCTCTTTCCCTCTCCTCTTTCCCCCTCCCTCTGTCCCTCTCCCTTTCCTTCTCTCCCCTCCTCTCTCCCTCTCCCCTTTCTCCCTTCCTCTCTCCTCGCCCTTCCCTTCCTCTCTCCCTCTCCCTTTCCTCCTTCCCCCTCTCCCTCTCCTTTTTCTCCTTCCCCCTCTCCCTCTCCATGGAAAGGTAGCAAGGAACCATGAGCTAAAAAGAACTGAATTTGTGATATAGTCAGGAAGAATAATTATGATGGGAGTCTTGTATGGAGGAGCTACTATTTTTAGCAGGTTGAATGAGAAGGCAGCTACCCTTGCATAGAGGGAACACATAATGGTAAGTAAAGGGAGCACAGAACTTGGAATCAAGGGACCTGAGAGCTAGTCTCAGCCCCACCACTCACTAGCTCCATGACCTCGGGCAGGTCATTGATTTCAGCTCTCTGCAGTGACCCTCCTAAGATCTGTTAGTGATAATTGCACATGAAGATGCTGGCATTCTTTCCCTGCCTCTCTATTATTGCTGTCACCTCCATTTGCCTTCTCCTGTCCTGTCCTGTCCTGTTCTCCTTTTCTCTTTCTTGGCCTTTTCCTTTTGGCTTCTCCTGCTCTTCCCCAAAGCTATCTTAGGACTTCTGGTAGCAGCAGGAGCTGGGTCTAGGAGGGCCAATCACATCCTATCTGGAGTTTTCACCATGGAGTGTAGAAACATGGGATGTACCCTCTCCCTCTCTCATGTGTTGTTTGAAAGACTGGACTCCGTTGTAGCAGGACTTTTCCACCTTGCAGACTACACACTCTCAGGGCCTGGAATGCCCTCCTTTTTTAACTTGGCCTTTTAAAATCCTTCATTCCCTTCATGGCTCAGTTTAGGAAACCACTTCCTATAGGAAGGCTTTTCTGGCCACCCCACCCCTCCCACATTACTGCTCTCTCCCCCCATAAATTACTTTGTATTGACTTCTCTGTGTATATCCCTGTTGTACCCTTAAGAAAGTATCAGCTTGGTATAGCATGACTAATGCAGAAATATGTTTAATGTTATATACATATATATATATTAATGATTGGAATGATGCCACCTACTGGAGACTTGCTGTGGGAAAGTTCCGCCATGAGGAAAATGCCTCAGAGGGCAAGGCCATGTGGCTTTTCCTTGGCGTCAGGAAATGACGTTTGCTCATGGGTGCTGCCTATCAAGGCTACCAGCCAATCAACTTGAGGAGCCTCCTATTTTCTGGGAGGAGACAGGAAGGAGGAAAGAGAGCCTGCGCGGAGAGCTCTCGCTCTTTTTGGGTTCCTGACTTGATGGTGGTGGTGGCAGCAGAGGACTTCACAGGAAATTTGAGGAAAGATAGGAATGCCAGGCTATTGGAATTCTGTTCTCAATCTTTTTCTTTCTATTTTTCAATAAACCCTTAAAAACCTAAACTTGTTTTATCAGTGATTTTAGTCAGTTTCCCCCCCAAACTGGGGGAATAGATTAGAATCCACATATAGAATCTTTATATATAACCTATATCAGATTATCTGCTGTCGAGGGGAGGGAGGGAGAAAAATCTGAAATTGGAAAGCTTGTATAAACAAAAGTTGAGAACTATCTTTACATGTAACAGGAAAAAAATAAAATACTTTATTAAAAAAAGAAAAGAAAGAAAGTGTCAGCTTGGGGGCAGCAAGGTGGCACAGTGGATAAAGCCCCAGCCCTGGATTCAGGAGGACCTGAGTTCAAACCCAGCCTCAGACACTTGACACTTACTAGCTGTGTGACCCTGGGCAAATCACTTAACCCTCATTGCCCTGTGTAAAAAACTAAAATTAAAAAGAAAAAAGAAAAGAAAGTATCAGCTCCTTGAAGACAGGCATTATTTCAACTGGTACAGCACCTTGTACCCAGCTGGTACTCAACAAATAGTAATTAAGTTGGAATGTGGCCAGACCTTTCCTAATGAGAATATAAGAAACAGAATCATCCAGTTTAACACATTTGAATTGTGGAGGTAAGTGATAAGGAGTCAGAACACCAAGTGGATCTTTCTTCCATTCAGGAGTTTCCTGTGTTTGCTGTCCATAAAACTCAATTCAGCAGAGACTGCCTATTTTCTCCATTTCATTGGAGTTTTGTAAATTTGGCCTTCAAGTGTCCTTATGATATTTCCCTAAAGTCAAATGAAAAATATGTGACCATTCAGGAGGATCTGCTGATGTACGTTAAACAATCCAAATCCACCAGCTTTGCAATTTATGGTGTTTGTCAGCAGAATGGAGAGAATAAATTGCTGTCAGAATACCTGGCGCTCTGCTGAAAAGCAGCAATGGAGAGGACAACGGCAGTAACCTTTGCTAGCCTAGGGAGAGATTAGAGGAGACAGACATAAGCCTGAACCAATTTCCTCTGGTACCTTTTTAAATGCAACTCGGTTAAATGGTGATTCTTGAGGAAACTCATTCAGTGCTATGGAGACTCACATTCTCCAGATGACATTGCCTATATTACATTTCATGCGGCTATGAGGGGGCTCAAAGCTCTTCACACACAACATCTTAGTCATCCTCAGAGCATCCATCAGAGAGTGGGGATGTCAGTCATTGTTTCTATTTTTCAGGAAGTGCAATTGAGGGACCCACACAGCTGATTAGCAACCTGGTCAAGACTAGACCCCAGCCTCCAAACTAGGAGTTCAGTGTTCTGGTCATTAGCCTCTTGGTAGGATGTGGCAGCCATTGATAGAAGTATTTTTTGCTTGTGTGTTCCTACATTTAGTAAGTTCATCCAAGATGAATCATGAAGATTAAACAAACTGAACTAACAACTGGAATGTTTCAGAAAATAGGGAAAGAAAACAGAGTTAAGTCTTACGTGATCACACCCATCTACATCACTATACCTATGAAGAGATGCTTGGATTTGGAATCAAGATATAGGTGGAAATCCCCATCTCTGTATTCTGCTGCATGTATATGAACCTCAGACTTGTTTCTTTTCTTCTCTGGTCCTCAGTTTTCTTAGCTACAAAATGAGACTGGACTAGATGATTTCTTTTTTTAATTTTTTTTGATGGGGCAATGAATGTTAAGTGACTTGCCCAGGGTCACACAGCTAGTTAGTGCCAAGTGTCTGAGACTGGATTTGAACGGAGGTCCTCTTGAATCCAGGGCTGGTGCTCTATCCATTGCACCACCTAACTGCCACACCTAGAATGATTTTCTAAAAAATAAAGTAAAAAGAATAATTAGCAGCAGCTTCTGCTTTCCTGCCTTCATGAATGTGGTAACAGTTGCATTCTGTGTGTGTGTTTTCTTGTACTAAAAATCCACAAATACCTCTCCCCACCCCCACCGCTGAGTAATGTTGACATTATCTGGCTAATGTTAACATTATCTTGCCCAGCTTTTGGATACTAGCCAGAATGTCAAAAGTTCTTATCTTCATTGAGAAAACTGGTCATCTAGAAATCACAAAGGAACCTGCAGGTGTTATACTGAAACCAATATAATCAAAATGCCCGAGTTGCACAAATTTCTCAGGATCATTAGTTATAACAGGAAGAATGCTAGTCCAGCCTTGAAATCTAGTCTCCTAAACACTGTATCTCCGTGACCAGAGGTAAGCCATTTACTGTTTTTATGCTTGTTTCTTCATCTAATGAAATAGACATTGTGCTATCTGCTTTATAAATACCTCGTTTGATCCTCACAGCAACTCTGGGAGATAGGTGCTATTATTATCCCCATTTTAGAGTTGAGGAAATCGAGGTAAGTAGAGGATAAGTGATTTGCCCAGGGTCCATAGCTGCTAAGTATCTGAGTCTGAATTTAAACTCATGTTTTCCTGATCCCAGGCCCAAGATTTTATCCACCGTGCCACCTATCTCCCTCCAGGCATGAGGATAGGAACATAAAGCTGGTGTAATAGACTAGAGAGCATCAGGTAAAATAATTTATGTAAAGTAGTTTGCAGATTTTAAACATCAATTGCTATTATTATTACTAGTCACTGCCACATGTATAAATAGTTTCTTCAAATAGCTTCAATGACTTGTGGTATGTGAACACCAGCTGGAGGCCATTATTGCCATTGGCACCAGTGCTTAAGGGCAGATGCTACATACCTTTATGTTTGCCTGATTTTGTCATAAAATCTCATTTCCTCCTCTCATAATAACTGCTTTTATAGCCATTCACACCAAATAGACAGTAATGCTAACATATGCTTTGATTGACACATATTTCCCAAATACTGCAATTCAATCACCTGACAGCTGTTACCAATCTTGGATATACACAAACATCACTATGATCTGCATCTCTTCTTTACACTCCCAAATCTGTATTCCCCTTGTAAAAAAAAAAAAGTGGCAAAAGAGCAAAGAGTCCTGGGGAAATTGGAAAGGGATTAAAAAGTATTAAATAATATTGATGTTATTAATTTGGCAGTCCTGAACATAGGGCCTATAAAATATTTGAAATTAATCACATATTATGTTTACCACATTTTGTCATTCCCTTCTTTAATGGTGGTAATTAATCTTTATTGAGATAATACAGTATATGATTTCACAGTTGGCAACAAATTTTGAAGCAAATAAGCACAAACATCCTAGAAATTTAGAGCCGAAAGCATTTTTTAAGGATGATCTTTCATCAATCTCTCTTGTTTTTACCAAGAAATAAAGTGAGGAACCCAGTAATGGAGTATAAAAATAACAAGAAAATTGTCTTGCTCAACGTCACACAGCTACTAAGTTGCAGAACCAGGATTCAGAGCCAAGTTGTCCCAATTATAGATTCCTTTTCTTTTTTTTTTTTTCTGCTATATCATAACTACCTAAAGTTGACCTGACTTGTAAATTGCACAGATTTGGCTGCTCATGAGAAATGAAGGGGATAATCAGTTCTACCCTGATAATTTAGGCTAAAGACAGACCAACCATCACATAACTCGTCTTGGTATGTCCTCATCTGTAAAAGGAACAGATCAGACACATCTCTAAGATCCCTTCCTGAAGAGTCAAACACAACTGAAATGGATCAATAACAAGGGGCAGCTGGGTGGTACAGTGGATAGAGCACCAGTCCTGGAGTCAGGATGACCGGAATTCAAATTTGACCTCAGACACTACCTGTGTGACCCTGGAAAAGTCATTTAATCTCATTTCCCTCAGTTTCCTCATCTGTAAAATGAGCCGGAGAAGGAAATGGTAAACCACTCCAGTATCTTTGCGAAGAAAACCCCAAATGGGGTCATGAAGAGTTGGACTCAACTGAAATGACTAAACAACAAGACCCCTTCCAATTCTAAAGTTATGATCCTGTGATCCATATTGTCAAATAATTAAGTCAAGAGAGATTTAAAAATACATATATGTGTGTATACATATATATGCATATATAATTGTATATGCACATAAATAATTCTCTGTGTGTATATACACATGTATATTTAGATAAGCCCATAATTGTACACAAACACATACACATACCCCTTTGACTGTATTTATAGGCATACCTTCAGTATGTGTGTCAAAGAATCATGCTTCACTTCCCATGAGTGGCATGAATGTCAGTGGCCCTCATAGTATAGAGAGCATTTGCCACCACCAGAGCCCCACACAGAATGGCACCATTCTACTTCTTGGCAGTCTCTTCTTACCCTGAACCCCAGTGTCAACATTGCCATTTTGGAGAGATCCAAAGCCTCTCCATTTCATTATCCCATATATACCTGGCTTCCCCTGAAACTGTCCATATCCCATAGTAACTTTTCCTCCTTACTATCACCAGTTAAAATTCCTATTCCTTCACTGTTGCTTTATCAGCTAGTAAGAAAGCTGTTGAGGGGCAGCTAGGTAGCAGAGGATAAAGCACTGACTCTGGATTCGGGAGGGCCTGAGTTCAAATCCGGCCTCAGACACAATACTTACTAGCTGTGTGACCTTGGGCAAGTCACTTAACCCTCATTGCCCCACCAAAAAAAAAAAAGCTGTTGAATGAAGGTAATTCATGCTAAGATGATCCTTCAAGGCACTTTTTATGTTTTGCAAAATGAACTTGCCAACACATGTGAATCTTTAGTTGATGGATTACATGAGGGAGATGTTCCAGGGGAAGACGGTACCTTTCTGATGACCTGTAAAACACCACTGATCCCTCTAGCACCGAGAAAAATAGGGCTCAGGAACTTCATCCTCCAAACACCCAGTCCCTCATCTAGAAAGAAAGAAGCATTTTACAGCCAACTGGCTTCTGAACTGCCCAAACTCTTATGCAGAGATTCTCCCTGCTCACTCTAAGGTGTTCTTTGTTCTGCACTTGAACATTATCTTTGCTCAAATATTAAGATCACACTCAGGGGAAAAGGGACCCACATGTACAAAAATATTTATAGCTGCTCTTTACGTGGTAGCAAGGAATTGGAAGTTGAGGGGGTGCCCATCAATTGGGGAATGGCTGGACAAGTTGTGGTATATGAATACAATGGAATACTATTGTGCTGTAGGAAATGATGAGCAGGAAGAGTTCAGAGAAACCTGGAGGGTCTTACGTGAGCTGATGATGAGTGAGATGAGCAGAACCAGAAGAACATTGTACACAGTATCATCAACATTGAGTGTTGATCTACTGTGATGGACTATATTCTTCTCACCAATGCAATGGTACAGAAGAGTTCCAGGGAACTCATGATAGAAGAGGATCTCCAAATCCAAGAAAAAAAAAAGAAAGAAAGAACTGTGGAGTATAGATGCTGATTGAACCATATTATTTCTTTTGTTTTGGGTGCTGTTGTTTTGTTGTTTTTTTCTATCTTGAGGTTTTGCATCACTGCTCTGATTTTTCTCTTGTAACAGGATTAATGCAGAAATAGGATTAATGTTATTATGTATATATATATATGTGTGTGTATATATCTATATATATATATGTATATGTATAGAGATATATAGACATAACCTATATCAGATTACCTGCTGTCTAGGGGAGGGGGGAGGAAGGGGAGGGAGGGAGAAAAATCTGAAATTGTAAAGCTTGTATAAACAAAAGTTGAGAACTATCTTTACATGTAACGGAAAAAATAAAATACCTTATACATTAAAAAAAAAAAAGATCACACTCAGACCTCCAAGACCAAAATTCTTCAGAGGGCAAACTCTCATCCAGCTTGATTGAGGGGTGGAGGTAGGACAGTGAGGCTTGCCCCTAGTAACTTCCTCATTACCTTTTCCCACTCCTCAGTTATCATGTAAATAGTTCCTATGATGTGGTGAGAAAAGTACTGCACTAGGAATCGGGATGCCTGATTTCAAACCCTATCTTTGCCACTCGCTAACTGTGTGACATCAGAGAGTTTACACCACATGTCTGAATCTCAGATTATTCACTGGTAAAAGGGAATCAACAGGATCAGGTATTCCTAACCTTTTTGTGTCATGGACCTCATTGGAAATCTGATGAAGTCAGAATCACATCTTTAAATGCATAAAATAAAATGCTTGGGGCTACAAAGGAAACCAAATGCTAGTGAAAATAAAGATGCATTTTCCCCATTCAAGTTGCAAAACCCCCTGAAGTTTCTTGAAACACTCCATAGGGTCTATGGACGCCTAGGTTAACATACTTCATTTTTTAAAGAATATTTTATTGATTTTCTCTCCCCCCTCCTCTCTCTCTCTCTCTCTCTCTCTTTCTCTCTCTCTCTCTCTCTCTCTCTCTCTCTCTTTGGGGGGGGCAGGGCAATAAGGGTTAAGTGACTTGCCCAAGGTCACACAGCTAGTGTCAAGTGTCTGAGGCCAGATTTGAACTCAGGTCCTCCTGAATCCAGGGCCAGTGCTTTATCCACTGCGCCACCTAGCTGCCCCCGGACCCCTAGATTAAGATCCCCTGGACTAGATCATATCTAAGCTTCCTTCCAACTCTCATGTGAAAGTCAGTTAACTTCTCTGGGCTTCAGATTCTTTATCCATTAAATGGAGATGATGATACTTTCACTAACTATCCAATGAGATAATTATGTAAAGTGCTTTTTAGATAGACAGTATTTTGCCTGTGTGAGCCACCAGTGTCCCTATTAAATACCTATTCAAAGCGGGGGGGGGGGGAAGCTTATACTCTGATGAAGCCCTAACTTTGGGTTGAAAAAGTTTGGATTCCCTTGCAAATAGATGAGGAGCATTTTAATGTCTTCTCCTTAGAAATTTTCTTTAATTGCCTTCTGGATAACATTTTTTACGAGTGCAAAGCCTGGGTATCAGACCAAAATAACATATTACTTTCTATGTAGAAAATCAAAGAGATACTTTCTTTCCTCATCAAAGTTCTCAAATTTGTTATTCAACCATTTTCAGTCATGTCTCATCTTCATGAACCCATTTGGAGTTTTCTTGACAAAGAAAGTTTGCCATTTCCTTCTCCAGCTCATTTTACAGATGAGGAAACTGAGGTGAACAGACTTGCATAGGGTCACACAGCTAGCTAGCAAGTGTCTGAGACCAGATTTGAACTCATGAAAATGAGTCTTCCTAACTCCAGGACTATTTCAGGACCTGTGCCACCTAGCTGCCCTAATGCTTAACTAGGGGTCAGTAAACTTGTTACATTTTGTTTCAATATAACTAGCTTTCTTTACAAGCCCCTGTGTTTTATCAATGAATTTGAAAATGTGATTCAGAGAAAGGGTCTTTAGACTTGAACAGACTGCTTAGAGGACCCTGACACATATAGAAAGGCTAAGAACTCTGCCTTGACCTAAGATTCACCTCAAGGCAAAGAGAGGCCAACTTTAAGAAAAGAATTCATTCCATTCTGGTCAATTTAGATCATTTGGGTCTTCAAAATCTCCATGACTGGGGGTAGCTAGGTGGCGAAGTGGATAAAGCACTGGCCCTGGACTCAGGAGGACCTGAGTTCAAATATGGCCTCAGACGCTTGACACTTACTAGTTGTGTGACCCTGGGCAAGTCACTTAACCCCCATTGCCCTGCAAAAAAAGTCTCCATGATTCCTATAAAACCAAAGTATGAAGTAAGGAATGGCAAATATAGGAAGACTAATATGAAGTGATCCAGGGTAAAAAGAGCAGAACCAAAAAGGCACAACAATCGATTGAACTGTGTTATAAAAGAAGGGAACATACCACTGCCGTGTCCTTTCTCCTCATCACCAACATCTGGCATTTCTTAGCTCCTTTTAATGCAAGTGCCACCTCCTACATGATGTTTTTCCTGATTCCCCCTCAGTTGTTAATATTCGCCTCCTAAAATTACTTTGGACTTGTTTACTTCATATATATTGTAGATATACTTATTTGTGCAAATGTCATATCCTTCAACAGAATGTAATGCCCTTGAGGGCAGGCATTATTTCTTTTATATCTTTGTAGCCCCAGGACTTGGCACAGTACCTTGCACATAGCAAGCATCTAATAAATGTTTATTGATTGAATTAATAGTAAATATAATGGAAATCTTTGCTTCTACCTTGTTAAAGTTAATAAAGCACATGGTTTTTCTTAATTAGTGAGTAAACAAACAAATAAGTACAACTATGCACTTTTATGTTTTGCATCACTATGGGTTTGGAGTTCTGTTTATTCTAGGATTATTTTGGGAAAATGAATAAATAAATATTTTAAAGTTATTAGCAGCTTAAATTTATCTGATTTCAGGACTTTCATTTATGAAAAGATGCCCAAGTACAAATATTGGGCTCTAGCTTAGATGTGGCAAACACACATCTTGCAACATTCCCAAGTGCAACTGAACCAGATAAAAATGTAATTATAATGTGTGATATTAATTATAATTAATTGTAATATGTAAAATGTATTATTTAGGAAAATAAAAATATTATATGTGTATATACACATATATGAAATGTGAGTATGTGGTTTTCTAAGTTAATATGTTCTCACAGAGACCCTTATATATGGTTTAGTGGCCCCTTTTCCATTTGAGTTTGATACCACTGCCCAAGTTCATTGGTTACCCCAAATAAGTAGGAAAATATTAAGAGAGCTGTTAGCTGCTCATGAAGAATTCAAGTCACCAAACCCAGATAAGATACATGGAGCCCAGGGCAAGGAAAGAACTAGCTAGATTTGTGTGATGGCCAAACCAACATTAATGATCTTTGAAAGGTTTTCAGAGAATTGGCATGACTAGGGATGGGCAAATGTCATCATGTTCAAAATAGGAAAGAAAATGGAAATTTGAAACTGCCAATGAGTGGTAAAATTTTATTCCTAACAAAATTATGCAATGGCTTATAAGAAGGGTGAACATAAAACATCTAGAAAAAGAAGCAGGCTTTCCATGAGCCAGTATGATTTCATTAAGAATAGTTTATACCAGACTAATTTAATTTCCTTTTGTTTGATAAGTTTACTAAACCAGGAGATTGGGGAATGATGTTATCAATTTATTTTACCTAGATTTTTAACAAAACAGAAATTCTTTCCTAATATCATTTACTGGAAAGAGATTCTAAGATGGAGAGATATGAGCTTTGTGATAGTATACTTACACAGAACCAGAGCTAGTTGGAAATTAAGAGTGATAATCAGTGGTTCCTTATGTACCTGATAGGTAAGTCAATGTGAAACACTCAGTTTATGGTCAGAGGAAAGAGGTTCAAAGCCTGAGTCTGCCATTTCACTTGGACAGCTTCATCACCTGTGAAATGAGAGAATAAGCTTAGACAATCTTAAAGGTACATGATTCCAGCTCAAAACTATGACCCTGGGGATGACAAGCATCGTCTCTCTTCAATCTCTAACTTGAAAAAAATGGCAGATGTTGACACAACACTCAGATACAACCCTCTAATTTCTATTTCCAATTTGGGGAACAATATCTAGCCTCATTCAGCAAGTATTAATTGAGTATCTATGCTGTCAGGAACATAGAGTATATGACAAAATCACCACCCTCAAAGAGCTGACACCAACCGCTCTGTATACTACTTCCTATTCATTTTCTGAGACCATACCCTCACCAACCAAGCATCCTGAATGGTAACAGAGCCTAACAGAGGCTGTAACTGTAACAGATATTACCTAATGAAAGGAAAAACACTTTGAAAAGTTAAAATCCATCAATCAAATGAAAGAAATTGTTTTTAAGCAAACCCATTTATCCAAGTTAATAGAAAAACAGAAATATGAGTAAGTCTATGTTGGAGAATATATAAAAGACAATGTACATGGCAAATGAAGTCTCCCACTGGAAATAAGGTAACTCAACAAGAGAGCTTCTCAGATCTTACCCATGGGAAAAATTTTCAAACCCTCAAGTATAGGAAGCTCATAATAGTGAAATGATCAAAGTACCAGCTCCTCTACATGTGAGCTTCTTCCCAGAGTTCTTCTCTCCCTTCAAGTAGCTGAAGAGAGTCTGGAACTACACATATCTCTCAAAGGAAGAAGCCCAAAAACCAGGATCTCCTTTCTAGTTCTTACCAATTCCACCCCCTACATGTGTGTAGGGCACCCAGCAATTGATGTCCACCAACGAGAATAATGCTATGCAAATAGTCCTTTGAAATAAGGGTCACCTTCCTTCCCTGAACCTCAAGCTCTATAATCCTTTGCAAATATTATCTAGGGCAAACTCTTAACCTTTAACTATACAGTATAAACACAAACATCAGTGCTTTAAAATGGTACAGGTACCCAAGGTAACCAATCAACCTGTTGAAACCCAAAATTAAAACACACACACACACACACATTAAAAGTATATGCAATAGCAATGTCAATACAGAGCTTCACTTGAGAGGTTACAACAATGATAACATGCCTAACTACATCATATATAACACATGCACATTTTAAAAGTACAAAAATATTCAAAGTACCTAGCAATCAATCAAAAGCAACAAAAATGACTAACAAAGCAAAACTAGCTAGCTGCAACAACACAATCAGTAGGCCTATACATAAAATATAGCATAATAGTAAGCATTAGCATTAGCACAAAACAATTAACAACTAGATTTTGTTATAGCATGAACAAGACACAAAACAAATGACCATAACAGCAAAATAAGAAACAAGTATACTGAAATGGGTAGTAATTCACATATACAGGAGCAAACATGAAATTATATATAAAGCACATTTCACATGAACCTTTTCTGGTATTATCAGCCACTACATTTGTGACTATGTCTCCAAGTTTATCTGTACTATCATAACTTAGACTAGTGACTGGTTTTATAGGACTAGTTCTCTTGTCACTGACATTTCTTTGCTCCTATTCTTGAGCCAATAGTTGGTATGGGGAAGGAAATTATTATTAGTGCAACTATGGACCTAATTAATTGACTATACCTTCTATGCTACCTCTCTGACAACTGCATTATTGTGAGATATATTAATATGGGAGAATAAGTCCTAGATTTGGAAATAGAAATCCTAAATTCAAATACCAACTCTGAAATATTATCTTTGTGACTTTGGGCAAATTACTCAACCTCTTTGAACCTCTTTTTCCTTGTCTACAAAATGCTGAGATTGAACTAGATGACTAATAAAGTTTCTGACTTTTCTAAAGCCATAATCCTAAGTATATTCCTTCTTCCTAATGAGATATACAATGAAAACTAAGCATAACTTTTTGTTTGTTTGTTTGGTTTTTTTTATATTTGGCGGGGCAATGAGGGTTAAGTGACTTGCCCAGGGTCACACAGCTAATAAGTGTCAAGTGTCTGAGGCTGGATTTGAACTCAGGTCCTCCTGAATCCAAGACCAGTGCTCTATCTACTGCGCCACCTAGCTGCCCCCTAAGCATAACTTTTTAAAGAGTAGGAAGTGGTGAATGAGGATTCAGTTGTGCTTAAAAGAAAAAAAAGAACAAATAATTCCTATGCTTTAAAAAATTCTCAATAATTGAGAAAGAAGGTCTTCCACTTTTTATGGGACAAATATTTCCCTGACCTTCAAACCAAAGAGGGATAAAGCAGAGAAAGGGAAGTATTGACCTAAATCATTAATGAATATTAATACAAAAATTTTAAATAAAATATTACCAAAAAGATACAGCGATATACAAAAATTGAAAAATTATTCTTTATCTTTAAATTGGGTTTATGCCAGGAATTCAAGAGTAGTTCAACATTAGAAAAACTCTTGGCATAGTTATTTAAAATATAAAAACCTGAGAATATATCAGTAGCATAGAAACTTCCTTTTGCAAAATATAGCTCTCATTTACCTATTTTTTTAAGACTCTAAAAAGTATGTAGTCAGGGGCAGCTAGGTGGTGCAGTGGATAGAGCACTGACCCTGGAGTCAGGAGGACCTGAGTTCAAATCCGGCCTCAGACACTTAACACTTACTAGCTGTGTGACCCTGGGCAAGTCACGTAACCCCAATTGCCTCCAAAAAAAGATTAAAAAGTATATATTCATATTTCTATAACCAAAAGTTAATATTACCTGAAATAATGAAATACTATAAACTTTTAAAAATAAGTTTTATAAATTGTCTTTTTTTTATGTAATAGTCATTTATGCCCCCTCTCTTTTAAAAGAAGGCTAATGTTATAACAAGAAAAAACAATAAGGCAAAAACAGTAGATTCAATAAAAAAACATGACAGTGCATATTCTTATAATACTTATACTGCTCTTATAATTTCTAACCTCTCTGATCAGGAGAGGTATCTGTTCTCTACTTATCATTATTGCTTTTTAATCCTTCAGAGTATAGTTTTTCTCTAGTGACTTCCTTTACATTGTATATACTGTGTGTATTGTTTTTCTAATTTGGTTTATTTCACTCTATATCAGTTCTTGCAAATCTCATGTTTCTCTAAATTCTTCATATGTGTCATTTCTTACTGAAAAATAACATGCAATTATACTTTGTTTCTGAAAATAATTTTTCTAGTAAGAACATGGATAACTGAAAGACCACTCTCTTCTTCCACTACTCTCTGACACAATTTTAGAAATGCTTGCTTTATAGTCAAACAAAAGAGAAAAACTAAAGTAAAGAAGAAGCAAAATTATCACTATTTTAAAATACGATGTTTTACTCAGGAAATATAAGTGAATCAAAGAATGAACTGACAGAGGCAATTCTTAAAATATCAGTATACAAAATTAATTCATAAAAATCATCTTTTTATAGTACTAATGTAAACAAAGTGAAAATGATAAAAAATTCCATTGAAAATATATACATACACTTATAGTTTATAATACATAAAGTATCTCTGAATTTACCTAGCAAGACACAGTCAGGACATATATAAACACAACTATGAAACACTCTTTACAGAAATAAAGGAAGACAAACAACTGGAGAAAGTTTTCTTTTTCATTGTGGGACTATGCCAATATGATTAAAAGTATTACACTACCTAAAGTAGTTTATATAGCTAGTGATATGCTAACCAAACTACCAGGATGTAACTTTTTAGTACTTGACAAAAAAATAAAATTCACTTGGAGAAGCAATATGTTCAAAAACTCAAGGGAAATAATTTTAAAAATCAGTTTAACAAAAGTGACATCGCATTATAAAACATCAAACTATATTTTAACAGTAAACCTCAAACCTATTTGGTACCGGTTGATAAATAGAAGAGCACATCAGTAGAATGAAGATGATGTCTTATTTTAATTGTATTTGTATCTTCACTAGAAACCAGCACAAGTTCATGCATTTAGTAGCTGCTCAATAAATGTTTGATAAGTGAATGAAATAATTAAGAAACAAACAATGGATTTAGTTCATGATCTCCAGTAACTTATTATTCTAAAAGAAGGAATCCACTCTGTAACTCATACCTCCTCAACACTCCCTGACCCTGGGGTTCCTCCCTCCTTTTGATTAGAAAGAGTGATAGAGCTCCTCCCTGCTCTTCAGTATTTAAGGGGGGGGGCAACCAATTCACTTTATCATCTCTGGGCAAGTCACTTAACCCCAATTGCCCTAAATATCTGGGGCCATCTCCAGTCATCCTGATGTATATCTTGCCACTGGACCCAGATGGCTCTGGAGGAGAGAGTGAGGTTGGTGACTTTACACAGCCCTCCCTCACTTAAATCCAATTCAGTGCAAGTCATGACATCATTTGATGTAATGCTCCTCTTTGAGAAACAAAGCACAAATAACAACAAAAATAAGACAAGTTCTACCTGACTGACCCCTTGGTTTTCATGATCTCCAGATAGTTATCATTCTGCAAAACGAAATAAACTCTGAAATTCGCACTTCCTCAGATAATTTGCCATTCTGTCTACAAGACTTCACCTCCCTTCCCTACAGGCTAACTTTCCCCCTTCCACCTCCTTCAGTTTCTTTCTATGTGTTGTCTTCCTCCATCAGACTGAGAGCTCCTTGAAGGCAGAGCCTGTCATGCTTTTCTTTGTATCCCCAACATTTAACACACTAGTGCCTGGCATATAGTAGATGCTTGATAAATGTTCATTGACTCTGACTTTGAACATACAAGAAAACTAAGAAACAAAAACAAACAAATACAATAGTCCAGTATTCAACAAACCTGAGACAGAAACCACTGTGGGGTGGGGATGGGAAGGGACTAATAAGTTAAATGAAAAGGCAGTGTGG
This sequence comes from Dromiciops gliroides, assembly GCF_019393635.1. NCBI lineage: Eukaryota > Metazoa > Chordata > Mammalia > Microbiotheria > Microbiotheriidae > Dromiciops > Dromiciops gliroides. The sequence continues at coordinate 698,475,006 of NC_057861.1, read as the reverse complement.
CAGAAATAAAATTTAGATCACCATTCATTCCATATACTACAATAAGCTACAAATATATGCCTAAGTATAAAAAGTCATATAGTAGAATAGAGCAGAAGGTAACTTTCACAACTGGCTAGTGGAAAAAAGTAAATAAGGGATAGAGGTACTCATAAAAGATAAAACAAGTCATTTCAATTGCATCAGTTTAAAATATTTTTTCATGAATAGAATCAATATAACCAGAATAAGAAGGAAAAAGAATGATAAGAAGTGGGGGGGAGCATATTTCATAAATATCTCTGAAAAAAGTCTGCTTTGCAAAATGGATAGTAAGTTGACAATATCATTATATGATACCCAGAGTCATTCTTCACTAGATAAATTTTTTCAGAAGAAAAAATGCAAATGATTGACAACTATATGAAAAATTTCACAGAATCACAAATAATAAGAAAAATATAAATTAAATAAAGATTGTACCCCACTTGCATAGAACTGGTTCAGATGGTAAAAGATTGAGACAGGAAATATCAGAAGATTTGTGGAAAGACATTCCTATAGTAGAGGTATGAATTAATTCATTCATTCTGGAAAATAATTTTTATTATTATGTGAGAATTATACGAGAAATTTCACTAAACCATTCATATCTTTTGTTCCTGAATTCTTAGCCCAGAGACTCCACTTTAGGGGTATATTGCCCAAGATAGTCAATGGGGAAAAAAAGGATAAGGGATGGAGGCTGAATCTTTGATTTCATTGATATGAAGCAGGGTTTCTTAAACTTTTTCCACTCATGATACTTTTTCACCCAAGAAATTTTTAAGCAATATGGGATTATATAAAATAGGCATATGTAAAACCTTTTACTGTTGCCAAGTTTTTCACAACCCCCACATCCAGTTACATGATCCCATATGGGGTCACAACCCACAGTTTAAGAAGCTAGGACATAGAGGACTGCCTAATGAGGAACCTCCATTTACCAGAGCGGGTCAGCACATTTTCTGCAATTAAAAGTCTTAAAGAGTCACCTAAAATGGAGGTATTAAATAGCTGCCAACAAATCCAGAATTATATTAAAATATAATTGGGGAACATTTATCAAAATAAATTAAAAATATGATGAAGCATAGATTACAATACATCTAAAAATTATCAATATATGTATCCTTACATATGGATTATGGGTCCCTTTTTTATTTGAGTTTAATACCCCTGGCTCCAGATTGTCACAGCATCCCACAGGACTATCAAACCAAATTAAAATATGATTAAAATTATAATTAAAATTAAAACATAATTGAAAATTGTTTAACAAAATAAATGAAAGTACAATACAACATACATAATGTTAATTTGTGTTTTTCTAAGTCAATATGAAGCCTGTTTCTATTTGAGCTTGACCCCACTGGCTTAGAGCATTGAGAAGTTAATTGACTTTCCAGTAGTATCAGAGTTGGGACCAGAACTCATCTTCCATTATGCCAACTGCATGTGGAAAGTAAAATAAAAGGACTTACATGTAACAAAATATTCTTAGCAATACTCTTTCTGGCAGCAAAAAAACCAAGGAAAAATAGATACTAATCATTTTTAATAAATTGTGTCACACATTCATAATGGAACATTTCATTATGAGAAAAGACAAATATTAGAAATTCAGAGAACATGGGAAGGCTTGGACAAAGTGATACGGTGTGAGTGAAGAAAGCAGAACCAAAAGAACAATATTACATCGACTACCGTAATATGAATGATAACATTAAAAAGTAAATGGATTAATTAAAATGAACAGTCTCTGTAATGGAGAAATGGTAAGAAAACATACCTCCTCTTCTGGTAGAAAGGTGGAAGCTACAGATTTGAGAATCAGTAGACATTGTTAAACCTGGAGGTTTTATCAGTTGGCTTTTACTTAAATGTCTTCTTTACAAAGAGTTCAATGATAGATGGTGGGAAAGTAGGAACGAACGGGAAATGTTTGAGATGTAAAAACAAAAGGTAACAATAGAATTTTTTTAAAATAATGAAAAATGGGGGCAGCTAGGTGGCACAGTGGATAAAGCACTGGCCCTGGATTCAGGAGGACCTGAGTTCAAATCCAGCCTCAGACACTTGACACTTACTAGCTGTGTGACCCTGGGCAAGTTACTTAACCCTCATTGCTCTGAAAAAAAAAATGGAAAAAAAAGAAAAATAACATGTACATAATGATTTCTGCCCTACCTCCTCCACAGGGTTATTTCAAGGAACAAGTGAAATAATGTTGGAGAATAAAGTTCTATGTAATTTATCACAAAACCTTGAACAGAGTAGGTGTTTACTAAGTGTACAGGAAATGGAATTGAATATAAATACATGTTATTTTACAAATGGTAGGTGGTTTGTGAGTGAGTTTCAGCCCTACCAATGCAATCTCTAACACAGACCATTGGCTAGTAAGTGTCTGAGATCAAAATTGAACTCATCTTCCTGACTCCATGGCCAATGCCCTATTCATTGTGCCATCTAGCTGCCCTCTAAATGACTTCTAAGGCATAATGCAGCTCTGACATTCTATGATTCTGTGAATTGACTAGGCTAAAATGCCCCTTTTCCCAAATTGCCAAACTTTATGCTTGGCTTTTATCTGTTTCACTGCAATAGCCAAGCATTGGGTTTTTTGAATATTCCACTCTGGTTTCCTCCTGAGCCATCTCTGAGATTTTTGGCTTCCCCTAGAGGACTATCTATTGGCATTCATTTTTGTATAGTCATTCAGGGCCCATTTCTATGTATTTTCATTTTCCATGCCTTCATTTCCAAACACTGTCCAATACTGCCTTTCTTACTCTGCAAACTTCTCCCTGAGGGTCTTACCCACCTATTGGTTCTTTCCTGCTATCTAACTCACAGAATTTTAAGAGTTGAAAGGGCCTTTGGAGATTGTCTTGGCCAACTTTCTCATTTGCCCCCTTTCAGTCCCTGAAAACTTCCCTGGATTCAAAGCATCTACCCCAAAACCATACTTCACCAGCCTTCCTGACAGTATTTCTTTTATCAGATCAACCAAAAGACACACTATTTCAAATTTGAAAATGTTGAGTTAAACAATGTAGCAAAATATATGATAAGGAAAATTCTGCCCCATACCCACAAGACTACACAATCCCACATATTAACATCACTAGTGGGAGTGGGAACACATGTAAGAAAAACATGTGGCCAGTGAACTTGTATTCAGAGGGCACAGATTTGGAGTATGTGAACATGTATATAAAAGGTACATGTGTAGAGAAAATGTGTAGCTAACGTGAAACCTAAGAGATAGCACAGGCATAAGGGACATGTGCACTCCAGGCAGTTCCTTGGGTGACTTCCTCACTGTAACACCTCCCTGAACTGGATGCTGAAATCTTTCTTCCTTGCCCAGAACCAATGTCATCAGCGGAGCTTTCTCTAGACTGTACATTCCTGTAGGGGGCAGTGTGGTGTTCTGATCTATTCTCTCTCCTGTGCTGCCATCTGCTGCCGTCTCTGCTCAGTTTCTCTCTTTTGGGTTTCTATACTCCTGCCATCTCCTGGTTCCCCACTGAATTGCAGCTCCTGTAAAGCCTTTTGCCTAGAGAGGTCTCTCAGCCTTTTTTTTTTTTTAAACTTTTGGCTCCAGGAACAATTTCAGCTCTTTTATGATTCAGACTAGTCTTCTAGTGAAGCAATTTGGGACTAAGCCTGCTCTTTGAACTCATTTTCATATGCTTCAGCTGCTACTCTTTGAATTCAGTCTTCTTTCAAGTTAGGGTATAGGAATTTCTTTCAACTCCAATTATACCACTAGCTTTTAGACCTGTCTGAGATCTCAGTTGCCTGGAAAAAGGTAAAGGAGGTCCAGAGACATTAAGTGATTTGTTCTAAGTTATTTAGCTGGTGGAGGGCAAAGTAGAATCCCGGTCTTCTACCTCCTGGTGCAATGTTCTTTCCATGCCATATAGGGCTTATAGTCTCTTGAGGGTATGGGCAATAAAAGGACTCTGGAGCAAATATCATTCAACTGGAATCCCTTTGTTCTCTTTGCCTGGGCTGTAATGTTTAGCAACATCTGAAGACAATGAGAAGAAAGAACACTTAGGTTGGTGAAAGCAAATTGACTTTTAATGCAGTTGTCTCCAGCACCTGCTGGTTATAGCTATCTTAGGCAAACTTCCTATTTCTGTTTCTATTTATCTGTTTTCATCTCATTTTTCCTTTTATGGCTTGGTTTTATTACTCTGTATATGCTATTCAAGAACAAACTAGTTCTTGGAGCTTGTACCATGTCTACTCATCACTTATTCACATTAATTCATTCATTTGTTAGCAGACATTGTAGAAATCCATTTTGCATGACTTCACATGTATAATCAATATATTGCTTGCCTTCTTTTGGGAGGGCAATGAGGGTTAATTGACTTGCCCAGGTTATTGCTTGCCTTAGTAAGGGATGGGAGAAAGGTGGGGGGAGGGAGAGAATTTGGAACTCAGAATTTTAAAAAATGAATGTTAAAACTTTTACATGTGATTAGGAAATATTTAATGAAATAAATAAAATATATTTTAAAAATTTTAAAGAAAAATTTATTAGGAGCAGCAAGGTATGGTGGAATGAACACTGGATTTGGAGTCAGGAGATATATACAATTAAATCCCACATTAACATTAACTGTGTGATCATGGGCTAGTCACCTAACCTTTCTGAGCCCCAATTTTCTTACCAGTAAAATGGAGAGAGTAATGCTACTATACCTATATTACAGTATTGTTGTGAGGATCAAATGAGATGCTGAATGTAAAATGTTTTGCAAATCTTTTTTTTTTTTTTTTTTTTTTTTTTTTTTAGTGAGGCAATTGGGGTTAGACTTGCCCAGGGTCACACAGCTAGTAAGTGTTAAGTGTCTGAGGTCGGATTTGAACTCAGGTCCTCCTGACTCCAGGGCCGGTACTCTATCCACTGTGCCATCTAGCTGCCCCTTGTTTTGCAAATCTTAAAGCTAGATATAAAGGGCTCTTAATTTCAGGAAGTCTGTGAATTTGGATGGAGAAAAATATTTTGATTGCTGTATTTCAATATAATTGGTTTCCTTGGCAATCTAGTGTGCTTTACTTTATGTATCTAAAGACTTTGTCTGAGAAGGGGTCCATAGACTTCAGATTGCCCTAGGGGTCCATGAAAAAAAAGGTTTAGAACCCATGCTGTATATAAAAGTTAACTATTATTATTCGCTTATTCAATCAACAAATATGAATTGAACCTATAACATGTATAACCCTATGCTAGCTCTGTGGAGTTGCAAAAATGTGTACAAAACATACTTCCTAATCTTGAGAAATTAATGTGGAATAGGAGCCCTAGATAGACAGCTGCCCTCCTCTTGTTCTGTGGCCTTGGCTGAATTCCAGATGTTGAGAGTGATGAGAGGCATAAGAAGGGTCAGCAGTCTTTGCAGCGGCAGCAACAACACTCAAACAAAACAAAACAATTCAAAAGCCCCCAAACCAAAAATCTGACTTGTGAAGGACCCAGCATGAGGACAGAAGGAAGACCTCTCAGCCCTCAATGAGAGGTCTGAGGGTATGGGGAGAAATAGAATGCCTTTTTTTTTCATTGCTACAGAGTGAGATTGCACCTGCCCAACCTCACAGTTCTTTCTGTCACATTCTCTTCACATACCAACTTCTCAAGAGTCTCTACCTGACTTCTTCTGGGAGTTCCTCATGGGGTGCAAATAGAAATCTCATGGTTATAAAATCTGCCATGACAATAGGTTCCCTTTAGGCAATTTAATATTGACTTTTTGAAAAACAAGAGAAAAAGGCCTGATTATCCTACAGGGTAAAGTTGGTTAATCTTTTGCTGTGCCCACAGCTTCCTTTGTTTCTGGGCTCCACTGTTGTTTGTTAACAATTGTTTCAATAAAGATTTGTGTGTTATTTAAATTTTTTAGCCTCCAGACCCAGGTAATTAATTAAACAGAAAGAAGCAAAAACAGAAAATTTCTCTTCTATTGGATCAATTACAATACTTTAATGAAGCATTTGATTCATGAGGAATCTAAGTTACATTGTCATTTTAAGTAATGAAATGGCCACATAGCTGTATACTGGGGTTTCCCATCAATCAATATGCATTTGTTAAGCATCTACTATGTGCCTGAAACTGCACAAAGTTCTGAGGATAGCAAGAATAAGCAAAAAGATCCCTTCCTCTCCACCACCACCCCCTCAATGAACTTAGATTGCAGTGAGTTTCTAGTTGGCAGATCAAAATGAAAGCCAGGGAATTAGACTGGAAATCAAGACATCTAAGTTCTATTGATGACTCTACTATTTACTGGTTGTGTGACCTTGAGCAAGTCAGTTGACCTTTCTTGACTTGAGGCAAGAAAGTCATATATGAGGCAATGGGAAAACCATATTCTTGTTTCTTTCTACCCCTTGGTTAGTAAAACCAATGGATGGCTTTGAATTAATTATGTCTTGTGCCAGATAAATAAAGATAAATTCATTGATGGAGACTCACGAACAATGATTTTGAGTTGGTATGAACCTATAGAGTAACTTAAAACTGAGATTGTTTTTCTGGGTATCCCATGTATTAGATGGCAGTGCTGTGGGTGGCATAGTTGAAATTAGACAAGATCCTGGAAGGATCATAGGAAGAAAAATTGAGTTGTGATCCTGCCACAGGAGGGAGCATGTATATGAATGGGATCACAGATTTATCAAAGGAATTTCTTTGAATACAAAATGGAGATTAATCTTTGTTGTTAGTTATCTTGTGAGCAAGAGGAAGGCAGTCCTGATTTTTTTGTTTGTTTTATTTGTTTGTCTAGGCTTTGGCATCCTACTCATTAGATAACAATTAAAAATGAGATAAGATATGATTTCAGACTCTCAAGAATGAACCAAATTAAGTAGTTAAGTTGATAGCCCCCTGAAGTTTATCATTCTTTTAAACTTATATCTATAGAGTATTTTACATTTTTATAAAGTACAGGCATTTTCTCATTGGATCCTTGTAATATTCTTAGGTGGTTGGGAGTACAAATGTTATTATCATTCTATACACCATGGCCTAGACAGTCAGCCTTCTTGCTCTTTTTTTTTTTTTTTTTTTAGTGTGGCAATTAGGGTTAAGTGACTTGCCCAGGGTCACACAGCTAGTAAGTGTCTGGGGCTGGATTTGAACTCAGGTACTCCTGACTCCAGGGCCGGTGATCTATCCACTGTGCCACCTAGCTGCCCCCTTCTTGCTCTTTTTTCATACATAGCCTTCCATATCCTATCTTCATGCCAAGCCACAGGCTGCCCTCTACTTCTAAAATGTACTACCCCCTTAGCTCTGCTTCTTAGAAACTCAGCTTAAATGTCACCTACATGAAACATTTCTTGCTCCCCTCTCAATTATCTATTAGTTTTATATCTATTTTACATATATGTATATAGATTTGTTTGATAAAACTTTCAGAATAGGGAACATTTTCAATTTTATCTTTGTGTTTCTGGATCCTACTCAATGCTTGGTACGTAGTAGGCACTTAATAAATTCTTGTTGAAATAAATTTAATTAAGAAATCCTTCAACCCATGAACAAAATTACAAAACACTTTTCACACAAAGACATGTAAACAATTGGAGAAATATTAATTGCTCATGGGGATGTGGAGCCAACATAAAATAATTTTATGTAAGTTAATTTTCTCATTCAGTGCCATACCAATCAAACTACCAAAGAATTATTTTATGAATCTGGAAAAAAGTAATAACAAATTTCATCTGGAAGAACAAAAAAGTTAAGTATATCAAAGGAATCAGTGAAAAATGTGAAGGAAGGTTGCATAGCAGTTCCAGATTTCAAACTATATTTCAAAGTGGTAATCATCAAAACAATCTGGTATCAAGAAATAGAGTGGTAGATCAGTGGAATAGATAGATTAGGCACACAATACAGAGTAGTGAATGGCAATCGTAATCTAGTAAACACAAAGATCCAAGTTTTTGAAGTAAGAACTCAGCATTTGACAAAAATCACTGGGGAAACTGGGAAGCAGTTTGGCAGAAACTAGACATAGACCGATATCTGTATACAAAAATAAGATCAAAATGGACAAATGATTTAAACATAATGGATGATAGCATAAGTAAATTAAGCGAGCATGGGAAAATGTACCTGTCAGATATGTGGACAAGGTAAGATGACCAAACAAGAGATAGAAAGGATCACAGAAATTAACAAAGATTATTTCTGATGGCATGAATAAAGAAACTTTTGCATAAACCAAACTAACACAGCCAAAATTAGAAGGAAAACAGGAAATTCTGTGTGTGTATGTGGGGAAATTCTACAGGAAATTTCTCTGATAAAGGCTTAATTTCTCAAATATATAGGAACTGAAACAAATTTTTAAAGTAAGAGCCATTTCCCAATTGATAAATGGTGAAAAGATATAGCAGTTTTCTTTGTGGTAACAAAGAATTGGAAATCAAGGAGATGCTTATCAATTGGGGAAAGGCCCAATTCCAAATTTGTGGAATATGATTGTTGTGGAATATTATTGTGCTATAAGAAATGATAAGCAGGATGCTTTCAGAAAAAACTAGGAGGACTTATATGAACTGAAGCAAAGTGAAGTGAGTAGAACCAGGAGAACATTGGGCATAGAAATATCGTAAGAATGATCAACTGCGAAAGACTTGGTTATTATGATTAAAACAATGATCTAAGACAATTCCAAAGGATCCCATAATGAAAAATGCTATTCATAGCCATAGAGAGAACTGATGAACTCTCAAAGCAGACTGAAGCATATTTTTTTTTAAAGCAAGCTTTCTTTTTCCTGTTTTCTTTTTGCCCGTTTTCTTTTACAACATAACCAATATGGAAACATGTTTTGCATGGCTTCACATGTATAATCAATATCAAATTGCTTGCCTTCACAAGGAGAAGAGAAGATAGGACAGAAGAAGAGAATTTGGAACTTGATTTTTAAAAAATGATTGTTAAACTTTTTACATGAAATTGGGAGATATTTAATAAAATAAAAACTATTTTAAAAAATAAATGATTCAACCACATTCAAAGACTAGTGAATTTGTTGTTGTCTATGACGTTTACTTTCTATATGCAGATTTCATTCTTATTGGTTTAGTGGATTGTCACTGGCATAGAGAGCTGGTCTGTGAGATGAGATGTCCTGAGTTCTGACACCTATAGTGTGATCCTGGGCAAATCACTTAACTCCTCATGATCTAAGCAACCCTCTCTAAAACTGTAATTTGGATGTAAGTGCTGACCTTCATTGGTAGAGGGAGTTTCCTTATCTAGTAGTTCCCCTAGGGAAGGGGGAAAGGAACAAGCATTTATTAGGCACCGACTATGTATCTTATTGGGCACTGTGCTTTACAAATATTATATCAAACTGATGAGCTCACTAGCCTAGTCCTTATCCTTGTGGAAGCTCATCTGAGATACTTACATACTATTGGGAGATGTGGCTTTGAGCCAAGCTTCTAAGTGTATACATTTTCCTTTGTCATGGATTAGTAAAAAGAGCACACTGATTTGAGACAGGACCTGATTTGAGATCAGGTCCAAATGCTAGCTCTTGGTCATCTCTCAGCCTCCATTTCCTACTTTGTAAAGTCAGGGAACTTGACCAAATGATCACTGATCTCTCTTCCAGGTATAATATTCTCTGATTCTAGAAAGATTTCAAGTACAAGAGTCAGCAGGATACAGTAGAAAGAATAATAGATTTGGAGTTTGAGGACCATGGTTCAAATCCAGCTCCACTACTTGCCACCTGTGTGACCCGGAACAAGGACTTTCTCAGATTGCCTTTGATCTACTCTGTAAATATCTCACCTGTGTTGTCTTCTCCATCCAGATATAAGCTTCTTGAGGGCAAGGACTTTGCTTCTGCCTTTCTTTGTATTTCCACTGCTTAGCACAGAGCTAGCATATAGGAAGCACTTAGGGAATGCTTGTTGAGAAATGGCCAATTCCTGAAAATGCACAAAGAAACATGCTCTCTACTTTCTGACAGGAAGGGATGAACTCAGGGAGGTTGAGATAGATGATTCTTTTTGGGGGTGGGGGTGGGGTGGGGCATGGCCAGATTACTTTTGCTTGACTATGTATACTTGTTACAAAGGTTTTTACTCTTCTTTCATTTTCAAAGGTGGAGTGGGAGGGGAAAAAAAAGATTTTTTGTTCAAATCCTGCCTTAATTAACAGACAAAATACTTCAGTCCAGGGGAGGTGAGGGTGCTCAACTCACTTTAAATACTAAAAATAAAAACCAAAAATCCCCCAACAAAGCAAAACTTGAAGGGTAGAGAGGTGCTGTGGTGTAGTGGAGAGAGTAAAGTGGTAGACTTAGAGTCAGAAGGACCTGTGTTCAAATTCCTCTTCAGATACTCACTAGCTATGTGGCAACGGACAAGTCAATTAACATCTTTTTGTCCTCAGTTTCCTCCTCTGTAAAGTGAGGACAGTGATAGCTTCTACTTCACAGTTATTGTGTTGATCAAATGAGATAATACACCATAAACTTTGCAAATCTGAAAATACTACACAAATGTTAGTTATCATAGTCGTCACCATCATCATTAAGAGAACTAACTGGAAATCAGTTGTCTTCACTTTCTATCCAGCCTAACAAAGGCACTCCAGTTCTAGCAAGGGGGATCATTCAGAAAGAGTGGGAAGGAAAAAATAAAAGGTGGGGGAAGATATATAGAAGTATGACACAGAGAAAGAGGCTGACACAGAGGGAATGGAACCGTGGCCTTGTACATGTGTACAGAAAGCCAACCTAATTAAGAGGAAATGTCAGAGGACAGCTATGTTGTCTCTGGGCAATGCCTTCTTGCTGCTAAGGAAGTCTGGGTTGCCACTGAGGCATCTGTCACAATGAACTGCCAAATCCAAGCCCAAATATTAATTTCTGAAAGGGAAGATTAAGCTCCTAGACTCATAATTTTAGAGCTGAAAGACACCTCAGAGATCATTTAGTCCTAATATCATAGCATTTGGAGCTGGGACTTTAGATATAATCTAGTTCGTATTTTCCCTCACATTATTGATGAGGAAACTGAAGTCTAGAAAGTTCTAATGACTTACCTGAGGTTATATAGATAGGTAGTAAGTGGTAAGTGGATTTGAATTCTGGTAAGTTCAATTCCAAGAAGCTTATGGAATAATGGCTAGAATGCTGGATGTAGAGTCAGAAATACTTGTATTCAAACTCTATCTCTGATACTTCCTAGCTATTTAACCCTGATTAAATTTAAGCTCTGAGCCTCAAGTTTCCTTCCTTGTAAAATTGGGACAATATTCATGGTACCTACTTAGTGGATGTAAACTTTAACTTAGTGTATACAAATAGATAAATATCTGATATTATGCTACACTACTTCAAACATATCAATTTAAAGATAAGGGAAATAAGACCCAGAAAAATAAAGTCACTGACCCAAGGACCCACAGTGAGTTAGGGGCAGTTACCTGTCTCATGAGTCACTATACAATGCTAATTATTATTATTATTATTATTATTATTTTGGTGAGGCAATTGGGGTTAAGTGACTTGCCCAGGGTCACACAACTAGTGTCAAGTTTCTTAGACCGGATTTGAACTCAGGTCCTCCTGAATCCAAGGCTGGTGCTTTAACCACTGAGCCACCTAACTGTCCCTGTCATTAATGACTTTTACCTCCTTGAATCTCATACAGTACTTTACTTGTATTTCTTTTTGTGTTAATTTGATTTCTGGCCTTTTAATTTGTAATTCTTTTTTATATTATTTTGAATTTTGGTGTTTTATGGATATTGTACACCTCTACTAGACCCTAAGCTCCATGAGCAGGAATTTTGTCTTACCTAACTTTGCATTTCACTCAAGTCCTAATACAATGCTCTGCCTGTGCTAAGTACTCAATAAATGTTTGTTGAATGGATTTTTAAAATTGTACCACTCAGTAATCCCTGGATCTAATTTTGTTGCAGTTCCCTAACAGACAGCTGGATGCAGGAGGAATGGGACACAAAACAGGTAAGTTTTGATGTAGGGGAGAAAAGAGGTCAGGGAACACTTGGAGCACTGGACTCACAGAATATCCTCATGTTTAGACGTCCACAGATATTGGTGAAAGGATCTCCTGTTCCCATACAAGTACTCAAGGTATATACACACACAGTTACACAGACACACACAGACACATTGTGTGTATCTCTATGTGTGTGTGTGTGTGTGTGTGTGTGTATATATATATACACACACACATACACACATATAGCCTCTATATAATTATATATAATATATATTATTATATATAATATATAAAGAAAGCCTCTATATAATTATATAAAATACATACATGTATTATTTATAATGCATACATGTGTTACACACATATTATATATTACACATAACACACATATATTATATATAACATATATATATAATATTACACATGATACACATACACACACACACACACACACACACACACATATATATATATAATGACATAGAGGTTTTATTTCACCCTACAGAAAATTCAATCCTGCCCCTCCCCGCCCATGGCAAACCCTCCCTTAAACCCAAATCCCAAACCTAAACTTAGAGTACTCATGGTACCCCATAAAGAATTGACAGGATTCTCCTCCCTCTGCTGAGTTCTATTTTCCCCATAGTCCTATACAGTTCTCCAGGCTCATACCAAATGGCTTATAATCCCCTTGGAAGGGAAGTGAATTGAAGCTTGCTAGAAGGGTAACCCTTAAAGATTCTGGTGAATCTCACTTGCACCACTGAAAGATAGACAAGCCTCTGCCAATCATGTATTATGATATTTCCCTGAGCTCTGGGATTCCTATTGAAGGAAGTCAATTTAGGATCACTGGAGAGGGAACTCCCTTCTCATTATACCAGAAACATTCGAATAACTCACCCTGGCACAGAGAAAGCACTTATAAAATGTGTGTTGACTGACTGAAACACAATAATATTGTGGAGGGCAAAGTGTAGGTCTTTAGCTTCCCTATGTTGTGGCTCTGGTCCCTTGCTTGTCCTTCAGTTTTGAAAGAATATTTGACTTACTAGCCTAATTTGGGGGGCTAATTTGATTGGGGTACTTAATCTGGGACTAATTTGACTAACTGGCTATCTGACTGCTATTAATTTAACGTGGGCCGTTTATAAAGTTCCACCACACTGCTCCACTCCCAAAATTGATAAGCAAAAGATTAAGAAGCCTCTTAACTAAATAATCCAAGCAGAGTTTATTTATGAGATACTATTTAAAATTAAGAATACAGGGAAACGGGGCAGCTAGGTGGTGCAGTGGATAAAGCATCGGCCTTGGATTCAGGAGTACCTGAGTTCAAATCCAGCCTCAGACACTTGACACTTACTAGCTGTGTGACCCTGGGCAAGTCACTTAACCCCCATTGCCCCGCAAAAAAAAAAAAAGAAAAAAGAAAAAAGAATACAGGGAAATAAAATGTACAACCTGAGTGCATTACAGTGTGTCTCTTTCCACTGTGTCTCTTTCCCACCTGCTGTGCCTCGGAACTTTTTTAATACAATAAGGGCCTTAGCCACCTTTTGCCTCAGGGTATTTTCACTTGCTCAGCTACTTTCACTAACTCCACCTATACCCTTTCACTTTGTAAATCCCCCTGCTTCTAACTTTCCTATCCTTACTGTCACCACTGAACCCCTGTGTTTCTCTCTCATCGACCTTCTGTCTGTCTGCTCTGTCAGTCTGCCCTTCGGCCTCTCTTCTCCCTGCTCCTAGTTCTTCTCGTCTTCTCCTGGGTCCTTGTAGGCCCGCCTCTAGTCTGCCGCACTCCAACCTTTCTAATCTCGTCAGCCACCGCTTGACCTCTTCTCCGCCTCGACTTGTCCGTAGGAACCTCCTCAGTCTAACCCCCAGGTCTATATATATCTTTCTTTTCTCCACTCAAATCTCAGGGCTTCCTTCGCCTCCACAGACCATGCTAATCCAACAGCCAGGGCTGGGGGGGGGGGGGGTATGCTCGAGCCTCATGTGCCCAGAGCCCGTCCTGGATGAGGCTATATATATATCCAGGACGGGCTCTGGGCACATGAGGCTAGGATCTCTTGGATAGCTCCGCTCAGGTCGGAGGGAGCTGGGGGTTTTTCCCCCGCAGCTGTCAGACCTGGTATCTTGTACAGCCCACAGGGCTTTTTGGCTCAGCTGAAGCAGAGGGGGAGGGGCACCAGCTCCTCCCACACAGAAGAGACCCTGAGGGCCTAAGGCTTTCTAATCTCAGTCTAAAGGTAGGGTCCCCAAATCAAAATACATTTTCACAGTTTCAAGAACCACATGTGTAGTTTTATTTTCCACAAGAGGTTAGTGCTAACTCCCCTTGCTCCCTCTAGAAGGTTAGATCCTAGAACTCTTGAACTTGAAATTTCAAGAAAGGAAAACTCAAGGATGGTGATGCTAAGTAATGCCCCTTCTTGCTCGAGAAACATAGGTCCCTAAACACTTTAGGAAGAAGACATTGTCTAAAAAATTCTTCCTTTTATTTAAAATGATAGAATTCAGGAACTCTCAGGCCTATTGGGTAAGAGCACATTCAGTGCCCATGTGCCTTTGCCTCAATGCCTGTTCAGGTTTTCCCCCTTCTTCCTCCACCCATCCTCACCTATAGATCCAGAAAAAAGAAAAAAGTGACTCTTAGCCACAAAAGTCAACCAAATCAGCCTTAATCAGTAAGCTCCTCTCTCCATGAGGTACAAGGAGTATATCCCAATAGACAGCCTGCTAATCTCTAAATAGGCAAATCCACAGCCTCCACAGGGAGATGCAATCAAAAGACCCAAATAATGCTTTCTGTCCTTATAACCTTATTGAACAAATTAGGAAATTTCCCTGAATAACTGCCTAAATAAACAGCCTGCTGACACCAGCTCCCCTGTCTTCTGTAAATTGCTTGGCTGTTTCCAAGGGACTCTTCCTGGGAAGTAATTTTGCTCTACATGTGGCCCAGAGTCATGTCCCAGGACAGATACCACCAATATGATGAATGTCTATTTGAATTTTTTATGCTTAATATAGCCACACTTCTGGTTTCAAGGAAAGACCAGTGAAAGTATGACTTATCGGGCACAATCTGCCAGGATGCACTATTATGAAGGCCAAAAGATATCAACTTTAAGAGAAATCCATGGGCAGCTAGGTGGCGCAGTGGATAAAGCACCAGCCTTGGATTCAGGAGGACCTGAGTTCAAATCCAGTCTCAGACACTTAACACTTACTAGTGTGTAATTTAAGATTCTAAATGTGGATTCTAATGTGTTCCCCCAGTTTGGGGGAAACTGACTAAAAATCACTGATAAAACGAGTTTAGGTTTTTAAGGGTTTATTGGAAAATAGAAAGAAAAAGATTGAGAACAGAATTCTAACAGCCTGGCATTCCTATCTTTCCTCAAATCTCCTGTGAAGTCCTCTGCCGCCACCACCATCAAGTCCGGAAGCCAAAAAAGGCCAGCGCTCTCTGCGCAGGCTCCCTTTTCCTCCTTCCTGTCTCCTCCCAGACCATAGGAGGCTCCTCCAGTTGATTGGCTGGTAGACTTGATAGACAGCACCCATGAGCAAGCGTCATTTCCTGACGCCAAGGAAAAGCCACAATGCCTCTGAGGCATTTTCCTCATGGTGGAGGTCTCCACAGCAAGTCTCCAGTAGGTGGCGTCATTCCAATCATTACACTAGCTGTGTGACCCTGGGCAAGTCACTTAACCCCCATTGCCCTGTTAAAAAAAAAAAAAGAGAGAGAGAAATCCATGGAAAAGAAGGATAAGTCCATGAGAGAATTATAGGAAGGACCACAGAGCTAGAGCTTGAAGGGACCACTGAGGTTACCGTCCAAAAAACACCAAAGCATATCTAATCCAGTCCCCTCTTCTTACAGATGAGGAACTAAGTCCCAGAGAGGTTAAATAAGTTGCCCAAAGTCACACAGGTGGTAAGTGATAAAATCATGATTGAAATCCAAGTCCCTGGAATTCAAATCCAGTGGGTTTTCCATTCTATTACACTCTACTGGAGATCACTAAGTGGTACAATACATAGAACCCTAGGTCTAGAGTCAGGAAGACCTGGGTTCATCTGACTTCAGACACTCACTGTGTGATCCTGGACAAGTCACTTAGTCTCTGCCTGCCTCAGTTTTCTCCACTGTGAAATGGGGATAATAATAGCACCCATATCCCAGGGTGGTTGTGAGGATCAACTGAGATAATATTTGTAAAGCGCTTATTCCGGTGCCTGGCACATGGCAGGCACTATATAAATGTTTATTTCCTTCCTTAGGTCCTCCCTAGTCCTATACCACCAAGATAGAGGTGAAGCAAAAATTCAGGAGGTCAAAGCTTAGGCTTAATCAGCACTTTTACAAATATTGCCCCTCTAGCTTCAAACATCAAATCCTTCCCTTACTTAACCTGTTTCTCCCTCTCCCCCCACACAGCTAACTTTTATGATCGCTCCCCTTCACATCTCTCTGTCTGTCTCTAATGGGGCAATGGGGGTTAAATGACTTGCCCAGGGTGACACAGCTAGTAAGTGTCAAGTGTCAAATTTGAACTGAGGTTCTCCTGAATCCAGGGCCGTGCTTTATCTACTTCGCCACCTAGCTGCCTCCACATCTCTTTCACCTGCTCTCTGCTGTATCTGATTTCCTTCCTAGGTAGTGTCCGCAATCAGTAAAGCCTACCCCTGAACTCTGAATGGCTTCATGTGGCTTCCCTCTTTTCCCCAACATCAGCAACCCTGCAATCCAGAGCCTTTCCTCCCTATCCCCTCTTCCTGTACCTCAGGGCCCTCTTCTAAGCATGGAAGAAAAGAGTTCTGAGGTGAGGAGGGATATGCATTTTCCCCATAGCAGGACTCTGTGCGGGGCACTGTAAAGAAGTATTGAACTAAGAGTCAGAAAATCTAGGTACAAGATATCCCTGTGTGGCTCTGCTACAAGTTCACTGGGTGACTGTAGACAAGTCAATTAACTTCTCCTTATACTGATCTCTGAATTCTTCATCTTTTAAAAAGAGGGATCTATGAAGCATAATTTTTTAAACTTTATTTTTTTTGCGTGTGCATGGTTTTTGTTTTGTTTTGTTCTTGGTCTGTTTTCTTTCGAAACATTAATATGGGAATATGTTTTGCTTGAATGCACATGGATAATCTATATCAAATTGATTGCCTTCTCAAGGAGTAAGAAGAGAAGGGAAGATGGAAGAGAATTTTAAATGAATGTTAAAAATTATTATTACATTTAATTGGAAAAAATTGAAAAGTTTTCACTTAAAAAATAAAAAGAGGGATCTAGATTAGGTGACCTCAAAGTCTGTTTTAGCCCTAACATTCTGTGACTCAAGTTTTAGATAATAGAGTATGGATTCGGAGTCAAGAAACACCAGATTTGAATCCCTGCTCTGCTAGGTGTGTGACCATTCTCATGTTCCTTCACTTTTCCCTGCCTCAGTTTCTTTATTTGTAAGAGGCAGGGGTAAATATTTCCTTAATTCACTTTCAGCTCCATATCCTTTGACCATTTTTAGGCATAGGCTTCCAGAGCGTTATAGCTACTGTTGCTTTTCTCAGACACAGGATAAAAGGCAGTCAGGCCAACAACGGGCGGCTTAGTCTCTGGTATGAGTGACTTTAACCCCATTTAGAAAACCTTAAGGCTGTGGAGTTCATACCGAGGGGGCGGCGCCTCATTGTAGCCCCTCCTCCTGAGATTGAGAAGGGGTGGGGGATTGGGAGGTAGGTGGGGCCTTATCTCAGCAATGGGCGTGACATGGGCGTTCATCCTTCTGTGATGCAGCCTTACGGAGGGGCGGACATCTCTCCCAAGCCCCGGCCCCGGTGACGTAAAGGGGCGTGTCCCTCATGCTGCCCCCGCCCGCGCTCGGCCCCGCCGGCCTCTGCTTGGCCCAGTGCAAAGTCCGGGCGGTGACTGCAGGTGGCGGGTCTGCCGCAGGCCCGGCGGGGGGATGTGAGTAGCGTGCGGGCTGGGGCTGGGCTGGGACACTGTGTCCAGGGGGAGCGGCCCGAGGGCTCGGGGGAGCGGGGAGGCTTTTCATCCCTTTGCCTGGCAGCTTGACCAAGTACCTGGACGTTGCGGGCCCCGTCCCTCCCAGATTGCAGTCGTGGCTCGGAAAGTGGAAGCTGGATGCCTCCACCTCCTCCTCCGCGGGCGGGACGGGTGGGGGCCACCACGTGGCCAAACAGCTGGTCGAGGGGCTTGGGTCAGGAAGAAGTGACAGGCCTAGGGGACAGGCCCTGGTCCCTGGGTGTGGGCTGCGGGGGTGCAGACACCGCATCTTTGGGGCTGCCTTCTGCAGAGGCAAGCTTCTTCCGCAGTCTGTGATTCCCCCCTCCCCAGGGTCGAGGCTCTCCGGGGAATTAAGTATCCCTGAGATCCCATCTGTGCTCCCACCCACCCCCAACTGCTCCCTTGGGAGGAAAAGCCTGAAACAGGCAGTGAGGGACTCTGGGAATGTAGCCCCAGTCCACCGCCTTCTCTGGTCAATGGGAAGAAAGACAAAAAGGGCCAGGGGGGTTGGGCTGGTGGCCCTTGCCAGAGGTTGGCACTGGGATTCACAGGACTTTTGTGAAATGACAGCCAGTGACTGGACCCAAAGATGAGGCGGGAGAGGGGAGAGGAGACATTGTGGCCCATAGGGATCCTGGGCTCGGGATAGAGGGGGACATATGGCAGCTGTGGCTAGAGAAAGGAGATGGGAGGCTCTCAAGGAGCCTGGGCCACTGGCTCACGAGTTTAATAGTTTTAGATATGGAAGAGAGCTTAGGTAGCTTAGCTGATTCCCCCTTATTTTTCAGAAAAGTAAATAAGCTCAAAGGTAGGTAACTTCCTCAAGGTCACATGTAGTGGGAGCTGGAGCCAGAGTTTGAAATGTACGTTTCCTCCAAATCTGTCTCTTTTCCTGAAAAGCTGTGCTGCTCCCCATCTTTACATCTTTCTATTCCTCTCTTCTCCATTCCCACAGCATAATACTGAAACCTTCTGATATGTTTTAAGTTTTTGGTCTTCCAAATCACAGCACAGTGTAGTAGAAAGAACAGCACTGGAGAGTCAGGAGGCCTGGCTTCTATTTCTAGCCTTGTCGTGAATTTATTGCATGACCTTGAGAAAAATCACTTTTTCCTTTTGGACTTCACTTTTTTTTTTTTCAGTGAGACTAGATGGACCTCTAAGGTTCCTTCCAGCATTAAACATTTGATGGCTCATACAGAGATATTGATAATGACTTGGTGTTTACTTTATGTTAGAATGGTTGGAACTACTGAGATAGCCTTGGTAGATGGGTCTATAATAGCCCTGTATGCATGGGACCAAAAGTGGTCATAGACAGGGTATGACAAACAACTTCTGTCTCTTCATTTATGTAGTTTGAATTTTTAAAATTTTTATTTTTCCTTAGTGCCTCCTCACCTATTATATTTTCTTCATAGTCACTCTGTGAGATAAATAAGGGCAAGGGAACAGTAGTATTGTCACTGTGTTATAACTTTAAACAACACTCTACCCTGATGTCTCAAAGTGGCCTAATGGTGACTCTGAGTTTTAGAATATTATACCAGAGCAGCATAAGCTCTGGCATCACTCACAGTGTTGATCATCAAATCAGAAAGATCTTGGTTCCAATTCTGCCTCAGATGTATGCCAGTTGAAGGACTCTGGAAAAATGTCTTCACTTTGTTCAGCCTCAATCTCTTCATCTGGGAGATGGGAATAATAATTCTTGTGGTACCTTTGAAGTTGTTTTGAATCATAGGATTATAGATTTTATGCTAGAAGGGACCTCAGAAACCATTAAGTCTAACCCTTTCATTTTACAGATGAGGAAACTGAGGCTTAGAGAGGTCAAGTGACTTACCCAAGGTCACACAGATAGTAAGTTGGCAGAGGCTGGATATGAACCTTGGTCTTTTTGACTTCAAATCAGTGGTCATATGGAACTTGGAAATCTTGACTCTCTTCTGGAAGATTCCAGTTCTGACAGATGTCTTTGCAAGGGACTGATGAAGCACTTGATAGCCTACCTACTAGGGATCAGAAGAGTTTGGATAGGGGCAGCTAGGTGGTGCAGTGGATAAAGCACCAGCTCTGGATTCAGGAGGACCTGAGTTCAAATCCAGCCTCAAATACTTGGCATTTACTAGTTGTGTGACCCTGGACAAATCACTTAATCCTCATTGCATAGCCAAAAACAAAAGAAGAAGAAGAGTTTGGAGAATTTTTGACCCAGTTATTTCTTAAGTGCACCTCTTCCCCCACCTGAAACTTTAAGATTCCATGATTAAGATGTCTTACGAGAAATAACTGGCAGGATGCTCTCAGAAAAGCCTGGAAAGACTTAGAACTGATACAAGTAAAATGAGCAGAACCAGGAGAACATTGTACAAAGTAACAATATTGTATAATGATCAACCATGAATGACTTAACTATTCTTAGCAATATAATACAATTCCAAAGGACTTAGGATGAAAAATGCTATCCATCTCCAGAGAAAGAACTGATGGAGTCTTAATGCAGATCAAAGCATACTTTACATTTTTTTCTTTATTTTCCCTGTTTTCTTTTTGGGGGAGGGGGGGTCTATTTTCTTCCACAATATAACTTATATGGAAATATGTTTGATGTGACTGCACATGTCTAACCTATATCAAATTGTTTGCCTTCTTAATGAGAAGGGAGGGGAAGGAAGTAGGGAGAGAATTTGGAACTCACATTTTTTTTTTTACTTATTTTTTCCCAATTACATGAAGATAATTTTCAACATTCATTTACTTTTATTTTATTAAAGTACTTTATTATTTTCCAGTTATATAGTTTTCAACATTTATTTTCATAGGATTTTTAGTTCCAAATTATTCTCCTACCCTCCCTTCCCTCCCTCCTCCCCAAGACAGAAAGCAGTCTGATAAAGGTTATATATGTACAATCACGTTAAACATATTTCTACATTAGTCATCTTGTGAAAGAAGAATCAGAGCACAAAGGAAAAACCTCAAAAAAGAAGGGAAAAAAAAAACAGTCCAAAAGTAGAAACAGTATGGTTCAATCTGCATTCGTAATCCACAGTTCTTTTTTCTGGATAAACATTCATTTTTGTAAGATTTTGAGTTCCAAAATTTTCTCCCTCCCTTCCCTTCCCACTCTCCAAGACAGTAAGCAATTTGATATAGGTTATACAATCATGTTAAACATTATTTTCTCATTAGTCCGGTTGTAAAAGAAAAATTGGAACAAAAGGGGAAAACCATGAGAAAGTAAACAACAACAACAACAACAACAACAACACAGTATACCTCAATCTGAATTCAGACTCCATAGTTCTTTCTCTGGATGTGTAGAGCATTTTCCATCATGAGCCTTAGAATTACATTGGATCATTGTATTACTGAGAAAAGCTAAGTCTATCATAGATGATGTTAAGGGCTAAAATTCTAGCTAGTCTGTCTAAAATATCCAATGAGTGGTCGCCAATAAATTATAAGCTTTAGCAAGAGTTAGACTTTTAAGTGTTTATTAAAGAGAATAAGAATTTGGTAAAGAGAGAAAGAAAGGCCTAGATTCCTATCCATTAAAGCGAGAGCACATTTCTAGCTCCACTCTCCACCAGAGTCCAAAGGAAAAGCGTGAGACCGAGCGCCAGTCTCTTCCTTCCTCCTCCCACTAGCCCGCGTCACTTCCTGATGCCAAAGAAAAGACTCCTGGTCTTGCCCTCAAAGACCTTCGCTTCATGGGCGGAACTCTTCTACAGTAAGTCTCCTGCAGGTGGTGTCATCCCAATTGTTACAGTTATAATCGCACAATGTTGCTATTACGGTATATAGTGTTTTCCTGGTTCTCCTCACTTTACTCAGCATGAGTTCATGTAAGTCTTTCCAGGTTTTTCTGAAATCCTCTTGCTAATCATTTCTTATAGCACAATAGCATTTCATTACATCCATATACCACAATGTATTTAGCTATTCCCCAATTAATGGCATTCCCCTCAATTTTAAGTTCTTTACCACCACAAAAAGAGCTGCCATAAATATTTTGTACATGTTGGTCCTTTTCCCTTTTTATGATCTCTTTTGGATACAGACCTAGTAGTGGTATAGCTGGGTCAGAGGATATGCATAGTTTTACAGCCCTTTCGGCAAAGTTCCAAATTGTTCTCCTGAATGGTTGATTCAATTCATAACTCCACCAATAATACATTGGTGTGGAACTTAAAATTAAAAAGAAATGAATGTTAGAAATTATTTTTACATGTTATTAGGGAAAAATAAATTATTAAATCATTTTTTAAAAAAATCTTGTTATCACTCATAAAAAGAAGATGAAGATTCCATGATTCTGTGTGTTCTGAGGTGGTATTCTGTCCAATTCTCTGTCTGTCTGTGCCTCAAGGTCTCACAACACCAAGCTGTACCAAGAAGTGTCAAAGAACTGCTGGCCCATTATCTACTCTCCAAGATACAACATCACATTCATGGGCTTGGAGAAGCTCCATCCATTTGATTCTGGGAAATGGGGGAAAGTCATCCATTTTTTGAAAGGTAAAAGCAGGCCTTTCTCTCTGACCTCAAAGTAATACTGTAGTAAAACTATGTGAAATGCAGGTGAAGCTGGTTTTCAGTGGCTTTTACTTTTTAGTATATCTTCCCCGTGTTTTTTTTTAAATCCCCCAATATTTGGAGTATGATTTTGCAGAACAGGGCAGTTAGGTGGTGCAATGGATAGAGCACTAGGCTTGGAGTCAGGAAGACTCCTCTAAGAGAGTTCAAATCCTGCCTCAGAAACTTCCTAGCTATGTGACCCGGGGCAAGTCACTTCACCCTGTTTGCCTCAGTTTCCTCATCTGTAAAATGAGCTGGAGAAGGAATGACAAACTACTCTAGTATCTTTGCCAAGAAAACCCCAAATGGGGTCACAAAATTGGACATGACTGAAAATGGCTGAACAACAAATTTGTGCAACAACAAACATTTATTAAGCACTTATTGGATACTGAGCACTGTGCGAATTTACTGATCTTCATGGTTCCTATCAACTGTTTCCTCCATCTATTCTATTTTTCTTTGTTTTCTTTCTTTCTTTCTTTTTTTTTTTTTTGGTATATACCTACTTATGTGTTGTTTCCCTCTGGATTGTAAACTTCTTGAGGATGAGGACAGCTTTTTGTTTGTTTGGGGTGTTTTTGTATTCCCAGTGCTAAGCATAGTACCTGGTAGATGGTAAGTGGTTAATAAATGTTTATTAACTGATGGATTAGGCAGCACTTTTGCTTGCAATATCCTTCTTCTCCCTAACCATCCATTGAGACCCAAATACGATGCTATGTGTTTGACAAAGTCTTCTCTGTTCCTTTTTTTTTTTTAATTGGTGGGAATGTTCTCCCTCAGATTCTATACAACACTTTGTTTTGAAATTCCCTAGCTAGAAATTTTGTATCACCCCCAACACAGTGCTCTGCACACAGTAGGTGCTTAATAAATATTTGTTGTACTATATTACACCACCTTCTCTGTCCCTGGCACTGAGAGTGTCAGTGACTTATTTTTACTGAGTGTGAGACCATCCTCCAGTAGAATGTAAGCTGCTTGAGGGAAAGGGACTATTTTTTTTTTTGTATTGTATCCCCAGCGCCCTACCCAGCACTTGTAGTAGGTGCTTGATAAATATTTTGAATTGAATTGAATCAACATCCAGGGAACTAGCATAATGTCTGTATTGAACTGGGGGCAGATTGTGATGACCTCAATGTTACAGCCAGTGGGGCTTTAGGCTGTCAAGGGCTGATTTCCCCTTGGTGTTCAGTCTTCCTAGATATCTAAAGGGTGTGATTTATCTTGGTTACAGAAGAAAATTTCCTTACTGACATCATGATGGTGGAGGCCAGAGAAGCCACTGAGGAAGACCTGTTGGTGGTACACACACAAAGATACTTGAATAAGCTGAAGGTAAGGAGGAAAAGAATCCCTTTGGCCAGGCCTGTTTGGAATGGGTTCCCAGGCTTGAGGCTTTCCTGCTATTTTCTGTATTCTCTCTTCACTTTCTTCTCCATATCCCCATTGCTTCCCTATTCAGGGTAGGAGATAGTTTGGAGGCCTGGAGCTCTCTACAACCGGGGGAGTCCTTGGGTGTCCAGCACGTTGAGACAGCATATCTAGTTACTTTGGATAAACTAGGCTACAGTCGAGGTGGTGAATTTCTTGTCCTCCCTGTTTTATGTTGCTAGCCACTGTTTCAGGCCCAAGTTGAGCAAAGGTAGTTTCAGGTTCTCTCATGGGAGAGTCATAGTAAGCCACAGTCCAGTTGAATATATAGAGATGAATGAAGGACAAACTTAATCCCAGGATTCATTGTTGTCCTTCCTCTAGGATAGCTCATTGCAGGAACCCATTTTAAACAGATCATCCTTTAGAAAGAGCTTGTAAATCACCAAATATAACTGTCAGACAAGAGGCCTCAGGTTCTTTTACTTCATAATAGGCAACCTTCCTTTCACAGACACCCCCCCCCCAATTAATTTTCTCTTTGAACAATCAGTCACATTTCTCTTATCACACAGGCATCCAGGAGTTCTGGCATGAAGTTTCCGTAGGCCTACTAACAAGATTGTTTTTGGAGTGCCTACTATGTGTAAGGCACAGATGAACACGCAGAGGTACTTGGCTATGCCCTGCAGTAGTTTGGGGCTTGAACATTCCAAAAATATTAGGTAGTCCTTGGGCCATCCAACTGTAACTTTCACCGCCTGACTGACCCACCTTTTATTCTGATCATACATTTCCCTTATAGTAAGTACTTCTTGCATAGAAGGTCAACTCATTATATGTTTATTGAGCATCTATTACATGTAGGGTCACTGTTAGAAGTATGCTGGATACTTGTCCCCACAAAGCATCTCGTTATTGTACTTTGTGTCACCCAAAACTCTTCAGATCTTGTGGTCTTCTCAGCTTTGTAATTGCAAACTTGATAGTTAAGAGAATATTTGCATTTAAAAGAGGAGTTTTTGCTCTGAGGAGCAGCTTGTGATTGTTAAAAGTACCATACTTTCCCACGTGTGTATCATCTTTCTTCCTCCTATTCAGTTCTGGACCCAACTTTTTTGTCCTTCTGCAATACTTGACTCAGATATAGACACTGTTGAACTAACTGGAATTGTGTAGATAAAAGACATTTTTTTTCATCTGTTTAATTCTTCTATTTGGATTAAGTATATTTTTAGAGTAATTATGGTTTCCATTGAGGAGGTCTTGTAATGTTCTGGGACTGGATAACAATCAACCCAATATATCCTTTGTCATCTATAGGGATATAATTCTCTTCCATTTGAACCTTGTGTAGGTCATCCTTTATGGCAGGACAGACACCTTTGGCAATCATTCATATCTCTTTTTTATGCTTCATTTGATATTTATTAGTTTATTAGAGTTAGCTCTGTGGTTGGCATTTGCCAAGGACATTTGAGAGACTCTTGTGAAGGTCCTTAAGGCTGCGTGTGTGTGTGTGTGTGTGTGTGTGTGTGCATATGTGCACACATGCAAATCAATAAACACAAAAGAGCAAGATATCTTGTTTTCTCTTTGCCTCTCAGAGAACTGGGTAACTGTAAAGCTGTGTTTTGTTATAAATTACTACTTCAGAAAGTCTGCTGATTCCTTTCTCATGTTTTCATAAAGGTTATCCTGAGTATGTCTGTAAATTATTATCAGTGATTTTTATAAAGGTAAGAATGTAGCCATATGAGTTGGTAGTTATCAGGATTATTTTGGTACCCTCTTTTGGGTAGTAAAGGTGTCCATGAATTTTTCCATTAATTTCATTTCCCCCCCCTCTTAGAGATAGCTTGTTAAATGATCCTTTGAGGCTATCAAGATTGTGTTTCTTCTAGCATGTCTTAAATGCCATTTCAACTTCCTTGTGTAGTCAAGGACTGAGGGATTAGAACACAAATGAAGTAACTGATGATGAAGAAAACAGATCCTTATGGAAACACTGAAAATTTTGTCCCATTTTCTGTCTATTCATTGTCATTCAGCCAGTTTTGCCTCTAACTGCTCTCAGGATGATGTGGTTCAATTGGGGCTCATGCCAAGTTTCTGAAGACTTCCTTTTGCTTCTATTACTTTTCACTCTTTTATGATGTGATAATTACTAGTTATTTTCCATGATCTTCCTTCATTTTTTACAAATGAGTTGGTATTCTAACTCTTTGGTACTCTTGGCTTCCATATACCCTTTGGCAAAGGCGTCATATGTTTGCTGACTGAGGCAGTTTCTGGGCACCTTTGGCCTTTTCACTGTGGGAACTACTTTACAATGGCTAAGCTTTTGTAGGAAATGGTGATAATTAGAGTTAAAATATTTGTTTTTCTTCATTTCCCTTTTTTGGCCTCACCTTATTTGTTTTTTATTTTGGGGGGGGGGCAATGAGGGTTAAGTGACTTGCCCAGGATCACACAGCTAGTAAGTGTCAAATGTCTGAGGCTGGATTTAAACTGAGGTCCTCCTGAATCCAGGGCCAGTGCTTTATCCACTGTGCCACCTAGCTGCTCCCGGCCTCACCTTATTTGTAGAGATCAGACAATATATTCTCAAGGCTGTCTTCTCATTATTATTCTTTCTCTTAATTAATGCTGATTTTTGATTATTGCTCTAATTTATCCATCAGTGGTCAAAAAGCACACTGACAACCAGTTCTGCTTCGTATCTGAGAGGATTAGTCATTTTCCTATCTGTTAACAGATAGAGGTAATTGATTTTTTGCATGTGTTTTATTCTTTGCCATGTCCATGGATTTCTTATGCTCTTAAAGTAATTATGATATATAAAATCCAAGTTTTTAAAGTAGCCTAAAGTCTTTTGCTCTCTTTCATATTTAAAAACCTAAGTAATATTTTCTAACTCTTTTTTGCCATCTTCTCCTATTGCTATTAATGTCACCAAGTAACAAAGTATATTTTAACTTGGTGTAGAGAATTTTTTCCAAGTCCTTCATATTCACTCCTTATTCATCCTTATTCATCAACAGATGTCAGTACACGTGAGTCAATTAATGACATGTTTATGCTCATCTTGAGCATCAGAAGATGAGATTACCAAGTATGCCAGCTCTGCCACATCTTTTGTTTGCCTCCTCAAGAACTTACCTGTAGCTTCCTTTTATCTCTTGATTTCATTTCCTTTAAGAACATCAATATTCATGAATTTCAGTTCTTTAAGAGTGTCTTTGGCTTGGGATTTGCTCCAGTGCAAAGAATATAATACATTGGTCACTGGACAAGGTTTTCGCCATTAGGCTACCAACAGTTAGTATAATGTTTTAGAGAGTCTTAAAACTGTAATTCTTAACCTCCCTCTACCCCATTTTTCACCTCTATCCCTAAGATCCACATAAGACTGATGACCATTTTGGATTTTTCTTTATTTCCCGAGTTCCCACGGCCAATCGTGGCCATCACCTACTGCCCAAGCTATTGGTGATAACTCTCCCTATACTTAGTTATCTTTGTCCACAGACATCATCAGACTGCTTTAGGGACCACTTCAAATACTTCCCAGCATTGTTGACACTGCCAGAGTTTCCACTCTCCTCAAATTGTTTTTGACAATCCAGGGCCATTATCATGCCATGGTAAGGAATTAGAATAGAATTTTGTAGAATTTTGCCTCCTTTCTGGTTTTCCTTTGTGTCTGGAAAATGGTGCTTGTGTTTTCCTGGCACAGATAGAAAAAAACCCAGAGACAATGTAGAGCTTCAAGCTTCCCTAATTTGGAGTCTTGTGTATTTTTAAAAGTGATAATAATTTGACCAAAATTATTTTTGAAAAGATCCTCCTATTACCCATGGATAGTAGGTCAGGATCAGGCAATGAGATTGAAATAGTGATGACATGTGGTGGGTGGGTGGGTGGGTGTAACTCTTGTGAGAGAATCAGCCACCTTAACTTGTTAGATTCAGTAGGAGGGAAACTGGCAACATTCCTGAAAGTCATCAAATCAATCAGCAAGGCTGTATTGAATAATGCCTGTTCTCCAGTTTCTAGTTCCCCTCTGTCACTAGAAAATACTTTGTATCTATTTATACTTATTTGTTCATGTTGTGCCCTTTCCCCAGTTAAATGTAAGCTTCTTGAGGGGTGAGACTGTTTAATTTTTGTCTTTGTATTGGCAGTATCTAGTGCAGTACCTGACACATAGCAGGCACTTCGTAAAGGCTTACTGAATGAATAGATGAATGTTCATATCTCTGTGCTGTGGGAGAGAAAATGGGAGAAGACTGGGTCCTTGTCCTCAAAGAATTCTGTTTGGGAGCATGGGATCTGCCCTCTCCACTATCCCCCAAGAAATACAGACAGAAGACAATGGATGGCAGTAGCATTAGCTGCTAATGGAAGAGAAGGAGGCTTAGTATGAGGAGAAAAGTTAGGTTGAAATGAAAAGAAATTAAAAGTGTTTCTTATCCCTTGACCAATTAATAAAAATCTTTTACTCTTCTGTTTGTGTCCCATAACCTCTTCTTCCTCAGAGCCTTTCCTCCATTTCCCTCCTGTAAAGATTACCTACCTGGGTAGTATCCAAGACTCCAGATTTCTGAAACTTCTAATCAAAACTTCTGGCCTTGTGTCCTATTCCCTTAGGGTCCTGATTTTTACTAGGACTAATCTGATAAAATCTCCTGTTGCCAAAGTACTAATGCTTTACACAAAATTGCTAATAATAGCTACTGATAATATTTAATATAAAGTTGCTTATAATAGCTACTGATAATATTTAATACACAGGTGCTAATAATAGCTACTGATAATATTTAATACAAAGTTGCTAATAATAGCTACTGATAATATTTAACACAAAGGTGCTAATAATAGCTACTGATAATATTTAATACGAAGTTGCTGGGGCAGCTAGGTGGCGTAGTGGATAAAGCACCAGCCCTGAACTCAGGAGGACCTGAGTTCAAATCTGTCCTCAGACACTTGACACTTACTAGCTGTGTGACCTTGGACAAGTCACTTAATCCTCATTGCCCCACCAAAAAATTAAAACAAAACAAAACAAAAAACAAAGTTGCTAATAATAGCTACTGATAATATTTAATACAAAGGTGCTATTAATAACTTAGTGATAATATTTAATACAAAGGTGCTAATAATAGCTTTGTACCCCTTATTATTTGTGCTTTAACAGGGAATTTTACTGCCTCAACCCAAAGGTGGGAACTATAGCAGCTGGGGTTGGAGAGATAGCTCTGGAGGATGAGGAATAGGGATGCATTTAGGTCTTTTCATCAATTAATAGCATTTATTAAGGCCTACTTTGTTCAGGCACTGTGTTAAGTAAGTACTGGGAGTACAAACACAAAGAATGAAACATTCTCTACTCTCAAGGAACTTACATTCCATTGGGGGAGATGACGGGTACCTAAAGAAACATATGCAGAATAAATATAAAGAGAAGTATAAAATATATCGGGTAGTTTGGCAGGGAAAGAACTTCTGTTGAAGTTGAAAGGCTTCATGTTTAGAAGCTGGTGCTCAAACTGTGTCTTGAAGGAAGAGAGGGATTCAGTGAGGCAGAGGTGAAGAAGTAGTGCATTCCAGGCATGGAGGTAGGAGACTGAGGGCTTTGGAAGAGGAATAGAGAGACTGTCAGTTTTGGATACTAGAGTTTTGTGGGTGAGTTGTTTCTGACTCTTTCTGACCCATTTGGGGTTTTCTTGGCAAAGATCCTGGAGTGGTTTGTCATTTCCTTCTCCAGTTCATTTCACAGATGAGGAAACTGAGGCAAACAGGGGGAAGTGACATGCTGAGGGTCAAACAGCTAGAGTATTTGAGGCTGGATTTGAACTCACAAAGAAGAGTCTTCCTGACTCCAGGCCTGGTGTTCTATCCACTGCACCACCTAGATGCTCATCCTAAAGTTTAGAGGGGGAGAAATATACAGGGAAGCTAATAGTTGAGACCAGATTGTGAAAGGCTTTAAAAGTTAAACAGAAGAGTTTACGTTGTATTCTAGAAGCACTAGAGAGGCACTGGCATTTATTGACTAGGGGTATTACCTGGTTAGATCTCCATTTAAAGAAAATCCCTTTGGCAATCATGCCATTGATGGATGTGAAGAGAAACATGAGTCAGGGAGAAAAATGAGGAAGAGCTTGCAATAATCTAGATGAGAGGTAATGAGGTTCTACTTAAGCTTTGTCTGCCTTAGCTTCCTCCTCTGTATAATGGGGACAATGTCAGACCCTCCCTATCAAGGTTGAAAGGATAAAATGAGATAATATTTGTAAAGTGCTTTTGCAAAGCTTAAAGCACTGTATAAATGTAAGTTATTATTTTGTTGTTGCTGCTGCTGTTATAGTAATGGCTTGTGATTAGAGAAAAAGGGTCAGATATGATAATGAGTTCAATTTCTTTCATGTTGAGTTTGAGAAGCCTCTGGAATATCCAGCTTGAAATTGTCCAAAAGACAGTTGGTAATGTGGGACAGCAGTTTAGGTGACCCAAGATGTATAGATCTGTGAGTCATCTGAACAAAATGGATAATTAAACCCCTGGGAGCTCAAGGCATTACCAAGAGAGAGTTTAGAGAGAGAAGAAAAGAGAGCCCAGCATAGAGACTTGGAGAATAATACTCAGAGGTGTGTATGTGAGGGGGGGCGGGGAAGGGGGGATGACATAGATAATGAACCAGCAAGGGAGCCTGAGAAGGATGAGTTGGACAGATAGGGGAATAATGAGGAGATAGACTTGTCATGAAAACTCAGAGAGGAAAGAGGACGAGGAGAGGGGGGTCAATAGGGTCATATGCAACAGGCAGGCCAAGTAGGAAGAGGGCTGAGTCAGATGTCACAGTCAAGACATCATTAGTAACTTTGTAAAGAGAAGTTTTAGTCAGAAGTTTGATGAGGTTGGAAGCCAAATTGTAGAGCTTTGAGGAGTGAGTAAAAGGTAAGGAAGTGGAGGTTACAAGTGTAGGCAGCTTTTTCTAAAGTTTGCCTGAGCTTGGGGGAAGGAGATGGGTGATGATAGCCTGAGGGGATCATAGGGTTGGGCCAGTGAAGGTTTTTTAAAGTTGGGGAGGGAAGGCTTAGGCATATTGGAAAGTAGTACATAGGATCTGTTTGGGCAACTCCACTTAGAGGGAGGGCTGCCCCTCATAGGGAGGAAGAAGACAGAACCACCAAGTGAAGTAAAGGATTTAATTTGTCCTTTGACTTTCCAATTGAGGGTTTGCTATGGTCTGTTAGCTGACATCCTAGAGAACTTCAACAACAATTCAGTGAATATTTCTTGTGTCCATTGTGTATAAAACACTGTTCTAGGCATATTGCCCCCTTGAAGAAATGGCCACTCAGATTCCTGTTGAAACCTTTAGTGGGTTTGGTGGGCAGGATCCTTCCCTATCTGGGTTCTTGTCCCAGGACCTGGTCCATTCAAAGGGTGGGACTCTATTGGGTTTCACAGAACTTGATTCTCTTCCCCTGGGGAAGGCCATGATCCAGAAGAAACCTGAACTTGGTGGAAGCCTGAATCCTGCTCTTCTCCCGGTGGCTACCCATCCTCTCTCTTCCTTGTGGCCTAGGGTTTGGTGAGTTCCTGTTACTATATGTGCACCTTACACATAAACCTCATTACTATTGTTAAGTTTGAGCCCACTCTTCCCATGGATGCTATATGCATTGGTGAGACAGTGCATCCTATGTTTATTGGGGAAGGATGTTTTGTAGCTACTATTCTTAATATGGCATCTTAATAAATAAAGTAAATAAAGTTAATTTTGCTAACTTTAGGAAAGGAGAGTTTGTGGCAGGAGCCACATTGAAGAGCCTAAAAAACATCAAGAAAGCATTTTTTCATGTTTGAAAATAATTTTTAATACAATCAGTGCATCAAATTCACATATATATATATATATAAACATCTACACGACTCCCTTGGTAATTCTGCCAAAGGACCCCCAACTCAACAAGGGAAAGGCTTCAGGAGTTAACCCTGAAGAAAAATCAGGAGTCGGAGTCCCTTAGGAAGTTGGATGTTGGACATCACATCCTTCTGGCAACTCTTGCAGCGACACTGGTGCCCAAACTATATTGACTCTGCCTCTCCTTTGGATCCACCAATGTCGTGGAGAGGGAAAACCTGCTGCATGGGCAACAGCTTGTTTTCCATATTGATCTGCCCAGGCCAGCGCCCTGGAGAGGACGCTCCAGCTACTCCTCATGGGGTAGATACAACACGGGATGCAGCAGTTAGTGGTTATAAGTCATTCAGGAGCTGCAGTGCACAGCCACACTGTGGCCTGTGGCTCCTCAAGGTACTGATCCATGGTTGTCCTGGACTGGTGGAGGCCTACTACTACTACTACTACTACTACTACTATTATCTTAGTAAATGCCTTTGCTAAGAGATCATTGTGTCTCCAGGCTGATCGTTGATGAGAAATATTAGAAACACAGCCCATACAACTCGAGTAGCTGCCACCCTCTATGGACCTAATCCTAGAGTGCAAATTGGGGGAGTATCCCAGGAGTCCTTAAGGATTTGTAGGGGAGATATTCCGTCTCTGTGGGGTGGAAGATTTAAAGTATTATGGAATGACTTGTCAGAAGCAAACTAGGCTGTCAACAAGCCTGTTGGTCTGGTCAATAGTTCATAGCCTCTATTTTTCTCCCCATCAGAGGCTAGACTAGAGGAAATAGTGATACCTCAGTCAACTGAGTTGCATTTCCTAGTTTTAGGTGGAAGGTGTATGTGTTTGGGGGTGAAGGTAGAAAGAACAATGGGTAAGATTTAGTTGGGTCTTAGCTAGCAGCTGGCATTGTTTACAGGCTATGAGCACTGTATCAGTGGACACAGCAGCCTGGGGAGAGGAACCCTGATTCACATAGGTATGGGGAAAGAGACTGAAAACCAGTGAATTCCAAAGCCCATCATTCCTATCCCTTCCCTGCTTTACTGTGTTCCATCACCTTTCCTTGGCTCATTACAATTAAAAAAAGATTTTCCCTTCCACCCAGATACATCATGGAGTATTAGAATCAAGACCCATAAAGGACTATGGGAAACAACTTGGGATAGTGGAGAGGGAATTGGATTTGGTGACCATAAAGTACTACTGCTTCTGCTTATTTGGCAAGGGGTACTCACTTAAATGGGGCAAGTAGGTGGCATAGCGGATATAGAGCACTGAGCCTGGGATCAAGAAGACCTTCTTTCAAATCTGGCATCAGACATCTAGTAGCTGTGTGACCCTGGGCAAGCTAATTAGCCCTGTTCGCCTCAGTTCTTCATCTGCAAAATGAACTGGAGAAGAGAACAGCAAGCCACTCTAGTATCTTTGCCAAGCAAACCCCAAATGGGGTCACAGAGTCAGACACAACCTAAACAACTGAATGGCAACAGTTCACTTACATTTCTTGGGCCTCAGTTTTCTTATCTGTAAAATTAGGGGTTTAGACAAGATGGCTCTCGAGGTCCTTTCAAGCTCTACATTGTTGATCCTAGGATTACTGGGAGATCATACTGAACAGATTGGGTGAGCCAGATTATGACGGGCCTTAAAGCTTTGCAGGGGAATTTAGACTCAAAATCCAGAGTAACTAAAGGTTCTTGAGTAGGGTAATAACCCGATGATAATGAAGAAGAAAAAGGAAATGATGGTTAGGGAAGATATCTCTGGTGGTAGTTTTTAGGGTGGATTGAGGGAAGGTGAGGGAGACAGGAAGCCCAAGAGGCTATGGAACTGAGAAGAAAGTGATAGATGTGAGAGACATTCTGAAGAAATCAAATCAGTTTATGGAGTAACTGCAGAGGACAACTGAAAAGGGAGGAAGTACAAGATACCAATCTTAGGACCCTCTTTGCCCTCTGGGCATCTCTTTTCATCCCTGGGCTGGAATGGAGTTAGTTCTCCAGGGAAATGAGCTGTTGGGTATAATCTTGTGGAGGAAACTCAAGGTAGGCTTTAGATCTGATCAGGGTAAGATGGCTACTGAGTTAGGTCCTTGGCTGAATCTCACTGGCCTCACCCATACCCAGCTAGGCCCAGTAACAGATATGTATTCATGGGCATTGAATGTATATTCACCAGAATCTCACCCAGACACAAACACTCATGAACATAAATATATACATATGTATATATATGTATATATGTATTGTGTATATATATATATATATATATATGTATGTACACATACACACATATTTACCCCAAACCTTTTCTTTCACCTATCTAGTTATTTAATAATTATTCCCAAGTAAGCAGAGAGAAGACTCATTTCACTGGGTGTAGGGAGGGGAGCTTCTCCTTTAAAAAGAAAGTAAAATTCAATTTGAGTTCTGAATGATCAGGGGCTCAGTTTACCAAAGGGCCAATTTCTCCAATAAGACCAAGTGGTAGGTACATGAGTCCGTTATTCTGTCCCTGAGAGAAGAGCTGTCACCTAAGGACTGCAAGAACTCTTCATCTTCCTCTCCCTCTCAGCCATTTTTGATGACTTCCCATTTCACACTATGGACAGCTGTGGGGTACAAACATGCAGGACATTGTAACCTCATGGGTTGGGGGCTCTTCATTAGCAATGGATCTTTTAAATTGTTCAGAGCTGTTGGTGTTTTGGGGTCATTCTCACTGGCTGAACTTCCATGAAATATCCATCATGAGAGGGTTCAGGATAGCAAGCACGCTTGCCAGCATTGGGGTATTGGAGTCAGCCAATAGAAACATGATGTGGGGTATTTAGAAACATTCATGGCATTCCCAGCTCTGGCTGCCTTAGGTTTCTGATGCCCAGTTTCCTGGTGGCAGCCGCTAGTCTCCTTTCTTGGCCAGTAGCTGTGAGAATTCTAGATGGGCCAACTACAGCACAAACTCATTAAAAATGAAAGGGAAGAGACTGAAGCTTAGTTCTTGAAAAAGACCTGTAACTCTTTGGCTGGCAGCCTGGTATTTGGCTGAAATGGTACATGACAAGAATTCCATGTGCGGAGAAAGGAGGAGAAGGGAGGAAGGCTAGGAAAACCTGCCAGGTGGATGAGAACAAATGTGCACATGCAGAGAGAGCTTAATTTATGATGTTACTGGGAATCGAAATGCAGAAAGTGGGATGACTCTCAATGCTTGGTACTGGATGACTCGCTCCCATTTCTGTATTTCTCAACAAGTTGTCATAATATCTGACCTCTTTGATTCAGTAACTGCCAATTTGGAAACTGATATTTCTGCCTTTTCCAGATGTTTGAACGTCTCTTTCTCTTGCTTTTCTCTCTCCTTTGACTGGCACTCAGAACTGTATCCTGCAGAGCTCTCCGGAGGTATCCCCATGATTGATATTCTGTTTCCATTCCTCACATCCCCTCCCCTTGGGGGACTGCAAGTAGAGCTGCTGCCATTCAGCTGTGTGTGTGTGTGTGTGTGTGTGTGTGTGTGTGTATGTGTTGTGCAGAGTTCGTTGCTGTCCTTCATCTCGTGGGTCTCAGCTTGGCAGCAGTTGGCTCCCCTGGGTTTCTCCCTGCATGGCTGTTTTGTTCGTGATGTGAACGGATGTCATATTCAGTTCTTAAATAACAATGGTAATAGAAGAATTAATAAAAGCCCAGTTGACATTGGGATTTGCCTGTGAGAGGGCAGTCCCACAGTGGTGATTTATTTCGGACAGCACCGTGCTGTGGCCTTTGGTTGATAAGGAGAGTTTGCTGTACTTACGGCTGTGCGTGATTTGATGTGGGACTGCAGGTTGGGGGAGCAGGAACTTGAATTTTAATGTTCTTTAATCCAGGAAAGAGAGGGTAAAAGCTCAGAACGAGAGTGAGGGGAAAGGGGGTCTTTGGAATGAATCTAATGATCTAACCTGGACTGAGGTTTTTTTGCAATTTCTTTTGATCATAAGTCCTTTTGATAGTGACTCTCTCAATATAAAGACCTAGATGTCATACCAAGGAATTCCACCAAACCACTGCTTCCATTCTTTTGTGGGGCTGTAATGTAGTGAAATGGGCCATGGTTTTCGATAGGGGTTAGGGCTGGGCAATGTTTGGGTCACCTCTGGTCCTTAGGCTGCAGAACTTTTTTAGGGTAATTGTAGAGAAAGGGTATTGGGTAGGCATTGAGATAGTGGCTTTTCAGAGTTAGCTTGGAGCATGCTAACAACCACAGAATTTCAAAATATTTGAAACAGACCCCAGTAGCCATCTAATGAGCTATAGCCAAATAAAAAAAATCCTACAATATACTTGACAAGTGGATCATCCGACCTTTGTTTGAAGAACTCCACGAAGGGGAAACTTCCCTCTACACCATACCCAACAATGGTTAGCCACTTTTTTCACTGAAGACCTTCAATCTCCTCTCCCCTCCTCCCTTCCTGGCTTCCCGGGGCAGCCCATGCCACTTTTGGATAACTCTTACTGTTAGGACATTTCCCCTTATATCAAACCTAAATTTTCCTCCGTCATTTCCACCCTTTACTTCTTATTCTTCCCTTCAAAACCAAGCACATGCCTGACCTTTCTTCCACATAACAGCCCTTCAAGAACTTGAAGTCCCAGAAGGCCTAGATGCAGCCTTGTTGACTGAGTGAGTCCTGACTCCAAACTCCCAGCTTCTCAAAGCTCCTGTCCATGGATAGCAAAAGTCACTTTCAGGAACAGAAACAAGCCACCTTAGGGTATGGGGGACAAAAACAAAGAGCCCACATGTTAGGACTAGGAAGCCAGATAGAAAACTCTGGACCCAAGAGAAGAGATGTTAGGGGCAAAATTGGGGAGGATAATTCTGGTGGACTCACACTTGGAGGTGTGTTCTGCATTTTTTATTTGTGGGGCAATGAGGGTTAAGTGACTTGCCCAGGGTCACACAACTAGTAAGTGTCAAGTGTCTGAGGTCGGATTTGAACTCAGGTCCTCCTGAATCCAGGGCTGGTGCTTTATCTACTGCGCTACCTGGCTGCCCCCATTCTGCATTGTTTTTTTAAAGATTCTGGTTCAATGGAAAAAGCACTGGTTCTAGAGTTGGAGCACCTAGGTTCATATTTTGCCTCTGCCGCTTACTACCTATGTGTCTTTGGAGAAGTCACTTCCCTTTCTTTGGGTCTCAGTTTCCTCATCTGTAAAATGAGGGAAAGGGGCCTGAGCTAAATGGTTTCTGAGGCCCCTTCCAGCTCAAGGTCCATGATCCCTTCCCCTTACTCCAACAACTTGTGTTCTCTAATCTCCTTTGTTTACCCTAACCCCATTTGCCACTTCCTGAAGTTATAGGCAGGGTAATTTGCCTATTTCCTCTACTCCTGTCTCCTCCTATATATGTGCACATATATACACCCAAACAAAAAATGGATGTCAGGTATCTAGGGTGCTGGTTTGTCATATCTCCTTGCCATTCATTATATTTAATAGAAATCCCCCTCCTTCAACAAATGTTAATTGAGAAGAAACAAATATGCTCTGAAATGAAACTTTTACTGGCCCAGATTCTTACAGGTTCTAGAGAAAGGTCATGTTCTCAGGGTACATACGTACTGAGGAGACTAGGACCCAACAATCAAACATGTCTCCTAACATTTGGGGCTATGGATAACCTTGGCCCCGGGTGTTTGTTTTTTGGAGAGATGTTTATTCTGTTGGTAGTTGGCTCACTTAAGGTTTTTAGGGGGATGCCTTGGGAAAGGAGAGTGACATCAAAGCTAAAGGGATCAGGTGAACAGACCAGAGAAAATCCCTATGACCATGTCTTTGTTTCCTGTTCCAATTGGTGATCAATTAATCACAAGCATTGTTTGAGTACCTATTTTGGGCAAGCTCTTATACACTGGTCTAGTATGGTTAAGATCTGCCATGCCACCCTGGATTCTCCTCAGTAGGGCTCATGCACTGACACATTTGGAGGTTTGGCTAAGAGCTTTTGGGTGCCGAGGACATAATTATCAAAACGTCCCTTTGGCTTCTGAAAAACCTCGTCACAATAGAGATCATAAGATCCTGGAAAATCACAGCTATAGAGCTAGAAGAGAACTTAGAAGAAATTAACTCGGGGCAGCTAGGTGGCGCAGTGGATAGAGCACTGGCCCTGGAGTCAGGAGAACCTGAGTTCAAATCCAACCTCAGACACTTAACACTTACTAGCTGTGTGACCCTAGGCAAGTCACTTAACCCTAATTGCCTCACCAAAAAAAAAGAAGAAGAAGAAGAAGAAGGAGAAGAAGAAGAAGAAGAAGAAGAAGAAGAAGAAGAAGAAGAAGAAGAAGAAGAAGAAGAAGAAGAAATGAACTCCAATTCCCCATTTTATAGTAAGGAACTGAGTCCTAGCAAGGTGAATTGACTCACCCGAGACCCCACAGGGATCAAGCAGAAGACCCAAATTTGAACCCAGTGCTTCCTGTCTTGATTTTGTTGTATTCAGGGTATTTCTTTTCTGTCATCTCCCTTCTCTGACATTCCTAACACAGTATCATGTGCATAATGCTTATTCAATTAAATTTAATTTCTAGAATTCATTCTTTTCTTCCCCCAAGGATGTATCAGGATGTATTTTCTCCTTAATGTCTAATTCAGAAATTGGAGATATTCCGCCAAATATCCATTCTTCTCTTCCCTGTACTAATGTATTATGCATCTTCTCATCACTCATGAATTTATCTCAGTGCTGTTTGAAGGCACAGCTAACCTCTTGGGGACAGTATATTCTCTTAAGTTTACCCACTTTGCATAGTTTTTCCTTTTCCTTTAATTATTTAAGGAGTTGTTATAGTCATTGGTGTGGGTGTTCTGTCCACAACTGCAGATCACAACTCCACCATAATTTAGGAGCTGGTCTTGGAGAGTTACTATTGGAGGAGAAGAGGAGAGGAGAGGCAAGATCATCATGATGCAGCCATCCTATTGATAAACCTTTGGGGGAACATGGCTAGATGCTACAGCATGTCACAAAAGGCTGTGATTGAGCCATTAAAGCTCAAAATATCACTAATACTTTTGGGACCCGCTATATATTTCTGGCCCTTAAGCTCCTATACTTTAAATTTCTATAGCATTTTTGTACTTGGACATCCTGTTATTATTTGAAACTTTTAATTCATTTCCCCTAAAACACCTTTTAGAACCAGTTTCTCCTTGGTCATTGGTTGTGCCGGTAGGCTAATGGCTGTGCCACTACAGGCATTGTTGACTGTTCCCTCTCATTCCCATCTAGTCATTCAGCCGATCCTATCTTTTTTTTCTTCTGTGGTTTGTGCTTTACTCTCTAGCTCTTTCCACTCATTTCAGCCCAGGTCCGAATCACTTCACAACCTCCTATATGATCTCAAAGGTGGAAAGGTACATCGGAATATTCAGCGTCCAAGGAGTCAGATTCATATCCTGGCTTTTTCCTCTTACTTTACTGTGTTTTCTTACTAGTCTCTTAACTTCTCTGGGCCTCAGTCACTAATTTCTTAGTTAAAATGAGAAATTAGAATTGGGTGAGCACTGGGGTCAAATTTTTGGTCTTTGCAATTTTTCCTTGCCCTTTTTCCCCACCTGAAAATAGCTGTTAGATTAATCTTTCCTAAATTATCAATTTTGTTCTTTTTTTCTGATCAAGAATTCATGATGGCTCCCCTTTCTTATCACATCAAATTCAAATTCCATTCATCTGAATATAAATGACTTTCATCTCACACAACCTGTGTGTTTTTATTTTTCACTTGTTTCAGTCATGTCTGACTCTTCATGACCCATTTCCTTCTCCAGCTTATTTTACAGATGGGGAAACTGAGGCAAACAGGGGTTAAGTGATTTCCCCAGGATCACACAGCTAGTAAGTATCTGAGAATAGATTTGAACTCAGAAAGATGAGTCTTCCTCACTTCAGGCCGGGTACTCTATCCACTGCACCATTACTTTCCAATAGGAGCCCTTTGCTGTGGCCAAGACGGTTTCCTTACTCTCTCTTGAACATACTAAGTTCATTCTTAGCTCTGTACCTTTGCTCATGCTGTTCCTCCTGCCCAGAATGCCTTCCCTTTTCCCCCTCTAACAATTCAGGTGCTTTGCATCTCCTCAGTCCCACCTACTCCATGAAGTCTCTCCAGACTGACTAACCCGCAGCACATAGTAATGTTTCCTCTTATGTTGTTTTGCTTCCCATTTAGGTATAGTGTTTATGTAGTTTCTCTTATGATTGAGATGCCTCTGGCTTGTTTCCAACTATGCCATCATCTGAACTTGATGTCTCTCTATGTGGATTTTAGGTAGAAATTTGAAGACAGGCAATGTATCCTTCCTCCTTCTCCTGCTTCTGTCTCCCCCATATATGGGGGTAAAAGTAGTGGATACTGACTTCTCAGTGAATTGATTTTGTGAGTCAGTTGAGGTTATAGGATTCAGTAGAAAGATGCCTCAATAGTGAGCCAAGAGAAAAGGGGCCTATTTCAGGTTCCTCCACTACTCAGCTGTGTGATTTTGGCCAAATCATTTAAATTCTCTGAGCCTCAGCTTCCTCATCTGTATAATGAGGGGTTTCAGCCATGGAATCCATTCCAGCTCTTACATTCAATGACTCTTAAGTTCATCGTTATACTCCAGGTATGTGTTGGAGGATTGGTTAGACTTCAATCATGCTCTCTCCCATCTTTGGATGCATGGAGTGGTGCTCAAAGAGAACTGGCTATTGGATATGGGAGTCAGAGGGCTTGGAATCCAGTCCTGGATTTGATCCATGTGACCTGAGGCATTGTATTTAACTTCTTTGGGCCTCATCTCTTCATCTTCACAGTGATAAAGTTAGACTAAAAGATCTCTGGAGTTCTTTTCTAGCTCTACATCCTGTGATCTCATGAGTAAAATATACATCTTTTAGTCCATCATCAAATGAAACTTTTCCTGCCCTTGTTTCATTAATGATTGGAAATACAAATCTCCATACTTTAGGACCCTAGATTTAGAGCAGGAGGGTGCCTACCTGGGGCAGCTAG
Organism: Dromiciops gliroides; assembly: GCF_019393635.1. Lineage (NCBI taxonomy): Eukaryota > Metazoa > Chordata > Mammalia > Microbiotheria > Microbiotheriidae > Dromiciops > Dromiciops gliroides. The sequence goes on along the minus strand of NC_057861.1, from coordinate 698,433,978 downwards.
GTGGCGCAGTGGATAAAGCATCAGCCCTGGATTCAGGAAGACCTGAGTTCAAATCCGGCCTCAGACACTTGACACTTACTAGCTGTGTGTCCCTGGGCAGGTCACTTAACTCTCATTGCCCCATGCAAAAAAAAAAAAAAAAAAAGGAAAAAAAAGAAAGAAAGAAATTATAACACCTAACCCGGCTCCTCGGCTCCTCTTAGAGAAGAGAAAGTGAGGCATAGAGAAGGGAGGTGGCATGGAAGAGGCCATTAGGGGCCCTTCTTCTGCTCTAGTTCTCCTCTGGCACCTTATCCTGACAGAGAAATGAGCCCAAACTCTAGAAGGATATGTTGTCATAGAGAATGATCTGGCTGGTTCCACCATATTGGAAAGGCTCTGAGTGCAGGCCTGGTCACCAACTGTGATTGTTGACTAAGGATCAGCCTGTTGAGGTGTTGAGAGCCTCATCACCAGAAGGTCCACCACCAGGTGATGATTTGTTTTTGATCACAGCAGTTCCTGAAGACTGTCTTTTATGGTATGGAGGGGTTACCATCTGTGTCCTTGGAGGGAGTGCCCACAATGATGAAAGCCAGCTCTTTGTGAAGGGTTAAAGTAAGTATGGATCCTTACCTCTTCCTTTCCATAAACTGCTCACAATGATGTGGACAGGATGGGGGCTACTGAGTTGGGTGCCCAGCACTGGTGATGTCCACCTTTCCCCTGATTTTCTTGTATAAATAATCTAAAGCAGCAAAGTGTTTGAAGCCAGATTTGAACTCTGGTCTTCCTGATTCTGGGCCCAGCGCTGCCTCATCTAGCTGCTGACCTCAAAGGTTACCTTATATCCAACATCCTCATTTTACACATGAAGAAACAGATCCAGAGACACTTAGTGACTTGCCTGAGGTCACACAGGTTGTGAGTCAGAGTGGTGGGAGTTGAATCCACATGTTTCGACTCTAAACCCAGTGCTCTTTCCATTGGGCCACAGTGCCTCCTAGTGGTGATGGAGTGTGGCTAGAGCTTCTGCAACATAAGGTCTAGAGCCAGAAGAGGTCTTAGAAATCATTTATTCTAAACCACCCATTTTGTGGATGACTCTGAGACTCTGAAAATGTGCCCAAGGCCATTTTGCTTATGTTATGGAGATTTAGGTTGTCTTATATTTTGACTGTGATTGGCTTTGAACCGTTGGGGAAAGGAATAGCTAGAGGCAAATGTGTAGTGATTGGCACTCATTTTGGTTAATTTAAATAAGTATTTATTGAATACCTACTATGTGGGGGGACATTGTGATAAGCACTGCTGAGCAACACAAAGGAATAAGGCTTGGTCAATCTCTTTAAAGGAGCTTCCATGAAGGGAGGTGGGCAGGTTAGACTAGTACATAAACAATTCTCATGCAAAGCTGAATAGAAGGGAGTTCTGCTGCATCAGTGACCACCCTCTTCTTTTAGATATTCTTTTTTTCCACCGTAGCTGCTGTTTTTTTTCCTTTTTAAATGTTTTGTTGATGTTATTTCTTGAGCTCTATACTTTCTCTTTTTATGATCTGATCTATTCTCATGGGTTCAATTATCATTTCCAAGCCAATGACACCCACATCTATATACCTAGCCCTTACTTCTCTCCTGAACTCCATTTCTGCACCTCCAAATACTTGCTGGATATCTCCACTTGAATGTTTCCCTGGCATCTCATACTCAACATATCCAAAACTAAACTCATCATCTACTCTCCTAAACTCATCCCTCTTCTAAATCTCTCTTGTTCTAGTTGAGGTCTCTACCACCATTCTCTCAATCATTTATGTTTCCCATCTTTTGACCCTTAGTCTTTCTCATCCCCCTTAATGAATCAGTTGCCAAGTTCTATCATCTGTCCTTTCTCTGCATTCAGATTTCCCTCATTCAACCCCTCATCATCTCATGTGTGGGCTATCATAATATTCTACTGGCTTTTTGTTTTTGTTTTTATTGTTTTAGGGGCAATGAGGGTTAAGTGACTTGCCCAGGGTCACACAGCTAGTAAGTGTCAAGTGTCTGAGACTGGATTTGAACTCAGGTCCTCCTGAATCCAAGGTCAATGCTTTATCCACTGCACCACCTAGCCGCCCCCAATATTCTTCTAATTAGTCTTTCTTTCTGCGTTTTGTCTCTTCTACCTCCGATCCAGCCTTTACATAGTTGTTGTGATTCTCTTCTGATGGCATAGGTCTGACTGTGTCATAAGATCATAGAAATAGAACAAGAAAGACCAACTAGTTCAACTCACTTATTTTACAGTTGAGGAAACTGAGGTCAGAGAAGTTAAGTGGTATGCCCAAGTTCACAAACAAGTCATCATGTTTAAGAGGGAGATTTGAATGTAGGTTCTCTGACTCCAGTATCAGTCAGTCCTTTTTTCACTGTATCATCCCTGCCCCCAAACTTCACTGACTTCTTATTACTTCTAGGATAAAATAGAAACTCTTTAGCAGGCCGTCTAAAGTTTTTTTCCAATTTGGCTCCAGCCTGATTTTTTGGCCAATTGTTTATTAGCCTCATTCCTTGCCTTTGCTCACTCTGTGTAAGTCCAGCTGAACTGGACCACTAACTATTCCCCAACTTCCACCATGCCATCTTCCCGTCTCTGTTGATTCACATGAACAAACTGGTTCTGATGCCTATAGTCCACTTTCTCCTCTACAACATTCAGAATCCTTCCCTCCCTCTTATCTGAAGCCTTCTCTGTTGTTAGTGCCTTCTCACTGCCTCATAATTCTGCCTACAGCCACTTTATCTTATTTTCTCCTTTATCCCCTGCACTCCCTCACTTGTATTATGCTTATGTGCTGCTCTTGGTAATCCTCATGAGAGCAGGGGCTCTCTCCCTTTTGTTTTTGGGTTTTTTCTATCTCTATTGTCTTATATAGTGCCTTGCACTGAATAGATGTTTCTTTGTTGAATTCAACTGAATTGCTGTAGAAGAGACAGAGTACAATCAGAGAAGAAAGAAAGTAAGGCTTCATGAAGGGGGTGGCATTTGAGCAGGGCACTTAGAGATATGGGGGTAAGGTAGCATAGGTGAAGGGAATAGTAGGAGCAAAGGTGGGGAAATGGATGCTGTATTCAGCACATGGTGAGTGGTCCAGTGTGGTGGGAGCATAGTGTATCTGTGAGGAAACGGTGGGTGATAAAGTTTGAATGTTCAGTCATAGCCAAGCTAGGAAGTGTGAATTTGATTCTTATAGGGAGGCACAGAAGGTCTTTGAGCAGGAGAATGATATGATCAAAATGTTGCTTCATATTAAAATGAATTCAGCAGCAGGTTTGTACAGTATTGGAAGGGAAGATATTGGGATAAGGAAAACAAGGTGAGGGGGGAATTGTAGCTGTCCAAGTGAGAAGCAATGACATCCTGAGTTAAGATAGGGCTGAAGTGTGAGGAAGTGGAAAGTAGCGAATATTTTGAATATGGAATTTATGGCATTTGGCCATGATAAGATATGTGGAGAGTCAGAGAGAGGGGGAATAAAAGATGACCTCAAGGGTTTGAGGCTGAGTGCCTAGTAGGTTGGAAGTCTCATCAACAAAAAGAAGAAAGTAAGGAGGAAGAACTTGTTTGAGGAAGAAGATGTAGAATTTGGTTTTAGACCTGTTGAGTCTGAAGTACAAGTAGGACACCCCAGTGAAGCTACTGGTCAGACAGAAATATGGGACTGGATCCTAGGAGAGAATCTGGAGCTAGAGAGAGAAATTTGGTTTTTTCCAGTGGCTTCTCTTATGGATTCTAGCTCCAGAAATTCTGTAATGGGGCAGTGATGTAAGCACAGCTAACAACACCATAAAGTATCTTTTTTTTTCAATAAATCTAATTGTCTGGTCTCATACTCCTAGTATCAGCTTTGGTGTTTATGAGTATGTGCGTGTGTGCGTGTGTGCGTGTGTGCGTGTGTGTGTGTGTGTGTGTGCATGTGTGCATGCACGCACCTGCATTTGCGTTTGTCTTTTGAACATATTCTCATCTCAGATGCCCCTGGGTGACCCAAGCAATACACTTATGCTTGATGCTGATCAATCCCTAAAAACCCAACCCAGTCCAACACCAAGGTAAAAGAATTGGGTCTTTCTGGGTCAGAGTTACTTGAATGGGAAGATAATTTACTCCCTTCGTGCTCCCCAGAACTCCACTTTCCTCCTCTGTAAAATGAGGGACTTGAACTGAATGACCTCTGAAGGTCCTTTCCCACTCAGAATCTTATGTTTGGAAATCTCTCTAAATTCTGTGGCTCTAGGGGAACCAGGTTTTTCTCATTTCAGAGCCCAGACTTGGCCAGATCCAGGCACCCAGAGGTCATTTGTTGAATGCTAGTAAAGTATTTCCACCTGGAAATAGTTGATCCATTGTCCACTTTCCTTCATAATGGGCAACTATCTTCCCCTGCCTCTTAAACTTTGCTATTTCCTGGGAGGCAAGTTAGCAAAGAGAAACGTTCTTTTGGGATGATTCTTCCCCTGTGAGGGAACTGGATTTGGAGTTCGAAGAGCTGAGTTTGAATGCTAACTGATACTTACTACTTCTGTGACCTAGGACAAGTTACTGAAACTCTTGGAATGTCTCTGGGCTCTGTGTCCTCATTTGTAAAATTAGGAGTTTGGGTTAAATGGTCTCAAAGAACCCCTCTAGCTTTAAATGCACGATCCTTTTCCTGGAAGGGAGGACATTTGGAAACTTAGGGGTGCATCTAGATGGAACCTCATAGCCCTGAGGCACATGGGTGGACCTTACTTTATGGAGGTCTGCCATGCCAAATCAGTAGTTACAAACCAGATAAATCCAGGGGAGGGGAGGCATTATTTTCATCCCAAAAAGATGTATCCCGTTTGTGGAGTAAACCTTCTGGGTGTGGCTTCTTTCCATGGCCAGCTCTTCCAGAGCAGTCAAAGTATAGTTCATTTTATAAAAATTTCATTTACACGCATGCCACTGTGGAACACCGCTCTTGTAAACCATCCCTTGGTAGTCTGGCAGAAGCTGTGGGCCTCCCGAAGGGTTCCTTCTTCACTAGAGCAGAGCATGAATCTGGGGAGAGAGTAGTGCATGAAGTCCACAAGCAGTCATGTAACATTAAGCATGCTCCTTGTTTCTGTGTCTCTTCCTCTAGTGGTCCTTTGTAGTGGCAACAATCACGGAGATTCCGCCAGTCATCTTTCTTCCTAACTTCCTGGTGCAGAGGCATGTTCTAAGGCCTCTAAGGACCCAGACAGGAGGAACCATTATGGTAAGATGCACCTCTCGGCCCCTTTGTAACTGAGGATTGTCCAGGAGCACGGTGATGAGGAGGAAGATGGTCCTAGAAAGAAGGGACAAATGGCACCTGACCTTCTCTTTCATTCTCAGCTCCCAGACTACTTGGGACCAAGCAGAGATCCTTGTTCTCCCAGTGCCTGGTGTGGACTCTTGTCCCTCCCTCCCTTGTAAATGCCCTCTGTCTATGAGGCACGAAGGCAGGCAGCACCGGCTTCTGTTGTGATGTACCAGCAGGTCTTATCAGCCACGTGAGCTCATTTTTGGCCCATTGGGGAGGGAGGTGGATACCAGATAGGAAATGACTAGAATTTAGTGAGTAATTGGACCTGAAAGGTCCTTAATGAATAAATGACTCTCCTGAGTATCTTTTCTTGTGTAAGAAGAGAGCCAAGAGCCCATTATCATTTGAAGTTATACTAAAGTTGAATGGGTTGCCTCAGAAGGTAATGAGTTCCTTGTCTCTGGAGGTCTCCAACAGGAGGCTGAAAGACAAGTTGTCAGAGATGTTGCATGGATTGGATTAGATGAACTCATCAGGGATACTTGAGAAGTAACTGTGGTTCACTGGAAGGTCTCTGGAGTAAGATAATTGAGGTTCTAATCCCACCTCTGACACTTTTGTGTCACCTTGGTGACTGAGCAAGTCCCTGAACCTCTCTGTCTCAATTTCCTCACCTGTAACAGAAAGGGGTCAAACTAAATGACCTCTGAGGCCCTTTCCAGTCTATATCTATGAGCCTAGGAGTCATTCTGTCCCAGAAATCTCTCAAGATTGTGAGATCCTATGTATGGATGTTTCTCTGTGATTTTTGAGTGTGTGGTCATCTCTGAAGGTATCATGGATACCTGAGAGAATACCAAGGGATGGGAAGGGTATGTGCCCCTTTGGGCCAGGCAGATTTGTAAAGCCCTTGTCAAACACCTACTCTCTGCTCATCTTTATGCTGAAGTCTAGGGGAAGATGCATTGCTTGTTCTCATAGAACTTAGAGGGGAGATAAGGTAAATCTACAGGAGATAATTAGGAGACACAGCTTAAAGATGCTATGTGGCACAAAGTGATTAGTCACGATACCTATAATATTAACAATTTCCTTAAAAGGGAAGCAAATCCTTTTTGTCTACATCATTTCATTTGCCCTCCCCAAAGCCTTGTGGGGTAGGTCATAGACCTTAGAGTTCATCTAGGTCAAAGTTTCTTAAACTGTGACTCTCAACCCAATATGGGATATGGGGAGTAATGAAAAATTTGGCAATAGTAAAAGGTTATGTATACCTATTTTATATACCTCTATACCCGGGGTCATGTAAAAATTTCTCGGAGGAAAAGGGGTCATGAGTGGAAATAGTTTAAGAAGCCTTGATCAAGTCCAACCCTCCTTTTACAGATAGGGATACCGAGGCCCAGAGAAATCAAATGACTTTCCGAAGTTCATACATAAAATAAGTATAAGAGCCAAGACATAAGCTCAGGTTACATATTCTTCTGTTGAACTATGCCCAAATTGGTGATAGGATATATCAATGGTCACACTTTTGGTTCCCAAATTGGTGATAGGATATATCAATGGTCACACTTTTGGTTCATGGCAGATCTAGGATTAGAACCCAGTTATCTTTACTCCCAACTCAGTGCTATGCTCTCTTTCCTCAGGAGCCTCAAGCACATCCTTCCTACACCCTGTCCTTGGTTGGCAACCTTGAGCCAGCAGAGTTCATTAATAATACACTCACCATAAAATATGGATGACACGCTTCCCCAGGAAACCAGCATGCTGAATTCTTCACACCCAGGAAAACTCACTTTGGGCATGCGAACTTGAGGAAGATAGTCCCCCAAAGCCAAGGCTAAGGCATGGCATAGACAATATCAATATGAAGTTTGAATTGTGCTTTTGTGGTTTTTTTCCAAAGCACTTTCTTTCTGTTCTGGCACATTCACAAAAGAGGAGAGCAGTATGACTCATCCCCAACCTTTCAGAGATACAGGAAGACACATCCTTTAGTTTTTATTGGGTAAACCCAATCTGGGAGAATTAAGAAGGAACCTAGTAGGGCAGCTAGGTGGCGCAGTAGATAGAGCACTGGCCCTGGATTCAGGAGGACCTCAGACACCTGACACTTAACTAGCTGTGTGACCTTGGGCAAGTCACTTAACCCCAACTGCCTCACAAAAAAAAAAAAAAAAGAAGGAACCTAGATTTGAGGGGCACAAAATGAGGTGTGTGATTTATACTAGTGGATGGAGTATTGCATACTTTCTTGAAACACACATGTGTTCTTATACCACAGGCAAACTGAGGGACAGAGACTGAGTGACTATTCAAAAGTCACACATCTAGTCAGAGACAGAACTAGAACAAATTCAGGTCTGCCTCAAGCTCTTTTTCAAGTAGGCAGGGTTGTTCTCAAGACCTCAGTCATCCCATCTCAAATAAAGGGATTGATCTTGTTGGTCTGTCAGGCCTTTTCCAGTACAAACATTCTTTGATCTTGTAATTGTATCAGAGAATGTCACTTCCTTCAAATGATCTTGCTGTGTTCCCAGTAAAAAAAAAAAAAATAATAGTAACAACAGAAAAAAGAAAAAAATAAGCCCTAGCACAATGTCTGGTCCGCAATAATACATGTTTAATAAATGCTTATCAATTGTGTTTCCTCCATGGATGGGAAGCTGGAGTTTTCTTGATTAAAGGCAGGTTTCCCACCTCTTCAGAAGCAAAATGCTAATTTTGTTTGTGAACAAATACTCACTTGGAATCTTAATTTCTCTTCTCCCTCCTGCCCCTAACTTGTGTGGCTCCTACAGAGATTTTGAGGAGAGAGGTGAAGAATTTGAAGAGTGACCTCTCTAAGGGTCCTTGTAAGAGTTCTGCAGGGGCCTTGGGTACTGCTACTGCCCAGACCATATTTAGACTCTGAGGATTTACAGACCACAGGGTCATAGATTTGGAGTTAGAAGGAATTCTGGAGGTCATCTGGTCCAGGACTTCTTAAATTTTTCTCACTCACCACCTACCCCTTTTTGTCCCCCCCCCCCCCCCGCCAAATTTTACATGATCCGGGGTATATAAAATAAATAAAAATATAAAATAGCTACACAAATCAAACATTTACTGCCAAATTTTTGTGACCCCCACATTCAGTTGTATGACCCCATATGGGGTGGGGATCCACAATTTAAGAAGCTTTGATATAGTTCAGTTCACCTCATTTTACAATGATAAAGTGAGGACAACAGAAGTTTAGTGACTTATTCAAGGTCACACAGGTAGCAAATGTCAGAAGTGAGATTTGGACTGAAGTCTTTTGATTCTAGGGCCAGCAGCACTCTCCATGTTAGTGGGCAGCCTTTGAAAAGGGGAAGGATACGTAACTACTGAAACTGATGAGGACCTAGGTAGACTTATTAAAAGGGCATAGATAATTTGTTGTGTGGCAGAATCAAGATGCAGTGGACAGGGGGCAGCTAGGTGGCTCAGTGGATAAAGCACCAGCCCTGGATTCAGGAGGACTTGAGTTCAAATCTGCCCTTGGACACTTGACACTTACTAGCTGTGTGACCCTGGGCAAATCACTTAACCCTCATTGCCCTGTAAAAAAAAAAATGCAGTGGACAGATGATGCAGTACAATAAAAAGAATGATGGATTTGGAATCCAAAGACCTGGGTTCAAATTCAGGTTCTTGTGACTACCATGCTGACCTTTGGCCTCAGGGCTTCTGTTTTCTCAGTAGGAATCTGAGCGAACTGAATCACATGATCTTGGATTTTTCCTTTGTTTCTAAAGCCTAACATCCTAAGTTTTTAAAAAAAAAATATCTAAGATCTGCTTTAAAATAGAACCCGATATTTCGACTTAGACTGGACCCCTGAGACAACATGCTGTCCCAGTCCTGGGAACCTTGTTAAATTTCTAAATATCCTTCAAAATCAAGTTCTTAAGCAACATCCCAGAAAAATCTGGGACCTCTCCATATTCTGTTCTTTCCTGGCATTTTCTTTACATGCTTCTCATGAGACTTATCACGTTCTACCTCATATTCTGGTTATTATGTAAATGTTTTATCTTCCCCTACTAGATGGTTAACCTCTGTTATGGTTGTGATTATGTTTTATATTGCTTTTTGTCTCTCATAGTATCTAGTGCAGGGCCTTGTAATAGTAGGTTTTCAATTAATATCTAGTTAGTGGGATCACAAAAGGGTTATATAGTTCTCAGGATTTGCTAAGTTCAGTAGCTTTATCCTCAGGGAAGCAGGAAATGGGGCAGTGCCCAGTGGAGATGGATACTACTGGGCAGGCATTTCTCTTCGAAGGGTTTGGAATGGGCAATATTGTCTTCTTCCTTTAGCCGGCCTGCTTCTTGTCCCCTTCACCCCCTTAAGATATCGTACTAGTTTACCTTTATGATAGAGGTTCCTGCCTTTCGAGGTGCTTTCTTCCCAGAAATCCTGGGAGGAAAGCAGTACAAGATGAGGAAGTGAGGCTCCTGAGAGCAAAGTTGACTTGCCCCCAGCTTACAGCTAATCAGTAGCAGAACTGGTTTTGGGAAGCAGCAGTTGCGCCTCCATACCCAAAGCTCCTTCTAGGACTTTCCTCCATTGTTTTCTGACCAACTGACTAAGAATGTTGCTCGAGGGGCTTAGAGTATTGCCACTTCTGGATTGTTGGGAAGAGCAGGATAGGCCCCTTGCAGACCTGGTAAAATGCCTTGGTATTCATTTTCTCTCTGTGCTTATTCCCAAAGGCCGGGAAACTGGCTATTGAACGAGGCTGGGCCATTAATATAGGTAAGTACAACAGGTAATTCATCCTGGGAGAGCCTTGGGGGCCATGTGTGTGTGTGTGTGTGTGTGTGTGTGTGTGTGTGTGTTTCCCTCATTATTCAGTCTCAGTACTCCCAGCTGGCTTTTAGGAGATGGACCCTTGAGAGTCTGGGACTTGGAGCCTTTGTTAGCATTGTCCCTTTGCTAAGGGACACAGTGCTTGAGGTGATCTGATCTAACTTCTTCATTTTATAGTTGAGGAAACAGGCCTAAGAGAGGTAGAGATCACACAGACCCTGGAGTCAAACTGGGGTCCCAGGCTTCTTTCTCCTGCGGCTCCTTCCCAAAAATGTTACTGCTCCCCAAACTCTCAAGGATAAGCATTGTCACCAATATTAGCTTCATGTGTGGGAAGAATGAGCCATCACCTAAGTGGTATAATTTTTGGAGCCCAGCAAGATCCCTCTGCCCAAAGGTCTCTCCCCCACTGGTTTGTCATGAAGTCTAAAATACCACCCCTTGGCGTCAGTTCTTAAAAGCTTTCTGGAGCCAGCATCATCCTGGCATTATGCATCCTATTAGGAAGGACACACACACACACACACACACACACACACACACACACAGGAGCTAGGTAGAGAAGGATTAAATTCTCCCCTTCTCAGATATGAAACCGCAATATTCTCTAGTCTGCTGAGAAAGCCACTTCTGTTCTGTGGCGGGTCCTCAGTGTCATCCTCACCTCCTCAACCCACATAGCTCATCTGCTGCCAAGTCTTGTCATTTCCACCTTCACGTACCCTTCTCTCTACCCCCAGAGCTGCCACCCTGTTGCAGACCCTCATCCCCTCATGGCTGGACTGTTGCTGCTGGTTGGTCTCCCTGCACCAAGTCTGGCTTCACTCTAATCCATCCTTTTTTTAGCTGCCAAAGTAATTGTCCCAAAGTGCAGATTTGGCTGTGTCAGCCTCTCCCTGCTCTCATTCAACAAACTCATGTGGGTCCCTGTTACTTCTAGGTTTAAATATAAAATGTGGCTTTTAAAGCCCTTCACAGCCTGACCCCCTCCTCTCCTTCCAGTCTTCTCACAGCTTCTTCCCCTCCACATACTGAACAATTCAGCTACACTGATCTGCATGTCTGTGTGACCCTGTGCCGTTCCGTTGGCTGCCCCTCCCTATACCTGGAACACACTCCTTCCTCACCCCTCCCCAAATCCTTGCTTCCTTCAAGACTCACCTCAAGTCCCACTTTCTTTAAGGATGTCTTTTCCAGCCTTCCCCCCTCCCTTCCTGTCTTCCTTGGGACATGACCTTCCATTTATATGGTATATTTCTTGTGTGGACCTAGTTATTTTCATGTATCCACTGTGTTTCTTATTATGTTGCCTGGCATATTAAGTAACCACTTAATAACTGCTTAAGGACTAACTCCTGGAAGCACAGCAGAGACTTAAGGGAGGCAGGGGCAGCTACACCAACTCCAGAGGGGCAGAAGATAAAGGCAGTTGCTGGATTGCACATGTATGCGGCTGCTCTTGGTAGCAGCTGTCACAGAAGAGGCCTGCCCTTGTCGTTAGCTACATCTCTCCAGCAAAGGCCATTATTCCAGCCCGCAAAGCTGGTGGCAATTCTGGTGGTCGGGTCTGGAGTTTGGGCTGGCTTCTTGTTTTAGTATCAATGCCAGGTCAGGTCTTTGCCACAGGGAAGCTGTACTAATCTGTTGTCATGAACTTGAAATTTCCTTCCAGAGGAGTCTGAGACTCCTATCTCTTCTTACCTGGACAAGAGGGTTGAATTGTGGTTCTGCAAGAATTCATCAGATTGCATAAGCAAGCAGAGGGAGATGAATTGTGGTGCCAGGCTAAGCTAATTAATTAATACCATGTCTTGAGAGCATGTCCCTTAGGCTTCTCTTGTCTCTACTTCTCAAGAACTAGAACCATATTTAGGGAAAACTCTGTTGTCATCAGCAGAGAACAGGCCCTTGTGAAAGGTTAAACCCTAACCACATTTCTGGGTGACCTTTACTTGGGAGAAGCTGAGTCCCTTCAAGGTTGGAGGATTTCCCCAAATAATCACTGTCATCTCTCTGGCTTTCCTTGTGTCTAGGAGAGGCATCTTCTCTCCTATGTCAGGTCAATTACTAGAATCACTAGAAACTTTTAGGGCCCAAAAGAACTTTTTACTACACTAAACTTTGAACAAATGTAAAAAGAGACAAAATTAAACAAAACTGTAGAGTTCAGGGCTAAGTTGAATGTGGTCCCAATAGGGTTTGAGACTATTAACATAATAATAGCAGCTAGCATTTATCTAGGGCTTTAAGGGTTGCAAAGTACTTTATGTGTTATCTTGTTTGATTTGTTATCCTAGTTATATACATAAGGCAAAGGACATAGAGATAAGTTAAGTGACTTCCCCAGGGTCACACAGCTAATAAGTGCCCGAAGCAGGTTTTGAACTCAGGTCTTCCTGACTCCATGTTTGCTGCTCTATCAACTAAACAACCCAGCTCCCCAGTGTCTGGCCTTGTGCTTTGTTCAGGATATGGTATTCAGAGCTGTATCTCAGAGAATATCTGTTCCGTCCTCCTCCTTTACACATAGAAGCCAGGACCCAGAGAGGTGATGCTTCATCTCTTAGCAGGAAGCAAGTAGAAGATACTGAGTTTGAATTCATGTTCTCTGACTCCAAATCAGTATCTAATACTTCACAGAGTAACATTGATTAAATGCTTGATGAATGGATGAATAGCTGTGCCTCAATGTGAAATGCCCATATATGTCTTTTTCCCCCTCCCTTTTTTCTGTATCTCTCTACCTTTTAAAATCTGGCATCAGATACTTACTAGCTGTGTGACCCTGGGCAAGTCACTTAGCCCTGTTTGTCTCAGTTTCCTCATCTATCAAATGAGCTAGAGAAGGAAATGGCAAACCATCCTACTATCCTTGCCCAGAAAACTCCAAATAGGGTCACAGAGAGTTGGACATGACTGAAAATGATTCAACAACAGCAGCAGCAGCAGTAGCAACCTTTTAAAAACTTGGCAGGTTGATTGAATGTCTTTATGCCTTCCCCCCCTAAGGAGGGTATTTGATGATTCAACCCTTTATCCTTTCTTTAAAACCAGGACCAAAATAATGTTTTCCTGATTCCAGTGATGGTGATGATCAAGTTATACAGCACAGTGTTTTCCATATGACACTCCTGTGAGGTAGATGATGCAAATATTCCCATTTTACAGATGCAGAAATTGATGTTTAGAGAGAGGTGAAGTGAATGTTTCCACTGTGTCCAATTCTTTAGTCACAGTCAGTGCTCTTTGTAAACTGGGAAGCGCCATATAAATATAAAGTTATCATTATTATTGTTATCATTTCCAGTGGGGAAAAGGAAGGTGAAGAGGAGGGGAGATTTAAAGCAGCTTCGATTTTTTTATTCTGGCCTTGGCTGGGAAGTGACTCTAGTGTCCTGGGTAGGCACAGCTGCCCTCTGGGCTGAGTGACTGCCAATGCTGCTGTGGATCAAGGAGACCACCAGAGGGTGCACTTTGTCTGCCCATAATTGACCTGATTAGGTACTGAGAGCTTGGGCTGTGAACTTGAAATCTGATTCACAGCAGCAGCACTTGTGTGAGAATCCTTCTCTTTCACCCTCTTCACAGTGACTGGGTGGAGGAGGTGGCTGTGAGGAAATCCTGTGCCCCACCCCCAGCATGCCCCCTGACCCCCTGATCCTCACTATATCAAGTGCTAGGCTGCCTGCCCCATTAACTTCTCAACCAACAACATTTCTTAAGCACCTACTGTGTTCCAGACACTGTGAGAGATACTGTGGATCTAAGAATCCCAAGACCCTCAGGATAAAACAACACCTTCTCTTAAGGAGCTTACATGCAACAGCATTTATATATGTATACATAGACACAGACAAAATAGGTAAAAATTGGCTTTGGTGGGGAAGGCACTAGAATTGGTGGGATAAGGAAAGGTTTCTTTTAGAAGGTGGTGCTTGTGCTGAATCTTGGAATTCAGTTTGGAAACTAGGGATTCCAAGAGGTGTTGATGAGGTGGGAGAACATGTCAGGTTTGTTAGACACCTAGTTCAAAGGCAGGGAGGGAGATGGGAGATGATGGGGGATGAAGCATGCTGTTTGAGCAGCATCAGCAAAGGTGATTTGACTGGATTGTAGGGTGTGTGAAGGGGGCAAGCCCTGGGAAGATGAGCAATTATACAAGTGTTTTGGAGCCCCTGCTATGTAGTCACCCATTTGTTCAACTGTGCCATGGGGGATGGAGAAGAAGACATAAGCCCTGCTTTGAATAGCTTGTCTGCTGGACAGAGGAGCTGGCAGACAATGTCAGGGATGGATTGCAGTGATAAAGACTGTATATGATGGGAAGTAAAGGAAGAGAGAGAGTTCAGCAAATGCTGGAGTAGGGAGAAAATGCCTTATACAGAAGGCACTCCTTGAACTGGGCTTTGAAGGATGGGAAGCATGGGAATGACTATGTGACCTTAGTGAATCACCACCCTTTTTATTATTATTATCATTATTTTTTGGTGAGGCAATTGGGGTTAAGTGACTTGCCCAGGGTCACATAGCTAGTAAGTGTTAAGTGTCTGAGGCTGGATTTGAATTCAGGTCCTCCTGACTCCAGGACCGGTGCTCTATCCACTGAGCCACCTAGCTGCCCCTGAATCACCACCCTTGATCCTGTTACTGATCCAAAATGGGAAGAGGTTGGGCTAGGATGTCCCTAAGGTCTCTTCCAGCTTTGAATCAATGCACCTGTGCCCTCTGGCTCTAATACTTTATTATTTCTGAAGTTAGGAATAAGGCAAACTAGCAACCGTCGCTTAGGGGTGGGGCAAGTGAGGAATAGTGTGGAAAAGGGCTGGAAGTAGAAAATATGGCATAAGGAAGGAAACTGACCTATATGGGATGGTCTGCATTGGAGAACAGGCAAAAGTGAGGATTCCCGCCCCCCCCCCCAGCCTGGCCACTGCTTGATGCTTTTTCTTCCTCTGACATTCCCTTCCATTTGCACTGTGTATCCACATACATACATACATATATACATATATACACACACATACATACACATAGGTATACATATGTACACACACATATATACATATATACACACTATATATCTCTGTATCTTGTTTGTACATAGCTGTTTGCATATTGTCTCTCCCCACTTAGACTGTGAGCTCCTTGAGAGCAGGGACTGCTTTTGGCCTTTCTTTGTGACCCCAGTGTTTACCATAGTGCCTGGAACATAGTAGGTGCTTAATCAATGCTTGTTGACTGACTGCTGGGATAGCTTAGGAGAGCCAAATTATGGCAGGTCTCTTTGCCGTGACTTTATACAGGTTTTTTTCTTCTTCATGGACCATTAATTTCCTGGAAGATCAGTCAATGGAGTTTATCAGTGCCATTTAGGGAAGAGAGGATCTTGGAAAGGGATGAGGAGACTGGAAGAATGTGACTAGAATAGACTTTCACCCTTTCTGAGAGCCCTTATCTGGAGCTGAGGTACTAGGGAGTCAGAAGGAGAGGTATGAGAGGGAGGGATGCTGTCTGGAAGCAGGGCACTAGGGCACCAAAGAGAACCACCAATTGAATGTGTTTCTTTTCCCTGCAGGCGGTGGGTTCCATCACTGCTCCAGTGACAAGGGAGGCGGATTTTGTGCCTATGCTGATATTACACTTGCTATCAAGGTAAGACCTGTAGAGATGATGACTTTAAGTGAAAGACCCAGGGGAGGTGGACCATCTGTATCATAGGATAAGGACCTTAAAGGTCATCTAGTCCAACACTGGTTGAAACTGAGTCTCAGAGGTCCCAGCAGTTGAGCCAGAACCCAGTGTGTTGAGGACTCAAAGGCCAGCATTCTTTCCACTAAACCACAACAGCAAGCCAGGCCTTAAGAAGTGATGGGCAAGGCAGCTAGATGGCGCAGTGGATAGAGCACCGGCCCTGAAGTCAGGAGGACCTGAGTTCAAATCCGGCCTCAGACACTTAACACTTACTAGCTGTGTGACCCTGGGCAAGTCACTTAACCCCAATTGCCCCACCAAAAAAAAAAAAAAAAAAAAAGAAGAAGAAGAAGAAGTGATGGACATTAATTGGCTGAGAGGAGGATGGTGTGCATTCCCAATAAGAGGTAAAGACACAGGAAAGGGGCACCAAGACATATCTGACCCCTCCCCTCAAAAGGAAAAACAAAAGCCCAGAAAGATTGGACTCTTAATTCTCTGAAACTCTGGGCTCAACCATAACCCATGAGAGAGAAAACAAACCTTTGGGTGAAACACTTGTACCTTTACACTGGGTATTGCCAGAGGCCAAAGAGGGCAGCAAACTTACCATGAGTCTTCACTGAGTTCTGGCATGGAGTGGAGGAGGTAACTACTATAATGGTAGCTAGCATGTATATATCATATGAAGGACTTGAAACATTCAACTTTGAATTCTGTCGGGAAACTGTTATTAGAGGGTCTTTCATCCCAACTGCCCTCTTACAGTCCCCAGTGGAATAGAATATCTCACTGAAATATAAGGGCCATTCATTTGGAGGGGAAGTTTGATTCTCAGGGAAGAGACTTTTAAGGGGAAGGATGTGATTTCCAGATTTCCTTGAGCTACTTGGGATTTTCAATGATTAGCTACTCAGTTATTTGCCTGGTTGGTGTTTATTTCTCAGCTTCCCCTTTCTCTCCCTTCTCTCTCCTGAGCAGTTTCTATTTGATCGAGTAGAAGGAATCTCAAAAGCCACCATTATCGACCTGGATGCACATCAGGTGGGTCCCCAGTCCTATGTGGGAAGGAAAGCTCAGAATCAGTGTCTTGTCTTGACAGTCTTGACAGGCATCCCCATGATTCTTTCTCTTGATCAGCTTGCACAATCGGCACAGTATATAACACACACACACCACTCCTATCCACACCCCTATAGAACATCAGAGGTCATGGGCTACCCAGGGATAGTTAAATGTCATAAGGGGAGATGGAGGAAGGTTTGGGGTCACCATCTTTGGAAGTCTGTACATACAAGGGAATGTGTGTGTTCCCTTTTGGCTACAGTCAAAAGTGGTGCTGGGTTCAAAGTACCTGCTTGTGTCCTATGCCAGGGAAATTTCAGGCTTAATCCTTGTGCATAATACTAATGATATGGTGGTGATGGTGAAGATGATGATGACAGCTGCTCCTCTTTGCACAGAGCTTTAGCACTTGTGAGGTGTGTTATACCCATGATTTCATCTGATTCTCAAGCCAACCCTGAGAGGTTGGCTGAGTGGCTATTTTAGCATTCTTCATGCTGGTGTTGGCATTGTCTTCCAGAAGATGATCACTAGTGGTGTGTTTTCCCCTAGGGGAATGGCCACGAGAGGGATTTCATGAATGATAATCGAGTGTACATCATGGATGTCTACAACCGCAACATTTACCCAGGGGATGGTTTTGCTAAACGTAAGTCCTCTAAAGTCCTGGGGTGGGATTTCTCTGTGGATGAATTGGTGTGGCATTGAGATAAGGCAGCAGTGTCAAAATGTTTTTGGGAAAGAAACCTATCTCCATCTCTATCTCTATTTTAAATTTATAAGTACAATTGTACAGGCAGGCACCTTCTCCCCTATGCCTCCACAAACACATGTACCCACTGGGATTGAATTATTTGTAGCCCAGTTGTTTGAGACTCCAAATTCATTTTCCCATGGGAATAATGATAGAGGGCCTGTTCAGGTCCCCAGGTGCTCCCCTAGAGGCCTATCTAGCCCACAGTATAAATGAAATACTTGATTGATGCTGCTGCAGTTTCCTATTGTTTCTGTGGGAAAATGCGTCTTAAGTTCTACCTGGGAAGTTGGGAGGCAGGAAACATACTTTCCCCTCCATTGTAGCTACATCCCCAAAGAAAACCTCTTTTCCCCATCCCCTGCTCTGGATCATTCCCCTTTCATTTGCGGGTGAGTGTTTCATAGGTAAGGAGTATTTATAAGGTGACTGTTCACATCTCAGGGCTGATCTATCTTTATCATCCAGTCTTAGTTCTTGGATCTTTTATGATATTTTCCAACTCCCTGAAGAGAGGAGGAGAATGGGAGGACCAGAATCACCTCCTTCCCCTCCCTAACGTGTTGCCCGGGGCCTTCTTTTGGGATAGCAAGCTGGGAGAAAATCCAACGGATGCAGCTCAGATTGGGGGTGCTGACTGGCCCTGACTGTTTAGCTTTACCATCCATGAGACTATAGAATTTGGAGCTGGGATGGACCTTAGACATCCTTTGGTCCAATCCCTTCACTTTATATATGTGGAAATGAGGGCCCAGGGGGAGAAAGGATTCACCTGGGGTCACATGGTAGCAAGTAGCGGAGCTGGTATTGGAACCCAGGTCCTCTGATTTAAAATCCAGTGTTCTCTCTGGCACACTTAAGTCACATGTATTATTATTATTTATTTTTGCGGGGCAATGGGGGTTAAATGACTTGCCCAGGGTCACACAGCTAGTAAGTGTCAAGTGTCTGAGGCTGGATTTGAACTCAGGTACTCCTGGATCCAGGGCTGGCACTTTATCCACTGCACCACCTAGCTGCCCCCAAGTCACATGTATTATTGCATTTGATCTTCCCAACAGCTCTGGGAGGTAGGTGCTACTATTAGCTCCATTTTACAGATGAGGAAACTGAGGCAAACAAAAGTTAAGTGACTTGTCCAGAGCCACCCCGCTGGTAAATGTCTGAGGAAGGATTTGAACCCAAGACTTCCTGACTCTCAAGTCCACTCTACCCATTATACTAAGCTGCCTCTCTGGTGAGGCAATGAATGGAGTACTGGGTCTGGAGTCAGGAATGCCTGAGTTTAAATTCGACCTCAGACACTTCCTAGCTGTGTGACCCTGGACAAGTCACTTATCCTCTGTTTGCCTTAGTTTTCTCATCTGTAAAATGGGGGGGGGGTCATAATTGCACCTAACTCCCAGGTCTGTAGTGAGGATCAAATGAGATAATATTTGTAAAAAGTGTTTTGTACAGAGTACTTTATCATGCTTATTCCCTTCCCTTCCCTTTACCCCTGCTGCTATTGACATATGTCAGAATGAGAAGAAACCTTACAGGGCATCCATTCCAAACCCCTCATTGTATAGTAGAGGACCTGGAAAGTCAAGGTCACCCAGGGAATAAGTGGCTGAGCTGGACCCATCCCATTTCTCTTTGTGTTATGCCACATCTAAGCCACACCTTCCAGATTCATGGTGCCTCTTTGTGGCATCTCCTCTGCTTCTTTTCTCTACTATAAGGAGGGCCCCGAGGGTATAGGCCAAAGGACAAGTGCTTTTGGCTGAGCAGAGGGGCAAGGAGAGGTGGCATGGATGCCCGCCTGGGAATCGGGAGACCTTGGTGGGAACCAGAGAAGGGACAGACTGAACATACTGAGAGGCTTGAGTCGAGGTGGGAGGGGAAGGGTACCAGAGGCAAGTCTTTCCTACTTTGACATTTCACTGCCTGTGGGATGAAAGTGGTTGGTAAGACCCCAATTTGTTATAGTCTCTGCTGGGAGTCCACCAGGCATGTACCTTGTGGAAGAGAAGATTGTGCTGGATCCAAGCAGTCCTGGCTTCTGCTAAAGCCTCTCCTTAGCCATCCCTTGTTCTTAGGTGCCATCAAGCGGAAGGTTGAGCTGGATTGGGGAACAGGAGACACCGAGTACCTGCGGAAGGTGGAGGAGCACGTGGAAGGGGCACTGAATGAGCAGCTGCCTGATGTTATGATCTACAATGCAGGGACAGACATCCTGGAGGGTGACCCTCTGGGAGGACTCTCGATTTCTGCTGAGGTGAGTCCCACCTCTTACGGCTTGTGTTCTGACTGCTCCTTTCCCATTTAGAAACCACTTGGAAATGGAGACTCTCACTGGTCCCTGGATATCAGTCATATTTCCTCTGAGGATTGGAGGGAAGTAACTGGACTTAACCTACCATAGGGAATTATGGGGTTAAAATTTCCTGGCAGGGAGGAATGAATGAATGTCTTCCCCACGAGAATGTCAGTCAATCAATAATCAATCCAATCATTTGCTAAGCACCTACTATGTGCCAGGCACTGTGCTAAGTGTTGGGGCTACAAAAAGAGGCAAAAGACAGTCCCTGCCCTCAGAGAGTTCATATTTATGTGGGAGAAACAATATGTAAATAACTCTGTATATTCAAGATATATACAGTATAAAAGGAAAATACTTGCAAAGGGAAAGTATGGGGATAAAGGTCATCTTAGAGATGGGAAGGCTTCTTATAGAAGGTGAGATTTAAGCTTGAGATTCTTGAAGGAAGGTCAGGAGGGGCAGGAGTGAGAACATCCCAAGTGTGGGGCACAGCAAATGAAAGCACACGGAATATCATGGAGGTCAGGGAGAGATATTTCAATTTGTAAAGTTACTGGGATGTCAAATGAAGCTGGAGGCGGGGGGAGTAAATTGACTCTAGGGGTAATGGCAGAGTTGATTTGTTTGTGGTTCCACAACTGGAAAGGGGAGGGTGGAGGGTGGAGGTTGGAGAGTGGAGAGCATGTTGGCTGTAAGGAGATGGCCAAGCGGATGAAGTGTGGCTGGAAACAGGCCTAGATATAGGTGACAGAGGCAACCACCAATTAGGACAGAAGACCCCAGCACAGGAATTCCTAGGGTGAGAGGGTTGAGTCATGCAGCATTTTGGCTTCTGGTCTGGGTGACAGTGGCTAGAAGGAGATCCCCAGGGAGTGAAAGGGATATTTCATGCTGGAAAGGGCCCCAAGGGGACTTGGAATGGAGAATGTATTCTTAGGGAGCCTGTGGCA
Source organism: Dromiciops gliroides (assembly GCF_019393635.1). Classification (NCBI taxonomy): domain Eukaryota; kingdom Metazoa; phylum Chordata; class Mammalia; order Microbiotheria; family Microbiotheriidae; genus Dromiciops; species Dromiciops gliroides. The sequence goes on along the minus strand of NC_057861.1, from coordinate 698,413,090 downwards.
TTGGAGGCTTTGCCCAGATGACCATAATTCTTAGATCTTCAAGGAACCTTGAACATCACCTCATGAAACTTCTTCCTTTTACACACAAGAAAAACAGGACAATAGTCAAGCAAATGGGACCACAAAGGAGTATATATTTGAGGGTCTGTGGTGGAAGAGGAAGGCCAGAGTTGATGACTAGAACCTCTGTTTGGTAGTAACCCAACTATTGGCAAAACAGGCATTCCCCATCCGGGCCTCCTCCTGAGTTGAACCCCCTACCCCAAATAATGTCAGACCTTCTCCTGCTCATACCCCTATAGGGCATCGTGAAGAGAGACGAGCTGGTGTTCCGGGCTGCCCGAAACCACAATATACCTATCTTCATGGTGACCTCAGGAGGTTACCAGAAACATACGGCCCGGATCATAGCCGACTCCATCCTCAACCTGTACAACCTGGGCCTCATTGACCACTTTGAGGCGATTGGAAGATCCCAGCACACTCTGTAAATGACGGTGACCACCTAAAAGGCAGCCTTTGCCATCCCTCTCCCGGAAAATTTTTGTTTTTTAAAAAGCAGATACAACAGGCAACACTTTAACTCTAGACTGGTGTCAGGGTCAGCTGCAATACAACAGATCTGGAGCCAGGGCCCTGTATAATTAATTTATTTTTACCCCTTTCAAAAACGACAGAGCGGGGAAGCACCTGTTCTTCCTCATCTGTTTCCATGGTCTTGATCTGTGGGCTAGCTTTGATCTTGTCTGGGTCCCTGGGGGAAAGGGAGGAGGACTCCCCACTTTACACTTTCTCCTTCCCCTCCATCTCTTGGGCTGGGGCAATATATTTCTCCTCCGTGATGATTGCTGCATGGGGTGACTCCTCTCTTGTCCTGTGGAGAGAGGGAGGAGATTTTGAGGAGAGGGGAGGTGAAGAGGGGAAGAGAGGATGGCAGAGTCTTTGACAAGGTCTCCTCAAATGGACAGTGACAGTGGGTAAGCTCCTATCTTAGAATTTTGGAAACATATATGAGAGGAGAAAGGAAAGGTGTCTGGAGGGAAAAGTCCAGGATCAGGGTTGCAGATGAATTGTGGGTAAGTAGTGAGGAAAGATGTGGAGGTTGTGAGGGACAGGGGCAAAACGAAGTGTAGGGAGAAATGGGGCTCTGGTTTTTTAGGAAGCCTGAGGGGTAACCAAGAATTAGGAGACCTCTGGTAGTAGGAAAAGACCCTCTCCAACCAGTTATCTCCTTCTCTCTCTTTTTTCCCTCTTCCTCTAATCCCCACTCCCTTTTTATTCCCCCCACCTGCCTCTTTCTCCCTTCTTCTTTGGTTCTCCTTATCCTCTGCTTTCCCCTCTCTCCACCCTAATTTCTATCCTGGAATCTCTTCTGATGGGAGAGGTGAATTGAAGTGAGATTGGGAGTCCTGACAGTTTTTGGTTTTGTTTTTTGAGGCTGGGGAGGCAAGACTGGAATATTGTCCAGTGTGGAGAAGAAGCTGGAGGATCCCAGTTTCCTCCATGTTGGACAAGCCTCTTTTCCATAGTTACAGCCTCTGGGATGCTAGAAAAAGAAGGCTGCACTTATGGGGTTTGGCCACAATCCCAGGACCCCTCGTTTTTATGTCCTGTTTTCATGGCTAACAGAGGGTTCTGACTTTCCTTGGGATATCTGCTTGGGCTGGAACTTTCTCCTCCAATCAGGAGGTAGTTGATCGTTGTGTGGGGACTCTTCTGGGCCAAAGTGAAGCAAGGAAAAGCCTTAAATATGTCTCCTGCAGGCTTCCTGGTAAAACTGCTCAGGGGCAGGCAGCAAGGGCATAGGGAAGGCTGGAGAATAGAAACAATCTGCAGCCTCGTGTATTTAGCCATAGCAGATGGAAGAGAGAGAGAGGGGCGGGGAGGGAGGGAGGGAGGGGAGAAGAGAGAGGAAGTTTATATGTAAAGAGATTTCTCTTCCAATATTGTGGATGAGCTAACCTATCCAAGGTAAGGAGAGAGTTTTTGGGGGGACAAGAATGTGCATCGTGCTCATAGAATGGGGGTTTATACCATGGCTGAAGGTCTTTCTGAAGACCCGAAAAGGTGTTTCTGGGAAAAGGCCTTGTCTTTGAGTGTTTCCCAGATGAGACAGAAGCTCAAGGCTAAGGCAACCCTGGACCTCTGATTCCTTACTCCGAGACACATTGACTGGCCATTTATCGAGAAGGGAAAAGGCTCACTGATGGAGGAGACTCCCTCCAAAACAGCCTTGGCAAATGTATCTACTACTACTCTACTGGGGCATGTGCCTGGGCCTTCATCAAAAACCTCAGGAAGTTCAGCATAGAAGAGAACTTAGAACAAAAACGCCAGAGCTAGAAGGGACCTTGGAGATCATCCAGTCTAAAAGTAATTTTACACATGGGGAAACTGAGGTTTAGAGATGGGACACATACAGGTCCAAGGTCCCATAATTAGTTGTCCTTGATGGTTAGTTACTTGAGGGCAATGGAGAAACCATTGCACTGAGGCATCTAGGAAAGATACAATTGTGTAAGTCATGTCACTTCCTAGGGCTTCATTTTCCTCAACTGTAAAATTAAAGGTTGGCCCTGGTGGCCTCTGGGGTCCATTCTAGCTCTAGATTTGTGATCCTGTGACCCTTCCTCAGTGCAGACCAGGGCACCTGAAGCCTGGCTGGTCCTGAGGGGACATTCAGAGCTATCTCCTTACAGCCACTCACTGGGGAATTCTCATGGTCCAGGCCTTTCCTTGAGGACTTGATATTGGCAGCTTTTAAGCATGATTTTACCCAGTGGATGGCCATTGCTTACACAGAGGAATGTGCTTGCATTGATTTGAGAGGCTGCATACTGGGAGGTGAGGAAAACAGGGCAGTGGGAAAAGGTCCTTGGACTCGGTATCCAGAGATCTGAGCTCTGTTCGTAGTTTTTGATCACTGCAGTGACTCTGTGATGGTGGAAAAGTCCCTGCCATACTCTTGGCCTCAGTTTCCTCTTCTGTAAAAAGAGAGGGTTGGACTAGTCCTTAAATAAGTTTTCTTGTGTCACTGCCGGTCACAGTTAGAAATCTCTACCACTAACTCACCGTTGTAACCTTGGGCGACTCATTTAATTCTCTTTGAGCCTCAGTTTCCTCATCTGTAAAATGAGGATAATAATACCTGCCCTGCTTACCTGGCAGGGGCGTCTCAAGAAGCAAATGAAATAGTAATAATATAAAAAGGCACTTTGAAAAGCAAGAAAGCACTATTTAAATGTAAGGCAATATTCTTAATAACATTAATAATGTGGCTACTTTCACGTACTTTGCATTTCTTTCTGCTTGTGATGATGGGATCCCTTGTGGACAGCTGGGCAGAGGTGCACCTGGCTCCAAGGACTACTGCTCCTCAGCATGCAGGGGGGGCCTTGGGCACCAACCAGTACCTGCCCACTCCCCCACTCCCCACTTCCACCACTTACAATGCACTTTGAGACTCATTAACCCGTCTTCTAGATTTGTCGGATCCATGGTACTTGATGAGTTTTTGTTATTTTTATAAGATATTTATATAAGGCTAAAACACAATGCTAGCACCATCTTGTCTTTCCTAGGTGGGGGAGTGGGTGGGTAGGGGAGAGGGAATTGGCTTCGTGGTTAACTTGTTTATGTCCCTCTTGGAAATCAGTAAAATTATTTCAACTCATGCTGGCTGTTTCGTATTATTCTGGGAGAGAATGGTACTGCCTTTTCCTTTCTGACCCCTAACCCGCAGGGCAAGCAGTTCCCAGCTAGATCCTGCTGTTCCATGGATGCCTGTGTTCTCTAGACATTCTATTCTCTAAAAGAGGAAAGCAGCCTGCAGACCCCTAGCTCCTCTGTGTATGGTTGGGGAGGAGGGACTGTGGAGGAAATGGGAGGGAATGGCAGGGAGGGAGAAACTGTGCCCATTTTTTGGCCCTTGGCCCTGCTCCTGGGCAAAGCCACCTTACTGGCAGGATTCTTTGTAGCCCCCAAACCCACTTGCCTCAGTACCAGCCATGACTGCTGAGTCCCTTGGGTGAGGCCTAGCTGCCACTTAAAATTACAGGGAGTCTGGGGGGCAGCAAGGTGTCCCAGTGGATAAAGCACCAGCCCTAGATTCAGGAAGACCTGAGTTCAAATCCAGCCTCAGACACTTAACACTTACTAGCAGTGTAACCCTGGACAAGTCACTTAACCCTTGTTGCCCTGCAAAAACAAACAAACAAAATATTACAGAGGGTCACAGAAATAGCAGGGGTAAGGGGTAGGGGGAAGGTACCCAACCTGAGTGTGCCCTTGTCATTCCGAGGGAACTGGCTTTATCGTTAATCTACATGGTATCCTGTCTGAGCTGCGGTCCTATGTCTAGTATACAATAGTAGTAAAGTCTATTTATTATGTCTGCCCTCTCAGAGGGCCGGAACCATCTCACTTTTGTATTTGGGTCTCCAGTGCCTCCCAGGCATTGAGGTGGTGTTTAATAAATGTTTGCCAACTGGTTGGGGTGCTTCCGTGTTTAAACCAAACCGCATTGTGAAATCATCCATTGGATCCAACAAAATGGAAAGTACCTTAGAGGTAGTCGGCAAACTGAGGTTAACGTGCCTCCTAATTCACTGAGTGGTTGTACAGAAAGGGTTTTGTAAACCTTAGAGCCTTACAGGAATGTAAGTAATTACTGTCCGGTGCAGGCCTTTCATTTTGCAGCAGAAACCATTGATCCATGTCTAAATTGTGTAGATCCCATGATCCAAGGGAATCCTATATCTCAGTCATGTAAGACTCAGAAAGGGGTGGGTCACACATTGACTACAAATGAACATTACCTATTTCATAATGTATTTTTATTAATTTTGCTAAATATCTCGCAATTACCTTTTATTCTTATTTGGACTGTACTCTGCCAGCTTGGGCCAGGTGGCTGTAAGTTTGACACCTCTGCTGCAGCTTAGCCATAGTGGTAGGTGTCCCCCATTTTTTTGGGCAGGGCAATGAGGGTTAAGTGACTTACCTAGGGTCACACAGCTAATAAGTGTCAAGTGTCTGAGGCCGGATTTGAACTCAGGTCCTCCTGAATCCGGGGCTGGTGCTTTATCCACTGCACCACCTAGCTGCCCCTGTGTCCCCCATTTTCAAGTGGGAAAACAGGATCAGAGGTTTAATGACATGATTATGGTGTCAGGGGTGGGCTTTGAACTGACATCTTCCACATTCCAGCTGTGGTTTGCTATCCACTATATTACTATGTTTTTAATGGCTTGCCCAACGGCATAGCTAACAAGCAGTAGAAATGAGATTCACACCCAGGTCTTCTGATTCAAAGAGGTCTCTTTCATTACTCCTGTATGGGCATTGAAAGATCCTCTTTAAAATGAGAGATTTAGACAGGTTTGAATAGATTTATGCTTTGCACACTCCCCTTACCCCCAATAATGCAAATGGTAGAATAGTCTTCCATCCCTTGCATCCCCAACTCTAGCTGTAAAGCCAATTCCAGGGTGTCTGCTGGGCATGCTCTATTGAACTTTCTGGCCCATGGTTGTGGACTGGTTGGAGAGATGAAGTCTGGGTCCGAGAGGATTGTATGGGGCATGGTGTGTTCTCTGCTCCCCCAAGGTTTGTGCTGAGGACTCTCAGTTGAAAGATGGATCCAGGTATTGGAAGAAACAGCTCTGGCCAAAGGCTGTCTGTGAGAATAATGGCCTGATTTAGGATGGGGGCTCCATGGAGGGGAGAGGCATTCTTGGTTTGTCTCCAGTGATAAATTGTCTGCAAACTCTATCCTGTGTGATTCACTATTGTCAGCCATGAGTCACCGTGGTGGGAGATGAGTTCAGTAACCTGGGAGTTCATGGTGTATGCAATTTGTCCAGCTGGCCCCTGCTTCAAAGGGAAGGATGAAACTCCCTGATGCTGATAGAACCATTTCCCAGAGTTTGTGTGGTGCTGCCCATGGGTGAGTACAAGGGCATGTGAAAGGAGTGGAAAATACAACTTAAAAGGTGGACCGAAGCCAAGTTCTAGAGAGTCTTGAATGCTAGATTAAGGAATACAGGATTTTATTTTGTGAACAAGGAGGAGCACTCAAATGTTTTTTGTTTTTTGCTTTTGTTTTTGTTTTTTTTTAGTGAGGCAATTGGGGTTAAGTGACTTGCCCAGGGTCACACAGCTAGTAAGCGTTAAGTGTCCGAGGCCGGATTTGAACTCAGGTACTCCTGACTCCAGGGCCGGTGCTCTATCCACTGAGCCACCTAGCTGCCCCACTCGAATGTTTTTGAGAAGGGGAGTAACATGACAAGAGTTTTGTTTTATGAAGACATCTGGAAGGGATGTATAGGATAAATTAGAAGAAAGCATTGTAGGATTTAGAACCTATGACCAACTACACACATACACATACACATACACACATGTTATAGAGGGGGAAACTGACTCCCTAGAGAAGCTAGATGATATCTCCAATGTCACACAGGTATTATTTAGTTGCTGAACCAAGATTTTAGCTCAAATCTGACTACAAGTCCAGTAACATTCCCATAATACCATACTACTGACAGCAAGGTGGTTCAGTAGATACAGTACTATACCTAGAGTTCAAACCTAGCCTTGACACTTATTCTTTAGCTGTGTGTTCTTAGAAAGTCAATTTGCCCTTGTTTGCCTCAGTTTCCTTGTCTGCAAAATGGGAATAATAATAACACCTACTTCCTAAGGTGGTTGTGAGGATATAATGAGATGGATAATACTTGTAAGTGACTTTGCAAACTCTAAAACACTCTATAAATAGTAGCTCTTGTTGGTGGTGGTATTACATTGGCAACAGAAAGACAACATAGTGAATAAGAAAATCAGTTGGGAAGCTAGTTGCAATAGTCCAAGAAAGGTAATAAGATTCTGATCTAGAGCACTGGCACAGGGAATGGAAAATAAGGAATAGGCGTCAGAGATGTCGGAGTGGTAGAATCATCTGGATTGGCTGTGGGACACGAGGGAAAGAGAAGAGCCAAAATATGGTTTTGGCATTTGAAATCCGAGAGACCAGGTCATTAACAAAAATGGGAAGTCAGGAGGAGGAATTGTTTGACCTGAGAGGGTACTATAAGTTCATTTGGGACAATGGTTCATTCAAAGCAATGTGTTTGGGTTTTTGTTTTTTTTGAGCATCTAATATAATGGTTGATGTTTATGCATGTAAAGTAAAAAACCCTTTACCTATGTTGTCTCACTTGATCCACACAACAACCCTGATGCAATATATATATTTTTTTTAATCTGGGACAGATTTACAACTTGTCTGTAATTTCTAGCACTAGAAAGCTGACTGGGAATATTGAGAAGTCAAGTGACTTACTCAGCCAGTATGTCTTAATGACTGAACTTGAACCCAAGTTTTCCTTACTCCAAAACTGGCTTTCCATTAGGTTACACTGGTGAATGTTTAACAGCTGTCTCTCCAGATGGGGGGAAACCACAAGTACTCATAACATACTTTCAAGTTGAATCTGCATTATTATTTTATACATAATTTCCTTAAGTCTAGACAATCAATAAAACAAGAAATCAAGCCCTGATTTGTAGCATCTCTGGATTTCCAAGGTATAGACACTTGCATTGAAAATAGAACAACCAGCTCTCCTTATGTGGGTTCAGATGGCTCCAACACACCACAACTCCTCCAACAACTACATGTTGCCTCCTACATGTTATTATTATCCCATTTTAGAGATGAACAAACTGAAGCTCAGGAAAGTTTGGTCACTTGTGCATAATCACACAACTAATGGGGCAGCTAGGTGGCACAGTGGATAGAGCACCGGCCCTGGAATCAGGAGTACCTGAGTTCAAATCCGGCCTCAGACACTTAACACTTACTAGCTGTGTGACCTTGGGCAAGTCACTTAACCCCAATTGCCTCACTAAAAAAAAAAATAAATAAATAATCACACAACTAAGAAGTGTCTGAGATAGGATTTGAGTCCATGTGTCTCCTAATTCCAATTACAGGACTTCTTCCAAAATACTGCAATTGAACATTGAGTATGATATAAAAAATGACAAAATCTTTTGTGGGGGAAAAGGGGCTTCCCCTAATCCTAGGGACAAGGAAAATATCCTAGCATCACAGCTTTTGAGAACTGGAAGAAATTGTCAGTGTACTTTTAGTGCTATTTACAGATATAAAGTCACTGAGTTAGTTTGGGAACATAAAAATGGATTATTTGTACTTTGGTTCAGACATGGTTGTGTTGGCTATAGGATTGAAGACTGTAATTACCATTTTACTCATTAAATGTGCTTGTGAATGTTTTTCATTTGTTGTAAATGGAGCTCAGTGCTCCTACCCACAAAGGGATCAAGATTCTAAGTGTTTGCCAGTTGCTTTGGCGTGGCAAAGACTCGAGACCAGAAGAAGTCATCATTAAAGGGAAGTTACTGTGTTCTTTGCATCTGGGGGTCCGCACAGTGTCAAGTAGACATAAAAATAACTTGTTTTCAGAAAAGGAGCTGTATAAAAAGAAGGGGACTGGACCCCAACCTCAAGGATCATAGCTTTTGCCACACATGGGTCTTTATCTAATCAGAGCTTTCACTATCAGCACTTCCTGCTTTCCTGATGTCATGTTTTTATCACCTTCCTGAGCTTTTGAGAACTGAAGGTTTGATGGAACAGACACATTTCTCTCTCTTCATTTGTTAGTTTATTTCTGGATTTGGTGTCCTTGATTCCAAACAGAGCTCTGATTTCTTTGATGTGGGCTAAGAACCAAGGGTACTAAAACAGCCAAGACATGAGAAGCTAGAGGCTGATGCAGAGGTGTGAGCTCTTTGAGAGCAGGGACTGTCTTTTGCCTTTCTTCATAGCCCATCCTCTGAACACAGTGCCTGGAGCACACTAGGTGCTTAATAAATGTTTATTGACTGACTGCATGACTGGATACCACACCTTTTGGGTCTTTCTGTTGTGGATAAGTATTTTTGTTTGGATGTGCACTTTTCTATATTGCTTCAACACCAGAAGTGCTGTAATAGGGAAAAAGGGACAGAACTTGACATAAGAAGACCTGGGATTGAATGCCAATTCTGCCCCCTTACTGGCAATATAATCTTTTTTGTGTGGGGGGGCAATGAGGGTTAAGTGACTTGCCCAAGGTCACACAGCTAGTAAAGGTTGGATTTGAACTCAGGTCCTCCTGAATCCAGGACCAGTGCTTTATCTACTGCACCACCTAGCTGCCCCTTGGCAATATAATCTTTAGAAATTCATTCAACTCCTGTGAGTTTGGGTTTGTTTATTTTTTCCCTTTGTAAAATTGGGTTATGACATTTGCTCTGTCTAGCCCAACAGGGCAGTTATCAGCTTCAAGAAAGAAACCATATGAGAAAGTGCTTTCTAAACTAAGGGGTTATATATGAATAAGAAAAAGTTGATTAGTCACTAATCAATTGTTTATTCACGTGACTATAATGTGTATTAACCACAGGCAGTATGTCCAATAGCCTGATAAACATTTATGAAGCTCTTTTCCATTATTTTCCCCTGGAGGAATAACTTCATATATTCAAAAATGAATTTGATCTAACAAAAAAGGAATCAATAACATTTATTAAAGTAAATTCCATAAGCAGAATTATGAACTTACAGGTATGGGTAAAGAGGGAACTCATTCATTGGACGGACACAGGTGTTTCCAAATAAAAAAGAATGTTCAGAATAGATAATGTGTTATATGGTGGCCACTGGTGACACTTTTTGATATTGAATCCTGTCTCTATGAGATGTGAGAAATAGTCAGGCAAGGGAGAGAGAAGATTGGTAGCAAAGTTCTTGGAACTGTGGCCAAAGAGTTGGAGAGCCTTAAGAATTCTTAGTCTAAAGAGAGGTTGGAGAGCCTTAAGAATTCTTAGTCTAAAGAGAGGTTGGAGAGAGTCATTTCAGTTGAGTCCAACTCTCTGTGACTCCATTTGGAGTTTTTTGGCAGAAATAATGGAGTGGTTTGCCATTTCCTTCTCCAATTCATTCTACAGATAAGGAACTGAAGCAAACAGGCTGAAGTGACTTGCCCAAGGTCACACAGGTAGTAAATACCTGAGGCCAGATTTGAATTCAGGATGATTAGTCTCTCTCATTCCAAGTCCAGTGTTCTATCCACTGTACACCACCTATTACTGTGAACTCTTAGGTGAGGACTGTAGCTCCTGATAGGTATGGTATTATATGAATTAATTTGCTTCAGCTGTGGAATCTTTGTGGGAAAAAATGGTTCAGGGCAATTCTGGCTTACGGACTTAAAAACAATTTATCTTTTTAAAAAAGGATTATCTTATGAGATATATTTCTACTTACTGTTCTGTGGCTTAAAACTGGCACAATAGGGCTGAGCTGACAAGGCCAGCTTAACCATAGATGTCTGCTGATTTTCCCACCTTCCTTTGCTACAGTGTCAGCATAAGAGATCCCTAACCACAACTGGCACTTGGTATCTGATGTTTAGTTATTTGGTGTTGGGTCACAGCAGGTTTGAATTGGACCAAAAGACATTCAAATGGAAAACATTTTTTAACAACTGGTCTCTAAGACCTCCAGATGTAAAACTTTTGAGGTTGGAAATAATGTTAGAAAGAAATAAGACTTTGTTTGGGAAAAATGAATGTGTAATATGGGGAATGATCCCTGACATCCTGCCAGAGGGGGTGATCAAAGGCATATTTTTTTTCAACTGCTGACTTATTATAATGACTGATTAATAAAGATGCCTGAATCTCTGCATTTGGGGGATTTCAGTGCAAATAGTAACTGGGTTAATGGGTGGAATTAAAGCTTTATAGTCAGTGATATTCTGAGGCCAATGTTTTGTAGATTATAAAATAGTACCTTTCAGACATTGCTTTACCTATCTTTCAAGGCTTAACTCAAGTCTGATTTCTTCCATGAAGCTTCTAGATATCTGGTCTAAGGTCAAGCCTCCTACTCTTACCTCCATGGAACTAGTGTTGGTTACGGTACTAGTGATAATAGTGATAATCATGGTGGTAACAGCTATGGTAGTGATGATAATGATAATGATAGTAAAAGCAGTGATAATTTCCACCATTCAAGATTCCTTCCTTTGGGCTAAAGCATTGTGTTTGTAAGAAACTGGGGTACAGAATCTAGCCTAATGAATGGTGCCATAACCAATAATTTATTTCAAGCCATTGGCTGTTAACACCTGAGTGTGTATTAGTTTATAAGGTAGCTTTTAAAAGAAATAATTAACTGAGAAGCTGACCCAGAAGAAAGTAAACACAGAATTTCAGGATTTAAAAAGTCATCTCATCCAACCTTTATTTGAAGGGGAATTCCACCCTTCCATGATATCCTTGTTAAGCAGTCATCCAGTCTCTTCTCCAAAATCTGCAGCAAGGGAGAGCTTACTAGATCTCTTAAAAGTCCCTTCCACTTTGGGGTAACACTGATTATTAGGAAGTGGGTTTTTTCCCTGACATACATCCAGAATCCACTCTTCTATAATCTCTACTCATCTGCCCTTTGGGATCAGACAGAACAAATCGAATTCTTCTTCCACAAAATAACCATGCTTTAAGTATTTGCAGAAAGCTGTGACATCCCTTAGTCTTCTGTTCTCCAAAGTAAACACTGGTTGCTTTAACCTAATCCATATAAGACATCTTTCTAGGGTTCTCACCATCTTTGCTGCACTCCTCTGGATGTCACACTCCAAAACAAAAAAATCCATCCTAAAATATGGTACCCAGAATCAAACATAATAATCTGAAACTATTGTTACCAGAGCAGGCGATGGTGGGGCTACCTTATCCTGGACACCATGGCTCCCAATGGAAAGTAGGGCATTTGCTTTGTTGAATTCCATGTTATACTGTTGATTTCCTATTGATCTCACAGCCCATTAAAACCCACAGAGCTTTTTCTCATATGAAATGTGATCATCCTGTACTTGTGTAATAGCTGCCTTTGAAACCTAGAGTAGGAGTTTCCTTTTATTCTCATTAGATTTCTTCCTTTGAGATTCATACTGTTGTACTCTGCTGTTGAGATCTTCTTATTGGATCTGGCCTCCATCATTCAACTTGTTACCTCATGGTTTTGTTTCATTTGCATAATTTATGGACGAGGTGAGGTTTGGTTGAGAAAGAAGGAAGGCCTGGGTGAGCTTCCCACCAAAGGATGACTCTGGATAGTCACTGGGCATTCTTTCTTAGAACACCCTGGTGAGTATTGGACAGGGCTGGGAGAGAAAATCCCTGAAGATATCAAGTAATCATTAGCTTGATCTTTCCACCCTTTCAAGCTATTATTCTATATATCTCTTCCCTTTCACTGGCAGACTCCAAGAAAGAATTATCTACACTCAATGTCTCCACCTCCTCACCACCTCCTCATTTCTCATTTCCTTGCAATCTGGCTTCCGAACCCACTGATCACTGGAAACCGCTGTGGTACAGTGGAAAGACTTCTGAACTTTCCCACAAGTTTGAACCCTGGCTTCGCACTGTGGCCTGAGTTTCTTTTTTTAAAAGAATTAGGGCATTGGACTAGATATATGATCCTTGAAGTTGCTTCCAGTTTTAGATCTGTCATCCTAAAGCTACCAGCCATCTCTTAACTGCTAAATAGTGTGGATTTTCCTTGTCCTTCTTGACTTCTCTGAAGCTTTCTATCACGTTTTCCTGGATAGCTTCTTTTTCCCCCCCCCGATTATTATAATTCTCTTATCCCCTTAATCAGTGTGTTCCCCAGAGATTTATCCTAGCTCCTCTGCTCTTCTCTGCATCTTTCTTAGGGATCTTATCAACTCTCAAGTTCAGTTATCATCTCTTTGGACTCAACTCCCTCATCTGTATCTTCAGCCCCAACCTTTCTGCAAAACTAGTCATGCATTGTGAAATTCCTGCCAGATGTTTCTTCTGTGTACCATTGGAATCTCAAGCTCAGCTTGTCCAAAATAAAATTTTATCATCTTCTACCATAAACCTATCCTGCCTGTAAATCTCACCATTGCTTTTGAGGATACCACCAGCTTTCATTTTGCTGCCAAAGTAATCTTCCTAAAGTGCAGAACTGATCATGTCATTCTAGTATTCAATAAACTCCATTGGCTCCCTATTACCACCAGGATCAAATTTTTTAAAATCCTCTGTTAAGTGCCCATACCATTTAATAACTTGTCTCCCCACCCCCTCAATTCTTTGTGTGTGTGTGTCTGTGTGTGTGTGTGTATGTATGTGTTTTGGGGTGGTTTTTTTTTGGTGGGGCAATGAGGGTTAAGTGACTTGCCCAGGGTCACATAGCTAGTAAGTGTCAAGTGTCTGAGGCCAGATTTGAACTCAGGTCCTCCTGACTCCAGGGCTGGTGCCTCATGCACTTTGCCACCTAGCTGCTCCCCCTAATTTTTACATCTTATCTCCATATATTCTGAGATCTAATGACATCTCTGGCCTCATTGCTGCTCCTCACACAGGACGCCACATCTCTCAGTTCTGAGCATTTTCTTTGTCTGTCATGCCTGGAATTCTCCACCTCCTCCTCTCTATCTCCTGGCTCCCTTCATTTCCTTCAAGTCTGAGATAAAATCTCATCTTCTACAAGTAACCTTTCCCAGTCTCCCCTAATGCTAGTGCTATTTCTTTCTTGGTTTTCTCCAATTTATCCTGCATATATCTTGCTCATACATAGTTGTCTGCATGTTGTCTCCCCCATTAGACCATGAGCCCTTGAAGAGTAGGGACTGTTGTTTCCCCTTCTTTGTATTTCCAAAGCTTAACATAGTGCCTAACACATCACCATCACCATCGCCACCACCACCAATCATCATCCTATCATCAATATAGTGTTTCCTATGTGCCAAGCACTATGCTAAGTGCTTTACAATTATTATTTTTTTCTGATCCTCACAACAACCCTGCAAGGTAAATGCTATTATTATCTTCATTTTACAGTTGAGGAAACTGAATCAAACTGAAATGAAATGACTTGCTATTGAATTACATACAGTGAACAAGCAAGTAAGTGGCCAGATTTGAACTGAGGTCTCCCTAATTCTAGGTCTAGCACTCTGTCAACTGCATATCCAAACAATAGCCAAATGTTATTAATGATACTCCCACAATTGCTCTAGCATCCGTCCCTCCTCTCCTCCCTCCCCCCATAGCCATCAGCTAGGTGTTGCAGTGGATAGAGCAAGGGCCTGGAGTTAGGAAGATCTGGGTTCAAATCCCAACTCAGATAATAGCCAGGTGACTGGAAGGCCACTAAACTTCTGTTTGTCTCAATTTTCTCTTTTTTTGCGGGGCAATGAGGGTTAAGTGACTTGCCTAGGGTCACACAACTAGTAAGTGTCAAGTTTCTGAGGCCAGAGTTGAAATTAGGTCCTCCTGAATTCAGGGCTGGTGCTTTATCCACTGAGCCACCTATCTGCCCCTGTCTCAGTTTTCTCAAGTGTAAACTGTAGGTAATGATGACCTTATCTCACAGGGTTGTTGTGAGTATTAAAGGAAATAATATTTGATTTTTTTTTTTTTTTTTTTTTTTTTTTTTTTTTTTGCCGGGCAATGAGGGTTAAGTGATTTGCCCAGAGTCACGCAGCTAGTAAGCGTCAAGTGTCTGAGTTCGGATTTGAACTCAGGTCCTCGGGGAATCCAGAGCCAGTGCTTTATCCACTGCGCCATCTAGCTGCCCCAAGAAATAATATTTGTAAGCACTTAGCACACTGCCTGACATGCAGTAGGTGCTATATAAATGCTTATTCTTTTCCTCTCCCTTCTTCTCATCACACTGTTCCAGGGACTTATCACTTCTTGCCTAGACCATTTGAACAGCTGTCTAACTTGTCTCCTTGAATTCAGTTTCTCTTTCCCCCAGTTCATTCTCTGAAAAGCTGCGAAAAGGAAGATGATTTCTTAAGGCCCAATCATGTTACTCCCATAATCCAAACCTTAAGGGGATCCCCTTTGCTTATTGGATGGAATGCAAACTCTTCAGCCTGGCATCATTTAGCTCGTTATTGGGATAACCTCAGCATCCTATAATATCTCAGCAACCTTGGTTCTCTACCTCATCACTACCCTCTGCTTCTATGTTTGGAGGGTGGATTCATGAATCCAAACCTCCATTGAAGGAGATAGCTCACCTAAGACATCTCATTTCTCACCTGACTACACTAAGTACTTCGGGACTTCTCTGACTGACTTTTCCATCACCTCTCACCTCATCACTTTTCAACTTCCTTTCATGTGCTGTCTCCCCCCCACCATTCAGTTATAAGCTTCTTGAGGGGAAGGATCATCTTTTAAAAAAAATTTCAGCACTCAACACAGTGTCTGGCACATAGTAGGCACTTAATACATGTTGATTGACTATGGATTGACTTGACATTTAAGCTATCGTTTGGCTCTTACCTAACTTTCCAACCTTATCTCCTCCTACTCTCCTCAATCTTTACATTCCAGTCAGCCTGGAGTACTTATGGTTCCTTATGGTTCCTTATGGTCCATAGTCCTTTTCCTGCTCCATGTTTGTATAATCTGCACCCCCATACCTAGAACAATCTCTCTTCACTTCTCTGTAAGAATCTGTCTTCTCTTCTACCATTTACCAGCTGTGTGATGTTAGCAAGCCTCAGCTTCCTCACCTGAAAAATGAAGGGACTGGGCAAGGTGCCTGTTGAGGTACTGTTTAGTTCTACATCTATGACCCAATGAACTCTCCATGGACAGGAAATAGTGGGGAGTGAATCTATGGGGCATGTCCTCTAAAAGCCATCATAGGCTCACATCTGAACCTGGAGGTGGAGGGGAGGCATAGAGAAGGTGAAGAATATTTTGCAACAATGTTTTCTCTGAATTCCAAGCCACCATCAACACTCTTGGCACACATGTGAGCTGTGACTTATCCCTGGGAATTAATGGATTGTTTTCAGCTTCAAATACTTTCAATACAAAAGAAGCCTGGCTCAACTCTACAGTCTCCCGATTACTGTGGGAACCTGTCATTGGAGATAGCCATTGGCATTGATGAAACTTACTTTAACAGTGGTCTTTGGTATGTTCCCTCCCCCTTCTCAGTTTTGTTCTTGGCTGCCCTTGGCTGCTGGGGAAGGGGGAGACACCCAGAGCCTTTGGGGTAAGGCCTAGTCATATGAATCTGGGGATGGAAATACTAGAGAACACTCTCCTCCCACTAATGCCTGTGCTTGTTTGGAAATCTGCTCCCCAAGGTGAGTGGGAGAAATTTGTTTAGCTTGGCTTGGGCAGGTGTTCTGAGCTATGAAATAGGGATTATTATGTAACTGACTGTCAGGTTAGACATTATAGGGTCTCTTTACAGGGGATGGTTTGATGTTGTTCCCTTGTATGATTTATATACTTACCCTTTAACAAGTGATATAGGATCATGGGACCATGAATTCAGAGCTAGAACGAACACCAGGAATCATTTAATCATCATCAGTCAATTAATATTAAGAGCCTAGGGGCAGCTAGGTGGCGCAGGATAGAGCACTGGCCCTGGAGTCAGGAGGACCTGAGTTCAAATCCGGCCTCAGACACTTAACACTTACTAGCTGTGTGACCCTGGGCAAGTCACAACCCCAATTGCCTCACCAAAAATAAAATAAAATAAAATAAGAGCCTACTATGTGCCCAGGCACTATGCTAAGTGTTGGAGATACCAATACAAAAAAACGAAGGACATCCCTACCCTCAAGAATCTTTCAATCTCATGAGGGAAGACAACACACAAAAGGAAATTGAAAAGGGGGGAGGTATCTGTTGGGGAGCATGATAAAGTTCAAAGTGGTACCGCTTTCAGGGAGATGGAAAATGAGCAGAGCTGTCCTTCAATCCAGGAAGATCTGAATTCAAATCCCATCTCTGAAAAATGCACCTCTGGCTATATGACTCTGGCCAAGTCACCCCCTCCTCCCTCAACACTCTAGGCAATTCCCTAAGAATAATAGATGCAAAGAAAGTGCCCATCAGAACTGGTAAAGGAAATTCTTCACAGAAACCCCAAACCAATGAAATTGTCTCACCATCCATTGTCCTGACCAAACCACCCCCCAACCACTAGGGATGACGTAAAATTTTGAATCCAGCCCAGCCCTAGGCCATCATGATTTCTTTGAGTCCAGCACCCAAACTAGCAGAACAAGAAGCTTCATATTAGAAGATGTACCTTGATATCTGGGTTGCCATTGCCTCTTGCCATTGGACTGGTGAGTTTTCCCCCCAATATTTCTTCAGTTACTGATTCCAGAGTGAAAGGAACAAGATTCCAAAGGTCTAGCAAGGTGAGATCACATCATGTCCAAAGAGAATAGAAAATCAAGCTAGACATTTGCTGAAAAAGTTCAGGGAGTTCAGCACTAATATAAACTCCAAAGTCAAGAAGTAGGCTGGAAGAATGAGCAAATTAAAAAAAAAAAAAAAAGAATGCCACCATTATGAGCTATTATGTTAGCAGGGAAGCACAAGACATAAACACAGAAGAAGAGAATGACTTAAAAATAAGTAATGCTTCTAAGAAAAATGCAGGTTTGACACAAGTCCAAGCAGAATTCCTAGAAAAGTTAAAGCAAGAGTTAAATTATTTTCAATCCCAAATGAGAACTATGGAAGAACAATATGAAAAGATAATTAATAGCTTGGCATAAGAGGTACAAAATCTTATCCAAGAAAATAAGTCCTCCAAAATTATAATTGACTAAACAGAAGGTAATTGCGGGCAGCTAGGTGGTGCAGTGGATAGAGCACCGGCCCTGAAGTCAGGAGTACCTGAGTTCAAATCCAGCCTCAGACACTTAACATGTACTAGCTGTGTGACCCTGGGCAAGTCACTTAACCCCAATTGCCTCACTAAAAAAAAAAAAAGAAAGAAGGTAATTACTCTATGAGACATTAAGAAATATTAAGGAAGCAGTGAGATCACACAGTGGATAAAGCATTGGCCCTGGATTCAGGAGGACCTGAGTTCAAATCTGGCCTCAGACACTTGACACTTTCTAGCTTGTGATCCTGGGAAAGTCACTTAACCCTCATTGCTCCACCAGAAAAGCAAAGCAAAACAAAACAAAACAAAACAACCCCCCCCCCCACCAAATCACACACACACACACACACACACACACACACACACACACACACAAAACCAAAGTCAAGATCCTGAAAAAAATACAAGAAAATGTGAAGTATTTCAGAGCAAAAAAGATAGGTTCATGTCAAATTAAGGAGTTCCTGGAAAACCTCACCAAAGAGATTAGACTTTATTATGTTGGCAGTGGGCAATCATTGAAAGTTTTCAATCAGAGGAATGACATGATGAAAGCAGTGTTTCTTTTTTGCTTACTGTAATTTGTTGATTTTCATTTCAATTCACATTTTTTACCATCTTTTTATTCTGAGTTCTGAATTCTCTCCCTTCTCCACCAATTGAGAAGGCAAGCAACATGATACCCATTATACATTTGAAATCACATAAAACATATTTCTATATTGGCCATGTTGCAATAAAAAACAAAAAATAAAGTGAAAAACAACATGTTACAGTCTACACTCATAGTTCATCAGTTCTCTCTCTGGAGATGAATAGCATTTTTCATCATTAGTCCTTTGGAATTGTCTTAGATCATTGTACTGATCAGAGTAGCTATGTGAAAGCAGTGTTTCTTGAAGATTAATATGGTAGGATATGCAGGATGAATTGTGGAGAGAAAGACTAGAGTCAGGGAGGCCAATTAGGAGACTATTACAACAGTCTATTTGTCAAGTGATGAGAGCTTGGGTGGCTTGAAGGCTAGACTTGGGTAATGAATTTGAAACCTATCAGAACTCACTAGGACAGTGGTCTCCAAACTTTTTTCATCCTACATCCTATTAGTAAGAAAAAGTTTTTGAGCCTTCCCCCAATATATGTATATTTATAAATTATATAACGTATTACTACTTTAATAATATACAATAATATACAATACAATACAATATAATGTAATAATATAATATATAATAAGAATAATAATTAACAAGAGAGTGTTAACTATGGTCATGGCAAGAGAAGATGATGTCCTGAACTGGAGTGGTGACCCTTTGAGTAGAAGGGATCTGAAATGAGAGATATTATGGAGGCAGAAATGAAAAGATTTGACAGCTAATTGAACATGTGCAGAAAGGGAGAACAAGGAGTCAAGGACAATATCAAAGTTGCAAACCTACTTTTTTGGAAGGATGGTCACTCCATCAATAGAAATGGAAGCTGAACAGAGGGTGTAGGTTTGGGGAGAAAGGTAATGAATTCTGTTTTGGACATGTTGAGTTTGAGATGGCAATGATGAGACATCAAGTTAAAAATGTCCAACAGGGCCACTGGTGATTTGGATTTAGAATTCAAGAGAGAATTGAGGCTGGATGTATAGATCTGGTAATCTTCTGAATAGAAATGATCATTTAACCCAATGGGAGTTGATGAACTCTCCAGGTGAGAGAGCGTAGAGAGAGAAGAGGACCAGAGACAAAGATTTGCAGTACACCCACAGTTAGGGGGCATGTTTGAGAGTAGTAACACAAAAATCCTAAAAGGATCAAGGGTGTCAAATGTTGCAGAGAGGTCAGGAAGGATGAGAACTGAGAAAACCCATCCAATTTAGAAATTAAGTCAAGGCAAGTTAATAAAGGGCTGATCAAGTTCCTGTGAGGAAGCTGAGAAACTGGAAAACTATAAATTAGAAAAAAAAAAAGATGGTTATGAAGAAAAGGTAATGTGATTTCAACCAATCCATCCTCGTTAATCCTTGATATTTTCTTGTTCCCATATACACAAAATATAAAAATGGCAAGGAGATAGGATATACTCACCAGTCCCAGCTCCAGAGCATTAGATTCAGCCACTATGGTGATCAGGGAGACAAAGTATGGGGAGATATGGGGGAAGAGGCCAAAATTTGGCTCATTTTGCCTTTACTCAGTGTCATCTCTAGGAACATTGGAATGTAATTCAGGTTTAGGTTTCTATCAAAAAGATAAAGGGATCTGAAGCTTTCCTGAAAGCATTTAGATGAACAAGATACCAAATATGGAATCAGACAGACCCCACACAAAAAAAGGGAAAGTATTTGCATTAAAAATTGATACCTTTCTTCCTGTCTGTATCCCTGCTCCCCAAGGAAACTTTATAGGATTTTAGTACTACTTTGTAGTGAAGACTTTTCTGAAATAATATATGACTTAGGGTTGTTATAGGGCAGTTTGAGGTCATCTGCTAGCCATCAGGAGAGAGATGGTAACTTTTTTATTTGTTTATTTCTTTTTTAGAGACTTAGGTGTGTCAAAAATCACTGGGAGGTGTCAGTGGTTGGGTTTGGCTTCCCAGTGGATGGTGATCCTTGTGCTAGGACAACCTGGGGAGTCTGATCACTGTAGATCAAATCCGATATGATTTTCTTCTTAAAACATATATGGGAGGGTGGGGAGGAGGGAAGGGGTGGTATCGCCAGTCCAGTGGCACAGGTCCCCTCTTTACATTGACTGTGTTTTCACTCGATCAACCAATCCAGTGGCAGACTGTGCTGGGGTTACCTGCTGGGTTTTTTTCAGGGGCATATCTGCTCTCAGAAATAGGTGAGGAGATGGTGCTGGCTAGAGAACCTTTCGAAGGAGCTGTTCTAACACTAGCATCATCAACACCTCCCATCTGGGGGCCCTGAGCTCCAATTAAAGCAAGTGCCAACATGTGTAGCATGAAATCTTGGT
Source organism: Dromiciops gliroides (assembly GCF_019393635.1). Taxonomy (NCBI): domain Eukaryota; kingdom Metazoa; phylum Chordata; class Mammalia; order Microbiotheria; family Microbiotheriidae; genus Dromiciops; species Dromiciops gliroides. Next base: position 698,392,339 of record NC_057861.1, on the reverse strand, counting down.
AACTGATACCGCAGCAGTCCAGACGAAGTTATAAAGTGTGGCATGGAGGCTGTTTTTCCTAATACTTTAAAAAGTCTTTTGAAATTCCTGGAGCCATCTGGTCCTCATTATACAACAATATAGCTGTCTTTTTAGTTCAAAAAAGAGTGAGTGCTTTCATTTTTCATTCCAAAGTGAAGGAATGTACCTTAAACACATAATGGTTGACGCCGATTTGGGTCATGGAACCCCTCTGCCCTCCAAAGTTTTATTCATTTTTCACTCACTCACTCATTCTCTGAACATTTATTAAATATTTATTGTGTACAGAATATTGGGCTGGATAATGGAGGGGGAAGGGAGATAGAGAGTTTAGATAAGGCATGGTCCCTTCCTTCATGGATCTTTACCGTGTAATGCAGAGTAAGATACAAAGCCAGATAATTATGATATACGATGTTACATAACTGCAAAGAGAGGAACAGAACAAAAAAGCTACATGAGGACTGAGGCAGAAAATTATAACTAATGGGGGATCAAGGAAGATGGATCAAGTAGGAGGTGACATTCAATTTGGGCTTTAAAGATTGGAATCCAGCAGGCAAAGAGTGGGTGGGAGCATACTCTTTAGACTGCTTGTGTGTAGGGAATGGCAGGAGCAAAGACAGGGAGACAGGTAGGCTGGGAGTATGGTTGTTGAGCAGACAAATTAGCTGGAACAAAGAATAGATGGAACGGACTAAAAAGATTTTTAGGCCCCCAGTTGGAGAGGGTCTTCCTTGAATACCACCCAAAGAAACATGAACTTTTCATAATTTAGTCATTGATATGTTCAATCAATAAACATTTATTAAGTTCTTACTATTAGCCAAGCACTATAATAGGTGTTGGAGATATAAAGACAAAGGGGAAAGAGTAAAACATCCCCCCAAAGGGATGTGTATGGTGATGGGTTACCTTCATAATGAGGAGAGAGGGGGAACAAGGGAGAAGAGAGAAACAGCATTGGTGATGTAGGGAGCAGGGGCAGTAAGAAGAGATGGAAAGAGTCTGGATGCTTTTGCTCACATCTTGGAGGACCCTAGAGGCACTCTCCAGCTTTACCGGAGAAAAACAAGTGGTGTACTATGACTCCATGAAGCCACAGGAAATTGAAGAGAGAAAAGAAAATGCCACTTCCTGCACCTCCTCTTCCCACTCCAGAGTAGTCTTTACATTTAGAACTAGAAATAACTTCTAGGGTTTCTGGATTTCTAGGTTTCTATATGTCTTGCAGGCTAATTGTTGCTATTCCTTTCCATTTGAGAAAGCCTTAATCAATAAATTAGTTAAAAGTTTATTTAGAGTTTTAATAAAACTTTATTTTGTATTATTGTGAATTATAGAGGAACTGGCCTTAGCATATCGGTGGTCACCCAAGATACATTGCCTTAGGGTTTTTGCATAGTGGTTATGAGATGAAAGTCAAAGACATAACCTCAAGGTATAGTCACATTAAGGGGTTTAAAAGAGAATGGATGTGCAGAGAAAGAGGAGAGAGACAGAGAGAGAGAAAGAGAGAGAGAGAGAGAGAGAGAGAGAGAGAGAGAGAGAGAGAGAGAGAGAGAGAGAGAGAGAGAGAGAAAATCAAAAGTGTAGTTCCTCTGAAGCAGGAATATGTTGGTGATCAATGTTTATGATTAGCTCTCTGGGGGGGAGAAATGTATATATAACACATGTTTAAGTTTAATCTGAATTATTGACATTTTCTCCATGACTTTCTTAAATTTGGGCAATTCACAAAATAACCAATCTAGCTCTGATTTATAACATTTGCTGATTTGGGGAGATCTAAATGCTTACCTTAAAAATTCAAAAATCAGCTCTCTGAAGTCTGTTCCGATTGGCTCCAGTACACCTGGCTCTGAAGCCAAGAGAAGACAGTGTCTGATAGAAAGAAGTGGTCAAGGGGAATGAAAGAAGACCTTTGGATATGTGGGTTAGAAGATCAATGTTAAGCATTACAAGAGCAGTTTCAGTAGAGGTAGTGGCAGAAGTAAAATGAAAGGAATTGTGGAGACAGTGAAAAGTAAGGAAGTAGAATCTTCAAGTATAGACAACTTTTTCAGGGAATTTTGCAGTGAAGGAGAAGAGAGAGATGGTATGTGAAGTAACTGAGTTAGAAGGGGCAAGAGGATGCTCTTTTGGCACTGGGAGAAACTAAGGATATTGGTAGGCAATAAAGGAAGGGGTCAATGGAGGAAGAAAGATCAAAGATGCCTCTGAAAGAAAAGATTTGTGGAGCCAGGGCTGAAGGAGGGGTGTGGGAGGGAATTGAGTGAAGAGCCCAGGCTGAAAAATCCACGTTAGTAAAGAATAAGAAAACTTATTCTTCTTTAGTATAATGGGGAAAATACTGACTATGGGTATAGAGGGTGGGGTTGAGGTAAGGGATGAGAGAAGAGAGGGTTAGGAACATGAAATAGGGAGTCTTAAAGAGCATTTTGAGGGCCCAGCTGAAGATATATAATATCAATTGGCAGTGGTTTACCAGTTCAAATTTTGTGATTTTTTTTCCCAGTGATTATTAGCATTCTTGGAGCAGGAGAAGAATGATGGTGGGGACTAAAGAGGAATGGAGATTTGTAGTTCAGGAATGGCAGAAGGTTGGGGAGGAAAGATTTCTAGTTAAAACTTGAAGTGGCTGACTGTGGGGTTAAGATGTAGCATGGAGGGGGCAGCTAGGTGGCACAGTGTATTAGAGCACCAGCCCTGGAGTCAGGAGGACCTTAGTTCCAATTTGGTCTCAGACACTTGACACTTACTAGCTGTGTGACCCTGGGCAAGTCACTTAACCCCAATTGCCTCACCAAAAAAAAAAAAATGTAGCATGAAGGCAAGTAGGAGAGGACATGGTAACCTGGGTATTGGTCCAGGGACCCGTGGTCACAATGAATGCGAATTGTGAGTTTTGTGTGAGTGAAAGAGTGGGAGAGGGAGAAGCATAGGTTATGGTCAGAGGTGAAATTCAGAGCTCCAGATCTTGGCAGTATTACAAGTCTGGGAAACTATGAAGTCTCACATGTCTGCTAGCGCCAGAATGTGACTGAAAAGGAGTGGATATGGTGATCATTGGAATTGAAAAGATTAAGGAATCAAGAGGTCATCAACATAAATATTGAAATCTCTGAGGATGGTATTTGTGCCTGTGTTTGCATACCCAGCACTTAATGCCTGACATTTTTTTTTTGTGGGGCAATGGGGGTCAAGTGACTTTCCCAGGGTCACACAGCTAGTAAGTGTCAAGTGTCTGAGGCTGGATTTGAACTTAGGTACTCCTGAATTCAGGGCCGGTGCTTTATCTACTGCACCACCTAGCCACCCTGCCTGACATATTTTAAAGACTTAGTCAAAGATTGTTAATTGAATGACTGATGGAATATCATTGCCAAGAGAGGAGAGATGAGGGTCAAGCCCAGAACTTTGGAGAACAACTTGATTTGGTGACTTCATCAGTTCCCTTGGGTGCAATGATCATTTCTATACAGATGATTATCAGATCTAGATATCCAGCTCTAATTTCTCTTCTCGCACCAGTCCTGTACCAACAATTTACTACTGGACATATAAAACTTCATGTCCAATGGGCATCGCAAATGCAACATATCCACAATAGCTCATTATATTTCAAATTTATCTCTTCACTTAATTTCCCTATTTCTGTAGAAGTCAATAACATCCTACTAGTCAAGTAGTTTCACAATTTTGGCATAGCCTCAACTCCTCCAATTGAACCTCAGACTCTGCCCTCCATCAATCAGTTGCCAAATCTTGCTATTTATATTTTCACAATATCTCTCACAATCTATTTTTTTTCTATTCACATGGCTACCACTATAATACAGATCCTTATCACCTCTCACCTGGACTATTACAGTAACCTCCTGTTTTTTCTCCCTGTAGCCTTTCTCTCCACTCATACTCTAATCAATCAATCAACTTACTATGTGCCAGACATTATGCTAAATGCAAGTAATACAAAAAGGCAAAAGACAGTTCCTGCCCTCAAGGAACCCCCCCCCCACACACACACACACTCTCTGCTCCATAATGATTTTTTTCTGAAGTTCAGACTTGATCATGTCGATTCTCCTCAGTGAACACCAGTGGTCCCCTGTGACCTCTAAAATAAAATATCAACTCCTCTGGCATTTAAAACTCTCACATCCTTGTTCTTTTCTACCTCTTCAATCTTCTTGCACATTTCTCCTCTCCATGTATTCAATCATACTGGATTACTTGCTGTTCCTATCACAGGGCTTTCTGTCTTCTGCTTCCCTGCCTTTGTGATAGCTATCCCCCATGTCTGGGATTCTCTGTCTCTATCCATTTCTCTCTTTGGGCCACCAATAATTTGCTTAAATACATCCAGTTGGAGACCTTTTCATTGCATGTGTATTTTTCTCAGTTTTGTTCTTTTATTCTATTTTTGAATTAATTTTGACCTTTGGCTAAGAAGCTGGTGGTCTGACTGTATATAGATAGTTGATTCAGCAATAACTACCACATCTGTAACGAGTTTTTTCCTGACCTTTAAAATATGAGCAATTTTTGGGGGGAGGGGTTGATGGTATTTGGTACTCATTGTGATTAGAACCTTCCAATTCTTCTCTTGAAGATTTTCATGATGCATAGGTGTGAAGCTTCTGTGTGGTCTACAAGTCATTGGCTTTTCTCATTCTTTACTCCTACACCACTTCTTAACATATTTTTCATCATCTTTACTTACTCCCACCTACACATCAAAGTCTCCAAATGTCAAAGCATTCTTAGATTTAATTTGGAGGGTCAGACTATCAAGCATCCCATATATGGGAACTGCTATTAATAGTATCCATTTGCTTGGAAGACATTCTCATTTTATTTTTCATTAATAGACTTCACCTGCGTTGGATGGAAGGGCTAGCCTTTACACCATTAACATCTTGACTTAATAACAATACAGATTTATATAATAATGCTCTTTAAACTACTTTGTTGGATTCATTATCTAACAGATGAGGCATGGAATATCATGCATGTCTTCTTGTCCCATGTGATTATTTTTTCCTTCATAAATTCTCTATAAAGAATAGGCCTCTATAAAGAATAGAGGCTTTCCTCAGGGTTTTTTAAGAATTCATGAATATCAGTGGATAAAGCACCGGTCCTGGATTCAGGAGGACCTGAATTCAAATCTGTCATCAGACACTTGACACTTACTAGCTATGTGACCCCGGGCAAGACACTTAACCCTCATTGCCCTGCAAAAAAAAAAAAAATCATGAATACCACTTCAGGACTTGGGTTTATTGGTAGCACTCACCCTCACTATATGACCTGTTTACCATCTCTTTTGGTCCCATTAGAGTATAAGCTCCTTGAGAGCAGGAAGTGCCTTTTGAATCTTTTTGTATTCCAGAATTTATCACACTGCCTGGCACATATTGTTATTGTTCAGTCATTTCGGTCATATCCAACTCTTTGTGACCCCATTTTGGGGTTTTCTTGGCAAAAATACAGCAATGGTTTGCCATTTCTTTCTCCAGCTCAGATGAAGAACCGAGATGAACAGGGTTAAGTGATTTGCCCAGGGTAACACAGCTAGTAAGTATTTGAGGCCAGTTTTGGATTCATAAAGATGAGTATTCCTGATTTCAAGCCCAGTGGTCTATCCACCATCCATCTACATGCTCCTAGGTGTCTGAGGCCAGATTTGGCTGCAGATCTTCCTGACTCAGGCCTGATGCTCTATCCACTATGCCACCTGGCTGCCTCACCAGGCACATAGTACGTGCTTAATAAACATTTATTGATTGTGCTTGAAGATATCTTTTCTACCACCATTTCTCAGATACCAGCATAGGAGACTGGGTGAGGGGAGTCAAGATTCTAATCTCTTACAGGCAGAGGGCATTTGCCTAAAGATGTTTCTGTCTGGATGCAGGACCAGAGGCTGTTTGGCAACTCTATTGCCTATAACCATTTCTGAGTCTTAATTCAAGGATTAAAAGGAGTACTTTTAATCAGAAGGGAGAAGGGAGTACTGCCTGAGGGACAATATCCCTTTTGGTCAAAAGGGATTAGGGACCCTGAGGAATAGTATTACTTCTGGACCCAAGGGAAGAGGGAACCTGAGGAATAGCATTATTTCTGATCTCAAGGAAGAAGGGGCCCTGAGGATCAGTATCAAATGCAATTATAAGGGTATCAGGGAGCCTTCCTACATAAGGATCAGAGTACAGACCAGGAATGCAGTAACCACACTTCTCCTCATATCATACCACTTCAGAGGTACCAAAACCTCTCAGACCCCAAGAACTAGTTCTGAAAAGTGTTGTGAAAAAGCCTGAAGTTTGAGAAAGTGTTCCTCAATACCCCCCACCACTGAGAACAGAGCCCAGCTTTAACATAAAGCTCAAAATCAAGCAATATGGTGGAAAATGAGCAAACAACAAAAAGAGAAACAGACCATTAAAAAGTTATTGTGGTGACAGGTGTGGTAAAATAATGGAATTTGGTAGATGCCCAGGGGTCTTACTTGATTGACTTAGTAGTGTTTGAATTGGGTGTGAATGAGAAACTACTAAGTACCCACTTAAGGTGATTAGATCTTGAGCCACACCTGGCCTGCCCTATTAAGCCTAACCCTAAGAAGGAGTGTCTTCAGAGGCTGTGAACTGTGTCAACAGGGAACCAGTCTCAGTCACCCTACTTCAAGGACCTCCCCTTTGGGGGAGGGAGAAAAAGGTAGAAAAGGGGACTCCAACAGGAAGCAGCAGACACACACACACTTCCTCTCTCTCTCTCTCTCTCTCTCTCTCTCTCTCTCTCTCTCTCTCTCTCTCTCTCTCTCTCTCTCTCGCCCTCGCCCTCGCCCTCGCCCTCGCCCTCTCGCCTTTGAGGAGCATTCAGAGCTGACTAGAGACTGGCTGCTGACTCCCATAGAAATAATGGACCCCTGGTGGTGAGTTAAATCTAGCCTTTTGAATATTCTGAGCTGGAAGCGAGTTTGGGGATTGTATAGGTCTCTGTTAGAGTTAGGGGGATTATCCATATTTCTTTTCTTTATTCCCTTGTCCTTGACTTTGTTAATTTCACCTTTGCTGTGTATATTATTCCCATTAATACGACCTGATTTATTTGTGGAAAAGAGGCTGTTAAGCTTCTTTCTTATTGGCCTGGGAGAAATAACTAAAAAAGGCAGTTTGGAGGGGAGGAAGTTTTGGACTTAGAGGTCCCTCATTATTTTCTGAACCCCAATATTACAGCGAGCTGCCCAATTAACTCTCCACATATTAAGTTTGGCCCCTATACAGGGAAGACCAAAACACAAACTCAGAAGACAAAGAAGCCAAAACAACTACAAGCAAAGTCTCAAAGAAAAATATGTGAATTGGAACAAGCCCAACAAACTTCCTGGAAGAAGTAAAAAAAAATTTCAAAATCAAATAAGAGTGGTAGAGGAAAAAACTAGGTAAAGAAATGAAAGTAAAAATTTCAGCAATACAATGATCCAAGAGAACTCTGAAGGTCTTATGATGAAAAATGCTATCTATCCTCAGAAAAAGAACTGATGGTATCTGAATACAGTTGGAAACATATATTTTTTATTTTATTTTTCATGAATTTTTTGTCTATGTTTTATTTCACAGCATGACTAATATGGAAATGTTTTGCTTGAATACACATGTATAATATATATTGAATTGCTTGCCTTCTCAAAGAGAGGGGGAAAGACGGAGGAGAGAATTTAAAACAGAAAGTTTTAAAAATGAATGTTAAATTTTTTTATATGTAACTCAGAAAAAATAAAGCACAAAATTAAAAAATTAGAAATGAAAGCAAAGAAAGAACATTATGAAAAGACAATTAACAGCATTGTCAAAAAGGCACCCAAAAAACCCTAAAAGAAAATAGATGAAGAAAATAAAACCTTAAAAACAGAATTGCCCAAATGAAAAAAGAGGTAGAAAAATTTACTGATGAAAATAACTTCCATAAAGACATTAAATGAACAGAGCTCCTGATACAATTATCCCAAAAACAGCAATAAAAGAACCCTTGGAGCAGAGGCTCTGGGGTTAAGTTCCTCTGGTACAGCATGTTTGAGGTCTCTGTTGGTGCGATCACGGGGTTGGACTTTACCTGCAACCCAGCACAGCCCCCTTCAATCTATCTATGGCTGGAAAACACCAGTGTCTTCTGGAATTGAGCTTGTGGTCAGGTGAGAGGGCTGAATGGCTGGAGTGGGGGTGTGTGTGTGAGAGAAGTGCAGCAATGTCAGCAGGACCTAGGGAGGAATTCGGCTATCTCACCCTAGCAGGGAACCAGGAAGAAATCCTAAGTGGTAGGAAGCCCAGGTGGGGGAGGGGCACAGGCTCATCAAAGCTAAAAACCTCCACAGTGTTCTGCTGGCTCATTAACTAGCAAGTTGGCTCAAGGTTACTTTCGGACCAGAGAACAGGCCAGGTGAAAGAATAACCTGCCCTCTCTCAAACCAAAACAGCTGGGACCCTCTGAAGCTGGGATAGTAGTGTAGCCTAGAAGCAGGGCCCCCCAGTAGGGAGTTAAAAGTCAATTAAAAGACAGCAAGATGAGAAAGCAAAGAAAATTGAGAACTATAGAAAGTTTCTTCAGCAATAAGGAAGATCAAGGTGCACCCTCAGAAGAGGAAAACAATCTCAGGGCCCCTATATCCAAGGCTTCCAAGAAAAATATGAACTGGCCTCAGGGCATGGAAGCTCTCAAAATGAACTTTGAAGAGAAAGTAGGGGAGATAAAAGGAAGATGTAGAGAGAGGGAGGAAAGAATGGAAAGAGAAATGAGAGTGATGTAGGAGAGTCATGAGAAAAAAGTCAACAGTTTGAAAAGTCAAATGGAAAAGGAGATAAAAAAGCTGTCTGATGAAAATAATTGTCTAAGAATTAGGATTGAAAAAATGGAAGCTAGTGACTTTAAGAGAAACCAAGACATTGAATGAAAAAATAGAGGGGAGTGTGAAATATCTCCTTGGAAAACCAGCTGACTTGGAAAATAAATCCAGGAGAGATAATTTGAAAGTTATTTGACTACCTGAAAACCATGTCCAAAATAAGAACTTAGACACCATCTTACAAGAGATTGTCAGGGAAATTTTCCCTGATATTCTAGAAACAGAAGCTAAAATAGAAATGGAAAGAATTCACCAGTCACCTCCTGAAAGAGATCCCAAAAGGAAAACCTCCAGGAATATTATAGCCAAATTCCAGAAATCCTAGGTCAAGGAGAAAATATTGCAAGCAGCTAGAAAAAAGGAATTCAAATACTGTGGAGCTCCAATAAGGATAAAACAAGATCTAGCAGCATCTACATTAAAGGACGAGAGGGCATGGAATATGATATTCCAGAGGGCAAAGAAACTTGGACTATAGCCAAGAATTATGTACCCAGCAAAACTGTGTATAATCTTTCAGAGGAAAAAAGGGACTTCAATGAAAAAGAGGACTTTCAGGCATTTGTGATGAAAAGACCTGAACTGAAAATACCTTCCAAAAAAGCATAATTGGCCAAATGGAAAAGGAGGTATAAAAGTTCACTAAAGACAATAACCCCTTAAAAATTAGAATTGGGCTAGTAGAAGCCAATGAGTCCACAAGACATGAAGAAACAATCAAAGTCAAAGTCAAAAGATTGGAAAAATAGAAGAAAATTTGACATATCTCATGAGAAAAACAACTGACCTGGAAAGCAGATCAAGGAGATATAATTTAAGAATTATTGCACTACCTAATAGCTATGATCAAAGAAAGAGCCTAGATATCATATTTCAAGAAATTATCAAGGAAATCCACCTGGATATCCTAGAACCAGAGGACAAAATAGAAATTGAAGGGATCCACTAGTCACCACCTGAAAGAGATCACAAAATGAAAACTTTATATATGTATAGGTGCGTATGTGTATGTACATATATGTCTCCAGATTTCAGAGCTTCTAGGTCAAAGAGAAAATAGCCAAAAGAAAACATTCAAATACTTTGGAATCATAGTCAGGATGACACAAAATTTAGCAGCTACCAAGTGAAAAAAAGTGTAGAGGGCTTGAAATATGATATCCTGAAGGCAAAAGAGCTGGGATTATAATCAAGAATAATTTACCCAGAAAAACTGATTATAATCCTTGAAGAGAAAAATAGATATTTAATGAAACAGAGGCTTTCAAGCATTCCTGATGAAAAGACCAAAGTTAAATAGAAAAATTGACTGTCAAATATAAGACTCAAGAGAAGCATAAAAAGGTAAACATAAAAGAGAAATCATGATGTATTCAATAAAGTTATATTGTTATGGGAAGATGATACAGGTAATTTCTAAGAAGTTTACCACTAAGTAGGGCAGTTAGAAGGATTCTACATCAACAAAGTGTGTAGGAGTGAATCAATTATGTTGGGATGATGTAAAAAAACAACAACAACTAGATAGGTGAGGAAGAGGGATGCCCTAGGAGAAGGGGACACGGAAAGTAAGAATGGGGAAATTTACCTCACATAAAAGAGGCATGAAAGGAAGAACTTTTACAGTGGAGGGGGAAATAGTGGGGTGGGGTGGGGTAGACAAGGCTGGAATCTCACTTATACTTAAAGTGGTTCAAACAGGGAAATACACACACACACACAATTGGTAATAGAAATTTATCTTACCGAACAGGGAAGTAAGAGGGGAAGGGGACAAGAGAAAGGGAGAGAGTGGTAAAAGGGAGGGCAGATAAAAGAAGGCAATCATCACAAGCAAAACTAACTGTAGAGTAGGGACAGGATGAAAAGAGAGAGAAGGAAAAACCAAAGAATATAGGATAGAGGGAAATGTATAAATATTAATCATAACTAAGAATGGGATGAACTCACTTATAAAATGGAAACAAATAGCAGAATGGATTAGAAATCAGAATCCAACAATATGTTGTCTACAAGAAACACACTTGAAACACAGACACTCACAGAATAAAATAAAGGGCTGGAGAAGAATCTATTATGCTTTAGCTGAAGTAAAAAAAGATAGGGGTTGCAGTCATGATTTCAAAAAAGCAAAAACAAAAATAGATTTAATTAAAAGGGATATGCAGGGAAACTACCTTTTGCTGAAAGGAACCACAAACAATGAAGTAATATAAATACCAAATATATAAGCACAAAATGGCATAGCATCTGGATTCTTAAAGGAGAAGTTAAACGAATTGCAGGAGGAAATAGAAAATAAAATTGTATTAGTGGGCCACTTCAAATTTCCCCCTCTCAGAGCTAGATAAATCTCACCATATGTGAGATTTAAAATTGGATATTAGATCATAAATCTCCCCTACTTAACCTTTCCCTTAATTTATCTCCCAAACTAGTAAATGGAAGCAGGTTTTGGTTTTCTAGATAGACCTTTTTATTTATAGTTATGATAGTCACAAGGTGATGTTGGTTAGAAGGATAGGAAAGTAGAAACACAATACAAATCGTCTTAAGTCTAAGCTTAGTCTATATTCCTTATAACAACTCACCAAACCGACAAGGCCACCAACCGACAAGGCCACCAACCGACAAGGCCACCTTTGGAGAGAGAGAGTCCGTGCCGCGCCGTCAGGAGTCCCGCCAAGCAGGCCAAAAAAAGGCCTCTCTCCTTTTCTCCACCCCGGAAGTCCAAAAAAAAACCCGGCAGGCAGTCTGACATGCGCAGCAGGCGCACTGTACCTGGCAGGCAGTCTGACATGCGCAGCAGGCGGACTGTACCCGGCAGGCAGTCTGACATGCGCAGCAGGCGGACTGTTCATCTCCTCCCCAAAAGGGTGGTCCTTGAAAAACTGGCGTCTTTCAGTTATCCTAACCGACTGTTAAAAACTTTCATATTTTACCACATTTCCCCCCTTTGCTTCCTCAAGAAACGGAATGTTTCCTTGATGGAACAGTAAAAAGAATATAATAACTTTTGCTGACTAATAATATGCGAACAACAATACAGAAAAGGAAGAGAGGAAAGTTTTGTCCAGAGGGGCGATTTTTTTTTTTTCCTCATGAACCGACGCTTTGACATTAGTCTTGCAAAGGGAGAGCCTCTGCAGAGAGTACATGTTACAGATAGTATATAACAGAAAGGAGATAGTAAAAGCTAATAAAGCAAAACAGTTCATATAAAGTCTCTGAGTTCTCTTGTCTTCTTGAAGTGGTAAGATGTCATCAGGAGGAAACTGGATTCTGGTCTGGAAAACTGGATTCTGGACTCTGGTCTGGAAAGCTGGATTATCTTCTTTAACTGTTTGAATTGCTGTATTTTTAAAACCTTAGCATAGCATTGTCAATGATCAAATTAATAAATTCCATTACATTCCCTCCTTTATATGGTTAGACTTGTAATAGAGGGTTGAGGTAGTTATGCAATGTGTAACACTTTTTACCACCATGTGTCTGGATCAAAGCCAAATTTAGTATGTGTTCATGACACCTGAAAATGTTATGGAAAGGTTATCATACCATATCTCATGGTTCTGAGACAGCCAGTGATTGTGCTAGGCCACAGGTGAATTCAACTGAGTGAGATAAAAAGATAAGTAAGTTCAGTTAAATTAGGTTAAATTAGGAGGGAGAGAGGATGAATACTGGACTGTGCCTAGTAATTGTGCTCTACATAGTCACCATCATAAGCAAACCATGGACTTATGTATACCTGTCTCTCCTTTTGTTGCACATATATTCTCTCCAGGGCCTGCATCAGAGTTCACAGCAAGTTAGTCTCTGAAATGATAAGTTTCCATATTTCTGAAATCTCATTAATTTCACCAAAGACAATATGATGGTAAAAATGTGTGCTATGCTGCATAACTGAGAATATATTAGTGATATATACAATAATTCCAAACCATACCCAGAGTATAATGACATATAAATAATAAACGAATGTAAATAGCTGATTATATTAGACATTGTTACATAATCTTCTTTTAGACATTATTACATAATCTTCTTTTAGCAATTAGACCACATCATCTTATACATGAATTCTCTAGTATAACAGTAGCAGATACTTAAAGTGGTGATTAATTCATCAAAAAGAAATAAGACTTCAATTAGCAAGATTCAATATTCAATGTTTTCAGTGAGGTATCAAGCAATTTCTGGTACTTTTTAGTTAAACAGAACAACATACAAGAGAAAGGAGAAAAATAAATAAATAAAACAAAACTCATTAGAACTCATGGTTCTCTCAAAAAGAAAGAGTAAATAAAAAAAAAGAAGAATTCTGGTAGCTTCTGAGGCCCGATAGCCTCACCCACAGCATATACTTAAAATGTCTTTGAATAATCACTTAGTTTACAAAATTTAGTTTTAAAGAAAAGCAAAAGAAACAAAAGTAAAAAAAAAACCAAAGCAAAACCAAAAATAAAAAATAAAAAGCAAAAGATTCGCTAAGCACCCTTTTGTGCTCTTAAAGAACTTAAAGGTGCAGTCAATTCCAGGTCTTTTCAGTGCCTTTCAAAAGTCAAAACAAAAACAAAAAAACCCAAAAATTAATAAAAAAAAAAAAAATAGTTGAGGTAGGCCAGAAAACTAGGCCATGTACTTCAGTGCTTTTGCCTGTAGAAGGAAATGCTTGTTAAATTATAAGGTATTTAAGCTGCTAGAGTTTGGGGTATGCCACATTGTTTTAACTGGTTCCCCAATTCTCTGCATGCCAAAGTGGCAGGGGTTTCTGAATTGTCATTGATCTTTCTAATGCTGTCATAATGTTCTTTATGGTAGAAAATGTGGAGTTCTGTAGCATCAGTTTTGTCTGTGCCACTGATTTTCAATAAAGGCTGATTTAATTGATGAACCACAACATTCAGCTGATGCTGCTTAGCAAATGCTACAATTGTATCATTTCCTCCCCACTTTCCAAATTTCTTTAATTCATCAACATATTCTTCAAAAGGGGAGTCATTTACTATAAAAGACTCAAACTCTTGTCTATGGTTAATCATATAAGAAGCAGCTTCTTGTCTGTGTCTGAGATGATTTCTACAGTGACCTTCTAGCTGGTCTGCTAAAGCCCTAAAAAGGCAATTTCCGTCTCCTGATACTTTACGAAGACTGAGTCCCAAAGCATTTAACTGATCAGTGGGATTCTTAAATGGGAACTTCCTGTTTCCTCTGAACTTTCTTTGCTCTTTAACAGTTGCTATCGTTAGGGTTTTTACCTCTTTAGCGTCTACCTCAGGTCTATCTGAAATCTCTTCACCTATGAATGGTGCAGGCTTTATATGAGAGCAATGAATCCATGAGTCTTTTTCACCAATTTTAATGGCGGTAGGAGTTGTCAATAATACCTGAAAAGGTCCTTCCCAGGCAGGTTGAGTTCCACTGGTTCTCTGAAAATTCTTTACATATATTTTATCTCCTGGGTTGAAGTTATGCAATGAAAAGTCTAATGGTCCTGCCTGGACCACAGCTCCTGCCTCATGGAGTTCACGTAGCCTGGTCTGTAATTCCTGTATATAGGAAGCAACAGAAGTATCACCTCCCACCAGTGATGTATAAACCGGGGAAAAAGTTTTAGCTTGGATAGGAGGGTGACCAAAAAGCATTTCATAAGGAGATATATGAAGTTCTCCTCTTGGTCTACTTCGTAGATAGAATAATGCCAATGGTAGAACATCAGGCCATTTCAAATGGGTTTCAGTACATAATTTGCCAATCATACTCTTAAGCTCTTTATTCATACGTTCGACTTGGCCTGAACTTTGTGGATGGTAGGGCGTGTGGAATTTTGGAGTCACTCCCAAGAAAGAATAGATTTGGGATAAAATCGAATCAGTGAAATGTGTGCCTTTGTCAGAATCGATGCGGGCTGGTGGGCCAAAACGAGGTACTATCTCTTTAAGAAGAATTTTGGCAACAAAGGCAGCTGTGGCTCGGGGGCTGGGAAAGGCCTCCACCCACCGAGTGAGCTGATCAACTATAACAAGGCAAAATTTATAATGTCCTGCTTTTGGCATAGTAATATAATCAATTTGTAAGTGCTCAAAAGGTGTATATGCTAGAGGACGCCCTCCATAAGCTTTGGCCTTAAAAGCATACTGATTATAAGACTGACATGTGGAGCAGCCCGAGCAGATTCGAGATGCTGTATTAGTCACACCTGGTGCTATCCAGGTTCTCTTAATAGAGTCTACAATGCCTTGTGTACCAAAATGGCCTTTTCTGTGAACAGAGAGGCATACCTGGTGGTAGAATTTCCGGGGAAGAAATGGCTTACCTTCCGGAGACACCCAGATGCCATTGATCTGTTTCGCCTTAAATTTCTTTTTCCACTTTTCTACTTCAGAATCGTCATAGGTTAGGTTGGAAGGAATATCCTCAGAAGGTGAAAGGTTAAATACATGTTCAGGAGCTTCTAATGCAGCTAGCTTGGCTGCAGAATCGGCTCGTGCATTTCCCTTTGAAACAGGATCACTATTCCCTGTGTGGGCAGGGCAATGTACAACGGCTAGGGAAGAAGGCAGTTTTAGGGCATCTAAGAGGTCCTTGATAAGGTCCCCATTGGCAATAGCCTTGCCCGAGGATGTTAGAAAGCCTCGTTGACGCCAAATCATACCAATAAAGTGGCATATGCCAAAGCCATATTTCGAGTCAGTAAAAATGGTGGCACTCTTATCTTTAGCTATATTACAGGCCTGTGTAAGAGCCACAAGTTCAGCAGCCTGTGCACTAAAATGGGAAGGCAGAGAAGCTGCCCAGAGGGTGTCATAATCAGAAACTACAGCAGCTCCAGTAAAACGGGTTCCCTCTCTCATAAATGAGGAACCATCTGTATAGAGGACAAGATCAGGATTTTCTAAAGGTGTATCAAAAAGATCATCACGGGGTTTTTCAGCCATATCAACTAAAGAAGCACAGTCATGCAACGGTTCCCCCGAGAATGGTAAATTAGGGAGTAGTGTTGCTGGATTAAGAACTGTGCAGCGTTTTAAAGTGATATTCTCATTACCTAACAGGGTTATTTCATACTTAGCCAGCCTTTGATCTGAAAAGGCTTGTGTCCTGTGACGTAGTAAGAGAGCCTCCACTTCGTGAGGGCATTGCACAGTTAGAGGGTTACCTAGGACCAAATCAGAGGCTTTTTCTACCAAAAGCGCTGTGGCCGCCACTGCTCTAAGGCAAGGTGGCACTCCAGCCGCTACAGGGTCCAGCTGAATTGAATAGTAGGCTATAGGACGCTGGTTAGGCCCCAGTGACTGAGTCAGGACTCCAGAAGCCACCCCCCTTTGTTCATGCACAAAGAGAGTGAAAGGCTTACTATAATCTGGCAGTCCTAGGGCAGGTGCTGATAACAAGGCCCGTTTTAATTCTTTTATGGCTGAGAGATGCTGGGGATCCAACTGTAAAATGTCTGGAACAGAACTTTTTGTAAGAGCTATGAGGGGTTTAGTAATTTCACCAAAAGAGGGTATCCATTGTCTACAGTACCCAGCTGCTCCCAGAATGGCTCTCAACTGCCTCTTAGTAGTGGGGGCAGAGAGTTGTTGAATGGCCTGGACTCGCTTAGAAGAGACAGAGCGAGTTCCAGCAGCCAAAATAAATCCTAAATATTCTACCTGGGGCAAACACCATTGTACCTTTGTCTTAGAAACCTTGTGTCCTCTCTTGTGCAGCTCCAGCAGTAAGTGACGGCTATCTTCCTGACAAATTTCAGCATTAGGAGAGGCCAAAAGTAAGTCATCAACATATTGTACTAGTGTGGAGGCTTTAAAGGTAATAGAGGCCAGATCCTGCTGTAAAATTTGGGAAAATAATGTGGGACTGTCTACAAATCCCTGTGGGAGTCTAGTCCAGGTCCACTGTCTATTTTTCCAGGTAAAAGCAAATAAATATTGGAAGTCCTCATGTACTGGTATGGAGAAAAAGGCAGAGCAAAGGTCTACCACTGTGAAACATGTAGATTCATAGGGAATTGAGGAAATTATCATAGCCGGATTTGCGACTATAGAATGTCTAGGAATAACATAATTATTAATCGCTCTAAGATCTTGCACAAAGCGATAAACAGGTTTACCATCTGGCCCAGGCTTGGGTTTTTTAACTGGCAAAATGGGAGTATTGCATGGAGAGTGATGACATGGAATAATAATACCCTGGTTTTTCAAAGCCTCAATTATAGGGGTGATCCCTTCTATTGCTTCCCTAGACAATGGATACTGTGGAATGGAGGGGGGTGGTCCCCCCTTAACTTTAAAGGTAACAGGCATGGCAGACTTAAGGAGCCCCACCTCATTAGGGGATGAGGCCCATAAAGACTCAGGAATGTCAGAGGGGATTTTGGATACCTCCCCTGCTGTTCCTTGAGCTTCTGTAAGTAAAATTGGTAATAAATGAACAGTATCCTCTGGCAATTGTAAGGAGACAGCCCCATCTGGAGCACAAGATATGGTTGCTCTAAGCTTGCAAAGGAGATCACGACCTAATAAATTTACAGGGGCATCAGGCATGAGTAAAAATGAATGTTCTACTGTTAAGGGCCCCATAGATACCATGCGAGGATTCAATTTTGCCACTCTCTGGCTCTTTCCTGAGACTCCCACTACATTCAAATATCCTACAGGTCTACACCCAGCATCTGGTTTGCTTACTAATACTGATTTAGAGGCTCCTGTGTCTAGCAGACAATCATAATAAGTCTCCCCCACTTTTAAGGTGACATGTGGTTCATTACTCTGGGGAGGTGAATGGACTGGCACAAGTGCATTCAAAAAATCCGGATCTGGGAATATATGGCTTTCATTATCTATGTTCCATTCCTCCCCAAGACACCATCATTCCTGTGTCCTCTTCTGAGGGGGGTCTTGGTTACCATTATTCTGGTACTGCCTTTCTGTATTCCTCCAAAAAGATCTATTTCTATTTTGATTTCGCCTGTAATTAGAATTAGAATTTCTTCTCCAAGTCCTACATTCTCTCAATTCATGCCCCTCCTTACGACAGTAACAACACACCTTAGTGTCCTTGCTCCGGTATCCACATGGCTGACTAGTAATCGCTGGTGCCAGAATGCTCTGTTTAGGGTGATCTGGATCTTCCTCACGTGAGTCAAAGACATAATTTGCAAGTTCCTTAATTCTATCTACTGAGAGATTTCTCCAGTCTGGACATTGTTTCAGAAAGTATCTGCGTATTTCTGGCAGTGAATTATAAACAAATGTGTTGAGAATGATACAGGAATCTCTTAAATCTACTGGATCCAATCTGGTGTACTGTCTAGCGGCCTCACAAAGTCTATCATAAAATCTGTTTGGTCTTTCATTAGCCTCCTGAGGTAGGCTTAAAAATTTCTGCCAGTTTTCTGGTTTTCTAGAGCAAGATTCCATTCCCTTCAGAAGTGTTTCTCTAGCATCTTTTAATCTTTGGAAATCCCTATCATCATTATAATTCCACTCTGGATCCTTTAGAGGCCATTCCACATCGGCCTTACCTTTCGCAACAAGGGCATTTCCTGCTGAGATAACATCTGTAATCTCAGTTGGGGACAGTAAAGTTTCCAAAAGGCAAGTAACATCAGCCCAACTGGGTTGATATGCATTAAATATAGTCCTTAACTGTGAAATTACAGTGTTAGGATTTTTCTCAAAACTAGGGATGATTGATTTCCATGCGCTCAAGTCACTTGGTCTAAAGGGGCTATATTTTCTGACTTGAATTGGCACTCCCTTCTTACTATGTTCTATAGCTTCCTGCAGAGGGAGTAGTTTCTGCTGATCTGATTCTGAACTTGGATCATCTCTAGTAGAAACAGCCATTTTGAGGTCTCTCTCCATATGTGAGAATTTCATTTCGAGGTCTCTCTCCATATGTGAGAATTTCCCCCATATCATAACAATGATAATAACAAAAACAATGATAATAACAAAAACAAAAAAAAACCAAAAAAAAATAAAATCCTTAGTCGTATGAACTATGGATGTGGTATTAAAAGGTATTTCAATTGCAGGCATAAAATTTCTACTTATATTAAACGTATTTTCCCAAAGATTCTCACGTATACTATTATACAAAAAACTTTTTGCTGCCTGAATGAGGAAAAAACCAATAATGTTATGAAGGACCATTGAGTAAACTATTCCTCTAAGTCGGGATGTTATGCTGTCCCAATACATTCCGATGAGAAAAATCAAAGGGATAGTAGAATATTCGAGCATCTTGCCCTTTAAACTGGGCTGGCTTTTCTGTTTAAAGCAAGACTCTTAGAGGCTTAAAGTCTTTAAGGGAGATTAGACAAAGGGAAAGTCCGTGGGGGGGGGGGTAATTTGGAAAATCCACCGAATTGGCCGGCTTATGGCCAAACTAGGGAGGGTGGGAGGGTCCTTAAGGTCCCTTCGGGGTCGCCAAAACTGTGAGATTTAAAATTGGATATTAGATCATAAATCTCCCCTACTTAACCTTTCCCTTAATTTATCTCCCAAACTAGTAAATGGAAGCAGGTTTTGGTTTTCTAGATAGACCTTTTTATTTATAGTTATGATAGTCACAAGGTGATGTTGGTTAGAAGGATAGGAAAGTAGAAACACAATACAAATCGTCTTAAGTCTAAGCTTAGTCTATATTCCTTATAACAACTCACCAAACCGACAAGGCCACCAACCGACAAGGCCACCAACCGACAAGGCCACCTTTGGAGAGAGAGAGTCCGTGCCGCGCCGTCAGGAGTCCCGCCAAGCAGGCCAAAAAAAGGCCTCTCTCCTTTTCTCCACCCCGGAAGTCCAAAAAAAAACCCGGCAGGCAGTCTGACATGCGCAGCAGGCGCACTGTACCTGGCAGGCAGTCTGACATGCGCAGCAGGCGGACTGTACCCGGCAGGCAGTCTGACATGCGCAGCAGGCGGACTGTTCATCTCCTCCCCAAAAGGGTGGTCCTTGAAAAACTGGCGTCTTTCAGTTATCCTAACCGACTGTTAAAAACTTTCATATTTTACCACACATAAAATAAATAAGAAAAAAAAGTCAAAGAGTTGAATAAAGTCTTAGAAAAGCTAGCTATGATAGACCTCTTGAGAAAACTGAATGGGAATAGGAAGGAGTATAACTTTTTCTCAAATGTATATGGCATCTTGATGGAAATTGACCATGTTTCATGGCATAAAATCTTCACAGCGAAATGAAGAAAAGCAGACATATTAAATGCACCCTTTTGGAACTATAATGAAGAAAAAAACATATTCAATAAGGGGCCATGGGAGCACAGATGAAAAATTCATTGGAAACTAAATAATCTAATAATAAAGAATGAGCGGGTCAAATAACAAAGCATAGAAACAATAAATAATTAAAGATAATGACAACAATGTGACAACATTCCAAAATTTGTGGGATGCAGCCAAAGTAGTACTTAGGGGGAAATTTATAACTCTAAACATGTATAGCAATAAATGAGAAAAATCAGACCAATGAATTTGGGATATAAATTTAAAAAGCTAGAAAAAACAAACCAAAAATCTCAAATTAAACACCAAAATGGAAATCCTGAAAATCAAAGGAGAGATTAATTAAATTGAAATAAAAATAAAAAAATAAATAATTGAATAATTTTAAAAATCTGAATTCATAAATAAAACAAAGGAACTAATTTTATGGAAAAAACTAATAAAATAGATAAAGCATTGATTAATTTGATTTAAAATTAAGAAGAAAACCAAATTATTACTATAAAAAGTGATAAGGATGAATGCACCACTAATAAGAATGAAATAAAAGTAATTATTGTGAGTTATTTTGCCCAAAATATGCCAGTAAAACTGACAATCTAAGTAAAATGGATAAATGTTCACAAAAATATAAACTGCATAGATTAATAGAAGAGGAAATAGAATACTAAAATAGTGTTATCTTAGAAAAGAAATTGAACAAGCTCTTAACGAGTTCCCAAGAAAAAATCCTCAGGACCAGAAGTATTTACTGGAGAATTCTACCAAACATTTAAGGAAAAATAAGTCCAATACTAGAGAAAATATTTGAAAAAAATAGATGAGGAAGGATTCTTACCAAATTTCAAATATGGTTCTGATATCTAGACCAGGGAGAGCAAAAGAGGAGAGAAAAATCTATAGACCAATTTCCTTATGAATATCAATGCAAAAATTTTAAATAAAATAGTAGCAAGGAGATTTTAGCAATATATCACAAAGGATCATAACTATGACCACGCGAGATGTATACTAGAAATGCAGGGCTGGATCAATATTAAGAAAAATGTCAGCATAACTAACCACATCAAAAACAAAAACAACAAAAAAATCATATGATAATATCAATAGATTCAAATATAGGTCTTTGACAAAATACAACAGCCATTCCTTTTAAAAACACTAGAAAGCATAGAAGTAAGTGGAGCCTTTCTTAAAATGATAATTAATATCTATCTAAGGGGCAGCTAGGTGGTGAAGTGGATAGAGTGCTGAGCCTCAAGTGAGGAAGACTCATATTCCTGAGTTCAAATCTGTCCTCAGAAATTTACTAGCTGTGTGACCCTGAGCAAGTTGCTTAACTCTGTTTGTCTTGATTCTTCATCTGCAAAAACGAGCTGGAGAAGGAAATGGCAAACCATTTCAATATCTTTGCCAAGAAACCCCCAAAATGGGGTCACAAAGAGTTGGACACAGCTGAAATGACTTAACATTTATCTAAAGCCAAAAGCAAGCATTATCTGTAATAGGGATAAACTTGAAGCCTTCCCGATAAGATCAGAGGTGAAGCAAGGATGCCCATTATAACCAGTATCATTCAATATTACTAGAATTCGTAAGTTTTAGTTTTTAAATTTTAATTTTAAAATGACTAGAAATAGTAACACAATAATACTCGAAATGATAGCCATAGCAATAAGACAAGAAAAAGAAATTGAAGGAATAAAAACAGGCAGTGAGGAAACTAAACTATCATTCTTTGCAGATGATATAGCAGTATACTTAGAGTTTCATAGAGAATCAACTCTAAAAACTAGTTGAAATAATCAACAACTTCAGCAAAGTTATGGGATATAAAATAAGCCCACAAAGCCATCATATTTTCTATTATATTACCAACAAAACCAAGCAGTAAAAGATAGAAAAAGAAATGCCATCTAAATAATTGTAGACAATATAAAATACTTGGGAGTCTAACTGCCAAGAAAACCCCAGGGATTGTATGAATACAATGACAAAATACTTTTTACTCAAATAAAGACAGATCTAAACAATAGAAATTTTAATCGTTCATGGATAGACCTAGCCAATATAATAAAAATGACAATTCAATTCCATGCCAATCAAATTACCAAAATTATTTTACAAAGCTATACAAATAATAAACAAAATTCATCTGGAAGAACAAAAGGTCAAAAATATCAGGAGAATCAAAGAAGAAAGTGAAGGAAAGTTGCCTAACAGTTTCAGATTTCAAAATATATTATAAAGTGATAACCATCAAAACAAACTGGTACAGGTTAAGAAATTGAGTGGTGGATAGGTGAACTAGATTAGGTATATAATACCCAGTAGTAAATGACCATAGTAAGCTAGTGTTTTATAAATCCAAAGATCAAAGATTTGGGGGTAAGAACTCACCATTTGACAAAATAGCTTGAAAAACTGGAAGGCATTTTGGCAGAACCTAGGTATAGACCAACATCTTACCTCATATACTAAGATAAGTATGTCTTATCTTGGATAATGATAAATGGATAAATGATTTAGATAAATGATTTAAACATAAAGGGTGATATCATAAGTAAATTAGCAGAGCATAGAAAAATGTACCTGTCAGATAAGATAAAGGGAGAATTTATGACCAGAGAAGAGGTAGGAAAATGGGAAGTAAAAGAGATAATTTTGATTACATAAAATTAAAAAGGTTTTTTTTTTTTACAAACAAAAGCAATACATCCGAAATTAGAAGGAAAACAGGAAATTGGCAGGGAGGTGGGCAGGAATCATGTAGCAAGCTTCTCTGATAAAGGTCTTATTTCTCAAATATGTAGCAAACTGAATCAAAATGATAAAAACAAAAACCATTCTCCAGTTGATAAATGGTCAAAGGATATGAAGAGGAGCTTTTCAGAAGAAGAAATGAAAGCTATCAATAGTGTCATACAAAAATGCTCTAAATCACTACTGATTAGAAAAATGCAAATTAAAACCACTTTGAGGTACCACCTCCCATCTATCAGATTGACTAACATGACAGAAAAGGAAAATGACAAATATTAGAGGAGATATGGAAAAATTGAAACACTAATGCACTACTGGTGGATTGAGAACCAGTTCAACTATTCTGGAGAACAATTTGGAACTATGCCCAAAGAGCTATAAAACTGTGTATAACCTTTGATCCAACAATCCACTACTAGGTCTATATCCCAAAGGGATCAAAGAAGAGAGAAAAGGACCTAATTGTACAAAAATATTTGTAGCAGCTCTTTTTGTGGTGACAAATAATTGAAATTGAGGGGATACTCATCAATTGAGGGACAGCTGAACAAATTGTGATATATGATTGTGATAGAATACTATTGTGCTATAAGAAATGAGGAAGAAGATCATGTCAGAAAAAAATTGCAAAGACTTATATAAACTCAGGCAAAGTGAAGTGAGCAGGACCCAGAGAACATTGTACAGGGCAAAAGCAATTTTGTAAGGATGATCAATTGTCAAAAGCTTAGCTACCCTGACGAAGACAATATTCTAACACAATTCCAAAGAATTCATGATGAAAAATCCAGTTCTCCAGAGAGAGAACTGGTGAACTCTGAATGCAGATTAAAACACTTTTTTGTTTGTTTTTGTGGGGCAATTGGAGTTAAGTGACTTGCCCAGGGTCACACAGTCAGTAAGTGTTAAGTTTCTGAGGCTGGATTTGAACTCAGGTCCTCCTGAATCCACTGTTCCACCTAGCTGCCCGAAACACTTTTTTTGAACTTAATTTTTCTTGTTTTATTTTTGCCTCTGTGTGCGTGTTTTGTTTTGTTTTGTTTTGTTTTGGCAACATGGTGAATATGGAAGTGTTATACTTCAAGGTATAATCTAAAGGAAGGTGGAGGGGAAAGAGAAAAAGAATTTGGAACTCAAACATTTTAAAAATGATTTTTGAAACTATTTACCTATAATTGGGAAAAGTTTAATGAAATTGTTAAAAATGTATATATTTTAGGGGCAGCTAGGTGGCGCAGTGGATAGAGCACCGGCCTTGGAGTCAGGAGTACCTGAGTTCAAATCCGACCTCAGACACTTAACACTTACTAGCTGTGCGACCCTGGGCAAGTCTCTTAACCCCAATTGCCTCACTAAAAAAAAAAAAAAAAAAAAAAAGGTATATATTTTAAAAAGAAGTTTCTATGTGTGTGAAAGGGGTCTTTTGTCTCTTGGGTAGTTTTGGGTGGGTGGGAAGGAACATGAGGAGAGGCACAATAGCCTTCTCTTAATTATCCTCCTCAGCTCTAGCTCTATGATTCCATGATTGTATGATACTCAAATTATAGTGAGATGAAGGCTTCTGGGACCACTAATACTCCATTAGTGTCCCCATAAATCCTATCATCCTGTTAGCACTCACCTCAGTCAATAACTATTCAGGGGTCCACAGTGAAAAAATGTTCTGCTTTGTGCTTTTTAATATAAGTTCCACAGGGGGATGGCCTCTAGGGGCATATACTACTTTGTGTGATTTATTTTTATAAGCCTTCTGAAGACTCCTTGACCCCTATGGGGATTTTCCTGGCCTGCTTTGGGGAGGGTGTGTCCCACTCTGGATATTGCTTATGTGTCATCCCATCCCATCCCATCCCTGAACCCACATGACTGCTTTGGAGCCTAAACCAAGATTGCCCAAGAATCTGGAATTGTGCAAGCTCAGTGCTAGGGGTGGGGTGGGGGTGGGGTGGGGTGGAAAGTGCCCTTTTGCCTCTAAATCTTGCAGAACTGCATACATCAGGCATCAGGGGGCTAGAGAGGCAGACTTCCCCCAGAGTACATTCTGAGTCTATCCAGGACCAGTTTGGATATCTCATCCCCCCTGTGAGCTCATCTACTCCTACATATTCAGCTATCATTCTGTTGGGATTATTCCAATATTTCCAGGCTGTCTGTCTCTCATGAAGACAGACTTATTATTTCTTTTTTTCTTTTGTTTGTTTTTTTGGTGAAGCAATTGGGGTTAAGTAACTTGCCCGGGGTCACACAGCTAGTAAGTGTTCAGTCTCTGAGGCTGGATTTGAACTCAGGTCCTCCTGACTCCAGAGCCAGTGCTCTATCCACTGTGCCACCTAGCTGCCTCCAGACTTATTATTTCTATATTCACCTGGCAATATACATCAGGATAACTGGCCTTGATGTTTTGAGGCACTTGGGGTTAAACGACTTGCCCAGAGTCACACAGTTAGTAAGTGTCAAGTGTCTGAGACTGGATTTGAACTCAGGTCCTTCTGACTCCAGGGTCAGTGCTCTACCCTCTGTGCCACCTAGCTGCCCATAAAAACACTTTGTAAACTACTTTACAAATGTCAGTTATGATGATTTGTTATTAGGTTGAATAGTATAGTCATTACCTTCAAATTACCTTCAAAAAACAAGAGATTGAGATGAGAGGAAATGAAATAGAACATCAGAGTAGGAGTAAGGAGTCATTGGTTTTTAATTCTGCTTCAGACACTTTCTTTGTGCTTGTGGGAGAGTTGTTTAATGTCCCTGGCCTCAGTTTCCTTATCTTTAAAAAGAGGGGGGTGGATTCTTCTCTAAGGTCCCTCCCAGTTCTAAATCTATCATCCTCTGATCAATGTGGAGTAGGTAGTCAAGGAAGGCTTCTTGGAGGAAGTGAGCCTTGAAGGGTAGGTAGATATTTCTATTTTAGGGGGAGGGAGATTGGGAAAATACAAAATTGAAAGGCACCATAATTTAGTGGAAAGATGGCTGCATTTGGAGTCAGATAAGCTATGCTTAAACCCCTGCTCCTTTTAATGGTTGCATGACTTTGGACAGGACATTTAACCTCTATGGGCCTGTTTCCTCTTTGTAAATGGAGTAGATGACCTCTAATGTTCCTTATGACTTTAAATCATATGGTCCTGGGGCAGCTAGGTGGTGCAGTGGATAGAGCACTGGCCTTGGATTCAGGAGTACCCGAGTTCAAATCCAGCCTCAGATACTTGACACTAGCTGTGTGACCCTGGGCAAGTCACTTAACACCCACTGCCACGCAAAAAAAAAAAATTAAATCATATGGTCCTATAATCAGATTTGGAGGAAGAGGAAGAGTGAAGAGAGAGGGAAAGAGTAAAGATATTTCCCTCTGGTTTTAGCCAATGTTTGCTTAAAGGTTGAGGGTAAGGACCAGGAAAGGGTAAGTGTTTCCTTTTCTTCCAATCTTCTCTCAGTCTTCATCCCAACCCCAGCCTCAATCTTAAAGCTTGGGTAGCTCAGTCTGCAGAAATACCTTTCAAATGAGCTGCAGAAGGGGTGAGGCAGGCAGGGTCCAAACATCAGTCCCTGTCTTATGAAAGATTTCAGTGCTAGAATGCTAGAATGTGGTTGTTTTTCCCTTTAGAATTTGAAGTCTAATGATTTTCCCAAGGAATACTCTGACTTTTAAAAAATTATTTTTTGTTTGGGGTTTTTTTTTGTTTTTTTTAGTGAGGCAATTGGGGTTAAGTGACTTCCCCAGGGTCACACAGCTAGTATGTGTTAAGTGTCTGAGGCCGGATTTGAACTCAGGTACTCCTGACTCCAGGGCCAGTGCTTTATCCACTGGGCCACCTAGCTGGCCCCAAAATTATTTTTAATAAACAATTTTGTGTAAAATTTTGAGTTCCAAATTCTATTCCTCCTTTCTTCCCTCTTTCCCCCCTCCTGGAGGCAGTAAGCAATGAGATATAGGTTATATGTGTGCAATTATATAAAACATTACCATGTAAGTAATTTTGTATAAGAAAACTTGAATAAAATGAAAGAAAGTGAAAAATAGTACGCTTCAGTCTTTTCAGTCAATATCAGTTCTTTCTTTCGAGGTGGATAATATGCTTCATCATTAGTCCTTTGGAATTGTCTTGGATCATTGCACTGCTGAGAATAGTTAAGTCATTCACTGTTCTTCATAGAACCATATTGCTGTTACTGTGCACAACATTCTCTTGGTTCTACTCACTTCACTATGTATCAGTTCATATAAGTCTTTCCAGGCCTTTCTGAAATCATTCTGATTTTCATTTATTATAGCACAATAATATTCCATTGGGGAAGCTAGGTGGTGCAGTGGATAAAGCATAGGCCCTGGATTTAGGAGTACCTGAGTTCAAATCCAACCTCAGACACTTGACACTTACTAGCTGTGTGACCCTGGGCAAGTCACTTAACCCTCATTGCCTCACCCCCAAACCCCCCCAAAACCCAATAATATTCCATCACAATCATATGCCACAGCTTGTTTAGCCATTCCCCAATGGATGGACATTCCTTTGATTTCTGATTCTTAGCCACTACAAAAAGAGCTTCTATAAATATTTTGTACAAATAGGTATTTTTCTCTTTTTGGGGGGTGTCTTTGGGATATAAACCTAGTAGTGGTATTGCTGGATCAGAGGGTATGCACAGTTTTATAGCTCTTTGGGCATAGTTCCAAATTGCTCTCTAGAATGGTTGGATCAGTTCACAACTCCATCAGTAATGTAATAGTGTCCCAGTTTTTCCATATCCCCTCCAACATCCAACATTTTTCTTTTTTGTTATATTTGCCATTCTGATAGGTGCGAGATGGTACCTTAGAGTTGTTTAATTTGTATTTCTCTCATCAATAGTGATTTAGGGTCTTTTAAAAATATGATTATAGATAGTTTTCATTTCATTCTGAAACCTGCTTGTTCATATCCCTTGACCATTTATCAATTGGGGAATAACTCAGTTCTCTATATATTTGAGAAATGAAGCCTTTATCAGAGATACTCATTGCAAAAAGGTCGCTCCCAGTTTTCTGCTCTCCTTATAATTTTATTTGTATTGGTTTTGTTTGTTCAAAAGCTTTTTAATTTTATGTAATCAAAAAGTCTATTTTATATTTTTAATGCTCTCTATATCTTCTTTGGTCCTAAATTCTTCCCCTATCCATAAATCTGACAGATAAACAATTCCATGCCCTCTTAATTTGCTTGTGGTGTCACTCTTTAGGTGTAAATCATGTACCCATTTTGACCTTATTTTATTATATGGTGTGAGATGTTGGTCTATACCTAGTTTCTGCCATACTGTTTTCCAGTTTTCCCAGCAGTTTTTGTCAAATAATAAGTTTTTGTTCCAAAAGCTTGGATCTTTGGGTTTATCATATACTAGATTACTATAGTCATTTACTATAGTGTAATTTGTACCTATTCTATTCCACTGATCCAACCACTCTGTTTCTTAGCCAGTACCAGAATGTTTTGATAATTACTGCTTTACTCTTTAAAAAAATTTTTTTTATTCAAACCAAAAACTTTCTGTGGTCTAATGCTTTGACTGTGTCTATAGACACGAGCCAAATGAAGGGTGGAGTGAGGAGAAGGTTTGGGAGAGGGGGCAGGGAGGAGAGAATTCAAGCTACTGAATTTTAAGAAAGCTTGCTTTCAGAAAACCATTTAGTAATTAGTTATTGTTGAAGTTTAGCCATTCAGAAGGAAAAAAAAAACAGCACAAAAGGTGTTTACTGTTTTAGGCTAGACTACCTTCCCTCCTTCCCTTCTTTACCCTTCTTGTCCCCCTTCTTCCTCCTCCTTTCTGTACCCCCTCTTTTTCCCTTATTCTTTTTCTCCTCCCTTCCTTCTGCCCTGTCCTCTCTTCCCTCCCATACCTCATTCTCCTTGCTTTCCCTGTCCTCCATTCTCTTTCCCTTTTCCTCTGCTCTTCACCTTCTTTTATCTTTTCCCCTCCTCTACCTTCTTCCCCTTTCTTTTGAAAAATTTATTCCAAACAACCTTGGACTGGCTCTGGGTGACCCCAGTCCCTGGAGCCTGCTCTGGTGTGGTTTCCCTCCCTCCCTCTTACACCCAGGTAGAGGCCAAGACTCAGCTCTCATGCCACCTTTCCACCTAATTAGATGACTTTGTCTTTTGGTCTGAGCCTGCCTTGGTGTTTCATGCTGACTTCTGGGTTTACCAACTAGCCTCCACTGAACTTCTTCCTTTCCATTATGGAGAACAAGCTATCTCATGATGCCCTGCTTCTCTCTCTTTGCCAGACAGAGCCGCTCACTTCTCCTAACATGTTAATCTTGGTTTGCATCTGTTTGACATTGGAGAAAATTCTTGCAAATGAAGACTCTTTGGCATGGTTTTGGTTGACACCAGAATGATTTTTCCAGGTCCTGACATTCCATCTTGTAAGATTCCAGTAGACTTTTGGCAAAACTCACTTGTGTATCTTTGGATACAACACAATATATTCGGAAACTGCAAAGTTATGTTCTTTCTGATCATTAGGAGAGGTAAATTCTCCATGTCCCACTTGATTTGGGGGAGAACTGAGTCTGATTTAACTTTGTCAACATGCTAATGCATTCCAGAGAGGCAGCAGGAAGGTTTTTTTCTTTTTTTAACAATTGAGTTTTCAGTCTGAGCCCTATGGAAAACCTTCTCTCCTAATGACAAGTTGACCACAACAGTGATTTTTTTTTTGATGGACAAAGAGCCCATTGGTCTTCCCTAGAGGGATTTATTTTTGTGGAATGAACAATGTTAGGCCTGCTTTTCATTACATCGTCAGCAGTACGGGGTAAGGAAAAAGCTGGTTGTGAAGGATGGGCTGATGGCTGCCAAAAGAAAAAAAGAAGAGGACTCCCCAGGAATGGAGGCATTGCTGGGACTGAGACAGAAACAATGGGGGTGATGAGAAAGTGAGAAGTAGAGGGTAGTGGGTAGATGGGCCTCTGAGGAAAGGAGTTGGTAGAAAAGGTGGTTTAAAAAAATTTTAATGTTTAAAATTCCCAATTGCCAAATGAAATCTACAGCTGGTCTCTCAGCCCATCACCACACATACAGAAGCTGATCTGAAAGACAAGAGATGGAAACAAGGAGGCTTGATGGATCCTGGATTTAGGTATTAAACAAAGACAACTGCCGTGGCGGGGGCTGTTTGTGGGGTGAGGGAAAGAGGTTGAGTTGAAAATGTAAACCAATGATAAGCTCCAAAGGTTGACTGAAGAGATTCTACTCCAGTTTAGGAAGCTAATTTTCATTAGGAAGTCCTATGGAAAAACTGATAAAGTCACCAATCTGTCCTCTGGGACATCAGAAGTTAATTTTCTCAGTAAGAATGTTCCTCTGGGGATGGGGGTAGGAGAGGGGGGAGCAGGGGAGGGGAGGGGAGGAGAGAGAAGAGGAGAGGAGAGGAGAGGAGAGGAGAGGAGAGGAGAGGAGAGGAGAGGAGAGGAGAGGAGAGGAGAGGAGAGGAGAGGAGAGGAGAGGAGAGGAGAGGAGAGGAGAGGAGAGGAGAGGAGAGGAGAAGGGAGGAGAGGAGAGGAGAGGAGAAAACTTACATCTGAATTGGTGCACCATTTGGTTGGGGATTCCCTAATAACCTATTTGACCCAGGCTTTAAGAAAGTAGCCTTCAAATGAAGAAGGATAGAGTGAGGTTAGGTACTTGGAAGCAGCACCAAGAATCTATATGTGCTACCAGTTTCTGAAAGAGGTAAGAATCTTCTTATCTGGGAATCTTTTAATCTAGAGAGCTTTTGTTCCCCTGTATGGGAGGGAGTGGTGGGGTAGGGGGGAGCAGGAAAGAGGCATCTCTTGGTTCATAGGCAAGGGATATCCAATTCCCCTGATCCTAGGACACTGGTGGGTTCCATGGAGTCTTGGGCAAGGTCTTGATGATCCAGTCTGTCTCCTCTGATGATGTAGGAAATGACAAGCTTGCCAACAATAGCTGCTATTATCTCCTTAGATTATGGGAGATCCATGGGATGATAGAATTTAAAGCAGATCCTGCCATGTTCTGTCTTCAAGAACAACTCAAAGACTTTCTAGACCCAGAGCAAAGACCAAGAGAGAAGACACCAATAAAGGGAGAGAGTCTAAAAGAGTGTCAGTGACATTGGCTAAGAGAGAGACAAAGGGAGCTGCCTACCTGAGTAGTCACTCAATTTCCCCAATAGGACTGCCATGGAAAGGGATTAACTTTCCTCTAAAGCAAGGGCTCTTTTTTGTGAGGCAGTTGGGGTTAAGTGACTTGCACAGTGTCACACAACTAGTAAGTGTTAAGTGTCTAAGGCTGGATTTGAACTCAGGTCCTCCTGACTCCAGGGCCAGTGCTCTATCCACTGCGCCACTTAGCTGCCCCCTAAAGCAAGGGTTCTTAACCTGTCTCATGGGAAGTATGTTAAAGAGAAGGACTGGAATGTGATTCTGGGATTCTTTGATCCACAGGAATGTCGGTCCATCTACCCAAGCTTCATGTCTTTTTCATAGGACAGATCAAGCTACTGCCAAAAGGTTATAAAACTGTGCATGCCTTTTGACCCAGCAATGCCACTACTAGGTCTATATCCCAAAGAGATCATAAAAAGGAGAAAGAAATCACATGTACAAAAATATTTATAGCAGCTTTCTTTGTGGTGGCAAAGAATTGGAAACTGAGGTGATATCCATCAATTGGGGAATGGCTGAACAAGCTGTGGTATATAAATGTAATAGAATACTATTGTGCTATAAGAAATGATGAGCAGACAGATTTCAGAAAAACCTGGAAAGTCTTACATGAATTGATGCTGAGTGGAATGAGCAGAACCAAGAAAACATTGTACACAGTAAAAGCAACATTGTGCAATGATGAACTGTGATAGACTTAGTTCTTTTCAGCAATACAATGATCCAACACAATTCCAAGAGACCCATGATGGAAAATGCTTTCCACATCCAGAAAAAGAACTATGGAGTCTGAATGCAGATTGAAGCATACTATTTTCACTTTTGTTGTTTTTTTCTTCTTCCTTGTGGTTTTCCCCTTTTGTTCTGATTCTTTTTTCACAACATGACTAACGTGGAAATATGTTTAACGTGATTGTAATGTATAACCTATATCAGATTGTTTGTTGCCTTTGGAAGGAAAGAGAGAAAAATTTGGAACTCAAAATGTTACAAAAATGAATGTTGAAAACTATCTTTTCATGTAATTGAGAAAAAAATATTAGTAAAAAAAAAAGAATCAAGCTACTGAAGAACCAGGGCATCCTTGGGCCTTATAGAGCTTTCCCTGCAGAGTTTGGAAGACAGTTGTAAGGGCCTAAAATTCTAGCTATGATGCCTAAAATCTAATAAGTGGTTGTCTTAAATTAGAAGCTTTAGCAAGAGTTTAGACTTTTAAGTATTTATTAAAGTGCATAGGAAGTTGGTGAGGAGAGAGAGGTAAAAACCTAACTATCTCTAAGAGACCCCAGCATCTGACCCACCATACCGAGGTCGGGAACCCAAAAAGACCACGGTTCAGCGGCTTCTCTCTGAAGCCTCCTGAGAAAATGGAAACAGAGCCATCCACACACACAGCTCCAAGCTAATTGGCTGGTAGCTCTGATTGACAGGTCCCATGGGTGGTTCTATAGATGTAACTTCCGGACACTAAAGTCACATAATTTCTTCTCATGGACAGAGCTCACAATCTCCCTCCCAGCAGGAGGTGTCATTCCAATTCTCACACAGTCAATTCAAAGATCAGAAAGACCCAATCTATCAATCAACACACATTCATTAGGTAACTACTGTGTGTCCAGGAAACACAAAGAAGGACATCAGAGGAAAAGGCAGGTGGAGTGATGCTCCTAATACCAGCTATGGCCATGATTCTTTATACCTCTTGCATCAGTTGTGCCCTCTTCTCATTCCCAGACCTGTGGAGAGGACACCATTTGCTTCTAGCCTTTGCAAAGCAATGGAGAATAATAGGGGACCTTCTGTCAGTTCTTTGTTGGAGGAGACTGGACCAAGGAGGAGAGATCTGCTCTTGTCCCCTCTGTGTGGCGTGATCCTATGGCTATTAAGCTGAGGTCATGCTTGTTTGGAAGAAAGTGTAGTCATTTGATCCTTCTCCCAAACAACCCCACCCTTCCTAAAGCTACTGTCGTTCTAGCATCTGTGGTAGCTCAACAGCCTGGAGAGTAAAGCAGCAGGAAAGGAGCATCTCTCCCTTGCTTTAGAAGCAGAGGGAAGGAAACTCTGTGGTGGGTGAAAAGGACCAGGTCCAATCAATCAAAAAAATCAACGACTCATTAAGTGCCTCCCATGTGTCAGGTTCTGTGCTAGGTGCTGGGGATAAAAGTGGAAAGAATGAAACAATCCCAACTCATGATAAACTTTTCTTCTGATGGGAAAGACAGCAAGTAAAGCCATAACTAGGGTGGAGCCATGTAGGCTCTTATCCAGGCTACTGATACCCAGGAGGTGCACTTTCTCCTCAAAGGGGATACACTTCTTCACTAAGGCAACCTGGCACTTTTTTGTCCTCCTCATGGTATGCAAAACACAACAGGACCCTTGCTCTCTGGTCTAGACCCATCCTAGGATCCCTGACCTTCCAATGGGGTCTTGGCCACACAGTATGATCGGTGTCCTCACTTTATATCTGACCCCACTCCTAGGATTCCATTGCCAGAGTTTTCCTCTTCCTCTCACCAACACCCACAGGGACACAAGTCATTTTCTATGGGAGATGGGTTGTCGTTTTTCTCACATTTTGGATCATCCCTTGTGCCTCTTCTAAGCCAGCTAAGTCTTCCACCCTCACCCTCCCCCACCCCCACACCCAGTGATCTTTTCTGCTGTGTCCTCAAAAAGGGGTCAATTCAAAAAGACTTCCTGGAAGACACATTGTGTGTGGGTGTATACTTTGTCCCCTCTCACTCTCTTCAGAGGAATGAAAAGTGACCTGTCCTGGTTGCAGTTTCCATGTCTTATTCAGATTCAGGATTTTTGGCCATACTAGCCCAGGGCATGCTGTTTATTTCCTGGAGTTGAACCATCCACTCCCCAACATACACTTACTTCTCCATGGAACCTGATGTCTCAGAGTTCCTTGAGACTCAGAAAGTGCAGCAGAAGGAAGGAAAAACAGGAGAGTTAGGGACAATGAATCACTTCTTATGAGATAACTGGCATTGTTGGCCAATTAAGAAGAGAGCCAGAGAGTAGATTTATGGGATTGGGTTAGAAAGATCCTTAGCATGAAGGGGCAGCTACAAAGTGCAATAGATAGAGTGCTGGGAATGGAGTCAGGAAGACTCATCTTCCTGAGTTCAAATCTGGCCTCAGACAGTAGCTGTGTGATTCTGGACCTGTCACTTAACCCTCTTTGCCTCAGTTTCCTCATTTGTAAATTGAGCTGGTGAAGGAAACGGCAAACCACTCAAGTGTCTCTGCCAAGAACACCCCAAAATGGGGTCACAAAGTGTCAGACATGACTGAAACAACTGAACAACAAAAGCATCAAGACAAAAAAGATATCATAATGATAAGGAGACACAGACTGAAAAGTTCCCATCAACTAAGTCTTGCTGATTCATGGACATGTATTAAGAAGTCATCTAAGGGAAAAAAAGTCATCTGGGGGTCAGCTAGGTGGTGCAGTGTATAAAAGCACTGGCCCTGGATTCAGGAGGACCTGAGTTGAAATTTGGACTCAGAAACATGACACTTACTAGCTGTGTGACCCTGGGCAAGTCACTTAACCCTCATTGCCCCACCCCCCAAAAAGTGATATGATCCTCAAAACCAAAGTCACCAGGAGCCAGGTCTCTTTAATGCCTCAAAATTCTATAACTCACACGGTCTGATTCTCAGGAAAGCTATATATGCCATTGCCTCAAACTCTAAATTCTGGGAAGTTTCAATTTTGGAGGCAGTTCAAAATTCTTCTTTGGCTCATGCCCCTACTTTGGGTTTTCCCCTGGTAACCTCAGACTATAACTGGGATTGAGGTCTCTAGAGATATAGGTTAAAAGAGTCCCTCAGGTCCCATGTAAATGCAGCAGAAGAAAGCAAACTATTTCTGTCAGATTGAGGATAGCTTTTATTTCCTTCTATAGAAAGATTGTAAAACCCTCAAAGGAGTCACAGGAACTCTCTCTACTGGGTCACCTACTTCCAAGGACCTCTCTAGTCTTCCGTACTGATAATCCTGCACCAAGGCTGAGCTTCCCCCCAGAAGGTCAGGCACTTGGATGTGCTACAGAATCACTCCTCTGCTATACCACAGGGACTTGGACCATCCTCCAGACTTTCAATGATACTTGAAAGTTGGGGTGTGAGAATTTTCCACTTGGGATAGGGAGACAGTCAACCCCCTTGCATAGTGGACTTTCAGAGTCCATTTAATTCACAAGAATAGTTTTCGGTTTTTTTTTTTTTTTTTTTTAGTGAAGCAATTGGGGTTAAGTGACTTGCCCAGGGTCACACAGCTAGTAAGTGTTAAATGTCTGAGGCCTGATTTGAACTCAGGTACTCCTGACTCCAGGGCTGGTGCTCTATCCACTGCGCCACCTAGCTGCCCCAATTCACAAGAATAGTAGAAGGCAAATGAAGTTGGTTCCTGACTGCTCCTTTGACTCTGGGCAACGTGCTTATTCTCTTTGAGATATGCAGTTCTGCAACTTGAGTGGAACTCCTTCCCATTAAAAAAAAAAAAAGCTGGTATATTTATAGTGTTTATTGGTCGGCAAAGTGCTTTTCAGATCTTATGTTATCCTCACAACCGCCCTGGGACAGAGGTGTTACTATTATCCCCATTTTACAGATAAGAAAACTGAGGCAGACAGCCATTAAGCAAATTACCCAGGGTCCCACAGCTAGTAAGTATCTGCAGCTGAATTTGAACTGACTCCAGACCTGCTTCTCTATCCATTGTAACTCCTAGTTGCCTTACTAAGATTAGTTCTAAGGATTCAAAGCTGTCCAAGAATTTTGATCCAAGGGTGGGTCTCATTATACTGCTGTCATCTCTGGGGCAAGATGGTTCCCTGGGGAAGAAATATTAGAAGAATTTTCCCTTCCCCAGAGATCCAAGTCCGCTCTGATCTCTGTCTGTGCTTAGCTCTATGTGGATGCTCCTGAAAGAGGGGTTTGCTCACTTTTATAAGCTTGAGTTCCAAGGTTGCCACTCAGATGTACCATAACAATAACTCAATCGGTCATCAATGGGTCAGTGATCATTCAGTTCAAGGGTACTCCCCATACTATACCTGACTAAGGAATTGTCTTCAATCAACTCAATGTAGAGTCAACAGGGATGTGTAACCATCCCTAGGGAGAAACCTTTAACTGTCAGAACAAAGGCTTCATTCTTGAACCTTGTTGACTAGACCAAAGCTTCTTAAACTGTGGGTTGTGACCCCATATGGGGTTATGTAACTGAATGTGGGGGTCATGAAAAATTTGGCAACAGTGAAAGGTTATGTATACCTATTTTATATGACTATATACCTGGGGTCATGTAAAAATTTCTCCAGAGAGAAGGGGTCATGGGTGGAAAAAGTTTAAGAAACCCTGAACCAGACTACTACTACTGATCACATACCTTTACATGGAAAGCAGAGAAATCAAGCAACTACTTAAAAAGCATTTCATAAGCACTGTGTTCCAGGCTTTACACTGGGTGCTGGGAAACAAAGATGTAACACTTATGCAACACAGTTATGGGACCACTGTCAGGGTCAGGGTCTCCCCTCGGAGCTCTAGGGATAACCTTAGAAAGGGACTTTTCATTGCCAAATCTAATATAGCTCTTTCTTAATCCTCTCTGCAGGACCTCTCTGCAGGCTTTGACATTGTCAATCACCCTCTTCTCCCCTTCCCTGTAGGTTTCTGTGACATTATACTTTCTCCTAGTTCTCTTCCTGTTTGCTCCTTCTCAGCTTCCTTTGTTGGATCCTCTTCTAGGTCACACACACTAACCATGAGTATTCCACAGGGCTCTGCCCCGGGCCCTCTTTTCTTCTATACTCCTTCACTTTTCAGAAACTCCCTTGGATTTAATGATTATCTCTATGCTGATGATTCTCAAATCTACTTACCAGCCCTAACCTATCTACTGACTTCCAGACTGAGATCTCCGACTGCCTATTAGACATCTCAAACTGGATGTCCCATAGACAAGTGGAACTCAACATGTTCAAAACTGAACTTATTTTCTTTCCTTCCACCTTTCCTACCCTCTTATTAATTTCCCTGTTACTGTTGAGGGTTACATGATCCTCCCAATCACCAAGACTTGAAATCTAGGTGTAATTCTCTCCTCCTCACTCTCTCACCTCCCATATCCAGGTTGCTGCCAAGACCTGTTGATTTCACCTTTGTAACATGTCTTGTAGATATCTTCTTCTTTCCTATGAT
Organism: Dromiciops gliroides; assembly: GCF_019393635.1. Classification (NCBI taxonomy): domain Eukaryota; kingdom Metazoa; phylum Chordata; class Mammalia; order Microbiotheria; family Microbiotheriidae; genus Dromiciops; species Dromiciops gliroides. The sequence goes on along the minus strand of NC_057861.1, from coordinate 698,354,989 downwards.
ACTGTCACTGCCTGGATTCTGGCTATCATCACCTCATAGCAATATGATTGCAATAGCTTGCTGGTTGGGCTTTTAGTCACAAATTTCTTCCTACTCTGGTCTATCCTTCACTCAGCTGCCAAAGTGATCTTCCTAAAGCTCATCACCTGCCTATTTAATAAACTCTAGTGGCTTCCTATCCCCTCCAGGATCTAATATAAAATCCTCTGCTTGGCATTCAAAGCCCTTCACAACCTCCCCCATTCTGGTCTTCTTATATCTTTTTTTCTTTTTTTAGTGAGGCAATTGGGGTTAAGTGACTTGCCCAGAGTCACACAGCTAGTAAGTGTTAAGTGTCTGAGGCCAGATTTGAACTCAGGTCTTCCTGACTCCAGAGCTGGTGCTCTATCCACTGTGCCACCTAGCTGCCCTGGTCTCCTTATATCTTATACCGTCCTTACTCTACCTGCTCCACACTGTGATCTGGTGACACTGACCTTATTGCAGTTCCTTGAACAAGATACTAACTCTCCAGATTCTGGGCATTTTCCCTGGCTGTCTTCCATGGCTGGAATGCTCTCTCCTCATCTCTATCTCCTCATTTTCCTGGCTTACTTTAGGTCTCAGCTAAAATCCCAACTTCTACAAGAAGCCTTTCCCAATCTCCTTTAGTGCCTACCTTCAGTTGAATGGGCACCTAGGTGGCACAGAAGGTAAGGTGCAGTGCCTAGAGTCAGGAAGACTCATCTTCCTGAGCTCAAATCTGGCCTAAGACATTTACTAGTTGTGTAACCCTGGGCAATTCACTTTAGCCTTTTTGTTTCAGTTTCCTCATCTGTAAAATGAGCTGGAAAAGGCAATGGCAAACTGCTCTAGTATCATTGCCAAGAAATCATGTGCCCCAGATGGAGCCATTAAGAATCGGATATGACAGAAAATGACTGGATAACACCAACACGCTCTGTTGATTATTTCCAATTTACTCTTCCTATATTTTGTTTATATGTAGTTTGCATGTTGTTTCCACCCCCACCACTAAGATTGTGAACACTTTAAAAGCAAGGATTGGGTTTTGCCTTTCTTCATATGTTTAAGGCTTAGCACAGCCCCTGGAGCATAATAAATAGTTATTGACTGACTAACTAATTTGAACTTTTTAACCCTCAATTTCCTCATTTATCAAATGGAGATAACCATATTTGTGTTACCTACCTTACAGACTTGCCATGAGGAAAGTGCTTTATAAAACATGAACTGTTATATGAGTGTGGGTAATTATTATTGTGGGGGGGTGGGGGGGAAATGAGGGTTAAGTGACTTGGCGAGGGTCATACAGCTAGTGTCAAGTGTCTGAGGTTGGATTTGAACTCAGGTCCTCCTGAATCCAGGGCCAGTGCTTTATCCACTGTTCCACTTAGCTGCCCCCAGTGAGTAATTATTATTAATGAACCCTCTATCCCTTTATTCATAGGATGATGATGATGATAGCAGCTAGCATTTACATAATGTTTTAAAGTTGGCAAAGAGCTTTGCAAGTATTATTTTCATTTTATCCTCATGACAACCCTGGGAAATGCCTCCTTTTATTATCCTTGTTTTACAGATGAGGAAAATGAAGTAGATAGAGGTTAAGTGACTTGTCCAGGGTCACACAAATAGTAAGTAAGGCTCATAGCTGCAAGGATGAAAAGGGACCTTAGAGATCGTCTAGTCTATTTCACTTATTTCACATGTAAGAGAGGTGTTCAATACCTCTACTTCAATAATTACCAAGGTCTCAGAAGCTCAATCAATCAAACAAAAGTATTTCAGCCAGATGTGACAGGAGGGATATTGGGATTAGTTGAGGAAACTCAGCCATGCCCTGAAGGTCTTGTATGAAAAAAAAAAATCAAAGCTAGTTTAGAAACTTAGCATTCAAACATTTGAACACACCGAAGCACAGAGGAGAGAGCAGTTCTAACTAAGGATCTGAGAGGAAATCATAGTGTGTGTGTATGTGCTGTTTCTGTCTCCTCTCCTCCCTCTTTGATTACAGGAGAACCTTATGATGTTATCAAACCGCTTGCCTTCCCAGTGAGGGGAAGGGGAAGGGAAGGAAAGAATATTGGAGATCAAAATTTATGAAGAAAGATGCTATCTGTATCCAGAGAAAGAACTGATAAATAGAAGTAGATATAGACTAATGATGGCCATCTGGGAGGAAAGGGAGGAAAAAAATAAATTTCCAAGATAACTTTATTAGATATTTAAAAGGAATAGCAAGTTGTACACATCAGATTTGCAGTTTTATGTGCAAAAAATGCTAAATTAATGTTTATATAAAACGTATTCATATAAATAAATGTCATGTTAACATTTTACATGTGATTGTAAAAAAAAGATTTTTTTTAAAAAAGGAGAGAACCTTATGAATTTTTTTTTTTTTTTTGCGGGGCAATGGGGGTTAAGTGACTTGCCCAGGGTCACACAGCTAGTAAGTGTCTGAGGCCGGATTTGAACTCAGGTACTCCTGAATCCAGGGCTGGTGCTTTATCCACTCCACCACCTAGCCGCCCCGAACCTTATGAAATTTTAAAGGTTGGAGGATTTGGGCTTCTCATTGTCATCCTTACAATGTCCCTGGATGGCAATGGGCAGCTGATGACTTCAGGAGCCAAGAACAGACTAGATACACTACAGACAGACAGTTTCAAGACTCTTCAAAAATGGTACCTTGCTTTTTATAGTATTACCAAATTACTATGCCCAAAGGGAATTCTGGGAGGCTGTGGATTATCCCCTTTGGTTTACATGCTCCCTAAGTGTTGAGGTCATGTTTCCCTGGAGCTTCTCTGTACTTATAGGAAAGTATCCCCCAACTTGTGGGGATATTTGGTATCAATTGTTCTTACCACACCACCTTAGTAAACAAACACCGGTTTCTTTTTTAAGTTTTATCCTTCATTTAATTAGTCCCTTCCCTCACTTCCCTTTATATTATATTTTTAAAATTTTCTTTTTAGTTTATGAAATAATACATGTATTTCCATAATATAATAGAATTTAAAAAAATGATTGCACAGGAAAATAGCAAATCTATTACATCCTTGCATTTGACTAGTGTAAAGACTTAAGGTTTGGGGATAAGAATCCATTATTTGGTAGAAATTAGTGGGAAAGCTGGAAAGCAGTATGGCAGAAACTGGGCATGAATAAATCTCTTACACCATTTACCAAGATAAGGTCAAAATGGATACATGACCTAGATATAAAGAAAAATATTACAAGAAAATTTGAAGACCATGAAATATATTACCTATCAGACTTATGGATTGTTCACCTGAACAATTGATGAATAAACAACAGAGAAAGAGAGAGCAGTGTGAGCTGTAAAATGGATAATTTCAATTACATTAAACTAAAAAGGTTTTGGACAAATAAAACAAATGTAGCCAAGGTCAGAAGGAAAGAAGAAAATTAGGGGGGAAATCTGATAGTTTCTCAGATAAAGGTCTCATATCTCAAACATATAAAGAACTTTGTCAAATCTATAAACACCTGTTTTAAAAGCTAATTGAAGTGGGCAGCTAGATGGTGCAGTGGATAGAGCTCCGGCCCTGGATTCAGGAGTACCTGAGTTCAAATCTGGCCTCAGACACTTGACACTTACTAGCTGTGTGACCCTGGGCAAGTCACTTAACCCTCATTGCCCTGCAGAAAACAAAACAAAAAGCTAATTGAATATGACTATCTAATTGATATCAACTAATAATGAATGCAGGAAGCACACTAGTGGGGGTCTTACGACATAATGCCTTTGTAAAGATATGATTTTCAGTCCATTGACAGGATTACAGGGTCCTACGTTTAGAGCTGGAAGAGACTTTGAAGACACAGAGTCCAATCCCTTCGTTATACAGATAGGGGAATGGAGGCTCAGAGAGGTTAGATGACTTCCCCAGGATTACACAGCTTGTATCTGAAGTAGGATTTGAACCCAGGTCTTTCTAATTCTAATTCCAGTGCTTTATGTAAATAATATACTTTTAACTTTTCTTTGGATGACCCAAAGATAAAACTTCTTTTCAAGTATGGATTTCTCAGACAACTGATGCATACCACCTGATGATTGCCTTTGTTTCATTTACTCCTCTTTTAAAGCTATTGTTCACTTTACCAAGGCATGACGCTCCTAGTTCTATGCAACCTCACTGTTGTTTGCATGGATTTCACTATTTCTGGCAAAGGTCAAGGTCTCATTCATCTCCCCAGCAATGTTGGCAATAGAGTTTGAACTAGGACCCTGAATTTAAGGTCCTTTTGATCATCTTCTTAACTGGGTTAGCGCAGGTCACATGGGAGAAACGTGAAAGTAGTGGATTTGCCTCCCAGAAGAGTGTATGACAAAGCTCCAAGCATCCTGAGTCTTGGAAGAAAATTGTGGTTTGATTGAGCCAGGGATGGGGCTTGAGGTAAGGTGGTTGTCAAAGAGCCAGGGGCTTTGGGCCAGGGCTTGACTCACTCAGTCTGCCTGGGTTGGGTTTGTTCAATAAAATCTCTGTTTGGATTTCCTTGGGAATCGATTTCATTTATGAGGCCAGCAATCTGCTTGAGTGCACACCAGTGACACAGCCAGGTTTTTTTTTCCCCCCTTTCTGGTACTCCCCAAATCAAAGCAAGTTGAAGACTATATGGGTGTAGCCACTCACCCCAGGGATGGAAGCTTAGCCCAGGCAATTCCCTGTAATCTTAGGGACTGGGACTGGGAACTGTGTGGAGAGCCAAAATTCCCCTAGAATTTCCATACATACTTGATTTAGCTGATGGCATCAGCCTCTCTGGCTAAAACCAGAACATATTGAATTTTAAATTCTGAAAGAATCCAAAAGCTCCTCCAGTTCACAAATCTTATGTTATACATGAGGAAACTAACACCCAAAGAGGTGATGTAGATGACTCAAGGCCATACAATTAATCAGGGCAGAACTGGGATTCAAACTCAAATCTCCTGATTTGGAATTCACTGTTGTTTTTGATGATACTGTAGTATTGTAAACCAGGAACCAGGGGCTAGGCTGTGTATCTCCCTTGCTCTTCCTCTGGTGAGAGGGCTAAAAGAACCAGAATTAGTCACGGAGAGGGAATGACTTAAATAAGTCACTTATCATTTCCAGGCTTCAGTTTCCTCATTTATAATATGAAAGGGTTGAATAAGGTGATCTCATCCAGAGATAATATTCTGTTATTCTCTGGTCCCCTCTTCCTTCATATACTTCAGATTATGTGTGTCTCCATTCCACATGTAGAATCATAGCACCCTATTATGGCTCCAATTTGAGAACTCCAGTGGGCAAATCATGGGATCCTTTGACAGAACGATTTCAGGTATTACTGTGTTCAAACACAGTGGGAGTGTGATACAAAGAGTACCATATAATACAATCATTTTTATTAAGTGTGTAAGAGTTATCATTCACTCTTCCCACCCCCAATTAGCCAGATACATTTATCGTGTAAGAACACATTTCTAGTGAATCAACCAATCAATCATATCATAGTCTTATACATAGACTGCATGAAAAGTCCTTGGTCCTGCATGAAGTAAAATGATGCCACACAGGAAGTGTGCTCAAATTGGTTCAAGGACTTTGTTATACCATGTGGGGCTCATATAAAACTACCTTGTAACTGGGGAAGCTTGGGGTGGAAGCCCTATAGCTGAGTCTCTAAGAAGGAATTGCTCAGGATTGGGGACAAGAGCCCTCACTTCTGCCTTGGCTTCAGTCTCAGTCTTGCCCCTCTCAACCTTCTTTGGCCAATGGGGGACCTAGTGAACTTCAAAGGGTTTGGATGAATATGGACTTTTTATCAGCATCCCAGAAGTATCTCTGAAAAGTCTGTCATCAGCATTTGTATCAGGAGCCAAGGATAGTCTGAACACAATTGTGAAGGGCTACTTCAAAGCAGAAAAAACTACACAGTATCCAAGGGGAATGTCCCATGAAAGGGAGAAAGGACTTTCAGACACCAGGAGCTGTGAGCCATCCTCTTTGCCACATGTATTCTAAGTTGGAGTTCAGTTTTCCCTGAACTCTCAAGGTACTGGTGGGAAAGTATGGTATACAGATTTGGGGCAGGGTAGGAGAAGATGTTTTGTACCATTTATTGCACCATTGTAAATACCCATTTCTAAAAGCTAATTAAATCAACCTGACTAACTGATATTAACTGATAATTGTCAAGAGGAAGTACTCCAGTTGGGACTCATGATCTATAGCACTAGGAAAAAAAACAAACCCATCTCTCAACTCCTCAGAATTCCCTAGAACCCTGAAGGGTGAGAAGTAATAGCTACCTCTCTGGGAAGTCAACTTACCAGTATTAGTGAGAGTTGGAATAGTAGCTCTACTACATGTTCCTGCTTTGTACAGAGGACCAGAATGAAGGAGATAACATTTTTTGTTTGTTTGTTTGTTTGTTTTTGTTTTTGTTTGTTTTTGTGGGGGTTTTTTGCAAGGCAATGAGGGTTAAGTGACTTGCCCAGGGTCACACGGCTAGTAAGTGTCAAGTGTCTGAGGCTGGGTTTGAACTCAGGTCCTCCTGAATCCAAGGCCAGTGCTTTATTCACTGTGCCACCTAGCTGCCCCCAGGGAGATAACATTTTAAAGATAAGTCACAGTCCCTGTCCTCATGGAGCTTACTACTGGGTATAACAGAGCATTAGGAACATCAGAATTAGACCGACACTCCCCCCCGCCCCTGCCCCTGCCATGCCCATAATAATATGGTCCTTTGTGGGAACATTCCCATTCTGGGAAATGCCACTTGGAATCTTTCTCAAGTTGTTTCTTTCCTGTGCAATTTTTCTCATCTCAAGAATGTGAACTGCTTAGAGGCAGTGTTTTATTTCTTTGGAATCCCTCACAATGCAATCTGGCTTAGGTTTCAGTGCCCTGAGGCATTATGATGGTGACATTTAGCTGTGATATATATTCTCTCAATGTCTTCCTCTCCTTGTCCCTTTCCCTGTCCCTCTCTTCACTTTACTCCTTTCCCTTTGGTCATTCTCCTTCCTGCTTGTATCTCTCACTCTCTTCCTCTTCCTCAGTCCTCTTGTATTCTCTTTTACTCTTCTGTTGTTCTTCCCCCAATTCATTTTATCCTTGTATCTTTTTCTCCCTCTTTTTTTCTCTTCTTTTTCTTTCACACATGAGTAGATAGAGTACTAGACCTAGACACAGAAAGACCTGTGTTTATGTTCCATCTCTCATACTTGCCAGTTATATGACTTTGGGCAAGTCAATTCATCTCTGTCTGCCTCAGTTTCCTCATCTGTAAAATGAAAATAATAATAGCACCTACATCCCAGAGTTGTTGTGAGGATCAGATAAGATAATGTTTGTCAAGGGTTTTGCAAATCTCAAAGCACTATATAAATGATAGCTATTATTATTAAATAATAGTATTAACTATTAATTCATAGAAAGACTGTTTTGCCAGATCCTGTACTTCTTGGTGGATTCTCTCACATGAATGTATCCATATCACTAGCTATCCCTTAGGCACTCACACCATTGTGTTTTTCTTCAAAGGGCTAGAATAGTCCTACCTTTTCCTTCCTCTACAACCTTAGTACAAATGTACATTTTCTAAATAACCCTGTGAACATCAGGGCTACTATCTATGGTCTAAAGCACAAAGACCATACAATAGATGTATTATTTTAACCTAGACAAGAAGCATCTGAAAGGTTACTTTCTTCAGAACTGACAATGCTTTTAATGTGGAAATTAGTGATGAATGAACTAGGAGTCTGGCTCTCTACTTAAGCCTGGTAGCTTTTTCCCACCTGAAGTTCCCACTGCATTATTCCACTGCTACCAGGAGTGGGGATGGATGGGAACTTCCTGCTACATAGTTTACGTGCAAATTTTTCATTTCACCCCTTCTAATGATCAGGCCATCCTGTAGCCAAGGTCTGGTTAGTAGGTGGGCCATGCTGGCCAGGAATAACACGTTTGTGTTGGAAAGCTACTGTCTAAAGGGCTACAAGAATCAGGCGAATGTCATGTGCCGAGTGTGTCTTTTCACTTAGTGTGATGTGGTTTAAATCAGACCCTGGAGCCCACTAAGAGATTTTCCTCATAGAAAAGACAAAACTCGCATGTGCTGTACATTCCTCTGAATCAGACACTGTTTTCACCCAACAATTGGCACCAAACACCAGCTTTACGAGCTGTTACTCTAGAAGTAAGTTTTATGCTGGAAACAAGTTTTACATCTGTTTCTGCAAGGATTGGGCTTTTGTTTTTCTCTAAGGCTATACTGTGGGATCCAAGAAAGATCTCTACACTCTATACCCACCCCTTTCAAAAAGATCATCTTCTTATTGGGTATTGTTATTCCATATTGGGCATGTGCCTATTTTGAGAAGACAGTATGATAGGATGGTAAAAGTACTAGGGAGAACCAGGAGACATAACAATTAGTAGCTGTGGCAAGTCATTCTCCTCTAGGCCTCAGTGATAAAATGGGGATTATAAATCCTGACTTGTATTCTGCACAGAGTTGTAAGGATTAAATGCAATGATGTGTGTTCTTTGTAGTGATTTTGCATGTACAGCACTCTGAGCTTCCCAGTGCAGGACCTTGTTGTCCTACACTCAAGTTCATGGTACCTTAAAGGGTCATCCTCTATTTTAATTCGAAGTTTATGAGTTAATTCACAGTTTATGAGCCCCTAGTTCTGCTGAATCTTTCTTGACCAAAGTATAATAAAAACCATGAGATCATAGCAAGACAAAAGATATTTACATAAGACAAAATGCAAGGCAAAGAACAAAGAGCTTAATGAAATTGCAAGAATGTACTCCACCCATTTTCCCAGTCTATTACCTCCTAAAGTTTGAGGAGCAAAGATCTATGACTCCACTTATTCTTGCTCCTCTACCTCTTCACCATGACCCTGTTGACTATGGAATGGGAGCTTTTTCATCATCTATTGATAAAAATAATATTTTAAAAATACTTTTGTTACTAATACAATATATTAACTTTATAGTTTTTTCTTATACTTAGCTCTGCTGGTATAATTTCAACCTATTCCTTGTGTATAATCTTTTAAATTATGTCATTGTATTCTCTTGGTTTGTGTTTTATTTAATATTTTTTGCATCAATAGTCATCAGGGATATTGGTCTGTAGTTTCCTTTTCTGTCCTTTCTCTCCCTGATTTGTACATCAAGACCATATTTGTATCCTAGAAGGAATTTGGGAGAATCTCCTGTTTTCTATTTTAATTTTTTAATCTCTCCTTTAATTTTCAGGATTTCTATTTTGGTATTAAATCGGGGAGTTTTAATTTGTCCTTTTAATAGTTTTTTGTTGTTGTTGTTGCATCCTCAATTCATTGATCTAAGTATTTTAGTGATATGTTTAGAAATATATATATATATTTATATTTTATTGATATAAATACTTAGGAATATACATTTTCCGCACAGTACAACTTTGACTGCCTTCCACAAATTTTGGTATGTTGTCTCATTTTTGTAGTTATTTTTAATGAAATTATTGATTGTTTCTGTGATTTGTTCTTTGACCCATTTGTTCTTTAGGATTAGATAATTAGTTTTTAATTTATATTTCTAAGGCCCTTTATTGAACATAATTTCCATTGCAGTATGGTCCCCAAAGAGTGCATTTAATGTTTCTCCTTTTCTGCATTTCTTTGTGAGGCTTTTAATGCCCTAATAGTTTTTTCAAGGTGCTATGTACATCTGAGAAAAATATATACTCCTTTATATTCTCAGGAGGTCTATCAAATCTAACTTTTCTAAAATCCTATTCATCTCTTCAACTTCTATTGTTGGATTCTGGCTTCTAATCCATTTTGCTATCCTCTTTCATTTTTATGGGTGAGTTAATCCTATTTACATTCATAGTTATGCTATCTAACCATCCTATTCTCTTCAACCTATCTTTATCTTTTTCCCCCCCACCCTATGCCCTCCTCAAAGGTCTGTTTTACTTCTGACCATTCACTCCCATAATCTACTCTCCTTTTTATCACTCCCTTTCTCCTCTTCCTTTGGTAAGGAGGTGTTTGGTAAGATGAATTTCTATACCCAACCGTCTATGCATGTGTATGTGTGCATGTGTGCATGAGAGAGAGGTTTAAGCATTGCCTGTTTCCCTCTGATATTTTACCCTCCATTGTAAAAACTCTTTCTTGTACCCCTCCTTTATGTGAGATAAGTTCCCCCCTTCTTCCTCTCCCTTTTCCCTTTTCCAAGTACATGCCTTTCTCACCCTTTCATTTTTCTTTAGAGATCACCCCAATGAAATAAATTCCCACCCATGTTCTCTGCCTGAGTGGAGTCTTTCTAACTGCCTTAATAATGATAAAGTCCTTAAGGGTTATATGTATACTCTTCCCATTTAGGAATGTATACAGTTTAGCCTTATTAACTCCCTTATCATTTTTCACTCATGTTTACTTTTTTATTCTTGAGTTTTGTCTTTGAATGTCCAATTTTCTATTTGGCTCTGGTCTTTTCGCTAGAAACACTTGAAAGTCCTCCCATTAATTAATCCCCCCAGGACTATAATCAGTTTTGCTGGCTGGGTAGATTATTTCTGGTTGTAATCCTAGTTATTTTGCTTTCCAGAATATCATATTCCGAGCCCTCCATTCCTTTATCATGGTAGCTGCTAAATCTTGTGTGGTCCTAAGTGTGGCTTTATGAGTAGTTTCTTTCTGGCTGCTTTCAGTATTTTCTCCTTGACCTGGGAACTCTGGAACTTGGCTATAATATTCATGAGAGTTTTCATTTGAGGATCTTTTTTAGGAGGAGAATGGAGAATTCTTTCAATTTGTAATTTGCCCTCCAGTTCTGTGGTGTCTGGATAGTTTTCCTTTATAATTCCTTGAAATCTGATGTCTATGCTTATAAAAAAAACAAAACAAAACTGTGGCTTTTAGGTATTCCAATAGGTCTTACATTATCTTTCCTCAACCTCTTTTCTAGGTCAGTTGTTTTTCCTATATTTTACATTTTTCTATTTTTTTCATTTTATTGGCTTTGTTTTATTATTTCTTAAAATTTCACAGACTCATTAGCTTTCATTTGACCAAATCTGATTTTTAAGGACTTATTTTCTTCAGTCTGTTTTGTATCTCTTTTACCAAGATGTTCATTCTCTTTATAATTTTCTTAAATTACTCAAATTCTTTTCTCAATTTTTCCTCTACTACCCTTATTTGATTTTTAAAATAATTTTTGGTTCATTAAAAAAAAAAATCTCTTTCTTTAGCTCTTCTAGGAATTCTTGTTGGGCTTGTGTTCAATCTGTATTTTTCCTTGAAGTTTTGCTTTTGGGTGTTTTTTAAGTTATTATCTTCTTTTGAGTTTGTGTCTTTAACTTCTCTGTCACCATAATGAATTTTTACTATAGTCAGGTTCTTTTTTTGTGGTTAGTTCATTTTCATAACTTTTTTTTAAACTTTGAACTTTATGTAAGAATTAGGTTTTGTTTTGTTTTTCCCCACCTCTGGGGTAGAGGAGATGTCTGACATGATCTTTCAACTTTTATGTACTTCTACTTTCACAGTTATGTCTAGGGCCATGTAACTTTTCAGTGCTTACAAGTTTTTGTAAGCCAGGAAAAGTTACAGTCTTTGCCTTCTTGGGCCATTCTCTGGTAGTTACCTAGGTAGATCCCCTACACTCTCACAATTGCAACTGCCCCTTTTTGCCCTGGAAACTATGACCTAGAGCTGGGTAATAGGTGATGGAGTTGCCAAATGGAGACTGATTGTGCACCCAGTGTACCCTGAAATCCTTCTGACCAGGTATTCAGTCCCCTTACCATCCCTGTGCCATATTCCTAGTGTCACTGCCACTGCTGCTGCCACTTCCAAGACCCATAGCACATATCATTCCACCACACTGCATTCCCAGTCGGCCCCAACCCCAGTTTCCACAGGCTTTTTTGTCTTCCTAAGCTGTGCTGTGCTAGAAAAATGACTTGCTGTGACTTTTGGTTGGTTTTCCTGCTCAGAATTCAATATAATGCACTTTTAAAAGTTGTTTAGAAGGGGGAAAATGCTCTTTTCCTTCTGCTGTCATCTTTCTGCCCCCATGACCTCTTTTCACTGGCTGATCAGTGTTCTTTCTAAAATGTGATGTCTAGAATAGAACACAAAACTAGATGTGATCTGATTAGAATAAATCATTGTAGTACTCTCAGCAACTCTTGTTCTGAAAACTGTGACATTCTTAAAATAGCCTAAGATTGCATTAGCCATTTTTCGGCTGCCATGCCACAATTCAATTAAATTCACAAAGCATTTATTAATCACCTAATATTTCCTAAGTACTGTGTTAGATGTTGTCACATACACACAACTGAATTGTTCTACTCACATGGAGCTGTTAGGAAACTATTGTTTATGTGGGAGAAAGGGACAGAGACCAGGATCTCTCTTCCTTGTTTTGAGCTATCTACTCTAGCAAATACTGTTTCAGGCTATGTCTCTAAGGAGTGGGACATGAGTGTGCCTCATAGAGAGCTATTCTTTGCTTCTCTTGGCCTCTATCCAACAATAGGAATAATTATACTACCTTGTATTTTTATAGGACTTGTGAGATACTTTGGGGTTGGAGTAATTTTGAACATTTTGGGGAACAAAGTGTAGGAATACATATTGAGTCTAGTTCCTGCTTTGTTAGCAACTTAATGTATGACCTTTTGTAAATCACATCTCTGGGCCTTGGTTTCCCCCTCTGTAAAGTGAAGATTTTAGACTAGCTAGCCTACAAGTGCCCTGCCAACTTTATGAGCATAGGACGCCTCAGAGGACACTTGCTTCATTCACATCCTGGCTATTGGCTGGCTCTCGAAGGCCCACTCATCAAGGTGTAAACATCAGCAAGTTTATCACCCCTTTCTGGGCAACCACCCAGGGAAGGCACAGCCCCAAAGCTGCTCCTGGAACCTGTCCACATCCTCTCCTCTGGAGAAACGGAATCCCCTGGCATTCATTCACCCCACTCCATCCTGTGCCCCCTGGGAAACCTGGCTCTCTCTCCTGGCTCCTCCAGAGAAGGTATCATGGTTGTTTCCATTGATGATAATGCCACTTGAGCTGAGGCCAAACCTTTGGGAGAACCTGGCATCAGATACTGCAGAGAACTACCTCTGATAGCTTCTGGAGCCTTCTCTATGGCAGAAAAAAACTGGCCCCAAACTCCCAGGCCTCCAGCCAACCCGTTATCTCGTTCTTTCCCTGCCTGTGTGTGGATACAGTTCTTGGTCAGGGATTTCTGCCCCAGCACATATCGCCTTACCCCGCCAACTCTTCTGTCATGGTCTGAGCTCTCACATAAGGGTTTGGGCATGTCCCAAACCCCTCCTCTGGTGCATTAATGCTCTTGGGTAATGCAGACTAAAGGGTGCATTGTTGTCGTGATTTTAGAACCAAAGAATCCCAGTGCTAGGACTGAAATGGACCTTGAAAATCATAGGATTTGGGGCTGAAAAGGACCGTGAAAGGTATCTACCCCAATCCCTTCATTTGAAAATGAAGAAAACTGAGGCAATTTTGTCATTTTAATACTGAGACCCAGAAAGGAGAGGACATTTACCAAAGGTAACCCCAAGGGGGCAGCTAGGTAGTACAGTGGATAGAGCACTGGCCCTGGATTCAGGAGGATCTGAGTTCAAATCAGACCTCAGACACTTGATACTAGCTGTGTGACCCTTGGCAAGTCACTTAACTCTCATTGCCCCACCCAAAAAAACCCAAAAAGCTCTTGAGGGCAGGGACTCTACTTCTGTATTTGTCATCACAGGAGCTGCTTGCTTGATTTGTGACAACCAAAAGCTGGAAAAATAAAATATGTATGAAAGTATTTAAAAATTTAAAAAAAGGTAACCCCAGTGAGTTGATGTGGTCTAGTGGAAACAAACCTAGAGTTAGTGTTAGGAAATCTGGGTTCCAATCCCAACTATGACATTTATTTCCAATGTGACCTTGTCACTTAAGCTTTCTGAACCTCAGTGTCATCATATGTTCAATGGGGGTAATAATACATACACTACGTAACTTGTAAGGTTGTTAAGAGGGTACGTTTGTAACAATACTACAGGAATGCGAGTGCTCTTCTAGTTGTCCATTTGAATGAGTTCATCAGCCTTTCCCCAACTCTGCCTTCTTTCCAGGGAGAAATTGATCCTTCTCAAATTTTTTTCTCCCCTTTCCCTCCTCTTCAAAATTCTTCTTAGTACTTTCTACAAAAGTACTAAGTACTAAGAAGTACTTTTGCCTTTGTCTCTTGTATCATAACTGTTGATGTATTTATTCTTCCTGTGCATTAGATTGTAAGTTCCTTGAGGGCAAGGCATGTTTTATATCTATTTTGATATCCCCAGTGCCTAATGGCACACAGTAGGGGTTTAATGAATATTTGTTGAATACAGGTAGCAATAAACCCTCTAACTTTCAATAGCTATTATTGACACCCTTCTCTACCTTTATACAAGATGTGCTTTAGGGAGACACATCTTCCTGTCTCCTTCCTCCTCAACATATCTTCTCAAAACAATGGCAATAAAAAGACTACCTTGTATTTTCTATGGGCTTTTAAGGTGCCCTGGGAAATGAGGGAAACTCTGAAAGGCAGAAAGGACCATGGAAAGTGGGTTGAGCCTAATCTGTTCCCATCTTCTTCCTCCCAAATTAGCTTTCAGAGAAGCATTGACTCATGGGTGAAGTCCTTGAAACCTATCTATTAACAGCTGCAGGTCCTTACCACTCTGGGGATTCTGCTTGAGTACAATCTCTTTCTTTTCTGTTCCAGTGCCTGGGCCTCATTAAGTTCTAGGCCCAAGGGATTCAAGGCTGAGATGTTAGGACATCCTTCTCAATCAAATTCTTCTTGACACATTCTTCATTCTAGACCTCTTCCTCTCACACTTCCTGGAATGGTAGACATTACATTTCTGGAAACTCTCCTTCATTAATATTCCCCAACACAGTAGGTTAGAAGGAAGCATTGGTCTTCTTACTCACCACTGCCATTTCTAGGCCCTTCCTGTACTACCACCGCCTTTCATTTGATATTCACTCTTGTTGCCTAGACTCTAGTCCAGATTCTTATTGCTTTAATCCACTGACCACTGGACAACTCTCCCAGCTTTCTTAAGGAATTCACCACCTTACTCACAGTCTTTCTTTCTATTTCTACCCCTTCCCTCTTACTTGCAGACAATATACAGATCAAAGCTCCCTCCCTCTCCAATACCTTTGCTCTTCAGTTTCCATGACCTAGATCTTCTATTCACCACAGACACCCAGACTGGCCTCCCTTGCTTCCCTTTACAGTCTTGACCCTATAGTTGACCACCCTAGGCACTGTCTGTCCATGAACACATGGTACCTTCCTTTATTTTGTGTTTACTCTTTCCTGATTTTAGGAGAAGGAATATTCTGAGGTGTAAAGATCCAGTCAACCTTAAGTGTCCAGGGGATCCAAAGGTCATTGGAGATATTAGCATTGGTAGGGGTTTACAATGAAGGAGGAACCTGAAGAAAGGTGTGGAAAGACAATCACCCAAGAACACCGTGATAGATTCAGGGAGTGAGATTCATCATGGCAGAGACATATGTCTGCTATGGATTCAACAGAGACACTAAGCCTCCAGTCCCAGATAGATTGCCTATCCAACAGGGACCTGTAGCTGAGGGTGACTTCATGAGAATACTATGAAGGGAGAAAGGGACTGTCAGAGCCAGGCGTTACAAGGTACCTCTTTGTCACACATGTTCCCTACACATGGGCTTCTCAACATTTGTACTTGGGGCTTGAGGCTACACTTCCCAGGTAATTTGAATATGCAGGAAGAGAGAATGTTCCCAGTTTTTAGAGGGTGGGAAGTAGGAATATTTTGCACCAATTTTTCTTGCTATACCTTCTGTATAAATCCTTTTTCTCAAAAGAAAGAGAGAGAGAAAGAAAAAGAAAGAAAGAATTGGTGGCTACCGGCAAACTTTTAATGGGGAGCAGATTAATTAGGGCTTGTTAACAACAGTAACAGAAATACCAGACCCTTGGGGTTCACCCAGAACCCTTGAAGAAAAGTAAATAATTCACCTCCCCCCACTTAATCTAGTGCCAGTGCTAGTGCCATCTGAGGGAGTGAGCCCAGGGATGGAACTATTCTTGTTCATTAATCGATTGATTCTTTTTAACTAAAGGGGTGTCAGAGACAATGCTTCTTTGCATTTTTGTCAGGCTTCTTTCAAAGGCTCTTGCTGATTTGGGGTGAATTGGTTTGCTTTCTAGTTAGAAAACTGGTATTGAAGGGCATGAAGAAGAACCAGTTTCTCCTGCTAGTTTTGGGTTGGAAATGTGCTAGAAAACACATGCTTTTCTTTATATGTATTCCTAATGGGCTATGTTTGAAATGCACAGCAATGCTGTCATGGCCTATAAGGGATATATAAAACCTCATGGTTTAAAATTTGTTGAGTGTCTTCTGAGTCTTGGGTTTGAGTCACTCCCTTTATGACCTTGGCCATATCATTTAACCTCTCTCTTTTAGCTGAAAAGAAAAATAAAAAATAAAAAAGGCTGACAAGCTCTGGCCCTGGCACCAACAGTAATTAACTGTGTGACTCTGAAAAAGGCTCTTCCCCTCTCTGGGCCTCTTTCTCCTTTGTAAAATCAAGCCATTGGATGAACTGATCTCTGTGGTCCCTTCTAGCTCTGATGCCCTAAACTCTAGTCATATTTGGAATGTGCCAACTTTGTAATTTATAGGCAGAGAACACAATAAGGCTTAACGATCATTGTTTCTATATCTCATAAAAATTGTTGGCCAGTGTTTCATCAAGTTGGAAAACACTGATGTGCTGAAAGAAGCTTGGGGCAATATTGATGACTTTTCCTGAGTGTGTCAGCTCACCGCTTCCATTAAGCCTTTTCTGACAAATGAGGGCAGAAGTGATTTCCTTATAAATATACATAGTCGCAACCTACACTGAATTCACCCCCATGGACAATCCTTAAAACACCGTTCTGTGCTTTAATTTGGTCTTTACTTGTATATACTTGGGTAGGTTTATCCCTCTCCTCTCTACCTAAGACTTACCTTCCTAACCAAGTGAGGAATAACTAGTTTTACTTCCTCATGAAAGCTGCTGGTGGTGCAGTAGATAGAGTGCTGAGTCTGAAATCAGGAAGACCTGAATTCAAATTTGGCCTCATTACTTTCTAGCTGTGTGACCTTGAACAAGTCACTTGACATCTGTTTGGCTTAGTTTCCTTAACTGAAAAATGAGGATACTAACAGTACCTACCTCACAGGATCATTGTGAGGATCAAATGAGCTAAATATTTGTAGGAAAAATAATGCTTAGCACAGTGTATCTGACACATAGTAAATATCTTATAAATGCCTGTTCTCTCCCCCTTCCTACTTTACTCTGTTCTGTTTAGACCACATCTGGAGTATTCTTTTGAATTCATCTTTGTGTACCACATCTTGGGAAGGCCATTGACAATCTGGAGAGTATCTAAAAAGGCACAGCCAAGACGGTACAAAAGTTTGAGATCTTGTTTCTAAAATTCAATGGAAAATACTAAGGATGGCCTCAGTTTCCTCATCTGTAAGTGAGCAGACTAGACTAGAGACCCTCCAGGATTCCTTATAGCTCTACATCCCTGATTCCGTGATCCTATGACTAAATGATTACCAAGGGGCTTCCAGGTTTAAATGTGTAGTCTTGTGATAAATCCTGAACTTAACCCAGGAAAGAGAAGACTTAGCAGAGAACATGATGGTCCTTTTCACCTATTTAAAAGGCTGTCATGTGACAGAGAGTTAAGACTTTCTGTTTGGCTCTAGAGAACAGTACTAGGAATGATGAGGACAAGTTTCAGAGACAGAGGTCAGTTCTGCATAAAGAACTTCCAAATCAATGGAGTCATCCAAGAGTACAACAGGTTGCTTCAGGAGGTATTAGGTTTCTTCATTTATGGAGATCACCAAGTAAAAGCTGGATGACCTCCCCCCACTCCACTTTTTTATCTTATTGTCGAAAATGATGTAGAGGGAGGATTGTGGGAAGATTGCCAAAGAAGGCAATAAATTATCAGGGCTCTTCCCAATTCCTCTCCAAATAACTCAAGATAACACCAGAGTGGCAGAAATAATTAAAAATAGGAGTAAAGTTGTTGTTCAGCCTAGGACAATTTGGGAGAAGATTAGGAGGTGTCTGGCCTGCTGGGGTAGTGTTCTCTATAGGAACAATATGCAGATACCACTGCATCAATAAATATCAAGTCTTGGGGGGTAGCTATGTTGGTGGCAGCTGCAGTTTGGGGGTCATCAGGCTGATGGAGAGAACTGCAGAAGAGCCCAGGTACAGTCCTGGGCTGGGGCTGCCTGTGAGCAGGAATAGCAAACACAAATGAGTTTGGTAACAGAAGGGTGGGGGACCTACTCATTGTTCTAGATGGAAGGGACTATGTGTGGTCACTTGCAGGATTGTGGCAGGAGGAGAATGGAGGCCAGTGGTGCATTTCCCTAACTGCAGAGAGTAAGGAATGAAAGCATTTGCAGTGGTAGCTGTAGGAAGGGAGTGCCCTGATTGTGGCTCAGGGGTGGAAAGGAGTACTTGAGGTTGTTCCAAGGTATAAGTCAAAGAAGCAGTGACCACACCTGGCTTTGGATCATATAGTACATTAGAAGAACTAAAAATACTAGAACTGCCATATAAAGCTCTGAAAATAACGCAAAAAATCTAAGACCTGAGACATTATTCCTCCACACAGCAGGGAGGATAGCCCAACCCTAACTTAAGTTACCTGCCAATAAATAGACTCTTTTTTTGTTTTGTTTTGTTTTTAGTGAGGCAATTGGGGTTAAGTGACTTGCCCGGGGTCACACAGCTAGTAAGTGTTAAGTGTCTGAGGTCAGATTTGAACTCAGGTCCTCCTGACTCCAGGGCCAGTGCTCCATCCACTGCGCCATCTAGCTGCCCCTATAAATAGACTCTTAAAAATGAATAAACAGGGGCAGCTAGGTGGCGCAGTGGATGGAGCACCGGCCCTGGAGTCAGGAGGACCTGAGTTCAAATCTGACCTCAGACACTTTACACACTTACTAGCTGTGTGACCCCGGGCAAGTCATTTAACCCCAATTGTCTCACAAAAAAAAAAAAAACAAATAAAAAACCAACCAAAACAAAAAAATGAATAAACATAGAAAAAAAAACTTAACATAGATAGTGCTATGGTAATAGAGAAGATTAGTATTCAAACTCAAAAGATGACAATGAAATAAAAATAGCTACTTATAAAGCTTTAAAGAAAAATGCAAAATGGTCACAAACCCAAAAAGAGTTCTTGGAAGAACTTAAAAAGGACTTTAAAATTCAAATAAGAGAGGTAGAGGAAAAATCAAGAAAAGAGATAAGAATGATTTGAGAAAGTCAAGACAATTACAAAACGATAGTCACCCAAATGGAAAAAGAGATCCAAAAATTTACTGAAAAAAATCTCAACCCAAAATTAAAAATATAACAAAAGTAAAGAAAATTAAAAATTAAAAAAAAAAAAACGATGCCAAGGTGATTCTTGATTGGGCATGGGATGGGCTAGATGATCATGTGTTACCTTCAGAGATTCTGTGAACTCAGCTGGTCTAGGCCTTACATGTAGTAGGAGCTTGATAAACATTTATTGAGTTGAATTCTTATCTCAGAAGATTGGATCTCTGTGGCCTGGGGTTAAGTCTTGAGGTAAGCCTCGATAATGCAGGGTCTATTGATTAAAAATGTGCTCTAGACTGTGAATTCCAGATGAACTGCTGAATGTTATGGAGGATAGACCCCAGTGAACAGTGTTGCACATGTGCCTTCTCCTAGTACACAGGATAAAAGTTTAATTTATGGGTTTGTTTATTGTTTGCTCATTTTTATATGGGCTAGGGTGGAATAAGAAGAACACATCAAAAATACTCAGCACATAAACAATGTAGGGAGGAAACTCTTTATGAATGATTTGCTTGGAGACCCAGAATTGAAGTTGACCTTAGTGGCTATAAACATCATCATGGTGTAATGGAAAAGAAAATCCATCCCATGTTTTGGAACAGGCTGTGTTCCAAAAGTTCATTTTTAAGTCGGTTGTTTGAAAAGTAGAACACATTTTCTCATAAAAATAATAGAATCCAAGTCAATATATGAAATATTGATTAAGCACCTACTATATGCAAGGCCTTGTGCTGGGTGTTAGAGTCCCATGACCTCTGACTGTAGGCATCCTAAAACCTCTGGAAAAGGCATAGCTGGAAGAAAAGGGAAGGGCTGAGAAAGAAAGGTTAAGGAAACAGCTGTCACTGATCTAGTCACACAGTGATCACTGTCCTGTTTTGTTATAGGCTATGCCTTAAGACCTCCAGAAGTTTTGCAAGTTTTAGCTCATTGCATGAGATTCTATGACCCAAGAACACACAGAACACAGGGAAACACAAATGCAAAATGCGCCCAGATGAGGGGTATGCTGGTAAATGTTTAACAATTGGCTCTCCCAGAAAAAAAAAAAGTATGCATGACACTTTAAAATTTAATTTTCATTACCATTTTCTCCATCACTTTCTTAAATCTAGATAATCACTGAAGCAATAAATGAAGTCCCAATTTATAGTGCTTGCTGATTTAAAAGGGAATAAATGCTCATGCTGAAAATTGAACAATTCACTCTGGAGAGCCAATTAGAGCTGTTTCCAGCCCAGATAAACAGACTCTTCAGGGTTACCCTTCTCCACCATGAAGAGGTGATCTGGCTTTCCTATTCTTTCTCCTGTCAATGTGGTCAGTTCTACAGCATAAGGGACAGTTTACATAACTCTGCCCTGGAAGTCTTTGTTTTATCTGCTTTACATAAACTGACTAGAGTCAGTCTCAGAGTGGGAAAGTGTTTGATGTTCTTAGTAGGGCCATTGACAGCAGACTTCTCACCCTACAGATCAATTCCTCTACCTCCGTGGTTATGGTAATAGTGGAAGGCAAAGATGAAATATGAGATAAGTTTTTCCCTCAAGGAAATGAAAATCTAGTAAAGAAACTTTCAATCTAACAGTTCTTCATTTAACCCCAAACATGGCTGAGACATAGTGCTAATAGCATTAGCCTATATTTTGGGTCCTGAGATCATGGAGCCATGTAGCATAGAAGCGAGAAGGAAGAGGAAAAAAAAGAGTTTTCTCTCTCTTTGGTAGACAGGTCAGCTCTTGGAAAAGTTTCTTTTTTTTTCTGAGGCAATTGGGGTTAAGTGACTTGCCCAGGGTCACACAGCTAGTAAGTATCAAATGTCTGAGGCTGGATTTGAACTCAGGTACTCCTGAATCCAGGGCCAGTGCTCTATCCACTGCACCACCTAGCTGCCCCAGAAAAGTTTCAAAATAGTGTGTTTTTGTTTCTCTCCCATCTCCCTTTCTGTATTCCTCTTCCTGAATCCCCCAACATCTTTATGCTATACTAACATACAAGTGTAGGAGGTCTTAAACTTTTTTGTGTCATGCCATCCTTGGGGAGTTTGATGAAGTTTATAGACCCCTTCTTGGAATTGTGTTGTTTAAAATCTAAATTGTGGGTTCTAATCTGCCCCGCCTCAGTCTTGGGGTGGAGGGGCGGGGAGAGCTGGCTAAAATCACTGATAAATTCAGCAAGAGTTTAGGCTTTTAAAGATTTATTAAAATATATATTATAAGTTAGTGAAGAGAGAGAGAGATTGAGAACAGATTCCTTATAGCATGGAAATCCTAGCTCAGAACTAATTTGGTATAGCCAGAGAGAAAGAAAGCAATTTCCTTCCCTAGCAGAAATCTCTCACCACCAAGCTGGTGTCTGAACAACTAAGAGGGACCCCTGTTCTCCATCTGCCGCCATGCTGGTTCCTCCTCACCAAAAAGAGAGTTCTTTTATGAGTAAGCATTCACTTTCTAGTTCCTCTCTCCCTCCCCCAAAAGGGGGGTCCTTCAATCTGGTTGGTTGAAAGTGGTCTCTTGCTGACGTCAGCAGTACATCAACCCGGGGTCACTCAGGGTCTGCCAGGTGTGGCCTCCATCCAATCATCCTTAAGTAAGTACTTAATAAGTTTCTCATTCTCACCCAATTCAAGCAATACTAAGTCAATCAGGTGGGGCCTCTGGGCGTCTGCCAAATTCCATTATTTTATCAAAGAATAATGTTTTTATGTGCAAATAATGTGCAAAATCCCCATAGCATTGCAAAGGAAACCAGTAGTATTCACCTATAATTATCACAATATTTTAAAAAAACAAGTTCAAGAACCCCAAACCAAGAACCTCTGCTCTACTGAAATACCCTAGTTTGGGTAATCCTGTATAATTATTTTATGCATCTTCAAAAAAATTATTTTATGTGATTTTATGTCACTCATTTCCACCACACTGACAACTTCAGCTTATGTTCTTAGCATTGATCATCTGACCTCTGGATATCTGATCATTCACATGTCTACAACTGCTATAGAGGCAGCTCTAGTGTCAAAACTGAGGACAAATTTACCTGTTTATTCACCTCTAGGCAGAGACAATAAAGACTGGCACATGGGACCCATCCAGGCATGTGCTGGTAAATGTTTAACAACAGAGCTGGGGTGAGGGGGGCAGGATGTTTGCAGGTGCTTTTAAATTTAATCTGCATTTTTAACATTTTAAAAAGTGTAGACAATCAACAAAACAATAAATCACACCCTGATCTGTAGCGATGATTTATGAAGTGTAAATGCATGCTGAAAAATTGGCCCACCCCTAGCCCACCTATTGTGTTAGTTTTTCAGAGAGAGTTGGGTGTTCTAGGGTATGGAAATGGAAGAGTTCATAAGTGGTGCCGGCCACAAATTTCCTTGAGATGTTCCTGCCTTGTCTAAACTGCTGAAAATCACTGAAATAAGTGGCTGCTGATTTTATCAATATGTCTGCTCCAATATTTAAGAGAGCCAGTTGGCCCAAGCTTGATAAGAAAGCCTGCAGTGGGAATGAGTTGTGTTAGAGATCCAGCTTTCCTGGATCATTTGATTTCAGAGGCAGTACAGTGGGTCTAGTGTCAGGTTTTTGTTTGTTTGTTTGGGTTTTTTTGTGGGATAATGAGGATTAAGTGACTTTCACAGAGTCAGACAGCTAGTAATTGTCAAGTGTTTGAGGCCGGATTGAAACTCAGGTCTCCTGAATCCAGGGCCGGCGCTTTATCCACTGCACCACCTAGCTGCCCCCTAGTGTCAGTTTTTTAAAAAAAATTCCTACCTTGTTTCTTGAGCTTGTCTTGACCTACCTGACTTGAATCTCTCCTCTTATTCTTGGTTTCCCATTCATCTCAGCCATTTAGATTTCAGGACTCCAGAAAAACTGAGATCTCCAACCTGGATCCTGATTTGGATCTCACCCTTCATCTGGCATACCTGCCAATGTAGACCAGCCTGAATGATTAACTTGATCACCCATGTGTTGGCCTCCTGTGCCAATCGACAATCACCAGTGTGTGTTAGTCATCTGTGTCAGTTATGAGTTGGGTGAATTTGAGGGAGTGACCAATTGGGACTTGTGGCAAGGGTAGATTTGGGATATCTGTGGTTGCTCATCTTGGGTCCTCCTCCCCTTGAAACACCATTGTAGAAAGATGGTGATGTATTTCATTTAGGAGGAAGACCAAAACGATGACCCCTCTCTCCCAATCAAATCATAGGGTAGGTTAGCAAGGGTCAAAATCTGGATTGAGTTGTAAGAGTTTGTTAACGTTTTCTCCAGTTGTCAGATTCAGGTTGTTCTGCAGGCTCGAGTGTTTTTAGTTTGTGCCTAGTGCAGCCCTCCATCTTTCCCTGGAAAGCTCTCACCAACACTACCCTCATTATTCTCCATGGTAACAGCTGACTCTAAGCTGCAGTGGACTGGTCAGCCCCTTGCTTGGCAACTGCTCTACAAAAGCCCTTTGTTGTGCCGGGCTGAATTTTAATAATTGCCATCAGCATGAGTATGTAATTAATCAAAATGCAGCCGAAAGCCAATTATGGACTCCACTGCTGAGAAAGGAGTCAGGGCTTGATATGGGAAAGAAAGTTCCGGCTGTCGGGTTTAATCACTGACTTAGCCCTGCCGGCAATTTGGAATAGAAAAATGACCGTGAATAATGAGTGAAACTGATTATTATTTCTTTTCTTCAGACTATTAGAACCATATCCCTGAGTTGAGCAATTATACCCTCATCTTACTTTCTCTCCCTCACTGAGAGGAAGCCCTCACCCTCCTCCCATAAGGGCCCCCACAAGTCAAATTAAATGCTTATTCTTTTCCTCCAGAGTCTGGAGAGAGAGAAGGGAGTGTCCCTTGGCCTCTGGGGATCCGCCATCAGTCTTTTATGGCGGGGAGCTAGACAAGCTGAATGTTTTCCCAACTTCCAAAAGGCTGTGGCATTGTCTTTTGAAGAGGTCCACAAGCTTGGCGATTTACTGACAAGGGTAAGGACAGTGAAAAGAGGGGAAGGGGTGCCTGGCACTGGAAAATCTTCTTTATATTTCTCTAAGGGTGTACAACAGTTTTGAGTGATATTGACCAGCATAGCGCATCCCACCTGGAGTCAGAAAGACCTGAGTTAAAATCCTGGCATTAGATATTTCCTAGCTGTGTGACCCTGGGCAAGTCACTTACCCTCTGTTTGGTCAGTTTCCTCAACTGTAAACTGGGGATAATAACAACAACACACCTCCCAGGGTTGTTGTGAGGATCAAATGAGATAATATTTGTACAGAGCTTACCACAGTGCCTAACACATAATAGGTTCTATATAAATGTTTATTCCTTTCCCCTTCCCCATGGCAGACGAGAGAAATCCTCCAGTCCTTCACAATTCTCTTTTCAGCAGCCTTTTCCCTCTTCATTCTGTGCTTCCCCACTTCTGACTCCCTCAACTCCCCGATCTTTTACTTTGCCCCACCTGGTACAAATTAGAGACAATCATTAAATCTTGCCCATGTCTTCCCTGACGGCATGTTTAAAAATTGTTTTAAGTTACAAACTTAATAACCATCAAGAAAAACAATCAAACAGAAACCAAAGAAAATTATCCTATGTATAAGCTCTTAGCATTTAGCAGAGTAGAACCAAATGAGTTAACAGACAACCAATGAGCAAAACCCACTTTTGTTTTGGGTAGCTTTCCAGGTTTGTCTGAGGTTTTGCTACCTCTGTCTTTCTGTCTCTGCACACTTAGCACAGAGTAATTGCCTCATAACTTCTTGCTGAATATCTGTTTCTGTCTCAGCAAAAAGAGCTCTGGGTTCAAAGTCAGAGAATATAGGTTCACTTCTCACTGCTTACATTTACTACTTACATAACCATGGGAAAGTCACTTCCCTCTCTGGGTCTCTGTCATTGGTGTTGAGTCATTTTCAGTCATACCCAAATCTCTATGGCCCAATTTTGGCATTTTCCTGGCAAAGATCCTAGAGTGGTTTGACATTTCCTTCTCCAGCTCACTTTACAAATGAGGAAACTGAGGCAAACAGGGTTAAGTGACTTGCCTAGGGTCACACAGCTAATAAGTGTCTGAGGCCAGACTTGAACTCATGAAGATGAGTCTTCCTGTCTCCAGGTCTGGTGCTCTATCCACTGTGCCACCTAGCTGCCTTCAGTTTCTTCATTTGTAAAATGAGCGGTTTGGACTAGATGATTTGTAAGACTTCTACTAACTCTGAATCTATATCATTTTGTTTCTTTCCATAATTGACCTTTTCATTGTCCAGAACTCTCATCAATGTTGGAAATACTAAGAGTGGAAACTCTACCTACCAAAGTAGATTGGCATCTTACATATAATTTATAGCTGGAGAGAATTACCTGGAACATTGCAAGGCTAAATGACTTGTCCACTGTTACATAAAATGTATCAGAGAGGATTTGAACCTGTATCTTCCAGACACTCAGGCCATTTTTCTGTACACTATGCCAGTTTACCTTTCATAAGTTGCTATCTACATTGACATTTTATGTTGGGAACCTCTTGTTTCTGGGTTTGGGGTCTGTGGTTCCAACTCACAGATGAAGCATATATGCAATGAGGGTGGGGAGAGGGCAAGAAACAGTATGTGGGAGATGAATCCAAGGTCACATGATTAATAAGAAATAAGGTCAGGATTTGAACTCAGGCCTCTGACTGCAGAGCCAGTGCTCTTTTCACTACAGTAAATGTCTTCTCAAGCCTAGCAGGGGCTAAAGATAATTAAATGTCATTCCTTTCCTCAAGGCAACATCCCTGAATAGTTTTTGTAGGAGACAGTGCTCCAAATCCTGTTTTTTAGCTCAATATGTCTTGCATGGATTGAGATCATATGTCCTTTTAATGTTATTGCTCTTTGCTTTTCTTCTTTCAGATTCTTTGGGTTTTTTTGTGGGATAATGAGGATTAAGTGACTTGCCCAGGGTCACACAGCTAGTAATTGTCAAGTGTTTGAGGCCGGATTTAAACTCAGGTCTTCCTGAATCCAGGGCTGGTGCTCTATCCACTGCGCCACCTAGCTGCCCTTTTACTCCTTTTTTGATGGTGGTTTCCCTGGACTGAACCATAAAGCTCTTTCAGCCTCCTCCCAGGCTGGGCAATTCATATTTCACTAGCCTCGGTCTCTGCCCCAAGTGACATCTGGGGAGAAAGAACCGGCCATAAATGGATACTTGTCCCTTTTCTTAAGACTTAATGGACCATGTCTAGGGGAGGGGGGAGGGAGGGGAGGGAGGAAGAAAAATCTGAAATTGTAAAGCTTGTATAAACAAAAGTTGAGAACTATCTTTACATGGAACGGAAAAAATAAAATACCTAATATGTTTAAAAAAAAAAAGACTTAATGGACCACCATACAACCATAACACATGTTCAGCCTCAGTTTCCTCTGTTCCTCAGTTCTCTGGCTGAACTCAGACGCAGAACAGAGCACTGCTGTATTGCTGTCCAGGCATGAACTTTTTGGATTTCCATGGCACTGGGAGAATGTAGGAGATAGAGTCTTATTGCAAAACACAAATTGGAGTGTATGAAATGAAGAGTATACAAACATAGGAGAAGTGAGAAGTTGGGTATCCCATGAACCTCACTTCCATATGACTCAGACAAAGGATGGTTGAAATCGCAATCTCTCTCTCTGTCACTGTCTCTCTGTCTCTGTCTCTGTCTCTGTCTGTCTCTGTCTCGCTGTCTCTGTCTCTCTCCTCCACCCTTTCCTTCTATCTCTCCTTCTACTTCTCCTTCCTCCTTCCTCACCCCCCCCCACACCCACAACTGATGACAGGAATATATTAAACTCTACAGGGAAATAGGAAGGGACAGGGAGAGGGGTAAAGGGGATTCAAAGTGGGAGGGTAGCATAGGTGAGTAAGGAAAATAAATCTCAACACTGAAGGGTGGAAGAGGGATGGTTAATTAAAAGGATAGAAAGAGTCAAAATTTATGATTGAGGTCACGGCCAAAGGAAGAGAAGGGAGGCAATGGGGTGGAAGAAGATCTCATCATTTATGGATCACAAGTGTTAGACAAAGTCCTCTATCACCCCTTCTCCTTCGTTGTAAAGAGGGCACAGGGCCAAGGAAAGGGGAAAGTCCAATAGGATAGAATAGAAGGAAATGCACAATTAATAATCACAACTATAATTAGGAATTGGACGAACTAGTTATAAAATAGAAGAGGATAGCATAGTGGATAAAAAAGCAGATTTCAACAATATGAGAAACATTTTAGAAACACAGAAATTCAGAGAGTTAAAATGAAAGGCTGGATGAACTCAACTGAATTAAAAAACATCAGAGTAGCGATCATGATTTCAGGCAAGGTAAACATAGTTGTGATAAAGAGAGGAAAGCATGGGACAGCTAGATGGTGCAGTGGATAGAGCACTGGCCCTGGATTCAGGATGACCTGAGTTCAAATCTGGCCTCAGACCCTTGACACTGACTAGCTGTGTGACCCTAGCAAGTCACTTAACCCCAACTGCCTCACCAAAACAAAAAAATAAAGGAGTAAAAAAGTGAGTTATAGGGGGGAAATAAGAGGGGAAAGACTAAAATTATCAAAGGTAATAGGAAAAAGAAAGGTCAGCAAGTCACTTAACCCCAATTGCCTCACCAAAAGAGAGACAGAGAGAGACAGAGAGAGAGGGAGAGGGAGAGAAAGGGAGAGAGGGGGTGAGAGAGAGACAGAGACAGAGACAGAAAGACAAAAAGACAGAGAGGGAGAGGGAGGGGGGGAGAGAGAGGGAGAGACAGAGAGAGAGGGAGAGGGAGAGAAAGGGAGAGAGGGGGTGAGAGAGAGACAGAGACAGAGACAGAGAGACAAAAAGACAGAGAGGGAGAGGGAGAGACAGAGAGAGAGGGAGAGGGAGAGAAAGGGAGAGAGGGGGTGAGAGACAGACAGAGACAGAGAGACAAAAAGACAGAGAGGGAGAGGGAGAGGAGGAGAGAGAGACAGAGAGACAGAGAGAGAGACACAGAGAGAGAGAGAGAGAGAGAGAGACAGAGAGAGAGGGGGGTAAGCAGGAAAACTATATTATGTTTAAAGGTGCCATAGATAAGAGTCAGTATCAGTAATATAGATGTGTGTGTGTGTGTGTGTTTGTGCGTATGTGTGTACAGGTAACTGGGGTCCCAAAGCCCATTAATATAGGACTCTTTTCTCATTGGCAGTGGTCAATTTCATGTCCCTGTGTAAGAGAAGGTGTGGAGTTAATGAGAACAGGACAAAGGAGAGCTCTGGTCTCTTTGGGCTCTTCAATCCTTTCAAGTGTTTCTGGTTTCCAACTTCAAGAGAGAAGACTCACAATGCTAACTCCCATTTCATGTTGTTGAAGGGAGAAGAAGACTCTGAGGTGAAGCTGGTGTGAGAGGAGCTAGTAGTTTCCATCATGTTCCTGTCCCCAGCTTTCTATGCTGGAGACTTCAGGAAATTTCCCCTTGGATGAGATCTGGGACTCTTTCTTGGTTGAGCTGAGTTACCTGAGCCCCAATAGGAAAGCTCCTTTATTCTTTTTTGTCTGGTACATATTCTTATATGTAAGTGTTCTCTGATTTCTGTTTTGTTATCAACTAGGAAAAATGGGTTTCTTTGCTACTTGCTAAGTGTATTCATTGTGGAACTAATATTTGGTAGGAAGAGAGTCAAGCCTTGGACATAAAACTTGGGGGTCCTTCTTTCTCCATTAATGAATAGTTATCAGGAGCTTAGCTTGAACCCGAAAAAAAATCATATCCTCTAACAGTATTTAAGGGGCAGATATACATATACATGCACACATACATAAAGCTGGCTTGCTAGCTAGATGTGTATCTGTATATACATATATATGTATACATATATTTATACATACACTCTGTAAGGGCCTAAAATTCTAGCTATGATATCTAAAATTTAATGAGTGGTCGCCTTAAATTAGAAACACATAGTACCAATCTTTGGGCATTAAGTATTTATTAAAGTATATTAGGGATTAGCAAAGAGAAACATGTGGATAAAGTATCCCTATTCTGCCTGTCCTTGCTGCCTCTGCCGCCAAGCTGAGGTACCACAAATGAAAAAGCCGCTCCTCAGCAGCTTCTCCCAGGATGTCTTGTAAAACAGGAAACAGGGCTATCCACACACACACACACACACACACACACACAGAGCTCCAAGCTAATTGGCTGTTAACTTTGATTGACAGGTCCCACAGGTGGCAGACATCATCATGGCCAAAACTCACAATGTCCCTCCCAGCAGGGTGTGTCATTCCAATTCTCACAATACACATACATATACACACTAGGCTAGAAAGTACATACACATGCAAACACACACACACATACACACATATATGTCCCTCTCTCTGAGGAGAGCAGAGTGACCAAGCTTCTGGCCTCGTCCTTCTACTTCCCTCACTGGCATAAATTAAAGTGTTGGAGAAACATAGGGGGTGAGGAGGCTGGAGATTTCTATTCTGCCTCCCTTCTAGCCTCACAATCCCTCCATAACTACACATGGAGGGGCAGCTGTCATTACATATACACATTATATGCATCTCCCAAAGCATAGCACTTTTTTTTTTTGGTGAGGCAATGGGGTTGTGACTTGCCCAGGGTCACACAGCTAGTAAGTGTCAAGTGTCTGAGTCTGGATTTGAACTCAGGTCCTCCTGACTCCAGGGCCAGTGCTCTATCCACTGTGCCACCTAGCTGCCCCAAAGCATAGTACTTTAAAGGAAAAGTTTACTGATTTGCAAGGAGAAAGAATCAGTAAAAACATAATAATAAGGGACATCAATGTAACCAGTTTATACCTAGATAAAAGATAAACAACAATGAAATTAAGGACCTAAATGGAATTTTGGGAAAATTATAGATAATAGATATCTGAAAATTACTGAAGGAGAATAGAAAGGAGTTTCACAAAAATTGACCATATATTTAGCCTCACAAATAAGTGTAGCAAATCAGAAATACTAAGCACATCCTTATGAAACAAAATGCAATGAATAATATATCCAATGAATAGCCTTTGAAGAAAATAGAAGCAAGTACACACAAGCAGATCAGCTTCAAAAACTACAAATTGCCTTCAGTATATATTTAAAAAGAAAAAGAAGCTGTACATAACAGAGATGTGTTGTTTCATGTACAATCTTTTTTCCTGTTTTATTCTATATATGGAAATGCTCATTTTATTTTGCATGATTAAGTTCAGGATAAAAAGAAATTTTCAAAAAGAAATGATAACAACAAAGAACATAAAATATTAGAATGGGGGGGAAGAATGGCAGGGATGGAAAACCCTATAGAATTTTGGGTTCAATGGTCTCTTTTACAAAATGAAGAAATCTCTAAAGGAGAAGTGACTTGCCCAAAGTCACAGTCATTTCACAGAGCCAGACCACTAGGATGTGATGGAATGAGTAGACTTCATATAATTTCATGACTTATTATTCTTGGGAATTTTATGTCATATAGTTATAATTTTTAAAATATCATGTATTATATGAATGTAATTAAGAGACTCTGGGAAGTGATCCAACCCCTGTCCAACTCCTCCTCTGTCCCCCTCACAGGATGAGTCATCAAAGAAAACCTGGGGAAATTGCTGAGCTGTTAACCTGTCTTCCTTTCTATTTTTCATCCCCTTTGTCTCTTGGGTCCACCCTTTCCTTTACACTCTTATGGCCACCACCCTCATTCAGGACCTCTTGCCAAGACAATTGCAATAATAGTCTCCTAACTACCTCTACTTTCTCTGCCCTCTAATCTATCCTGGGACCTTATAGATCAACGAGGCCAACCTTCTCATTTTACAATGCTGGGAACTGAGTCTCAGAAAAGTTCAATGAGTTGGACAAGTCCCATAGTTATCAAGTATGAAAGCCAAGATTTGAACTTTGCTTTTCTGATTCCACATCTAACATACTTCCCACGGCTTTGTTAGGGCAATACTCTCAAAAGTCAATTATTGGAGGTAGCTAGGTGGCACAGTGGATAAAGCACTGGCCCTGCATTCAGGAGGACCTGAATTCAAATCCAGCCTCAGACACTTAACACTTACTAGCTGTGTGACCCTGGGCAAGTCACTTAATCCTCATTGCCCCACCAAAAAAAAGTCAATTGAAAAATCTTAATTTAATTATAATTGACAGATTAATCTTCCTAAAACAAAGCTTGGATTGAGTCCCTACCCTGGTCTTAAGCATTCATGTACTCCTAGGGTCAAACTCCTTAACCTGTATTTGGAAATCTGCTCATGTGCTATGATCTGAGGGGTTATAGGAAAGGGCCTCAGAACAAAAATATCTGCCCAATTGGATTGTCGCTCATGTGTAAAATCCCACCTTTAGAAGTACATTCCTTTGGGTTATAATCTGACTCAAATTTATCTTTCCAACGTCATCTTTCCTATTGTCCTTCTACATGAATCCTCACTCCAGCCAGACTGGTCTCCTTTCTGTCCTTTCCTCCCACACATCTATATTGGGCATTTTCCTCACTGTTTCTTCTTTACTCAGATTACTTTTACAATCTAGAAGCTCTTTTTCTATCCTTGTTAATCTAAATTTTGCCTTTCCTTCTAGCTCTGACTCAAATACTGCCTCTACCAGGAAGCTTTCTCTGACTACTCCAGTATGAAATGAGTCGTCCTTCCTTGGAACTCTAATAGTCCTTATTACTTTTTTTGATAGCATTTGTCAGATTATTTAAAAAAGAAAGAAAGAAAGAAAGAAAGAAAGAAAGAAAGAAAGAAAGAAAGAAAGAAAGAAAGAAAGAAAGAAAGAAAGAAAGAAAAGGAAAGAAGAAAGAAAGAAAAGAAAAGAAAAGAAAAGAAAAGAAAAGAAAAGAAAAGAAAAGAAAAGAAAAGAAAAGAAAAGAAAAGAAAAGAAAAGAAAAGAAAAGAAAAGAAAAGAAAAGAAAACTGTTCCCCTCAAAAATAGACACCAGAGTGAAGCACAGTTATCTAGACAAGTACCCATTTTATTTCTCCTCAGCAAGATAGATATGCATGCATGGGCAAATCTTGAGAAAAGAGACCCCCAGCTTTACTTAAGGAAGGGGATCATTAAACAGCCGGGCCACAGTTTCAGGGGGTGCACTTAAGATTTATGGCCTTGTTTGTTCCTGGTAAGTGAGATGTCTGGACAGTCTGGAATCTGCCACTGGTGCTGATAAGGACAAACACTTGGGTTCCTCCTTCCATTCGTTTGCATTCTGATGGTTCAAGTCTCCAGCATAAGCAGCAAGACAAAGTCAATGAGAGAGTCTCTGTAGATAAGTTGATATGAGTTTGAACTGCTTCAGAGGGTCTGCTCCTGGCCATTGCAATGGATTGTTGGTCTGTTCTCATTCAGTCCTCTGGTTACTTGGATAACTGGGGGCTCAAGCAATTTAGGGTACCTTTATTTGTCTTTACAATATCATAGTATGTGTATGTGTATGTGTATGTGTATGTATCTATAACATTCTGAGATAGATGGCAAAATTGTAGAGATCAGGGATTCTATACTATTCTCTCTAATCACCTTCTGTACCAAACACAGGGCCTTGCATAGGTTGTTTAATAAATAGCACCACAAAATCTTAGCAACTGAAGACTTCCTTCAAGAGAAAGAGGATACTGACAGAATAGATTCTTCCCTTTTTTTTTTTTTTTTGCAGGGCAAGGACAATAGGAAAGATGAAATTGGAAAGGTAAATCAGAGTCAGGTTATAACCCAAAGGAATGTACTTCTAATGGTGAAATTTTACACATGAGCAGCAATCCGGTTGGGCAGATATTTTTGATCTGAGGCCCTTTCTTAGAACCCCTCAGATCATAGCACATGGGCAGATTTTCAAATACAGGTTAAGGAGTTTGGACCTAGGAGTCCCTGGATGCTTAAGACCAGGGTAGGGACTCAATCCAAGCTTTGTTTTAGAAAGATTAATCTGTCCATTATAATTAAATTAAGATTTTCAGTGGATGATAATTGACTTTTGTGTGTGGAGGGGGCAATAAAGATTAAGTGACTTGCCCAGGTCACACAGCTAGTAAGTGGCAAGTGTCAGAGGCCGGATTTGAACTCAGGTCCTCCTGAATCCAGGACCAGCGCTTTATCCACCATACCACCTAGGTGCCCCTTGATTCTTCCTTCTTTTATAAGATCAAGGAGAAAGAAACAATCTATTCTTATGAGGAACTTATATTTTAATAGAGTATACAAAGAATACTTATATAAATATGTATAACATAAATATAAAATGAATAAATCCATATGAAACCTAAGCCCCAAAGCCCATTGGCATGCAACTCTCTCTTTGTGGATGGAGATCAGTGCCCCAGGGCTATTTGAGGGGTGAAAAGAGAGATTCTGGGTCTTTTAGCCATCAGCTTTCAGGGAGAAGATGCACAATTCTAATCTTTCGATCACTGAAGGGAGAGACTGTGGGAAGAAGCTAACATGAAAGGAGCTGGCAGTTTCAGTCAGGTCTCTGTGTTTAACTTGCTTTGCTAGAGACCATGGAGAATAGCTCCGTTAAGTGAGATCTGGGGCTGTCTCTCTTGGTTAAGCTGAGATACTTCACTCCCCGAGAGAAAGCTCCTTCAATTTATATTGTCTGGTTTATATTCTCCAATGTAAACTTTCTCTGATTTCTATTCTGCTGTTGACTAGGATAAGTGATTTTCTTAGCCATTTGCTATGCATGTTCATTGTGGAACTAGTATTTGGTGAGAAGGGGGCGTCAAAACTCAGATATAAAGCTTAGGCCCCTCCTTTCCCCATTAATCAATAAATTGTGATCAGAGGTTTAACTTGAATTTTAAAGTTACTTCCCTTAGACTAACAATAGTTAAGAGAGAAGATAGGTATTATTCTAGCCCTGTATCCCCTCTCTCAGCAGAGTGGTCAGCCTCTATCCTGCCCCACCCCCTTCTTGGCAAGAATTACAGTCTCCTTTGGAGAAGGGTGGAAGAGGAGAGGCGAGAGAGATTTGTTTTTGCTTCCCTATGAGCCACATCAACAGCCACATCTCTCTCTCACACACACACACACACACACACACACACACAAAGTAAAGAGATGCAAGATTGAAGGGGTGTATGGGGCAGCTAGGTGGCACAGTGTATAAAGTACTAGCCCTGGATTCAGGAGGACCTGAGTTCAAATCTGGCCTTAGACGCTAGATACTTACTAGCTGTGTGACCCTGCACAAGTCACTTAACCCTCATTGTCTTGCAAAAAGATTGAAGGGGTTATATGCTAGACATTAGTTCAAAAAGTCCCAAGTTCCTAATGTGGGTAAGATAGGTCAAGTCACTCATTTCTCTGAGTCTTAATTTCCTCATCTGTAAAGTGGGCATAATGATACCTATAGTACCGTGCCTACTTCCCAGACTACTATGAAGCTCAAATAAGATTATATATGGGAAGTGGTTTGCAAGTTTTAAAGCATAACATGCACATTGTTTATGATTATTTACCCAACAGATTTGAAAAAATGGGAGGGAGTTTTTGTAAATGCAATTCCATTGGCACTGATTTCTGAGAACCACATCTTTATCTCCATTGAGCTTCAAAGGGCAGGGACTCCAGCCTTGACATCTTAACTTGAATTTTTTTTTCCTCAGCTCTCCCAGATCTTTGAAACATTTATAAACAAACCCTAAGGGAGCTGGGGATTCAAAGGAACCTTCTTTTTTATGGAGTAAAAAGTCCTTTTGTTTTTGCAAATAGCTGGGCTCCATCATATAGTTTGCAGGCCGGATTTCATCCTATCCTAGCTTTGTGTTTGAGCCCAGCCTGGCAGTATTTTTTCCAGGCAAGAAAGAGCTTTTAACAGAAACAAGTTTAGAGAGATCTGTTATTATCAGGGCTTAGAGACTAGATTAGAAATGATGTTTAATTGCAAGTTCAAAGATTCCTTAGATCCTTGGTTGGAGGTGCTGGCAGCCCACCTAACAACCAGGAAGGTCAGGAATAAAGAGACTTGGCCAAGGGCCAGTGCCTCTTAGGAGCAGTTTCCAATGCATTCAATAAAATTTGGTTAGAAAACTTTCCGTATGCACTTGTGACTCCCACTAAAAGGTAAATGGTACACAGGTTGGAGAGTAGCTATACATCCTTCCTATGCATAGATAAGGAAATATAGATAAGAAAACATTTATTTTCATTTTAATATGTACATATTATATACATTCATATGTAGAGATATATATGTATACATATCTCCATTCTCCTCTCTCTATCTCCCTATGTATATATGTATCTACCATCTGTCTATCTATGTATCTATGTATGTATGTATGTATCTCTCTATCTACATATGTAACCCAGGTTTTTACCCAAGACTGGAAACTATGTAAATTGTTGAAGAGAGGAGAAAATGTCGATGCTACACCACATGACTGTGTAAAGTTAGGAGTTGATACAAGAGCTTTTGGAGAAGAGAGACATTCTGTAATAGAGGACTTTTTGAAAACAAGATGAAATTTAATTTGGTAAATATAAAATCCTGGACTTTGGCTAGAACTCAGTTATACAAGCCAAGAAGAGAGGGAGAAGAACAGAAAGGAAGGGACAGAGAGAGAGGGAGGGAGGGAAAGAGGGACAGACAGACAGACAAACAGAAAGATAGAGAGAGAAAGAGAGATACAGAGAGGCTCAAAGACACAGAGACACAGAAAGGCAGATAGACATGAAGAGACAGAGGCTTTGGAAGCTGTGAACATGTAGAAATGCAGAGGAAACCGTCTCTTCAACATGTCCCTGATTCTCTAGTTTCCAGCCAGCCTCCCTAGAGACTTTGGGGAAATTTCCCCTTGGGTCTAGATTGGGATCCTTTTTTTGGTTGAGCTAAAATTTTATCTCCTTCCCATCAAAAGAGATCTTTTACTATATGTATTTTCTTGTGTTTTTTGATCTGTATAACTTCTATTTATCTAATATTTGCTTGGATAAATGTATCTGCTTGCTTTTCACTTTTTTGGGGGGGGGCAAGGCAATGAGGGTTAAGTGACTTGCCCAGGGTCACGCAGCTAGTAAGCGTGAAGTGTCTGAGGCCAGATTTGAACTCAGGTCCTCCTGAATCCAGGGCTGGTGGTTTATCCACTGCACCACCTAGCTGCCCCTTTGCTATTCACTTTGTAATGCTTTTTGTGTAACCAGCATTTAATAGGAAGTGGTCAAACTGGCAAACATAAACTAAAGGGAAGCCATTTTTAAAAATGTATTATATCTCTAGACAACCAATCTTCAATCAAGAAAATAGATCAAACTCTAGTCCCGTCCTTTTCTTAGAGACTAGCCTCTGTCTTAGAGAAGACTCTCTGTCTTTGTTGAAGGATGGGCAATATTTTAGAGACATCTATTAATACTTCTAGTAAGCCATATTTAAACAACCAAGGTGAATATCCACATTTTACATGGGCACACGCGTGCACACACACACATGCACACACATGCGCGCACACACATACCTATCT
Organism: Dromiciops gliroides; assembly: GCF_019393635.1. Lineage (NCBI taxonomy): Eukaryota > Metazoa > Chordata > Mammalia > Microbiotheria > Microbiotheriidae > Dromiciops > Dromiciops gliroides. The sequence goes on along the minus strand of NC_057861.1, from coordinate 698,317,989 downwards.
TATGTTTTCTTTTTTTCTTAGTACCTTCCTCAGAGTCCTCTTTTAATTCTTCATTATGGTGTTAATGTAATTCTAGATTTAAAAAGGTTATTCCTGCAGATTCTACCAAGAGATCAGTTTAGAATTCCTATTAGGAATTTTTTTTTTCTGGTCATCAAAACTATCCCAAAGTGGACTAGGCTGTTTTGAGAATTGGGAAATCTTCAAGCAGAGGCTAGACAAGTTTTTGTCAGAAATGTTATAACGGGGACTCCTTTCTCACGGAGATTGGACTAGTTGGCTACTAAGGCCTCTTTAAATCCTTACATTCTGTAATTCTACAAAGATGGAAAGCCTTTGAGCATGGGCCCTTAAGTGACTTTGTCAGGATAAATTTGAAGATATTTATTGTTTTGTTTTTGTTTTGCAGGGCAATGAGGGTTAAGTGACTTGCCCAGGGTCACACAGCTAGTAAGTGTGAAGTGTCTGAAGTCAGATTTGAACTCAGGTCCTCCTGAATCCCAGGCTGGTGCTTTATCCACTGTGCCACCTAGTTGCCCTGCAACCTCTCAATTTGAACAGAAGTTGAGGAATGCTTCTTCTTCTTTCTTCTTTCTTCTTCTTTCTTCTTCTTCTTCTTCTTCTTCTTCTTCATTCTTCTTCTGTCTTCTTCCTTCTTTCTTCTTCTTTTTCATCTTTTTCTTCTTCCTCTTTCTTCTTCTTCTTCTTCTTCTTCTTCTTCTTCTTCTTCTTCTTCTTCTTCTCCTCCTCCTCCTCCTTCTCCTCCTCCTTCTCCTCCTCCTCTTCCTCTTCCTCCTCCTTTTTCCATCCAGATTTTCAATCTACAAGGATGAGAGGAGACTGACTCCAACAAGATTATGGATATTTATTGTATTGAAGTGAATTTAATTTAATGAAATGAACTTCAAAATCTCTCACCCACAGTCAAGGGCACCAGTCAGTCAATTGGTTGGTCGGTCAACAAGCATTTATTTAGCACTATTTGTGAGGCACTGTGCTAAGAGCTGGGAATACAAAGAAAGGGGTCTAAGTCTGCCCATTCTCCTGACTTTTGATGGTCCTTTGAAAAAAAAAAGAAACCCAGGGAGCAATTTGAATAATCGGGCCCAGAGGAAGAAGTGAGGAAAGAGTTAACAAAGGGAACAGAGGCCCCCCTCCAAACCTCAAGACAAAGAAGGAAGTGTTTATGTGAGTAAGAGGCATACTGCCTATGCTATGGGGGAGAAAGGGAACAAATGGTACTGACTTGTTCTTAGTCTGCTAGAATGGAGGAAGAAAACAAGCATTTATTAAGTACCTATTATATGAGAAGTACTTTGCTGAGTGCTTCACAAATATTATTTCATTTGATCCTTACAACAATCCTAAGAGGTAGGTGTTATTATTGTCCCCATTTTACAGTTGAGAGAACTGAGGCAGACATAGGTTAAGTGACTTTCCCAAAGTCACATTGCTATTAGGTGTCCAAGTCTGGATTTGAACTCTAGTCTTCCTGACTCCAGGCTCAGGTCTTTACCCACTGTGCCACTTAGCTGCCCTCTTTGATTGGTGCAAGAAGGGAGAGGGACAGAGAAGCTAGAGAGCTGTATTGAAAAGGCTTTCAAAAGAATGAAGGCACTTTTTTTTTTTTTTTAGTGAGGCAATTGGGGTTAAGTGACTTGCCCAGGGTCACACAGCTAGTAAGTGTCAAGTGTCTGAGGCTGGGTTTGAACTCAGGTACTCCTGACTCCAGGGCTGGTGCTCTATCCACTGCGCCACCTAGCTGCCCCGAATGAAGGCACTTTTAAATTTTTGGGCTACAGCATAATTTAGCTGAGTGATCCCTCCACAAAGGTCAAAGTTAACCCATAAAGAGCTGGTTCCATGCGGAAGATGATGAAATCATCTGCCTGGATTGCTGCAAAATTGTAGAAACTAGCAAAGGAACTGACTTACAGGAAAGCAAGGTACAGTGGGGCTGGGACCTGCACCTTTAGAGGACAGAGCCACAGAAGAAGTACAAAGGGTTCGAAAAGAGAAAACCTAATTTGCTGGGAGCTGAGGGTCACTACAGGGGATAGAAAGCAAAGAACAAAGGGGAGGAGAAAAGACTCCCCTCTAGGCAGTACTGCAAGTCCTGGAAACCATGTAGATTTTTGGGATGGGTTGCCCACCAAGGGATCTAGAAGCTTGGGTACAAGTCCTTACTATTCCCGATAAGTTGTAAATAAAAATGTTTTATGTTTTGAACCATGTGAGCTTAAATATTTGTAAGAGAGACTAATGGCTACTCTTGGGAGGATGCCAGATCTGGATGTTCCAGGCTTACCTGGATTGGGGTAATGATTCAGAGATGGGAAAGATTCCCAAAGTACCTCTGATCTTTCGAGTAAGAAGGGAGCCTTTGACACAAGGATCATATGAGTGTGCATATACCTAGATGCTATATATTCAATGAGGCATAATGAATAGAGCACTGCGTTTGGAGTCAAGAAGCACTGAGTTTGAACACCACTTCAAAGATGGTGGGACCCAGAATAAGCCACCTGTTTTCTCTTGGTTCCAATTGCTTCATCTGTAAAAAGAGAACAGTGCTGGGACCTACAGCGCAGGAATAGTGCCAGTTCCATGTCATAAGCATCATTTGAGGTAATGCTTTGCAAGCTTAATAAAAATGTGAACTATTGTGCATATGATGATGTGTCTGTGTCAATATCTGTTATAGTGGAAAGATCACTGGACTTTGAATCCTAAACCATCTATCCATTCAGGTACCAAATCCATTTAATTGACTCTATACCTTTGTCAAGGTGATGTTATCATCATAGAATTCAGATGAAGGAAGAACACAAAGAATAAGAATAATAATGGTGTTAGTATTATTAACCTAAGGGAGGTCCTTGTGGGATGTTACAGAGTTCTCTCTTTGATTCAGTATAAGGATGGCTACAAAATGGGGAACACTGAGAGGAATTCAGCTAAGATGGTGAAATCAATTAATATTTATTAAGCTCCTACTATATGCCCCACACTGATCTTCTTTTAAGAATAGTTGCAGGGGGGCAGCTAGGTGGTGCAGTGGATAAAGCACCGGCCCTGGATTCAGGAGGACCTGAGTTCAAATCCGGCCTCAGACACTTGACACTTACTAGCTGTGTGACCCTGGGCAAGTCACTTAACCCCCGTTGCCCTGAAAAAAAAAAAAAGAATAGTTGGAGGAACTGGGAGTAAACTAAGAGAAAAGAAGATAACCTCTATCTTCAAACACAATCAAGGCACCAGATTATTATTATTATTGATGATAATCTTCAAAGGGCATAACTAGAATCAATGAAGGAAAGATAGTGTGGAGGGGAGGAGCAGGTTTCAGGCCAATATTAGGAGGAATTTTCTAACAATTAGACTCAACCCCAAACCAAGTAGGTGCTTTCTAAGGTGCTGAGGTCCCTGTCACTGGAGGTATTCAGATGAAGGCTGGTTACCTGTTTGTTAGGGATATTACAGAAAGGAGGGGGCACAGCTAGGTGGTGCAATGGATAAAGCACTGGCCCTGGATTCAGGAGGACCTGAGTTCAAATTTGACCTCAGACACTTGATATTTACTAGCTGTGTAACCCTGGGCAAGTTACTTAACCCTATTTTCCTGCAAGGAAGGAAGGAAGGAAGGAAGGAAGGAAGGAAGGAAGGAAGGAAGGAAGGAAGGAAGGAAGGAAGGAAGGAAGGAAGGAAGGAAGAAAGAAAGAAAGAAAGAAAGAAAGAAAGAAAGAAAGAAAGAAAGAAAGAAAGAAAGAAAGAAAGAAAGAAAGAAAGAAAGAAAGAAAGAAAGAAAGAAAGAAAAAGAAAGAGAGGGCTATGTAAAAGGATTCAGGCATTGGGTGGAAAGTTGAAGGACATCTAAATTCTAAGGTCCCTTCCAATTATTTCAAAAAAACTTTTATGTATTTCATTTTGAACTGAAGAAATAAAACAAAGATGATTGTACATGGTTCCTTCTAATTCTAAGATGCTAGAATTCTTTTACTCTAGGGGAGCCATATTTGCTCCTTAGAAGAGATCTCTGGATCAACAGGTTCCTGGTATAGCCTAGATGAAAATGAGCTCTTAGAAAAGTAGGCCATCCAAGTTTAATAGAACTAGGGGCCCAAGGTGATGGGATTAAATGCATGGAGGAGGAATAATGCTTTTGGCCTGATCTAAGAATTGTGATCTCAGCCTCATGCATTCTTTGGTTTTGGAAGGTAAGTAACAAAACACAGGATGAAGAGTCAGCTGCCAAAAACTTGAGTCACTTCAGTCCCATTCCCCAGATTCAAAAACACCCCATTGGCACTACAGTTCTCCCAAACCTGCTCCAAAGGAAACTCATCCAAGGTATGAGCACAGGGCAATTCAGGCCCCTCCCAGGCTGGGTGGGATGAACTAAACTGAGCAGAACAGATGTGCCTTAGGCCTCATCCACTTAGGAAACAAACCAATCATGCTTTCCAGTGCTTTCTCTTAAAGGGGTCATTGTCTCCCTCCTTGTACAATGCATTCCTTTTCCACATTATCCCTGTTTCTACTGAATTCAAAGAGATATTGAGGGCATGTTGGGTAGAGGTGGGAAACTAAGGACCAATCCAGCACTGAAGAAATGGTCTTATCATCACCCCAAAATAGACTCAGGGTCAGAGAACTTGGGTTTGAATATCAAGTTTTATTCTTACTATGTGACCATGGGTAAGTGGCAGCCTTTCTTTCTTTCTTTTTTTTACATATAATGTATTTTATTTTTCCATTACATGTAAAGATAGTTCTCAACTTTTGTTTATACAAGCTTTACAATTTCAGATTTTTCTCCCTCCCTCCCCCCTCCCCTAGACAGCAGGTAATCTGATATAGGTTATATCTATATATCTATATAGATATAGATATAGATATACACACACATATATATATACACATAATAACATTAATCCTATTTCTGCATTAATCCTGTTATAAGAGAAAAAATCAGAGCAATGATGCAAAACCTCAAAATAGAAAAAAAAACAACAGCATCAAAAACAAAAGAAATAGTATGGTTCAATCAGCATCTATACTCCACAGTTCTTTTTTTTTTTTTTCTTGGATTTGGAGATCCTCTTTTATCATGAGTTCCCTGGAACTCTTCTTCATTGGTGAGAAGAATATAGTCCATCACAGTAGATCAACATTCAATGTTGATGATACTGTGTACAATGTTCTTCTGGTTCTGCTCATCTCACTCATCATCAGCTCACGTAAGTGTGGCAGCCTTTCTTAATCTTAAGTTATTCACCTATAAAATGGTATGATATTTGTACTTCCTACCCCTTGTGATGAAATAATGGGATTTCGCAGATACTCAAAGACCCACCTGGAGATTAATCTGGACTGATTGAATCAAGTGAGAGTGATTGACTGCTGATTAGCCTACTTCAAGTTAATTGGATTGTAATCACACCTGGCTATCCCTTAACCAATCAGCTTGAAGCAGTGTTCCAGACCTATAAAAAGCTTCCACAAGCAGCTTGCTAGAGAGTTCCTGATTAAAGCAGGCTCGTGAAGAAGGACTTGAGGAAGAACCCAACCAGGCTGGAACTCTAGGCTAGGTAGGACTTCTTTTTTCTTAACTTTCTGAACTCCTTGTGAATATCTGTATGCTTTAATAAATGTTTAATGCCCAAAGACTGGTGCTAAAGCTTCTAATCTAAGGCAATCACACAATCTAGATTTTAAACATCACACCCTTTTATTAGGAAATGCATTGTAAACTTTCAGGCGCTATAGAAAAATGGGCCTATGATTTTATTGATGTGAGACCTTCCCTAAATGATAGAACATAACCCATACCTTCCTTCTTGTCCTGTGCAATTTTTGTTCAGATCTTTTCCCAAGTTGCCCAAAGGGGAAATGTTTCTTACTGCCTAGGGATCATGGTCCATGTCTTCTATTTTCTATTTCAAAATGTCTTAGATATAACCCATGCCTAGCCACCCCTCATTCCTTTCTCTCATTTACATGACTGGCCCACAACCTTTTTTGTCCATACATCAGCTCATCCTCACCAATTAATCATCACCATCATCATTGTTGTTGTTCTTGCTGTATCTATCATCCAGATTCAGAGTCAGAATGGGCTTGGGCCTTTAGGCACTTACCCATCCATCTCCTGACCTCTCCATCTCTCCCAAATGGCCTTTCTTGTCTTGTCATCAGGGGTCTCTAAGCACAAATACTAAGCAGGAATGAGTACCATAGTAATAATAACCAATGTTTACATGATGTTTTAACGTTTGCCAAGTGTTTTAATCAATAAACATATATTAAGTACTTACTACAAGCCAGGCATTGATTTCATTTGAGCCTTCTTAAAACCACCCTGAGGGACAGCTAGGTGGTGCAGTGGATAGAGTGGATTCAGGAGGACCTGAGTTCAAACCTGGCCTCAGACACTTGACACTTACTGGCTGTGAGACCCTGAGAAAGTCACTTAACCCCAATTGCCTCATCCCCCAAAAATAAATAAAAACCACCCTTGTGCAGTATGTACTTTACTGAGGGGTGGTGGCAGGGGGGCAGTGATTTCCCAATTGGAAAAAAATCCATCTTCTAGTGCAGACGGGCAGCTGCTCTGAAATCTCTGGTCTTAGAGAAAAGCCTGAGTTGCCTCCCTCTGTGGGAACACTATTTCAGGGGAGACCCCTAGTCACTTATGACTAGACTCTCTGACTCATCTTCCTTATCAACTACCCTGTCCCCAAATGGGCACCTCTTCTCCTCTTTGTCTTCTGCTATTAGAAGGTAAGCTGCTTCAGGGTGTGGACTATCTTGTTTGTGTGTATTTGTATCCTCAGTACTTAGCACAGTGCTGTCTCTTTCTCTCTCTATTTTGGAGTGAAATGACTTACCCAAGGTCACAAGCTAACATAAGTCAGAGATACTTGAACCCAGGTATTCCTGTCTCTGAAGGCTAAGTTTCTATTCATTATACCACAGATTTTTAATGTGGGATCCATGGATAGATTTTGAGATGTCTGCAATCTTAGATGGGAAAAAGCATACACACACACATACACACACATATATATATATATATACACACACAAAACCACACTATATATGTGTATGTATATATGTGTGTATATATATATATACACACACATACACATATATAGTATGTGTGTATATGTGTATATGTATAGATGTATGTGTGTATATATATGAATACACATATGTGTGTGTGTGTGTGTGTATATATTCACTGATGTCTAATAGAAAGTTAGCATCTCCTTCAGTTATGGATGTTAGCAAAAATCCATGATTCTGAGAAAGGCTTCCCCAGAATGCCAAAGTGGTCCGTGAAAGGAATCAAAAGATGTTTAAAGAGCACTGGCCTTGGACTCAGGAGTACCTGAGTTCAAATCCAGCCTCAGACACTTAACACTTATTAGCTGTGTGATCCTGGGCAAGTCACTTAACCCCAATTGCCTCACTAAAAAAAAAAAAAAAAAAAGGTGTTTGAGGGTGGGTTAGTTCCCTCCTCATTTGTAAAATGAAAGGGTTGGCCTAGATGAGCTCTGAGGCCCCTTTTAACTCAAATGCACTCAGTGAAGTTGAAGAATAACTTAAAATCTAAGTTAGCTGATAATCAAGGGATAATTTATGTGGTTCTAATGGCAGTTGCTATAGGGGATCATTCACACAATGTATCAAGGAAGACTTGGTGAACAAGGTGGGACCTAAGCTGAGCTTTTGAACTTGATGGCACAACTGGCCTAGAGTCCAGAAGATTCATGTTCTTGAGTTCAAATCTGGCTTCAGACGCTTATTAGTTATATGACCCTGGTCAAGTCACTTAACTCTGTTTCCTTATCTGTAAAATGAGCTGAAGAAGGAAATGGCAAATTACTCCAGGATCTTTGCCAAGAAAACCCCAAGTAGGGTCATCAAGAGTCAGCCATGACTGAACAACAAAGGGTTGGGTAAAGAAGATGATCTGGGCATTCTCCATAGGCGGGAAGAACTATGGCATACTCATCCTACCTTTTCCTTCTGTGCTAATCAATTCCTATTCAGAGTATGTTGAGCCACCTACATGGTATTCAGCAATATTCACTGAACATTTATTAAATTGCTACAACGGGCAGTGAATTGTACTAAATGCTAGGGCAGCTATCAAGATAGCTAAGACATTGTTGGGGAAGTGTGATGACCACTCTGCCTTTAAATACCTACAATTTTCAAGCCAAGGTGTCAGAAATTCTCCTATAGGACCTTCATTCCTTTGGGATAAAATACTTGACAAAGACTTGGAGGTGAGAATAGGCTTGGGCAGTTTGGGGGATACCAAGGAAGTTAGCCTGACAGTGTAAGAGATTTCATATTTCATATGACTTGAGCCTCAGTATGTTCTACAGAGAGTCGTTTTACTCTCCTGCAGGGATAGCCTATTGCAAATGTATCAGATTATTTCCCAATTTCTTATACTTGAGCATTTCTAGACTATTCTTTTCATAAAAGGTCAGGAAAATTCAACGGTGGAAAATTCAGAAGGGCTCTTAGTGTTCACTTAGCCCAGGGCTTCTTACCCTTTTTTTGTTTCATGGACCTATTTGACAATCTGGCAAAGTGTACAGACCCATTCTCAGAATAATATTTTTCAAAGGGTTCATTAAAATGCAGAGGATTACAAAGGAAATTAATCATATTGAAATACAGTTATCAAAACATTAAGAAACAACAAGTTTCCAGACCTCAGGTTGAGAACCCCCGATCTCATCTAACCACCTCACTTGTCAGAGATTTTGTTCTCTTTTGCCCTAACCTGGGAGAAAAAGAAGAGACTTCTGCCTGCCCACACAGCATCCCCTCAGAAACTTGAAGTCTTGTAATAGCTAGGACAAAAAAGGTAGGGGAACAGAGCAAGCAAGTTCTAACCTATATTTTCTGACATGGTTACCATGGTGAATAACCTCCCCGATTAGGTGCCTGGGAAGCCTGTTTTCTCTCATGCCTTTAAATGGTCCAGCAGGTCTGGGGAGAAAGCCCTGTCTCACACAGACCACTTCTCTGACGCTGAACTGGAGGCTGAACTTTTGGAAAGACTCTCCCCCCTCCACCAAGTCCTCAGTGAGGACAAGTAGAGAAAATGGTACCCCTCCCCCACCATCAGAGGGTGTGCTATTCTAGCCAGACTGAAGAGCAGGATCGAGCCAATATAATGGCATTGGGGATGGTGGGTCTATAGCTTCTAGCAGTCTGGTCGGGGGCGAGGTGATGATTGGAGAGAGGCACTTTGTAAAAGGAAGGAAATGCGGAAATTAGAGCTGCCCATCCCTTCCGAACCCACCCTGCTGGAGGCTGCTTTTGTTCGGTCAAGCCCAAAAGCCTGGCTATATTGCTCTTTGGAGAAGCCCCTGTTCAGTAACACTAGGGAACAAGGTTGCTTTTGTGTGTCTCTGGGGCTTGCCAAGCTTCCGAGGGTGAGGAGGATCAGAGTTCAAACCGTGTGAAGACTAGGCACTTGGAGCCAAGGGCCTGATCTCTCTGCGCTCAGGGTTCTGGGCTCCAACAACCAGAATGAAGCACTTAGTCAGAGTGAGACTAGCAAACTCAGTCTATGGAGGTATTATGAAGTGGGAAAAGTCTATGCCCTCTCCCCTGCCAGCTACCCTTTCCCCCCAGAATGGCAGAAACCAGAGCAGTGTAAAGATCTTATTAGTTTCTTTGAGAAACTGAAAAATTTGTCTCTGAAAAACTCAAATAGCAATTTTGACAATTACATCCTACTTAATTAATCTTAGTGGGACTCTAACCCTCCCTACCCTGCCCCCAATCTCAATTGCAGCACTATTTCCTGAAGTCCTTCCTAATCAAAAATTCCCTGTCCAACATCCATCCTTTCCATGCTTATCAGGTAAGGATGAGCTTTTCTGATAAAGTTCTGATATAATTTACACTGAAGGTCGATCACAGCTAAGGGGGCATCCTACCCCAAGAGTATTTATTTTGTAATAAAAGACAGCTGGATGGGGCAGCTAGGTGGCACAGTGGGAGCCAGCTAGGTGGCGCAGTAGATGGAGCACCAGCCCTGGAGTCAAGGGGACCTGAGTTCAAATCCGGTCTCAGACACTTGGCACTTACTAGCTGTGTGACCCTGGGCAAGTCACTTAACCCCAATTGCCTCACCAAAAAAAAAAAAAAAAAGACTGCTAGAAACATGATACTTTATTCCAAAGGAATGAAGCTCCTATAGGAGAATTTCTGACACCTTGGCTTGAAAATTGTAGGTAATTAAAGGTAGAGTGGCCATCACACTTCCCCAACAATGTCTTAGCTATCTTGATAGTTGCCCTAGCATTTAGTACAACTCACTGCCCATTCTGTCAATTTAATAAATGCTCAGTGAATATTGCTGAATACCATGTAGGTGGCTCGACATACTCTGACTAGGAATTGATTAACACAAAAGGAAAGTGTGACATAAAAGGTTTTCTAACCTAGCAGGCATTTTCCCCTACCTCCCTGGGAATAGCCCCATTTATATAGGAACTACTTCCCCTATGGAGCCTGTACACCCCGAGCAATAAGCCCAACATTCTGCCAGGGACCTCCAGGGATGGAAATTCCTCCCTTAGACATAGACTTCAGAGTCATGTGTGTAACCCCTCCTCCTGCTTTCCTCCAGAGAATGGAGAAACACAATTTTCCCCATCACTCTTTTCGTCCCCATCCCTGCCCCTCAGACAGAAACAAAATAGACAGCCCGGCTCTAATTGTTCTAGTCTACATTCCGATGGGATCATACAGGGTCTTTGTATTCGCCAGAGGGATATGTGTGAGTCTCTCTGTGTATGGGGTGGGGGGGGGATATCTAGATATGTGGGTGTCTCTATGTGTTTGTATTCAGCAAGGATCTGTGACTGTCTGCATGTGGGTATGTGGGAGGGTGTCTATGTCTCCGTCTAGGTTTGCATATAGAAGAGTCTCTATGTGAGAAATCTGTATTTGGAAGATTCTATTTGCGTCTTGTCTATGCGGGTTGGGGTGAACTCACTATCTCTCTGTGAGGGTATCTGTATTTGAGGAGGATCTGGGCCTTTTTCTGTGTGTAAATGTTTGTATTGGGATGAATACCAAGAGTGGTGAAAAACAAAGGGATGGACTTGGAATCAAGAGACTTCAGTATAAATGCTGGTTTACCACTGGTGAGGTGACATTGGGCAACTTCTCAGACTCGGTTTTCTTATCTTTAAAATGAGGATGATACTTGCATTGCTTCCTTAGAGAGTATTTGTGGAAAGAAGGGCTAAGTAAATGTAACTTCTTATAACGCACACATTCCTTTCTTTAACCTAGCTAGTTTCTTAGAAGACAAATATCCTTAAGACTTTAGTCAAACACAAGATCAGAAAGTTTGGATTAAAGGATTTAGAGCTGGAAAGGACCTGAAAGGTGATAGGAGAGTAGATTCAGAGCAGAAAGATCCCTTAGAGGTCATTTGGTTCAACTCTTGTATTTTACAGATGGAGAAACTGAGGCATGAAGAAAGAAGAAATTGCCTAGGATCACATGAGCAGAGATACCAGAGATGGGCATCCAATTTGAACATTTTGGCTACCTAGTAAAAATAATATTGTGCATTGGAGCTATATTCTCAAGGAAACATTTAAAAAATACTTAACATGACTATACTGTATAAAGGGCTCATTTGCGGTGATTTATTTTCAAAAGTATTGAGCTCTCAGAAGATAAATGAGTTTCTGAGAGTATTGACAAATTGTATTTCTTACCATTTTAATTTTCAAATCTAAACACAGAAGAGCAGAAAGCAGAGTAGATGAAAGGGCTTATTTGTTTCGTTGAAAAACTGATAAATTGGTTTCTTTGAGAAATTCAAATAACAATTTTGACATGCATACTAATTAAATAACCCATTAACCAACCTCCTTAAATGTACCATATCAACATTAAAATCCAGTTAATAAAACTTGAGTCAATTGCAGTTAATGGCCCCAATGCTCATAGATCTTTCAGCCTACTTGGTGAGTAGATTATGCCACTCAATGCCTGGCAAGAGAGTAGTAGGGCACAGATTTTAGAACTGGAAATGACCTTAGCAATCAACTTGCTCAACCCTTTCTTTTTCCAGATGAGAAAGTAAACAGTAGGAAGTAAAGTAATTTGCCCAAGGTCGCAAGGTAATCATAATCATAATTAATAATAGTATGTAGTGGGTGGAGGAAATGGTTTCTCTTCCCATTAAGAGGAATGACCCTGGATCATTCCCATAGAAACTCATGTGTGGGAGTGCTGCTGCCAACTGGGCAATGGTAGGAAAATAGTCAGTTTCCCAGTATGTTGTGGATCAAAACCAGAAAAGTACTGAGCAGGGACTGCAGGAGAATGAGGAGCTCCTAGGAATAGGAAATGAAGACAGGATGAAGGGACACAAGAAAGCCTTCCTGAATATGGCTAATTTCCTAGTAGCAAGGGTTGCTAACCCAAGCCTAAAAGATTTACAGATACCCCACAGGAATGATAGTGGTCAAACCAGTAGCAAAGAGGACCAATGACCAGTGGTTGGAATGATAGTAGCAATCTTTTTTGTTTTTTAAATTTTATTTATTTACTTATTTTTCTTTTTAATTTAGAATTTTATTTTTCCCCCAATTACATGTAAAAACAATGTTAACATCCAATTTTTTTTGCAGGACAATGAGGGTTAAATGACTTGTCCAGGGTCACACAGCTAGTAAGTGTCAAGTGTCTGAGGCTAGATTTGAACTCAGGTCCTCCTGAATCCAGAGCCTGTGCTCTATCCACTGTGCCACCTAGCTGCCCCCTTAAAATCCATTTTTGAAACTTTGTATTCCAAATTCTTATCCTCCCTCCCTGCCCATCCCTCCCTTAAGAACACAAACAATTCCATATAAGTTATACATGTGTAGTCATGCAAAACATTTTCACATTAGTCAGGTTGTGAAAGAAAACAGACCCAAAAACCTTAAGAAAAAGAAAGAAAGAAAGAAACAAAAAAGCCTCAATCCATATTCAGGTACCATCAGTTCTTTCTTTGGAGATGGATTGCATTTTTCACCAGTCTTTCAGTTAGTTGTCTTGGATCATTGCATTGCAGAGAATAGCCAAGTCATTCACAGTTGATCATCTTGCAATATTGCTGTTACTTTGTATATAGTACACATCACTTTGCACCAGCTCATGTAAGTCTTTCCAGGTTTTTCTGATAGCATCCTGCTCATCATTTCTTTTTTTAAAATTTGTAATAAAGTATTTTATTTTTTCCCATTACATGTAAAGATAGTTCTCAACTTTTGTTTATACAAGCTTTCCAATTTCAGATTTTTCTCCCTCCCTCCCCTCCCTCCCCCCTCCCCTAGATAGCAGCTAATCTGATATAGGTTATATATATATATATATGTATGTGTGTGTGTGTATATATGTATATATGTGTGTATATATATGTATATATATGTATATATGTGTACATATATGTATATATGTGTGTGTATGTGTGTATATATGTATATATATGTATATATATATAACATTAAACATATTTCTGCATTAGTCATGTTATAAGAGAAAAATCAGCTGCTCATCATTTCTTACAGCACAATAGTGATCCATCATAATCTCATCCCACAATTTGTTCAGCCATTCCCCACTTGATGGGCATCTCCTCAATTTTGAATTCTTTGCACCAGAAGAGGGCTGTCATAATATTTTTGTACATATAGGTCCTTTAACTTTTTGTTTTTTATCTCTTTTTGGATACTAACATAGTAGTGGTATTACTAGGTCAAAGAGTATACAGAGTTTTATAGCCCTTTGGCCACAGTTCCAAATTTCTCTATAAAATGTTTGAATCTACCAATGGTCCATTAATGTCTCATTTTCCCCACATCCCCTACAACATTTGTCATTTTCCTCTGCTGTCCTATTATCCAATCCAATAGGTATGAGGTGGTACTCCAGAATTGTTTTGACTTGCATCTTTCTGCTCAATAGTGAGTTAGAGTATTTTTTCCATATGACTATAGATATCTTTGATTATTTCATCTGAAAACTGTTCATATCTTCTGATCATTTATTATTTGGGGAATGGCTTTCATTGTAACAATTTTTACTCAGTTCTCTGTGTTTGAGAAATGAGGCCTTTATCAGACAAACTTGCTTCAAAATTTTTTCAGTTACTATTGCTAACTGAATTTCCCTCCATCCTACTCCCTCCCCGTGTCATTTACTTTATTCTCTATCTCCTTTCACCCTTTCCTTCCTCAAAGGTGTTTTGCTTCTGACTGCCCCCTCACCCAATCTGCCCTCCCTTGTATCACCTCCCCCTTATTCCCTTCCCCTTCTACTTTTCTGAAGTGTAAAATAGATTAATATACCCAATTGAGTATGTATGTTATTCCTTCTTTGAACCAATTCTGATGGGAGTAAGGTTCACTCACTCCCCAGCACCTCCCCCATCTTCCCCTCCACTGTATAAGCCTTTTCTTGCTTCTTTTATATGAGATTACTTTACCCCATTCCACCTCTCCCTTTCCCTTTCTCCCAGTGCATTCTTCTCTCACCCCTTAACTTTATTTTTAAAAGATATCATCCCTTTATATTCAACTCATACCTGTGCCCTCTGTCTAAATATACTCCATCCACATGCCCCAATAATGAGAAAATTCTTGTGAGTTATAAGTATCATCTTCTCATGAAGAAATGTAAACAGTTTAACCTTTTAATAGCTCCTATGATTTCTTTTTCCTGTTTACCTTTTTGTGCTTCTCTAGATAGTAGCAATCTTAATGGTATCATGAGGTTTTTTGTGGTGACTGAGACCAGATCTTTTTTGGGGAAAATAAATAATATAAAACCATATTAATTTGGAAGAGAGGTGATAACTACTTTAGATCTCATTCTCGAAGAGGAGTGGGATACAAGCCCCTTCCTTCTTAAATTTCTTAAATAACTATTCACTGTTTAACTGCTGATTAGAATCCTCAGTTGCTGGCAGGAGAAGATTTGAGTGACTAAATTTCACCTTAAAAAAATAAGCTAAAGACAAAGGTTCTCAAAAGGATATACAAAGAACTGTTGGGGCCAAATTTGATATAGGGAGAGTTGAGTGGCTCGCCATAATATTGGGGTCCCGGAAATAACGAGGGACCTCTAGGCCCAAAACTTCCTCCCCTCTAAACTGCCTTTTTAGATATTTCTCCCAGGCCAATAAGAAAGGAGCCTAACAGCCTCTTTTCCACAAACAAATCAGATTTTATTAATGGGAATAAAATAAACAGCAAAGGTGAAATTAATAAAATCAAATACAAGGGAATAGGGAAAAAGAAAAATGGATAATCACCCTAACTCTAACCTAAGTCTATACAATCCCCAAACTCACTTCCAGTTCAGTTAATTCAAAAGAGCAGGGCTTGCATGTTAACTCACCACCTGGGGTCCATAGCTTCGATGGGAAACAGCTTTGTAGTCAGGGCCCACAGGTCAAACTGCCAGGAAAAAAACTTCTTTCTTCCTGCTCCTGCAGCTCATACCACTGGAAAGAAAGTGACTCGGGAAAGAGACTGAGCTCCCCTCAATGAGTGTTTACTCTCCCTCCCCCAAAAAGGTCCTTCAAACTGCCTGTGGAGAGTGGTTTCTCCTGCTGACATCAGCAGCATACATCACTCAGGACAGGACAGGTGTGACCCATCCCAATCAGTCTACTAAATTCCATTATCTTACCACAGAACCATTAGGTGGAGGTATAAGTCATATGAAAGTTAGTGTGCTTTGGAGCTATATTCTTGAGAAAATATTTTTAAATTACTTAGCAAAATTATACTGTACTAAAGATCTAATTTGTAGTGATTTATTTTTAGAAGTATTGAGAGCTCGGAAGATAAATGTTAGGAGGACCTCCTAATATCAAATGTAATCTGACTATCAGGAATAAAGAACTTGAATGAATGGATGAATGAATGAATGAATGAATGAATGAATGAATGAATGAATGAATGAATGAATGAATGAATGAAAAGCACTTATTAAACACTTCCAATGTACCAGGCATTGTTTGAGTTTGACCCTTAGTTTAAAAAAGATTCACATTTATATATCATATTATCTAGAACCTGACAGTAAGTTTGATGTATACTTCATTGATTTAGTCTTTCATTGTATCTATCTTGGACAGTAAGTGTGTCTAGATTTATATCCATATCCATATGTATGTCTATAGCTATCTATCTTTATCTCTATCTTTGACAGAAAGCTTAACATCTGGAGAGGTAGAGGCAAATAGGTGGAGATCATTAGCTAGGTGAAATGAAAGGCAAGAAACCCAAATTTCATAAGATAATTGAATTTCCTTGTGTTTTTTTTGGGGGGTCCTGTCTGCTTTAAGAAATTAACCCATCCTCCATCCTTCCTTTCACATACCTACGCAGATCCCCTCCCCTCTCCCAATCCAGTGAGGACAGAGAATCTAATGTCTATGGAAGTAGAGGGAGCTATCAGATCAGTGATAAGGTAAAATGAGATGGGGGCAGCTAGGCGGCACAGTGTACAGGTAGCCAGACATGGAGTCAAGAAGACTCATTGCTGAGTTTAAATTTGGCTTCAGTTACTTTCTAGCTGTGTGACCCTGGGCAAGTAACTTAACCCTATTTGCCTCAGTTCCTTCATCTGTAAAATAAGCTGGAGAAGGAAATGACAAACCACTTTAGTATCTTTGCTAAAAAAGACACCTAAATGGGTCATGAAGAGTTGGACACTACTGAAAACTAAACACAACACACAACAAAATGAAGTAGGCAGGTCTCATTAGATAACTGGATCATCTTGTGTCTTGTCTTCTATCTGGAAAATATATCAAGCCATCCTTCATTCTACCTGCAACCTAATAAGGACAGAGGACCTAGAAATCAGGGGAAACTTGACCAAATTTACAATTATGTTGAGGGTTGACCCTGACTGGACTGCCTACCCTCTTAATTCTTAACTTGGAGATTATAAGTATTTGGGGGCAAAAGCAGTTAGAAGGGAGGGACACCACTGGTGTGGTGTTGTATAGGAAGAGGAGGGAGTTGTGGGAGGCTACAAGTCTGGGATAGAGTGTTATAGGAATTTGACCATAGTAAAGGTCAAATTGGTAGGCCCATATGGTGGTATTGAACAGCAGAAGATGGTGAGGCAATGATCAGGATTGGTCCTGGGGAAAAGATGGTGGTAGCTTAAGAAAACATCTGGCCATCACCATTCACCCCATGTCAAGTATTGGCTGGTTCTCAGGTGGCACCCTTGGGCTGAGCATGCACATGCTCTTCTTAGCAGTCTACATCTACTAAAATTTCATACTTCACCAAAATCAGACAGGAGCTTTGCTGCAATTAGGGGAAAGAAATAAGCTAATGATTTGATTAAGGAGGTGCAGATGCCAGGGAAGGAAGATCAACATTTCCCCAAAGACAGGAACCAGATATATTGGCATTGGCTATTCCAGTTTACCCAAAGTAACATTTAACTTGTGAATATTAACAGTCTTCATACCCTTTTTTTCCATCCCCATCTTCTCAGTCAAAGCTAAATAAGGCATCCAACATAAGGGGACATATTTCTGCCTTCAAGTTTATATTCTGTTAATGAAATAATACAGCTTTGAGCAGATCACTACCCACTGCTCTTAAGAGTGAGAGGTAAAGAACAGTAAAGTTGTAAATCAAAGTCCTCAAATTACAACTAAATTAAATTTAAAAGTAAATAACAGGGGGCAGCTGTTTAGCACAGTGGATAAAGCACCAGCTCTGGATTCAGGAGGACCTGAGTTCAAATCCAGCATTAGACACTTGATATTTATTAGCTGTGTGACCCTGGGCAAGTGACTTAACCTCCATTGCCCCGCAAAAAAAAAAAAAAAGCAAATAACAGACATCTCAATGATCTTACTATTCAAAGTGTCTTGTATTCTTCTTTCCCCAGTCCCTTCTACCTCTCCTCCTACCCAGCAAAAAAAGAGTTAATTGTTGATAAATTGTCTTGGAACAGGTTAGGCAGAATTTTTCCTGGAGGATTTTAAAGAGTCATTTGGTAAATCAATGAACTGCCAAAAGTGTGTGTCCAATATGACTTTGATTATTATGAGACTACAAGCATGTGTAGGAAAAAGTCTCTTCCATAGAGTAAAACCATTGCAGTCTCATTGGAGAAATAAGATCCATAAACATGAAACAAAGAATAATTTGAGATAGTATGTAAGCTTTAGAAGCATACATGGTATGGTCCTCAGATGGTATCAAGCCTAACCTGTCATTTTTACAGATGAAGTATTGAGACCCAGAGAAGATCATTGACTTGCCCCAGGTTGCATAATAGGTCATGAATAGCAGAGATGGGACTCTTGGCCAAGATAGCTGGTTGACAGGGAATGGAGCCTGTCTCTAGCCTAAAGCTCCAGTTCAGTAACTAAGACTGGAGAGATGAATAAGGCAAAGAAAATACTGATCAGTATATATATTTATTGTAGCTCTAGAGACACCCCCCCCAAACCCCCAGCCCCTGCAATGAAAGAGAGAGTAACTCCTAAACAACTTTAGGCAAAGACTCAAAGGAAAAAAAAAAAAGATTTTCCACAAGGGCTAGGGGAAAGGGAAGCAAAAGGAAGACATTTAATATTTTTGTAGTGCCTACTATGTTCCAGGCACATGCTAAGAAATTTTTACAGATTTTATCATATTTGATCCTCACAGGGATATACAGGAGGTGCCATTACTATCTCTATTTCATAGTTGTGGAGGCAGACAAAGGTTGTGATTTTCCCAGAGTCACAAAGTAGTATTTGATGTTGAATTTGAACTTAAGTCTTAGTGCTCTATCTACTATCCATCAAGCTGCTAATATGAATACCTGAAAGAAATGAAGCAAGAGATAAAAAATGTAAATGAAAGCTCTGGTGGAGAGAATTGGGAAAAAAATAATAGCTTAAATGAGAAATGATGAATCTTACTCGAGTAACAAACTTCCTGAAAACTAGATAAATTAAACAGAAATCAATGACTCTATGAGATAGCAACAAATATTAGAATAAAATCCAAAGACTGAAAAAATAGAAGAAAATGTAATATATCTCATATTAAAAAAAACACCTGACCTACAGAACAGATCAAAGAGAAGTGATTTAAATATTATTGAACTCCCACAAAAACCATGATTTAAAAAATCCCTGGTAGGGGCAGCCAGATGGCGCAGTGGTTAAAGCGCTGGCCCTGGATTCAGGAGTACCTGAGTTCAAATCCAGCCTCAGACACTTAACACTTACTAGCTGTGTGACCCTGGGCAAGTCACTTAACCCCCATTGCCCCGCAAAAAAAAAAAAAAAGAAAAAGAAAAAAAAAGAAAAAAAAAAAGAAAAACCCCTGGCTATAATATTTCAAGAAATCATGAATGAAAAATGCCCAAATCTATTAAAACAGGAAGGTAAAGTGAAGATAGAATCCACTGGTCACTTCCAGAAAGAAACACCAAAAGGAAAAGACCTAGGAATGCCATGGCTAAGATATAGAAGTCCATCAAGATAAAAAAAAAATACCAAAAGAAGCCATTCAAGCTGGGAGCTTTCTCTACAACAAGAGAAAATCTTGGAATATAATACTCCAAATGGAAAGAGATATGTATCTACAACCAGGAATAACTTAACCTGCCAGGCTGAGTGTAATCTGGTAGGGGAAAAATAAATCTTTAATAGAATAAAGAAATGTTAACCATTTCTGATGGAAAAACAAACAGCTGAGTAGGAACATTGAAATATAAACATAAAATTCAAGAGAAACCTAGAAAGATAAATCTAGTTCAGCATTTGGAAGAGGCTGTGTGATGATGTAATGCTGACATGCTAATGGAGGGAGATCAAACAAGTATCCCTTTAGAACCTTAATGTCTTCAAAGAGTATTGAGGAAGTTGAAGAAATCAGAGGATGTGAAGATGGATTGTTTCTGTTCTAAGGGAAAAAGCAGGGAAAACAGGGAAAAAGAAGAGAGTAAAGGGTATAGAAAGGGGGAAGAAGGGGGTTGAATTTGATATTTCTCAAAATCAGGGCACATGAGAAAAATACATAAACTCAAAGGGAGGGTTGTGATTGTGGCCATGAGACAAACCACACTTTTATCAGAGACAAAGGAAGATTTAACACACACATGAACAGTTTCGTGGAAAAATAAACTAAACTCAAAAAGGTAACAAGTGAATGGGTTGTGGTGATGGTGAAGAAGGAGGAATATATGGGGGAGAGAATAATCAAAAGGAAAACAAATTTCCTAATCCTGAAGGGGAAATTAAAGACTGTGGAACAGAAAGGAACAGAACTAAAATCTAAGTTGGGGATGACTGGGGGTAGTGATTTGCTATTTGCCTCTTCAACAACTAGATGATCTCTGAATAAATAGTGATATATGAATACAATGGAATAGTGTTTACTGTATCAAATGACCAAGGAGACAATTTCAAAGATTCTTGAGTAGTTTGAACTGATTCTCAGTGACATGAGCAGAACCAGGAGAACAACATAGAAGGGCAACAACATTGTAAAGAAAAACAGCTTTGAAAGACTTCAGGACTCTGGACAATAAAATGGCCAACCATGTCTCCAGACAACCTACGATGACAGAGAGGTGACAGGTTCAAGGTAAAGAAAGTGTCATAAATTTTTGTACATGTCCACTGTATGGTTTGTTTTACTTGACTATGGTTATTTGTTACAAGGACATTTTTTTCCTCTTTCAGTTTTTCCCCCCAGGGCAGTGAGAGTTAAGTGACTTGCCCAGGGTCAAACAGCTAGTGTCAAGTGTCTGAGGCCAGATTTGACTCAGGTCTTCCTGAATCCAGGGCCAGTGGTCTAACCACTGTGCCACCTAGCTGCCCCCTTCTTTCAGTTTTTAATGTGGATGTGGATTCTTTGGGGGAAGAGAGGGGAGTTAACAATTTTTGTTGCTGTTCATTTGTTTTCAGTCATGTCTGACTCTGTGATGCTATTTAGGGTTTCCTTGGCAAAGATCCTGCATTGGTTTGCATTGCCTTCTCCAGCTCAGCTCATTTTTCAGACGAGCAAACTGAGGCAAACAGGATTAAGTGACTTGCCCAGGGTCACACAGCTGGTAAGTGTATGAGGCCAGATTTGAATTGGGGTCTTCCTGACTCCAGGCCTGTTGCTCTGTCCACTGTACTACCGGGGTTAACAATAATGATACAAAAGAAAAAGAGAGCCATTAGAAACATGAAAAACATTTGAAAAACATGCAGAAAATAGAAGGTTGGCGGGGGGGGGGGTGGGCGAAGCACAGACAAGCAGGACAGTTATGAAAGTAATATGAATAATTTATTATGTATTTTTTAAAAGACAAGCTTATAAAATGGAGTTTCATGATTTAATATACAATCCTTTTTTGTGTTTATATAGGAGTGTTCTTTTGGCATTTAAGTTCAGAATAAAATCACAAAATTACATATTTAAAAAAATAAGAGGGGTGGAATTTGAACCCAGGTCCTCTGATTCTGTTTTCTTAACCAGGAATTATTTCATGTCTCTTCATGTGTATCCTTCCTATTTGCCACTTCTTATGGCCCTGCGTGTGTATGTGTGCATATTTTAACAGGGACATATATAGGGGAAACTGGATTTTTTTATGTAGCTACACTGATCCAATGCTCTCATTTTGCAGATGAAAAAATTGAGGCTCAAAGAGAGCAAAGTTACAATGGTAGTGAACAGTGGAATCAGGAACTCAACCCAAGTGAAGTTAAGGGGTCAGTGATGCTATAGAAATTCAGAATAGAAACAGATCCATGGGGACAGAGCAGATTTCATGGATGAGGTAAAATCTGAGCTGAGCCTTGAAAGATCTGGTTCCATGGGGGAGGAAAAGGGAGGGAGAACAGTGTGAGTAAAGGGATAGAAACAAAAATTAATATAGTGCGTTAATGATAGGAAATAGGTTGGTAAAGTTGGGTAGGACCAGATTATGGAGGGATTTTAAAGCCTCTTTCTTTCTTTCTTTCTTTCTTTCTTTCTTTCTTTCTTTCTTTCTTTCTTTCTTTCTTTCTTTCTTTCTTTCTTTCTTTCTTTCTTTTTTTTTTGTGGGGCAATTGGGGTTAAGTGACTTGCCCAAGGTCACACAGCTAGTAAATGTCAAGTGTCTGAGGCTGGATTTGAACTCAGGTCCTCCTGAATCCAGGACCACCTAGCTGCCCCCTAAAGCCTTTTTTCTTGAAAAAGGAATTGGATATAGTGTTTGAAACATCATTACCATCAACATCATAATTAAATTATTATTATTACTGTTATTATTTCTGTTGTTTAGATTTGGAGCCCTAAAGGACTGATTAGGTCATATGGTATTAATGATTTTAAGTCTGTGCTTAGCCCCTAGGAGTAGAGATGCAGAATGGGATTTGCATTTTAGACCAGTGTTAAGAAGTTGTTGACAAATTGTTAATTCCTTTGAGCTGGTTTTGTTACTGACCTGGGTATATCCCCATCCATGGGATACCTGGATAGCTGTACCTATATGCCTTTCATAGGAAGGATAAAGATGAGTAAGACACAGTTCTTACTCATAGTGGGCTTATAGTAGACCAACTGATTATCATTTTATATTGAAGTCCATTGACTATTGAGAACATTTTAAACATACATTCTGGGGAGGAAAATGGTCAGATGACAGAATTTTGGAGAAGTCTGAGAAAGGATGCTGGAAAAAAGCATCTTGTTTGCTTTTAAATTTTTATTAATATTCTTGGTTTTAACATTATCTTCTTTTCTCAATATATCCCTCTCCTCTACACAGAAAGTCATCTGTTATGACAAAGAATGGGAAAAAAACCCAAACACTTCAGCAAAATGAATCAACACATTGGAAAAAGTCAGACATTCTATGCAGTGTTCCAAACCCATAGTGTTCTACCTCTGTAAAAAAGAAAGAGGATGTTCCTTCTTATACTTCTTCTTTGAAATCAAGCTTAGTCATTATAATTGCATAGCATTCAGGTGTTTGTTTTTTAAACAGTGTTAGTGATACATTTTTCTTAACGTTATTAAAAAATTTCCCCGTATCCCTTCCCTCCCCTCTTCAAGAGAGCTATCCCATATAATAGCATTTTTATTGGGGAAAAAAAAACAGTAAAAGAAGAGAAAAAATCAGCAAAACTGATTAATACTTGGAAAAAAGTCCGAAAATATGTACAATGGATCATATCTGTGGATCTTTCACTGCAAAGGAATAGGGTGAAGCTTGTTCTATATATTTCAGTTTTGATTATTTTGTGGTGGTTATTCTTCCAATTTGCATTTTCCCGTTTACATTTTATTTTGCATCAGTTCATATATGGCTTCTCATTCTTCTCTGCATTGATCATATATATTCTTTCTTACAGCACAGTAATTTATTTTTCTGTAACACAATTCATAATGGATTCAATCAATAGGTATATACTTTGCAATTCTTTTTGTTGTTGGTCAATTGTTTTCAGTTATGTCTTTGTGATCCAATTTGGGGTTTTCTTGGCAAAGATGTTGGAATGGTTTATCATTTCCTTCTCCAGCTCATTTTACAGATGAAAGAGACAGACACAGGGTTAAGTGACTTACCCAGGGTTACACAGCCAGTAAACATCTGAGGCCAGTGCTCTATCCACTGTGCCTTGCAACTGCCCCTTGCAGTTCTTCTTTACTAAAAATAAATAAATAAATAAATAAATAAATAAATAAATAAATAAATAAATAAATAAATAAATAAATAGAATGCTGCTACAACTATTTTGCTTTATACGGGACATTTCTTCTTATAATCAACCTCCTTGGGATATATACTGAGAAGTCAGCCAGTCAAGCAGTGAAAAAGCATTTATTGATCCCTTTCTACTTGCTGAGCACTACACTATACTGAGCTCAAGGGATGCAAAGAAATGTTCAAAACCAGTCCCTGTCTTCGAGGAGCTCACATTCAAATGTCCTGGGGTTATGTACAGTGTAAATGGACAATCTCAAAAGGAAGAGTTTGCTAGTGGGTGGGGAAGGAGGGGTTAAGGAAAGGCCTCCAAAGGTGGAATTTGAGCTGAGATTTAGAGGTCTCCAGAGAAGCTAGGAGTCAGAGGTGATGAGAGAGCATTCTAGGGGTAGGGAGATAGAGATAAGAGATGGTGTGTGAGGTATAGGCTATACAATAGGGAGACCTGTGAGGCTAGACTGTAGTCTAGGAAGGAGTAAAATCTAAGAAGACTAGAAAGCTAGAAAGAGGTTAGGTTGTGAGCTGTTTTACATGCCAAACAGAAGATTTTATATGTACCTGGGAACTGGCCAAACTCACTCCACATGACCAGCTCCATATAGTCTCCATGTGTGCTCGCTTCCAGAAGGCTTGGTGATATGTAAAGGAAGGACCCTGATCCAGGATTCAGAGTATGTGCAGGTATTCTGGGGACTTTCAATCTCTTTACCATATAAAGAAGAACCTTTCTGATTGGATGTTAAGCCCGAACCAAGCATGCAATAAAAGGGTATTAGTTATCCAAAGAGTTTTCTTTTTTCCTGCATGACTCTATTCTAGAGGCCCCAACAAGTTTTGAATTTAACCCCAAACTCTTTCAATTTTGCTTCAAGGATTGTTTTCCTGTCAAGCGCCCAAGGTTATTTTGGGCCACAGGACCTGAGGCTTTTCTGAATAAACAAACTTTAGCTCTTCCCACATTCCTAGAAAGAGAAAGCTTGATTAGAGCCTCAGGGGAAGTGGCTAGAATCCTTGCCAAGTGGCAAGGGTTCTTTGGCAGAGTAACTAATAGGGCCTGGGGAAATGGAGTGGGATGGCCACTGAATGCAAACTGGTTTCACCTCAATAATAATACAGGCTCGCTCATTGCCTTGCTAGGAGGACTAGCTCCAGGCATAATGGTGTCACTTCAGAAGAGTTGTGAGGCCTCCGTAATAGGCAAGGCACATGCCCTGTGATTCCTGGCTCACCCATCAAAACTGGGAGTCTGTTCCAAGTGAGACTACACCACCCGAGGGTGATGTTCCTCTTTACAGTCTTTTAATATTCAGATTCATGAATCATTGTCCTGTTCAGCCTGTAAGCCAGGATTAACTACCTTGCCACCTGAAACTCAAACTGCTGCTTACCCTTCAATGAGTTTACTATCCAGCATTTGCTCTCTTTTCCCCCTTGTCCTCTCTGTCCTATGCTTTCTGGGTCAGGTACACTTTCATTTCCATTTATTGAACTTCAATGGGAGTTCTTAGCTGAGGTTTTTCCCTCCTCTTTTTAAGAGGAGAGTAGGTTCTACCATGCTGTTTTAAGCTTGAATCCCAGAGGCCAAGTTTTAGCTCTTCAGAGCCACCTACTTATTGGTCATTTCAGCTCCCATCTGCTAAGGTTTGATGACTAGAAAGCCTCTTCCTTAAAAAAGGTATGACTATGGCTCTCTTGTCATAGTAGAAGCCAACACACCAGGCCACAGACAGCATGTAAATATTGTCTATTTTGATCTACTTCCTCCTGCTAACAAGATCAACAACATCTCTGTCTGTAACTTTTATTTGACTTAAGGTTAGAAAGTCTCCTTTGATTACCATCAGTTCCTGGTTGCCAAGGTGAATTCCTGTCAAATTATTTCAAACATCCAAAAAGCTGCAATGGATATGAAACATCATGATTTTTCTCATCACTCCAAGATTTTTTTTATTTCAAATGCAAATTAATCTTAGCAAGCACCAAAGCTAAGCAAAGTCATTGTCTTCCTCCTGGCTTATATGTCTGCCTTTTTTATGCCTATGTGGCTGACAACAAACTTCCCAGACTTAGAGTCACCTTACTATAAATATAGTAACTATCAAGACAAAATTCAAATAAGCAGGCAAAATTAAAGAATAAAAAAGTATGTCAAATAATAAACTCCAAATTAGTTAAAGAAGTGTGCTTGTAGGTACTTAGCATCCATATATCAAAATGAATTTAAGATCCCTATAAAGACATAGTAGAAATAATCATGTTCAATGACTCTCTGATCATCAACATCTAATAAGGCATAAAACTGGAAGAAGTATGTTCCTTAAAGATATTCACCACTGCAATAGAGGAATTGAAGAGGATGCTGGAAGTCCTGCAGATTCTCCTTGAATAAATGTTATTGTGCGTGTTACATCAAGCCCTTGTATATTTTAGAACTTCCTGGAAGAGCTGTGCAACCACTCAAAGAAATTTAGTTTGATCATCCACCCTGGAAAGACCTGGTGGGTGAAGAATGTCTATTGCCCAGACTATGACATGAATTTAGATTAATAACTGATAGAATTTGTTGTCTATGAACTCACATGCATATACATATGTCAGGGACAAAAGGGAGAGGACAATGACATAAATCCGGAGTTGAAAAGGAAGAGAAAATCAAACTATATTGCCTTTTGGAAATTGCAAGACTACTTTAATGAACACAGACTTCCCTTGGAAGCCAAGGTCCATTAAAAAAATACTGACATTTTTTCCAATGGCAGCAAGACATAGAATACATTCTCTAAATAAGTATAAATGAATATCATACAGAGGGGAATGGTGGATATGAGCCAGCTGTAACATATTCCTATTGGTTATTAAGGAACTTTGAAGAAGAATAAAAGTAAAAAAAATTATCATAGAAATTTATAATAAGAAGTGAAGATAAGCAGGTCATATGATTGATTTGATAGGACTACTATTTTAGGTTCTCCCTCCAAATCTAGGAAAATGCAATTTAGGAGTGATGAACACAAATCCTCAAACTTGCATAAAAAAAAAAAGATAGGAAGGTATCATTTCATCTAAAAAGAATCTAAAGATTTTGTGGATTAAAAACTCAAGAGTATTCAAAGAGAATCATGTCAGCCAAGAGAGCTAATGCAATCTGAGGCTACATTAAGAGATACATAGTGTACAGGAATCAGAAGGTGATAGAGTTCTGGGTGACACAGTTTAAGAAAGACATCAATAAGCAGATTAGTCTCCAAATGGATAAAAACCTACAAACAAGTGGTGAAAGGCCTGGAGATTGTGACATTTGAGGAGCAGCTTAAGGAACTGGCCATACAGGTCTATTGTTAAGTGTCAGAAAGGGGGTCCCTGGGAAGAGGGATTAGAACTTGTTTTTGCCAGAGGGCAGTTTGAGTGAAAGTTGTAAAAGAGCAAGTTTAGACTTGATGTTAGAAAAACTTTCTGGAGTTTCCAGGAGGCAAGAGTATGTGACATTGATTATAAACCTACCAATGGGGGGCAGCTAGGTGGTGCAGTGGATAAAGCACTGGCCCTGGATTCAGGAGGAACTGAGTTCAAATCCGGCCTCAGACACTTGACACTAGTTGTGTGATCCTAGGCAAGTCACTTAACCCTCATTGCCCTGCTCCCCCCCCCCAAAAGAAGTTTATTTGCAATGATGATTAGATAAAAAGAAAAAAAAATAGCTATATAATCTAAAATATTTATACTGCTCTCTTTGTGGTGGCAAAGAACTGGAAATCGCGGGGATGCCCCTGAACAAGTTGTGCTGTAAGAAATTATGAGCTCAATGATCTTAAAAAAAAGAACATGGAAAGATTTGCACAAAATAAGAGTGAAATGAGCAGTATGTTGTATACAGTAACAGCAATATTGTTTTCAGGACAACTTTGAGCAAATAAGTCATTATGATTTATCAATAACTCAAATTAACTGCAAAGAATATATGAGGGAATATGCTATCTGTATCCAGAGAAAGAACTGATAAATAGAAATATGTATAAAATGATGGTGTATACATATACATAATTTTGTATATTGGTAACCATCTCTAGGAGGGAGGGAGGAGAGAAAAAAAGAAATTTACATGATAACTTTATTATAAATTTAAGAGGAATAGCAAGTTGTACAGATAGATTTGCAGTTTCATATGCAATCATCTCTTTAAAAAATAATAGTATGCTACAGAAATACTTGTTTTATTCCAAAATTAAAAAGGAAATAAATAAAATTTTAAAAAGTCTAGTTGGTGATCACACTGGTCAATTTTTTTTTGGATTATTATTTTTTACACTTTGGACTTGTATATATTTTAAAATTGTTATTTATTCTAAGTAAATAATTCCTCTACCTGTCTCAGCTAAGAGGTAAAAATTGGGAAGAAACATGTATGTTGGAACTATAGTTCTCTGGTCATAGCAGCAGAAACAAAAGGGTGAAGGAAAGAGTGCAAGAATCATCCTTCTAGGACTTTTTTTTCCTGCAGGGCAATGAGGGTTAAGTGACTTGCCCAGGGTCACACAGCGTCAAGTGTCTGAGGTTGGATTTGAACTCAGGTCCTCCTGAATCTAGGGCCAGTGCTTTATCCACTGAGCCATCTAGCTGCTCCTAAATGTTTTCTGGGACTTATCTTTTCTTTTTTAGAAGTCATGCTTCTAGCCCAGGACTATTCAAAGTACCTGAACAGTGTATCAGCAGAGTAATGGATTGATTTGTCTGTCCCCTTCTCCCATATGGAGTATTCTAATCGCTTTGGCTCTGGTTTACAATGGTGAAAAAGCAGAGTTGCTGTCTCACTGTCCTTAGTTCCCAACTCTACCTAGTGAAGGATCCTACCCAGTGTCTGCATTCTCAGGCCGGGCTCCATGCTCTAGAAGATTCTATCTTCCATTAATTAAAACAGCCCTGTCATCCTTCTCATCTTCCCTGGTCTTGCTCTCTGCTAAGACTAATCTGATGAATTAATTCATTGTGTAATTCACATCACATTTAATTGCATTTTACTTGAATTCACCACAGGTCATTTTGTAGGAAGAGTGTATAACATAATTGGATCAAGCCACTACACCAGAAGAGACTGACAACCTCTAAAGACAAGTTCAGGTCTAAATATACTTTGGGAATTCTGCTGCCAGATAGGACAATAAACAGAAATCAAATAGCAAAGTATTGGAAAGAGTTGCAAAATGAATAACAGGGAAACACACAATTGACACATTTTTAGTCCCCTACGTAAGGGAAAACTCATTCACTGATATAGAGAGGACTTGGGGAATTCCCTGCCTTGTGGCCACAGAGGGAATGAATTCCACAAAGTATAGTATTTTGTTGTTTGCTCATTATGTTGTTTTGTTGTTTATACTGGAGGTCGCCCACTATGAGGCTGCACAAGTATGCAAACTTCCACTATGAGAATAGCCTGAAGGGTCTTGTTATATATATTATGTGAGGATACATCTGGATGGTAACGAAACTATAGAAAAGACAGAAATGCTAGATAAAATCCTGGGAAGGTGAGTGGTAATCTAAGAACGCATGGAGAGAAAATAAATAGAAAGACATTGAGGGTTCTGCTTATAGATCCTCCATAGGCCACTCACACCCAGTTAGTATCATTGGGTTTTCTTATGTTCTGAGATCCTGAAGAAGAAAGTCTTTTACAAAATGTATCTCTGGAAGGAAAATAATGAGATTGCATCAGAGAAAATGATTGTGCCACTCGGAGGCTCACAGAATGTGATTATTCTCTAGCTATTTGGTGTTTTACTGGAGTACAGATAATCTAAAAATCCTTTTGAATAACCTTGAGAAGAAACACTGGATTTGGATTTAAGGGCCCTGAGTTCTTAGCTGGGCTACCTATAACTTGCGTGGCTTGGGCTAAGTTACTGAAACTCTCTGGGCCTCAGTTTCCTTATCTGTAGAATAAGGGGGTTAGAGTAGACTATCTGGTACTGTATAAAAAACATTGGGTTTGGAGTCAGGAGACACAGGTTTAGACCTTACCTCTGTCCCTTACTATCTGCATGAGCCTGAACAAGTCACTTAACATTTCTTTAAAAAAAATTAAAAATTATTTATTTGTAACATTAAAAAAATTTGAGCTTCCAATTCTTTCCCTCCCTCCAACTCCCCCCCCCCACTGAGAAAACAAGCTTTATGATACCCATTATACATGTGAAATTATGCAAAACATATTTCCATATTAGCTGTGTCACTGAAAAATAAAGGCAAAAAAAATAAAGAGAGAAAATTATACTTCAATTTGCACTCAGAGTTCATCACTTCTCTTTCTGGAGGTAGATAGCAACTTTCTTCGCGAGTCCTTCAGTTTTCTTGGATCATGGTATTGAATATAGGAGCTAAGTCTTTGACAGTTCGTCATCATTACAACATTGCTAATTATAGTATATAACAATCTCCTGGTTATTGTCACTTCACTTTGCATTAGTTCCTATACCTCTTGCCAGGTTTTTCTGAAACCATCTTCCTCGTCATTTCTTATAGAACAATGATGTTCCATCACAATCATACACCACAACTTGTTCAGCCATTCCCCAATTGATGGGCATTCCCTCAATTTCCAATTCTTTGCCACCATAAGAAGAGCTGCTATAAATATTGTTGTACATATAGGTCCTTTCCCCTTTCTCTGATCTTGTTAGCATACAGACCTAGCTGGTCTGTATAGCTGGTTCAAAAAGTATGCACATTTTTCTATCTTTTGGAGTACAGTTTCAAATTGTTCTCCAGAATAATAGGACTAGTTTATAACACCACCAACAGTTCATTAGGGTACGTATTTCCTCACATCCCCTCCAGATTTTTGCCATTTCTCATAGGTGTGAGGTGATACCTCAGAGTTGTTTTAATCTGCATTTCTCTAATCTATGGTGATTTAGAGCATTTGCAAATCTGACTACAGATAACTTCCATTTCTTCTTCTGAAAACTGCCTGTTTGTATCACTTGACAATCAAATAATGAACTTTAAAAAAAAATTAACTGAGTTCTCTACGCATTTAAGAAATGAGATCTTTATCAGAGAAACTTGCTATGAAAATATTCAATATTACTTCATTATGGTACCTTTCAGCAAAATGTAGTTTCCAGGATTATCTCTTTTAACTAGGTCTATTTTCACTTTTGATTAGTCTGAGATCATGATTGCTACCTCTGCCTTTTTTACTTCAACTGAAGCATAATGGATTCTGCTCCAGCCCCTTATTTAACTCTCTGTGTGTATTTCTGATTCAAGTGTGTCTCTTGTAAACAACATATTGTTGGATTCTGGTTTCTAATCTAGTCTCCTATCTGCTTCCATCTGGTGTTTTTTTTTTGTTGTTGTTGTTGTTGTTTTTAGTGAGGCAATTGGGTTTAAATGACTTGCCCAGGATCACACAGCTAGTAAGTGTTAAGTGTCTGAGGCCGGATTTGAACTCAGGCACTCCTGACTCCAGGGCCGGTGCTCTATCCACTGTACCACCTAGCTGCCCCTATCTGCTTCCATCTTATGGGTGAATTCATCCCATTCACATAGAGTTATGATTACTTACTGTATGTTTCCCTCCATCCTATTTTCTTCTATTTATTCTTTTCTATCTCTCTTTTTATCCTATCTTTCCTTAGGAGTCTGTTTTGCTTCTGACTTCTGACTCCATTAATCCTCCCTCTTTTCTATCACCCTTCCCCCCCCCCCCCCCCATCTGCTTCCCCTCCTACTTCACTGGTGGGTAAGATAGATTTCTATACCCAACTGAGTGTGTGTGTGTGTGTGTATGTGTGTATGTATGTATATACTCTCCTCTTTCAATCAATTTCAATGAGAGTGAGGTTCAAACACTGCTTGCCACTACCACCGCCGTTTTTCTTTTCACAGAAAAGCTCTTCTTTGTACACCTCAATTTTAATGTAATTTCCCCCATTCTTTCTTTCCCTTCTCCCTTTTCCCAGTGTATCCCTTTCTCACCCCTTCTTTTTTTTTTAGATCTTCCCAACATAACTGATTTACAGCCATGCTTTCTAACTGCCCTAATAATGATAAAGTTGCATGTATCATCTTCCCACATAGGAATGTAAGCAGTTTAACTTTATTGAATCCTTTATGATTACTCTTTCATGCTTACCTTTTTATGTTTCTCTTGAGTCTTATGTTTGAATGTCAGATTTTCTATTCAGCTCTGGTATTTTCATCAGGAATGCTCAAATGTCCTCTATTTCATTAAGTATTCATTTGTTCCCTGACAGATTGCACTCAATTTTTCTGGGCAGGTTATTC
The DNA here is from genome assembly GCF_019393635.1 of Dromiciops gliroides. NCBI lineage: Eukaryota > Metazoa > Chordata > Mammalia > Microbiotheria > Microbiotheriidae > Dromiciops > Dromiciops gliroides. The sequence goes on along the minus strand of NC_057861.1, from coordinate 698,285,928 downwards.
TTGGTTGTAATCCTAGCTTCTTTGCCTTCTAGAATATCATATTCCAAGACCTCTGCTCCTTTAGTGGAAACCACTAAATCTTGTGTGATTCTAACTGCGACTCCATGATATTTGAATTGTTTCTTTCTAGCTGCTTGCAATATTTTCTCCTTGACCTGGGAGCTGTGGATTTTGGCCATAACATTCTGGGAATTTACATTTTGGGATCTATTTAAGGAGATGATTGGCATATTTAAAAAAAAAATTATTTTACCCTCTACACCAAAGACAACAGAGCAGTTTTCCTTGGGAATTTCTTTAAATATGATATTTAGCCTTTTTTTTATCATGGCTTTCAGGTAGTCCAATAATTCATAAATTATCTCTCCTTGATCTATTTTCTAGGTCAGCTGTTTTTCCTTTGAGATATTTCACATTTTCTTCACTTTTAAAAATTCTTTTAATTTTGTCTGATTGTTTCTTGGTATCCCTTGGAATCATTAGTTTCCACTTGCCCAATTATAATTTTTAAGGAGCTGTTATTCAGTGAACTTTTGTGTCTTTTACCAAGCTGTTAATTTTCATAATTTTCTTCTGTCATTCTTATTCCTTTCCCCAGTTTTCCCTCTACCACTCTTATCTCTTTCCTTTTTTTTGAGTTCCAAATTGTATTCTTCTTTCCCTCCCTCCCCTCCCCCTTCCCTGAGGCCATATGCAATCTGATATCTTACCTCTTTTTAAAAAACTCTTCCAGGAATTCATGTTGGGCCTGTGTCACATTAACATTTTTATTTGGAACTTTTGGTTGCAGCTGTTTTCACATTGTTGTTTTCTTCTGAGTTTGTGTTTTGGTCAAATTTTGTTTGTTTGCTTATTTCCCCAGGCTATTTCTTGACTTTGAATTTTATGTTAAAGTTGGGCACTTCTTGCCTGGGGATGGGAAAGCACTGTCCCAAACTTTGGGCTTTTTTTGTGCTGCTTTTTCCAAGTTAGTTCTGAAAGTCTGCAAGTTTTCAGTGCTTACAAGGTTATGTGATTCAGGGATAGGTATGGTCATTGCCCTCCTGGTATGTGCTCTGGTATTTACCCATGAAGAATCCCTATTCCCTTCAGTCACAAAAGCTACCACTACTTTTGGTCCTGGAACTGTGACTTGGTCCCTTCTGTTTTCCTGCAACAGCAAGGGCTAGTGCTCTTTTCTTACCTTGGAACTGAGACCAAGGTCCCTGCTCTCTTGTGACTAACCACAAGCACTCTTCTCCACCCTGGAACTGCAACCCAGAACCACATATGGACAATACAGTTGCCAAACAGTGTCAGGTCCTGCATCTAGTGCCATCAAAGGGTCCCCTGTAATCTCCTTCTGACTAGTTGTCTGATCTCCTTTCTGGCTCTGGGCTGAGAACCCTCAAAGCTGCTGCTGCTGCCACAATTACAATGACTGCCTCCAAGACCCAGCACTGGTGGTGCCATTGTGTGCACTCTGGGCTGGCCCCCACTTCAGCATTAGACTTTTCCTGCCAACCTCCTGGGTTGTCTTAGACTGGAAAAAAATGTCTCACCCTGACCTTTTTAAGGCTCTGCCACTCCAGAATTCAATTTGAGCTGTTATTTTAAACTTGTTTAGGGGAAATGTTGAGAGAGTTCAGCTTGGTCACTGCCTCTACTCTTCCTATCTTGGTTCCCCCTCCTCTCACTTAACATTTCTTGGCTACTGTTCCCTATCTCTAAAATGTGGGTGTTGGTTCATGAGGTCTCTTTCAACTTGAAATCTTTACTCCCATGATCTCTGGGGTCTCTTAACAGCTTTAAATCCTATGATTCCAGTCAGAAGCAGGATTAACTAATCAATCACATGTCTTGATGGCTCATCCTTTGTGTATTTCTCTTGACTCCCTCACAATGGGGAAAGAGAAGAGGAGAAAATATGACCAGTCTTTGACCTCATGGATTTTACAATTTACTTGGGAAGATAAGACACACCCACAGGAAACTATTAGGGAATCATCAAAACAATAAGCTATGAGATTCTGACACAAAGAATAAGTTAGAGAATCTTGGAATCTGATTCCAACCTATCTTTCCATACTGATTATACTTGACTCCCCTGCAAGTCCCTGCTGTACTACCAACGGACTTACTTGATACTCTCTGCATCTGAAATTCCTTCCTCTGTCTCCATGCTTTGCCCAGGCTGTTTACCATACCTGGAACGTTCTTTCTCTTTGGTCCCTCCTTTTAGAATCTTCTATCTTCCTTTAGGGCTCAATTTAAGTATGTCTTCTTATAAGAAATCTTTTCTAATTCTTTCAGTTTTTGTTGCTAATGCTTCATTGGAGAGGATATTGTTTATCAATGTATCTATACAATGAGATCTAGATATATAAATATTATATATTATTTGTATAACATAAATTGTACATAGTTATATTTATTTACACAATTACATTATAACACACACATATGTATGTATACTTGTCTGTGTATATGTTCTACCCAACAAGAGAATATAAGCTCTTGGAGGGCAAAGACTGTTTAATTTTCATCTTTGTGCCCTTAACCTCTAATACAGAGACTGACACATAATAGGTATTTTACAAATGTTTGCTAAATTGAATTCATTTGTTACTCCATGATAACCTCTCAGGGAAGAAAGAGATGCTAGAGGTTATGCAGTCTTGTCTCCCATTCAAAGCAGAAATCCCCACAGTGGCATCCATGACAGGTGGTTAGCTATTCTCTGCCTGAATGTGTCCAGGACAAGGATCTCATTCCCTTCTCAGGGAATGCTTTTCCCTTTTTTGTAAACCCTGTAAAGAAGTTCTTTTTTTTATTGTGAGTCAAAATCTGCCTCGGGTTCTGAGAAGGGAGAGAAATTCTTCCCTTCAAACCTCAGAGCTCAGATAATGCATAGCATAAGTCAAGATCCAGCCTTGTCTCCATTCTCCTTCCAAATGGATAGTCACACCCTGGAGAACAGGGTGGGGGAAATGACCACAGAGCTTTGCAAGCCCTCCTTCCCTCCCATTAGAAATACTATAGTTGAGTCCAAGGTGACCAGCAGTTCCAAGAAACAACAAGATATTTCATCACTCTTGGGCTAGGAGTAATGAAATTGTGTTGGAGGCTGGCGGAGAACTGAGTCCATTCTGGAGACATTCCTTGTTTATGTCTTTTTATTTTTATTTTTATTTTTTTGCCAGTTTGGAAGAACCCAGCCAAGGTCCCTGAGGAAAGCACTTTCCATGAGGGTCAGCTTTGGGGGTCTCTCGTTCCTACACAGTTAAGACTTTCTCTTCAGAAGAAAATGGGGGAAGGAAGGGCTTCCTTTTAGTGGCAGGGGACTCTGGAAAAGCCAACAGCAGCCTTCCTGGTGGCAGCTTAATGGGAAAGGTTTTCCACGGGGGAAAAAAGTATTTTCAGGGACTTAAACATGACCTGTTCTTCTAAGATTTCAGAGCTAGGATTAATTTGTTGTTGCTGATTTCTTTTTCCATCATCTAGCCTTAGATAGTTGGTAGTAGTTGTGGAGCTTGCAGAATCTTACTCCCCATCGACCTAGACTGGGCAATGAGTGGCTTTCTGTTTTTCCATCAAGTTGGTTTCCTATCCACCAGTGCCTTGTAGTCTAGTTAACATGATACGCAACATTCTTTTTCAGTCTCCATGTGGTTTTCAGCTTACCTAATGACAGGAAGGCTGATATTGAATTTGTTTTATGTGGGCTTTGAGAGCAAAGCTGCTAACCTAGGGAAGGAGGTTCCTCTGAAAACTCACCCTTTACTTCCTGAAAGTCACTAATCTTCCCTTGATCTGAGAGACAGTGAGCCCTGGAGGATCCCTCCAGAGTGGAGACCCTCACTTTCATGAAAGCAGGTGTGTGTGTGTGCGTAGGTGCACACGTGCAGAAGAAGAGACCAAGTCCCCTGAGAACCAGCTGAGGGAATTGGGAATGTTTATCTGGGAGAAAAGAAAGAAAGACAGGGGAAATATGCCAGCATTCTAAGTATCTGAAAGGCTATCATGTGCCAGAGGGATTAGATTTGTTCTTCTTGGCCCTAGAGGGCAGAATTAGGAGCAATGGGTATAAATTGCAATGGGAGAAGATTCATATTAAGTGTAAGAAAAACCTTCCTAACACTGAGCTGTCCAAAAGTGGAATGGGTTACCAAGGAATTTAACAGGTTCCCTCTAGAACTTCAGATAAGGAAAAACTATTCATTGTAGAGGGGATTCCTATTCAGTCACAGATTGGACTAGATGGCTTCTTAAGGCCAACTTTCAGATTCTGTGAGGAGGTTGAACATAGGAGGAGGAGGAGTGGTAGTGGTAGTGGTAGTGATGGTGGTGGTGGTAGTAGTAGTAGTAGTAGTAGTAATGATAGTAGTAATGAAGGTGGTTATAATACTAGAGTGGTGGCGGTAATAGTAGTAGGGGTGGTGGTGATAGTGGTAATAGTAGTAGGGATGGTAATGGATTGTGGTAGTAGTAATTGTGGAAATAGTAGTGGTAGCAGTGATGATGGTGGTGGTGATGATGTTAATGATAACACTAATCATTGTGATATCTAGCATTTATATAGCCCTTTAAGGTTTGAAAAGTGTGTTACATGTGTAACGATTCAAATGACGCCACCTGCTGGAGACTTACTGTAGAAGAGTTCCGCCCATGAAGCGAAGGTCTTTGAGGGCAAGACCAGGAGTCTTTTCTTTGGCGTCAGGAAGTGACGCGGGCTAATGGGAGGAGGAAGGAAGAGACTGGCGCTCGCTCTCACTCTCTTTCCTTTGGACTCTGGTGGAGAGCGGAGCTAGAAATGTGCTCTCCCTTTAATAGATAGGAATCTAGGCCTTTCTCTCTCTCTTTACCAAATTCTTATTCTCCTTAATAAATGCTTAAAAGCCTAACTCTTGCTAAAGCTTATAATTTATTGGCGACCACTCATTAGATATTTTAGACAGTTTAGCTAGAATTTTAGCCCTTAACACATGTGATCTCATATTATCCTCACAACAATCCTTATATTATTACCCCCATTTTACAGATGCAGAAATTGAGGCTGAGAGAGCTTAAGTGACTGGCTTAGGATCAGACAGCTAAATAAGTACGTGAGGCAGGATTTGAAGTCAGGTCTTCCTTACTCCAAGTCTGTCCCTCTATCCATTATACCAAGTAGTGGCCTCACATTCTGTGGAGGGAAAATGTCAGGCTATTAAGTCAAGGGACATTAGGGGAGGCTGTGGGTGAGAAGAAGCTGCCTTGGAAAAAGAAAAGTAAAGAGGAGGAAAAAAACAAGGACATGGAGCTTAATGAGGGAAGAAAACAGGGTAGATGATGGTTGAGGTACTGTCCAACTTTTCCAAGTAGCAGCATTGGATAGGGCATTTCATTCCATTACAGATTAGCATTTCTCCTGTTACTAATTAGGGAGTTACTGCTTATTACCCTTTCCTTTAAGTTGTCTTTTCTTTTAACCTTATCTAAACTATAAGGAAGACTTTTTTTTTTTTGTGGGGCAATGGGGGTTAAGTGACTTGCCCAGGGTCACACAGCCAGTAAAGTGTCAAGTGTCTGAAGCCGGATTTGAACTCAGGAACTCCTGAATCCAGGGTCGGTGCTTTATCCGCTGCGCCCCCTAGCAGCCCCAAGGAAGACTTTTAAAAAACAAAACCCAACAAAACCCTAGCCATGCTTCGGTTGAGTTTTCTCAGGACTTTTGTCAACTTTTCCATTCTTTCATCCATTGTGCAATCTTTATTACAATTTTATTCAGCATCTACTCTACTCTGTCTTCCCCTCCTTTCCTCTCCTTTTGATCCCACCCCGTTCTTCCTATCCCTTCCCTTTTTCTCCCCCTCCCCCTCTTTCATCAGTGTAGGCAGATGCTGATGAAGAAGCCCCATCTAACAAAGCAGATCAATACTGTTCTGTAGCTTATTGGATAGTTTCCTAGGGATGATGACATTTTCAAGGACTTGCCTAGGCCAGTATGAATCAGAGGGAAAACTTGAACCCAAGTCGCCTGAATATGAAGTCAGTTCTCTACTACTTCAGGCTACCTTGCAGGCCCTGGGGACATAAAGACAACACTGAAAACATCTCTAACCACAAAAGAACTTTTGGTTCTCAGGGAGGATACAACATATATGTGAGTAATTAAATATGCAAATATGATTATGTTTATGATTTGGGGTTTTTTTTGCAGGGCAATGGGAGTTAAGTGACTTGCCCAGGGTCACACAGCTAGTAAGTGTCAAGGGTCTGAGGCCGGATTTGAACTCAGGTACTCCTGAATCCATGGCCGGTGCTTTATCCACCGTGCCACCTAGTTGCCCCACAAATATAATTATAAAAAAACCAATGCAATGTAATTTCTTTTTTTTTTGAGTTTTTAATTAAAAAAACATAAACATTTATGGGGCAGCTAGGTGGATAAAGCACCGGCCCTGGTTTCAGGAGGACCTGAGTTAAAATCTGGCCTTAGACACTTGACACTTACTAGCTGTGTGACCCTGGGCAAGTCACTTAACCCTCATTGCTCCCCCCCAAATAAGCATTTTTATTTAAAGTTTTAAGTTATAAACTCTATCCTTCCCTCTCTCTCCTCCCCACTTCCTGAGATGATAAGCAATCAGATATAGGTTATACATGTGCAATTATGTAATACAAAGTAATTTTGTATAAGAAAACTCAAATAAAAAGAAAAATGAAAGAAAATTGAAAAATAGCGTGCTTCTGTCTGTGTTCAATCAATATTAGTTCTTTCTTTGGAGGTGGATAATATACTCCATTATTAGTCCTTTGGGATTGTCTTGAATCATTTTTTTGCTGAGAATAGTTGTCATTCATAGTTCTTCATCAAACAATATTGCTGTCACTGTGCCAAATATTCTCCTGGTTTTTTTGTTTTTTGTTTTTTTAAGTGAGGCAATTGGGGTTAAGTGACTTGCCCAGGGTCACACAGCTAGTAAGTGTTAAGTGTCTGAGGCCGTATTTGAACTCAGGTCCTCCTGAATCCAGGGCCTGTGCTCTATCCACTGCGCCATCTAGCTGTCCCTATTCTCCTGGTTTTGATCAATTAACTATACATCAGTTCATATAAGTCTTTCCAGGACTTTCTGAAATCATCCTGCTTGTCATTTCTTATAGTACAATAATATTTTATTATAATCATATACCACAGCTTGTTAAGCCATTCCCAATTGATGGGCATTTTTTGATTTCTAATTGTTAGCTACCACAAAAAGAGCTACTATAAATACAAGATAATTTCAAGAAAAAAAGAGATCCTAACGTCTTCTCCTTGAAATTACCTTGCTTTAGAGTCATTCTTTACAGAACTGTTGAAGATGGAGAATTTAGATGCTGCCTCCCTTTCCCCACAATAATCATGGGAATTACAGCCTTCCAACCCCCCAACCAGGGCTGAAGGGCCTTGGAAAGGAAAAGGATCAAGATGACATGGGGGAGGGGTGGGACACCAGTTCTTAATTTGGTCCTTGGGCCAGTGGGTCTTATGCAACATAATGTTTAGGAAATCGGGACAGAAACTTACACCACTGTAAAGAAGGTTGGCTTTCTCAGCAGTTTCTCCCTATCTCAGACAGTTTTGTATTTCAATTTTTAAAAACCTCAGAACAAAGACTGCTTCCAAATAGAAGATCTGAATTTTCCAATCATTGTTTTATTTCTGTGCTCCCTTTGCTCTGGCTACAACAAGCAAACAGGACCGGACCCAACAGGGCTGACGCATTTTTACAGCTGTGTTATAGTGGAAAGGATAATAGGATAATAAGTTTAGAGCTAGAAAGGATTTTAGAGATCATTAATTCCAAACTCCTTATTTTACATGGGGAAACTAAGGCCTGGAAAAATAGTGTGGTCTTGAGGTCTAGAAAGGCCTGGGTTTGAGACCCAACTCTGCCCTTACCCATCTTTGCAAATCATTTCAACTCTCCCAGTCTCAGTTTCCTTCTCTATAAAATGGGCATAATAATGTTTACCTTGTCTTGTAACTCATAGAATTACAATGAGAATCAAATGAACTAATGTAAAGGGAAAGTACTTTGTAAGAAGTTTTATGTAAATGAGACTTATTATTATATATAAAAATTAGAATCTCCAAATCCTGAAAATTGCATTGTTACTCATAATTCAATGTAAATATTGGCAAACTTGCAAGCTGAAAAGGCAGTTATGAATTCTAGTTCCCACAGTCCCAGATGTCAGTAAAAGTAAACATTGAAAGTTCTTGCCACCAAAGTCCTTGGTTCTGTCAGATGATTCACTTTCAGAAATAGGGTTTTTTGTTTTGTATTGTTTTGTTTTTGGTGAGGCAATTGGGGTTAAGTGACTTGCCCAGGGTCACACAGCTAGTAAGTGTCAAGTGTCTGAGGCTGGATTTGAACTCAGGTCCTCCTGAATCCTGGGCTGGTGCTTTTTCCGCTGCACCACCTAGCTGCCCCAATAGATAGGATTTTATCAATGGAAATGACATCATCTTTGTCACTGCACCCTCAGGACCACTGGTCCTTTCCATCTTACTCAAAACTATTGTATGTGTTTTCTCTCCCTATTAGAATGTGGATTCCTTGAGAGGAGGAAGTGTCACGTTTTTCTATGTGTATCCTTAGGGCTCAATGTGGTGCTTACTAAATGCATTTTTATTCATTCACTCATTCATTCATTCATTTACACATGCAAGTATGCATTCATGGCAGAAAGCAGGAGGACCAGGACTCAGATCTTGGCTCTGATTTGCTAACTATGTGACCTTGGGTAATTTACTTGGTCTCTCTAAGCCCATGACTTGTAAAAAAAAAGGGGGGGGGTGTTGAATTAAGTGGTCATCTCCCAAGTCTAAATCTATATTCCTCATGTGTGACTAACTCACTTCATGACCTTGGACTGGCCAGTTACCCTTTCTGAGCTATCACACTGATGCAGTTAAAAAAAAAAGTTGAACTAGATGTTCTCACAGGTACTTTCTAGTTCTAAGGTTTTATGAATCCATGAAATAGTGAAGTATAACATTTTTCAAAAATCTTCCAACTGTGCATATTCTTTAGATAATTTTTCCCACTGCTATCAGTCTGTCTGGAACTTTAGATATAAAGAAACACCCTCAGTTTAAGCTTTCCTGAAATAAATATGATTATTTGCCTAATCTTCCTCTAAATCCCCCCCAGGCAGGCACCAAATTCCTGGTTTGGGATTTGTTTTCACTCTGTGATAACAGACCACAGGCAGATCTAAAAGCAACAACAAAAGTTGTGTATTCTCAGTAGCTCAGATAACAGGGCATTGAAATGTGTTACACATTTATTTAGTGTCAAACCACATGGAATGCCTATTCATGTCCATACAGTGACTGTAGTTAGAATTTGGAAGAGAGTTCACTCGGAAGCATTTAAGGAAAATTCTTTATATTTCACGACGCCATCCCTTTCTCTACATTAGGGTAGTTTCCTCATCACTTCTCACCTGAACTATTATAACCATCTCCCAAATGTCTTCCCGGGTCCTTGTTTCTCCCCTCCCCAATCCATACTTCATGCAGCTGCCAAAATACTATCCTGAAAGCACAAGTATCTTACCATGGTCCTCGTCTGCTCAAACACCCTTAGTGGCTCTCTATTGTCCATGGGATAGAAGAAAAATCCAGTTCCCACTTACTTTTCCAGTCTAAATTCCCATTCCTTAGCTATATACAGCCCACCTTTTAGCCAAATTTGATTATCAGCTGTCCTCAGACTATACTGGCTCTTGCCTAAACTTACAAAAACTCTTCTGCTTGAATCCATCAATCAAAGTCAATAAATAAATATTTATTTGGTGTCTCCTAGGTGCCAGGCACTATATTAGGTGCTGGGCATAGAAATACAAAGAATGAAACAATTCCTATTTGAAATAAGCTCCAAGTTTCTTTTTTGTTGTTGTTTTGTTTTTTGTTTGTTTTTGTTTTTTTATGAAGCAATTGGGGTTAAATGACTTGCCCAGGGTCACATAGCTAGTAAGTGTAAAGTATCTGAGGCCAGATTTGAACTCAGTTCCTCCTGAATCCAGGGCTGGTGCTCTATCTACTGCGCTGCCTAGCTGTCCCTCCAACTTTTCAAAAAATAATTGTGCTTTTTAGCATTTATTTTTTAAAAATTGAGTTTCCAGTTCTTTCCTTCTCTCTAGCCCTTCCCCCACTTATTGGAAAGGCAAGCAATATGATATCAGTTATACATGTGCAGTCATACAAAATATATTTCCATATTAGCCATGTTGCAAAAAAAAAAAAAACCCAAGAAAAATTAAGTGAAAACCATTTTTTTTCAATTTGCACTGAGTTCTTCAGTTCTCTCTCTCTCTCTGGGTATAGCTATCATCTTTATAATTCCTTTGAAATTGTCTTAGATCATTGTAGTGATTAAAGTAGCTAAATTTTCACAGTTGATTAATTATTATTACAATATTGCTATTATTGTATAGAATTTTCTTCTGGTTCTGCTTATATCACTTTGTATTAGTAAATATACATCTTCCCAAGTTTTTCTGAAAACATCCTCTTTATCATTTCTTATAACTCCACAGTATTCCTTCACAACCATATACCACAATTTATTCAGCTGTTCTTTAACTATTGGGCATCTCCTCAATTTCCAATTCTTTGCCATCACCAAAAAGCTGTTATAAATATTTTTGTACATATTGATCTCTTTCCTTTTTCTCTGATCTCTTTGAGATGCAATTCTAGTAGTTGTATTGCTAAGTCAAAAAGGTATGCATCATTTTATAGAAATTTGGGTATAGTTTCAAATTATTCTCCAGAAATATTGGACTAGTTCACAACTAATACACAACAGTATATTAGTGTCCCTATTTTTCCACATCCTCTTTACCAATTGTCAATTTCCTTTTCTGTTGTTAGTCAATCTGATAAGGGTGAGGTGGTATTTGCATTTCTCTAGTCAACAGTGCTTTAGAACATTTTTATATGACTATTGATAGCTTTGACTTTTTTTTTTTACTTCCGAAAGCTGCCTGTTCATATCCTTTGACCATTTATCAATTGGGGAATGATTCAAGTTCCAAGTTGCAGTTGCTACTTGAATCTACTATCTGTGAGCTTCTGAGCTGAAAAATGATTCTCTCTCTCTCTCCACACACACACACACACACACACACACACACACACACACACACACACACACACACACACATCTTTTGGAAACATTTTGTTTGGTTCTCTCCTTTGCCTTCTCACTCCCTACCCTGAAGTTTACTTTTCTGTATTTTATAGTCTTCCTGAAGAATGAAAGTTTCCTGAGAAGAGGAACTCCTTTCTTTCTTTCTTTCTTTCTTTCTTTCTTTCTTTCTTTCTTTCTTTCTTTCTTTCTTTCTTTCTTTCTTTCTTTCTTTCTTTCTTTCTTTCTTTCTTTCTTTCTTTCTTTCTTTCTTTCTTTCTTTCTTCCTTCCTTCCTTCCTTCCTTCCTTCCTTCCTTCCTTCCTTCCTTCCTTCCTTCCTTCCTTCCTTCCTTCCTTCCTTCCTTCCTTCCTTCCTTTCTCTCATTTCCTTTCCTTCTTCCCTTTCTTTTGTTCATTACGTCATTCCTTCCTTCATTCCATCCATCCTTCTTTGCTTCCTTCCTGTTTTTCTTTATTTTCTATGAATTCCCTAATTTTCTAGAGACTGTAACTATACAGTCATTCCATAGCATTTACTTACACCATAATTGAATAGACCACAGTGGTTCTCCAAGAACAACACAGGCATCTCTTAAGGTGGATAAGAAAGCTATACTCTTGGGGGGGGGGTAGGGTGAAGAGGGTTAAGTGACTTGCCCGGGGGTCACCCAGCTAGTAAGTGTCAAGTGTCTAAGGCCAGATTTGAATTCAGGTCCTCCTGAATCCAGGGCCGGTGCTCCATCTAGTGCACTACCTAGCTGCCCCTTAGAAATCTATACTCTTAAAAATTAAAATTCTCAATTCAGCACTACTGACTTGTGAAGATGTAAAGTTAGCCAGTGGACAGCAAGCTATTTCAGGGAAGCAGGACGGACAATGCAAAAACTGGCTCTGCCACGTACTAGCTAGGTGACCTCAGGTGAATCACTTAACCTCAGTTTCCTTATCTGTAAAATGCGTAGTAATGTCTCCCAGGATTGTTGTGAGAACCAGCTGAGATGATGGCTGGAATGCTCCATAAACACCAGCTGTTATTGTCATAAAGATAGCATGGGGCAGTGAAAACAGCAATAATCAACAACTCATCTTATTGGGAGATGGGATACTTGTACTCTAGCAATCTGTACTGGCAAAACTCCATCTGGAGCACCGGGTGTGTTTCTGCCTGCACAACCTTAAGAGAGACATTGATCTCGTGAGTTTATTTAGAAGAGGGATTCAGGGATGCTTTAGGGATTGGAAATGATGTCATAGAAGAATTGTTGAAGAGACTCGCAATGTTTAGCTTGGAAAGAAATGGAGGATTAAAGAGTTGGAGCTAAAGGGGATCTTAGATGTCATCTATTCCCACCCTTCCATTTCATAGATGAGGAAACTGGCAAAGGCAGGAGAGGCGAGTGACTCGTCCTAAGTTGTATGGTAGTAAGCAACATTCTTGCCATTTTCAAGTAGCTGAAGACTTAACATAGGGAAGATGCGTTAGATTTACTCTATGTTGTTCCTAGGGGAAATGAGGAGCGATGGGTTTGCAGAGAAACAAATCTGCTTTCCTAAAAATTAAAACTATTCAATCATAGAAGAGGCTGCCTTGTAGGGAAGGTGAGTGGCTCATCACTAAAGGCATTGAAACAGAGGGTGTTTGGGCTACCTGTCAGGGACGTAGAAGGAATTTAAGCACTGAGTAGGAGGTTTAGGGGACAGCTAGGTGGCTCAGTGGATAAAGCACCAGCCCAGGATTCAGGAGGACCTGAGTTCAAATTTGGCCTCTGATACTTAACACTTACTAGCTGTGTGACCCTGGGCAAGTCACTTAACCCCAATTGCCTCACCAGAAAAAAAAAAAGAGTAGGAGGTTGAACTAGATGACTTCTGAAGTTGGTTTTCTACTAAGAGACTTTGATCTTAATTCCAATTTTGGTACTAACTAGATAAATGAGTTTAGGGAAATTGCTTCTTTTCCCCAAGCTTTGGTTTCCTCATCTATAAAATGGAGGCCTTAGATTAGACCACAGGTTCTTTTTTTTTTTTTTTTTTTGGTGAGGCAATTGGGGTTAAGTGACTTGCCCAGGGTCACATGGCTAGTAAGTGTCAAGTGTCGGAGACTGAATTTGAACTCAGGTCCTCCTGACTCCAGGGCCGGTGCTCTATCCACTGCACCACTTAGCTGCCCCTCTAGACCAGGGGTTCTTAACCTGGAGTCTGTAAATTTATTTAAGAAACATTTGGATAACTATATATATATATATACACACACACACACACACAGATATATGTGTGTGTATGTATGTATGTATGTATGTATGTATGTATGTATGTATGTATTGGGAAGGGCAATGAGGTTTAACTGACTTGCCCAGGGTCACACAGCTAGTGTCAAGTGTCTGAGAGTGGATTTGAACTCAGGTCCTCCTGAATCCAGGGTCTGTTCTTTATCTACTACATCACCTAGCTGTCCCCCATAACTATATTTTCAATGTAATTGGCTTCCTTTGTAATCCTATTTATTTTATGCATTTAAAAATATTATTTGAAGAAGGGGTCTTATGCTTCAGTAGACTGTCAAAGAAGGCCATGACATAAAAAAAAAATGTTAAGAATTCCTGGACCAGAAGATTTTTAAGATCCCTTCTAGGTCAAGCATTTTATAAATATAGAAATATAGACTTAACAAAGTGGGTAAAAAAACTAGTAGAGATGATGACTGAGGGGAGGCTGATGGAATTTTTTTTAAAGACTGAGAAATTCAGGTTCAATTAAGAATGGAAAAAATTAGCACGATTCAGGAATTCACCTGAGTCATCCATCTTTTCCATCTCTGTTTCAGGGTCCTGGGAGGCTGTTTGCCTTGGACTAAATATGCTTCTTGGCTCACATTGCTGTTTTTCTTCATTTGAATCTGTTCTAAATTAGAAGGTTATCATCTGACTGGTTTCCATCTCTTACAGCTTTACTTTCATTGTTATCAATACAGAGTGGGGAGAGTTCTCTCTGGCTTCTCATATTTGATGAATCCAAAGGCTTACAAAGGGGAATCTACAGCCTAGATTCATTGCTATGCTTCAACTTGAGACATGGGAGATCAAGATAGCCTGGCATAGGTGTAGCCCAGGAGACCACATAGAACAGCTTAATCCTTGCCAAATGATTATTTTTTCTCCCAATGAAATCATAGTCTTAGGGTTGGAAACGACCTTGGAAGCCACTTAGTTCAGTCTATGTAGCCAAATTTTCCACCCTGATCCCTTAGCATTCCCTACAAAATGTCATTCTTGTCAGAATGTGGGATTTTGTGTCAGTGACACCTAGATTTAAATGCTGCCTCTGGTACTTACTACCTATGCAATCATGGAAAATCAGAGAGGAAATCCGGAAAGGAGAAATGGAAGCGGGGAAAAGGCAAATTTAGGAAGAAAAAGTATCTCCCTAAGAACTAGAGCTCCTCAAAAGTGGAATGTGCTGTCTCTAAAAATAGTGGCTTCTTCCTCATTGGAGGTCTTCAAGGAGAGGCTGGCTAACCCCTTGTCGAATATGATATGGGTTGGACCAGACAACCCCTTAGATATTGACAATCTGTCATTCTGGGCTTTCCCCACATTTCTTTTTAAAATTTTTTTTAAAAAAATTTATTTTAAATTTGTGGAATAAAACAAGCATTTCCATAGCATAATATTTTGGATAGAAGAGAATCATAGATTATTAGAGTTGTGTGTAAGAAGACTTTGAGCATCTTATCCACTCCCAGATTTCAAAGATGAGGAGACTGGACCCAGATAGATTAATAGACTTGCCCACAGTTGTCCAGAGACTAAGCAGCAGAGCCAGAATAAGAAGTCTCCTGATTCTCAATCCCATCCGTCAGGGCCACCTCCAGCAGATGAAGCCCATTGGACAGGTCTGGCTTCTTTAAGGCTTTCCACGAAATGAGAGGCCCAGCTTTTGCTTTTGAAACTTGACCTGATGTCTGAATCATGGGAAGGACCTAGTCACTGATTCCATCCTTAGGGAACAAATGCCTCACCCTAGCCCATATCTTTCCAATGTCCTTTGAATGGAGGTAGATGTTCCTCCAAGGTTGAAACTCTGTTAGGGGGAGTCATTATGACATAAAGGAAATAGCACTGACACAGAAATCAGAGGATCATAGCACCTTGAAGAAACCTTTGAGGTTATCTGGTCAGACTCCTTCATTTTACTGATGAAGAAACAGAGGCCAGGAAGGGGAAATGACTTGTCTAAGGTCATACAGGGGAAGTAAGGAACCAAGCTGGGATCTAAATCCAGTCCTCAGGCTCCAAGTCCAGTGTTCTCTGTCAGCTTCTTGGCTCTGACACTTAGGAGGTGGGCAATATTCATGGAGTCATTTCCCTTTGGTTTCTTCACTCGCAAAATTAGGGGGTAGGAAAGTAAAACCAGCTTACATTGCCCCCTCTAAAGTGGCTATAGTTTGGAAAGCTTCTTCTTGTTAGTGTGCTGAGTTCTCAAGAGAAGAACTGAAGCCTTCTCCTGCTGTTTTTAGCAAAGGCACAAGACCTGGACACTAGAGGCAGTGACTTCTCATGGACCAGAAATTAGGAGTAATCTGCATACTACTCCTGGCTCTGTGATGAATAGCTATGCCACAGTAGGCAAGTCATCTTTGTCTGGGCCTTTTTCTTTATCTACAAAATGAAAATGTTGGACTAGCCAGATTCTAAGTTTTCTTTCTGTTGGAAATTTGGTGATTTTAAAGCATCTCAGTTACTCTCTAACTTTCTGCTATTAGCTATGAGAGCACAAATGAAAATTGCCCGGGACCCTCAATGCTGAGGGCCCAGAAGGGCCACTTCCTCTTTTCTCATCCCAGTAGGAGCTGAGGTCTAGGAACATTTCTTCAAATGGACCATTAGAACCGTTACTTTTACTCTCTACTAACTGGACCTTGGCACAGTCTATGTATGTCAGTCATATGGATGTGGCCTTCACTTAGTCACAGTTCTGGCTTCACATAGAAGCTTCTGAGCAAAAGGAACCAGGAAACAGGTTCTTTAAGTCTTGGGGTCATAGATTTACAGCTTTAAAGGATCTTAGAGATCTTCCATCTATCCATCCATCCATTCATTTAGTATAATTCAATCAACAAGCATTTTATCAAGTACCTAGTAGACACTACATGGGCAGCTACATAGTGCATAGAGTGCTGAACCTAAAGTCAGAAACTGAGTGCAAATCCTGCCTTAGATACTTAATATATGTGTGATGCTGGGCAAGTCACTTAACTCTGTTTGCCTCAGTTTCCTCATCTGTCAAATGATTTGGGGAAGTAAATGGCAAAACACTGCAGTACTGAAATTCAGGTTTCCCAGCCTCTCAGTTCAGTGTCCTCTCCGCTATGTTCGCCTTGGTCACACGTGATTAGGAATGAGGCATCACACTTTGCAAAGTGAGGCTTGTTTCCAAGTCCTCCTATTTCATAAAGGGTTAAGTCCCCAGGAAACTAGGCTTTGTGTCCCAAGAAATCTGATTCCTGAAGCCAATTGCTCTTCCTCCTCTCACTTTTTTATTTGGTCCTTTAAAAAAAGATGTTCTTGCGAATGGTGGCTCATCCATTTGCCATCCTCATGACCACCCTCTCCCCCCAACCTCAGACCTCAAAAGAAGTTGTAGAAAAGTAATCCTGATGTGGGAAGGGGTCTAGAGCTGAGTTTTTCTGAATGAAATTCCAGGCCTCTGTGGGGTGGGATCATTCACAGGACACAACTTTCCCCTTTGTCATATCATACCACCCTAGAGTCAGCTTTCCTTTAAGGAATGTTTACTTTAGCTGGGAGGTAATTGGACTCTTTTTTTTTTTCAATGCTGTTGTTTGTTTTGAAGTACAAGGTGGGCCTCAAGAGATGGGAAAGAGAGGAAGGGAGGAGAACAGCTGACAAGGGATCCAGGGAATGAGAGGGAAGTCATGTTCTAACATTTAAGGGTCTCTTTTTTGTTGTTGTTGAGTCGGGGTTTTCTTGGCAAAGATACCAGAGCAGTTGCCATTTCCTTCTCCAACTCATTTTACAGATGAGAAAACTGAGATGAACAGGGTTAAGTGACTTGCCCAGGGTCACCCAGCTGGTGTCTGAGGTGGGATTTCAACTGAGGTCTTCCTGACTCCAAGCCAGGTGCTCTGTCCACTGTGCCCCCTAGCTTCTCCTAGCTAAGGTAAATTTTCTTACAGCTCATCCATGTGGCCCATCACAGGGAGCACATTGTTTCAGGAGGTGGGAGTTTTATACATTCCTCATCCCTCCTGAAGACACAGCCCACAGGCCCCTGCTTGCTCAGTTCCCCTGTTCTCCAGACACCAGCTTTTCCACAGCGGTTCATTTTCACCACCAGAGGAGCTAGAGGTTGGAGCCAGGAGCCTGTGGGCACCACTAGGACTTGTGCCTAGGTGACCAGGCACCTGGCCTCTTCCCAGACCCTGCTTAAACAGGTAGGGGAGGGTCACCGGTGGGCTAGCAGGAGGTGAGTTGGCTCCCTCCGGCTCAGTTCACAGCGCTTTGGAAGGAGGTGAGTCACGGGTGCCCATGGCCTCATCCTCTTTGGCCCTCTAAGTGATTTTCTCTTCGTGGTTCACAGTCAGACGTTTGTTCTTCTTGGCTTGGAGTTCCTGCTTAATTCAGACCAGGATGGAGTGCAGTATTTTTACACAAATCTGACAGCTCCGGGGAATGACAGACAGTGCCCTGGAAGGAGCCTAGCTCTTAAAGGGAAGGGCGGTCAGACAGAGTAGATTGTCCAGTCTGCTGGGAGATCTCTCCCTTCATGCCATCTTTTTTTCTTCTTGCTGAAGTGGGGAGGGCAGGCATCAGGGCGACCCGGTCAAGAGAAGACTCTTCCATCGGATTCCCTCCTGCTTCGAAGGCAGAGGAAAGGTTTCTGTGCCTTGAGAGAGCCCATTTGACCGAGGGGGTAAGGGGGATGACCAAGCTGGAGGTGAAGGCAAGAAAGGTGAATGCAATCTTGGACCCTTGTCCCGTGTGCAACTTCTTGTCTCTCACTTCTTCAGACTCAGAACCTAAGAAAGTCTCGTCGCCGATAGGGAGGGCGCGCCAGTGCAGTTGCCCCGGTCGGGGCGGGAGGGGGTGGAGGGGGGGGCGCGGACTTGGCACCGAAAGGTCTCGGAAGGGGGCCGCCAGATCTCCCCGCCAAGCCGGCGGGTTAGCCGGATGGGGGAGGGGACGCCCCAAGGGGAGAGGTGACTGCCTGGCCCCAGAGCAGGGGGAGGGGGCGGTGTAAGGAGCGCTGGGGGTGGGGGAGCAGGTTAGGCCAGCCAGTCGGGCGGCAGTCTGAGAAACTTTGTTGCTCTTGGTCCCTCCCCCTCTGCCCGGTTCCCTGGGCGCCCCCTCCCCTCCCTTCCCTTCTCTTCCCTTCTCTTCCCCTCCCTTCTCTTCTCTGCTCAGCTTCACACGCCGCCGGCCCGGACTGCGCAAGCAGCGAGCAGTCAGTCCATCTCAATCCGGTCCAACTGAGCCCGGTTCCCGGCCTCCGGCCCCACCGGCCCGCCGGCCCGGCTAGAATGCACTGACCGCTGACTGGAGAGAAGTTAGGCTGAGTGGTGGTGAGTACCAGGCTCTCTGCGCTCTGCGCCCTGCATCTGGAGAGCCTCCCGAGGCGCCCTCTCCTCCTGGGGCTCCCCCTGCCACCTCTGTACCAAACCTCCCCGCAGTTCGGGAAGACTGGGGCACGCTCTCCCTCCAGACGACTTGGGAAAGGGACCCCGGGACACCCCCACCCCAGCTCCGACCGCCCTAGCTTTGGGCTGCTCCTCCCCGCTGCGCCTAGCTTGTCCGGATGCACCAGCCCCAGGTGCCAGACCTCAGCCCTGCTCCCTCTGCCCGCTCCTCTGCCTTTTCCCTCTGCGGGCAGCTGAGCCCTGCACGCCTGCCTGACAGGGGGACCCCGGACGCTGCTTCGCTCTCCTCCAAAGTTCCTCAGTTCTGGCCACCAGCGAAGACAGTTTATTTATTTTAAATCTACTCATTTGTTTTTCACAAGAGAGTGGCAGGATGTCCATCGCTCACACGGACACACATACAGACAGACGCACACCCCCTTTTCTCTCCAGATACTGCTCCCAAATGTTGCTTTTATGGAAAGCAATGTTCTGGGTGGGGACGGCCCCCAGAGCCAACCGCTTGTGGGTTCGTGGGTGTTTGTGGCTCAGGGCCTACTGAGAGCTGGATGTGGTTGGGAATTTCTCTTGGCAGAGCGAATTGGTTTTATTACAACTGCTCTCCAAGCCGTCCTGGCTTCTTTGCCTGGGGTGTGAGTCTTATTCTTGTTAAGAAAAAAGAATTAGAGGGTGGGGGTGGAGTAATAGGGAGGGGTGCAGAGCAGGAGGGGGGAGGGGGATATTGCCTGAGAGCTCTGGGAAGGCTATTGTACTGAGGACACCCAATTCTGGTGCTCTCTTTGCTTACTTCCTGCCCCCCTCTCTACTTTCCATCCATTTTTCCTTCCCAACTTTTCTTTCCCTTCTTAACCGTCCCTTTCCTTTCTCTCCCCCATCTCTCTTCCTTTCCTCTTCCCCCTTTACATTCGCCTCACCATCCATATACATTGTCTCTCCACCCTCAACTTCTCCCTAGCCTCTGACCTTTCTCTCCGCCTTTCTCTCTGAAGCCTGAAGCTACGGTCTGGCAAAAAAAAAAAAAAATGCAAGACAGATTGGGCTCCAGTTAAGAGAGATTGTACCACTAGATTCAAAGTCTCATCTTTTGTTTAGACTGGGCATCTCTCTTGTTCTGGAAACCACACATCCAGGAAAAAGGTAGGAAATGAAATATGAAATTTCCCTGGGTTAGTGATTTCCGTTCTTCTCAAACTATCCACAGGCAAGGAGGTGTGGCCACATCCATACACTTAGTGATAGAGATTTTACTGCCTTGCAGTTATTGTCCCGTTTCCCCCTTTTCTTGTCTTAGTTCCTTAGAGTGTGGCCATGCACATTTCCGATTGATTGATGGCCTGCTCTGGTGAAAACTGACCCAGGTGGTCTCCGCATATCATAGGTGATGGGACTAAGAGACGATTCATTCTAGTGAAGTATTCCTTCTGTGCTGGGTTGGAGAGAGGGAGTTAGCAAGGTGTGAATAACTTTAAACGATTGGGAAGCACTTGGGAATTATCCCATGGATCTAGTTCTACAGATAACAATGGTTGTAGAATTAAAGTCAGGTAACAAATGATTTACCTTGAACTCTATGCTTCTGCTGATAAAAGCAGATGGCTCTTTTTTCCCCCCTTTTTTCTTTTTGCTGGACAGTTCCCTAGTGAGGCTGGATTTATCTCAATCTGGGAGAAAAGGAGCAGAGAGCAGACTTTAGCAGAGGATTGTGGGTTTCTTGGGGTGACAAACCACACTGGCGGCCTGTGGAGGCCCGAGCTCTGGGGGCTGGCTGCATGCCACACAAGCTTGTGTTCTGAATGGGATGTGTGGGCGGCCACTGCTGAGCTGTGCAGTGGGGAGACTAACTGGGGAGCTCTCTGGCTCCAGGCTATCTCACCCTGGAACTGTATTTCCTCTCACATGGTTGAGCTGGTTCGATGTTTCAAAGAATATATATATATTTTTGTTTTGTTTTCCTGATTTTGATTTGAAAAATGTTTACAATTTTTCAATTCAACAAGTTGAACTCTCACTGTGTTCCCAGTTGAGTACAGTGTCTGTAGCCAGGGAGAAAGGATGAAGCATACAAAGAGACAATGATGGTACCAGGCAGAATATGGGAAGTTTCTTAAGGGAGGGACAACCCCAGTGCTGGGGAAGCTCAGAGGAAAGAGACATTACTTCTGGCTGGGATAGAAAAACCTTCTAGAAGAGGTCACATTTGACATGGCCATTTAATAGTGACTAAGATCACAGAAATTCTCAGATATGGAAGGGGCCTCATTGGCTATCTAGTTAAACTCATTCATGATGGCAAAAAAAACCCCCTCCTCTCCACAGTAGAACTGATAGGTGGTTTTATGGCCTTTGCTTGAAGACCTCTATTGGGGAGGAACTTGATACTTCCTGAAGATTTTGAAAGGAGAAACAAAGGTAAACTTCTTTTAGCCATGGTGTAGTGGAAGGAGTGGAGGGTTTCTGGGCTGAGGACCTGGTTCCAGGTCCACATTTGTTACTTACTATGTGACCTTGGGCAAGTAAATATGCCTCGGTTTCCTTGTCTGCTAAGGGGGAGGAGTGGTAATCTTCATATTTTCTAACTCAAAGAGCTGTTGTATCAGCCATTGTTAGGAAATGTTGTATAGAGTACACATAAAAATGCTTATTAAAATCAGCTCTTCTTATCTCTCCAAAGGGGAGAAGACTAGCAGCTTGGTGGCATGGTGGAGAGGGTACTGGGCTTGGACAAATTTGCTTTCAGTCTCATCTCAGACACTGATTAGCTGTGTTGCCCTGAGCAAATCATTGAACTTATCATATCGGGGCTAACTGCTTTCCAGGGTGGCTGTGAAGAGTAAGTGAGATAATATATGTAAAGTGCTTTGTAAACCTTAAAGCACTATCTCTGGAGGTGAGCTATTATTATTACTAACAATAAAGAACTGGGGCAGCTAGATGGTACAGTGGATAGACTACCGACCCTGGAGTCGGGAGGACCTGAGTTCAAATTCAGCATCAGACACTTAACTCTTACTAGCTGTGTGACCCTGGACAAGTCACTTTATCCCAATTGCCTCACCCCCCCCTCCAAAAAAAAAAAGAATAAAGAACTAGTGTATTGTCCCATAGTGATGTGTGTCTCTAAGCCTCATGGAGATGTGTAGTTATGTTGTAGAGCTATTCTTATCTGGAAGTCAATGTTATGAGGACCTGCTTAATCAACAGGTATTTGGGGAAGGGTTTCTCCTCAGAAAGGGAAGGTGCCTTGTCTGAAGCTTGGTCCTTGGCAAGAGGAGGCCCTAGGTAATCAGTCTAATTTCACTGTATGCAGTCAGTTTGTGCCCATGGGCTCTGCCACTAATTCAGCTAGACCTCAGAGTTTAGGAGTTTGGACTAGGTATTGTTTTTGTTGTTCAGTGGTATCTGATTCTTTGTGACTCTGTGGACCAACTGTCTGTGGGTCTTCACAAAGATACTGGAGTGATTTGCCATCTCCTTCTCCAATTTTATACTGGCAGGGGTTAAGTGACTTACCCAGGTCACACAGCTAGTTGAGTGTCTGAGGTCAGATTTGAACTCTGGTTTTTCTGTTTCCAGGCCAGGTGCTCTATCCACTGTACCACCTAGTAGCCCTGTATAGGAATATAGCAGTTACTAAAGATTGCCACAAGGGGGCATAAGAATAGCCACTCCCATTTAACTGAACTAACATTGCTTTGATCCAAGAATCCCCAGTTGTCCCCACCTGTCTTGTCTGCCCACCAAGTCTAAATTGGGCCTGATGATGTGGGGAAGACCTGTCCCAATGGTCTTTTTCTTGGATTAGTTCTGCTCAGTGGTCTTCTGCCTTGGGCATGAATTTAGCTTGCTTTGGAGGGTTTTCCATCTTCCTTTCCTTTTTCCTTTTGTCTTCAACATACATATTTACATTCACTCTGGTAAAGGATGGAGAAGCATAGTTTCTCATATTGAAAAATGGGGCTTGGATGCAAACAATTAAGCCAAGTACTAAACATGATGGCATTTCTGAAGTTGGCAGAAGTTTATCCCCATATGAGTGACCCAAGGGAAAAATCATCTCTCTTTCCCTAGGCAAGATCACATTTATGCTGTCTGGATCAGATAAAAAAATTTAGAACATCAGAGCTGAGTTTAAGGAGACAACTATTTTTGCCATTTTTATTCTGACATATTGCTTTATAAAAAGAATCTAAATATTTCTGATGTTGGGAATATGTCCTGGAAGTGTTGAAAAAAAAGGTGGAGTCTTGTCCAAAGATTTTCACTGCAGAATTTTAAGATGAAATTACATGAAACTGGAAGCAATTTTAATGTCCAATGATAGAAAAATGATTAAATAAATTGTGGCACATTAAAACAATGGGAGGCTCAATACAAGTGAGGCTAATAAGTGTGAGGAATATAAAACCGTCTGGAAAGACCATTATGAAATAATGCAAAGCAAAAAAATGAACTAGAAGATTTGAGTACACACTAACCATGACCGTATGAGGAAAAACAAATGAGAATGAATGGATAGAGTCCTGATTCGGGGCAAGGGTGTCTATGGAGTTATGGCCATTTGTGTGTTGAAATTAATAAGTTTAAATGCAAACAGTAACAAAGCAACATGGCTGTATTTATATTCAAGGTTAAATACTCTTTTTGTATTCTCTAAGGCAATTAAACACTTCTCCCCTAAGTCACTTAACCCCAAATGCCTTAAACATTTGGGGCCATCTCCAGTTGTCCTGATCTATATCTTGCCACTGGACCCAGATGCCTCTGGAGGACAGGGTGAAATTGGTGACCATGCACAGTCCTTCCTCATTTAAATCCAATTCAAGCAAGCCATGATGTCACTTCCTGATTTCACAGTCCTCTTCAAGAAGGAATGACAAACAACAACACCAACAACTCTAAAGATATAAGTGGCTAGGGGCAGCTAGGTGGCGCAGTGGCCACCAGGGTGGCCCTGGATTCAGGAGGACCTGAGTTCAAATTTGGCCTCAGACACTTGACACTTACTAGCTGTGTGACCCTGGGCAAGTCACTTAACCCCAATTACCTCACCCCCCCCCCCAAAAAAAAAAGATACAAGTGGCTGAAGGAGCAAAACTGAAAAAAAGTCCATGTATGACTTTTACTAAAAAGTTCCCCAAGTATTGTTTGTTTGTTTGTGACTAAATGACAGTTTATTGACAGACACAACTCTATTAGAAGACCCTTGGGGGTAAAAATTAGGTTTAATTATTTTCATATCTTCTGTAGTACCCAGCAGAGTGATATGTCTGCAACAATGAATAAATGTTTACTGAAGGAATGAATGGAGACCAGCTATTCATTTGTCTCTATACAATAAGCTGAGCTGTAACTAGGCTGAATGATTGGGGCTTTATGCCATGGTGCTGATATTTAAGGAGTATGGAAATAATCGGCACTTTAGTGGTAATATAGAGACAACTGGGCTTAGCATCTAGTTATTAAGAATAATTAGTAAATATAGGAAGCTGGAAACAGGCATGTTTCTTCCCCCTGACTGAGCTCCAAGTGACCTCTTCTTTAGCTCTATTCTGCTCCCTGTACCTTCCCTACATCGTAATATCTTGCTCTGTGGGGGTGTCACTAGATCCTGCAATTTCTCCTCTCAATGGAAATTATTTTTCAGGATCTGTTCCCTTTGTCCTTTCCCCCAACTGAATTCAACTGAAAAGCTTGGTTTGAGGGACACATTTCATGGTGCTGATTCCAGGTGTGTCTTATACCCTTGGCTGCAGGTCCCAAATTGCCAGCTCCAGCATAATGATCCTCAGACTTGAAATCCATGATTATGGTGCTTCATTTAAATAATTTAAATATTGGTTGGAGTTGAAAGTCGAAAGGGCTTGTGTGTGTGTGTGTGTGTGTGTGTGTGTGTGTGTGTGTGAGAGAGAGAGAGAGAGAGAGAGAGAGAGAGAGAGAGAGAGAGAGAGAGAGAGAGAGAGAGAGAGAAAGGTAGACACCTGACACTGTCAGGAGATTTTTTGGTTTTGTTTCTTTGATTTATTTTTACATTTTCACGGACCTACAACCTGCCTCCTTCCAAGGGAAGCAACTTGGCTAGTTGTCACAAGTGTCTGAAGAATAGTGTGAACAAGGCATGTGTGTGTGTGTGTGTGTGTGTGTGTATGTGGGTAGGTGGGGGTTGTTGTCATATTCAGAGTCAATGTTGTTTGCTCCTTGGGTGTATGTTCTCTGGAGGGAAGCATGGAGTATTGTGGTTTGGACTTTATTGAATGTGGCTCTCGTAGGTTCTCTGGGTGAAATCAGTTAATGGATCAATAAACATTTATTAATGCCTACTATGTGCAAGCACTAAGTGCTGGGAATACAAAAAGAGGCAAAAGACAATCGCTGTCCTCAAGGAGCTTGTAAGCTAACGAGGGAAAGAGAGGAAGAAAGAGGGACTGGTTTGGTCTCTTTCTTGATGTGGTTAATTATGTTTTCAGATTATCTTCTTGGGCTGTTTGTATCCTCAGACTTGCCAGGGTTTGTGGGGGAAACAGTTAATCCATGTAGTGCACTCTAAACTTGTTCAGAAGTTATTCCTCCTTCCCCCTTTTCATCAGTAAATGTTAGAGTTCTGTGAAGGAAAGAGATCATAGGATTTACAGAGGGTTAGTTATTTCCCCCCCTTTCATTCAAATAGATTTCATTAAAATGCAAGGAGAGGGGGGAAATTAGTCAACTGATTTCCTGATCAGTTAACTGATTTCTTCTCTGTTGCCCCCGTCCCCACTGATGTAATCGCAGAAGTTAAGGAGAAGATAATAAAAGTAACAAGGTATTAATATGATAAATTAAGCACAAAAGTGTGAAAAAGTTTCCTTGATTGGATTCAAAAGGGAGCTTTGCATTGACTAAGTGAAGATTGGCCATGCCCCTGGTAATTATTAAAAGACAAAATAAGCAAGCTTGCACATCCTTTCCAGAATCAAGGAGGAACCTGCAACCTCAGCTCTGTGGAGGAGCAACAGCTGGTACATGGGTGGAGGAAGCCACTATGAGGAGTGGGTGCCAGGATTCCAGGTGTGGCTTATGTGAGCTTCTTGGATATGTGGGAATGATTGCTGAAGATAAAATATCAACTCCCCCCAGGCCCTAAGGGGATAATTATTTCCTTTCTCCCCTCAGGGGTCCCACATGAGAGGCTGAGGCCTTTTCCAGTGGGCACAGGGAAAATCTGTTTCCTATAACCACCAGCATCAGCTAATCTGTGTGTACTTATTGGGAATGCAATTGGGAAGATACATTGAAGAGAATGTCCAGGGAAAGCGGTGTGTGAGACTTAAAACTGCAGTGTTTTGCTGGAGTGCTATCTCTGGCAGGGGGTTCGGAGATGGGGAAAAAATTCAATAATTAATAGACCATTTGTTACAACTTTTCAAAGCAGAGAGAGTATTTATAATGAGATATCTAGCCAGTGGATTGGGAGGTTAGTATTAGTTTAGGGGTGAATAAGAATGACTTATTTGCCCTGCTTACCATTTCAACACTGCTACATAAAAACCCTGAAAGACCATGAATTTATAATCACAAGATATAGAACCTGAAGGAAAGTTAGAGATCAGCTAGGATCAGCTTTTCATCTTACAGACTAGGACCACTTACTGGGCTACTTGCTTCATCAAACCAATGAAGAAAGTGCTGCCCAGAGGTGGGAAGCATTAAGTCCTTACCACATGGGTGATAAGTAACAAATCTGGGATTTATATTGGGTCCTCCAATGCCAGAGTCTGTGTTCATCCCCTACTAATCTCCACAACTTCTTTTTACTTTAAAAAATTCACATCTTTATGTTTTTCATGTCACAATCACTTCCATATGTATACTTTCCCCAACCCTCCTTACTTTGATACAAAGGAACACAGACAAACAGAATTGAATGATGATGCATCAGCTGTGTCTTTGTCTACCACATTCTGGATTTAATGTTGGCTAGCTTTTCTGAATTCTATTGTTTTTTTCTGTTGTTTTTGTTTATATGATTATAGTTACAATACATGTTGTCTTGGTTCTGCTTATTTAGCTCTGTGACACTTGGTACAAATCTGTCCTTGTTTCTATGGGTCCCTCATAGTTATCTTATTTTATGACGATGTAACATTCCGCCATATTGGTATACCACAATTTATTCCACCATTCACCCTCTGCTTCTGAGCAGCAGGACAAACTGTAAAACAGCAGCAGCAGCAGCAATATGCTTGCTGGCTCATCTTTTGATGCAAACCAGCATAGAAATGACAACTCTTTTTTTTTCTGTTTCTATAGTAATGTGAGTTACCAGCTTAACTACTGGTTAACACCAAGCTGAGGGTGAGTAGGTGAGATTTTCTCATTTGGGTTCTTCCTGGGTAGTTGGTCACCAGCAAACCACTGGAGAAACATATTGTGTGCAGAGGGAAATAATGTTCTCTATGAATTGAGGAGTTTCAGAAGAAACATTACCCTATCTCCCACATTTCCTCTCCACTGGGTAGCCAGTGCCTGAATGTCCACTATTAGAGTCATTTCTTTGGAGGTAAAGCAGTGGAATCTCTGAAATGGATTTTATTTTATTTTATTTTTCAGGACTAAGTGTCATTTATTTCATCAGCCACACATCTGTGTTTTGCTCCAATTTATTTTTATGTATGTCATTAGATATTTCTTATATATAAAAAATTAAGATTTACTTTTAAAAAAAAATATTGAGTTCCAAATTCTCTTCCTCCTTCCCCTCCTTGAGAAAGCAAGCAATTTGATATAGATTATACATGTGAAGTCATCCAAAACATTTATATATTAGCCATGTTACAAGAGAAAATACAGACCAAAAAGAAAAAAAGCCAAGAACAATAAGGTAAAATGAAAAATGCTTCAATCTGCATTCAGGCTCCATCAATTCCTTCTCTGGGGGTAGATGGTGTTTTTCATCTTAAACACTTTGAAATTATCTTGGATCATTATATTGCTGAGGATAGCTAAGTCATTCAGAGTTGTACAATATTGCTGTTACTATGTATAATGCTCTCCTGGTTCTGCTCACTTCACTCAGTATCAGTTTATATAAGTCTTTTTCCGGGTTTTTGTGACATCCACCTGCTCATTGTTTCTTATGACACAATAGTCTTCCATCACATTCATATACCATAACTTATTCTTTTTTTTTTTTTTTTTTTTTTTATGGGGCAATGGGGTTAAGTGACTTGCCCAGGGTCACACAGCCAGTAAGTGTCAAGTGTCTGAGGCCGGATTTGAACTCAGGAACTCCTGAATCCAGGGCCGGTGCTTTATCCACTGCGCCACCTAGCTGCCCTACCATAACTTATTAAACCATTCTTCAATTGATGGGCATCCCCCTCAATTTCCAGTTCTTTGCCACCACAAAAATAGTTGCTATAAATACTTTTTGTACATATAAGTTATCTTCCTTTTCCTTTGATTTCTTTTGGATGCACACCTAGTGGTGGTATCACTGGGTCAAAGGATATGCACAGTTTTATAGTCTTTTGCTCATAGTTTCAAATAGTTCTCCAGAATGGTTGGATCAGTTCACAACTAACCAGCAGTGCTGAAATGGGCTTTAAAATGGACATATTTCTCGGCCTTCCACTGAAATCCGTCAATGATGTTTTATAGCAGCAACAGCAACAATAGCAACAATAGCAACAACAAACATTTCTGTATTGCTTACCATGTTCCAGGTATTATATTAAGAAATTTACAATTATCTCATTGGAGCCTCATTACTATAGGTAGGTGCTATTATTATGCCCACTTTACAGAAGAGGAAACTGAGGCAAGCAGAGGTTAAGTGACTTGCCCAAGGTTACCCAGCTAGTAAATGTTTAAAGTTAGATTTGAACTCAGGTCTTCCTTACTCCAGGCCTGGCATTCTATCTACTGTGCCACTTAGCTGCCCAATTCATGCCTAGTCATGAAGTGGACGTGATCCTGGGCTCTCAAAAGCTATAAGGAAAGGCAGCAGAGCTTGGTCAGAAAGCTGGTTTTGGAGTCAAAAAGAATTGAGTTAAAACCCTTGCTTTAGGCACTTACTAGCTGTTTGACCCTGGACAGGTAATTGAACTTCTCTGGTCTTCTGTTTCCCCATCTGTAAAATGAAGGTGTTTGACTCAGTGACCTCGAGGGTCCCTTTCAGGGTTAAATCTATAATCCTCTCATCCTGTAATAGAGCAAAGGCTCTGGCAGCTCCTTTCCAATGGGCATGGGCCCAGGGGTTGCCATTTTTGTCCAAGGAACAGCCTTGCCCAGCTCAGAAAAGCTTCTCACCAACTCTCAAAGGACATCTATCTTCGTTATAGGAGATGTGATCTGACTCCCTATACCAATGGAACTCAGCCATTGCTAAAATATTTCCTTGGAGAAAGCATCCATGGACACATTAGCACATATTATTGATGGAGAGGCATGGATCGTGAAGAGGTTTTTTTAGTAAAGCTCTTTCATTTTATAGATAAGGAAACTGTGTCGTGGGGAAAGTAAGTGATTTGTCTAAGGTGATACAATTAGTGAGGGAGTCAGTATTTGGACCCAGGGACTCTGTCTCCAAACCAACATTCTTTCTCCTATACCTTTTGGCAATCTCAGATACTTTTGATTTGAGTCCCAGGTCTGCCATTTACTAGAGATCATGGGCAAGTCACTTACAACACTGTGAACCTCAGTGTATTCATCTGTTAAGTGGGATAATAAGATAATAAGACTTGCACCATCTCCCTGTTGTGAAGAAAATATTGTATAAACTGTACAGTGTTAGAGAAGTGTGAGCTATTCCCTACTATACAGTGGGACTCTGAGGAATGGGAAAGGGATGCCCAATGGTAAATTCTGATTGAAGGGAAAAGTCTGGAACAGAGGAAGGAAATGCTTTTTGCATTAAAAGGGCAAAAATTGTTCCAAGGAGTTGCCATCAGGTTA
Organism: Dromiciops gliroides; assembly: GCF_019393635.1. Lineage (NCBI taxonomy): Eukaryota > Metazoa > Chordata > Mammalia > Microbiotheria > Microbiotheriidae > Dromiciops > Dromiciops gliroides. Next base: position 698,256,188 of record NC_057861.1, on the reverse strand, counting down.
TACAGGATTAAATTATGTACACCCATGTTATGAAAAACCAATCCCACTTGGTGTTTGGCCATGTATGTGAAAAGACCGCAGTGGAGGCCTGAACAGGTCTTTATGCTGTAAGGCCCCCAGCCTTGGGCTAGAACAGTGGTATCAATTCAAATAGAGAATCCCTGCAGATGTCTTATTAAGTTAGAAAACCCCAAATTGCATTATCTATGTAGCATTATGTTTTTATTTATTTTGTTAAACATATCTCAGCTATTTTTAATGGCATTTGGGCTATACTTCAGCTGAGAGTCTAAAACCTTTGGTGTAGAATATAGAACACCCCTAGGAGTATTGTGTTAGTGGAGGGGGCGGGGGAGACAGGACCTGAAATGGGGACCCTGAGACCTGAAAGAATTGAGCATCTGGGAGGGGCTGGTGTGAAGGCCAGGGCCATATGCAGGCATTCTGTATGTTTTGGGGAGGCAATTGGGGTTAAGTGACTTGCCCAAGGTCACACAGCTAGTGTCTGAGGTTAGATTTGAACTCAGGTCCTCCCGACTCCAGGGTAGGTGCTCTATCCACTGCATCACCTAGCTGTTACACAATCTATAGACCAGCTCTTATCAGCTCTTTTGCTATTCCTCACACTCATTCCCTCTGTCTTGGAACAGGTTGGAGCCCAGCATCATGATGCTTTCTGTTCTCATCTCTACCTCTTGACAGGGGTTTCCTTCTAGTTTCCTTCACCATTCAGTTTAAACATCACCTTCTGCCCGAGGCTTTTTTGCTCCACCTCCACATGCTAACATCTTCCCCATGCATCAGTTTTCTATATACTTACACATTGTCTCTTCCTTTAGAACATAAACTCCCAGTGGGCAGAGAGTGTCTTTGCTTTTGTCTTTGTATCCCCTAGTGCTTACGAAAGTGCCAGCACATAGTAGGTGCTTAAAAATACTTGATTGATCCAAGCACTGATTCTTAATTATGTTTAGTAAAGAGTCTATAGAGGAAGGACCGTTGTGAGCAAACAATCACCCCCGCAGCCAAGGTCAGTCGAGGCCACCCTCCAACTTGTTCAGGATTTTTGTTCTTGAGTTTAGGTCAGGAAATGGGAAGTCCAGAGTCCTAACTTCTGATTCAAGGACATCAGGAGACAGTGTAACCTTAAGTGCAAATGAAATCATCTTTGGCAAATGGAGATGTGATTTTCTCCCAACTCAGAAGTTCCAAGAGAGACATAAGCACTTGAATCTTTAATATTTCCAGAAGGGAAAATGCTGGTGATGAGCAAATAATGCATGTCATCTACCTGTGGTATGGGAGGCGGGGTGGAACAGTGGCCTTGGAGCCAAAAGTCTGGAGTTCAAATTCTGACTTTGAAGCTTATAAGCTGTGTAAGTTTAAGTGACTCTGAACCTCAGTTTACTCATTAGTAAAATAGAGATAATCATGCTTATATCACCTTGACATGAGAGATAGCATGGTGTAATGAATGGAGAACCAGGAAGACCTGGGTTCAAATCCTGTCAATTACATTTTTATCTGATTCCTTCTAGAGTGCCGGACTTGGAGTCAGGAAGCCTTGAGATACTTACTATCTGTGTGACCTTGGGCAAGTCACTTAACCTGTCTGCTTCAGGTTCCTCATCTGTAAAATAGAATATTAGTGCCACCTAACCTCCTAGGGTAGTTGTGAAGATCAAGTGAGATAATCTATGCAACTTGCTTAGTAAAGCTTAAGGTGCTATATGAATGGCTGCTATTTTTTCCAAGCAAATTTAGGGTAAATGTTTTTAAGAACAGTATAAGATCAGATGATGCAGACATTATTTTCTGGTAAGGATGAGGGTGGGTTGAATCAGTGAAGGCTTCATAGGGGAGGTTAGTAAATTTGTTAAAGTATATTTTGTGATTCCTATTCAGGAGTTGGTGATCCAGATTCTTTCTGGGGTCTCTTCTAACTTGGAGATCTGATGGCTCTTTTTAACATTACATAGAGCATTCAGGTTTGTGAAGCCCTTTAAATGTCTCACCCTACTTGACCCTCACAACACTCCTGTAAGCTGGGCATGCCAGGCATTATTATACCCATTTTACAGATGAGGAAACTGAGGCTAAAATGTCATAAGCAGTATTTAAACTTAATTCCTTACTGCTCCTAGTCCAAGGATCATTCTACTATACCATATGATCCTTTTTTTAAATCATAAAAGTATTTTATTATTTTCTAGTTAAATGTAGAGATAGTTTTCAACATTTGTTTTTATAAAATTTATAGTTTCAATTTTTCTTCCTCCCTCCATTCCCTTCCTTCTCCCCAACACAGCAAGCAATCTGATATAGGTTATATATGTACAATCACATTAAACATATTTCTGCATTAGTCATGCTATGAAAGAAGAATCAAAGAAAAAGGGGAAAACCTCAAAAAAGAAAAACAAAAATGTAGAAATAGTATGGTTCAATCTGCATCTAGATTCCATAGTTCTTTTTTTCATAGTTTTTTCTACATTTCATAGTTCATTTTCCATCATGAGTCCTTTGGAACTATCTTGGACCATTGTATTGCTGAGGAGAGTCAAGTCTCTCACAGGTGATCAACACACAATGTTGTTGATACTGTGTCCAATGTGCTCCTGGTTCTGTTCATCTCACTCAACATCAGTTCATGTTAGTCCTTCCAGGTTTCTCTGAAATCTGTTTGCTCATCGTTTCTTACAGCACAGTAGTATTCCATTACATTCATATACCACAACTTATTCAGCCATTCCCCAATTGATGGGCATCCCCTCAATTTCTAATTCCTTGCCTCCACATAAAAGAGCAGCTATAAATATTTTTGTACATGTGGGTCCTTTTCCCTTTTTTATGATCCATTTGGGAAATAAGACCTAATAGTGGTATTGCTGGGTCAAAGGGTATGCACAGCTTTATAGCCCTTTGGGCATAGTTCCAAATTTCTTTCCAAAATGGTTGGATCAGTACACAGCTTCACCAACAATGCATTAGTGTTCCAATTTTCCACAGCTTCTCCAACATTTATTATTTTCCTTTTTTTTATCATATTAGCCAATCTGATAGGTATTAGGTGGTACCTCAGAGTTGTTTTATTTTTCATTTCTCCAATCAATAGATACCACACTATCCTTAAGGAAAAGCTTTATCCTGGATAACTATCATTCCATATCTCTCCTTTCTTTTGTGGCCAAACTTTTTTAAATAAGCATTTTTTGCAGGGCAATGAGAGTTAAGTGACTTGCCCAGGGTCACACAGTTAGTTAGTAAGTGTCAAGTATCCAAGACCGGATTTGAACTCAGGTCCCCCTGAACCCAGGGCTGGTGCTTTATCCATTGTGCCACTTAGCTGCCCCCGAGCATTTTTAATCTAAAGTTTTGAGTTCCAAATTCTATCCTTCCCTTCTTCCCTTCTCCCCCATTGAGGCAGTAAGCAATCAGATATAGATTATACATGGGCAATTATGTAAAACGTTTCCATATTAGTCATTTTTTAATAAAGTATTTAATTTTTTTCCCATTACATGTAAAGATAGTTCTCAACTTTTGTTTATACAAGCTTTCCAATTTCAGATTTTTCTCCCTCCCTCCCCTCCCTCCCCCCTCCCCTAGACAGCAGGTAATCTGATATAGGTTTTATATATATATATATATATATATATATATATATATATATATATGTATATATATATATACATATATATATACATACATACACACACATAATAACATTAAACATATTTCTGCATTAGTCATGTTATAAGAGAAAAATCAGAACAATGACAAAAAAACCTCAAAATAGAAAAACAACAGCACCAAAACCAAAAGAAATAGTATGGTTCAATCAGCTTCTATACTCCACAGTTCTTTTTTTGTTTTCCTGGATTTGGAGATCCTCTTCTATCATGAGTTCCCTGGAACTCTTCTGTATAGTTGTACTGGTGAGAAGAATATAGTCCATCACAGTAGATCAACACACAATGTTGATGATGCTGTGTACAATGTTCTTCTGGTTCTGCTCATCTCACTCATCATCAGCCCACGCAAGACCCTCCAGATTTCCATATTAATCATTTTGTATAAAAAGACTCAAATGAGAAAGAAAGAAAGAAAGAAAGATAGAAAGAAAAAAGAAAGTGAAAAATAGCATGCTTCAGTTTGGTGTTCAATCAATATCTGTTCTTTCTCTTGTGGCTAAACCTTTTAAGAAGGCTGTCTACAATAGATGCCTTCATTTCTTTTCCTCGAACTCCTTTCTTAACTCTGCAGTCTGGTATCCGACCTCATCATTCAATTGAAACTGCTCTTTCCAAAGTTACTAGCAATCTCTTTAATTGCTAAATCCAGTGGCCTTTTCTCAGTCCTCATTTTCCTTGACCTCTCTGTAAGCCTCTGACACTGTTGATTACCCTCTCTCCTTTGATGTTCTCCCCTCTAATTTTTCATGATGCTAGTCTCTCCTGTTTCTCCTGCTAACTATCTGACCCCATCCTCAGTGTTCTTTCTGGATTTTTCCTCTTCTCTTTTTCCTCTATGTTATTTCATTTGGTGATTTCATTTCATTAACTCTCAAGGTTTCGATTATCATCTTTGTGTTGATTCTTAAATTTACTTGACTCGCCCTAATTTCTCTGCTAATCCCCCAGTCTTGAATCTCCAAGTTCTTGTTGAACATCTAGAACTGGGTGTTCTAGAGATATCTTAAACTTAGTAAGCCCCACACATGATTTCCCTTCATCTAAACCCTCCTCTCTTCCTAAGGTACTGTCATCCTCCCAGTTGAGGGTACTATCATTCTCCCAGTTCTCCCAGGCTTGGAACCTGGGCATCAATCATCCTTGACTCTTCACTCTCTCTCATCTCCCTCTACCCTCATATCCAATGTATTGCCAAGGCCTATTGATTTTACCTTCAAAATATCTGTTTTATATGCCTCCCTCTCTCCTCTGCCATTGTCCATCATCCTGATTCATGCCCTCATCCCCTCATGCCTGGACTATTACAATATACTTTTAGTTGGTCTCCCTGCCACAAGTCTCTCTTGCTCCATTCTGTTGCCAAAGAGATCTTCCTAAAGCACAGGTCTGACTGTCACCCAACTGCTCAGTAAACTCCAGGGTCTCCCTATCATTTACAGGATCAGATATAAAATCCTTTGTTTGCATTCAAAGCCATTCATAGCCTGGCCCCACTTCTTTTTCCAGTCTTCTTTCACCTTATACCCCATTGATGAGGGCCTGAACCAAGATGATGGGCAGTGTCAAAGGAGAGAGGGAGATTTATCAAGGAGATGATATGAAGGTAAAATCAACAGATCTGCATTCTAGTGACACTGGCCTCTTGTTGTTCTTCATACAAGACACTCTATTTCCAAACTCTGGGCCTTTCCATTGACCTTCCCCCATGCCTGGATTTCTCTCCTTTCTCTTCTCTGCCTCCTGATTTCCTTCACATCCCAGACAAGACCCCACTTTCTCTCACAACAGGAAGCCTTTTGTGATTCTCCTTACTCCTAATTCCTTCCAATTTATCCCATACATAGCTTGTTTGTTGATAGTTATTGCGTGTTGTCTTCTCCACTATGAGGTCCTTCAGGTCAGGGACTGTCTTTTGCCTTTCTTTGTACCCCGCCCCCATTCTTAGCAAAGTGTCTGGCACATAGTGGGTACTTAATAAATATGCAGTCACCCACTGTCATGATCAGGCACTTGCCTTCTTTCAGAAACAATATTATGGTAGTAGGAAGGAGGCAAAACTAAAATCAGAAAAATAAGGTGATCAAACATGGAAAGAGGCAACCTTCTTTTTTTTAAATAATGAATGAATTTTATTAGACATAGCTAGTTCCTGGATGACAATGTTTCTTTTCTTCTTTTATTTATTTCTTTATTTGTGGTGGGGCAATGGGGGTTAAGTGACTTGCCCAAGGTCACACAGCTAGTAAGTGTCAAGTGCCCGAGGCTGGATTTGAACTCAGGTACTCCTGAATCCAGGGCCCGTGCTTTATCTGCTGTGCCACCTAGCTTCCCTGCCAGAGGCAACCTTCTTACTACCAGATATATTATGTGAAGCACACAGATTTTCCTACCACTTCTCCTCCTCATCCACCTCCTTCCTTCCTTCCTTCCTTCCTTCCTTCCTTCCTTCCTTCCTTCCTTCCTTCCTTCCTTCCTTCCTTCCTTCCTTCCTTCCTTCCTTCCTTCCTTCCTTCCTTCCTTCCTTCCTTCCTTCCTTCCTTCCTTCCTTCCTTCCTTCCTTCCTTCCTTCCTGGCCATCCGAGGCAGGTAACATTGGTCACTTAGTTACTGGGTTATCATAGTTGTTGTTCATCATTTGTTCTCCAAAAGGATCATGTTTAAGTAAAAGAAGGGAAGGGACTGAGGGTGATTGTGCTGGAAAAGAGAAGATTTAGGGGAGGTGTGATCCCTTGCCTCCAAATATCTGAAGAATTCTCACTTGATCTTGCAAGAAGGATTAGGTTTGTTCTGCTTGGCCCCAAGAGGCAGAACAAGTACCAATGGGTGGAAATCAGAGGAAATCATTTCAACTTGGTATAAGGAAGAGTTTTCTTAAAACTGGAGCTGTTCCATAATGGAGAAGGTTACTTCAAAAGGTAGTGAGTTCCAGGTCACTGGAAGTACATTTGCCTTTCTATATGTGCTTGTTCTTTATTCTCAAAGAGGACCATGACATCAGGGGTGATGGCATGACTTGCGGTGAATTGGATTTAAGTGAGGGAGGGCTGTGCAAAGTCACCAGCCTCCAGAGCCATCTAGATCCAGTGGCAAGATTTACATTAGGATGACTGGAGGTGGCCCTATTTTCTTTTAAAGCAATAGAGAGTAAGTGACTTGTCCAGGGTCACACAGCTAGTAAGTGTCTGAGGTGAGATTTGAACTCAGGTCCTCCTGACTCCAGGGCCAGTTCTCTAGTCACTGCTGCCTCAGTCACTGGGAATAGTCAAGCAAAGAATACAAGTCTACTTGTGGATGTTGTAGTGGGGTTACGTGCCTCAGACAGGGATTGTTTTGTTGATCTATGAAGTCTCTTCCAAGTAGAAGATTCTTGGATTTGCTACAGTATGACTGTTTCAACTTCAGAGCAGAACTGTATTCTTTCCTTTCTGGATTTGTGTGAATACCAAATGTAGAGTGTGACTGACCATTCACGCAGCTGCCTGAACCAAAAGGAAAGTCACCGAATTCATAAATCTAAGAGCACATTTTTGTTTATTTCATCACTTCTTGAGCATTACTTTGAATAATTTGAATAAATTCTAAAATCCAAGAGTGACTTGCTTTCATATAGGGAGTAGAGTGAGGCCTTCATAAGCTCAAGAATGAATTCATTATTATCAGAGGTACATGGGATTTTCCTGTTTTGATGATAGTATACCAGTCATGAACTACTGTGGCAAATAAATTACAGTTCATAGATCTGGGTGAAGATCTGATAGAGAACCTTTCTGTTTTCATAAGCCTTGGCAGGGAAAGATCGATTGACTGACAGTGTTCCTCTGTCAGTCAAACCAGCTTTGAATACAAACAACTTCTAGCTGAAAAAAATGGAGGACATTGAGTTTGCCTCTGACAGGTAGGCCCTGGGTTTATTAATCAGTTTTGGGCCTGGGGGAAATAGAGAAAGGCAACTGTGTTTTATTCAATGGCCATGAAGATTAGGGAAGAATAAAAACAAGAATGGGAGCTGAGGGTACATCCCTTGTGCTCCTTTTATATTGAATTGGAGAGTAATATAAATATGGAATCACTCATGGAGGTGGCAAAGGTGGCACAGTAGGAGAAAACAGTAAAGCCCAGCTCTGACCTACAACTATTTTTTAAAAATCAAGGAAGTGGATCGTACCAAGGAGTGATTGAGAAATCAAAAGAGAAACCACAATGATTCATTTCTCCAGTCCAGGTCATCAATTGGAAACAGTCAGAAGCTTGTGGGCACTGGGGAGGTGGTCCAGCAATGAAGGCCCCATGTAGGGCCTTGTAGCACAAGGACTGACCTGGGGCCTGAAGGTGCGTATTAGGACAAGGAGTAGTTGTGTATTCAACAGATACTGGGCCTGAGGTGTATAATGCAGGGAACAGAAACAGGAGAGTCAGCAGCTTTGTCATTATGATCCTAGAGGAGGGGACCTGCGGCTGTATGTATACCCAGGCAAGGAGCAGGCCTGGATCCTGCTTAGACTTTATCAAAGTCTGTGTCCTGGGTAAGGAACAGGAACAGAAATGAGCAGCAGCAGTATGGCACTTATCCTAGGTCATGGATTTAGTCCATAGACCCAGGCCGAGGCCTGTAGCTCAGTGTTCTGGGGAAGGGAGCTCAGAGCAAGGAGGACCCTGAAGTTCTGTCACTCTTCCAGCTAACCAGCAGAGGCTGGGGTCAGCAGAGTCTTTCGGAGTTCCAACCAAGAGCAAGCCTGTAGTTTTGTCACCTATACCTAATCTGGGGTGAAGAACTTTCAAAGCTCAGACCACCAGAGCAGTGAGCAGAGTTTACCCTACATCAGACTGCTTAAGGGGTTCTGAAAGCATGTAGATTCCTGGCCTGAATTTCTCCTGATATCTCAGTAGTCAGAGGAAGCAGCACTAGGATCTAAAAGTATACAAACCAGGACAAAATGAGGCCCCTAACATTCTCTCCAGAAGAGTATAGAGCCTAGCCCTTATTTGCACAAAGTTTTAATTTGGGAAATAAGGTTGAAAAAAATTGAGTAAACATAAAAGGACTAGGAATGCCCAAGATACAAACAAAGGAGAATAATTGCAAAACATCTACAAGCAAAGCTTTGAATCAAAACACAGCTTGGCAACAAGTGCAATTGGAATTCCTGGAAAAAATAAAGCAAGTGTTATTTTTCAAAAGTTAAAAATGGTATTTTAACTGAAATGAGAGTGCTAGAGGAATAAACTGGAAAAGAGAGTTTTAGAGGAAAGAGTTGGAAGGAATAGTAATAGTTTATTACTAGAGGTTGAAGACCTTACGCAAGCAATAGTCTCTTTGAAAAGTAAAATGCACCAAACAGAAATTAATGAGTCCATAAGACAACAACACATATTAAAGTTGAAATCATTCATACTGGAGAGGGAAGATACAGAACCCCTCTCTCTTCTTCTACATGATATATGACTTATATATACACACACATTTATATGTATACAGAGAAGTAGAGGAGAGAGAGAGAGAGAGAGAGATTCCCACCTCTTCATCATGTCCACAAGAATATCTTAGAGATTTCTTGGCTAAAATATGTTTGTGCTAGGTGGGCTGTTGTTATTGAGTTGGTTGTATTCCTATCAAAAGGAACCTGGAAAGTAGTACCTATATATCCTTTCCATTTGTATTTGTATTTTATAAATATAGACAAGGACTTGGAAAAATATTTATCCTCAGTTGGCATCTATGGATTAGCACCACTCACTTTGGGATAGTTTTAATTATGAGAATGGGCAGGGTGATCAAGAGCTGTCCATGTGCTTTTACATACACTATTCCCTTTGAAAATCAGAGAGGCAGCATGTAAGTTCAGCATGCAGGGGTGGTCAAATGAGTTGAGGGTCAAATCCCACCTGTGGTCTTGTTTTGTGTAGGTTGTAAATAGCAGATTAGATTTGGTCCACAGGCTAGCCTCTAAAAGGTCTCAAAGGACCTCGCTTAAGATTGTCCTCTAACTCCTATTGGTTATGGGGCCTTGGGCAAATTAAACCTCCTGGTGCCCAGGGTCACACAGCCAATCCATATCAGAGGCAGGACTGGAACCCAGGTCTCCCTGATTCTAAGGCTGGCCCTCCATCATACTATATGTTGCTGTTTTTTTCTGGACACTAATCTTGTGTTAATGTAGCATGAGATCAAATTAATTTCTTTGGCCACCATGTCACATTGTTGACTCATAATGAGATTATATTCCATTAAAATCCTAACATGTTTTTCATATGAGCTATTGTCTAGCCACATATCCCCATCCTGGCCTTGCGAAAGACTTTACATTTATCCCTATTAAATTTCATCTTGGTTGATTTAGCTCATTCTTCTAGCTTGGCCAGACCTTTTTTTGATCCTGATTCTATCATCCAACATGTTAGTTATTCCTCCTAGCATTTGCAAATTCGATTTGCATTCTATTAATCCATGTGACTGATAAAAATGTCAAACATCCCATGGCCTGGGAACAGCTCTCCCCTCAAGAGCTCAGACCAAGATGATATTAGCATATTAATGATTTTTCATTGGGTCTTGTCATTTAAATCTTTCTGAATTCAACTAACCTTTCTTTCATCTTATTCAATCTCTCCATCTTGTCACAAGGGACAGCATAGTAGAATGTAAGCTTCTTGAGGGCAGCAGGAGAGACCATCACCCTATCAAAGTTGGATTTTTTTGTTGTTGTTTGTTTGTTTTTGTGAGGCAATTGGGGTTAAGTGATTTGCCCAGGGTCACACAGCTAGTAAGTATTAAATGTCTGAGGCTGGATTTGAACTCAGGTCCTCCTGAATCCAGGGCTGGTGCTCTATCCACTGCTGCCCCTGGATGTATTTTTTTCCTAGCCTAGCCTTGCACTGAACTTTTTACATAGTAGGTACTAGGTAAATAAATGTTCATTGAATTGAATGATAGTTTATCAAATACTTTGCAGAAGTCTGTGTATATTATGCTTATAATATTCCCTTGATCCTCCAGTCTAGAAACCCTACCAGAAAAAGAAATGAGATTATTTTAGTAAGAATTACTCTTTATGAAGTTGTGTAATATAGGTAAGCATGGTAGAGCAAAATCATCACTGGATTTGGAGTCATACCATTTACTGCTTATGTGACACTGGGCAAGTCACTTCCTTTCTTTCTGGGCTTCGGTTTCCTCGTCTCTAAAATGAGGGCATTGGACCAGATCACCTCCAAAGTCCTTTCCAACTCTATATCTGTGATCCTTTTGAGCTAAGCTGCCTCTTAGTAATCATGCCTTCCTTTTCTACATACTCATAGACCATCTCTTTACATGATAACATGCTTTATGATTTTGTCTGAGGTTAAAGTCAAGGTCAAGTTCATCAGCCTGTGGTTTGTAGACTACAACCTTCCTCCTCCACTTAAAAAAAAGAAAATCAGGACATTTCCATCTTTGTAAACCTGTGACAACTCTCTGATTAAGCAGAGTTTTTTTAAAAAAGATTATTTTCAGGGTCTTAGCAACCACATCTACCACCATCTCATGTTATAATTTGCTGGAGTCTTGTCATCATTAAATTCCAAACTCCAGACTCCAGCAAACTACACTTGATACTTATAATGTTGTGCTTTCTTTGCCTTTCAGGCAACTGTGTAAGAATGTTATCTACTGCAGACTATTGTTCACAAAAGCCTGCCTCTTCTTGGCTTAGATTTTCATCAGGGACACCTTTGATATGAATGTAGATCATAAGGATTTAATGAAACTAAAATGTGGGCTTGTGGGTGGTTATCAATATTCTCTTGAATACCTTATTTTAGTAGTAATATCATATGCTCCCCTTCATTGTTCATTATCTATCTTCAGCTTTTTTTGGTTAAATAACTTCTATTGGAACTGTTGTAATTTCATACCTTATCTTCTCATCTTTATTTTAATTTGTTGTTTATTTTGAACTCTTCTCTAACAAGGCAATTGTGTGACTGTTGAGAGACAGCTGATCTAGAAATGACTCTCTCCTATCAGTAATCAGTCATTTTAAAAAATCTCTTTATATTTGATTTCACTGAGGATTTTCAAGCTAGAGAGGAAAATGGTCAGTCCTATGTTTTACAATTATTAATATGGCAACTAGATAAAGGACAGATTAAGAGGGAAGAGACAGGAGGACAGAAGACCAATTAGCAAGCTCCTGTAATAGAACAGATCAGGCAGAAGGTGATATGGAAGGAGACAGATTCCAGAGATGTCATGGAGGCAGAGCTACAAAACTTGGCAAATGATTAGGATAAGAAAGAGTCAAGAATGATGGAGTGTTGAAAACCTGGGTGATGGGAACAATGCAACATAATTACATGATAGAATGATGGAATTTTGGATAATATCAGAGAAGAGGTAGGTTCGAGGTAGAATGAGTTTCATTTTGAACTTGCTGAGTTTGAGACGCCAATATGACATCCAGGACAAACAAAAAAGATCACCATGAAGGCAAATGAAGCACATATAGTAACATTAGATGTAGATGATAAAAAAGCAGAAAAATTCTATGAACATCTCCTTAAGAGTATCCGGACTAGATCAATATATTTACTTTAATACTTGGTGGCTTCAGTGTAAAGATAAGTACGAGAAGGGGGAGAGAATACCCAAAATATTTTTGCATGGTTCAGGATTTAGAAATAAAAGATGCTGAAGGCTTGAAAACTACCCAATCAGTCAAGAAGTATTTAGTAAGAACCTACTATGTACCAAATACTGGAGATACAAAACAGAAAAAAAAAGAAAAAAATCCTTATTTGCAAGGGGTTTATATGCTAATGGAGAAGACATTAACATTATACAATGACATGTGTAACCATGTAGAGAATAATCATAAAGTATTCTTGTTGATCAATTGTTTTTCAGTCGTGTCTGACTCTTTGTGACCCCCATTGGGGGTTTTCTTGGCAAAGATACTGGAACAATTTTGCCATTTCCTTCTTCAGTTCATTTTACAAATGAGGATACCGAGGTATATAGGGTTAAGTGACTTTCCCAGGGTCACACAGCTAGTGTCTGAGAATGGATTTGAACTCGGGGAGATGAGTCTTCCTGACTCAAGGCCTGGCATTCTATCCATTGTGTCACTTGACTGCCCTAAATATAAATTGCACAAATTCAAAGTAATTAAATATAAGGTAGTTTGGGAGGGAAAAAACTCACAGCCAGGAGGATCAGGAAAAACTTCAAAGGTGGGGAATGAATTGTGTCTTGAAGGAATCCCTTGAGGCAGTGGTAGGGAGGGAGTACACAGGTGTGAGGGGTGGCCAATGCCAAGGCATAGTTGGGAGATGTCTCAAAGCCCCATGCCTACAAACCATGAACACTTTGTTCCAGAAGAGTCAGAAAGCATTGTACAATGGCAAACACAAAACCATATCATGAACATGAAATTAAAAATAAAGTAATTAGAAATGACTAATGACTGATAGGGGAGAGTCATTTCCAAATCAGCTGTTTCTGAAATCACACCATTGATTTGTTAGAGAAAAGTTCAAAATAAACACCAAATGAAATAAAGATGAGAAGATAAAACATGAAATTACAATAGCCTATTTAAGTAAACAATTATCTCTAGGATAAAATGCAAATTCCTTAGTCTGTCATTTAAAGCCCTCCATAGCCTGATTTTTACCTGCTTGTTTAATGTTATTCTCTTCCATGCATGTTGTAGTCAAACTGGCCTAATAGCTCTTCCCCAAGTCAATATCACAATTCCTATAGCCATGCTTTTGGATAAGCTATACCCCATGACTCTAAGATACTCCCCACTCCCTTCCACCTCTTAGAAGCCTCAGTTTTCTTTAAAGCTAATCTCAATGCTATCTCTAAGACACATTCAGAAGCACTACAAATGACTAAGTCCCATGAAATTATGTTTTTTTGTGGTCTTTGGATGCAGTTATATCAATTTGGCTCACTACTTTATTTGCCTATCCAAGAATGTGTTAGAAATCCTGCCATTTAACTCCTACATCCTTATGTATTGTTTGTACCAATGGGAGTGAAGGGGAATAACATAACCATGGTCATCAGCAGTGTAAATGTATAGTCAGTGCTTTTACCTATGGGTAGAACTTTGAATTGTTAATATGGCTGCCCCACACAAGAGTTTCAGATATCCATCCATCTGTAGATATTTTCCCTCAGGTTTTCCCATTCTCATTAGACTTGCAGCCAATGACCATGGGCAGAAGGACAGCACCATTATTGGAGTTGCCTGCATTTTCAACATGTCCTAAAATACTTGCAGCCTATATGCTTTTGGGTGTGTTTGTGTCATCGATTACTTAAGACCCAGCCTAATTTCTACCAGGTGTTAAGCATGTGGGTATGTGATCATGTGAAGGTCTGTTTCAAGCAATTGCCAAGAACTCTGTCATAATCAATGGCAGAATGATTACAGTGAAAACACTATACTCGATTATAAGGAAATCATTTTCACAAGTCATCTTTAATTTATAGTTAAGACATAAGCTAATTGAGAGCTCTCCTCTTTCTTCAGCACACAATCTGTACCCATGTATATGTTGAAAAACATTAGATTTGTCATAAAAAAGGGAAAAGGACCCACATGTACAAAAATATTTATAGCTGCTCTTTATGTGGTGGCAAAGAATTAGAAATTGAGGGGATGCCTATCAGTTGGAGAATAGCTGAACAAGTTGTGGTATATGAATGTAATGGAATACTATTGTGCTGTAAGAAACAATGAGCAGGTGGATTTCAGTGAAACCTGGAAGGACTTACATGAACTGATGCTGAGTGAGATGAGCAGAACCAGGAGAACATTGTACACAGTATCAACAACATTGTGTGTTGATCATCTGTGACAGACTTGGTTCTTCTCAGAAATACAAATGATCCAAGATAGTTGCAAAGGACTCATGATGGAAAATGTTCTCCAAATTCAGAAAAAAAGAAGTATGGAATCTAGATGCAGATTGAACCATACTATTTATATTTTTTCATTTTGTTTTTTGATGTTTTTACTTTTCCTCTGATTCTTCTTTCACAGCATGACTAATGCAGAAATATGTTTAATGTGATCACATATATAACCTATATCATATTGCTTCCTGCCTTGGGGAGGGGGGAGGGAGGAGGGAGAAAAATTTGAAACCAGAAATCTTATTAAAACAAATGTTGAAAACTATCTCTACATGTAACTGGAAAATAATAAAATGCCTTTATGGGAAAAAACATTAGATTTGTTCCCCAATTGACAAATGGTAAAAGAATATGAAGAGGCAGTTTTCAGATGAAGAAATTAAAGCTATCCATAGTCATGAGAAAGAATGCTCTAAATCACTATTGATTAGAGAGATGCAGATCAAAACAACTCTCAACTACCACCCGACACCTAACAGATTGGTTAATATGACAGAAAAGGAAAATTATAAAAGTTGGAGAAGGTATGGGGATATTGAACTCTAATGCATTGTTGGTGGAGTTGTAAACTGAGTCAACCATTCTGGAGAGCAATTTGGAACTTTGCCCAAAGAGCTATTAAACTGTGCATATCTCTTGATCTAGCAATACCACTACTAGGTCTGTATTCCAGAGCAATCATATAAAAGGAAAAGGACCCACATGTACAAAAATATTTATAGCAGCTCTTTTTGTGGTAGCAAAGAATTGGAAATTGAAGGGATGCCCATCAATTGGGGAATGGCTGTTGTGGCATATGAATGTAATGAAATACTATTATGCTATAAGAAATTATGAGTAGGTAGATTCCAGAAAAACCTGGAAAAGCTTACATGAATTGATGCTAAGTGAAGTGAACAGAAATAGAACATTGTATACAGTAAGAGCAACATTTTGTTTGGTCATCAACTATGATGGACTTAGCTCTTCTCAGCAATACAATGATCCAAGACAATTCCAAAAGACTCATGATGGAAAATGTTCTCCACATCCAGAAAAAGAACTATGGAGTCTGAATACATATTGAAGCATACTATTTTCAGTTTTTTTCTTTCTTGTGGTTTTTCCCTTTTGTTCTGATTCTTCTCTCACAACATGACTAATGTGGAAATATGTTTAACATGATTGTACTGTATAACCTATATCAGATGGCTTACTGTCTTGGGGAGGGGGCAGGGAAGGAAGGGAGGGAGAAAAAATTTGGAACTCAAAATCTTACAAAAATTAATGTTGAAAACTATATTTACACATCATTTGAAAAAATAAAATACTATTAAAATGGGGGGAAAACCCATTAGATTTGGAAGCAGTCAATAGAGGGCTCTCTACTATTTTAGTGTGCTATAGTAAAACTCATGGATGAGGGACAAAGAAACCTAGGGCCTATCCCCCCAGCCCCATCCCTTATTGTACAACTTTAGACAAGTCACTTGTCATAGCTTCAGAGTTGAAAGGGACCTCAGAGACCATCGACAGATGCGACAAATGACATGTATGGAGGTTGAGTGACTTGTCAAGGTCATAAATTGGTAAGCTTCAGAGGCAGGATTTGAATCTGGGTTCTTTGATGCCAGAGCCAATGTTTATTCCAGCATATGATAGTTCTTCCCTCTGTGTCTATTTCCTTATTAACACATTTGGATCTGAGAGTTTTTAAGGTCTCTTTCAGCTCTAACATTCTTTGATTCTAGGTAGGGTTAGGTATCTGCAGCGGAATTCATGAGAATGACCTTAATCAACAAGGTTGACTTCTGGTCCTAGGCCAGAAGATGCTTATATGCTCTGGGTTCTGTATCTGCCATGCCTGATGAGCAGGGTTGGATCCCCTTATAAGGTTTTAAACCTTAGCCAGAAAAAGGTTGGTGCATTACAAATGCACTTGATTGATTTCTTTTATGTATTTTCTTATGTAATTTATTTTATGCATTTGAAAAAGATTATTCTGAGAAAGGGGTCCATAGGTTTTCCCACATTGTCAAAGGGGTCCAGGTCACACAAATAGTTAAGGACCTCTGGTTTAGGGGCAGCTGGGTAGCTTTGTGGAATGAGTACTTCCCTTAGAATCAAATGAAATTATATTGTAAAGCACTTAACACAGTGCCTGGAACATAGTAAGTGATTAATAAATGCTTTTAAATTGATTAATAAATTAAAAAATTCCTTTCCCCTTCTTAGAATCAGAAAAGCCTAGGTTCAAATTCTACCGTAGACATTTACTAGTTGACTCTGGGAGGGTCATTTATCTTTCTGAACTTCATCTTCTTTATCTGGAAAATGGTTCTAATAATAGCACCTGCTTCACAGGGTTGTGAGCATCAAATGAGATGACATGTGAAAAGTGTTCTTCAGTCCTTTATAAATGATGCTTTAAAAATGATCATTTCTAGCCCAACATCCCCTGTGATAATCAATTAACCAGAACCAGGAGGTTAAAATTATAGACAAAGACAGACTTGGGTTTGATTTAAAGAATTTCTTAAATTGAGGGCAGCTAGATGGTTCAGTGGATAAAGCACTGGCCCTGGATTCAGGAGGACCTGAGTTCAAATCTGGCCCCAGACACTTGACACTTACTAGCTGTGTGACCCTGGGCAAGTCACTTAACCCTCATTGTCCTCCAAAAAAAAGTATTTCATAAATTAAAAATAAAATAGCAAAAACTTAAAAGAAAGAAAAGTTTGTACCAATCAAAGCTGCCTAGACAAGGATCACTCCATGAGGTCAGGGCCTGTCTTTTGCCTCTTTTTGTATCTCCAGTGTTTAGCACAGTGCCTGCCACACAGTAGGCATTTAATAAATGTATATTGACTGATTGATTGGACTGACTTGATTAATTGGAGGTTGTTAGGTCCTTTTCACTAGAAACATCAAAACAGCGCCTAGAAAGCCATCTTTAGAACTGCTCTATAGGGATGAGAGATGAGATGAGATGAACTCTAAGATCCCTTCCTATTCCACAATTCTACCATGACTTGATAGTCTAGTGGATAGAGCACCAACCTTAGAGTTAGGCTAGACCTGAGATCAGAACTTGCCTCAGATAATCTGTAACTCCGAGAAAGACACATAACCTCTCTGAACCTCAGTCCCCTCATCCGGAAAATGGGAATAATAATGGCATCTGCTTGACAGCGTTGTTGAGATAGAAGATCACCTATGTAAAAATGACTTGCAAACCTCACTTCCTCTTCTACTCCCCTGGAAAACATCATTCCTTACCCCAAGCAAGTACACCAGAGGTTTGATATAGAATATGACCAACTTGTTGAGAATTACTCTGGTCCCCAAATCTTTCTATTGTTTTCCCTCCCACAGTTAAGCTGTCCTAATTCAGGGAGAGCTGCCTTCTATTTGTAGAATGGTAAACAGTGATGGATAGAGCTTTTCCCTTGCATGAAGAACGGCTGGTCTCGTATAAGAGTTTTGCTATAGGATAAAATGTGCCATGTCTCTGACAGATTGTATTCATCTGCAAGGAAGGAATGGGATTTGTGCAAAGTAAATGGAATAAATGCAAACAGTCCAAGGTTAATCTTGAAAGGAAAAACAGGTTTAAAGAAAGACCTTGGGGCAGGTTTCTTGGCTCAATCAGTTGACCTGTCAACCCATCTCTCATTTTAGTGACATCGGATCAAACATCTTTACTGTGTCAGAACACTGCATGAGATGGTTTCAAGGTCCACCCCCACCTCCCTCAGGGAGATTGGGATGCTTGGGGTCATGGCCAATATTGAGCTCTGAAGAAACTGCTGCAAGCTGAAGGGCATAGGAATGGAGAGGAAGGAGCCCTGGCCTGGGAGTTGGGGGTCCTGGAGTTTGGTCAAAGCTTTGCCCTTATCTAACTATGTCAGTTGAGGCAGGTCACTTCCAGAGTCATAACTGGCAATTATGTCTTCTGGGGCCAGCATCACAAAAAGTGCCTTCAGATTGACTTTCTAAGGCAAATCCGTTGACGGGTGGGGGAGACCTTGGAAAGAGACATTGGACCTTGGAACACAAGGCCTTTATCCCTCCATGGTTACTTACTTACTAGTTGGGTGACCTCTTTGGGACTCATTTTCCTCATCAGTAAAATGAGGACATTGGACTCAGTGGTCTCTAGGGGTCTTTCCAGCCCTAAATCTATGGTCTCATGAACCAATGCCATATACTACATACCTAGAGAGGAGCTCATCTGGAGTGCATCTGGGGTGCAGCTGGATAAAACCTACCTAGTAGCTTCCTGTTTTAATTATTCATTCTGACAACTTGGCACTAAATTTTGCTGTTTGTATCTATTGAAGGGATACAAATGCTATCAGAGCCTTTTAGATCTCAACCCCAGCCTAGTTACAACTCTGGATCTTCCCAGCTCTGGGCCTTAGTTTCTTCATCTGGAGAAAGAGGAGTTTGGCCTAGATGTTCCCTTAGTTCGCCTTTGGCTTTGAAATTCCAAGCACCTGATAGGAAAGTTTGGTCTCCGCCATTGGTCTGAAAAAAAAAAGACAATCCGTGCAGTATCTTTTTGCAACACAGGTTACCGTTCTTTAGATGCCTGCCCAGGGCCACATTTCAGTACTTCCCACCCTCCTTTCATCCTATAAAGTGTTTGACTTGCAGTTAGGAAGATCTGACCCTTATTAGCCCTGTTACCCTGGGCAAATCACTTAATTTCTCTCTGCCTCTGTTTCCCCATCTATAAAATGAGAGGGTTGGACTCAGTGGTTTCCATTGTCCCTCTCAGATGTAAATGTGTGGATTTAGATGGGTGGAGCTTAAGGTCCATCTCTTGCAAAGCTGTGTAGGGAGGAGTCCCTCTCTAAACTTTGAGCAAGGACCCAGAAGGCATGAGCTCTAACCCCCAATGTCAGGATGCTATGAAGTGTCTGAGGCCTGCCCATCCATGGCTTCTGTCCTCATATGACTTCCTCCTGGTTCCTACATCTGTGTCTCTGGACGGACAACCCAAGGCATTTCACCAAAGCTGCAGATGTTTCCTGATACAGAAGCACTGAATAAGCTCTTTTTCCAGAGTGTACTAGGAGTCTACCGATAGCCTGGGAGCCCTGCAGCTGTCCAGATCAGGCTGCCAGAAACAAAGCCACCTCAGGTACTCTTGTGGTACCAACTCAAAGCCCATTGCAGGAATGATATTAGGACTCCAGGACATCCCTAGCCTGTACCTCACTGTTGATTTTTATTTGCATCCCTTCTTTTCTCTCTTTCAAACTTCTGTTGACAAAACCCACATCTAAACTATTATTGTGGAAATAATTGAGTTAAGAGAATTTATTCATCAATATCATGCAGAAGAAAGAAATCATTGGGATGGTATTAGACAGAGTGCAGACCTTTGTCATTCCGTTTCCCACAATCCAGGCCAAAATAAACTTCCATCATTTACTCCTGAGGCTGTCAAAGTAATCCACAGAAATGCAGACTGTAACACTCCCCACCCCCAAGATGAGGGGCACCAGTCAAGCTATGGCTGTGAAGATGTGGTGAGATTTCATTTTGGGGGGGCGTTCAGTGAAGGAGAGATGTAGCATGGAAGGAACACACCCTAGTCTGGGACAGCAGAGGATCCATGAACAAAAATAAGCATTTAATATTTGTCTGCTATGGGTCAGTCACTATGCTCGATTCTGGACATACAAAGGAAAAAGAATAAAAATTGGCCTTTGTCCTCAAGAATCTTACATTTTAATGGATGGCTAATGGTGTAACCAGAGCTGATTAGACGAGGATTTAATAATTCCTTCATGTGTTTCCCTTCAGGATTAGGATTTAGAATTGGAAAGAATATTAGTGGTCATTTAAGTTTACCTCCCTCATTTTACATTTGGGGAAGCTAAGAACTACAGGCTACATCTCTGTCTAGTCCATCCTTAACACATTCTGCCTGAACCATCTTCCTAGGGAGCTACTCTAATTACTTCATTCACACACCTTCAGTTGCTCCCCATTGCCTAGAATAAAGTATAAAATCTTGATTCTGGCATTCAAAGCCTTCATAGCCTGGTACTAACTGACCTCTCCATTTTCAGCTCGTAGAACTTCTTTCATGTGGTTGATTTTCCAGGCAGACTGGAAAAATTCTCTATTTCCCTTTCTCACCCTCTCTTATCCTGCCTTTGCTCATGCCTAGAATGGACTCAGCCACAATGCTAATCTTTTGAATTCTCTCCTTTCCTTCAAGGTCCAGGTCACTTGGTATCTTCTCTATGAAACTTTATCATATATTTTTTTTGTTTTGCAATTTTTTGTGCATGTGTCTTCTGATCCATATTAGACTATAATCTCTTTGGGAGCAGGGTCAATGATGAACCCATTTTTATGTTTCTAGCATCCAACAGAGAGCCCTAATAACAACAGCTGACATTTATATAGCACTTTAGTATATTATCACATTTTATCTTCAGGACAACCCCCTTGAGGTAAGTGCTGCAGGTGTGATTACCATTTTATACATGTCTACTTTGAACAAGGGACAGCTTGTACAGTTGATAGAATGCTGGCCTGGAGACAAGAAGACTCATTTTCATGAGTTCAATCTGCCTTTGGACACTTACTAGTTGTGGAACACTGAGCAAGTCACTTAGTTCTGTTTGCTTCAGTTTCTTCATCTGTAAAATGAGCTAGAGAAGGAAATGGCAAACCAATCTAGTCTCTCTGCCAAGAAAACCCTAAATGGGGTCATGAAAGGTTGAACACAACAGAAAACAACTAAACAACAACAACACTAACTTTTGGTCAAAGACTTTTGCTAGGCATTTGGTCCGACTTTCCCAAGGTCACATAGTTAGAAGCTGACAGAGGCACAATTAAAAACCAGTTCTTTCCATGTTTAACATTCTTTCTACTACTATTTTACATGCTAAGTCCTTCATACATGTTTGCGGAATTGAATTGATATGCTTCCTAACCCTGATTCTGTGTTCCCCCTTTCCCCCCACCACCTTGAGGGGGATTCCATTAACTTCTCCATTGCACCTCTTTCCCCCTGGCTTTGGAAAGAACAATTATTTTTATGATGAATGAAATCTTAGGCACAGATGTCTTCAATTTTCTCTTTTTAATGTCACTGCATAATTTCATTCAATCAATGATTATAATAAACAATGATCTTTCAAGAATTATTCAATTCAATTACTTTCAATTATTTAATTCAGTTATAGAATTTTATATATTAATTATATGATTTGCTCTAATATTTAATTCAATTAAATAATTATTCAATGATTCAAGAAATCATTAAATGATTAAATAAAAATTTATTAAGCTCTTTTTATGTCCTATGGGCAGAAGTCAGCATCACAAGGTTTCTGTATACAAGAGTACCAGATAAAGGGCTCAGGGTCAGGTAGACCTGGGATCAAGTCTTGTATCTGATAAATACTGCCTCTTTGACCCTGGCAAATACCTTAACCCCTCAGTGTCCAAGGATTTTTAAACTTTTTTTTTTTTTGTCTTGGACCCTTTTGGAATCTGAAGAAGCCTATGATTCCCTTCTCAGAATAGCGTTTCTAGATAAATGAAGGAAATGCTAAATTTCAATCAGAAGTTAATGAAAATTTTTAAAAGTTAATTTTTTACTATTCAAATTAATGGCCTCCATGAAATCTATACATAGATGCCTTGGGGATCCCTGAAACCAAGGTTAAATTCTCCTGCTCAAAGACAATGAGTTGTATAGCAGATGCTGACCTACATTGGTAGGTAGGGTCTCCTCCCTGAGGGTTCTTTCTGCCAGTGGTGTCAAACTCTCAGGGCCTCAAAATTTCATTGGGAAATGTTTGACTGAATAAATAAAGATATGATACAATATAGCTGGTGTTAATTTGTGATTTTCTAAGTCAATATGCAACCCTCAAGGATCCATTTCTATTTGAGTTCGACCTCGTTTGAAACCCCAAACTACATAGCTCCCTTCTCAACAAATGGACAATCCATGGACAATATGGAGACTTAATGGATAGATTAGGGTTCCTCCCTAGAATTCTATTGTAAGAAGATGAACCTCTAATAGCCTCCTTAGTAGGGGAAGTTTGGGAGCTTGTGTGTATGTACACACACACACACACACACACACACACACACTCACTCACTCACTCAATCTCTCTTCCACTGGGGAAGGGATGTGTTGCCAGTTCTAACATATCTCTCAGGTGTATTCTGGAGTTGTTAGGGTCAGGAACTTAATAATGCTGTTTCTTAGATTGAAGTTGAATCTCAGGCATCATGGTTGATTGGATATTTGATTGTTCTGAACCCTACATGCCAAGGTTAGGTGAACACGTGATCCTTGGGTGTTGTGGTTGATGTGTTACATGGGAGTGACTTTTCTAGGGGCTGGAAATTGTCACAGGGCATAGGATCCAGCCTGAGCTGCTTGGCATCCAGAGAGATAGCTCCAGAAACTGTTAATTTGCCTGGCAAGCTTCTCTGTGGGACCCTTCTCTTCGGGAGATCCACAGAGTTCATCTAGGCATCTCTGCCTTTGGCAGGAGCACATCTCAACACTCCTAGGCAGATTAAAAGTTTAGCATCTTCTTTGATAAAGATGTCTGGGATAAAAGGCTCATAACCCTTTCCAGCTTTAATATGCTCCCCCTCCCCCTAGGCCACACTTTGTCCTCCTGCATTATCTTCCCTTCCTCCTTCCTCATAGAACCCACATCCCACTGAAATAGAAGAACTTTTATTAAGTCCTTTCTATGAGCCAAGCACATAGAAAAGTGAGATAGTTACTGCTTTTAGAGACCTCTGCTTCTATTCAGAAGAGATACCACCCATAGGAAAGTTCAGAGCCAGGGTAGATGGCAAGGCTTGGTGGTCTTTTGGGTATGCTTTCAAGCAGAAATCCTGGTGAGATCTGAGTGGGAAGGGTTTGGGATCAGAGTGGCACCCCAGGTGGACTCTGGGCAGGTGGGGCTTGGGCATGGGATAATTGGGGTGGTGTAAAAGGGTTCTGTGCTTAACCAGTAGGCCCTGCCCAATCATCTCATCAATGGAACTACTGTCCTTTAAAAAATCCTATACTTGGCATGTGTCTGGGTACACAAGAGCTTCTACGCATAATATTGGCTACTTGGTTGCTTGATTAAAGTAGGTTAGCAGTATCTTCACCATCCTAAGATGGCATATACAAGAACCATTTATCATTGGAATCCTGGGAGGCTTCTTTTCTTTGTGAGTTGGGAGAGAGTTGATATGTTTTCATTTTTTAATACTCATGTTGACCTAGAATTGGATTGGAGAAAACATTCATCTCTAAGGTAAAATGAAGACACTAGCATGAACCCCACCTTAATTTGGTAATAATTCATGGGATAATGGTGAAGACACCTCTACTATATAGGGTTGAATCTAGTCTCTGTTTCCACGGTTCTCTTGGCTTGCCAGTATACTCATAGAAGAGGTCTCCAGATTAGAGTCTGTTTAGATTTCCCAGCCCCTCCCTGATTGGGAGTTAATGAATGGATGGCATAGAGACAAGAACATTGGGCTCAGGGTCAAAAGACCTAGGTTCTATGCCTGATCACCTATAATGTCATGGGATGATGCTAACTTGCCTATTGTCACCTAGGTAGCTCTAACAGTCAATAAGTCCATGAGTAAATGAGTTATCTATCTGAGATAAACGCTCCAGAATATCTCTCCTAAAAGCATCATTAAGCTTGTAAATGAGTGTTTGTAGGGCAGGTCGTGGAAGACATATGAATGTTGGAGTTCTTTTTCTCTAAAACGAACAAACAAACAAGCAAATAAACAAAAACAACAAAGTTCAGACATTGAAAATTCAAGCCACACCTGCATGGAGCATGGAGTGTTAATAGAAACTGGTCAGTTTTCTTTATAGGCATCCTGTTCAATGGAAGCAACACTTTAACTAAGGTAAATAGGAATCATTCATCTTTCACTATCAGAAATGTGACTACCAGGACGCAAACATTTATTTGTTTTAATTTTTACTCACTTTAAACTTAAACATGAAATGAGAAAAAAGGGACATTTCCATGTACACAGCAGAACATAAAGAGAAGATTCAATATAAAACCATGAATTTCCATTTCAAAATGTTTACTTTTTCTAAAAAATTCATGTAATAAATACTACACATTGCTTTCAAAGCTACCCAGCTTTTCTGTGCTTCCTTCTAAGTTTTCTTTTATTCTCTGTTGTGCACTTTCTTATTTTTTTTCTCCCTCCCTTCCCACCCTGTCCTAGAGAATGCTGCAATTAATCACACACACATATACATATTTGCCGTACATACTTCTAATTATGAGTTCTTTCTTTGGCAGTAAATAGTATCATCTTTCATGGGTCCAAGTCTTTCCATGTTTTTCTAAATTTAACCAGCTCATCCTTTCTTATAGCATAGTGGTATTCCATTACAATCATGTACCACTACTTGTTTAGTCATTTTCTAATTGAAGGGCATCTATAATTTTAACCAATATAGTAGGTGTAAGGTGATATCTCAAAGTTGTATTACTTTGCATTTCTCATCAATAATTATTTAGAGAATTTTTCATATGACTATAGTTTTGGTTTCTTCATTAAAAAACTGCCTGTTCATATCCTTTTGCCATTTTTTATTTGGGGAATGATTTGTATTTTTATAAATTTGACCAAGTTCTTTATATATTTGGGAAATGAGACCTTTATCTAAGAGACTATCTATAAAATTTCCCCCCAATTTTCTGCTTTCAATGAATTCTTTACACCTTCTAATCTTGACTACGTTGGTTTTATTTGTACAAGATTTAAAAAATTTAATGTAATCAAAATTAGCCATTTTACATGTTGCAATGCTCTCTATCTCTTGTTTATCCATACATTGTTCTCCTACCCATGAGTCTTATGGGTATTGTGTTCCATGTTCTAATTTCCTAGTGATATCTCCCTTTATATCTAGGTCATGTATCCATTTTGACCTTATCTTGGTGTCAGGTTTAAGATATTGGTCTATGCCCAGTTTTGACCAAACTGCTTTCTAGCTTTTCTAACAATTTTTACCAAATGACAAATTCTAATCCCCAAAACTTAAATCTTCACATTTGTCAGACATAAGGTTACTATCATCTTTTACTACTGTATATTGTATGTCTAGTCTATTCCACTGATCTTTCTGTTTCTTAGCTAGTACCAGATAGTTTTGATATTTACTGCCTTATAATATAGTTTGAGGTCTGGAATTGCTGAACCTCTTTCCTTTATATCTTTTTTTTCATTAGTTCCTTTGAAATTCTTCTTAATCTTTTGTTTTCTGAATGGATTTTGTTATTATTTCCTCTAACTCAGTAAAATATTTTAGTAATTTAATTGGGCTAGCATTAAATAGATTAGTTAGGTAAAATTGTCATTTTTATTATATTGCCTTTGACTAACTGTGAATAATTAAAATTTCTCCAATTATTGAAATCTGACTTTATTTGTATTAAGAATTTTTTATAATTATGTTCATGTAGCTCCTGGGTTTGCTTTTCTGAGTATATTCTCAAGTATTTTATAATGCTTACAGTTATTTTAATGGGGTATCTCTTGCTATCTCTGATTTGCGTAGGTTTATTTTACATCCTACTACTTTGCTAAAATTATTATTTCAACTAATTTTTTAGTTGAATCCTCAGGATTTTACAAATATATCATCATATCATCTGCAAAAAATATAGTTTATTACCCAATTTCCCATTCTGATTTCTTTAATTTCTTTTTTCTTCTCTTATTGCTATTATTAGCATTTCTAAAACAATACTGAATAATATATTTTAAATTTTTATTTATTTATTTTTCTGTTACAAGTAAAGATAGTTCTCAACTTTTGTTTTTACAAGCTTTCCAATTTCAGATTTTTCTCCCTCCCTCCCCTTTCTCCCCCCTTCCCTAGACAGCAGGTAATCTGATATAGGTTTTATATATCTATATCTATATCTATCTATCTATCTATATCTATATATATATAATAACATTAAACATATTTCTGCATTAGTCATGTTATAAGAGAAAAATCAGAGCAATGAGGAAAAACCTCAAAATAGAAAAACAACAGCACCCAAAACAAAAGAAATAGTATGGTTCATTCAGCATCTATACTCCACAGTTCTTTTTTTTTTTTCCTGGATTTGGAGATCCTCCTCCATCATGAGTTCCCTGGAACTCTTCTGTCCCATTGCATTGGTGAGAAGAATATAGTCCATCACAGTAGATCAACACTCAATGTTGATGATACTGTGTACAATGTTCTTCTGGTTCTGCTCATCTCACTCATCATCAGTACATGCAAGACCTGCCAGGTTTCTCTGAACTCCTCCTGTTCATCATTTCTTACAGCACAATAGTATTCCTTTGTATTCATATACCACAACTTGTCCAGCCATTCCCCAATTGATGGGCATCCCCTCAACTTCCAATTCCTTGCTACAACATAAAGAGCAGCTATAAATATCTTTGTACATGTGGGTCCTTCTCCCCTTTCCATGATCTCTTTGGGAAAAAGACCCAAAAGTGGTATTTCTGGGTCAAAGGGTATGCACAGTTTCACAGCCCTTTGGGCATAATTCCAAATTGCTCTCCAGAATGGTTGGATCAAATACTGAATAATATTGATGATGCATAGTGTAATTTACCTGTTTATCTCTTTTAATTAAATATTTTTTCTGATAAAAGTATTTTATTTTTTTCCAGTTATAAGTAAAGATAGTTCTCAACTTTTGTTTATACAAGCTTTCCAATTTCAGATTTTTCTCCCTCCCTCCCCTCCCTCCCCCCTCCCCTAGACAGCAGGTCATCTGATATAGGTTATATATATATATATATATATATATATATATATATATATATATATATATATATATATATATATATATAAACATTAAACATATTTCTGCATTAGTCATGTTATAAGAGAAGGATCAGAGAAATGAGGAAAAACCTCAAAACAGAAAAACAACAGCACCAAAACCAAAAGAAATAGTATGGTTCAATCAGCTTCTATACTCCACAGTTCTTTTTTTTCCGGATTTGGAGATCCCCTTCCATCATGAATCCCCTGGAACTCTTCTGTACCATTGCATTGGTGAGAAGTCTTTTAATTAAATCTATTTTAGCTTTAACTTTGTCTGAGGTCATGTTTCTTCTTCTTCTTCTTCTTCTTCTTCTTCTTCTTCTTCTTCTTCTTCTTCTTCTTCTTCTTATCAGCTGAAGCACAATAAATTCCATTCCAGCCCCTTATTCTAACACTGGGAGGGGGAGACATGAAAATTTAGAAGACACAAATTTAATACTTGTACTCCTTTAGCAGAATAGAATGAGGCAAGGCGGGGGTGGTGGTATGCAGAGTTTTGGATGGGGATTTTAATCCTTGTACAGTTTTATCCTTTGGACACTTCCCAATCAGTCCTGGCTGGGGACTGGAAGATACATGGATCACTGGTCTTTATCACTTTCCCACCTCCCTTTTCTGCCTCCTGCTCAGCTGCTCCTTCTAGTTGTCACACAGTTAGAATCAAAGGATTATAGGATTTTTGAGCTAGATGGAACCATAGAGATTGTCTACTACAGCTCCTCTCATTTTACAGAAAAGGAAACTGAGGGCCAGAGAAATAAAGTGATTTTCATAAACCAAAGGCAGTGTGGTACAGTGGGAAGAACACTGACTCTGGAGTCAAAAGACCTAGATTCAAATTCTACCTCTCATACTTATTATCTGTAGCTTGGGTAATTGGCTTAACTTTGCTGGGCCTCAATTTTCTCATAGATAGATAGATAGATAGATAGATAGATAGATAGATAGATAGATAGATAGATAGATAGATAGATAGACAGAAAGAAAGAAAGAAAGAAAGAAAGAAAGAAAGAAAGAAAGAAAGAAAGAAAGAAAGAAAGAAAGAAAGAAAGAAAGAAAGGAAGAAAGAAAGAAAGAAAGAAAGAAAGGAAGAAAGATGGATGGATGATAGATAGATAGATGATATTCATTCTTACTTTAGGTTAACCTTATCCCTAGCTTTTCAACATCCCTTATACTGTTATCTATAGGGGCCTCCTTTTCCCAAGCTATACATCATGTTCCAGATGATTCCCCTACTGTTGTTTTTTTTTTAAATCTCCAATTAAAACCGCCATCTTATGCCCTACTCTGAATTATTCTGTTGAAAATCAATCTAATAATTTTGTAGTTGCTATTCAGTTGTTTCAGTCATGTCTGACTCTTTGTGACCCATCTGGAGTTTTCTTGGCAAAGATAATGGAGTAGGTTGCCATTTCCTCCACCACTCATTTGACAGATGAAGAAACTGAGGCAAACAAGATGAAGCGACTTTCCTAGGCTCGCACAGCTAATAAGTGTCTGAGGCTGGATTTGAACTCATAGAGATGAGTCTTCCTGATTCCAAGCCCAGTGCTCTATCCACTGTGCCAGCTAGCTGCCTCTTTAATAATTTACTTTAAACTAAAGCTCTTACAGACCTATAATCACTTAATACTTTGCCCTTCTAGTAGGCATTGCATTTTAACTGGATGATTTTTACACATGTAGACATTTTCACCCAAAGGAAAGAATCTTTAATAGTGAAATTCCTGCACCGTCACAGGCTTGATGGAAGCAATATTTTAGGTCTGGGGGCATTTTGCCAGCCATCTACAAATATGATAGCTCAAACTGTTCAATTGTCTGGCCTTGATTACTCTCTTAGTGATATGATGGGCTATAGAGATGATTCACTCCAATTCTTTCCCCAATCCATTTTACAGGCAAGGAAATTGAAGTCCAGAGAAGTAAAAATGATATATTAGTAATATAAAAGAATACTTATGGGTTTATTTTTAGATCCTACTACATTACAGAAGTATTATTACTGTTGTTGAGTTGTTTCAGGCGTGTCCCACTCTTTGTGACCCCATTTAGGGTTTTCTTGGCAAAGATAATGGGGTGGGTTGCCATTTCCTTCTCCAGCTCATTTTACAGATGAGGAAACTGAGGCAAACAGGGTGAAGTGACTTGTCCAGGGTCACACAGCTACTAAGTGTCTTGAGGCCAGATTTAAACTCAGGAAGATAAATCTTCCTGATTCCAAGCCCAGTGCCCTATCCCCTGAACCACTTAGGCATCCTGTACAGAAGTAGTACAAATTTTCAATTAATTTTCATTTGAATCTCTAGAGTTTTCTCAGTAAACTATCATATCATCTGCAAAAAAGCAATAATTACATTTCTTCTTTGCTCAAGGCAATTCCCTCAATTTCTTTTTCTTATTTCATTGCTTTAGCTAGCTGTGAAATTACTTGACCCAGGCAGGATGTATAGGAAATAGGAAGTCTCATATTTGAACCCAAATTCTCCGACTACAAACCCAGTATTCTTTCCACTCTGTGAGGTGGCCTTTTTAAAAAAAAACCCTAGACTTCCTACTTTGAATATTGGCTCAGCCTTCAACCTCTGATGGACACTTGGAAGCATTGGAGAGGTGTAGAATTCATGAAATGCCCTTCTGACTTTTTCTGTATAAGTGGCTTTGAGAAGCCCAAGGCATGTGGGAAACTATAATAAATTCTGGATGAATACAAATCTCCCTTCCAGCTCAAAATCTGATGATCCTAGGAG
Source organism: Dromiciops gliroides (assembly GCF_019393635.1). Taxonomy (NCBI): domain Eukaryota; kingdom Metazoa; phylum Chordata; class Mammalia; order Microbiotheria; family Microbiotheriidae; genus Dromiciops; species Dromiciops gliroides. The sequence continues at coordinate 698,225,960 of NC_057861.1, read as the reverse complement.
CTTTAGCCCTACTCAGAAGAATTTGGTGCTTTCTACACAGTATTAGTGAATTATTTATAAAATGTTTCAGTTTTTCAGAAGCCTTGAGTACTGACATTGCAAGGGTGATTCCAATCTCCTCTTTTGGTAGGGGTCTGGAGGAAAAATAGATTCCCCCTCCCCAATAATTGGCAGCATCTCTGTAGAATCCCCTCCCTCAGTTCTCTGGATTTTGGGCAACCATCCAGTTGGCTCTTTTGGTATTGAAAGTCTTTATCTCCATTTCCTCTTATGAGAGTAATTCCTTGGATTGATAAGGGATGCACTATTTTCCTAGGTTTTGCTCCATAAATCCCACTACGTGCTTTTGAGATGAAATTTTAATTCCTTTCTTCCCCTCAAAGAACATAGGCAGGGCAGTGAAAAGAGTCCAGGTTTAGGGGCCAGAGAATGTGAGTTCACATCACCTAAATAATAATAACTTACATTTAGATAGATCTTTTAAAAATTATTTTTGTTATGAATTTGTAATCACTCTTCTCCCCCAAATTTCCATTTACAAATTAGAATATAAGGGAAGACTTTATTATGTACAGCTTGCTTTAAAAAAATAAAGCATATAATAGAGTTAACACATAACTTTCAAAGCTGTCCAGCTTGTTTGTGTTTTCTTCTGACCTTCCTTTTGTTCTGTCCTTTGCATGTAAAATTGCCTCAGTGACCCTCTTCTTGTTGTTTCTCCTCTAAATTCCCCCCATTAAAAAAAGTATGGGGCAGCTAGATGGCACAGTGGATAGAGCACCAGCCCTGGATTCAGGAGGACCTGAGTTCAAATCTGGCCTCAGACACTTAACACTTACTAGCTGTGTGACCCTGGGCAAGTCACTTAACCCCAAATGCCTCACACAAAAAAAATTAGAAAAAAAAGTATGAACCTTGTAACAAATAACCATAAACAAGCACAACACCTTAATCTATCACCCATCTATCAGGATGTTTTATATTCGTAGCATGCTTTATCATTGGTCCTCTGGAAACGAGCTTGGCTATTGTGTTGATAAGAGTTCTTAGGTCTTTAAAAGTTGTTTTTCTTATAATGTTGCTATGATATAAATTGTTCTCCTGGTTCTGCTGCCTTCACTCAGCGTCAGTTCATATAAGTTTTCACAGATTGCTTTGAAATTGTTCCTTTTGTTATTTCTTATGGTGCAATGTTGTTCATTCATTTCAGTCGTGTCCAACTCTTTGTGACCCCATTTGGGGTTTTCTTGGCAAAGATGCTGGAGTAATTTGCCATTTCCTTCAACTCATTTTACAGATGAGAAAACTGAAGCAAACTGGGTTAAGGGACTTCTCCAGGGTCACAGAGCTAGTGTCTGATGCCTGATTTGAATTCAGGTCTTCCTGACTCCAGGCCTGGTGCTCCATCCATTGTCCCACTTATGGTGCAATAGTATTCCATTATATCCATAAGCCATATGTACAGACATTCCTTAATTGATGGGTACCTCAGGAAACTGAGGCACAGGGAGATTAAGTGACTTACCCATTTTCACACAGTAAGTTTCAGAGGCAGGATTCAGACCCAAATCTTCCTGATGCCAATTTCAATACTCTTTGCAAATAGACCATGCTGGCCTCTTTTCTTAGCTGTAAAATTAAGATAACTTCTATTCTGACTCTCTTATAGGCCTGAGGGGCGGGGGGGGGGCAATCAAATGACATAACATGCATAAATTTACTTGTAAAAGTATGGAATGTTGTACAAATGAGTGACTATTATCTTAGTGCAGCAGAATAGTATTGGAACTGAGGTTAGAAAATCTGGATTCAAATTTTGATTCTCCCTTACTCCCTTACTGTGTGACTTGAGAGATTCCCTTGGCCTCTTTAGTCATAGATTTCCTCCCCTAGAGAAAAAAAAAGGAGGTAGGGAGGGTGAACTAGGTGACCTCCAAGATCCCTCCCAACTCTCAGTCTTACAACCTATGATTGATCATTGTTCCTATGTTGTCAAAAGTGCAGTGATGGATAGAGAATTTACCTCAGTGTAGGGGCAGCTAGGTGGCGCAGTGGAGCACCAACCCTGGATTCAGGAGGACCTGAGTTCAAATACAGCCTCAGACACTTGACACTTACTAGCTGTGTGACCCTGGGCAAGTCACTTAACCCCAATTGCCTCACCAAAAAACAACAAAACAAAAAAAGAGAATTTACCTCAGTGCTAACAAGACCTCATTTCAAACCCTGCCTTGGCCACATACTGGCTGTGAGTCCCTGGGCAAGTAACTTGACTCTTCAGTGTTCTAGGCAACACTTTCATACTTTATAGTCTACAGGGAAGGTGCTTACCCAGATTGTTCTATACAGCTATTTACAGTAAGTGCCTACTATGCGCTGAGCACTGCTGATATAAATATAAGCAACCAGACATTCCCTGTTCTAAAGGTGGGTTGGTAGCGGGGGAATAACATGTAAAGGGAAGCTAAGAAACTGATGGTGGGAATGGTAGGAGTTTTTCCACTCATTCTAGCAGCTTCTTGGCTTGTTCTTTATAATATGTCTTGACTGGAATCCCATCCATGCCAGATTAGTCTCAAATGCTATGGAGATGGTTGGAAATTGGTGCAAAGGCATCATTCTTGGCAAGATAAGGCAGAAACTCATTTAGGAGAGCCAGAGGTGGACTCCAAGCTTCTGGTGAGGTAGGAGGGGTGGGAAAGAGAAGGATGGTGGTCAGAGTGTCAGCAGCATGTTGAGGGGATGGCCAGGAAGGCAGAGGGGGCTTACCCATCCCTTTATCAATGGAATCAGAGCCCTGTCCCTATCATGTTTTACAGATAAACAAGCAACCTATACAAGATTACACAACAAATTAACTGATGGCCTGGAAATAGAATCTGAGGCAAGTGTCACGCCCAGGGATGTAAATAATGTTTGGCTGGAAGGGGGAGAGGGAGAGAGGATCGGGGCCTGGGAAATATCGAGTCACCATTTTCACGTTTCCTGATTTTTTGGTTGTTTCTGAAATGGGTTCCCTGCCTTAAGGGCATGATGGGTCATCAGACTTCTCAGACATAAAAGCCACCACATGAGAAGCCTGCTCAGCCACAAGGAGTCTGAGGACCTTAACTGCTGAAGTGTTTTTAAGGGCACAAGACCACTGGGAGATTGTGGGCCAACCTGTGCAATGCAGCAGCCAATGGAGAAATAACAGGGCCTTTGTCTGACTTCCCATGGGGAAGGGCAGGGTCCTCGGCTCCAGCTGCAAACATCCATCCCCATTCCTTCTTTCTGGTGCCTGTGCTGGAGAAAAATCACAGAATCAAGCTAGCCAAGCCCACTGCAAATTCACTCTGCCTGACTTATCATGACTTTTCCTAAGTATTGCTCTGGCCTTGGTTGGTGGGGTATGCTGGAGCCTCCCTCCTTTGCTTCCCCCCATCATTTAAAAAGCAAAAACAGTAGAGATAGAGTCAAGAAAGATGCAGATGAGTGGCCTGTAGTTGCTCAGTACTGTTCCCTAGGTCCTCCTTCTTTTTTTGTTTTTGTTTTTGATTTTTTTTGTTTTTGATGAGGCAATTGGGGTTAAGTGACTTGCCCAGGGTCACACAGCTAGTAAGTGTTAAGTGTCTGAGGCCGGATTTGAACCCAGGTCCTCCTGACTCCAGGGCCGGTGCTCTATCCACTGCGCCACCTAGCTGCCCCGGTCCTCCTTCTTTAGGGAAGAAACTGGCTGAGTCCAGGAGGATTTTGGACCCTTGTTCTGTCCAGCCTTTGGCTCTGACCTTGGACCCTGACAGAGGCTTTCTTGTACCTTGAAGCCTGGGGCTCAAACCCTGTAGGAAGTGTCCCTCTTTTCCATTGTATGGTTCTTCAGCTGACTTTACCCCTCTGGCCTGTCTCCTCAAATGTAAAATGAGGACATTTGGATGCCTTCTTGCTGGTTCAGGATCATAGATTTCGAGTTAGAAGGGACCTGGGAGGTCATTAGATCTAATGCTCTTATTTTATATTCATGGAAACCAAGGCAAAGAGAGGTTAAGTGAAGTGTTCTCCAGGGTCATACAGAAAGTAGTGGAATTTGAACTCAGGACCTAGAACACTCAGGCACTCCTTAGTTCTTCAAAAGGAAACATTCATCCTTTAGGCAAATGGACAGACCCCCTAGTCTTCTCTCTTATCCTCCTGCCTCTCCCTTTGTCCGCAATACCACATGCCACACGGGGCAGGTGAGAGGTGATCATAGAGTGATTTGCGTTAGAAGTCCTTGGCGGGGAGGGTTGAAGGCTCCTGAAACTCCTAAAGCGCACCAGTTAGCGGCTCTCCCTCGGTACGGCCAGCATGACTTCTCTGAATGTGTTTAATCGACACATTCTAAGCCAAGAGCTTATTAGAATTTAAGCTTCACTGCTAAGTCATGCAGCAATGCCCATTGCCTATTATCTCCCATCTCTGCAGTTTTCTTGGGAACTTTTCTCATCTGCCTAATGAAAATTACACAGAACCCTGGGCTCCCAGGGAAATTGGAAAGGTAACCGCTAATAGCTTCAGTTCACGAGATTGTTGTTTCTGACGGATGGGTTTTTGCCGAGAATCAACCAACGGATGCGTCTCTTTACTTTCAGCTCTAACCGACCAAATTAATTTCTCACTACCTCGCTCGGGCAGCATAGGGAGGGCTGGCTTTGACGGATGGGCTTCACTGGTGGCTGTGATCTGATCGCTGGCATGATAGATGGAGGCGCCAGGGACGGAAATGTTTGCTTCCATTCACGAGGAAAAACCAGCCATGCATACTGCTGGACTTGTGGAATGAGGCCGAAAAGGATCGGTGGGAGAGCTCCTCCTGGTCGAATGGCTTTTTTTCACGGAGATGGCCGTGACATAGGATTCTGAGGGTCCGGAAATCATTCCAGGCAAATGCATGGGAGAAGGCTCCTCTTGTGTTTGGTTTAGCATTGGGCTGGAGATCAGTGAGAGGGGAATAGGGGAAAGGGGGCTGGATTGGGAGGGGGAGACAGGGCTGGGCCCTTACCAGCCCTGTGATCTCCTCCAACCCCCACATTTTACAGATAAGGAAACTGACTTTTCTGGGCAGTGCTTTAGATGCTGGAGAGAGAAAGATTAACCGGGTATAGCCCTCCCTTGCCCTTGGCCACTCATTTGCATCTTCATCGACTCTGTCTCTACTGTTTTTGCTTTTTAAATGGTGGGAGGAAGCAAATGGGGGAGGCTCCAGCGTACCCCACTAACCAAGACCAGAACAATATTTGGGAAAATAAGAGAAGTTACATCCCCTGGGAGATGAAGAAGGAAGAGGAATGAAACGCCTACAAAAGAATATTTTAGAAATTGGAATCTAAGTGTGAAGGAGGGGTCAAACTAAGAGGAAAGGAAAGCCATGTGGTATAGGGGTCTAAGCAGTGCCCTGGAGGCAGAGGACCTGGGTTCAATTCCAGACTTTGCTACTTGCCAACAGTGGGACCTTGGACAAATCACTTAACCTTTCTCTGCCTCAGTTTTCTCATTTGTAAAATGGGGATAATAATAGCAGCTGTCTCACAGGGTTATTGTGAGGACCCTCGACTGATTGCCCTTATTCTCTAGGTCCTACTGCTTCTCTCCAATGCCAAGTTGATAATCTGTGAGCGTTCATCTCATGCCTCTCCGGAGTCTACCTTCTAGTTAGCTCTCCAGGGATTGCTGGTAGAGCTTTTCTGCTGTGCTGCTCTGTGTCTGGGAATATATTCTGGGAGCACTTTTTGACAGAAGGGGAAGGTCTGTCTGGATGAATAGGATAGTGACAGACTTTCCCCTCAAGAAGGCATTCCCAGGAGGAGAGCATTAGTGATCAGGCAGGTGCTTATAATTATAATTCCCAGCATTTCTTCAGAGTTTTATGCTCTTCAGGATCTTGTGTGGACATTTTGTTGGGCTGTCGAAAGGACCCAGAGCCTTTTCACTGTATTTGTGCTTTGGTGGTTACAAAGCCAACAAAAAGCAAAACCCAAAAGGTATATGAGAGGGGGCAGCTAGGTGGCTCAGTGGATAAAGCAGTGACCCTGGATTCAGGAGAACCTGAGTTCAAATCTGGCCTCAGACACTTGACACTTACTAGCTGTGTGACCCTGGGCAAGTCACTTAACCCTCATTGCCCTGCAAAAAAAAAAAAAGGTATATGAGAACCAAATTTATTTGAATGAAGGGAAAGAGATAACATTTTCATATTCCTTTTCCAATGGAAGGGAATTGGCTCCATCAATCAGTTACAAAGAGAATCAAATAACTGGTGCAATGTGAGTTGGCTACCTAGTCTATGCTTGAATACTTCCTGATGATAGGGAACTCACTACCTACAAGAAGTCTATTATAGTCTAACACATCATCCAACAGCTTGTTTCCAAGCTGCACATTTAAAATTATCTAGTGTAAAGAGAGACAGATTTCAAAAATGGTTCCAGGGATGATCTAAGAACTTGAAAAAGCCTAAATTAAGAACTGAAATGCTCTGGTTTTCCCTTTATGATTCTGCAGGAGTACAATAGTGACTCTTAAAATCCTCCGTGTGACTCTTCTATGACTTTCTCCCCTCTTTCCCATTCTCTTGATCTGGGCTTGGGTCTTTTCTTTGTCTAGTCCCTGACACTGGGAAGCCATTGAAGGCACAAGTGACTGGTTTCTTAGGTTGCTTCCCTGGCTGTTTAAGAGATCAGTGTAGGGGGCAGCTAGGTGGCACAGTGGATAGAGCACTGCCCTGGATTCAGGAGGACCTGAGTTCAAATCTGGCCTCAGACCCTTAATACTTACTGTGTGACCCTGGGCAAGCCACTCAACCCCAAATGCCTCACCAAAGAGAGAGAGAGAGAGAGAGAGAGAGAGAGAGAGAGAGAGAGAGAGAGAGAGAGAGAGAGAGATCAGTGTAGGAGGCATTGAAGGGCAGCATGTAGAGGAATATGCAGCTTGGCAGAAGGGATAGAGGGCTGACCTGGCAGTCAGTAAGACTTTGGCTCATATTTGCTGCCTGACCATCATGCACTTAAATCTCTTAGTCCTCCAGGAAGTTCTCTGAGACTATGCATTATAGTAAGCAGATGCAATAGGTACCAGAGGGAGTTCCTGACACCAACAGGTCTTGATTACCCACCCACCCCCAAAACATCCTGCAGGTTCATTGCTGGTCTTTCTGCCATCCTTTCTTCCAGCCACACCTTCATGGGTGTTTGGGGAGCTCTCATAGCATCATAGACTCAGAGCTGTAGTAAGGGATTTTAGAGTCCATTGGGTGCACCCTTCTTGTTTTACAAAGAGGGAAACTGAGGCACAGAGGTTAAGGGACTTAGCCAAAGTCACACAGCTAGCAAGAGGGGTGAGGCAAGATTTCATTCAGGAGTCAGGGGTTCCTAATTTTAAGTTTGGTGCCCCATTTTTATGACCCGCTGCTTCTCGATGTTCTGTTGGGATATGACATGTGCTTTTGGAGGTGGGCTCTCCTTTTCCTCATCTGTTCCCCAAGTGCCAGCAGAAGGCTTCCCTCTAGTGATTGATCACTGTGGCAGGCATTATTATTACTCACTATAGCACTCTGTAATTTGCACAGTGCTTGACATACATTGTCCCATTTGAGTCTCACAACAATCTGGTGAGGTTGTGCTGTTGTTGTTCAGTCATTTTAGTCATGTCTGACTCTCCATGACACCATTTGTCATTGTCTTGGCAGAGATACTGGAGTGGTTTGCCAATTCCTTCTCCAGCTCATTTTTTTTTTGTCTTTTTGCAGGGCAATGGGGGTTAAGTGACTTGCCCAGGGTCACACAGCTAGTAAGTGTCAAGTGTCTGAGGCCAGATTTGAACTCAGGTACTCCTGAATCCAGGGCCGGTGCTTTATCCACTGCGCCACCTAGCTGCCCCCCCAGCTCATTTTACAGATGAGGAAATTGAGGTAAACAGGATTATATGACTTAACCAGGGTCACACAGCTAGCAAGTGTTTGATGCCATGTTCTCTGATTCTAGGCCCAGCATTCTATCTGCTAAGTCAATGAGGTAGGTGCTATGATTATAGCCATTTTACAGAAGTAGGAACTGAGGCTCAATATGGTATATGATTTTCTCAATAAAACTAGTAAGTATTAGAGCCAGGAGTCATGCCCACATCCCCTCTTTCCACTACCCTAGACTGTCTCATGGAAATGAGTAACCAAAACTTGGAATTTATGTAATCCCTCACCCTTGGATAGAAATTATGATTTTTCAGAGCAATTTTAAGTTAAAATCACAAATTCTTAGGACTTTAGAAATATCCTTTAAAGTTTTCTAATTTACTTCCTTAGTTTTACAAGTGAAGAAATTGATGAGGCACAGATGCTTGGTGTCATAATTCAATACAACAAATACTTATGCTTACTGTGTTCAAGGTGCTGTTCTCAATTTGGGGGATGCAAGGGTTAAAAAGTGTCCCAGTCAGGGCAGCTAGGTGGTGCAGTGGATAGAGCACTGGCCCTGGAGTCAGGAGGACCTGAGTTCAAATCTGGCCTCAGACACTTGACACTTAACTAGCTGTGTGACCCAAGGCAAGTCACTTAACCCCAATTGCCTCATCAACAACAAAAAAAAGGTGTCCCAGTCCCTGTCCTCAAGGTACTTACATTCTACTGAGGAGAGGGGAAGGATTACAAAATAATATACATGCATATATATTATATAAATATGAACAATATATTTAAATTAAAAAAAATTTTTTTTTTTTAGGCAATGGGGGTTAAGTGACTTGCCCACGGTCACACAGCTAGTAAGTGTCAAGTGTCTGAGGCCGGATTTGAACTCAGGTCCTCCTGAATCCAGGGCCGCTAAAATCTAAATTTCTAAATATCTAAATTATATATATAAACAGAATATATTAAAATATAAAACATATTATACAAAATAACATGATATAAATTAGAATATGAGCACACGAGAGGACCAAACAAAGAGAGGGGAAAACAATGTAATATAGTGGACTGGGTGCTGCTCTGGGAGCAGGGGACCAGGATTTTGATTCTGCCACTTGCTGTGGGATTTTGATCCAGTCACTCTGACCTTGCTAAACCTCAGCTTCTTCTTTTGTAAAATGAAGGGTTTGGATTCAATGACTCCTGAGGTATAACTTTCATTCTATAATCCTGTAATAGAGGTGTGGAAGCCAGGGCTGGAGAATCACTTTTAGCAAACTTCAGCTAATAGCTAGTTAGTAATGGAACCCAAGTTAGAACCAGGGAACCCCAGGGGCCTTTCATCTACATTGATCTATACTCTTTCACTCCCCACATCCATATACAGAGACAGAGACACAGAGAGAGACAGAGAGATAGACAGAGAGAAACAGACAGATACAGAGACAGAGAGAGAAACAGAGAGACAGAGACAGAGGGACAGAGATAGAGAGAGACAAAGAGAGAGACACACAGACAGAAAGAGACAGAGAGAGCTTGGGGAATCTGTGTTTAGGCTTCTGAATTTTAGAATTGTATAAACATAATGGAGTAACTTTATGCAACAATGAACCTGGTGAATTGACAGCTAAGAAATGTGAACCAATTCCTATATTGTGACAATGATTTTTTCCCCCAAAGGACAATTTCAGTGAATCCAATGCTGTTGTTGATTCACAAATTAAATGGTGCATTATTTTTTTGTCATTTGAGACCCTCATAATTGAATGCTGTTTGTCAACTCATTTTTTTCCCATAAGTCCTGGATGATTAGCTTGGTTTTTCATGGGTGGCTTCTCTTGGGGTGCTACAGCCTGTCTCTTTGCATTTTTATATTCTTCTGGGATTTCTTTAGAATTCATAAGTAAGTTTCCCAAACCACACCAACAATTAAAGTATTTGAAAAAGGAAAAATAAAATATTGGTGTGGGCAAAAGGGGGTGGGAGGTGGGCGTCATTTAGGTAGAAATAGACAAATATTCTTTGGAAATGTGGCCTGGGTCTGTGGGTCTGTTTGCTGGCAAGACAACGCATGTGGATTGTACATATGGAAGAAATTCCGGTAAATTTCTTCCAGGCACAGTCTGAGACAGTGGGAGAAAACGAGGATTTTGGAACTTGTTCAGCCAAAGGGCGGACTCTCTGGAGTGGCACCATGGGGCTGTTTGGAACAGAATCCTCCCCTAAAACCTCTCAGGGTTAAGGCGAGAGATGAGCTGGACGAACTCGTTCCAGACTCTAACAAATCTTTGCTCCCCTTTTACTAAAATATGGGGCCATTGGGAGTGACTGAGCCTTAGTCAGCCAGGTGCAGCACGTTTGTAAGAGGGTGGAACGGAGCCGTGTGCTGTGATCCCACATGGGCTGTGAGCAGCTGGTCACATACACGCATGTACACAGGGACGCACTTCACTTGGCTTGCTTCAAGGATCCGGATTTTAATCAGAGATTCCACACCCCTCCCTCCAGACCTCAGTGACACCTCGGTGTCATATCCTATTGCCTATGTCCCATTCTCCACCCTGTCCTCCCCCATTGATGATGCTTCAGCTGTGTATTTGCCTTCCCTCATTCTCACACTCATAGAGGTCACTCTCATAGCAAATCACTCTCTGGTCACACTGCTGGCCAACTTTTTTAAACAGTTGCTTGATCATCAAAAATATCAGCTTACTATCTACTCCAGGCCAGTCTAGAAACACTTCACTAAACGCCAGCCAAAAGGTCTGTTCCTGATTCTCTTAAATAAGGCTGTGAAATACTAGGCACCTCTATCTCCTTGGAGCTTCTGGAAGCAGCTGTTTCTCCTTTTTCCCACTTTGGCTCCAGAAAACTTTTACTTTCTGACACCTAGACTTCTTCAGTTTGGAAGGCAGAAAACTCTATCACCCTATGGTGAACTTGCCAGTGAGCCTCTGAACCTAGCAAGACTGGTCCTTGGACAACAGTCCAGCCTCAGACCTATACTGAAAGTCTCTCCAGCTTGATGGAAGCCACCAGGCTGGTTTGTGCTCCTCTGGCATAGACCTGAAGAACCCAGGGTTACCTCTACATTGTGACATGGAAGCATTATAGTAACACTGAGGCCCCCTTCACTTTCTCTGGGGGAAAAGTGGGGTAATTAGCCCTGAGGAGGCTGAGGAGATGAACAGGCACCCTTCTTGCAATCGCCTTGCCATCTCTACCCCACCTGAAACTTGGAACCCCACACTGGCTCCCCTCTTCTGATAAGTGAGCTTTTTGCTTTGTCTTACTGGGAATTAGGCACCCCCACCACTTCCCACAGTCTTTTCACCACATGCCCCATAGGTACCCTCTAACTCTCCCTTTCAAGTTGCCCCCTTTCCAGCATGGACTTTCTTGTTTGCATTTATTGGTATCCCCAGGCACTTAGAACAGAGCCTGGCACATAGTAAGCACTTGATCTATAGATAGATCTAAACACATTGCATGCATATGTAAATTCAGTTACCCAGTTCCTTAGCCAAACTAAAATGTACACAGTTTGGCTGGCAACTTTCTTGCCCTCCTCTTTCTCTACTCCATCCCTTCCCTGGGTTTTTGGTGCCCTAGACTGCCCCATTGTGGTGTCAATGAGTCAGTCAATCAATACACATTGATTAAGTTCTTACTGTGTGCCAGGCATGGTGCTAAATACTGGAGAGACAAAGATGAAAAAGAAAGATGGCGGCTGTCCTCAAGGAGCTTATAGTCTAATGGAGGAAGACAATATGCAAATAGAGACTGAAAATATAGGATGAGGGAAGGTTCCCCTTCCTCTTCTTGACATGATGGAGAAGGCTAAAAGAGTGAAGCTGGATAGGAAATGAAGTTATGGCTTGGAAGCCCTCCTTAGTTCATGGCTCTGCCCTCCAATCAGATGGGCAGAGGGCACTGATGAAATGAGTCCCAAGGCTGATTGGATCTCACAGGAAACCAGTGGTGCTATTCATCTAGTACCTTTGCCTTTTCTTTGTATCCCTGGAATTTAACATGGGGTCTAGTACTAGGTAGCCTTAAGAAATGCTCCTAGGTTGATTGATTAGTTAAATCCTGGTCTTTTCTCCATAGGCAGAGAGTTACACACTCCAGACTTTTCCATTCTCACCACACTCTCATTGAAATTTACCTGTCCTTTGCATGAACTGATAATGAGTGAGATGAGCAGAACCAGAAGAACATTGTACACAGTATCATCAACATTATGTGTTGATCAACTGTGATAGACCTGATTCTTCTCACCAATACAACAGTACAAGAAAGTTCCAAAGGCCTTATGATGGAAAAGACTCTCCAAATCCAGAAAAAAAGAACTGTGGAATATGGATGCTGATTGGACCATACTATTTCTTTTGTTTTTGGTGCTGTTGGGGTTTTTTTGAGGTTTTTCCTTTTTGCTCTGATTCTTCTCTTATGACATGACTAATGCAGAAATATATTTAATGTTATTATACATATATAAGCTATATCAGATTACTTGCTGTCTTGGGGAGGGAGGGGAGGGAGGGAGAAAAATTTGAAATTGGAAATCTTATAAAAACAAATGTTGAAAACTATCTCTACATGTAACTGGAAGATAATAAAATACTTTTATTTTTTTAAAAAAGAAAGAAATTTACCTGTCCTCTAGCTTATTTTCACAGCTCCTGAATTTCTGGAAAACAAAAACAAAAACCAAAACTAAGTCATGCTAAGGTGCAAATGGTTGATCATGCCTTGCTATGCTATTCTCCTCCCTTCATTTGCTGCTGAAAAGGACTTTTGGAGACATAGCACCTTAGTGCAATGGATCTCATCAATGTTGTTGTTTGTTCTTCGATTTCCAAGAGGACCATGGCATTGGGGTGATGGCGTGACTTGCAATAAATTGGATTTAAGTGAGGGAGAGCTGGGCAAAGTCACTAACCTCACTTTCTCCTCCAGAGCCATCAAAGTCCAGTGGCAAGATAAATATCAAGATGACTAGGGATGTCCCCAGTTGTTTAAGGCAATTGATGTTGAGTGACTTGCCCAGCGTCACACAGCTATCTGAAGTTAGATTTGAACTCAGGTCCTCCCAACTTCAGGACCAGTGCTCTATCCACTGTGCCGCCCAGCTGCTCCCACCTCAGTGATAGTGTCCATTTTGGTGGGGGTAGATATATGAGGCTAGAAAGTCTTTCAGAAACATCTCTGAAATCATGCTCTTGAGGTCCCAGCTGCCTCAATATTGGTTCCATATGAGCTGTGCCCTAGGTACGTATTGCTAGACTTAATCCCCCCACATGGGTTTTCTCCAATAATTCAAGCGCTGATCAGGCTCACTCTGGTGAATTCAAATCATTCTGTGAAAGGAAATCTAAAAGAGGCTTTGAAGAATGAAAGACTTCCAGTTTTAAACCAAGCTAATCTGGTCTCTGTTCCTGATTCATTCCTGTTTCTAGAACATTCACTTCTGAGGCTTATTGGAGTTGGATTTTCCCCTTCATCTTCATGGGTTAAAAACACAAGTGACCATGATCTGGTTCCCTCACCATTTTCCATTTTACAGAGGACTAGTTCTTCTTATTTATTTCTCAACTAGGTCATTTAAGGCTTAATCTCAGGCCCCCTTCCTGAATCCTGGGGTAGCATCAAATAGAGAGTGGTGCCTGGGAACCTTTTTTTGTGAAGGGAGGGAAGAAATTACCTGAAGAGGAAGAAATCTGTGGAAGCTGTAGCAAACTGCAGAGTATCCCTTTCTCAGCAGGAACAGCTAGTTGTTGGTGGTGAAGTCAAAAGTCTTTCTGTACAACTCATTGGGTTGGAGGCTCCAGAGTTCAGCTAGGAAGTTGTATCATAATAAATTTAACATTTTTTTTTCAGCAATTTGGACATAGGCATGGATACTAGGCTCCTCTAGTGTGCAGAGGATACAAATCCAGGAGGAGCAGCTAACAGAGGCTGGTGGGATCCAAAGAGATGCTCATAGATTGGAAAGTTAGGTGCGATTTAACATGATGAAATTGTAAAAGATGAATGTAAAGCTTTGAACTTGGGTACGACGACGACCACCACCACCACCAATAACAACAGCAACAACTTAATTTCACAAGGAAGCATGAATAGACCACAGTTTTTCTGAAAAAAGTCAGGGGATTGGATGGATTGCCAGCTCAACCCGAGGGAGGCACTGATGTGAGGTAGCAGCCTGAAAAGCTAATGGAAATTTAGGCTACCTTGAGAGAGGCATAGCTTCCAGGAATATGGAGGTAATAGTCTCACTGTTCTCCACCCTTATTCAATCTCCTCTGGGGTTCTGGGGAGCATGGTTTAACACCACAAGAATCTGCTGGCACCTTAATTAGTTGAGATTTTTTCCCTATTCATACAAATGTTCTTTAAATACAAATAATTAAGAGAAGATGTTACAATTTTACTTTGAAATGAACATTTTCATCCTATGTCTAGTAGGAACAAATGCACTGCATCAATTGACATAGCTTGGTCCTTCAAAGCATTCTTAAATTCAAAGGGGGAGAGTATTCTGAGGAAGGGTGTTAGCATAGTGAAGCATCTCGAGTCTATGACATCGAAGTTACTAGGAATGTTTATCTTGGATAAGAGAACATTAGGTGCGGGATTGAGGGGGGCATCTATAGCCTTTTTTGAATGTCTTCCTCATAGCGAGGAAGGATGAGATTTCTTTGCTCTGGGACCCGAAGGCTGAACTAAGAACAATGGGCGTAAATGGCAGAGAAACATATTTAAACTTGATGTCAGGGAAAATTTCCTAACAATCTGAACCATCCCAAGTTGGAATGAACTTTCCAGATCCATGGCAGCTTCCCCATTCTTAGGGATCTTTGAGCAGAGGCTAGATGACTTCCTGTCAGATAGGATATAAGGAGTATTCCTTCAGTTATGGGTTAGAGGTTTCTTCTCTCTTGCTCCCCCTCCCATGAAACTCTCAGATTCTGTAATTTTTTTGGTTGACACTTAGGTCTAGAAGGGATTTCACAGATCATCTCATTTCATTTCCACATTTTACAGGTGAGGAAACTGAGAGGAGGTCAAATGACTAAGATTACACCGATCGTGAGTGACAGTTGGGATTTGAACCCAGGTTTACTGACACCACCTCTTTGTTCTTTCCACTGTATCATACAGGCATTGAACCATTTTTCTTTCTTTCTTTTTGTGAGGCAAATGGGGTTAAGTGACTTGCCCAGGGTCACACAGCTAGTAAGTGTCAAGTGTCTGAGGTCGGATTTGAACTCAGGTCCTCCTAAATCCAAGGTCGGTGCTCTATCCACTGCGCCACCTAGCTGCTCCCGGCATTGCAACATTTATCCCTGGAGGGATTATTTTTTCTCTTCCTGCTTTCCTTTAACAGAAAGAAAGGGGCCATTCAGTCACCTCCCAAGTTTAGCATCCTTCTCTCCCTACTCCCCACTTTGCCTTAGACTCTGAAAGTAACTGGATCTTTTTGCTGCTCCGGGGCCTGGGCTTAAGCAAACACATTTTGTACCAGCTGGGGAGAGTTTACATCCAAGCCATCCAGTGCTAACACTGCTTTGTTGTCAAAGGCTATTAAGTTAAAGGTTCCTTTAGAGGCACAAGGAATAAAGGTGGATTTTACCCCCTTTTGTGGACATGCTCTGTCTTGACTCCTGATTGGGTACTGGTGGGAGGCAGGGGGGGGGGGGTGAGACGTTGGGTTGTTTCAATGGCTGGCAAACGGTCTTTCCTGTGTTTCTTCAGGCAATCCTACCTGAGAGCTTCCTGTTGAGTTGGGTTGGCTTCTCCCAGAGAGCACGGCTTCACATCTTCCTCTCCTTGTGGAGCTTCTGAAGGTCAGTTCCAATGTCTGTCTCATCCTAGTCACACAGGTATCAAATGAAGCCCTTCTCTCATCTGATTCCTCAATGTGGTGTGGAGATTTATCCTGGTCCCGGTTCCGTGGCTGATGCAACAGATCATTTAGAGCACAGAGGTTTAGACAAACAGTTCTCTTAATAAAAATATATCCCCAAATCTCCGGGTGAAAGCAATACCTCGCTGGGAATGTAAAAGCCACCAGCTTGGAGATTAAACAAAGTTACCAAGAAATTCCCCAGGGCCTCAGGAGTGCCGGGCCACCAAGGTCTGAAAACGATTTGTATATTCTCCTTGCTCCAAGGGCCCCACAGCTGGGTCCCAGATCCATCCATCCATCCAGAAACAGAATTAACTCCAGCTTGTCCAGATCTGATTCACAGAGTGATGGCTCACAGTGGCCCTGGCTGGTGCTATGGGAGTGTGGGGCTTCACCATAAAGAACCTTCTACTAAAGCATAGAGGAGTCACATTCTTAGGACGCCAGCACCCACAGTGTGAAGGGGCCTTAAGATTATTTAGTGCGACTGCTTCATCTTATGGCGAGGATGCTCAGTCCTAGAGAGCTGAAGTAAATTTGGATCCATAAGGAGGCTGCATTATGTATTATTGGAGGGAGTGCCCACCCTGAGGAAGTTACAGATATTCAGAAGCACTGAAGAAAGCCACATGTCAGAGGGAGAACTGAAGGCAATCACTAAGGGGAATCTGTAACATTTACGTAGTATTCTGAAGCATCCAAAACACATGGGTAGCATCTCACTTGAGCCTCACAGCCAGCCTGTGAGAGGGTTACTACAGGTATTATTATCCCTACATAACAAAAGAAGATTCTGAGGCTCTGAGATGTTAAGCGATTCACCCACAGTCATAGTTAGGAGGTGTCTGAGGCTAGATTTGAACTCAGGTCTTCCTAACTCTATACCCAGTACTCTGTCCATTGTTCTATCCATCTGCCCCAATGAGGGCCCTCTTTTCTGGGCAAAAAACTCCAAGTATGTGGCCTACTGAGGGAGGGTGAGGAGCACCATTTTCATCCAGGAAGAGGGATACCTTGATTTGTAGATCCCTCAATGCCTAGGATAGACTATTGGAGCAATAGATTGGCAAAAGTGACTCTTGTTCAAGTGCGTATAATGGTTCAGTTTGTAAGACTGAAGATGGGTTTCCTTGGAAACCAAAAGGAATCAGAAATAACCAGCAGATTTGCTCTGCTTCATACTCCTATGAGTAGGTGCTGCAATTGTTATCCTTGCCAATAAGCCAATGGTTCTCTGATCTTAGAAATGCCCTTCAATGATAGGTATTCCCTCTAACGGTATAGATAGCAACCCATCTAGGGCTGCCCATCCTGTGGGATTCTCATCCATGCCCTCACAAAAATTCCCCATGAGGGATTTGCCCAATGAGCTAGGGGCCTTCCTTGAAATCTCTCAATATTGCCTAGATAAAAAAAAACCAATCAAACCAGAAAGAGCATCCATCAGTTGTTTCTGACTTTAGCATGTGGTCCATCCAACTTTCTTTCTGTTTTGACCTGCCTTTCTCTAATGATTTCTCAGATCCTACTTCTCCAGTGTATCATCTATACTTATTCTTAACATTATGGGTTGAGAGTTGTAAGGGAGCGCAGAGGACACAGAGTCCAGCTCCTTCATTTTACAGATGAGGAAACTGAGGCATGGGGAAGTTAAGTAATTTGCCTTTGGTCACCTAGCTAGTAAGTGTCTCAGGCAAAGTCTGAAGGTAGATTTTCCTGACTCCAAGTCCAATGCTCTGTCTGCTACACCATGTGGCAGCCTGCTAATGCCTACCAGATGCCTCTCCATTGCCCTGTGGGTGAGCCTTAATTTTAGTTCTATAGCGATTCTGGTTCCCCATGACTCATTGCCATATCCCATCCCTAGGAAAATGTTGGTATTAAAATCAGGAACTTTCATTTCAGGGAGATGCAGGGGTGTCATTAAGAGAAAGTATTGGGGCAGCTAGGTGGTGCAGTGGATAAAGCACTGGCCCTGGATTCAGGAGTTCCTGAGTTCAAATCCGGCCTCAGACACTTGACACTTACTAGCTGTGTGACCCTGGGCAAGTCACTTAACCCCCACTGCCCAGCAAAAAAAAAAAAAAAAAGAGAAAGTATTCATACCCTATTTTACTACTGAAGAAACTGAGGCTGAGACATGGCTGGGAAGTAAGTGGGGTTGACTCTCCATTCCAAGTTCATTATGGCCTTTTACAGCTACCAAACAGCCCCCTCCCCCACTCACTCCCATTGATAGCAAGTGTTAAAAGCAAAAAAAGCCCAGCAGGTGTTCACAAGTGACCTCTATAAACCTCTCAAGCCGAGGAGCTTAGGTACTAAGGTAATACTATGAGGTGAGGAGGCAGCATGGAATAGTGGTTAGGGTACTGGACTTGGAAGCAGAAGGAGCTGGCTTCAGATGCTTACTAGTTATGGAAGGACAAATCATTTAATTTCTTAGGGTCTCGGTTTCCTCAGCTGTAAAATAAGAGTCGGGGTTGGACTCGATGGCTTCTAAGGTCCCTTCTTGCTCTAAACCTATGATCCTGTAATTGGTGGATTATTTCCATGCCCAACAGAAATTTTCTCCAGATTTCAGTCAGCCTCACATGGGCAAGTGGATCGAGGGATTCCCTTTTGAGAGCACACTTTCTTATACTCACTCAGAAATTGCAATTTATGGAGAAGGAATGCAGACGCCCACCCACGAAGGAGGCCGAGGTTGCAATGCCTTTCACGGCTCCTTTCCCCAGCATGGATGGAGGGCTCTGATGTTGGGCCTCACTTTGCTTTATGTGTGGTCCCCACAAGGGAATGGGTTGGGGTCATGGAGATGGCATACCATGACCCTCCTGAGAGGGTCACAAAGTTTGGCTTCTTCCTACTACCAATCTGACTTTCCATTCTGTCCCCATCATGTAGGGCTGCAGCTACGTTTATGTGGCCACTTCTAAGTGATGGCATTTAGGCTGAAACTGCTCCTGCCCTGTAGAAGCTGACCTTTCCCTCAAGGTAGCTGCAGGCTCTTCGGTTGGAGGGTTCAGCCCCTAGAAAGTCCATGGCCCAAGTTAAAGCTCCTAGGCCAGGGAATCCCTTGTAACCCCGCCTTGAGCTGGTGAGTTCACTGAGTCACAGCATGAGCCTCCAAGCCCCACTGGGTGAAAGACTCTGGCTGGAGTGTTTCATTAGCATTCTCTACCCTGGCCAACAGGGACTGGATCTTGTTCTCCCTCATAAAACTGAATGTTTTAAGAGATGAGAAGAAAAAAGAAAGGGAGGGAATGTAAGACGAGGCGGCCCAACAAGATAATTGTTAAGGTCTTTTCCAGCTCTTAACATTCAGCGATTCTTCTGATCACTGTGAAATGTTTATTGGGCCCCAGGAATGAAGGAATAGCACAAGCCAAGACCAAGCATCTTTTCTGTGTTTTTTTCTTGGAAAACAATGAATAAAAGACCCAACTTTACATTCCTATAAACATTTTTCTTGAAAAACAATGAGTGAAAAGACTCAATCTTACATTCCTATAAGCATTTTTTCCTTGGAAATAAAAAACACTGAGTAAAAAGATTTACCTGTAAGTGGAGGAGGTATGGAGCTATATGGCTCAGTGCATAGAGTGCTGGGATTACAATCAGGAAAACGAGTTCAAATTCAAGCTCAGACGCTTACAAGCTATGTGACCATGGGCAAGTCACTTAAATTCTGTTTGCCTTAATTCACTGGAGAAGGAAATGGTTAACCACTCCATTATCTTTGCCCAGAAAATCCCATGGACAGTATTGGCATGCTATGGACCATGGGATCCAACAGCAATAAGTGGTGTGATGTCCATCTCAACGCTAGCTCCTTTATTCTCAGGACTGAAAGATGGGTTTTCAGAGACACAGATCTGCAGCTGGGAGCTGGATTTTACTAGTTCAGCAGCTCCTAACTTTTTGTTTGCTTGTGTTAGTCATGGTCCCTTTTCATGGTCTAGTAAAACCTATGGTCCCTTTTTCAAAATAAGGTTTTTACATCCACAGAATAAAAATACATTGACTTGAAAAATTTAAACCAGTATAAGGACAAGATAAAGAGGAAACAATTTTGAAACTAATGAATGCAAAGAACCCAGTCTCCAGGAGACCTGAAAATACTTTAAACATGTTACCCTTTTTCATACAGAAGGTGTGGACACCAGATGGAAAAAGGAGTATTTTTAGACGTGGCCATAGTGTGGATTAACCTCCACTTCCCCATTTGTGGAGGGAGAATTTGGGAGGAAGAAAGGAAGGTTAATGGGAGGTTTTGTTAGTAATAATAATAGTCTTAAGGAGACATTATAATGTTTAAGATTCACTCAAGGGAAGATCAAATACATGACAAGCAGAACTTTAACAATGAAATTATAGAATTATATACTTAGAGCGACTGGTATGAGATAGAATTCATAACTTCATATACTGTCCTATTTTTTGCATGTTTTGATTGATGCATGGAAATTCTCTGTGCTTTTTAAATGCAGCGTTAAATTGAAAAAACCCAAACAAGTTATAATTTAGCTCTTTTGGAAGACCTTTAGTGATTAGGAACCTACTGCTTTCCAAAGTATCCCATTTTGTCATGTTACTATAATGTATATTATTTTCTTTACAACAGATGATCTGCTCTCCAAAATTTGGACCCATTGTTTCTAGTTCTGTACTGCTGCTTTCCACCTAATTTTTTTTTACTTTAAATAAAAATGTTTATTAAAAGTAAAGCAAAACAGAACATTGACTTATAAAGGACACCAATTATATTGAAATACAAAATACAATATATAATATATTATACAATACAATTATATTGAAATACAATTTATCAAAATATTAAACAAACCAGTTCCTAAGTTACAAACACCTGGGTTAAGTCATTGAAGGCTCCGGTGAGAATATAAGAATATAAATACAGTATGTTACCTGGAAGGGGGTAGCTCATTAACCTGCTATCAGCATCTGAGGAGAGAACACTGAAAAAGAAAAAGGGAGAGTTCTGAAAGAATGGAGACAACCTTACTTCCGTTATTTTGTCTTAGGCTAACCATCTCACTTGTGGAGAAACTGTTGTGGTCAAGAAGTTAATTGCCTTAATCCTCAAATTCTAATAACTTTCCCCTTAAGTAAATATTTATTAGGCACCTATGACATACAGAGCACTGTGCTAGGGTTGGGCATACAAAAATAAAAAAGAACACATTCCCAGTCTTTTAAAAGCTCACTGTCTAATCCATAACCTTGGGGGACTCACTCTATTTAAATCTGGAGAAATTGACTGTCATTCCCTGCCCCCCCCAAACCTCAGAGTTCATTTCATTGGGCCTAAGATGGTAGACTTTACATGGTGGACCTTATATAGTAGACCTTATGTGGCTTTGGCTCCACCTTTAATCCTAACTGTGGAGAGGAAAGAGGTCTCAGTGTCCCCAGAGGGTAGAATTAGAAGTAATGGATGGAAGTGGTAGAGAGATGGATTTGGGTTTAGCATAAGAAACAAACTCCCTTCTTAACTTAGTCTCCTCCTATTTTCTAGTCTTCTTACACCTTACTCTCCCATGTCCATTTCCAGTGACATTGGTCTCCTTGCTGTTTCTCACACAAGACTCTCCACCTTCCATATGGAAGATTAGATTAGGGAGGCCTAGGTTCATGTCCTGCCTCTGACTTTCACTGACAGTGTAGTCCTAGGCAAGTCACTTACAATCTCAGCACCCTAGGCAACTCTAAGAAGGTGTGGACCTTTATTACTAGAGAGAGCTTCCTCACCTGGGCAGTCCCACTACCAATGAAATAAGAAGTTGAGTCCCTATCATCTATGATGGTGTTTTGCATTTAGCCGAAGGGAAGGAGACACATTCTGAAATATTGACTAGCGGCCTTAAATGTAACCTTCAGTCATTGCCACCGTGGTAAGCATCTTCCAGCTCCTCCATGCCAGTTCTTCTTCAGTCAGCATCCTGCTCACTGGCAGGTCTTTGTGGCTTATCTCTGGATAGGTGTAGCGGCAAGTCTTTGGGGAGATGCCAAGCTAAAGCCTGAGGTCTCCTGACAGCCCTCACACTTGGATTTCCTCTGTTAATTTTTCTTTACTTTGATCTCCGGTGGAAGCTGCTCACTCATCCTGGGGGAATGGCTTTTGTCTCTTTTCCTCACTGATGAATGTCTCATTATTTTAAACAGTTATGAATGACTAGGAAAGAAAAATGCCAGAAACCTCGTCTCGGCCAAAAGCAATATTTTCTATTCTCTAAGGCTGATTAAAAATAATGGAAATTAATCTTTGTGATTCTGTGTGTTCACTTGGGTAATGTACGTAGATAGAATATCTTCAAGTTCAGCTCTCACCCAAGAAGTTTGTTTTGTGTTTTTGAAGGAGAGAAAAAAAGAGAAAAAGCTGAACCCTCCACTAGAAATATCATATTTCTGTGAGTTCACATGACCTCATTCTCTTTAAGAAAATAACTAACTCTGAGCTGAGCTTGTTTTAAAAATGAAAAGGGGGCCAAAGGGGTGCCTCTAAGTTTTACCACACTAGTCTGAGGGGTATTCTGGAGCTTTAACCCCTTAATAGCCAGAAGAGAATAAAAATGTGTTTAAGGTCAGAGGTAGGTAGTTAATTACCATTAACTCCCATGGTTTTGGAAAATTGTAGCTCAGCAACAATTAATGGTCTTTAGCATCAAGCTTACATTCTCTTTTAGCAGGAGAATTGGAGTTGTGAACCTTCATGTTTGCTCAGGGACTTCAGAATTTATTTATAGGCCCAGAATTCAACGCCCTGAATCTCTGCAACAAGCATAGCTGGTTCCTAACTTTAAAAAAATTAAGTTTTATTGCTACTTTTTATTTTTCTATATTTCCAAATATATCTCTATTCAGTAAGCTTTCCCTTGTTCTAAAGAAAAATAAAGGAAAAGCAGCATGACAGAGTAACCCATCAGATAGTATATGAAACATTCTACATTCAGAGTCCTAGACTCTGTGTGTGTGTGTGTAATATTCTAGACCCAATGACTTAGTCTGGATTTGTTTTTGTGTCTTTTCACTGACATGACTATAGTCATTGTTTCAATTGTTTTCTTAGTTCTGTGTAATTCACTCTGCATCAGTTCAAACATCTTCCCATGCTTCTCTGATTTCCACTATTGTTTCTTTTAGCACAATGATATATTTGTTCAGCAATTTCTTAATCAATGGATACTGATTTTGTTTCCTGTTTGTTTGGGGGCCTTAAAAAATCTGCTCTGAATATTTTGGTCACCTTGGCCGCTTATGCCCAGTAGGAGAATATCTAGGTCAGAGTGTATGGATGCTTTAGTGGCTTTTCTTACATAATTCAAAATTGTTTTCCAGAACCGTTCAACTGAATATTGAACTATACTACCAATAGTGTACATAGTGTATCTATCTTCTCATAAATAATCCAATATTAACTATTTCCATTTCTGCCAGTTTTCTGGATATGAGATGAAATTTTAGAGTTTGTTGAATTTACATTTCTCAGGATTTCAAACAATCTTTTATATCATTGTTGATTATTGATGATTCTTCTTTTGAAGATTATTCAAATATTCAAATCATATCTAATAGGAGAAAGCCTCAAAAAGGCTCAAAAAGCAACATCACTATGAAAGCTTGACCCTCACAAGCCAGTTATCCCTGTAGTAACTTTTCTGACACCTCCTGCTTAAAACCCCAAAGGTCAGAAGGATTGTGAAGCCCCAATTTCATGGTCTGTATTCATACTTAAAATCAAGATCAAGCAAGCTTTTGCCCTTCTGCTCCATAGGTGGTTTCTGTCCTCCCTGAGCTTGCCTTAGGACACCTACATTCAGTTTGACTGATGTACCACCCCAGGCAAACTGCCCACCTATTCATATATTTTTGAGTTACCTTTGATTCCTGCCAGTACACAGGGACTGTAGTCTCAGAAATATAACTTCTCTCCCCCCCAAAAAAAAAAATTCACAATATCACCTTCTCTTCCATTTGTGGAAAGTCTTTAAGAGAAAGCAAAATAAAGGGATAATAGAATGAAATCACAGGCTCATAGATTTACAGCTGGAAGGGACCACAGAGGTCATCTACTCCAATACCTCATTTGACAGATGAAGGAATTGAGGCCAAGAGAGATTAATAGAGTAGAGTAATCGACAAGTTTGGCAGGCAGAGGCACAAAGAAGAGATAAGGAATCAGCTTTGGAGGCACTTATTCTTCCTTGCTTTGTTGGTGTCAATCCATTTCTCCATGGCCAGTATTTTCTTAGGTTGGGATTTCTGAGAACACATTTCCCCCAATCTAGTTCTCATCTCTTCCTAGTCCAAATCTCCTCTTACAACTAAACCTTGTCCCTCCTTATCTTTCTCCTTGGCTTCTCTCTCTTTAGTCCAGCTCCACCAGTGGACAGGTTTTCTACTATCTTCTATATCAGAGGTTATGAATTTTGGCAGTGTTTTTGCATGTTATGGACTCTTTCGACAGTTTGGTGAAACTAAGAGATTTTCAGCAATTTATTAAATGCATAAGAGAAAATACATAGGATTACAAAGGAAACAAATTCCATTGAAATAGAGTAATCATAATTTTTTTTAAAAAAGTTCATAGACTCTGGGTTAAGAACCCCTTCTTTAAATGAAGGCAATTGTTGTTATTATTGTTCAGTAATTTCAGTCATGTCCAACTCTTTGTGACTCCATTTGGGGTTTTCTTGGTAAAGATAATGGAGTGGTTTGCCATTTCCTTCTCCAGCTCATTTGACAGATGATGAAACTGAGGCAAACAGGGTTAAGTGACTTGCTCAGGGTCAGGTAGCTATTAAGTGTCTGAGGCTGGATTTGAACTCATGAAGATGAGTCTTCCTGATTCCAAGCCCAGTGCTCTATCCATTGCACCACTTACCTGCCCTCATTGAACATGACTTCCCATCAAGCAGTCTGCAATCCAGCTAAGATGGTCTTCTCTTCCTACAAACACTTGGACCTGCCTGAAACAACTGAACAACAATACTGTCTGATTAGACTGGAAAGATATGTTGGGACCAAATTGTAAAGGATGTTAAATACCACAAAGAGGAGTTTGTACTTTATCTTTTTTTGTGGGGCAATGAGAGCTAAGTGACTTGCCCAGGGTCACACAGCTAGTGTGTGTCTGAAGCCAGATCTGAACCAAGATCCTCCTGAAACCAGGGCTGATGTGTTATCCACTGTGCCACCCAGCTGCCCCTATACTTTATCTTAGAGCCAATTGGAAGCCCCTAAAGTTTATTGAGTAAGAAAGTGGCATTCATATATGAACGTAATGAAAATAATTGGGGCAGCAGTATTGATAATGCTTTGATATTGGAAGAGGCTTGAGGCAGGAAGACCTTTACAATAAGAAGTCCATTACAATAATCAAAGTAAGAGGTAGTGAGGGCTGTGTGAATAAAGAGGAGGTTTGTATACAAGAGTTACTGTTGAGGTAGAAATAGCAAGTTTTGGCAACTGATTAGAAATGTGGGATGAGCAAAAGTGAGGGGCTACAGGATAATGTGTAGGCTATGAAATGGTCTGACAGAAACAAAGATGGGTTTTGGGGAAAAGATAATGAATTCAGTTTTTGACATGTTGATTTTGAGATGTCTTTGGAACATCCAGTTTGAAAAAATTTATAGGCAACTAGTGATGTGGGGTTAAAACTTAGGAGAAAAACTGAGAATGGATATATAAATCTGAGAGTAATTGACATAGAGGTGGTAATTAAATATATGGGAGCTGATGAGATCTCCAAGAGAGAAGAGTAGAGGGTCTATGCTAGAGTTTGGGGGAACATCCAATGTTAGGGGACATGATCTGGATGATGACCCAGTAGAGGAGATGGAGAAGGATTAGTCAGATAGGAAAGAGGAAAACCAGGAAAGAATGGTGTCACAAAGGCCTAGGGGGAAAAGAGTAGCCAATGGTCTCAAAACAATAGTAGGTCAAGAAGGGTAAGAATGGAAAAAAGGACCATAAGCTTTGGCAATTAAGAGATCATTGATAATTTAGAAGATGTGAGTGCTTTGGTTTAATCCCATCCCCAGCATGGGGAAAAGAGTTCTACTGACATTGTTGGTGGGTGAGGAGTGTGGTCTTCATGTACAAAGAAAGGCTGGCACAGGGTCATACCCT
Organism: Dromiciops gliroides; assembly: GCF_019393635.1. Taxonomy (NCBI): domain Eukaryota; kingdom Metazoa; phylum Chordata; class Mammalia; order Microbiotheria; family Microbiotheriidae; genus Dromiciops; species Dromiciops gliroides. The sequence continues at coordinate 698,199,981 of NC_057861.1, read as the reverse complement.
ATGAAGGGCACTGGTTTAGAATAAGATGCCTGGGTTCTAGTTGTGGCTCTGTTACTTAGTAACTGAATGAGCAAATTACTTCCCCTCCCTGGTCCTCAATGTCTCTAAAGGGATGGCTAAGTCATTTCTGAACTTCCACTCATTTCTAAATCTCATGATCTTGTCGAACACTGAGGCAGGAATTGGCTACCTGGAAGCCAGAAACATTGCTGGCTCATTCAGCAAGGTGTTGCTAATTTTCAGTAATTGGAAGGTTCATTAATTCTCAGAAGCCTTGGGGCTGCGTGGGAAAACTCATTTGCTGAGAGGTCACTATTAAAGGCAACAAGGGCAACGGCTTTCCATGCTCCTTATGAGGTATGGCCCCTTCTCCGTCCCAGCAGAAGGACCAAAATCCTAGATACAGTCAAATCACCCTGAAATACTGGAGTGATCATGGGAAATACCTTAGCTCTCCAGCCCAGGTATGGCAATAAGTTTTTTTTTTTTAAAGAAACTGGAATTTGGAAGAGAGGTAGGTAGAGCACAGCCAGCCCAGTTTTGTGATTTTCTCCAGTTTTGGAAGGAAGTTAAAGTTAAAGTCTTCTGCATTTCAGCCCACAGAGATGTCAGCTTCCTATGATATCCTCAGACCTTCTACTAGAACAGATCTCTCAGAATGGAAGTTTTTTTCTGGGGAGGCCTCCTAAAGGGCTACGGATAGGGTGGAGATGGAAAATTCTTTAGGTGTGGAAGGAGGTTAATGATATAGCCAGACTCAGTGCTCACTCCAAGGGTAACTGTGGGAATAGAACTAATAAAATAGCTACATTTGGGATACTTTAGTATTATAGAATTGGAAAGTCATGTAGTCTAACCTCCCTCCTACTGCAGGAATCTCCTCTACAGATAGCATCTACTAAAAGGTAACCGTTGGAAACATTACTTTGGGAAACCAAGAGTTCCCATTGTTGGACAGCTCTCCGTTGTCAGGAAATTCTGCCTCCCTTTAATTTCAGGCATCAGTCCTAGTTCATACCCTCTAAAGCAATACTAGGTGTCTCAAAAATCTTAGTGCAATTTTAAATGTCAATAACTTTAAACTCCACTAAGACTTTTCAGACATGCTGTATCAATCTAACTACCTTTCAACTTGATACCCCTTCAGATCTATGAAAACAGTTATGATGAGCCTTCTAAGTCTTCTCTCCACCAAGCTAAACAGCCCAAGGTCTTGTAGTCAGTTCTTACTTTAGAAGTTTCTGGATCCTTTATCATCCTGTCTTCCTCCATCTATAGGTACTATACTGTTCCAGTGTCTTTTTTTAACATTTGCCTCTAAGAAATGAACACACCTACCTGGAAAGACCAGGGAATTTTCCTACCACTTGTATTTAATATGTGGTAAAGCCCATATCCAGAAACAAGGTCCTTTCCACTTTAGAAGGCAGAACCTGCCCAAGTGTAGAAAAAATTTGATTTAAGGCTTCAACAAGAATGAAAGTAATTAACAAAATATCTTTGGATTGTGGACTGAGTTAAAAAACAAGACATCTCAAAAAGTTTGGGATTCTATCCCCCCCCCAACAAAAGTGTTTCTTAATTTAGAAATCATTTTCAAGTTATCTTTTAAGTATTTTATTAACTTTTTGAAAATTCACTGACTGAGATAATAAGCTCTATTTTTTTTACAAAGCAGTTTTGTGCTTTGTATGTTAGTTTCATTCTTCTTTAAGTAAAGAGTCAACTTTTTCTATACTGTTAAAAGCAAGTCCTTTCCACCAATTTGTGAATGTATACACAATGGACTGGTAATATGTAAACATGCTCTCTGTTTCTGTCTCTTTGTCTCTGTCTCTGTCTCTGCCTCTCTGTCTCTTTATCTCTCTCTATATACATACATATATATGTAAATAAATAAATATATGTATCCATCAGTCCGTGTATCTATCCATCCATCCCTCTAACCTCTGTCTATCTTTTAAAAGTATTTTATTTTTGAACTTGCCCATATTCTGCTCCAAAGATGTGTGTATACAGACACATGGATACATACAAACATGCATACATACCGCTTCCAATAGTGTAAGAAAGAAGCATTAAACCAAAGCACAAATGCATACCCTATCATGATTAGCAAATGTCTATAGATGTGATAAAGAACTAGCAGATTGAAGAACTTATCTCCTTTTATACTTCCATTTTAAAAATAAGTGACTGGTCTTACCTATCTCTCTCTCTTTATATCTATATCTATATGTATATTATATATATATGTGTGTGGACATCTGTGTATGTGTACATCTTTATGTATGTATATACCTTTTTATCTTAATTATAAGTAGGCATCATGTAAAGAGCATTATAAGGGGCTTCAGACTGGTTTTAAATCCAAACCCTGGTACTTAACTACCTATGAGACCTTAGACAAGTCACTTAATTTTGTTGGGCCTCAGTTTTCCCATCTATATTAGCGGACCCCTAAGTCTCTTCTGGCTCTATACCCTATCGTCTTATTTTTATGGGGAGTTCTGTTCTTAGAGTTAGTTATCTAGCAAAGACCTTTTACTCTGGCCAGCCATATTTGAAATAATTAATGACTGTAACTCCCTGGTGTGAAATGCAGGATTTAGAAAATTCTAACCTCATAAGCTTATCAAATGCCAGAGCTAGAAGAGACTTTAGAACTAATAGATGTTGTCCGACTTCCTCATTTTAAAGATAAGGATCCAGAGAAGAGGAATGATTTACCAGCAGTCATGCAGCTAGCAGGCAGCAAAGCTGGATTTTCATTCATTCATTGTGCAAGTATTTATTAAACAGTTACTATATGCTCAATGCTGTCAGGCACTGGGGATACAAAACCAAAACTGAAACAGGCCCTGCCCTCAAGGAACTTATATTCTATTAGGGGAGAAATAACATATACCCAGAAAAATAAATGCAAAATTTATGAAAAGGAACTTTGGAGGAGGGAACTAGCAGCTTGGGGCATTAGACCAGGCCTAGTGTAAGAAGCAGCACTTGTTCCAAGCCTTGAAGGGAATTTTAAGAGTCAGAGGTGAAGAGGGAGTACATTCCAGATATGGAGGATGACCATGGGGATAGGAGATAGAAGCAGCAAAAAAGGCGGTCTGTCTGGAACATAGAGTGATTAAAGGGGAGAAATCTCTTACAAACCTAGAAAGGAAGGTTGGAACCCAACTGCAAAGGGCTTTCATTGCCAAGCAGAGGGTTTTTTTTTTTTTTTTAAATTCAACGTGGAGACACAAGGGAACCATTGGAGATTGTTGAGCAGGGAAGTAACACGGTCCTATCAACCCAGCAGCTGTATGAAGGATGGACCAGAGAGGGGAGAGATTTGAGCCCTGGAGACTCATGCAATAGACCAGGTGACAGGTGATTTAAGAGCAGAACTAGGGTGGAAGCTATGTGAATGGAGAGAAGGAAATGGATATGTGAGATAACGTGGAGTCAACGGGATTTGTAACCTGATAACATGAGAGGTGAGGAATAAGGCAGAGTCTAGGATTACTCTGAGGTTAGGGCTTTGGGTAATTGGAAGGATGGAGGTGCCCATGATAGAAATAGAGAGGTTGGGAAGACAGGAGAGTTTCAGAAAGAAAGTGATTCAAATCGGGACTTTTTGACGAGAATTTCAGAGCTCTTTTCTATTACTCCATTCTCTATTCCTTGGACTCGTGGAATTATAGAGCTAAAGAGTTTAGATATCTAGTTAAACCCACTTGGGAAATGAAAACAACTTTCTAATAATAAGTACTTTTATCAAGCCAATTGAGGCCAACTAGTGACTTATTTTAAAAATGGAAGTGTAGGGGCAGCTAGGTGGTGCAGTGAATAAAGCACTGGCCCTGGATTCAGGAGGACCTGAATTGAAATCCGGTCTTAGACACTTGACACTAGCTGTGTGACCCTGGGCAAGTCACTTAACCCCCATTGCCCTGCAAAAAAAAAAAGAAAGAAAGAAAGAAAAGAAAAAATGGAAGTGTAGAAGGAAACAAGTCTGCAAATCTGCTAGTTCCTTGTCACATGTATAGACATTCACCAAGCATGTTATATGGCATGTATTCATGACTTGCTTTAATGCTTCTTTCTTACACTATTGGAGACTGTAAACTCCCTGAGAGGGCGGCAGGATCTGGACAGTTCTTATAAAGCACTACATTCCATTAGGTCCCTGCTGAAGTATTCTTCAGTGATGTTTAACATAGGAGTAATGTGTGCCCAAATTGATGAGGAGAAAAGGCCAATGTAGGACCTGGTTTTAGGTAGAGGTGCTTTGGGATACTTTTTTTTTTTTTTTTTGCGGGGCAATGGGGGTTAAGTGACTTGCCCAAGGTCACACAGCTAGTAAGTGTCAAGTGTCTGAGGCCGGATTTGAACTCAGGAACTCCTGAATCCAGGGCCAGTGCTTTATCCACTGCGCCACCTAGCTGCCCCCACTTTGGGATACTTTTATTCCCCACTATTTCATTCAGAAATCCAACATCTCCTATTGGAAAAAAGCATTGTACTTGGAACCAGAAACCTGCATTTAAATTATAGCTTTACTACTTACTACAGCTGTGTGACCCTGGGCAAGTCATTTCATTTCTCTGCACGTTTCCCTTTCTTTAGATGAAAGGGTTTGACTTGATGTCTGTAAGGTCCCTTCTTCTTCATGAGCCAAATGGATGGACTTTTCTTTTGCTACCCATGTTATCTTATTTATATGTCTAAACATCTGTATGGCTCACTTTCTCCCTCTTCTCTTCACTATAACCTACAGACCTTAATGACCCTGTCCCATCTTTGGGACTGTCTTTACCTTCACTGTATGTAGTGGGACTTCCCCTTTGACACTCATGTTCCTTCTTACACATGGATCTTGGGGCAGCTAGGTAGGGTAGTGGATAGAGCATTGGCCCTGGATTCAGGAGGACCTGAGTTCAAATTTGACTTCAGACACTTGACACTTACTAGCTGTGTGACCCTGGGCAAGTCACTTAACCTCAATTGCCTCACCAAAAAACAAACAAACAAACAAACTAACTAACACATGGATCTCAAGGTGTCTTGTGAAGCTCTGTCTCCACTTTATTTCAGTCACCTACAAGTACAGTATCATCACTTAAAAGGTGTTAACTTGCAAGGTCTTGAATAGTCAGCCTTTATAGAGTGCTTTTGGATTTGTAAAGTGCTTTGCCCCATTATCTCATTGGAGCCTCACAACCAACCACCTTGGGAGATTGGTCCTATTATTATCATCCCCATCTCACAGATGAGGAAACTGAGGCTGAGAGAGATTAAGTGATTTGCTTAGAGTCACACATTTAATAAGTGTTGGAGGTAGGATTTGAATTCAGATCTTCCTGACTCCCAGCCTGGCCATCTTTATTGAACTTGGAGTTTCCTTCTCACCATAACTTCAATATATCTGTCTATTTTTCTCCCCCTATTAATAACCACAGATTAATGAAATTTCATAGTTGGAAGGGACTTTGGTGGCCATGTAGTCCAACACCTATTTGAAAAAGAATCCTGCTTACAGCATATCCTATGAAAGGGCATTGATTCTTTGCTTGAGGGCCTCCATTGTGGGGGAACTCTCTACCTTTTGAGATAGCTCATTCCACTTTGGGATAGCTCTCACCATTAGGAAGTTTTTCCTTATATCAAACCTAAATGTGCCTCTTTACAACCTCTATAATTGCTACAGTTCTCCCCTCTTTGGCCAAGTTTCATTTAAAGGGAAGTGAAGTGGAAGACCTGAATTCAAATTCAGCCTTGGATACTCACTAGTTGTGTGACCCAGGGCAAATCACTTAACCTTTGTCGTAATCAACTGGAGAAGGAAATGGCGAACCACTCCAGTGTCTTTGCCAAGAAAACCCCATGGACAATATGGTCCATGGGGTCATGAAAAATAGAGCCCACAGAATGACTGAACAACAACAGTGGGTTAACATATGTAAAGTACCTTGCAAACTTTAAAGCACTCTATAAATGCTCTTATTATAATTATTATTATGTGTGAAGTCCCTTCAGCTCTTAAGTTCCTCAAAAAGTAACTGTCGGGGCAGCTAGGTGGCGCAGTGGTTAAGCACCGGCCCTGGATTCAGGAGTACCTGAGTTCAAATCCGGCCTTAGACACTTGACACTTACTAGCTGTGTGACCCTGGGCAAGTCACTTAACCCCCGTTGCCTGCAAAAAAAAAAGTAACTGTCCTCTGGACCTTTACTTTTCCTCCTTCCCATATTAATCAACATTTACTTCCTCTGGGTCCTACTTGAAGGGCAGCAAGGTATAATGGGTAGATCACTGGACTTTAAGTTAGGAAGTCCTAGGTTCAATCCTACCTTGGATACCTACTAACCGTGATCCTGAGTGAGTCACTTAACCTCTCTCTTTGCTTCAACTTCATCTGTAAAATGGAGGTTGGTCTCAATGGATTCTTCACAGCCCAAATTTCCTTCAAGCTCTAAATCTATCATCCTTGTCTCTGCTCTCAATTTGCTTCTGTGTAAACTACAGAGGCAGTTACATGCAGCAGTATAAATAATCAAGGGACCCTGCCACTTTCCAATGTAACGATTGGAATGACGCCACCTGCTGGAGACTTACTGTAGAAGAGTTCCACCCATGAAGCGTAGGTCTTTGAGGGCAAGACCAGGAGTCTTTTCTTTGGAAAAGGAAGTGACGCGGGCTAGTGGGAGGAGGAAGGAAGAGACTGGCGCTCGGTCTCGCTCTCTTTCCTCTGGACTCTGGTGGAGAGCGGAGCTAGAAATGTGCTCTCCCTTTAATAGATAGGAATCTAGGCCTTTCTCTCTCTTTACCAAATTCTTATTCTCCTTAATAAATGCTTAAAAGTCTAACTCTTGCTAAAGCTTCTAATTTATTGGCGACCACTCATTAGATATTTTAGACAGTTTAGCTAGAATTTTAGCCCTTAACACCAAGGTGATCATGTTGCCCTGTATAAGTCATTTCAATTGTCAAAGCCTTTATTTTCCTCTCTATAAAATGGAACTTCTCATTGAGGATGCATTGAATGAATGCACTTTAATATAGTATGTAGAGCTGGTAGGGACCTTAAAGAGCACCTGGCCCAGAGTTATTTTACCTTTTTGTTTCATGAACCTCTTGAGCAACCCGATGGAGCCCAGGGACCCTTTCTTGGAATAGTGGTTTTAAATGCTTAAAATACATAAGATTATCAAGGAAACCAGTAATGCTGAAATATAGTAATCAAGATATTTTTTTAAGTTTATGGACCACAGGTTAAGAACCCCCGATATAGCTCAAACCCTTTATTTTATTTATTCATTTATTCAATTTATTCAATTTATTTATTTATTTATTTGCAGGGCAATGAGGGTTAAGTGATTTGCCCAGGGTCACACAGCTAGTAAGTGTCAAGTGTCTGAGGCTGGATTTGAACTCAGGTCCTCCTGAACCCAGGGTTTGTGCTTTATCTACTGTGCCACCTAGCTTCCCCTTCAAACCCTTTATTTTAAAGATTAATTTATAAAAAACCCAAGATAAAGAAGAAAAAAAGACTAAAGATAAGAAGAATCAGGGTCCAGTCTTCTGATGGTCTGTAGAACATGTTTGGGGCCCCAGAGAAGTCACTCCCATCATCTCATTCCTGTTTGCTCCATTAAGAATATCATAACATAACCCCTTATGTTGATAAAGAACTAGGCAGTTTGCAAGGTCCTTTTGCATTCGTTATTTTATTTAGTCCTTAACACAATTCTGTGAGATAGGTAGGCAGATTGCTGCCCATCCTACAGACCGGGCTTGAAGATTTTCCAGGACCCCATCCTAGATCCCCTGACTCCAGATCAAACACACTTTCCTCTGCACCATCTTCCCTCTTGGGTTACATCTGAAATTGCTTTGAAAAGTAGATAGTGTGAAGTAAATGTAAGATATTGATTATTAAACCCCATTACAGAGCAAAGTCTCTAGATAACAAAAAAGATATTCAGGTCTGTGTATTTCAGAAGTGTTTGATCCAAGATACTGCAGACAGCCCCTTAGGGCTCATAGTAATGGGATTTGACTCTTGTGCTTTATGAGAGAGACATACACAGAGACACAGACACAGACACACACACACACACACACACACACACAGAAAGAGAGACAGACAGACACAAACAGACAGATACAGGCAGAGACATAGACACAGAAATAGACAGTTACCATTACAGACACAGACAGAAAAAGTGAGATAGAGACAGAGAGAGACAGACAGAGATAGATACAGATACACACACACACAGAGAAAGACAGTGAGACAGAGAGACAGAGACCAAGATAGAGAGACCGAAAAAGAGAGAAACAGAGACAGACACAGAGACACAGAGACAGACAGAGAGATGAATGTAGCTTTTACAGGTACAAATAATTCTTTTGGCCCAGTGAGAACAATTATGAATTGAAGCAGCCAAGGAAGCCTGGATTTCAGATAGCTCATGGGGACTAACTCCTCCTTGCTGAGATGGAGGGCCTGCAGAACTGGAGACATGATGATTAACTCCTTGCTGAGCTTTCCAGCTGTTGGATGTTATCCCAACTTCTAAGGATCTTTAATGCTTAACAGGCAGGATGTGTGTGTGTGTGTGTGTGTGTGTGTGTGTGTACTGAGCAGTCACTAACAGAGTTTTCTTTCATAAACGCAGGACCGAAGAGGAGAAAAGAAGGCTCTTGGCGGACCACAGCCGCTCTGGACCTGAGACGGGCTAAATTCCTGATTGGTCCAGCCCCGGGCAAACACCAAGTGCAATCGAGCTGTTTTCTTTGCTGGAGATGGAGATGATGGCTCTGCGCATGGGGCATCCTTGGCGCTGTCTGTCTGTCCTCGCCATGCTGCTGCTCCTCTCTAGGGGCTCTGGGGCCCAGAAAGACTGCACGGGTGTGGAGTGCAAGCCCTTGGAGAATTGTATTGAGGAGGTGCTGGAGCCTGGGGAGTGCTGTGCCTCCTGTCTGCAGCACGGCTGCACCTGCGAGGGTTACCAGTACTACGACTGCGTCAACGTCGGCTTCATGAATGGCAAGGTCCCCGAGGGTCAGTCCTACTTTGTGGACTTTGGAAGCACGGAGTGCTCTTGCCCCAAAGGTGGCGGGAAGATCAGCTGCCAGTTCATGCTTTGCCCCGATCTGCCGCCCAACTGCATCGACGCCGTCATCCCCACGGATGGCTGCCCGCAGTGTGGACGCATCGGTTGCTTGCACGAGGGGCAGAAGTACGTGGCAGGGCATACCGTCCGCATGCCCCACTGCAAAGTGTGCCACTGCCCAAACTCTGGCGGTGAGCTCATCTGCTACCAGCTCCCAGGCTGTGATGCCTCCACCTTCCAGCTCTCTGGCAACCTCTCTGAGCACGAGGAGAATGACCCCGAGAGACACTACGATGATCCTTACAGCTATGACCAGGAGGCTTCGGAGGGAGATGCTGCACAGGTGGAGCCCCCAACCAAAGGATGGCCAGTTCCAGGTGCCCAGACTGCCCTGGAGCCCAGCAGCCACGAACAGCTAGAGGGCCAGAGTGAGGACATGAACACCATCGCTGTCAACAACACAAGCCTGCCCGGATCCACCCAGCTTGTCTCCCCTACCAGGCAGGCGGCTGCTGTGGCCATGGATCCTAAAGTCCCCAGCCAGTCTAGAACCAGGAGCGTGATGGAAGAGAAAGAGAAAAGAGTCATAGAGGAAGAAGAGGAAGAGGAGGAGATAGAGGAGGAAGAAGAAAGGGAAGAAAATGAAGGCTACCCAGAACCCTCTAACGCACAGGAGGTGAATGAAAAAGGCCATGAGAAGCCAGAGAGACAGAACTCAAACAATGCTGTAGAGTCTGAGGAGAGAGCCCAAGAGAGAGATGGAGGAGAGAGGGCAGAACCTGAGGGAAATACCATTCCCAACGCCCAGCCAAACCCCAGAGACAAGGGAAGAGATGGGGAAAGGAGTGCCGGTATTGGATTCCAAGAGGTGACTCCCACAGAAAGAACCGTGCTCCAGCCTGCCCAAGGGAGTCGAGTGGAAAAGACCATTCCCAAGGTGAAGTTTACTCCAACCACAGTGCCTCCTGTTGCTCTCCAAGAGGATCCGACTGAGGAGACCCCCAAACAGTCCCAAACTCTCTACCACTATCCACCTCAAGAGAAGGTCGACCCCAACTCCATTCATTCTGATCCTAGAAGCCAGGAAGGTAAGGCTCTTGCATACTGTTGGCATAGTCCATAAGTCGTCAAGACTTTGCCCTACCTACGTATCTTTTCAGGAGTGCATAGCTACTTTCTTAGCTTTTCTGTTTCTCCCCCCACACTTCTATTCCTGCCTCCCCTTTCTATTCCTGTCTCCCCTTGCTATTTCTGCCTCTCCCTGCTCTCTCTAAGACCTCTCTCCTAACACCCCTTTTCTCTCCCATCCATCTCTCCCTTGCTTCCCTCTCCCCATCTCTCTGCTCTCATTCCCTCTTCCCGCTGATTCCTTCTCTCTTTCCATTCTCTCTCACCATTCCCCATCCCCACCCCACCTTTTCTCCCATTCCCTCTCTCCTAATGGTGAAGTGGAAAGAGCCCTGGCTTTGGCGGCAGAGAAGCAGGGTTGAAATCCCAACCCTGTTTCTTATTTACTAAGTCTCATTTCATCATCTGTACAAATGCTCCTATGATCCCTTCTTCCCATCTTTTCCCTCTTGTTTCTATCCCTCCTTATCCCTTCTCTTCCCCTCTCTCTCTCTTTCCATCTTTATCTCATTCCATCCCTTTTCCTCTTCCTGCTAAAGCCACATGGTACTTAGCACCACTTTAAGAATAGGAAATGATTGGTCTTCTGTGATGTCTGTTCAGCTTTGGAAACAGGGCTGGGGGTGGGATTGATTAGAGGGATGAGTTTTCTAGTGGGATAATTTGTGTAGTAGAGATGACATTTTTCACATATGGAAAGGTTTGGCATTGACAGAACTGCTTTTCAGAGAAATAAATTTGCTTGTGCTGAGCTAGGAATAGGGAAGGGGGAGGGATTGGGGAGGGAAGAGAGGGAGGGGGAGGGAGAGGGAAAGAGGAGGGAGGGGAGGGAGTTAAATTTGGGTCCCAGTGGTCTCTTTTTAAATTTTTATTTTATGTTATTTTTTTTGGCTGGGCAATGAGGGTTAAGTGACTTGCCCAGGGTCACACAGCTAGTAACTATCAAGAGTCTGAGGCCGCATTTGAACTCAGGTCCCCCTGAATCCAGGACTGGTGCTTTATTCACTGTGCCACCTAGCTACCCCGCCCCCTGCAGTGGTCTCTTGAACATTTTGTGGCTTAGCCATGCATGGACATATTTCAAGGGACCTGGGTTTGGATTATGCTTTTGCCTTTACTGACTATGATCATAGCCAAGCCATTTCAGAATGGCCTGAGCCATAACATCCCCACCAGCAAGATGAGCATCATAATTCTCCTACCACTTACTTCACAGGTTTGTCGTGAAGAGCGTTATAGAACTATAGAACTACAAAGTTTTCATTTCCTGCCTCTTCCTCTTCTTTTTATGTGTGACACAGTTGAGTTCAATCTTTATATATTTATTCAATAATTTTTTTTACCCTCAACTTAGTAACAACCTCCAAAAACAAACAGTGAATTAAACAAACAAAAATTCTAAAATGACCCTGCATAAGCCAGGAAATGCAGATTATTTATAATTTGTTTTTAAACAAGTGTGGTTTTTTAAAACAAAATGACAACAATCCTTTGTTTGTCTTCATGCTCCCTTTTCTTACCACTTTTTCTTCAGTAATTTTTTTTATGTTTTCTGGCTTTTTGTATAAAACCCCAATCAACTCTGGTGTCATTTTTGGGGGAGCGTATTCTGTTGTCCCTTGGTACCCCTTCTCATGTGTGTTTCTGTATTTCTTTGTATTCTTCATATTTTCCATTTCCTATTACATAACCTTATCCTATAATATTCCTACACAATTTGTTCTGCTAGGATCATTAGCAAGCAATGTTGGAGCCCAGGCCAGCACAAACCATGCCCTCAGAATTACCTAGCCAGCTGTGAAGTTCACCTGGGGTGCAGCTGTGGGTGGGGAGAAAGCATACTGTCACTTCCAAAGGATGAAGCCTGCTTTCAGCACCCTCTAAATCCAGTACTCTGGGACAAATTCCCAGTGGGGATTCCCACACTGGTTAGGCCTGCTGATGACTGCTTCAGCTATTCCAAACATGGTCTTATTTCCAGATTTTTGCAATTATGAATAAAACTACTATGCGTATTTTCACACTGATAAGTGTTCCTTCCCCCCTTCCCCCACCCCTTTTAATAAGATCTTTAGGGCTAGTCCTTGTAGTGAGATCATTGGTGACATTTTTTTTTTTAAATATTTCTCTTGTTCATCTCCTTGTCTCCTAATCTTCTCTAAATCTCCCTGACACTCCTTCCTCTCCCTTTTCCAGGGTAAAGGTTCAATCCTTGCCTTGTGGATCCAGCAGGAGGTTGGGAGACGTGGACTGAGGGTTAAATAGGGGCGTTTGGGATTGTTTGTAGGCACCAAGGCTGGCATGGGAAGAAGCATGGCATTACTCGGAGAGGACCAGGGAAGGTGTGCCAGGCTCCAGATTTCTTCTCCACAGTTGCACTGTGCTCTATGAAACTTCCCCTATGGAGCATTCCTTTGGGTTAAGGCTCTGAAAACTATTAAAGTACAAATGTCATCCTGGCATATGCACGAAACCATTATCATCCATTTACAGGCAAGTGTAAATTAGTTAATGGGACATCTTGGCAGAAATTACATCTCTGAGGGAATGGGGCACCAGAGGAGTATGGTCTAATGAGGAAAAAAGGAAGGGGAATATCTGGAGTGCTACAAGAAGCAACAGACATGATTAGACCTGGTTTTGAGTCTAGGCTCTGGGTCTTACTCCCTATATGACCTTGGGAGAGTTGATTCACTACTGTGGGTCTCAGTTTCTTCATCTGTGAAATGGGAGGGTTGGACTAGATGATCTTTAAAGTCCCTTCTAGCTCCAACACTGTCATTATCTAACCGGGGAGAATTGCCTGTTGCTGAAGTGAGGAGTCTTGGGTACAAGGCTGGAGAATAAAGGGAGTTGGAGACAGGAATCCTTTCTCTGTCATTAATTAGCCTTGTGACATAGGACTTCTCTTTTGGAGCTGCAATTTCCTCATCTGTCAAATGGGACCAAAATACTTGCTGTTCAGAATAGTGGATACTAGAGTCTGGAAAACCTGGGTTCAAGTATTACCTTACTATGTGACTGAGGGCAAGTGTCTTAACCTCCCGGTGTGCCCCCCTCCCCAGGCAACTCTAAAACCATTATTTACAGGCAAGTTGTCAATCTGGCCAGGAGGAGGAGTTTCCATGCTAGAAGTTCCCTATAGGGACAAAATCACAAGTCTGGACCAAAACCAACAAAAATACTTGCATTACCAATCTGCAATTTGCCTAAAACAATTTGCCTGACGTACAGGGCTATTGAGGCTCAATAACCTGCAAAGGGTTATAGAAATTTGGACTGCCTTAATTTATTTTGCAGGAGGGGATAATAAAAGACCAGGGATATAAACTACATAGAAAGGCACTGAAGATAAACTTGGGCTCAGAGCATGCAGGACAGCCTGCTCCTTCTGGCCTCATTAGTACAGCTATGACTTAGGAAGCTCATGGACCACAGGAAAAAACCATTTTCTTCTTTGCTGCTTAACTAGCTGTGTGGTCACGGCATTCCTTCCTCCCCTGTGCACGTTGTCCCTGGCTGGGGGCAGGCTGATGTCAGAGGTTTGAGAACACATGCAAAGGGCACTCCTAGCTCAGGACACATGATGTTTGTGGCAAGAGAAAACCCAGATCCTGCCTGGAGCCTTTGACTCTTAAGTTTGTGATGCCAGTGATCCTCCCTGTCCATGGGCTCCTTCCAACAGCTGGAGTAGCAGGGAATGGCTAACTAGGGCATCCTTCATACATGCCAGCATCCTGGCAGGAAATGGGCTTTATAGATGCTCCCTTTCACTCAGGGCAAAGATATTCATATCAGTAGCAACTCTCTAAGAGGAAAGCCCTGTCACCTCCCCCCAATAAGAATTCTCTCTTCTAAAAGCTGTGTTGTTGTTGTTGTTTGTCCTTCGTTCTCAAAGAGAACCATGACATTGGGAGATGATGGATGTCATGACTTGCAGTGAATTGGATTTAAGTGAGGGTGGCGGGCTGTGCCAAGTCACCAGCCTCACTCTCTCCTCTGGAGTCATTTGGCTCCAGTGGCAAGATATAGATAGATAGATAGATAGATAGATAGATAGATAGATAGATAGATAGATAGATAGATAGATAGATAGATTAGATAGATATAGAGATAGAGACAGAGATAGAGATAGATCAGGATGACTGGAGATGGCCCCAGATGATTAAGGAAGTTGGGGTTAAGTGACTTGCCCAGGGTCACACAGCTAGTAAATGTCTGAGGTCAAATTTGAATTCAGACCCTCCCAACTTCAGGGCCATTGTTCTATCCACTGCTCCACCTAGCTGCCCCCAAAAGCTATGATTTCGCAGTGGAAGGGTTTGGATATAGAAGCAATGTGGCATAGTAGATAGGGTAGTGGATTTGGAGTCACGAACACCTGGGTTCAAATCCTGGCTCAGGCACCTACTAGCTTTGTAACCTGAGGCGAGTCACTTAACTTCTCTCTGCCTCAGTTTCCAAATCTGTAAAATAAGGGGTTCGAATTTGATGGCCTTTAAGGTCTCTGTCACCTCTAAATCTACAATTCTATGATCTTGGCTCTACCATTTGCTAGCTTTGTAAATGTTTTTTTTTTTTTTTTTAGTGAGGCAATTGGGGTTAAGTGACTTGCCCAGGGTCAAACAGCTAGTAAGTGTTAAGTGTCTGAGGCCAGATTTGAACTCAGGTACTCCTGACTCCAGGGCCGGTGCTCTATCCACTGCGCCACCTAGCTGCCCCCTAGCTTTGTAAATGTAAAGAATTAATTGTTATTTGAGGTTTTTAAGCCTCGGCGAGCACTGGCCTGGGGCTCCGCAAACCGCACGGTGCTCCACCCACTGGTTGTAGCCCTTGCCACGGCTCTGGCACCTCACGTCATCACCACTCGCTGACACCTACATGGGCCTGGCAAAATTATAATGATTGGAAGCCTAGTGAGGGCAGTCATGTGACTGTCAGAGCAGCCATCCCATTGGCTGGGGCTGTGGGGGGTGTTTCTAGGTTTGGGGGGAGGAGAATTGGGCATTCTAGGTGGAAGTTGGAAAGCGACAGGCGTTCTGCTGCGTATTTTCAGCTGATTCCTGGGTGATGGTATTTTTTCAGGTATTATAATTTCCCTTTCCCCATTTTATTTCCTTTCCCTTGATCCTACTGATCCTGTTTGTGTTTTTTTTTAAGTTCGTTCTTGTTAAAATAAATCTTGTTCTGTTTTGAGGGACTCTGCCGGTCTCCTTCCTTGCCCCAATATTGCGGCGAGCCACTTAGCTAGCACTCCCCAATTAAAAATTGGTCCCCACATGACCTTGAAGAAGTAGTTTCTCCATGTCCTGCTTTCCTCATCATGAAAATGAGATGGTAATATTAAAGGACCACTGAGATCCCTTTCAGCAATAATCTATGATCCTATAACAATCATTTCTACTGTAAGTCCTTTTTGGGCACGGCAATGAGGGTTAAGTGACTTGCCCAGGGTCAAGTGTCTGAGGCTGGATTTGAACTCAGGCCCTCCTGAAATCAGGAATGATGCTTTATCCACTGCACCACCTAGCTGCCCCCTAGTGTAAGTCTTATAGGGCAAGAAAGCGGTTTAATAGGTTTGATTTGATTTCTTTGTCTATTGTTTTATTTCATCACAGCCACTAATTAAACTGTCTTTTGAGGTGTGGAGGGGTTCAGTGGAGGGAAGGGCTAATCACATTGCTTAGCTAAAAAGAAAGGGATGCTGGGAATCTCTGCAAGAGGATCATTGTGCTGGGATTAGCCCAGGGTTCTCTGCTAATTGAAGTCAACCACTAGCAGGTCCGCCATAAATACTTGTTGATCAATTGATATAATGAATGACCTCAGAACTGAAGGGTGATGGGGGGAGCATGGGATCACTGGAGAATGTGTCAGGGAAGGGCCTTTCAGAGGAACTAGGGCTACTTAGTTTGGAGAAGAGGAGACTTGGGGAGGACTTAACCAGTGGCCTTTAAGTATGTGGAGGAGGAATCATATTTGTTTCATGTAACTCTAAGGAGCGAAAGCAGGATAAATGGGTGGCATTTGCAAAGGCATGATGGCAGGGGGGAAAAGAACTTGATAACAATTAAATCTATCCCACAGTGGAAGGATTTGTCTCAGGACAGAGGGAGTAACTCCTCATCGAAGGTCCAAAGGCAACATGTTCTGTAGAGTATCTTTTCCTGCTTCGAATGGTATTGGACTAGTGTTAGTGGGCATAGCACCAAGTTTGAAAAGAGAGACCCTCCTGTTCAAATCCCACTGATCCAACTTATTACCTTTGTGATCTTAGGCAAGTCATTTTTCTTGGAGTCTTGTTTTCTCATTGAGAAAATGGTGTATGGAAGGGTTGGATTTCTGATTTCTTTCAGCATCCTTTGATAGCTCTGAGGTCCAAGAAACTAAGAATGCTATAAATGTATATATGATACTCTCCTTTGATTAAGTCAGGTCCCTTGATGAATGATCGGAGAGATTCCATTCCCCAAATCTTACCTGGGAGAAGCAAAGACTTACCGGATATGAAGGCTGTCTTCTGTTGTCTAAAGGATTCTCCCCGGTGCACTAGGGATTAGATTTGCTCTGTGTGGCTTCAGAGGGGCAGAGAACTCTGGGGTCTGAGGGTTGAAGGAGCCAGATGTTAGCTCCATTTAAGAAAGAGCTTTCTCCAAATTGGAATCATCTGAAGATCGAAAGGGCCATCTATCACTGGGGGTGAGCTAACAGAGAGTGGATGGCCATTTATCAGCTAAGCTTCAGAGGGCAATCTTGCCTTGGACAGATGTTGGACTAGGTGACTCTGAAGATTTTTTGAATCCCATCTCAGATACTCTGTGACCCTGGGCAAACCTCTCATTGTCTCTGAACTTTGTTAAGTGCTTTGCATACATTATTATTAATTTTTTTTGTGTGGGGCAATGAGGGTTAAGTGACTTGACCAGGGTCACACAGCTAGTAAGTGTCAAGTGTTTGAGGCCAGACTTGAACTCAGGTTCTCCTGACTCCAGAGCCAGTACTCTATCCACTTTGACACCTAGCTGCCCCCTGTTTTGCATACATTATTATTTCATTTGATTCCCATTTGATAGATGCTATTGTTAGCCCCATTTTACAAGTGAGGAAACTGAGGGAATTCAGACCTTCCTCAGTCTAAGTATAGAATTCTGCCCCTTCTACCACAAGTCTATTATGATAGCCCTATTACATGGAAGCCTATTGGATATAGAGAAATGGTAACGCCCTTCTTCTCCCCTCCAAGGCTTCAAATTCCAGGTCCTTCATCTGTTCCTCATGGGATGGGGTTGTGAGATCCCTGAGGACATGCTGGTCTTTCTCCTCTGAATATAATTGAGTTTGGGACTATTCTTCTCAGAGTAAGTATGGCACCCAGACCTGGGCACAGTGCACCCCCAGATCTTGTGTAGCTTGTTCAAATTAATTTTTTACCTGGCCTGACCAGGACCAAGACTTGAGCCCCATAACTGATCATCGTAGTAATCTCATCCCATCTGTATAGTATTTTACAATGTATCAAATGCTTTACTGTGCATCTTCTATGTTGATAATGAGAAAAGCAGGCTGGTATGCTGGCTGGGGGACTGGCCTTGGAATCCAGAAGAGCTTGGCCGTGTTCCGTACCACAGAATCCTCTTCACCTTGGAAGCTCACTCCGTGCCTGGACTACTTCTTACATTGGAGGTACATCCCATCCCTGAGACCTCTCCCTCTGATTGGCTGTTTCCTCCTAGAAGCTCCATTTTAAGAAGAAGGTCCAGGTCAACTTGGCTATGCTCCTGCTACCATATTCCTACCCAGGGAAACATCAGTGCCTATTCAAAGTCCCTACCGAAGGGCAGACCCTTTCAGTCCCCTTGTATGTATAGCCTCATTAGAATGTAAGCTTTTCAGGGGTGGGGACTCTCCATTTGTATTTTTATACTTAACATAGAAGTCTGAAACATATTTAACTGCTGAATAAATAATTCTTGACTTGACTTGACTTGATCTGGGTACAAGTCCTCTCTTTGACACATACTACTAGCTCTGTGAATATGGAACAGTCATTTATACTTCTCTACTACAAGGAACTCTTTTAAGACTATAAATTTTAGGGGGCAGCTAGGTGGTACAGTGGATAAAGCACTGGCCCTGGATTCAGGAGGACTTGAGTTCAAATCCAGCCTCAGACACTTGACACTTACTAGCTGTGTGACCCTGGGCAAGTCACTTACCCCTCATTGCTCTGCAAGAAAAAAAAGACTATAACTTATAGACTAGATAATGATATTAATGGGTGTAAGGAGTTGCCACATCAGGGAGTCCCCTAAACAGATGAAATCACAGATCACACCTTTCTTTCTGCTGCTCCCCCCACAAAGACACAAAGTTCCTTACAACACCCCTGTGAGGTCACAGTAGGTCAGGTGTTGTTATCTTTCTTTTATAGATGAGGAAACTGAGGCTCAGGGGGATTGAGTACATCCCAGTCACATAATTGGTAAGCAGGAGAGCCAGAACTCCTAACCCCAGGTCTTTCAACTCTTAAGTCTAGCCCCCTTATTACTATACAAATTGAAAATGACTGTTCTCAAATCCTTTATAAAGGCCTTGACTAGCCAGGGTCTACCCCAACCTAACCCAGCCATAGACAGACCCTAGAGGGGCAGCATGGATTTGAGGATCAGATTTGGAGGGAAGAGATGAAAAATAGAAATGGATGAAAAAATAAACCAAAATAAAGTCACTGAGTGCTTCATTGAGAAGGTCAATCCAAAGGGGCATCTAGGTGTCACAGTGGATAAAGCACTGACCCTAAATTCAGGAAGACCTGAGTTCAAATCCGGCCTCAGACACTTGACACTTACTAGCTATGTGACCTTGGGCAAGTACTTAACCCTCATTTCCCCACAAAAAAGAAGAGAGAAGGTCAATCTGAGTATCCCTGACACCAGGTAGGAGAGGGCAAGGGGAGCAGATGGGAGCCCTGGTATTAGCTGCCAAAACATGGTCTTTCCATTCCTTGTTTTTCTAAGATTATCAATTATCATGAGCCATTTCCCTGCCCATTACCCTGGGCCCAGAAAGCTTTCCACTCTGTGGTTGGGGTTGGGGAGAGAGGGTTCTGATGTTGTTAGAGCAATGTGAGTCCTCAAGACCTCATGCTGTTTTTACTGGGGGTGGGTTGTGTCTCCCTTGAGCGTATCCAGATGTTTCATATAATAGAAGCCACATGTCTTGTTCTTCTGGTGGTGAGGTGGGGGTGGTGGGATGGGATAGGACAGGGCTTCTGAGTTCATATTTTACAAAGGGTAGTCAAGGCTTCAGCCAGAGCATAAAAGAAAATTGTATTTTGGCCCTGGGGATAAGGATAGAGACAAGACGTTGTAAAATTTACTATGAGGATAGCTCTAGTTCAACACCAGTACACACTGAAAGAGAAGCCAGAGTGATGATAGAAATGAGGGGCCCTGCTGGCAAAGAGCATTAGGGAGTGGGGAGACCTGTAAGTGTTTGGGGAGCCCCAATTCCTCCTATTTCAGGTGCTAGCAAGTGAATTTGGGGCTGGGGGAGAGGGGAGAAGACTCTTGTACAGTAGAAAGAAAGAAGGATTTAGAATGCAAGGATCTGGGTTGGAAGCTGACACTATTTATATGATTTCAGGCAAATTACCTCCCTGGGCCTCAGTTTCTCTCCAGAAAATGGAGGTTTTAGACAGGATGATCTGTAAGGTCCCTTCTAGCCCTAAATCTATGACTGATCCCATTATCCTAGGAATGAAGGATCCTCGAGAAACCAGAGCCCCCTGGATCACAAAAAAAAGCCTTAGTCCCTTATTTCCAAAATTAAAAAAAAATCTCTCTCTCCATTGTAGATGAATTTATGAGAAAAGATGACCTCTTTTTCTTCCCTTTTAAGAATAAGAGATAAAAAAATAAGAGATGATACATCTATGAGGCACAGTGGAGAGACTAGTGGACTTGAATCAGGAAGGCTTGAGTTCAAATCCAGCTTTAGATATTTATTTGCTGTGTGACCCTGGGTAAGTCACTTAACTGCTATTTGACTCAGTTTCCTCAACTGTAAAATGGGGATAGTAATAGCACCTACCTCTCAGGAGTCTTGTGAGGATCAAATGAGGCAATAACTGTAAAGCGTTTAGCAAACTGCTTGGCACATAGTGAGCATTATTGCTGGTGGTGGTGATGATGAAGGTGATGATTGTGGTGATTGTGGTGATGATCGTGGTGCTGGTGATGGTGGTGATGAAGGTGATGATTTAAAAAAAAAGGTGATGATGATGATGATGATGATGATGATGATGATGATGGTGGTGGTGGTGATGATGGTGGTGGTGGTGATGGTGGTGGTGGTGGTGGTGGAGGTGGTGGAGGTGGTGGAGGTGGTGGAGGTGGTGGAGGTGGTGGAGGTGGTGGAGGTGGTGGAGGTGGTGGAGGTGGTGGTGGTGGTGGAAGGAACTCTCATTTTACAGGTGAGGAACCTGAGGCCCAGAGAGGGTACCCAAAGTTACAAAACTAACAAATGGCAAAACCAGGTGTTAAACTGAGGTTCTAGGGGCAGCTAGGTGGTTCAGTAGATAGAGCACTGGCCCTGGATTCAGGAGGACCTGAGTTCAAATCTGGCCTCAGACACTTGACACTTAACTAGCTGTGTGACCTTGGGCAAGTCACTTAACCCCAACTGCCTCACCAACCCCCCCAAGACCCTCCAAAACCCCCCAAAAACTTAGGTTCTAATGACCCCCTAAATCCAGTGCCCCTCCCACTATGCCATACTTCTCTCCCACCAAAAATGTTGCATCCAGATGAAAGGGATAGGGGCTGGACTTAGGATTTTCATTGGTACAGACCTCCCAGATAAGTAAACTTCTTGTACTAATGCAGATTGGCACTTTCTTGGTAACTTAGTATTTGGGGCCATTTCCCTGAGTACTAAGAGGCTAAGTGATTTGTGTAGGGTTATATATCTAGTTTGTGTCTGAAACAGGACTGGAACCCAGGTCTTTCTGCCTTCGAGGCCAACTCTACAGCACAAAGATCTTTTAAGTTTAAATGGCAATGAAGGGTGGCTTTGAAAGGGAATTAGAGTCCACAAAAAGGCACCTTGAGGAATAGGACTTTTGAAAGGGGAAGAGAGTGGTCCTTTTGCATTGTCTATTGGGGAAGGGGGTGGTTTAGAAGCTACCTAAGTGAATATGAGCCTCAGGCACTGTCTCCTTCACAGTCTGTCTCATTGAATCACTGCCATCCCTTCCAGCAGTGACCCCACTAACATTCCAGCTTATTGCCTTGATTCACTTTGCGTGGCTTTGATCATCTCTCAGGGATGCTCTATGACCCCTAAGGGTTCTTCCGACTTAAAGATTCCATGCATATGTTTAAAGAAGAATGGACATTGTTGGCGTGGATTCTCATCCTGATCTGAAAATAACCCAGATCCTCCCTCATCTGCCAAAATGCTGTATTCTAATTAGTCAGTTAGTAAATATGGTCCCATATGTTTCTGTTGGCTAGAACTTTCACAGTATGGCCATTCCTCTTTCTCTCTTGACTCTCTACTACAAGCCAAAAGGCTGATGGGGGGGCAGGGGGGGAGTAAGGGGAGGGGTGTGGCAGAGAAATGGGAGTTGTGCATAAGTTGTAGGACTTTAAACAAAAACATATTTTAGTTTAAATGTATCTGCAGTGATGGCTTTTGGAATAGCTGAGTGCAGATATGGGGAAAATGGCTAATGGAATTGAGCCCAAAACAATTTCAACCCTAGTTCTTGATTCTTTTTTTTTCTGTGGATTCACCTTAATCAGGCTGCAGTTAGGGCCAAAAAGCATCTGCATGAACGCCTCATGTGCTCTGGCTTGGCGCAGTTGTTAGCCCCTCCTTTTTCTATGAAGAAGGTCATGGGGTTGCTAATCCCTGGAATGTTAGAGCTGGAGGGTTAGAACTCAGGGTCCTTTTACAGATAAAATTCAATGAAAAAAAATCTACTAAGTGACTATTCTATGTAAGGTAGTGTACTAGGACCAGGGATACAAAGATGTGTTGCTAGGAATTCCACCATTTGAGATGAATGAATGAATGAATGAATGAATGCATGCATGCATGCATGCCTTGGGTTTTGGAGGTTGTATCTCCAGAAGTTTCCCTGGTTAAAATGGGATTTTCCCTGGGAATGGTTTGGGGGTGGATGTGGAGGAAGTGGCACGGTGCTGTGGCAAAAGCACTGGACTGGCTCATACAGATCTTCTTGTTTGTGAGCCCAGTGGTCAATAATGCCACACTGCCCGTCAGTAGGGAGTGCTGGGATGGGGAAGGGGTTTGTAGGCATCCTGCAATTTTCGAGCTTTGGCAGGGTCGGGTTTTTTTCTTTTTTTTCTTTTTAGTTGTTGACATAGATGTTAGTAGCTCTGGGGAATGGAGGGGGAGTGGGGGGAGAGGCATAGAATAAGATGGGGGGAAGGTCATGAAGACAGACTTTGTTCTCTCTACCGTTCTGTTCTGTGCAGCCTGCTGATTTGGTTTATTTTACTCTATGAATATGTCCTATGGGAGGGCAGCCTGGATGGTTTAAAAAAACAATACCCCCAAACCATCAATTACTTACAAGGTTAGTGCAGCTTTGGACATTTCGTATGGAATGTAGCTAGTACAGTTATAGCTTCCCAGACCAGGCCTCTGGCTGGTCTCTGATTCTTCTGAAGGTCAGACTTGTGTGTGGACCAACTATCTGAATGTGCCCGTGCCCCTCTTTGTTGTCTGGATTTATTTCTTGTGTCATTGTGGGTGTCTATCTGGCTGGGGCTCCTGGGAGGCCCCCTTATTCAGCCAGGAACTGGCACTGAGGGCTTCCAGGTTTATTGTGTGTGTACATAGACACTTACACCTACACACATATGTGTATATATAAATATTAATATTTCATTTATCATACCATATTATTAATACATGAATATGAATTTATAAATATAAAATTTTGTTTGTATATAAATATACATGTATATATGTACATGCACATGTATATCAACATATATGCATATGTATACAACAAAACTGGATGCTGTCATTTATATTACATTAAAATTATATATAAAACTGGATTTTACATATAGACACAATAAATGATATATTCTCAGCATATTTATAGTATATATAAATTTATATGATATATAAAACTGAATTGTATATAAGTATATATACATATACATATATACCTATGTGCGTGCATATTTATGTGTGTATGTGTGTGTATGTTGTTGAGTCATTTTCAACTCTTTGTGACCCCTTTTGGGGTTTTCTTGGCAAAGATACTAGAGTAGTTTTGCCATTTCCTTCTCCAGTTCATTTTTACAGATGAGGAAACTGAGGCAAACAGGGTTAAGTGACTTATCCAGGGCTGCTCAGCTAGTAAGTGTCTGAGGCCAGATTTGAACTCATGAAGATGAGTCTTCCTGACTCCAGGCCAGGAACTCTGTCCACTGTGTCACCTAGCTGCCATTTATTTATTTGTTTTCTTGCTTGTCTATTTATTTATTTGTTTGTTTGCTTATTTATTATTACATTATGATTAAAGATTTATTATTCCAGTGCATAGCACAATGCCCAGCACATAGTGGATAATTAAGAAATATTGATCAATTGATTGGTTCCGGGGTTTCATCAGCCAGGGTACGGAGACCATTCTGCTTTTTCTGTGTCTTCCTCCCTGCTCTGGCTCTGGGCAGTTTTCTTTTTTTTCTTTTTTCTTTTTGCAGGGCAATTGGGGTTAAGTGACTTGCCCAGGGTCACACAGCTAGTAAGTGTCAAGTGTCTGAGGGCAGATTTGAACTCAGGTCCTCCTGAACACAGGGCCGGTGCTTTATGCACTACACCACCTAGCTGCCCCGTCTGGGCAGTTTTCTAAGAGGTTCTGGCCAGGCTGGTAGCTGGTCTCTTTTCATGGCTAACAGCCATAGAATTTGAGCTGGAATGGACCTTGCAAGTCATCTAGCCTATTTCTCTCATGTTACAAAGGAGGATTCTGAGGCGCAGAGAAGAAAAGTAAGTCCCTTTCTCACGGCCCCACAGCTGGTCAGGAGCCAGGTAGAGATCAGAATATCAGCCTCCAGAGTCCTGCTCCAGAGCTCATTCCCCTCTACCAGGGCTTTTAATATTTTGGGGATTTTTGTAAATACCACTGCCATTTCCCAATAATTATCCTCCCTTATAAACCTTCCCTTGTAATAAAAGAGTATTATTAAGCAAAACTGACACATTGACTGTGTCTGACTGTGACTCATTCTACTCCTGTAGTCCATCACCTCTACTGTCTCTATTATCCCTTTCCAGTCCATCTTCCACGCAGCTGTCAAATTGCTATTCCTAAAGTACAGGTCTAATGGTGTCTTGCTCAGGAAACGTCAGTGACTCCCCATTGCTTCTAGGAGAAGGGGTCTTGTGCCATGGACCGCTTGGGCAGTCTAGTGAAGCCTAGGGACAGGAATGTTTTTAAATGCATAAAATAAAAAATCTAGGATTACAAAAGGAAATAATTCTTCTAAAATACAGTTGTCAAAATATTAAAACAATAAGTTCATGTACCCCAAGCTGAGAACCCCTGCTAGGATAAAATATAACCTCCTATCTTGGCTACTCAAAGCCATTTATAGTTTGGCTCCAACCTATCTTTCCAGTCTGATTTCATGTTCTTCCTTGTCTCTCAGTCCACATTCCAGCCAAACTGCCCTACTTGGTATTCCTGATGCATGACATTCCTGCTCACACCTCCATGCCTTTGTTAAGGCTCCCTACTCTCCCTTTGTATGTCTGCCTCTTAGAATCTTTAGGTCCCTTCAAGATTCAGATTAAATGTCTCTCATATGAGTCTTTTCCTGATGCCCCCAGTTAATTCATCGCCATCTCAAAATTATTTTGCATTTACCAAACTTTGTGTATATCTTGTATTTACTTCTTTGTATATATGGTGTGCCCCTGCTCTGGAAGGATTTATTTTCCATGAGATCAGGGGGGTATTTAACACCCCCCCAATATTCCCAACAATACCTAGGACATGGCAGGAGCTTAATGAATGCCTATAGGTTTATTGACTTCAAAGACCATCTATTTCAAGCTCTCCACACTTTGTTTTATAGAAGATAGTCAGGCTGAGAGAGCTTAACTGATTTACCCAAGATCTTACTGGCAACTTATGGCAGAGCCTGGATTTTGAACTCAGGTTCCTCTGACTCTCAGCCCTTATTCTTTCCTCTGCTTTGAAGATGACCCTGGGTTCTTGAAGGCTACCAAGAAGCTAGTGGTTTGATGACAGCTTGTGTGTGTCCATCATCTAAGGACCAGTTTAGTAAATATGGAGAATATTTTTTGCCACAGTAACTCACAAAAGGCAATTGCTAAAGCATAAAGGAATTTCATTCTCTATCCGATTTCATGTCAGTAAGATGGTGGGTCTTTTGAATTATTGAAGAGGGTTGATGTGACAGTCATATAGCTGGATAGTATCTTTCTATCACTGGGGAAATCAAAGTTAAAGCTATTTTCTGCTTTGTTACTTAGTGTGCATTATACTGGGCACTGGGGAAGAATGGAAAAAATACTGGATTTATAGTCAGAAGACCTGGGTTTGAATCCTAGCTCATGACTTGCTACCTGTGTGATCCTGGGAGCAAGTCACTTCTTGATTTTGGGTGGAAAAACAAAGAGGTTGGTTAAATTGATCCAAGGTTACTTCTAGTTCTAAATCATTTGAGCCCATGATCCACCTGATAAAATTCTTGGCTTGAGTTTAGCACCAGAGAAAACATTGTCTCTGCAGATGAATGTGTGTACTTTCTGTTGTGAAAAAGAGAAGGTTATATAATCCAATGTTTCTCCTTTTGCCCAATTTGCCAGAGAGCTGAGAAACAGACTCATTGCCCAGAGTGGTAACCTCCTCAACTCAGATGGCCCCAGTACCCTCTCTTTCATTTTCCTTTTTTAGGATCACCATTTTATTTTCTCCTGAAGCATCTCATCTTGTACTATATTTTTATCTCTATGCTGCTTCCAATCCCTTTGGACATAGGCAGGGTAGAAATCATAAAGAAATGGAAACCATAGCTCTTCCAAGCTTTTCCACATTCATCATTTAATATGATCTTCAAAACTGTGTGGATTAGGTAGGTAGGGCAGGTATTTTTGGCTTCCTTTGATAAATGAAGAAACTGTGGCACAAAGTTAAGTTCTCAAGACCATAAAGTGAGTCAGTTTCCAAATCTGAACCAGAATCCAGTTCCCTGACAACCAGTCCAGTGTCCAGTGTGAGCAGCAGTGTGCCTTGGAGGGTAGAGGGCCAACTTCAAAGTCTGGAAGGATAGGGTTCAAGTGCCATCTCTGGCATGCATTCATCATGTGGTCCTGGACAAGGACTTAACCCCTCAGTGCCCTCAGGCAAATATCTAAAATTATACATTGGAGAAGAGTTGGCAATCTGCATTGATAGAATGCATTTCCTTAGTGGGAGTTCTATGCACCAATGGAATCATTGCTCTCTACTACTCCCTGCAAATGTGTGTAGGTCAATATCAGAATTAGAAGATTTCAAAATAGTGTCCCTGGCATTTGAGACAGCAGGGTGGTGGGTTTCTTGATCAGTGCTCCTGCAAATCTAGCTTTGCACTTGTTGTCTTTTCTAGCTCTTAAGTGGCAAAGGGAATTAAATCTAGGCTTTCTTTTCCATTGAACCCTTCACAGTCCTTGGCCAAAGGACTCTTAGCTTTTGACAGCATTGTCTGTGTTAAGTCTGTGGCATCAGGTTTTCCAATGACCCCTGCCAATAGAGTCTATATTGAGAGGCAACATTCCATATTTAATAGAAGGTCATCCTTGGAACCAGAAAGACCTGGGTTCAAGTTTTACTTTGGCCCATATTAGCTGGATTACTATGGGCACTTCATTTTACTTTTTGGGGCTTCAGGCAGAATCCTTAGACTTTATTTGCTAATCTGAATTCCTTGAGGGAGCTCCCATGCTGGGAGGTCCACACACTGATGAAACCTAGCTTGATACACACACATATCTAATGTATCTGTACATGTACATCCATATTTTATATAGATATATAGGTAGATCTTTGTAGATAGGTATCTATAAATATAGATATAGAGATAGACATAGATCTACCTATCCATGGAGATGGAAGAAGAGAGAGAGGAGAGAGGAAAGAGGAGAGAGAGAGAGAGAGAGAGAGAGAGAGAGAGAGAGAGAGAGAGAGAGAGAATATGTCATATTCCAGAATGTCATGAATGAATAAATAAGCATTCATTAGATACTATGTGCTAAGCTTGGAGATATAAATAAAAAACCATGTAAATAGCCCCTGCCCTCAAAAAGCTTACATTATAAAGGAAGGGATGACAAATATAGGAGTGTCACAACCAGGGAGTAGTATTTTAGTTTGGAAAGTTCCAAGGAAAATGAATGGAGCCATAAAGGAATAAACTGGCCCAGATTCTCCAATAGCAATGGCAGATTTGATCTGATTATGGCTCCAGAACTGGAAAGGATGTGGGACTGGGGGGTGTGTCTTGAATTCACCAATCAAGAGGGTTGGGGAAAGTGGGCTGATTCAGAGCTGGAAGGGTTAAACTTGCTAGTTGCAAACACATTTACAGGGAACATCAGCTTACCTGGCTGAATCTGAACACTCTTGCTCATTTGCCTTGCCTGGCTTTTTTCACTCTTAACCCACCACGGGGCTAATTCTTTTTACTTACTTTCTTTCTTTCTTTCTGGCTTGCTTGCTTTTTGGTGTGTGTGTGTGTGTGTGTGTGTGTGTGTGTGTGTGTGTGTGTGTGTGTGTGTGTGTGTGTGTGTGAGAGAGAGAGAGAGAGAGAGAGAGAGAGAGAGGCGCAATTGGGGTTAAGTGACTTGCTCAAGGTCACACAGCTAGTAAATGTCAAGTGTCTGAAGTCAGATTTGAACTCAGGTCCTCCTGAATCCAGGGCCAGTGCTCTATCCACTGCACCACCTAGCTGCCCCCAAGGCTAATTCTTTGCCTTCTTCCTCCTATGACTTTCTCATCCACCTCCTGTAACTCCAAGGGGTCATGGTGTCCCCTATATTTTTCCTGATGAAG
Source organism: Dromiciops gliroides (assembly GCF_019393635.1). Classification (NCBI taxonomy): domain Eukaryota; kingdom Metazoa; phylum Chordata; class Mammalia; order Microbiotheria; family Microbiotheriidae; genus Dromiciops; species Dromiciops gliroides. The sequence goes on along the minus strand of NC_057861.1, from coordinate 698,171,636 downwards.
GCTAATTTTTATTTCTTTGAAGTTGGATTACCCAAGGTGTTGGTATTATGTTGGAGCGGGGAGGAGGGAGGAGAGGTTGTGTGGCCAAGTCTGTTATGATACTTGTTGGTCATGGTCTGATCCCTTGTATCATGTGTGCAAAGTGGAAGGAGGGGGAGGAACAGAGAAGGAGAGGAGATAGCCAGGTAGGTCACTGAGTTCTATCACTATCTTGACTTCTAATCCATCGAAGTAACCATGGATGGTTAGCAGCAGCTGATTATGGAGTCTCATGAATCCTTCTACACCCTTCTCACACAATAACTGGAAAGAAGGCTTGGGGCCGAGCACGAGGCAGTTATGCAAGAGTGTCTGCTGTGGAGCATACTATATAGAATGGTGTTTAAAAAGTGTGTCTTGTTGAGTGATGCTTATGAGGGGGGAAATGTCTAGTTCCTTTTGGTGTTTCATATAAGTTGGCATCAGAGGTCAGGCTGTTAAGCACAGAATTCTGTAGAGCTTCGAGGGGCAAACAAAATTGAACACTTATTTTGTGCAAATGTAGTTCAGGTCACAGAGCTGAAATAGAGGTGCTAAGGGAGGGGAAAAAATCTTCTCTTGATTGGAAAAGGGAATTGTAAACATGCTCGCTTCAGTAGCCATATCCTGCCTTCTAAAGCTCCGCACGACAGAAAGCAATTTCTCTCTTTTGCAAAGAAGCTGTTGGCAAGAAAGGGACAGAAGGCTAGACAGCACTCCTGGGGCCTCGGGAGGTCACTTAAAGCCTTCCCTCTGACAAGTAAACAGACATTTAGAAGTTACATCTAAAGGGCTCAAGAAAACCCTTGGAAGGGCTTTTGAAGTTAAACCTTGAAGCTCTGAAGCAAGAGGTGGAAGCCTGGGACTTTTCTGACTCTGAAAAAAATATTCAGGATAGGCTTTCATCTTAGTTCTACTGGAGAATATCAATCAGTAAATCTTGTCATATTGAGAGACAATAAGGTAGGTTGTTGTTGTTGTTTAGTAGTTTCAGTCATGTCTGACTCTTAGTGACCCCATTCAGGGTTTTCTTGGAAAAGAAATGGGAGTGGTTTGTCATTTTCTTCTCCAACTCATTTTACAGATGAGGAAACTGAGGCAAACAAGGTCAAGTGACTTGACCAGGGTCACACAGCTAATAAGTATCTGAGGCTGGAACTCATGTCTTCCTGACTCCAAGCCCAGCACTACATCTGTTACACCAGCTAGCTGCCCTGACAGTATGGTACAATTTGAGTGATTGACAGCAAAGCAGGGAAACCGGAATTCAAATCCTGCCCCTCATCTGCAAAATAAGGGGGTTGAACTGGATGGCATTCAGGGTCCCTTCTGGTGCCAAATCTTCTGGGAATCCCCAAATGAAAAATAAGATCTACTTTATGAAGCAGGATCATCCAGGGCTATGTGGGAGATTGGTCCTCCCAAAGGAAAAAATTATTAAACTAATAAATGAAAAATAATTTAGTAATCACCAGATGTTGTGCTGAGGACCAGGATACAAAAGGAAAAAGATGGACAGTCCTTGCTCTCAAGAAGCTCCCATTTTTAATCGGGGAAGACAACACATAGAAGAAAGGTAAGCTATAGGACAGATGGAAAAGCAGCAGATCCAAGAGTGCAGTGGTAGGGAAGATGGCAAGGCCTTAATATACCTGAATGCGATGACTTTAACATTTCCATGAGTGCATCATGAATTTATCTTTTAGCATGCTAGGAAAATAGATTTGGGGCTGGAAGGAACCTTGGAGGTCACTGAGTCTGACCCTTCATTTTATAGATGAACTGATTGGTTTGGTTAAGTACTGGGTCAGTTCTTCCATTGACACATGACATTGGCTGTAAAGTTGTCATAGTCAGCTCCTTCAATGGAACCAGAGTGTTTTAGAATTCTGCCTGATAGCCACTGACACGTGATGATGAAACATCTTAAGCTAATTAGACTTCCTTGATTAATAAAGCAAGGCTACAAAGGGCAAGGCTGTTCTGTTAACTCTTCATTGCTTCATTTCCTCCTGGAATTCCTCTCTTTGTTTTTGAACCCACCATGGTGGAGCCATGCCTGAGGCCAGACATGACCTGGGTAATTGACTCAGATAAGTCCTCTCTGAAGGAGGGTCTGTTTCCTAATTAAGCACTGGCCATGGACACTATCCAGAAAGCCCACCAACTAGATGAAGTGGACATTCCATGCCCTTTGGTCCTGGACAGGATGCAGTTCTTTTGGTGAACTCTTAGGTTAACTATGGGCAACGGTGGGTTATCCAGGACTGAGTGAGAGCTAGGATTATAGGCATATGGCTTCCTCGTAGGAAAAATAAACCGGACCTGTGCTTTAATTTCAATGCTTGTTGACTTGACTTGGTTACAGGTTTGGGCAAGGTGGACTTTTAGTCTCATTAGTTCAGGGAACTCCCAGTGTGGAGGCTCCTTCCACCCAAACAGATTGGCACAAAGGAACTTGTTTGTGATTTCTTGTCTTAGAGACCTGCATGGGGAGCAATGAGAGATTAAATGCCTTGACCATTTGCAGGCAACTAATGCCTGTGTCAGAGGTGGAGTTTGAACCTAAATTTCCTGACTTCAAAACTGGTCCTCTATATACCATGTACTTTAAAAAAATAATAGGGGCAGCTAGATGGTGCAGTGGATAGAGCACCGGCCCTGGAATCAGGAGGACCTGAGTTTCAAATCCGGCCTCAGACACTACACTACTAGCTGTGTGACCCTGGGCAAGTCACTTAACCCCAATTGCCCCGCCAAAAATAAATAAAATAAATAATAAATAATAAAAATTAAAAAATAATAAAGGATGTCCCAAAACTCTGAGTGAAATTTAAAAAACTTAACTTTAAACTAAAACTTGTTTGTGTGCATGTTATGTATGTTTTAATGATAATTTTTGCCCCCATATACTTTTATAAAAAGAGTTTTAGTTAGACTTTAGTAAAATTAATTAGCCCAAAAACTTTGGCTAAGTCACATCATTCTTTTGGTCATTAGCGTCCTCCTTTATAAAACTAGGTGATTAGATTAAGTGATATTTAAGGTCCCTCTTGGCTTTAAAAAAAAGTATTCAATAAAAAAATTCACTGATCCAATGAATTTAGATGAAATTGTTAATGCAAGTTATTAATCATTAGAACTTGATGATAAATTCAAGCTCTCATTCACAGTTGTTAGAGAGGTTCTTTGTGTCAGGATGTTGGGGATTAAGGGGCAGGGCTCTAGATCCTTTGTCTGAGTGGAAAGCATAAGGTACTGGACTTGAAATCAAAAAGACCTGAGTTCAAATCTCTTCAGTGATATTTATTAGATCTTACTTAACATCTTTGAGACTCACTTTTCTCATCTGAAAAATGAGTGGGTTGGACTAGATGTCATCTCAAGTCCCTTCTAACTCAAAATCGGTGATGTTGCATTCTGTGAATCAAGTGAAATATAGATTGGCTTTATGCAAGCAAAGTGACAATGAAGACTAAATCTTCATTGGCTTTTGTCAAAGAAGTTCCTTGTGATGATATTAGGGGTGATCTGAGGCCTTAACTAGGGAGCAGTAGGAAGCCTGGAGGATGGCATGCTCAACTTGGAGGTAGGATTACTTTGATTGAGTTTGGCTTCTAACACTTACCTGTTGTGTGACCCTGAGTGAGTCACTTGAGTTTCCTTATTTGGAAAATCCTGGATGATAATCATAATGACTTCTGCAAATCTACATTCTAGTCTCAGGTTGCCTACACATTTTCTGTGAAAACCTTGAACTTCTCTGGGACTCAGTTTCCTCATCTATGAAAAGTGATGTGGACAGGAGAATAATTGGCCTGGGTGATCTTTAATTGGAAAATTCTATGATTTTATGTTTTGGCTCATAAGTCACAAGCTAGAGACCTGGAGCTGACAAGAATGAACTGCCTTGGGGCAGCTAGGTGTCGCAGTGGATAGAGCACCAGCCCTGGAATCAGGAGGACCTGAGTTCAAATCCGGCCTCAGACACTTAACACTTACTAGCTGTGTGACCCTGCGCAAGTCACTTAACCCCAATTGCCTCACTAAAAAACAAAACAAAACAAAAAACAAAAAACAAGAATGAACTGCCTTTATCTGAGTGGGTTTAGCAGGTTCTTCCTCGGTTTTTGTGGAATAATTTCCATTAGACTATAGGCTCCTAGGTGGTACAGTATATAAAGCACCAGCCCTGGATTCAGGAGGACCTGAGTTCAAATCTGACCTCAGGCACTTGACACTTAGTATCAGTGTGACCATAGGCAAGTCACTTAGCCCTTATTGCCCCCCCCCTCAAAAAAAAAAGAATGTAGGATCTCTGAGGGCAGGGACCACTTTTAAAAACTTATTTTCTTTTGTATCCCCTTTGTTTAGCACACTGCATGACATATAGTTCTTTTTTTTTTTTTGCGGGGCAGTGGGGGTTAAGTGACTTGCCCAGGGTCACACAGCTAGTGTCAAGTGTCTGAGGTCAGATTTGAACTCAGGTCCTCCTGAATCCAGGCTGGTGCTTCATCCACTGCACCACCTAGCTGCCCTGACATATAGTTCTTAATAAATACTTTTTGATAAATTCGACTTAGCAAACTTACCCTCTCCTGGATTTTCCCATGGTCTGGAAGAAGCCCCAAGAAGCCAGTGAAAGAAGAAAGACAAAAGCAAATGTATCTTATAAAACTCAGTGAGTTCCAGGGATGGGCTCTTCAGGTGTAACATGGGCAGCCCCAGGTGCAATTCTTAGAAAGGAAGTTTCATGGCAACTAAGAACTTTTGTTATGACTCTTTATGGAATATACGGGTATACTTTTGATTCTGGTTACCAAGAATGAGTGAGATGCAAGGGGAGGGCAGATTTCAGATAAATATAAGGAAAAAAACCCTTTTTTTTTTTTACATTTCGAGCTATCCCAAAATGCAATAGGCTGTGGAGAGATAATGAGTTCCTAACTGGAGGTTTTCAATAAAATCAATCAATCAATCAACATTTATTAAGCATTTGCTATGTGCTAAGCACTGGGGCATAACAAGAGGCAAAAAACCAGTCCCTTCCCTCAAAGGGGATTACAGTGTAGGTATAAGCAGTGTAGCTAATTATCAGGGAAATTGTAGAAAGAATTCTTGGTCAACCATTGGGTAGAGTAGATGGTTCTTGAGATGGGGTTCAAATGCTGGCTTTACTCCTTACTCCCAGTATGACCCCAAGACATTTAGCCTCTCTAGTCCTCGGTTTCTCATCTGTCAAAATTAGGAAATTGGATGAGGTGCCCTCTGAGGCCCCTCCCAGCACTATATCTCTATTTCTATGATCCCTTCCAAATCTGAGAAACTCTGTTTTAAGTGAACTAGGAATAAGGTATAGCAGAAGCCCTACATTTGGAGTCAGGGCACCCAGGTTTAGATTGCTATACAATGTGCTACTTCTGTGACCTTAAACAAGTTGCCTCCTGTCCCTAAGCCTCAGTTTCCTTAATTGTAATGTGGTCAGGAGGTGTTAGACTAGATGACCTAGGAGATTTCTTCCTATTCTAAAATCTCATCATCATCACACCCCATCTATCTCACCATGCCGTTGGTAGACCATCAGCCAGCACTATGGAGAGGTGGCAGCTCAGCTTGGCATGCTCTTCTCAGAGAGGCTGATGTCAGGGAGCCTGCGTACATCATGAATTCAGCAGCAGCAGAATTGTATGCTAGAATGCAAAAAAGCATAGTGTTGGGACTCGGGAGAATTAGAATCTAGTTCCATCATGAATGCTTATTTTCTGTGAAGGCCTGGGATATGTCATTTCATCTCTGGGCCTCAACTTCCTCATTCGTAAAGTGGGGCAAGAGGAACAAAGGGATAGGTGGGCTAGATGATCCTCATGGTCTATTCCTGTCTGGAGTGGGAAACAGTGCTCTGGTTCCATACTTAAGCCTGTAGTTACTCCTTCTGTAGATTGCAATTCCTATTTCATTATCATCATCTGTGAGCTGCCAAGAGCCCCAGATTTGCTTCTCTTCTCATTTGCTGCTTCAGTAGATGGCAAGGGGAAAAAATGAGCCAGAGATTGGTGAGGAGGTAGATATTAGAGAAGAATTGGACAGTTTTATTTCACTGAGTTCAATAGCTTGTCATCTTTTGGCCGGATGGGAGGAAATATCTCACAAGGATGCCCCTTAATGAATCTATAACCAACCAAGCAGACATTCTGCAAAATGAATGACAGGACTGGCCAAGCACAGGAGAAAAGGCCCCCAGATGGAAATCAGTTCTGATTAAGAGTGTGAAAATAAAAGGCTAATGGAATTCACAGATGCCCAGGATAGTCAGCAGCGAGAGACGAGAGCTGGGGCCATTCTGATCATCTTCTCTCTGTGTTTCCTTAATAAATAGCTAAATGTAGGCAGATGAAGTCTCCTCCCATGCTCCCACTTTGCACACTCCACATCCAGCCCTCAAGATGTCTTCAGTTGGTTTTGAGATTCCTAGTAGAATATAAAGTAGATTTTTTTTTCACTTCTCAATTCTCTACTGTGAAACCAGGAGAAGAGTACATGTGGTGTGTGGGGAGGGGAAAGGCAGGGAGAGGAAAAATGAAGAATCTCTCATGCTGGAAATAGGTCCATCCAATGATAAATGGGTGGATTGGCATCCGAATTCTTCTATTTGTATGCCCAGGCAAGGTCATCTTGGTTAATCACTTCCATACCTTATTCTAGTCTAGGGTTCTCTGCAGCCTTTGGGCTGGAACTGGAGAAAGACTGGATATTAACGCTGCTTTTCTGTCCAACTCTTCATTCCTGATAGCACTATCCCTGTAGCCAATTGGGTTATTCAACTTTGTGTCAAAGACCCCTTTGGTAGTCTGGCTGATAGACCCTTTTCGGAATCATGTTATTAAATGTATACAATAAAAACAGAATGACAAAGAAAAGCAATGATATTGAAATTCAGTTAAGAATTTTTTTTTTTTACAAAGTCATGGATTTCAGGGTAAGAACACCTTGTATTTACCAGTTAATTTGGCTTAATTTCAATGAGAAGGATTTTTTCTTTCCCTGGCTTCCTGAGGTAGCGGTTCTGGGGGAAAGGAGGTGTGGGGGCGAGGTGGGATATATTATTGTGGAGAGCCACAAATTGTAGCTGCTGGTCTAGCATACCCTTTCCTGCATTTGTTTGTCCCAGGGGCCTGAGAGCCAGCATTGTTCCAGGCCTCGCCTCTACTCCAGCCCACAGATGGGTGTGTGGCCATTTAACATAAGGGAAATGGGCAGGGGCTCAAGAATTCGGCCCCCTTAACAGATTGCCTGACTTGGCTTAGATGCAATAAAGAGTGTGATGAAAGAGAAGTTTTAATTTGAGATGTTCAGAGATGACGATTTATTCCTTGTACATCTTTCATCCAACCAATTCAATTCGACAACTCATTTAAGCACCTGCTAAGTGGCAAAAGCCAAAAGATCCTAATAGTGTCTGCCCTCAAGGAAGATACTGGGGAGGTACAATGATGTGGTACATTGGGAAGAGCACTGGGCTCTGGAATCAAGAGGACCTGGGTTTAAATCCTATTTTTGAAGCATCAGCCTTGGGTACTCCCTGTTCCCAAGTTTTCAGAGATGAAGATAAGGAGGGACATAAGTCGCATTCCAATAAGCTCCTTCATAGGATAGAGAAGCGAGTTTTATTTCAGTTAATATTGGCTCATTTTTCACAAGAACAGCTGGAGCATTGTGTATGAAAAAAAATTTTTTTAAAAAGAAAAGAAAAGGCTTGATCTGAGAGAGAGTCAAAAGTGGTTTTGGCTGTCTGCTTTCTTTTATTTTCCTTTTTAAAAAAAGTTTTAATGTTTTTATTGATCCAAATTCTCTCAGGGCTTCCCTAGAAGCAAGTAAATGTCATCTTGGAAAAATGAAAAGAGCCTTTGGCTCTTGGGTTCTGGCAGACCTGTGATCTGGTCCTAATTCCAAAGTAACTAGTTGAGTGACTTTGGTGGCTGGGTAAGTCACATTCTCCCTGGGTATTTTGTCTTCTGTGAAATGGGGGGAGGGGACAGTGTTGGGCAAGATGTTTTTTCAAGTCCTTTCCAATCCTGACATGAAAACCTATGAGTCTCTGATCCTCCAGCTCCCAGATCTACAGGATCTTTTTTAAAGCAAAATACCTATAGGTAATACAGAAGGAATGAGGAAAGCACCTTTTTCCCTTGGGTCTAGCTGTATGTTTTTGAGGGTCCTGCTATCCATAGCTAGAAGAAAATTGGCCTTTCAGGACCCTGACTTCTGCCTGTATTCTCCCTTCTACTTAATTTTTCTCACAGAGGGAGAAATTCCAAATGCTTGGGGTTTTTTGTTTGTTTGTTTGTTTGTTTGGTTTTTGGTGAGGCAATTTGGATTAAGTGACTTGCCCAGGGTCACACAGCTAGTAAGTGTTAAGGGTCTGAGGCTGGATTTGAACTCAGGTCCTCCTGAATCCAGGGCCAGTGTTCTATCCATGGTGCCACCTAGCTGCCCCCAAATCCTTGGTTTTCTTCCTTTCTCTGCCACCACATGCTTTTTCTGGAAATGACTACAAATAAAGTAGACTCACATAAAGACAGACTTAAAATGAATTTGCTTTTATCTTTCTGAATCAGTGTTCTGATGGGGACCGAAGATTTGGTGGTCACTGAGTGATAAAATGATAGACTGTTATGTTACCCTTGAACCAGAGGTCGTCTCTTGGTGCCAGGTATACTTTGGGATATTTCTCAGTTCTCTGGCTCATTGTCCTCACACAGATAACCAGGAGCTTCAGCATCTGACTCCATCCTCCACTTTTCTGTCCCAGGAGTAGTGACCAGTTCCCCTTACAAGCACACAGGTTTACAAGGCTCAAAACATGAATAGGTGAAAGGAATCAAATAGAACTATTTTAAGCCATAGAAAAATAGCAATATTTAATAAGCAGCCCTTCTCTAAGAGACCTACCTGTCAGGTTACTGATTTTAGGACTTGGGGTACTTGGAAGTTACTTTCCCATGACCTGGCTCCTTTGGCTATCTACATAGCATCCCTTTCTCCTGCAGTTGGCATTTCTGGCAGTTCTTATACATACCTCTAATTGCTAGTCCCTGCTGTAGTCTTTTTGCCAACTTATTTGCTCTACCTGTAGCCCTTACAATCCTACAAGGTCTCCTTAACTTTCAGTAGGTGGCAGTTCCCTTCTTTCCCAAGGGATCAGTTCTCTGTCTCCAACTTCTGCCCTATCTGTACCACTATTCAAAAATAGAGATCTAGGTATTTCTATTTCCTAGAATTTTTCTCTTGTTCCTTGCTCCTTAGCCTCATATACCAGAGGTCTCCCAGGGATCCAGAAGAACAATCACTCCCATGTGCTTAATTCCATGGTTGGTTTATGGTGATTTGTGCTGGTTTAATGTTCCTTCTTTTAAATGTCCTGACTAGATGTCTGGACCTACAAGACTTGCCATGGGTCTAGAGGCCTTAGAAGAGCAATCCTTTCTCTCTTCAATTACCCTCAGTTCCCAGCCTTCCTCCTTGGTTGACTAGGTAGACTTATTCACAGATTACTTTTGGAATACCTCTGTTAGTTCTGGTGCCTTGTTTTAGGGAGGACACGGAGAAGCTGGAGACAATGAAAGGTTGGTCTCCATAATGATAAAGGGTCTTAAGTTCATGCCACGTCAGGATTAGTTGAAGTAGATGGGGTGTTTAGCCTGAAGAAGAGAAGACTTGGGGTGAGGGGAAGAAAATGGGAATTGTTTTCAAGCATTTGAAGCTGCTATCAAGAAAATTGGATTTAGGTTTGCTCTGCCTGGGCCCCACAGGGCAGCAGTAGCATCAGAGAAACAACGAATTTCACAGTTGGAAGGGCCCTCAGAGGTCATCTATTCTAACCCATGCCTGAAAAAGGGATGCCCTTCACAGGATGCCCTTAGCGTGGTCATCTAGCCTTTGCTTGAAAGACTTCCAATGGGAGGAAATTCACTACCTCCTGAGGCAACTTGTTTCACTTTTGGATAGCTCTAATTATTCAAAAGTGTTTTCTTCTAACAAGCCTAAATCGGTTTCTATGCAAGCTATCCATTGCCTCTGATTTTGGCCTTTGGGGCCAAGTGTTCTTGACCCGTCGTATCTTTCCGGATCATATCTTTCTGGTTCTTGATCATCATGCCATGTGTTATCTGTCCCTCCAAGTTTTATGTCATCTACAGATTTGGTAAGTTTGAAATTTCTGCCTTTATCCAAGTCACCGATGAAAATGTTAATTCCTTCATCCCAGAATGAAGGGACTGAAGGGGAAAATTCTTTTCATAAGAATATTTCTCCACTATCCTTTGTATCTTAGCTCTTAGCATGGTAGTTGGCACATAGGGAGTGCTCCATACATGCTTGTTGAACTGAATAACTAACTGATCCCCTCAGACCAATTTGTATTTTAAAAGAGGAGCTTAGAGAATGCAGTGCTTCACTGGAACGAAATGTAATGGTGGCATTTCAGGCACGGGGATGATATTCTGAGCTCAGGGGCTTTTTGGTTTTCCCTCAGTTAAGTCACTCACCTGCTCTACTTGGGTATACTGCTGGCTATGAAGCCTAAGAACACTAGCTGGACTTCCGGTGTTCATTGGAAAATTCCATGTCTGTTTCTTCAGATGGAAAAATGTACTCAGAATCAAAAGAACTGGAGCTTGAAGCTTTGTATCTTTTCTATTTGAATGTGAGCTTCTTAAGGCCAGAGACTGTTTTTACCTTTCTTTGTATCTCCATTGTGTCTGGTACACAGTAAGTGCTTTATAAATGCTTATTTATGGACTGAGTATAGCGGAAAGACTTCTGGATTTGTAGTCAGAGGATGTGGGTTCAAATCCTGACTGTCATTTACTACCTGGTGGAGAAGCCACTTATTTTCTGTGGTCCTCAGTTTCCTTCTATGTAAAATGAAGGCATTGACCTAGATGTTTTCTAAAGTCTTTTCTAGCTGCAATTCATGATCCTTTGATCCTAAGAATGGGAATTTTGTACCAGAGGGAGCTGTTTCTCCCTGGAAAGGCTCTGGCTACAATGGAATTGCCTTATGTTTCCCTTGGTTCCCAGCCAAACCCTGGAAACCTTGGCCCAGCAGTGCACAAAAGATTATACATGGAAACAGAGTGTTTGATAAGCAAAGTCTGTGCCCCATGACCTGGGCCATGGGGAGGGCCCAGTTGGAGATCAGCAGAAGCTTCTGGTGCCCGTGTGTTCCAGAAGGCCTTTGAGAAACCCCCATTTCTCAGTAGCTGGCAGCATCAACAATTTAAGAGTTGAGAGGTTTAGCTCCCAATAGATGGAGGGTGAGATGTGGGGAGACCAAAAGCCAAAGATTATAGGTTGGGTGGATTTCTTGGTTTGGGATAAGGTGGCCAGAAGTGTTGCTCCTTTGAGAGTAGACCTGCTACCCTGTCAGGGGTATATGAGTGTGTGAAGGAATGAGAGGGGGCTGGTAGAGAACAGAACTGGCTGCTGCGGGTGGTGGTTATGGCTCCTGGGGGCGGGGTTGGGAGGTCGGGGAGCTTACTGATGCCTGACTCTCAGAGTCTCTTCAAGTCCCAGAATCATGAAAGGGCATGCAATGTAACACAAAGCATGTTGGAACTGGGATCAGGAATCACAGACTTTGAATTAGAAGGGATCCCAGGGGCCATCTAGCCCAACCGAAAAGCAAAAGTAATACTCAAAACACACTGAACAAGGGGTCAGACAGCCTCTTGCTGAATAGGTCTGGTAGGGCGAGCATAGGGGTAACCCACCACCTCTCATTGCAACTCTTAATTATCAGCCTTCTGAGATCAAACAGAACAAGCCAAATCCCTCCTCTATGTGAAAACTTCAGATACCTGAAGTTACCTGTTAGGTCCCTCCTTCCCTCCCCTGGGACACATCCATGTCTTTCAATTGATCCTCATAGGATAGCCTTGTATGTCCCTAGGTTTGAGTGCTATCTCTGTGGCCATGGGAAGATTATTTAATCTCTCTGAGCCTTGGTTTCCTCATCTTTAAAATGGGATTAACAATAATACCTTCCTCCTAGAGTGGTGAGGAAAGAACTTTGTAAACCTTCAAGTACTATATAAGTGTGAAATGTTCAATTCAACAAGCATTTATTAAGCATCTTATATGTGCTAGATCCTGGGGATACAGAGATAAGATAGTTCTTGCCCTCAAGGAATTTGTGGCATTGTTCATCATAATAATAGCTAATATTTATAGAGAATTTTAAGAGTTGTAAAGTGCTTTATAAGTATTATTATTTTGTGGGGCAATGAGGGTTAAGTGACTTACCCAAGGTCACACAGTTAGTAAATGTCAAGTGTCTGAGGCCAAATTTGAACTCAGGTCCTCCTGAATCCAGGGCTGGTGCTTTATCCGCTGCACCACCTAGCTGCCCCTATAAGTATTATTTCACTTGATCCTCACAATAACAATGGGAGGTAGTTGCTATTATTGTCACTCTTTTACAAATGAGAAAACTGAGGCAGGCAGAGGTTAAATGAATTGCCCAGGGTCACATAGGTAGTAGGTATATGAGGTCAGATTTGAATGCAGGTCTTCCTGACTCTAGGTCCAGCATTCTACTACTGTACCATCTATTGCAATTTATCATTATTAGTGGATGAAACTTTATAAATCCACCTAATCCACATTCCTATTTAGGGGTAAAAATCTTCTCCATAACAATCCTGTCAATTGGTCATGATTGTTTTTTGACTTGAATTCAGTGGGATTCAGTCTGTGCTTGAACACTTCTTTTTGTCATACATATTTCTATTTAGTCATTGTAAAAGAAGAATCAGAAAAAAGGGGAAAACAACAAATAAAGCGAAAGTCGTATGCTTTGATCTGCATTCAGACCCCATCGGTTCTCTCTCTGGATGTGGAGAGCATTTTCCATCACGAGTCTTTTGGAATTCTCTTCGATCATTGTATTGCTGAGAAGAACTAAGTCTTTCGTAGTTGATCATAACGCAGTGTTGCTGTTGCTGTGTACAATGTTCTCCTGGTTCTGCTCACTGCACTCAGCATCAGTTCATGTAAGTCTCCAGGTTTTTCTGAAATCCACCTGCTCATAATTTCTTATAGCACAAGAGTGCTTCACATTCATATACCACAACTTGTTCAGCCATTCCCCAATTGATGGGCATCCCCTCAATTTCCAATCCTTTGCCACCACAGAAAGGGCTGCTTTAATATTTTTGTACATGTGGGTCCTTTCCCCTTTTTCATGATTGCTTTGGGATACAGACCTAGTAGTGGTATTGCTGGGTCAAAGGGTCTGCATAGTTTTTTTTTGTTGTTTTTTTTTTTTTACCATGATAATGATTTTTTTTTTTTTACATTATGAGATATTTTATTTTTTCCGTTACATGTAAAGATAGTTCTCAACTTTTGTTTATACATGCTTTACAATTTCAGATTTTTCTCCTCCTCCCTCCCTCCTCCCTCCCCCCCCCCCTCTAGACAGCAGGTACTTGATATAGGTTATATCTATATATATCTATACATATACATATAGATATATATATACACACACATATATATACACATAATAACATTAATCCTATTTCTGCATTAATCCTGTTACAAGAGAAAGAATCAGAGCAGTGATGCAAAACCTCAAAATAGAAAAAAAAAAAGGGGTCTGCATAGTTTTATAACCCTTTGGGCAGAGTCGAACACCTATGATTAGAAGCTCACTATCTCAGAAGGCTGGCTGTTGGACAGTTCTATTTCTTAAAGTTCTTCCTGGTAATGAGCTGAATTCTTCCCTGCCTTTCCCCATTACAGTCTTCTTGCTCACCTCCTCCCCTTCCCCCTCAGCCACAACCACAATATAGGACCTACTCATGCATTCACTGTTTCTACCCTGGAAATAGAAAAGAAAGATAGCTGGGTAGGTTTTCTCCCTTGTTCTGACTCCTGCTTGTTTTCCCTTGCCTTTGGTGCTTTAAAAATATAAATTAGAGCCTTAAACGTAATGACATCCCTTCTTTCCCCCCAAAATAAACTGTGTCCCTGATCATAGACTCAAAAAAGGTTAGGACTGATAGGATTTGAGATATCATATCATTTGATAATTTAATTTTTTTTCAAGTATCAAACATTTCTTTTTTTTCTTCCACTCTCTCCCCCAGCCCTGAAAAGAATCAAAGTAAAAAAAAAAAACCCAAACCCCAAAACATAAACAAAAACAAACTCTCTTATCGTATACAGGTAGTCAACTAAAACAAATCACCACATTGGCCATGACCAAAAATGTATTTCTCATTCAGCATATTAGTCCATCTTCTCTCTGTCCTGAAGTAGATGACATTCTTCTGTGGTCCTTTTGAATAATGATTGATCAGAGTTCTTACACCTCCCAGAAGTGTTCTTTTTTTAAAAATATTGATGTTATAGTATTCATAATTATACAACAATAATATACATTTGTGTGATACTTTCAGGTCATAAAATTCTTCAAATAAACATTATTTCATCATCCAACCCTCTAATTTTTCTTTTCTTTTCTTTTTTTTTGCGGGGCAATGGGGGTTAAGTGACTTGCCCAGGGTCACACAGCTAGTAAGTGTCAAGTGTCTGAGGCCGGATTTGAACTCAGGTACTCCTGAATCCAGGGCCGATGCTTTATCTACTGCGCCACCTAGCCGCCCCCCAACCCTCTAATTTTTCAAAGGAGGAAACTGAGGTTCAGAAAAGGGAAGGGATCTGCCCAAAGTCACACAGTACTTCAATGAATTAGGAACTCAGATCTTTTAGCTCCCAATCCCATTTTCTTCCTACTAACACATAACCTTGATGATACATTGTACCAGTTTAGAGGGTATTGTAGACCAGTGGGGTGTTCCATGGACCAAACTCATTTAAGTCTGGAGCTACAAGGGAACATCCACCTCCTTCATTTTACAGGTGATGAAACTGGGTCCCAGAAGGTTAAGTGACTTGCATGAGGTCACATAGCAAGTTAGTAGCATGATTGATAACATTCTAAATAGTCCTTATTAATTTAGCAGAAACTATGAGTGAGACACAGTCAGACATTCCCCAGGGTCCCCCAGGGTTGGCAGTCGATACTTGGATAGCATATTAAAGCTGTGCCCTGCCTTTTCCCCAAATGCCTTATTAAGAATGTAAATTGCCAACTGGCCAACAAAAGCATGGTATAATGGAAAGAATGCTTGGCATGGAATCCAAAGAACTGAGTTCAAGTTTCATAACCCCACACATGATCTCTGGATCTCAGCTTATACATTTGTTAAGTTGGGACACAAAACCCCACCTATATCACGGCCCTGGTAGTGAAGTTCACGGTGCTTATAAAGTTCTCTGTAGTCCTAAGGATGGAATATAGATTTTGGCAGGAGCTACAAAGCTATAAAAGATCAAAGATTTAGCGCTAGAAGGAGCCATCTAGTTACAAGATCACAAGTTGAGAGTTAGAAGAGTTCCAATTTCTTCACTTTACAAATGAGGAAACTGAGACCCAGAGAAGTTAAGCAATTTGATCGGTGTTACATAGGTAATAAGAGATAAGGGGATGATTTTAAACCCAGGTCCAGTTCACTTTTCACTGAACCAGGATGCTTCAAGTCTAGACCAGATAATAGATTGTGTCTACTAGTGAAAGCCCAATCTAGCTAAACCTGGAGAGGTTCATCCCAAGAGGGAGACCAGAGGATGGAATTTTTTGGCCATACCAACTTGCCAAAGCCGACACCATCTACTAAGGAGTAGAGAAGCTCGGTTACATGCTGGTAAAGGGAATTAATTCCGTGCCAATGAAATCATGTGTAGCTGACTTCATTATAATGCTTAAAGAGTTTTACCTGCATGAGCCCGCTTGATGACCCTCACAAACCACTCTGGGAGGTAATTTCATACAAAGATTGTTATTCCCATTTTACAGATTGGATAACTGAGGCTTAGAAAGGCCAAGTGGTTTGTCTGTGGCTCACATCTGGTATGTTTCAGAGGGGAGATGTGAACTCATATATCCCTTTCCTCTAAATCTCAGTACTCTTCCTACCTCTTTATCCTTGAGGGGTTGAAGGGACAATTTTATTTTTCACAAGAACTGATGAGGATCACAGAGCCTAGGTCTCTCTTAGCTGGGGAAGGAGGTCCAGTAGTGGTTAGATTCACAGGAAGGTCAGATTCGAGGCCTAAACAGCAGGCAGCAACAGTGGGACGTTGAGGAGTCCCTCAGACTCTGCCTGCTTCTAGGAGCTGGGCTGGGGCTGAAGTTTCATTGTGCGCCCTAAAGCTGCAGACTTGACAAGCTCACAGCTGGAGGGTGATTGGCAGAGCAGCTGGTGACTGTAATGGGCTGCAGGTGCGAGCACAGCTGTACGAAGTCAGGCTTGAGCCTGGGGGAAGAAGAGGATGGAGGGGGCACATTGATGTCAGCCCCTCCCCCAAAGCCCCAAAGTATCTTCCCCCTCATCCCCAGCCTGTTCTTTATAATGCAGTGGAGTCAACCTTTAGCCTCTTAACAATTTGTCAGTCAGTCAACTAGCATTTATTACAATAAATCTTCCTTTGTGTCTCTAACTTGTACCCAGTAACCTTGAGTCCTCCCATCCCCCCAAGCCCTGCTCTCCCTTGGAAATGCCCCTCATACTCTAAATCAGGAGTTTTCAACCTGGGGTCAATGACTATCCCCTCTCTGCTTCTCCCCCCCCAATATTTTGATAACTATATTTCTATACAATCAGTCATCTGTATTTATTTCATGCAGGATTATGAGAAAAGATACATACACTTCATCAGACATTTAGAAGAGTCCACAATGCAAAAGAAGGAATAAAACCCCCCCACTTTAGATATTTCCTGCCCCTTTGCCATACACATTTACCCCTCCCATGTCCTATTCCGCCAGAAAAACCATTGAATTTGGAATCAAAAGAAGTAGGTTTAAACCTTAACTCATACCTATGAGCCTCATGACCTCAGGCAAATCAATTAAACGCTCTGGGCCTCAGTTTCCTTGCTTGCAACATGAGGGGGTTAAACTAAAGGACCTGCCTGACTCATTTCAACTCAAAACTCCTCTCATCCTATTGTTAACTCTTTCTCCTTTCCTTCCATACTGACATTTTTTTTTGTCCTTTTCTTCTGTTGATTTTTGTCTTATGTTAGGCAGGACTCCCTCCCACCCTCCCTTCCCACCTCTGAATTCTCTCCTGCTGCTTGTAGTAGGGCCAAAGAGGTTGCTGACCTCGGTTCGTGAAATTAAAAACACTGTTGGAGACTGTCAAGGAGCATAAGCCCCCCAAGGAATTGAAAAGAGTAATTGAGGCCTTCAGATGTTTACATACTATTGCCTTTGACTTAAGGAGTTTTTATGGACCGTCAAGTAAACAAATCTTGGAGACTGTAAAATTGCAGATTCTTGGTTGAGTGGAAATGAGGGCATTTTACTGAAGTGTACATGCCTGAGGTGATATATCCATCCGGGATGTTGGACTGACATTCATCGTCCACTCTTAGAATGTAAAACTCCCTTGGAGTGAAATTGCAAAGACATTGCCTGTCTGGGTTAGCTGCACAAGTGAAATCGACAATTCGTGCCGTGTTCTTTTCTGCTTCTCTCCCACAACAAAATATTTCCAAACATCGAATCATAGGGTTAGAGCTAGACAGGGTTTCCAAGGTCCAATTCCCCTAATTTTGTAGATGTAGATAGTAAAGTTCAGAGTCTTACTCTAGGTTACAGAGGTAATATGTGTTGGAGGGAAGATCTGAACCCACGTGAGACAGCTCACTCTTTATTTGAATAGTCCGTTAAACCCAGACTAAAGACTTTTTTTTTTTTTTTTTTTTTTTTTTTTTGCGGAGCAATGGGGGTTAAGTGACTTGCCCAGGGTCACACAGCTAGTAAGTGTCTGAGGCTGGATTTGAACTCAGGTACTCCTGAATCCAGGGCCGGTGCTTTATCCACTGCGCCACCTAGCCGCCCCCTAGACTAAAGACTTTTGACAAAGACATAGCAGTACAAACAATGCTTAGAAATATCTAAAAACAAATTTTATTGGTGAGCATTTGAAAAAGCAAGACCTGGGTTCAAATCCTACCTAAGACACTTATCTGTGTGATTTCAGACAAGTGAGTTAACATTTCTAGGACTCAGTTTCTTTATCTGTAAAATTTCAGTTATTGGACCATGACTTCTAAGCACTAAATTTATGATATTTTGACAAAAAATATAGGGTTTTCTTTTATAGAACTAAGTTTGAAAATGTTGGCAGCTACAGGTTGGTATGATTGACACCTAATGGTCTCCAGATAGAAAACTTTACCTGACAGCTTTAGTGGAAAGCTGAGGTCAGAGAATGCCATCCCATAGTCTGCTAATTAAGCCTGACAGTGGTCCATCCCAGAGTGGGTAAGAGAAGCAGAGCAGACACTGGAGAGGAAACCCCAGAGAAACAAACCCTGCCCCATGTTCCTAGTTCTCCCCCACTCCCCTTGACAAGGAAGCAGGAAACAGTCAATGTGGGGGATGGGAAGTGTCTGTCTTCTCCCCAGTTTGAGTTAGTTGGTTCAGACAAGTTGTTGAGAAGAGCTGCAGAGACAAATCTGTAATTTCAACACCAATAACGAGAGGAAATGGTATCATTAGTGAGAGGGAGGCTCTTGCCAATGGCTTGGCCTTTTGTGGTTGAAATGCCTATGGAGATGAAGAGGAATGTGGAAACCATAGAGTTACTTCAAAGACTCAAGCTAATCTGGGAGAACACCAATATATAATTACAGAGGTTGCATTGGGGGAATAGAAACAGCTTAAATTCAGTTATGAGAGGCTGCCTAGTGTAGTAGATAGAGACTATCATCCGAGCTGGGTTCAAGTCTCAATGCTAACACATCCTCATTGTGTGACCCTGGAAGAATCACAATTCCTTCCCTCTTAGAAAAGAGTTCTGAACCTGGGTTTTATATGGAGAGATATAAATAATAACTGTACTTAAATATGATTGAATTTCTTTGCAATATCACGTGTTTTATTTTGTGTATTTAAGAATGTTATTCTAAAAAGGGCTCCATAGACCCCACCAGGCTTCCAAAGGAGTCCGTCACAGAAAATGATGAGAATCCCTACTCTAAGATTCAGAGAGACTGCTGACCTATACCAGTAGAGGGGGGTTCCTCACCAGTGAGTTCTCGGTAATAATGAAATCATGGGTCCATTCCCAATACTATCCATTCAAGTGTGCCACAATACAAAGGGAAAGATTTAAATGTCTTGAGTTCAAATCTTCCCTTTGTCATCTGCTGTCTTGTTGACCTTGGACTTGGCTTCATCTGTAAAATGAGGGGTTTGGATTCATGGGACCTGAGGTCTCTTTCAGCTCCTAATCTGGAATCCTACAAAGTATTGTATAAATCAAAATCCTCTTGGGGGGCAGCTGGGTAGCGCAGTGGATAGAGCACTGGCCCCGGATTCAGGATGACTTGAGTTCAAATCCGGCCTCAGACACTTGACACTTATTAGCTGTGTGACCTTGAGCAGGTCACTTAACCCTCATTGCCCTGCCCCCCCCCCCAGAATACTCTTGGGAAGCACCGCCAGGTGAAAGCTAGGAAGCAAGGAAGGAAAGAAGCCCATTAAATTCTTATCCTCAAGAAAGTTGAGGAGTTTAATGGGGGGGATACACCATGCCAATAAGTAGATTATATTTGCATAAATATAGTTTATATTCTATAAATAGAATATGTAAATTATAGAAATAAAACCTATGTCAGTACATTGAATACAATACAATGAATGAGATAAGAGAGAAAATAGGACAAGATTGAAGAAGGTCTAGTAGTGTAGTCAGGTGGGAATGTGCATGAAGAGGGACAGGGTGAAATCAGGCTGTAAGAATTATCTGAAGTCAAACAAAGGAGCTAGTCAAGTCAAAATATGCCAGGCACTGTGTTAAGTTCCAGGGATAAAAATCTAAGCCTAAAGAAACTCAGGCCTTACCCTCAAGAAGCTTATATTCTAATGGGGGGAGAGAGATAATATAAGACTACCTAAAGGAAATTAAAAAGGGGTTGGGGGAGAAATATTGGTACAAGGCCATGGAGAAAGAAGTCTGGAGAGTCAAGAACCAGGGCCCAGAGAGGAATGAGGGAGTGATGTAGGTGGCCTAGGGTCTTACTTAAAATGGAGGTTCTAGGAGTAAATGACGTTATCTGATAGAGGAAGAGGCTGCAGGGGTGGAAGGGTCCTGTAGGGTAAGAAGACTGCCCTGGAACATGGGAGTAAAGGGAAGGTCTGGGGTGAGAAGGCCACTAGAGAATTATGGAGAAAGAAGTCTAAAAAGTCAGAAATAGGACCCAGAAAGGAATGAAGAAGAAGCATATATTTTATCCAGTGGGTAACCTTTAAGCAGGGGAAGGGCATGATCAGATTCATATAATAGGAACCATCTTTACAATCATACACAATAGCAATTTAAGGCTGACAAGGTGCCTTTCTCATAAAAATACTGTGAAGTAGGTGTTTTATGCTATTATCCTCATTTTCAGGTAAGGAAACTGAGAGACAGAGAAATTAAGATACTTGGCCAACACATAGCCAGTAAGAAAGATTACTTTGGTTAGCTATGTGAAATATGGATAGGAAAAAAAGATAAGATAGAGGTAGGGATACCAACTAGGAGACCATTATAGTAATCTAAGTGTGGGGGCCAAATTTAATATATGGAAAGTTAATTGGGTGACTCGCTGAAATATTGGGGTCCTGGAAATAATGAGGGACCTTTAGGTTCAAAGCTCCCTCCCCTCTGAACTGCCTTTTTAGATATTTCTCCCAGGCCAATAAGAAAGGAGCCTTACAGCTTCTTTTCCACAAAAGGATCAGATTTTATTACTTGGGAATTAATTAAACAACAAAGGTGAAATTAATAAAAATCAAAGATAAGGAAATAGGGAAAAAGAAATACAGATAAATTCTCCTAGCTCTAACCTAAGTCTATACAAAACCCAGCTCATTTCCACTTAAGCTAATTCAAAGAAATGCAGGGCTTTTGTGTTCACTCACCACACCTGGGATGTCTGGGATGTCAGCTAGAAAAGCTGAGGAGGGAGGGAGGGAGGAGAGAGGGGGGGAGAGAGAGAAGGAGAAGGAGGAGGAGGAGGAGGAGGAGGAGGAGGAGGAGGAGGAGGAGGAGGAGGAGGAGGAGGAGAGCGAGAGCCAGTGTTCCAGGAGTGACTCAGCCTCCCCTCAGCGAGCATTCAATCTTCCTCCCTCAAAAGGGGTGGTCCTTCAAAAACTGCCTATGGAGAGGTTTTTCCTTCTGACCTCAGTAGCATATGTAACTTCTGGGTGGGCCAGGTGTGGCCCCTCCCAAATGAGTCAGCTAAACTCCATAATTTTTACCACTTAAGTCAGAGGTAACCACCACACCAGAATTTTGCTTCTTTTTGTTCACACTCTAGCTAGGTTTTAATTTCTTCCTTTTTGGAAGGAAAGGTTAGAAGTAAATTACCTCAGAGACCCTTCTAGCTCCAACACTCTATAGTTCTATGAATTCTATTAGATAGTTATGGAAGAAACCTATCTGATTGAAATCAATGGTCCTTTGAAATTTGAAGCAAGACATTTTAAAGCAGGAGGATTATCCAGTTTAGACAATGTTCTTTTATCTTTAATAAGACCATAATTGAAGAAATTGTCCTCTATGTCACTCCATGTCCTTTATCTAGGGACTTATAGCATGGTATGGGGGAGATAGTACTGGATGGAGCATCAGAAACCTGGCTTTGGATTCCCTATTGGGCAAATCATTTTTGTTTGTCTGAGCCTCAGTTTCCTCCTTTGTAAAATCAGAAGGTTGGACCAACTGATCTCAAAAGTTCCTTTCAATTCAAATGCTTATGAGCCTATGCCTAGAAAGCTCATCAGAACTCATCCATTTTAGTATCATTTTATAAACAAAGAAACTAAAACCCAGGGAGAGTGTGACTTGTCCTAGGTTAAATAGCTAATAGGCATTAGGGTTGAAAAGAGACTTTTATTTCCAACTATAACTGTGGCTGTGAGTTACATAAGTATCTCTTAATAATAGTGAGTTTAAGGGCAGCTAGGTGGCACAGTGGATAAAGCACCAGCCCTGGATTCAGGAGGATCTGAGTTTAAATCCAGCCTCAGACACTTGACACTTACTAGCTATGTGACCCTGGGCAAGTCACCTAACCTTCATTGTCCCCCCCCCCACCACCACCAAAAAAAGATAATAGTGAGTTTATACCATTTTAGAGCATTGACGAACTAGAGTCTGTCCAGAGCTGGTTGATCAGCATGGTGAGAGGACAAGAGTATGCCGAGCAGGGATTGGTTGATGGAAGTAGGTATGCTTAGCCAGGAGAAGACTGAGGGGTAACATGACAGATGTCTTGAGGTTTTGGAGCATGGACTTGGATTGTCTTCATTTTAAGGAAGGGCCCCAGGACAGCTATATTCACTCCTTCATTCTTAAACTGGATTTTATGGATAGATTTCAGGGGAAGGGGTTGAACTTGGGAAAGAAAAAATGACATCTTTTTTTGCCAACCTTTGTTTTTCTTTGAAATCCTATTTTAGTTAATTCATTTAAAAATATTGTTCTGAGAAGGGATTCATAGGCTTCATCAGACTGCTGTAGGAATCCATGAAACAAAAATGGATAAGAAGCTCTGATTTAGGGGCATGTCATGTGGAGGAAGGAATACATTTGTTCTGCTTTGCCCCAGAGGAAAGAGCTAGGAGTAATGGGTGGAAATTGAAGAAGCAGACTTTGGCTTCTCTAAAGAAAAACTTCCTCTAAGTTAGTACTCTCCACAAGTGGAAATGGACTGCCTTAGGAAAATGGGAATGCCCTTGGTGGAGATTGTCATGCAGAGGCTGAATGGTGAACTTGTTAGGAATGTTCTAAGAAAGGTTTCCTTCTCAGGCAAGGGTGAACTAGATAGATGGTGGCTGAGATCCCCTCCAATGATGGGATTTCCTTGGCATGGCACTCAAGGCTCTCCATAGCCATGAATATTCTTCTAGCCTTATCTTTTATTAGTCCTGTGTATTCTATGATCCAGCCAAACTACCTACCCATCTTCTGCTATATTCTCCTGCCTCTTTCCTCATACTTCTACTGTTTCTTTTCTTTTTTTTTAACTGTGTGGTAATTACAAAGTTTTGAGAGAGAGAATTTCTGGATAATTTAATTATTGTATTAATAATTCCAGCATTTTGACAAAAGGATGGTCATTTGGCCATCTATCTCTTAGGTCAAAGACAATCCTGGTGGTAGGCTCAAGGCTGATATGTTTTTTTGGAAGAAGAGTATTTAAAAGGATGGCAGTCAACTCTGATGGGCTAACAATTAATGAGAGGTGGACTTTACAAAGAGAAGTGGGCTTAATCCAATGAGGGGCTGAGAGCACCCTTGGACAGAGAGACTATCTCTATACCCAGACAGCTCTCAGCCTTGGGCAATTTAGACAAAAGGGTCTGTCTCCACCCAAGCTTGATGGAATGGTATTCACCTTAGATAGAGGAGATGGTTAGCTCAATCTTCAGAGACTGAGGTCTTAAAATGAGGCTAGAGAAAAGGGGGAAATCTGAATCTCCCCCTAAATCATTGGTTATTAATAATCATTTTTTCTCAGCTGGAAGAACTTTCTTCCAACTTTCCAAGTTGAAATTATACCCATCTTGTAAGGTCTAGTAAGGTCTACCTCAAATGCCACCATCTGTGCCCCCTTAGATCTCCCATAACCCTTGGCTATGAGGTTTAGAGCTCTTATAGCCCTCTCATATGTCTCTCTTTGGAATTTTGGCCTCATTTTTATTATCATTATTTCATAGAGGACAATTGAATTCCAGAGTCAGGAGGGATGTCTGAGATTTTCTAGACTAATCTGTGTATAAACAGAAATCCCCTCTACAACATACCTGAGAACAAGTATCTGCTTGAACACCAACCCACCACTTCATGAGCAGTCCATTCTACTTTGGGGTATCTCTAATGGCTAGGAAGGAAGTCTTCTCTTGTGTCAAGCGTAAATTGGCTGCAACTTCAACCCACTGCTTCTAGTCCTGTCCTTTGTGGATAGGACTTGCAGGCAGCTCTCATGTCCCTCTTCAATTTTCCCTTTTCCTGACTAAATATCATAATTCTTTCAATTCATCTTCTATGGCCATGTCTCCAGGCCCTCCACCATTGTGATTGCTCTCCTCTGGATATTTACCAGCTTGTCACTGTCATTCCTAAAATACGGTACCCAGAACCAGACCCAGTATTCAGGTTTGGGCATGTGCCTCTTTCAGATGACAAGATCTTGGAGAGCAGGGATTGTGTCCTACTTAACCCTTCTATCTCTCCTGGCACCCAGTGCACTAATATAGACATTTATTCCTAAACAGCTATTGAATGTGAAAATGAGCAGCTGGTTGAGTCCATTAAAATGGACAAGATCACCTTGTAATGGCAATCCTGCCAAAGCACAGGCACATGGTCCCAGAGTCTGACAACAGTCAAATGTCTGAGAGGCAAAATGGTGGAGTAAATAGAGCATCAGTATTGGAATTAGGAAGTTCTGTATTCAAGTACTGCCAACCCATGTCCTAGCTGTGCAACTGTGGGCATTCAGTGTCCTAGACAACTCTCTCAGATCACAAATCACCGTTACGGGGGCAGCTAGGTGGCGCAGTGGATAGAGCACCAGCCCTGGATTCAGGAGTATCTGAGTTCAAATCCGACCTCAGACACTTAACACTTACTAGCTGTGTGACCCTGGGCAAGTCACTTAACCCCAATGGCCTCACAAAAAAACAAAACCAAAAACAAAACCAAACAAATCACCGTTACGGAGTCATTGTCCTTTCTCAGTACAGGAAGTTCCCTCCATGGAAGAAATCACAGATTTTGGCATTACTATTGCTACTACTAATAGTAACAAAAACAATAGCAATGATGACTTTGAATGAGACTAATTTCATGTCCAGAGGAAGTATAGTTTCATTTTTCTAGAATTATAGAAATAGAACTCAGAAGCTTTCCTGGGGTACCAGGCCTTTATGCATGGAGAATATAACCTATGGAAAGCTGTTCCTCCGATATCAAGTCCTTCTGATGGAGGAACATCTGGTGACCCTCCAGTGCCCATGGAAAGAACTTATTTATCTCAGGATAACTTAATAAATGGACCTTCTGATCAGTAATATGAGTTTGTATCTTTCTCTCAAGGCATTTGCCATTTCCATCTTTAGGAATAATGAGGCAGCTCTGCCCTTTCATGCCTCCTAAGTTTACCAGGAAGTTATGCATGGGAATGGAAAGTTTCCAAATGACAGATCCAAAAGGGGGCCTCCAGTCCAGCAACTGCCCCAGCCTTCTCAGCTGTGGGGTTGGCCCAGAGCTCATTGAAGTAAGCAGAAAAGTTGATTGAGTGACTGAGGAACTGTGTACCTTGTTAGACGAGCTCTTTACAAACTATATGACCCTGGGAAAGACATTTAATTCTGAGCCTTACTTTTCTCATTTGTGAAATGGGGGTAATTACTCTACCTCTACTCCCCCCCCCCCCCCCGCCCTCTGTTGTTATGAGGATTCAACAAATATGTTGTTGTCCTTCTTCAGTTGCTTTCAGTCATGTCTGATTTTCCATGACCCTATTTGGAATTTTCTTGGCAAAGACACTGGAGTGTTTTGTCATTTCCTTTTCTAGCTCATTTTACAGATAAGGAAACTGAGGCAAAGAGGATTCCGTGACTTGCCAGGGTCACATAGCTGAGGCTAGATTTGAACTCAGGAAAATGAGTGTTCCTGACTCCAGGTCCAGCACTCTCACCAATGTGCCACCTAGTAAATATGTTAAGGGATATGTAAATTCTAAAATGCCAGAAACATACAAATGCCTGTTTTTGTTTTTTTTCTTAAGTTATTATTATCTAAAGGATTGCCTTTTGTGGATTTTCTTTGTTTTTCTTAGCCTTAATGAGGCTGGAGCCTCACTTATCAAACTTGATTTAAGAGCGCTTTGTTTGACACTTGTTTAAACATCTATCAGAAGTTAAATTTAGTGGTTATTCAAATACTTGTTGATTAATCATCAGTATGCACATTTGTGTCAACAATGATCTGTAAATGGATAGAACTGTGTCCAGAGGAAGGTGAGCGGGCTAGTGAGGGGTCTGGAGACTGTTACCTTTGAAATTCAAAACCATACCATATAAACTTGGGTTGAGGGAACTGTGGAATGAAAAAAAATGCTTAGGAATGGCATGAAGGGTTGTCAGAGACATCAGCAGAGCCAGCACTAGGACTTTCTTCACCAGGGGCAAAAGCAGCTTTGGAGCCATGGTGGCGGTGGTAACAGTGACAAGGACAATTCAAGGGGAATCGAAGATAATAATAGGTGAGGATGGCACTACCAAAAGTGCTGTTCTGGCAACCTGTCAACCAGGAAGTACATAGGGTGCCCCCCAAAGGGTTGAAGGAAAATAGAGGATGTGGGAAAGGGGCATGACATCAATGGGACCCTGAGAGTGGCTGCCCAGATCCATCAAGGAAAGTAAGGAGATGGGGATGGGGGAGGAGTCACACTAAGGGCAGTAAATATTTGCAGCATGGGGATGTTGATTTCCTTCTCATTTTTTTTTAATTTTAATTTTTTTAGTGAGGCAATTGGGTTTAAATGACTTGCCTAAGGTCACACAGCTAGTAAGGGGATGTTGATTTCAATGCAGGGAGAATGAGAGTTTTAGATTCTCTGTTCAACTGTCCATTGTGGTGATACTGTTGATGATGAGGAGGAAAAGGATGGCTCTGGTGATGAAGATGGTAGTGTTGATGATGGAGTAGGATGGTGGTGGAGATAATGATGGTGCTGACACTTTGGTTGTGGCAGTAATTTTGGTGATGGTGATGTGTTATAGTTACCTATAGACTGGGTCAATCTGCCCTAGTTCTACTTCGGGGGATTAGACTTGATCTGCTTGGCTCCAGAGCCCAGGACTAGGGCCAATGGTAGGAAGTTACAGGCAGATGGGTTCTGGCTGCATAGGCATACCTCATTTTATTGTGCTTCATTTTATTACACTTTTTAAAAAAAATTGAAGGTTTGTGTCGCTCCTACATTGAGTAAGACCATCAGTGTCATTTTTTCTAATAGCAGGTGTCTCATTTTGTGTCTCTGTGTCACATTTTGGTAATTATCATAATATTTCAAACATTTCCGTTGTGACTGTCTATTATGGTGATCTGTGTTAGTGATCTCTGGTGTTACTCTTGTCATTGTTTTGGGGATGCTATGAACTTCATCAAGTAACACAGTGAACTTAATCAATAAATGGTGTGTGTTCTGGCTGCTCCATATTGTCTCTCTCCTCCTTGGGCCTCCTTATTCCCTGAGAAAAAAACTAATATTGAAATTAGGCCAGTTAATAACCCTACAGTGGCCTCAAGTGAAAGGAAGAATGAGTCCATGTGGCAAATCCATGTTGTCTTATTTTAAGAAATTTCAAGCTGTGTGACCTTGGGTGCTAGCTGTGTGACCCTGGGCAAGTCACTTAACCCTCATTGCCCCCCCCCAAAAAAAAAGGAAGAAAGAAAAGAAATTTCAACAGCCACCACAACCTTGAACAATCTCCACCCTGATCAGTCAGCTACCATCAACACCGAGGCAAGACCCTCTGTCAGCAAAAAGATTATGACTCGCTCAAGGCCCAGATGATGGTTAGAATTTATTAGCAATAAAGTATTTTTCATTAAGGCATGTACATTGTTTTTTAGATGTAATTCTATTGTATATTTAATAAACTACAGTACAGTGTAAATATAACTTTTATATGCACTTGGGAAACCCCAAAAATTCACATGACTTGCTTTATTGGAGTGGTCTGGAACTCAACCCACAATATCTCCAAGGTATAGGAGGCAAACCTTCCTAATGACTACAGTTGTCCAAAAACAAACTGAGAATTCTCTGGAAGTAATGGGTTCTGCTTCACTGGAGGACCCTGACCAAAGTCAGAATAACCACTTGTCTTAGGTTATATATTGGAGGAGAATCCAATTGAAGTGTGGATTGGACTCAATGGAATCCGGGGGTCCTTACTGGCTCTGAGCCTTTGGGATTCCAAGTCAGGGTCACCACTCTTTCTGTCATTATTCTGGAGAGTGAAGGTTAGAAATGACCATTTATGCAAACGTTAAAGGCCTGGGTCTTGTGTTTTGCCACCCTTTGGTGGTGCTTGTTCCATTGCTAAGTCGGTATTTCTGACATCTCTAACTCTCAGTGTTCACTCTTTTTTATTTGTCAAAAAAGGTGTTTAGATTGAGATTTGGTCTCAGTTGTTCTTAATCCAATTCTTCACTACTATCCTGTAGCTTGTCCATGCTTATTATTTTGTACTTTCTTTAGAAGGAGATGCAAGCCTCCTTCCTCCTCAACAGAAGTCAGGGAATATGGATGTGGGACACAACATACAACATTGCTGTGTGGGTTAGCTTTTCAGAACTCTTGTGTGTGTGTTTTTTTGTTTGTTTTTTGCAGGGCAATGAGGGTTAAGTGACTTGCCCAGGGTCACACAGCTAGTAAGTGTCAAGTGTCTGAGGCTGGATTTGAACTCAGGTACTCTTGACTCCAGGGCTGGTGCTTTACCACTGCGCCATCTAGCTGCCCCCTCTTGTGTGTTTTTTCTTTCTCTTTTTTGCTCTGCTATAAATCATATTTCTCTGAGAAGGGTGTTGGGAGAGATATACTGGGAAGTAGAGGCTATAACAAAACAAAATATATCAATATATATCAATCTATATCTATATCTATCTATCGATCTATCTATCTATCTATATATATATATTTTAGTGAGGCAATTGGGGTTAAGTGACTTGCCCAGGGTCACACAGCTAGTAAGTGTGTTAAGTGTCTGAGGCTGGATTTGAACTCAGGTACTCCTGACTCCAAGGCCGGTGCTCTCTCCACTGTGCCATCTAGCTACCCCATCAATATATTTTTAAAAACAGTAAATAAACAAATTAAAAAAAATATGGAGACATATGCCAGACAAGAGAATGGATAAAACTTCTCCAATTGCCAAGTCTTGTGGATCCTACCTTGACAACATCTCCCACATCCTTCTCCATCTTTCCCCTTCCCATAATTTGCCCATGATCACATAGTAAGTGTAAGTGGCTAAGTAAGGCAAGATTTGTGCCCACATCTTCCTCTCCCCAAGTCTAACACCATGTCCATTACACCATGCTTTCTTCATGGCAGTCCAGATTGGCTAGACTACTGCATATGTCACGAGAATAATAAGGCTGACAAGGGCAAGTAGGGCCAAACTGTGAGATAAAAATAAAGATAGATGCTCTTGACTCTCTGACAAAAGCAACAATGGCACCACCGACAGCAGGCCTTCCTGTGGGAGCATCTCACTTCATAGCATCTCTTCTAAACACCTTGGCCCAGATGACAAGGACGTAGATTACAGAGATGCTTTTGTGTTCAAAAGAAAAAGAACTATATTCTACATGTTATTCTAATCTAGGAAGATGGTGGCTGGGAATTATTAGAAAGCATCTGCTCTCAGCTTCAGACCCTTTCTCATGCCTGTCCCTCTTCTCCCTGTCTGGTCTGATAAGTCCATCAGAGATCTGGGGTTTGGACAGGTTTGTGGCAATGCTGTTTTTTATTGTGTGATGTTCACGCAGGTGTTGATAACCCCTGGAGGGGGCACAATGCGGGGCTGAGTCTAACAATGAATATTTGTCCTGGGTCAGAGGCATGGAATAATCATTTTTTAGAATGGAATAATAATATCTGAAGGGAGAAGGGAGGTAGCTATTGCAGAAGAGCTGAGGCTTGCTTTTTCTCTAGTGCCTTCATGTCCACGGGGCAGCAAAGTTGTAATTAAACAAGATAATTAAAATGAGAAAAAATAGCCACATGCCAAATTTGGAATACTCGGGCAATGAATAGTCACTGAATACCTGTGATGTTTCTGCCAGAGTTCTAGGCACTTTGGAGGAGATAAAAGAAGGATAAAAGTTCACACTGACAAATCTTTGAACAAAAGCCCCTACTGGGTGGTGTAGGAGAAAGAAGAATCTGGTGACCTCTCAGGTCTCTTTCAGTTGAGAGCTTTTATGGTTTAAGTGATCCAAGAAAGCATGGTCTAGTAGAATGAGCATTGGATGTAGGGAAGTGTCACACAGAGGAATGAGTGCCAAGCTTGAAGTCACAGGACCTGAATTCAAATTCCTGCTGTCAAGTCCACTTGCTACATATGTGATCTTGGGAAAATCACTTAACTATTCTGGGCTGCAGTTTCCTCATCTGTAAAATGAGAGATGATCTCTGAGGTCACTTGCAGCTTTGTCTCTATAATCCTGTGGAATCATGACACCTGGTCTCAAATGATTTTTCTATCTGTGTGTCCTTGGGCAAGTCATTTTCCTTTTTTATAAAATTAGGAGTTTGGACTAGATAGATGCTCACTAAGGTTGCTTATAGGTCTAAAATTTTAAGATGAATAAGACAGAGTCCCTGATTGAAAGGAGCTTACAGGCTGGTCAGACCACTGTACATGTAACCTTTGGAGAACTAATCATTAGTTAGAGGTTTGGGTTAAACCATATGATGCTAGCTGTGAGTGCAGTAGGAGATTGGAGAAAGGAAAGATCATGGGAAAACTTGATGGAAGCATTGAAAGCTAAGTAAGGTTTGAATATGTAGTTGAGTAAGAGATAATAGGATATTTCATTTCTTTTTACCCCTCCATTGAGTAAGACTATCAGTGTCATTTTTCTTTGGAAATGGCTAATGTAGAAATTAGTTTTGCACAGCTAGTCATATTTTTAATGGCTTTTGTTTTTCTCACTTTCCCAATGGGTGGGGGAAGAAGAGGGAGAGAATTTGGAAATGAAGATAAAATAATTTTTTTAAAAAGAGAGAGAGGATGTCACCATGAACCAAAGTTGGGAGAAATGAAAGGAGGCAGAAATGAGTATGTTATCCATGGAGGACAGCAACTGACAAAGGCTCCAATTGAGAGTTATGGTAAGGAAACACCCTTCAGTGGCTACCCTTTCTTTTTAGAAATAAGTCTAAGTTCTTTGACTTGGCATTCAAGGCCTTGCACAGTCTCACCCCAACCTACTTCTTCCCTCCCTGTACCTTCAGGAACTTTTCACTTGAACCAGATATCATTTTACTGACATTACCCAGAAAACGTGGTGTGCAGGTATACATGTCATTTCCCTATACTCTCCTAGGAGCTCCAGGAGAGCAGGGACCATGTTTTACCTGAGCTTGGAACATTCCTTCTTCCCTGGCTTACGTGAAGTATAGGACTTGAAAGTTACCAAAGCACTTCCCTCAATAACTTTGGGAGGGAAGGAAGGAGTGAATTATCTCCATTCTACAGATGAGAAGATGGAGACTCCAAGAAGTGAGCTGATGTGCCCATGCTCACACAGTAAGAGCCTGCGATAGACTTTGAACCCAGGTCTCTTGACTCTAGTTGCCAGTACTGTTTCCTCTACACCACAGCTGCTGCTTCTGTGAACACCTCCCACACATTTTCACAGTGGAGAGATCAAGGTGAGAAAATGCGTAGACATTAGGGAATACATTTAATGTAACATGTGCTTACTGGAAAAGGCTTTAAGGATTGACTCAGCAAGGACCTGTAGGCTTTGCCTGAGGACTGTCCACCCAACTAAGTTCCAAGAGGTTCGTCAGAATTTTGAGCCCTAATTGATGATTTTATTTTGGGCCTCAACACTTCATGAAGACCATCAGCTAAAATGAGAAGGGAATTTGAATTAATTTTCAATACACCAGGGTTCAAAGGCCACCTCTGCCACTATATGACCTTGGGCAAGTCACTTTTATCTCAGTGAGCCTCGGTTTCCCCATTTGTCAAATATGACTTGGGGAGCCATACTGTGTGGTGACCAAAAGCCTAATTGACTTCAGAGCTGGACAGAGTAATGACTTAGACTGCATGGATCCAAGAACTGAATTCACATACCAAAAATCTTTATATGTCTCTCCCTTGGCCCCTTTTTGTACTTTTCCAAACTGGGCAAAGTCTAGGCAAGAACTGCTTACAGTAGCTTCCTTATCTCCTAACCCCACAAACCAAGGGCAGATTCTCTCCTTGCACGTACAAGGTCCTGGGGTGGTCTCAATACAAAATACAAAGGTAGAGACGTGTGTAGAAAACACGAGGGGCCGAGGGTTATTTTTATGACTACTGTCCCTTAGAATCCTTCTTTCACTTCATGAAGTCCCCAACAAGTTTGGTTTGGGGAGTTGCATTACAGATGGATGAATAGCCCCTTTCCTCAGACAGGCTGGAGGCTTCCTGGGTGAATCAGGCATATTGGCAGCTGAGTTGGCTACTCACTGGACTTGGCCGCCCTTGTTACCCACTTCTCTTTGGTCATCTTTGCTAATGACTACAATTGGAATGAAGACCTCTGGTGGTTCTTTATACCTTTCAAAGCTCAGAAGGTAGTGTCAATTCCATTCTCAGTCATCTAAGATCAGGCAGTCAATTCAACAAGCAAATATGAAGCATTTCTTATGAAGGAATAAACTCAAAAGGGACAAATGAAATGAAAGCACCAAGCATTTTTGGATACCCAGCCTCAGGGTAAAGAGATAAGGGAGCTAGTGCTCCTTACTCCACTTCCATCCATTAACTCAGAGAAGTTCTTGCCTAGACCTTGCCCAGGAAGGAAAAGTACAAAAAGGGGCCAAGGGAGGGACAGAGAAATCTTTTTGTATGTGAACTCAGTTCTTGTTCCATGCAGTCTAAGTCACCACTCCTTCTAGCTCTGAAGCCAATTATGCTTTTTGTCACCACACAGTATGGATCCCCGAGTCATCATGGCCGAAATCAACTTTCATGTATCTCCTGTTGGATTGGCAGCAGGCATAGGCTTCAAGGATCAGGCCCCCATCACAACTCGTTCCTTTTTCTAGTCAATTTCACATACATTTTCTCATCAGGCTCTCATGGAATCACTGTGGGGGTAGATACTATGGAAATTATACTCATTTTGCACAAGGGAATTCAGAATCAAAAGGAGTCAGAGCAGAGGGACTTGATCACTGTTACACAGCTAGCTGGTAACTTATTTGAAAAGAGATGCCC
This sequence comes from Dromiciops gliroides, assembly GCF_019393635.1. Classification (NCBI taxonomy): domain Eukaryota; kingdom Metazoa; phylum Chordata; class Mammalia; order Microbiotheria; family Microbiotheriidae; genus Dromiciops; species Dromiciops gliroides. Next base: position 698,138,461 of record NC_057861.1, on the reverse strand, counting down.
CCCTTTGGCCATGGAGAACCAGATAGGTGAGGGAGTATGTCAGATGTTTCTAATTTTGTCTGAGAGATAATTATCCCACTATTACTTAAGAAAAAGCTTACCTGAGATATCTGTCTGTAATGTAAAGACTTCTACTGCCTCTCAAAGGCCATCTGGAAAATTTTCACGTCAGTGCTTGGAGCCTGAAAGATAAATTCATCCTTCTTAACAGAGAAAGTATTCTGCTGCCAGGCTTCACTGGCTGTGGGTACAGCTGGGGAAAAAAAACAAACAAACAATAAATGTACGGTTCTCTCCTCAGTGGCTAGGAGAAATAGAAAACAATAAGACCCTGCCTTCTAAATCTAGATTTTCTGTGGACAGGGGCAGAAAGTTAACGGAAGGCATGAGCATGAGGAGAATCACTTTCATCCTTTAGTGTCCAACTTGGTGCACAGTGGACTTCTAAAATGCCAATTGATTAAATTGGTTGTCCTCTGTCACAGAACTTTAATCCCTGCCTGAAGGTAAAGTTCAGCTCAAATAACTTCTTACTAAAAGGAAGACAATTGACCTTGAAAATGATTTGGGCTAATACTCCAGGGGCCAGTCTGGGATGTCATCAATCTAGATGAGTCCTTGTCAAATGCATTGTAACCAAGTGGTTGCCTTTCCCACTATCTTTGGAGGGGAAAAAACCCAGCTCTACCACTGAAAATAATGTTGAGTGTGGGAGTTGGGAAATGTGGGTTCCATGCCTGGCTTAGGCAATAACTAGATTTGTGACCTTAAATCAGTCTTCCTTTCTTGGACCTCATCTGTAAAATGATATGGTTGGTCCGTGTGGTCTGTATGATCCCCTTTCCACTCTAGCATTCTCTGATTTCTCCCATTCCATCTTGGAATGATGGAACACAGAGAACAATGAATGAGAGAGATTGCAGATGGAAAAGTAAAGAGGTAGGCAGATGGATATTCACCAGCTTCCAGCCCCCAAATAGGAAGGAATAATATTGTAAGTACCACTCTACTAAGCTGGATCCTCTCTGCCACCCCACCACCCATCCCTGGCTGTGCCCTTTGGGACTTAGCAGTTTTTAGAAATTATTTGACTCTAATCACTCCTCCACATCATAGAATGACAGAAGTTCTCATCATCCTCAGAAACATACAAGCGAGGCAGGAGAAATGAATAAGCTGGGTCTGTGAGTGGTAGTGAGGGACCAGGGCTTTGCAGGGAATGGATGAGTGGGAGAGCATTGTTTCTGCTTCAGAGTCAGAACCCAGGCATGGGACACATCTTTGGGGATCCAAATTTGGCAAGTCAGGGCTGGCAGAAAGGTGAAGGGATTGAAGAGCAGTTGTCCCCCAGCCCCACCAAGATGGCTTGTTCTGAGCCATGGTGGCAGCCAGGAGTGAATTGCCACTCCTGTGTATTTCCACCTGCTTAGTCTCCACTGCCTAATTGCGAAGGAAAGCGGCCCACAATGTACACATCACCCCATGATTGGAAACAGAATACAGGTTTCTGTGGAAACTAAAGAGACACTGAACCTGCCTGGCTTCATTGAGTCTACTGCCTGCCTGCCTGCCTGCTTGCCAGAGAGACCCTTGGGTCCACTCACTGAAACTGGAGTATTTCTGCAAAGAGATAAAAAACAAAAAAAGGGAGGGAGGGGCTCTGCAACTCAGAGAGCTGCTTTTTAGTTGGCAGTTTTACCCTGCTGGGGAAAAGCCAAGCAGATTTGGCCCTGACCCAGCCTCAAAACCACTGCAGAAGAGTTTTGATTGTCCCCAAATCTTTGAGAAAGCAAAAGGTTCGCCCTTGTGGGAGCCATCCTCTCTGTCTCTCCATCCCACCTATCTTTCCATAGAACCCAACCAAAACAAAGGAGCTACCACCCTTCTGTTTTTTACAAAGAAAGATTGCTTACATTCTCTTTCTAAGGGAATTCAGCTCAGAGGTTTCAAGGGCAGCACCACAGCCAATGAAAAGAGCATCTGACTGTTCATTTCAACCCAATGAGCTTTTATTAGGCAGTTACTATTGTCCCAGGCACTATAATGGGCACTGGAGATGCAAAGGCAACACTGAAATGGAATCAATCAACGGGCATTTATTGATGTGGTTATTATGTGCTAGGCACGAAGAGGGAAGGGTTCATCTCAGTTAATCTTTTGGGATTATGGTTGGGATTTCAAGATCCCAAGAAGTGAAAAAAGCTCTTTCAAGGTCATAAGATCATAGATTTAGAACCGAAAGGGACATGAACAGCCACCTAACCCAGATCTCTCATTTTCCAGATGAGGTCACTGAGGCTCAGAGAGGCAAAGAGCCTTGCTTTCATTCATACAAGAGAGAGGAGAGATGTGAAAGCAGGGCCTCGGGACTCTAAATCTGGTGCTCTTTTCAGCACCTTGCCTCAAAGGATATTCAACCCCAAAATGAATGAATGAGAAAGCATTTTTTAGGTGCTTAGTGTGTCTAAAGCACTGGGGGCACAAACAGGAGAGTAAGATGATTTCTCTTCTCCAAGGGCTCACATTCTAATGGGGTAGACAACAAGGCTGCAGCTGCCAATCCAATGTATCGGTCTTCAGTGGCTGACCCTGTAGCACCTCCCGGAGCAGTCACAAGGCTACATGTCCACAGACCTCGCTTCCCAAGATGGCGTCAGCTGAGAATCAGAGTGGGAAAGTGATTTGTTCATGGACAGACAGGCAATAAATAAGTTTCAGGGCCTGAATTCAAGCCTAAATCCTCTGAGTGTTTTCATCCTGCTGACTCTGGATGTCTGAGGTTCTGACTTACACAGGGAGGAGAGTGAACCAAATCAACAAGAAGACAAGGTGTCAGACTAGGTGACCTCTCAGGCCTCTTTGGGTTTAAAATCCTGCCATCTTTAACCCCATATCCAGGATTCTTTACATTAAACCATATGGCCTGCCATTCATGTGAGAGCCTCCTCTTCCTGGCAGTTTATCCTTGCATCCTTATCTCATAGAAGTCTTTCCATTAAACCCCCGTAAAGGATATAAACAACATGCTGGAGGTTATCCTCTAAATGTTTTAATTTTTCCTGTATTTATTCCTATCACAAATCTCTGAATTTCCCTTCCTTTGGATAGAATTGATCTGGAAAAGACCTTGGTGGTCATCTGAGTAGTCTAATCCCCTTGATTCTTTCTATACATGTTTTTCCTCCCTCCAACAAGTTCCTTGATGGAAGGAGTATTTTGTATTTTCTTTTTATGTAGTGCCTTGTACGTAGTAGCCTAATTGAGGCTCAAGAAAGGGAAAGGACTGGCCCAAGGTCACAAAAGGAGTTAATAGGATCAGGATCAGAACCCAGGATTCTGGACTGATGAGTGTATTTCATTAGATTTAGATCTGGAAGGACTCTTAACAATCATCTCCTCCTGATCCAGAGAGAATCAGTGATTTTGCCCAAGGTATGACAGGGCCAGAGGCAGGCTCCCAACCCAATTCCTCTGAGGACTTCAGATTCAGTTCTCTTTTCACTATCTATACTACAACCTGAGCTTCTCTCCCAAGGGCTCTTTGCAGCTCCCCAGTGCAATGGGGAAGCCCCAAGGCTTTGTTTCTCCCCAGGGAATCCCTCTTGGGAATTACTGAGCCCCTACCATAGTTACTGAAAGGTCTCAGGACTTTGAATTTATCCTAATGACTCCAGCTCTGGAAGGGAGCCTGGCTTGTGGCCCTACCTAGAGCATTTATTGGCAAGAAGCGACGGGGGCAGCAGGGGAAACTATAAAACTTGGAAGCTTTCCGCCCGCTGGGTGGAGGCTCATTTCCTCTTTCGATGCTTCCATTGTAGGTGGTATAGAATAGCTGTATAATTAGTTGCAGTCCAAAGGCAATCACCATCCTCCTTTATGCTGTTTACATTTCTGGGGAAGGCTGTAACTGAACATCTGAATGTCTGAGCATTCTTTGTGGTTAAAGATTTCTCCAGCTCCCCTTTGGAGCTGATTTCAGAGGATTATTTATGATTTGAAGTCACATTTAGAGTCGAGTGGACTTGCATCCAAGAGAGAGATGGTTTGGACTTGTCTTTGGGCAGGTCTAGCCTGCTCATTACAGGATCATTTACAACCTGCCAACAACGGAGGGAATTCATTTTTCTTGGAGCAAGAGGCAGCCCGGTGGAGGAGAAGGCATATCAGATCTGGGTTCATATCCTGGCTCTGATGTTCATTAAGGGTGTGACTCTGAGACACTGACAATGTCTCCAACCTCAGTTTCCTTATCTGTAAAATGAAGATAATAACACATGTGCTACCTATCCCAGAGGGCTGTTGTAAAGAAAGAACTTGGTAAACCTTAAAGCACTCTGTAAATGTGAGTTATTGGCCTGCCTGGACAATAACCTTTTTCCTCTGACATCTCCTGGGCCTTTGCTTAGGAACTTTTTTGGTATACAGATATGATATTGCATTGTGTGTTATAGTTATCTATGTTTCTGTATTATTCTTCTAGTAGATTTTAAGCTCCTTGAGGGCAGATGTGATGCCTTAACTAAACTTGGGATTTCCCAAAGAGTTCTGGCTCAGGGGTCAGAAAACCCTGGGTTCAAATAACCCCTCTGATGCTTACTCTCTATGATGTTAAGTCTCCAAAGTTTCCTCATTTGTAAAATGGGGATAATAATAGCACCTACCTCCCAGAATTATTGTGAAGATCAATTGAGAGAATAACTGTAAAGCACTTAGCACAGTACCTGGCATATTGGAAGCACTATATAAAAGTTAGTTGTCATCATCATCATCATATTTATTATTATCTGCAAAATGAAAAGGTTAGACTAGATAATCTCCAAGGTGTTTTCCAGTTCTAAAGCACTGATTCCCAATAGCTGATATAGTGCTCTGCACATAGTAAGTGCTTAATGAACATTTGTACAAGAGAAAAGGGGCAGGCGGCAAGAAAGAATAGGAGGCCAAGTCCATGGCATTAAACATGAGAGACAGAGAGAACTATTTACTTTTTGTTTTTTGGGTTGGTTGTGTGTGTGGGGGCGGGGCAATGAGGGTTAAATGACTTGCCCAGGGTCACACAGCTAGTCAAGTGTCTGAGGTTGGATTTGAATTCAGGTCCTCCTGAATCCAGGACCAGTGCTTTATCCATTGTGCCACCTAGCTGCCCCCGAGAGAACTATTTGTAAAAGGCCTGTGTGCACAGCAAAAGGAATATGTCCCAGGCAATATAGGTAGCATATTCCAGACCTAAGTACCTATAAATCCAACCTCAGACATTTCCTAGCTATGTAACCCTGTCTAATCAAGTCACTTAGCCTCTCTTTGCCTTAGTTTCCCCATCTGCAAAATGGGTACAATAATAGTATCTACCTCCCAAGGTTGTTGTGAAGATCAAGTGAGAGAATATTTGTAGTGTTTTACAAATCCTAAAGTGCTATATAAATACTATTATTATTATTTATTATTATCACTGTCTGTGCAAAGCACTTGGCATATAAATAAAATCATCCTGGCCTTAGGGAACGTGAAGTTTGTTGTGGAAATCAGTCCAATATGAGATCATCTGAAGAGGGAGAAAACCAGGGAGGATCAGGGCAAGTTTCATAGAGGAGACAGTATCTAAACTGAACCTTGAAGCAAGAGAAAGATACTGAGAGGTGGGGGTGGTGGAGAGGAGTTCATTCCAAGCATGGGAGATGGATTGAAATGATGCACAGAGCAAGGAGACAGGATGTCCAAGGTCAGAGAACAGCCATTTGTCCAGCTTGACCAGACTAGAGAGCTCACAAAAGGGAGTAGTTACATAGAAATGCTAGAATAGGGTGTTGAGAACAGATTCCTGAGGGCTTTATAAATTCTGGACTGAGGACTTTGCTTTTTTTTTTTTTTTTTTCTGGTGAGGCAATTGGGGTTAAGTGACTTGCCCAGGGTCACACAGCTAGTAAGTGCTTACGTGTCTGAAGCCGGATTTGAACTAGGGTCCTCCTGAATCCAGGGCCAGTGCTCTATCCACTGCGCCATCTAGCTGCCCCGAGGACTTTGATTTTTAACCTTCAGACAAGGATTTTGAGGAAGGGAATGATGTGGTCTGATTTTTGCCTTAGGAAGATGGTTTTGACAGTTGAGGGGAGGATGGACTGGAGATGGGAGACACAAATCAGAGAGACTAATTAGTGGCTACCACAGGAGTAGATATATGGCCAAGGTAGCAGTTGTGTAATGGGGGAGAAGGGATTGTATGTATGTGAGCCACATGGAGAGAGAATTGACAAGAAATAGTAACTGATTACCTGTAAGGGATGAGGAGAGGGAAAGATGCCTCTGATGTCCTAAAGGGGGTGAGGGGGCAGCTAGGTGGTGCAGTGGATAGAGCACTGGCCCTGGATTCAGGAGGACTTGAGTTCAAATCTGGCTTCAGACACTTAACACTTACTAGCTGTGTGACCCTGGGCAAGTCACTTAATCCCAATTGCCTCACCAAAAAAAAAGGGGGGGGGGGCTGAGGAACAGGATGGTGGTACCCTCAATGGAGCAGGGGAGTGAAACTCTCAAATTATACTCAAGTGAAAGTGGCTAAAACATCTCTTGGGTCTGGATGGGGAGCAGATCTCCTTGGTAGCTGGGTGTCTCCTCTTTGTGAGTCCCAGGCACCATGGCCACTCTGAAATCTGGAAGTGCCTGTTCATATGCGTTTCAGGTTGATAGAAAGCTGGGTCTAACCAAGCTGTGCTTTACCTACCAATGGGGAGATACTCTTAACACCTTGGAATCAATGAGGTTTGAAACAAAAATGTGGACAATCCAGTTACTCAGAACTCCCCCCTCTCCATTCCACCTTAAAATTCCCTCAACATTCTCCAGCTGAGACTTCTAGAATCCCATGTTTACTATATTGGGGGTAGCCCCTTTTCCCCTTGGGTGTATCCACCTAACCCAAGGTTCAGGATGTTGGGGTCATAGATCTGAATCTGAAAGGGAGCCATCTTGTCCAACACCCTCATTTTAATGGTGAGGAGATCAAGGCTCTCTAAGGGGAAATGACCCTCAAAGAGTCACCCAGCTATTTAGTAGCAGAGTCTACATGTTGAGGGTGGAGCCAGGGAGACCTTAGGACAAAGCATGAGAGCTGGAGTGAATGTGGCAGTTCACCAAAACCCTGGAGTTATTTGTATGTCTGTTTACCTGATGGAGATGCGGGAGTGTACTGTGTGTCAGTGGCCTGAAAAGAGGGTCTGCTGGATGAATTTCCTCCCCCTTTACATCCTTAGCCTGATCCAACTTATCAGTGAGCATTAACCACTGATGGGCTTGGAGCTCCTTTTTTTGTGTGGGACAATAAGGATTAGGTGACTTGCCCAGGGTCACACAGCTAGTAAGTGTCAAGTGTCTGAGGTCGGATTTGAACTCAGGTCCTCCTGAATCCAGGGCTGGTGCTTTTTTATCGACTATGCCACCTAGTTGCCCCTGGAGCTCCTTTTTAAAGACAGACTGACCAGGGTCTAAAAATCTTTTTGGTGTGTGGGCGCTGCTGTCTACAGGAACATCAGGGACTTATGTCCTTATCTATCAGCAACACCTTCATTGGGATTGAGGGATGGAGAGGATTTGCTTTGTAATAATTTGGGGCTGAACATGCTGCTCTTTCCCAAAGAACTCAAAAAGAACCTTGCCTAATATGAAAAGCTGAGAGCAGGAGATGTGGGTGACAACATCATTCCTTTTATACTTCTGTAAGGGGCTATTCCTTTCAGATGTGGACAATTTATTTGTGGAAAGATGGAGGGGAACACACACACACACACACACACACACACACACACACACACACACACACACACACACACACCCCTGCGGAAAGCATCCCCTCAAGGAAAAATACTTCGGGAGAAGTACAGATAGTTCTGCTAGGACCGGAGAGCAAACAGCTCTCCTTTCATCTAGATCTGTCTGCATTAGAGAGCCTGCTTCTCCTTCTAACTGTCTAAATATTCCTTTTCAGTCTCCTTTGCTGGATCATCAGACAACTTCTGCCCTTTAAGAATGGCTGTTCCCCAAGGCCCTCTCCTCTCTTCTCTTCTCTCTCTCCATGGTCTCCCTTAGTGGCCTTTGTAACTACCAGGGTTTCCAGTGACCTCTGCAGATGACTCCCAAGACCTCTCTATTGAACTCTAGTCAAGGATCATCAGTATTCAGCTGGATATTTCCATTTGGATGTTCTAATGGCAACTCAAACTCATCATGTCCAAAATAGAATTCATGCTTTTCCATCCTAAATCTGTGCCTCTCCCAAAAGTCCCAATTTCTGGGGAAGGAACCACTATCATTCAGGTGCACAACCTCAGAATCATCTCTTGAATCTTTCCTTTCACTATCATATCTAATCAGTTACCAAGACTTGTCCAGTCGGCTTCCACAGTATGACCCATGTCCATCCCCTTCTCTTCACTTATGCAGACACTACCTCATCACCTCTCACCTGGATTGCCTTAATTGAATGTTAAGTGGTCTCTATGCTTCTAGTTCAAATCACTCCTTTGCTTAAAAATAAAACAAAACAAAAATACCTCTTGCCATGAGGTTACAATACAGTCCCCTCAGTCTGGCTTTTGAAGTGCTTTATAACCTGGTTCGTTCGTTCGTTCGTTCGTTCGTTCGTTCGTTCGTTCGTTCGTTCCTTCCTTCCTTCCTTCCTTCCTTCCTTCCTTCCTTTCTCCCTTTTTCTTTTTCTTCTTTCTTTTTTCTCCTATCTGTTCATTCCTCCATTCATTTGGTTGCTTGTTTACCTATTTTACTATTCATTTGTTTGTTTGTCCATCTTCTACCAATCAATCATTCAGTCAATCTATCAATCTACCCATCAATCTACCTACCAATCTACCTAATTACCTGCCTGCCTACCTAGCAACCTATCATCTATGTTTGTTCATTTTGTCCTGCATTCCCTTGGCAGTCTGATAAAGCCCATAAGCCTTCTCAGGATGGTGGTTTTTTTAAATGCATAGGATTTGTCAGTATTTAGTCAACAAATGTTTAATAAATGCATTTTATGTGCCAGATACTGTGCTAAGTGCTAGATGACAAACTATTACAAAGGAAAACAATTGTCTTGAGATACAGTTAAAAAATTAAATCACAGAAGTTCACAGACATCCTGAATCAGTAGAATATAAGCTACTTGTGATCAAGGAGCTTCTTGTGATGGGGACTGTTTGGTTTTTGTCTTTCTACCTTTAGCACCTAGCACAGTGACCTACATACAGTAATATGTATATTTCCTATATTTCCATATATAATAATATTAATATATTCTAGAATGTAATAAATATTCATAAATACTTGTAAAATTGAATTGCCACATTCTGATGGTATACTCCCTGACTGCTGGTCCCCTACCACATCTGGCTCAAGGGTTCCTGGTTTTTCTCTGGGCCTTTAGAGCTAAAAAAGCCAACACGAGGCAGTTCCCTGGCTATGAGGAGAAGCCTGTCATCAGTGCCTGTTCTGTGTGGAGTGATGGTTCCCCAGAGGAGATCTGAGAGCCTGCCATCTTTAGCATGGTGAATTCTCAATAAAGCTGCCCTTTGAGGGGGTTATATCAGCTGTCACTTTCCAGAGGTGGAAGAGATTAAAATGTCTGCTCCAGAACTGGACTCACCACTTTCACTTGGGCATTGCCTCAAGCTCCTAGTATTCTTGTCAAAGAGTTCAGGAATTAGACTGTGGAGGGTACATTCTGAAATGTTGAACACCTGCCTGGCCAGCAGCCACTTAGCTGGGGTCAGATGGAAGCAGGTGGGATGGAAATGTCATGTCATAAGCCCAGCCTTTCTTCAAGTCATTGATTCCCTTAGAGAATCAATTACAAGTCAAGAATCTTAGTCCAATGGAATCTTGGAATTTTAATTTGGAAGGAGCTCTGGTCCAATCACTGTCCCAATATGGGAATTTCTCCAGACTCCCCTTGCCCACTGATATTTTTTCATGGAGTGTCTGTATCTGTGTGTAATGTAACAAACTGAAAGGTGAGGCGCCCCCTCTCTTTGGACCACAGTGTTCTTTTCCTCCTAGGGCAGGGGTTCTTTACCTTCCCAGTGTCATTGGACCCTTTGGCAGTCTGGGGATACCTACTGACCTCCACTTACAATAATGTTTTAAATTAAAAATAAATAAAGAAATGAAAGAAACACAGGATTACAAAACCAATTGTATTGAAATACCCTTACCAAAAAAAACCAACAAAACAAGTTCACTTTACCCTAAGTTAAGAGCCCCTGCCCTAGGGAATCCCTGTGAGAGGTGATGGAGATGAAGTTAGGACAGAGGGCCAAACAGACCAAGGGGCTCAGGTGAGCAGAATTTTCCCATTTGTCAAGTAGCCGTCCACCATATTTGTAGCTTGAGTCTCACTTCAATGTGTTTATCTGGGGCCATTCTCTCTCCCTACTCACCCCGCCCCTCCCTGCCAAATATTTTCTACACTTCATTTTGTTTAATTTCCAACAGTGTATATGACTGAACTAGATACTTTTTATGTTAGAAAACTGGTCCAGGAAGCTACTCCAAGGACATTGTGTGCAACACTGAGAAGTTGAAATGCTCAGACAATGCTGGCAATTTGGAAAGAATCGCAAATCATTGAGGTTCTTGGGGAGCTAAGTAGATAGGGTCAATCCAAAGGAACTGTGGCACTTCTGTCTGATGAGATCAGAAATCGACTTTGACCCAGTTGGGAGAAAATAGAATCTTCCTGTTCTCCACCCCACCCCTGAGTTAGAAGCTAGGGTCCAGGAAATCCTAAAACTTCAGGCAAGAAAAGAGAAAGGGGGGACTTTTATCGGTCTTCCCCACACCTCCCAACTTTCATAACCCTTTGGCTGCCACTGCAGAGAAAGGCCCCCGGGGAAGTCCTTTCTGTCCAGCACAGACCAAGTTGTAATGGGCTCTGATCCCAGATGGATATCCATCCCTTCATAAAATGTAAATTAACCATTCTAATGATGTAACCCTTGATGAATCAAGATTTCTGAGAAGTCCAGGGGCACAGACATTACAATACAGACATCTCCTGAGTGCCAAATTGAGGAATGGGGGTGGGGAAGCAGATAATACTTCCAGAATCTGAACTGCTCCCCACTTGCTTAACCCAAGGCCTTTAGGCTGTTGTGTTTTTTTCTTCTGCCTTTTCTGGGCCTGGCCAAGACCAGGCTCTAAATCTATATTTTCAGACCTTCACAGAGCCAACATCAGTAAATGCATAAGGAGGACTGAGGGGGCACAAATACAAATATTATCTCATTTGGTCCTCACAACAACCTTGGTAGGTAGGTGCTAATATTATCCCTATTTTATAGATGAAAAAACTGAGGTAAACAGTGACTTGCCCAGGGTCTTAACAGCTCATAAATGTTTGAGGCTGGATTTGAACTCAGGTCTTCTTGACTCTAAACCCAGAGCAATATTCAATGTCTCACTTAGCTGAGAAAGGAAGATTTAGTTAGGACATGATTCACTATATTAATTAACTATCTAATATGTTCAAGTGTAGTATGATAAAAGGACGTGATCTGCACAATTTTATATACCTATATACCCGGAGTTGTGTAAATATTTCTCAGGTGACAAGGGGTTGCAAGTGGAAAAAGTTTAAGAAGCCTTGAACTAGATGACATCCAGAGTCTCTTCCAACTCTAAGATTCTATTAATCCAAGGGTCCCTAACTTTTTTTCTGATCATGGATGCCTTTGGCAGTCTGGGGAAGCTGATGGGCCCCTTCTCAGAATAAGAAAGGAAAGAAAAGAAGGAAATAAGTATTAACTAACTGCCTACTATGGGCCTGGCCTACTATGTGTTAAGCACTTTACAAGTATCTTATTTGATCCTCATGACAACTCTGGGATGTAGGAATAATGTCTTTAAATGCTTAAAACACATAAGATTATAAAAGAAATAAATTATGTTTTTAATACAATTTTTTTAAAAAATCAAGTTCATGGAACTTGATTATGAACTCCTAATTAATCCAAGGCCATGTAGCAAGACCAGAAGGAGAAGAGGCAAGAATGTCTTCCTGAATCTTCCCCCATAAAATAGGAGTGGCATAGCTGTTCTTACCTCACCTAAGTGCTTCCCAACCCACATCTCCCCCCTCCACCACAATCTGAGCTACCCAAACATGACCCAATGTGAACTTGAGGATCTCAGACAATAGTCTGAAGAGTCAAGATAAAATGGAGGTGGGACCCCAATGATGTCTCCTACAATGAATTTCCTAACTTTTCAAATCCTCTGTATATCAATAGAATTGATTTCCTTTGTAATCTAAGCATTTTATTTTTTGCATTTATAAGCATTGTTCTGAGAAGGGTTCCATTTGGCTTCACCAGACTGCCAAAGTGTTCCATGATTAAAATAAAATAGCCAAGGACTCTTGCCTCAAAGGAATATATTTGTTTGCCTTCAAAGCTTTCTTCTGCTGATATAGTCCAACTTCCAAATTTGGTCCTCTTTAGGACTTCAGCTGGGGTTGACATGAAAATCTTCTCATTATACTGTCTGTGGGCCGAAGATCTAATGAGGTGGGGAAATTTGATCTCATTTATTTATTTATTTTTATTAAAAAAATTTGGGGGGGGGCAATAAGAGTTAAGTGATTTGCTCAGGGTCACACAGCTAGTATCATGTCTGAAGCCAGATTTGAACTCAGGTCCTCCTGAATCCAGGGCCAGTGCTTTATCCACTGAGCCACATAGCTGCCCCATTCAGTCTCACTTAAAGCCTCAGTTCTCTTACTGATTACACCTTAGCACTCAATTTGGAATCAGAGAAGCTGAATTTGAATATTGGCTTCTGCTACTTGCTGTCCCTGTGGCCCAGGATGAGCCATTTGATGGCTCTAGGTCACCATTTCCTTATCTGTTCAATGGAGTTTTGAATTAGTTGGTCTTTAACTTTCCTTAGAGTGCTCATAGTGTCTGAAAGTTGGACTAGGTGGTGCCTATAACTTTGTAAACTCTGAATCAATCTAATCCTAATCTTATTTCTTGCCATTCCCTTCTCAAAGAACACTAGCCTGCCAACTGTCACTTGGTCAGTCAATAAACATTTATTAAACACCTACTATGCGCCAAGCATTATATAAGTACAAGAGATACAAATGTTGTGTTTGGGGGGGGGGAACTATTCACCTGGTTTGGAAGGGCTAGCTCACCCAAAGACTTGGAGACTTACAGTGAATCTTGTAAAATAAAAAGATTTATTAGGGCAGAGGAATATGTGGCTGGAAAACAGAGTCACAAAGGAGACTGTCTCCCTGAGTAAGAGCTGATCATTTTATATGTTTACAAACAAAAAAAGCTACCAGTCAGTAAGGATATTACAAAATAACTGCAAGGGGTTGCCTGGAGTTTGAATTATAGGCTATCAGTAAGATATGCAGCACTCATCCTGCTGGCTTACAAGGGGCCCCACATCTCAAACTATGGAACTTGTATATTGTCTTTTGCTCCTTGCAGACGTTGGTATGCTTACCAGTGTTTACACCATACCAGGGTCTTTGTGTTCCTGCTATACAACATTCCTTAGGTGGAAGCAGAGCTGTTTTTTGTTTTTGTTTTTTTACTTCTGGATTCTTTGATTTCAATGTCCAAAGTTTAAGGATTTCTTAGGGGTTGTGGTCTCTTAAGTTTCTCGGGGTCCCATGTCCCACTATACCCAATACATCAAAGAGAGGCAAAAACAGTTCCTTCTCTTGAGGAATTCATCATTCTTGGCCCAAGGATTCCTGTAGACCAAGGATTCCAACCATTTTTTATGTCAGGCCCCCAGCAGAATCTGGTGAAGTTCATATGGGTGGTTTCTTAAAATCTTTTTAAATATATAAATTAACATTTACAGCATTATAAGGTGTGACTTTTAAAAGGTTCGAGAGACATAGTTTCTGGGTAATTTAATCATTTTATTAATAAAGCCAGCAGTCTATTAATAAAAGGATGGTCATTTGGACATCTCTCTTAGACCAAAGACAATCATGGAAGTGGGCTCACAGTTTATATACCTTTCAAAAGAATAGAGGGTCAACGAAGGGCTGAGAGTGAACTTTGGACAGGGAAATTATCTCTACTCAGACCACTTGCAGCCTCGGGCTATCTAGAAAAAGGATTTAGCTCCACTCAGGCTTGAACTTCCAACACAATGGGCTTCCCCATCTTAGATTAGGTTGGTTGGGGTCTGACCAAGATGTAGGAGAGTTACTGTAATCTCATTATCAGTAATGTCTTCTGGTAACTGAACTTTTTAAAATCAGGACTTTAGAAGAAGGGGAGAGCCTCTGAATCTCCCCATGATATTGGTTAATAATAATTTCTCTCAAAGAGAAATGAATTCTATTGAAATATATGTATGTACGTACCTATACATATGTATATGCATATATTTATATGTAAGTATGTCATGAAACTTTGGTGGCTGTATTGCTCTATCTAGATGCAAATACAAAGTCTTCTCTTTCGCATTTAAAGCCTCCCCACAATTTGGTTCCAGCCTCTCTTCCTAAATTAATTTCACATGATTTCTCCTCAAGCAGCCTTAGTTCCAGGTGAACTTGTATACTTGTTCTTTCCCATAGGTAACCCTCTATCTCCCACTTCCACTTCTTTGCCCAGATTGTCTCTCTTCTGCCTAGACTGTTGTCCCTCCTCACCTCTCCCTTTTGGAATCCCTAGTGCCCATGGAGATTCAGAGAAAGTATGAGTTTGTACCTGAGACCCTTCCTGATCTCCACAGCTGGCAATGCTAGTAAACTCCTCCCCCAATTCCTTTGTGTATGTATACATGTGTGTATACATGTGTGTATATGTATATGTGTGTGTATATAGTTCTCCATATTCCTGTTATTTCTCCTTCACTAAAATGTAAGCTGCTTGAGGGGAGGAATTGCTTCCATTTTTGACATTGTGACAAATTGACATTTGACAATACCCCTAGCCTAGCTTAGCACCTGGTGCATTGTAGGTACTTAAATGGATGCTTGTTGAATGACTAAATTCCTTGATTTAGAGATTTTCAGGCATCTAGATCCCTATTTACCATCTCTCTTCTGTTTCTGCTGCTTCCATCTTTGATTACCTTGGCTTCAGCATCAATTCCTCCCTTCTCTTCTTCTCCTCTGCCAACCCCCCTTCTTTATTCAGAAAAAATATACAAGAGTTAAAGTACTTAGAGGTAAGGATAAAAGAATCTCCTATCCAAACCCAGACTGGGTGGCTCCTAAGTTGGCTAATCCATCTTCTCTAACTATATGGTCCCTGGGGGTCCTGCCAAGATTCTCTAGGCAAGAGCTTTCCCTCTTCCAAAGGTCTTTTGTCCTAGGCTGTCATGCCCTTCTTTTTTCTTTTTTTTCTTTAGTGAGGCAATTGGGGTTAAGTGACTTGCCCAGGGTCACACAGCTAGTAAGTGTTAAGTGTCTGAGGCTGGATTTGAACTCTAGTACTCCTGACTCCAGGGCCGGTGCTCTATCCACTGCGCCACCTAGCCACCCCAGCCCTTCTTTTTTCTAACCCTTCCAGATCTTACTGCCCTCTTTGCATCCCTTCACCATCACCTCCTTCCACCCTCTCTTTCCTTTTTCTCCCCCACCTCAAGGATTCCAAAGTACAATCAATCAGTATGGCAATTATCATCTAATTCTTCACTCTAGTGGGGCTGCTAGAGTTCAAAGGATTTCTCCCAGAGGGCAAAGGGTCTTTGTGTGGGGCAAACCAGTGGGCAGTTTGCTGGGAGTCAAAGCACATGGGATTTGGAGTCTGTGGAGCAGATTTAAATTCTAATTCTGCCCCTCATTACCTTGTGACTTTGGATATGTCATTCCATTTCTCTGGGTATGGATTCCTCCTTTGTAAAGTGAAGGACATTGGACAGAATGACCTCCTAAGGTGCCGTCACAACCTTGAATCCATGGCTCTCACTTTAGCAGCACATTTACTAACATTGGAAGGATCCAGAGAAGATTTGTGTGGACCCTGAGTTCACACCATATTCCATAAAAGAAAAAAAAAAGTCTGGATCTATCATTGTATGAGTCCAGTATCTTTTTTTAATACCCCATGCCAAGGATCACACATATTAGCTCAGTGGGATACAGTGTGAAGAAGTGTGAAGACCTGGGTTCAAATCCTAACTCAGGTGCCTAACTAGATGAGAGCCTCTGGACAAGTCACTCCACATCTATGGGGTTCAGTGTCCTCATCTGAAAAACTAAGACTTTAGACTTGATGGCCTCCAGATGTCATCTAGGTTAATCTCTTCATTTGACCACATGAGGACATTGAGCCCCAGGGAAGTTACTTAAGTGTGCTTTGTGAAGTAGTTATTCAGTAGTTTTCAATTGTGTCTGACTCTTCGCAGCCTCATTTGGGGTTTTCTTGGCTGAAATACTGGAGTGGTTTGCCATGTCCTTTACCAGCGCATTTTACAGATGAGGAAACTAAGACAAACAGGATTAAGTGACTTGTCCAGGGTGACATAGGTAATCAGTGTCTGAAGCCAGACTTGAACTCATAAAATGAGTCTTCCTGATTCCAGGCTTGGCACTCCGTCCACTGTGCCACCTAGCTGCCCAGCGCGTTGTGATACTTTCTCCAAATACCTTCCCTTCCCTCCTCCTTCCCAACACACAAACGTCATAGTACAGGGGGTTTTAACCTTTCTTGTATCATGGATACTTCTGTGGCAGTCTGGTGAAGCCTGTAGACCCATTCTCAGAATAATGTTTTTAAATGCATAAAGCAAAATCCGTAAGATTGCAGAGGAAACCAATTATATTGAAATATAATTATCTCTAAAAATATATTTTAAAAAATAACAAATTCATAGATCCCAGCTTAAGAACTTCTGGCAAACTGGGACCCATCACTCAGCCCAGCTGGGAGTACAATGCTCACTCAGCTGGTAACCAACACACTTGATGACATTTGTGACTTATCCACCTGGGTGATAACATTTTCATTTTTCCCCCCTTGTAACTGGCTCTGAGAAATGGGAAAACAATACACCGGGAAGCAGCATCTTCCCCTGCCCCCCCCACCCCTCCCAATTTATATCAATGTGACTTTACTGATTGAGGTAAAGCAGATTTAGACCAATATAATTGTCTGTTTTTTTCAGGGTTAACTTTGTACTCATCTGCACCAAGTGTTTCTATAAGACCCTTTCCATGGCAACAAGATTTGTCACCCAGTTCCCAGCCAGGCTTTCCTAAGCACTTTCTATACCAGCAGCCCTAGGAGAGCATATAAGAGTATAT
Source organism: Dromiciops gliroides (assembly GCF_019393635.1). Lineage (NCBI taxonomy): Eukaryota > Metazoa > Chordata > Mammalia > Microbiotheria > Microbiotheriidae > Dromiciops > Dromiciops gliroides. The sequence goes on along the minus strand of NC_057861.1, from coordinate 698,121,183 downwards.
AAGAGAAAGATCATAGGATCTTAGGCTTAGAACTGGAAAGGATGGGGCAGCTAGGTGGCCCAGTGGATAGAGCACTGGCCCTGGAGTCAGGAGGAGCTGAGTTCAAATTTGGCTTCAGACACTTGACACTTACTAGCTGTGTGACCCTGGGCAAGTCACTTAGCCCCAATTGCCTCACCCAAAAACAAAACAAAAAACTGAAAAGGACCTGAGAAATCATCTTAGACCTGTCCTCCTGGAGTGTTCTCCTTCCTCCTCTCTGCCTCTTATCTTCCCTGACTTGGCTCGAATCCAATCGTCTTCAGGAGGTCCTTCCCAATCCTCTTAATGCCAGTGCCTTCCCTCTGCTCAGTGGACAAAACACTAAGCCTAGACTCAGGGAGATCTGAGTTCAGACCCGGCCATAGACACTTACTAGCTGTGTGACCCTGGGTAAGTCACTTAACCTCTGTTTGCCTCAATTTCCTCAACTATAAAATGGGAATAATAACAGTACTTACCTCCCAAGTTGTTGTGAGAATCAAATGAGATACTACTTGTAAAGTGCTTAGCATAGTTCCTGGCACCTAGTAAATGCTACATGGATGTTGGCTTTTATTATTATTATCATTCATATAGAGACATAGTTGTTTGCATATTACCCCTTCCATTAGATTGTAAACTCCTTGAGGGCAGGGACATTTTGCATCTTTCTTTGCATACCCGGTGCTTAACACCATGCCTGGCACCATAGTAAGTATTTAATAAATGCTTGGTGACTTGATGTTACAAATGAGAAAACTGAGACCCAGAGATTTTAAATAATTTGACAAAAGTCACAAAGGTACTAGAGTATTCGGCACATCTAGTTGTTTTTGTTGTTGTTGTTGTTGGGGGGGGGGCCTTAGTTTTGAACTCAAGTCCTTTAACCCTATATCTGACACTGCTGAGCCACATGAGGCTGGTCTTACTTATACTGGTTAGATTGAGCAGAATCACCTATAAAGGGGAATTAGGCAGGTCTCTGACCTCAAAAATAGCACTCCTATGCCAGAAATTTCACCATTAGTGATTCATTCTTTTGAGATTGGCATTGCCCTTTCTAGCCATCTCTTTAAAGATATGAATGGTTCTGCTGGGAGGGAGGGGTCCCTTCACTAAGTCTTAAATGCCAGAGCAATTCTATAACTCAGTGACCTTTTCTCTACTAGCCCTTCTACTCTTCCTAAAATTCAGTGATAGGTAACTCTTTTGGATTAAGGCATCATTAAAATCTATATAGTTTTCTGAAGCAGGACCACCCCCCCCCTCCACCTCAAGGGAGGTACTTGAGTAGATGGCACACAGGATGGAGGTAGGGACTCAGCACCAAGATTTAGCCAGATCATGGAATAGGCCCCTTATTACCTAGAAATAAAAGAAATCTGAGCTAGAAGGCTGGTGGAAGGACACAGTTAGGAAAGGAGAAGCCAGTGGACGGTGCATTCTCTGTTTTGAATTCATCTATCTCTGCCAGTCATCCTCTCTGGGAGCCTTCTTTAACTCACAAATCAAACACACAAAACCCCAGTCCTTTTTGCCAGACTAAGAGATGAATGGGGTGAAGAAGCAATCTGCTCTGGTAACATACAATTCTGTGATATTTTGCCAGGTCCCTCAGTTGCGTTTTCATAGCTACTGGTCCTCACCTGCCCCATTTTGTGGAAATACCACACTAGGCTCATGGTGGTGTTGGTGATTGTCCCAGATTAGAGGTGATAGAGTTCTTTGAGGATAGAGGACACCCCATTGGGAGAGGGATCAGCTCCCACCTGGTCCCACCTTCCCATGGGAAGGAACAGCATGAACAAAGCAAAGATGGGTTTGAGCCTGATCTTAATAGTAACACCTAGCATTTTTGTAAAACTGTAAGGTTTACAAAATTATATTGTCACATTTTATCTTCACAATAACCCTGGGAAGTGGGCGTCCTTATTATCCCTATTTTAGCAATGAGGCTGACACTGGTTAAGTGACTTGCCCAAGGTCACAGAACTAGGTATTTAAACTCAGATCTTCCTGACTCCAAATGCTACAATCTGTCCACCACATCACCTTCCTGTCTCAACAGCCTAATCAGCTGCTGGCCATATATGTGCCCTTTGTTACAGCGTAACCATATCGTTATAATATAGCTTCCATTTTCCTCACAACCACCCTGTGAAGGAGATAGGCCTGGTAGCTTTAGTCCCATTTTATGGATGAGAAAAGGTGAGTCGAGAGAGATCAATTCAGTTCAATTCAACATATAGTTATTAAATACTTACTATGGGCAAGTTCTCTGCCAGTCCCTGGGAATACAAAAACAAAAAGGAAACAGTGCCTGACCTCAAGAAGCTTATATTTTAGACTGGGTGGTGGGACAGGGGTGGGAAAGAACATAACATGCTTACAAGTAAGCCAATACATACTACCTATGAACAAATACAAATTAATTTCAAGATGATCCTAGAATGAGGACGAGAACGGACTTCAAACGTTTTAGTTCCATCCTCTTGTTTTAGAGAAGAGGAAACTGAGGTTCAGAATTGTTAAATGACTTGCCCAAGGTCACATAGGTATTGAGGCATAGCCAGGATCTGAACCCAGGTCCTTTGACTCCAAATCCAGCAATTTTTTTTTTTTACCACTTGTGCAAAAGGCAGAAGATGAACAGGGAACAGCCGGCAGGCTGATTTGGCTAGAACCGAGCATGCACGATCACACGAAAGAAGGCTGAAAAGGTAGGTGGGAGCCAGATGTTCACACCACCAGCACAAGTGAAGGAGCTAGGATTGGACCAAAGTCTTCTTCCTCTAAGTGCAGCGTGTCTCATAGTCAGCCAGCATCGAGCAGATGGAGACCATGTTGTTTTGATGGAATGCACTTTTCCCCAAGGATCCAGGAGCATCTTTCAGGCCTGCCAATAGTTCCAAAAAACATGGGGCTTCTTCCTTTCTCCTGGTCGGGTTTGCTGAATGGATGCCCTGGGCTGTTTTTGTGAGGAAACAGTGGGCCTCCCATGGGCCTGCTCCATGGGATTTAAGTTATTCCTTTCTCTTAATCAAAACCCAACTCTCAGGGATCCAGGAATGGGTTCCTAAGTGTTAAGGGCTGGGGAGGGGGGCGTAGGGAGGAGAAGATTTTGGAATTCCCTCTGTGATTTCTCTGCTGGCAGTGCTGTCACTGCCTTTAAATTTAGACTCTTCACCATGGTAGCCGAGTAAGCACCCAATAAATACGCCATTGATGATCGCTCCAAATGTCAAGCGTTTCAGACGCTGTTTTGAAATTTGCATGCCCAGTGTAACAGGGAAAACAGGATCACTTCAAAGGTCTGATTCAAATGAGTCACTATATACCTCTAATTGTGAGAGCTGGAATCGTCTCTGTCTTATATTTTGAATGCTGTGATTTTCCATCTTAAAGCTGATTTTTAAAAAATACACAGAGGAAAGAAAAAAGAAGAAATGGTTCAACACCCTCCCCCAAGGTAAAGGCTGACTTTAAAGCTGTCAGACTCTCCCCCTTCATTATGCCAGAGGAATTGCTCATAGGGTCGAAAGCTAAGAACTGAGAGTGATGTGGTCACCTCTCTGAGCAGTAGCTTAGGAAAGTGTCTAATCTAGGAAAATTCTCCAGGCAGGTGATAAAGGCAGCCTTGCAAGCAGCAGAAAATGTCAGCTCAATGACAAGTAATAATAATAGCTCACATTTATATAGGCTTTGAGGTTTGCAAAGCACTTTATATACAATATCCTATTCAATCCACATGACAACCTTATGAGGTTGGTGCTATTATTAGCCTCCTTTTTATAGATGAGAGGGTAGGGACCTTAGAGGGCTTTGAGTCCAACTCCCTCATTTTACAGATAGGGAAATTTTGAGGCTCAAGGAGGCTGTGGCCTGCCCAGGATTGCATAGATGGTCAATGTCTAAGGTAGGCATCAAACCCATTTTCCTGACTCCTAGCCCTGATTATCTATCAAAGCATTTCAGAACAATGGAATTTAAATTAGAAGGGCCTTCAGTGGCCTTACAGTTCAAGTGACACCCAACAGGCACCATCACTATAAAAGTCAAGGAGCAAAGGTCATTCATCCTCTGTCTGAAGCCTACTCTGAGGAGGTGGGACCCATCGCCTCTCAAGGCAGCCCCTCCACTTTGGGACGGTTTTAATCAATCGTATATTTCTCCTGATGTAGAGGCTCCATTTTCCTCTTTGTAACTCATAGCCATTGTTCTTGGTCCTTCCCTCCGGGCCCAAACAGAATGAGTCCAGTCTCTCCTCCACATGGTAATGCTTAAAATATGAAGACAGCTATTCCATCTACCCTGTTTTCTTTTTTCCAGACTAAACATGTCCAGTTTCTTCACATGATCCCCATATGTCATGAATGTAAGGCAATTCACCATTCTGCTTGCCCTCCTTCAGATAGTTTTAGTTTATATTCTTCTTAAAGCATAGTGGTTAGTATTGAACTCAGTACTTGCTCTTGAGGAGGGCTGGTAAGAACAGAGAATGGTGGGAGTGTCCCCTCCTGAAAGTTAAATGGTATGGTGGAGAGAGTGCTGGGCCTGGAGTCAAGAAGACCTGAGTTCAAATCCAACCTTGCACACTTATTAGCTGTGTGACCATGAACAGGTCACAAAAAACAAACTGTCTGCCTCAGTTTCCTCAACTGTAAAATGGAGATGATAATAATATCTTCCTCTTTGGGTAGCTGTGAGAATCAAATGAGATATTTGTAAAGTCCTTAGCATGGTAGCTGACACATAGCAGACACTTAACGGATGCTTATTTCCTTTCCTTCCTCTTAACAGAGGCCAAGATCATTCGAACGTTTTTGGCTGCTATATCATGCTGCTGATTCATATTGAGCTTACATGTCTCTATAACCCCCAGAACTTTTTCAGATCTGCTATCTGCTTATGCTTCTTGCACCTTAAACTTGTGAAGTTGATTTTTTGAACCTAATGAAAGCCTTTACATTATCTCTATTGAATTTCATAGTTAGAGCCCTCTCAATGCTCTAACCTGGCAAAGTAGCCCCTGCCTTTTTTTGCAGTGAAATGAAGGTTAAGTGACTTGCCCAGGGTCACACAGCTAGTAAGTGTCTGAGACCGGTTTTGAACTCAGGTCCTTCCTGAATCCAGGGACAGTGCTTTATCCACTGTGTCACCTAGCTGCCCCCTAAAGTCCTTTTGCATACTATTGTCCACTGTGTTACCTGTCTCTCCCAGGTTTGTATCATCTGTAGATGCAAATAAGCATATTGCCTATGCTTTGATCCAATTCACTGATAAAAAATATGAAATAGCCTAGGGCTAAGCATAGATTCCCAGGGTGCCTCATCTAGCTTCCAGGAATACATTTGGGAACTGTTCCCTGTTCTTCTGAGACCTCCTCTAGAGTACTGAGTTCAATTGAAGAACATTGATAAACTGGAGAGTGTGCAGAGGACAAAACCCAGAAGGTGAATTGCCTTCTTCCACAATCACCTTGACCCATTATTTTTGAGTCCAGCCATAAAACCAGTTCTGAATCCAATGGTTTGTACTATCACTGAATCCAGATTTCTCCACGAGAAGAGCATTATCAAAGCTATGCCAAAATCTAGATAAACTATATCCACAGCATTTCTATCATGTGCTAATTTAGGAAATAATAATGTTAGTCTATCCTAATGTGTTCTTGAAGTCCTTTTGGGTCTTTGTGATAGAATCTTCCTTTTCTAGATATACACCAGCATTCCCTTGATCTTGAATTTCAAGAATTTTCCCATGAATCGATGTCAAGCTCACTGGCCCAAAGTTGGCACACCGAAAGTTTGCACACACTGTTGTCCTTGGAAAATTAGGACATCCATGCTCCTGTGGGTCTTCTCCCATTTCTCATGAATGTTCAAAAATTGTTGACGGCTTCAACAATTCCATCAGCTTACTTCTTTCAGGAGCTGAGGGTATAGTTCATCTGATCCAAGTGACTTGAATTTATTGAAGGGAGCAAGGTGCTCTCTTACTATCTCCTTACTTATCTTGAGTATCAACTCTATTCACCATTTTTGTTCTACTATTTCTAGTACAATGGCCATTCTTTTTTACAGAGAAAACAGAAACAAAATTCTGTCAAGTACTTTAAGTAATTCAAAACTTCCCAAATTTGGCCCTAATTTCCCTTTGAAATCCTTTGTCCCACTGTTTCCCTGGGCTTCAACAAAACTGGACTACTGAATAGTTCCCATCTATGCCCTGGGCTTTTTTGTCTCCTTGTGCTGATGGATGCATTCCAGGCTTCCCCCTGTCTGGCATACTCTCCTACCCATCTGCTTTCTGTCAGTTATCATCATCACATCCACCACAAGCAAAAGGTCCAATGGTTTCTTTGATCCTCCTTTTTTCCAAATGTAGGCAAGTAAATACCCTTGTTGTCTTTAGCTTCCCTCATTAGCTTCAGCTCATTCAGAGCTATACCATTTCTGATTCTATTTTTGAATAACAATGCACACAATCCATCTCCTGTTACTGGACTTGTGTTCATTTTTTTCTACATTTTATTTAAAAATCTATGGTTGATTGGTGAGTTCCCTGTGCATCCACACTGATCTCTTCAGGCAAATATAATTTTTCCTCCTCATTGAAATGGTTCCCCCTTATATCTTTAGAATTTCATCCTTGAGCATCTCTTATCCTTCCTGGGCTGACTTCTCTTGAACTACTTTATTCATGAGATCCTGTTTTTCCTCTTGTGAGGGCCAAAATTCGATATATGGAGTGTTATTTGGGTGACTCGCCTCAATATTGGGGTCCCGGAAATATGAGGGACTTGTTTAGGTTTAATCTCCTCTTTGAACTTTCCTTTTCATATATTTCTCCCAGGCCAATAAGAAAAGGAGCCTTTGAGCTTTAGTTCATAAAGGATCAGGTTTTATTACTTGGGAATTAATTAAACCACAAAGGTGAAACCAATTAAGGAAATAAGGAAGTAGAAATACAGATAGTCTTGACTCTAAACTTAGCCTATGCAATCCCAGAGCATTCCCAATTAAGCTAGTTCAAAGGAAGTTAGGGTTAAACTCACCAACCCGTCAGTCTACAGTTACTCGTTAGAAACGCAGTCACCCGAAACAGAGCAAAACACGTGCCTCCACCAGGTCCAGGACACCACCTGAATGATCTGCCAGGGCCGAAAAAGTGAAAACTCTTAAACACACTCCGCCTCCCAGAAGTTGCCTCCCTTCCAGTGGCGTTCCGTTTTTCCTCCCCCATAAAGGGGAGGTCCTTCGTAGTAGCATATGTAATCTCAGGGTGGGCCGGGTGTGGCGCCTCCCAAATGATTCAGCTAAAACTTTCAATATTAATCTTTACCACAAATAATTTTTACCACACTCTTAACCCTTTGAAATCTGCTTTATCAAAATCTAAGTGGCATGTCAAAATTATGACCATATTTATTCCCCTTCTCTATTACACACTATAGAATGAAGTGGTTACTTTCTCCTAAAGGTACCATCATTTGGCACTAGTAACCATTTTCTCCCTGTCAGCAAGAATCAGATCCAGAAAAAAATAACTTCCTCTTGTTGATTCCTCCACTTTATGAAGGATAAAATAATTGCTAAGGCAATTCAGGAAGTTACTGAATGCTCTCATATGGTCAGAAAGAGAAGAGGTCCAGAAGCAGTCTGGATAACTGAAATCCCTTATCATGACTATATCATGCCTCTGTGCTAGGCTTGTGCTTAGTTTCTCAAACTCCTCATCTATTTTCTCTTTCTGCCTAAGCAGTCTCTAGTATACTTCAGTGATAAAATCACTTCTGTTTCTTTCTCCTTTGACTTCACCCAAATGTTTTCCACCATATTTCCCTTCTCTGGTTCCTAAATGTCTCCACTTATCTTAATATACAATGCTATCCATCCTCCCATCCCCTTTACACACTCTTTCACCTATCCTTATACTATATATTCTTTTTTTTTTTTTTTTTTTTTTGGTGAGGCTATTGGGATTAAGTGTTTTGCCCAGGGTCACACAGCTAGTACCAAGTGTTAAGTGTCTGAGCCCGGATCGGAACTCAGGTCCTCCTGACTCCAGGGCTGGTGCTCTATAAATTCTTTTGAATAAAGTATACCCATCTTGAGCCATAGTCCAATGATGGGTTTTATCCCATGAAGTGTGAGACCAATTTTGCCCCCTTATATTGGGCTGGTTTTTTTATTTGTGGATATTTGTGTATAGACACTCCAAGCCTTAGGTGTCTTTCTTTGATTTTATCTTCCGAGAATTTTTAGCTACAATTCTCCTTCTTTCTTTGTAGTTACTCTTTATGGTGTCTAGTTAGGGAATATATACATATGTGTGTATATACATATAATCTTCTTCTTTCCCCATACTTTGTAACTTAAAGTACACTGTATTGGATGTTGAAGGACTGGATGTGTCCCTTTCCTGAGTCCCTACTACACACCAAGTCTGATGCTAAGGACTGTGATAGGACACAGAGAAGAACAAAACATGGTGCCTGGTCTCAAGGTATTTTCAGAAGGAAACACAATACAGTGGAAAGAGCACTGGCTGGCGTCTGAAGAGAGGGATTTAAATCCCATTTCTGATATTTATGACTTGTACCATTCTGCCTTGGACAGGGCAAGTACTAAATAATTGTTGAATAAAATTGAACTTCAGCAAAGATGGGGAGGAGGGCTTGCCAGGCAGGGGGGAGCCCTTTGCCTAGAACACATCCATCCAGGCAAGGAGGCAAAAGGTCCCAGGGCACAGATGGGGTCTCTCCAAATTGGCTGAAGCCCAGAGGAGCTGTGGGAAATAAGGTTTCAAAGGGAGGTGGGGACCAAATTGTGGAAATACCTTCGATTTCATGGCAGGTAGGGTATTTCTAAGGTTCAGGGAAGGGACATCTACTTCATCCTTCAACCTCCAAGTTAAGCCATCTAACCTTGTAAGTTAACTGAGACATCTGCAATCTGGTGGGTCTTTTAAGGGAGACAGAGGATTTGTGCAAATGTCCTACACAGACATCTAACCTTCTAATGGGTAGGTAGGAGGTGGGCTCATTTAATTCTCATGCATTACTTCAAGAGGAGAAACTGGGAGCTTGGAGAAGACTGGCCAAGTCCCAGGTGCCTGGAAAAGAGAAAAATGTTGGAGTCTGGTTTTAGATTGTGTCTCAAAAAGAACATCAGGAGGTACCCAGGAATGAATGCCATCTGAGCCCAACTTCCAAACCTGGAAGGATTCTGGAATAGCTAATTAAAAACAAACAGATGGGCAAAAAAATTTAACTTGAAGACAGCCAACGCTGCGCCATATTGAGATCTGAAGCAGCAAGAAGCCCAATGGGCCTGTGTGAATCAGGTCACTGGGTGCTTGTGATCTCTTAGACTGGGCTTCAGAAGGCTTTTCCTCACACTATTCCCTATGCCCACAATGTTGACCATCTTTGCCTAGTGGATTGATACGCATTCCTTAATGTTATAGATGGGCCCAGGCCAGCCAAGCTTACTCCTTCATTCTTTTCCAGGCTCTAGTCCTAACTTGCTGGACTTCATTTCCCACAATCCCCCCTGCTCCCTTCACTGAGAACCTCTTTTCCTGGCCCTTTCAGCTTTTTTTAAATGGGTTGTCTTCCGCATTAGAATGTTAGAGGGGCAGCTAGATTGCACAGTGGATAAAGTACCAGCCCTGGAGTCACAAGGACCTGAGTTCAAATTTGGCCTTAAACACTTGACATTAACTAGCTGTGTGACCCTGGGCAAGTCACTTAACCCTCATTGCCTCATCAACAAACAAACAAAAACAAAACAAAAAAATAAATAAGAATGTTAGAAAATAAGCACCTTGAAGGCAGGGATTGTCTGTATTCCCAGTTCTTAGTGTAGTGCCTAGTATACAGTAAGCTTACTAAATATCTGTTGACTTGATTTGGCTTATGTGCAATGGAATTCTTTTTCTCAGTGTTGTAGCTCCCTACTAGACCATGAAAGCAGGAACTGGGTCTTAGCTGAATAGTGTCTGCTTATTGCAGGCACTTTATATGGTTTTTGTGGACTTTAAATCATTTTTCAAGCCTAAGGAAGTGACTGAGGCTGTGTGGGCTAATGGAAAGAGCATGAGGCCAGGACCCAGAAGACCTGTAGGCACAGGACCCAGAGCCTAACCTGACATTCTAGATCTAAGGTCACATGAGTCCTGGGGCAGTGTGATTTCTATTATATCAAGTATGCTAGCTCTAGAGACAGAGGATCTGGGTTCAAATCCCATCACTAACACTTACCACCTCCATGTGAACTTGGGCAAGTCACTTTACAGCTTTAGTTTTCTTAATTGTAAAATGAGAGATAGCCTGTGGGGTCGCGTGATACTCTAGCTATATGATTCTAGGACCAAAGATGGCTTAGAAGGCAGCTAGGTGGCACAGTGGATAAAGCAATGACCTTGGATTCAGGAGGACCTGAGTTCAAATCCAGCCTCAGACATGACACTTACTAGCTGTGTTACCCTGGGCAAGTCACTTAACCCTCATTGCTCCTAAAAAAATAAATAAATGCTGAGCACAGTGTCTGGCACATGACAGGCACTAGATAAAAAGCTTATTCTTTCAAGCACCTTGAAAGCAGGGACTGTCTTTTGCCTCTATTTGTATCCTCAAACTTGGCACAGTGTCTGACACATACTAGGCATTTAATAAATGTTGATGTTTTCCCCTTCCTCTCTCCCCTCCATTCCCCTTGACTGAGCTGTTGTCTTGGTAGCACTGCCAGCTCACGTGGGCAGGTGCACTCAGGAGATGTTCCTGAGTTTCCGTATCTCTAACATGAGGGGGTTGGAACTGATGCTTGCTCTGGTCCCTTCCAGCTTTGACATTCTCTGTTCTGATGAGTCACAGCTGAAGGAACTGCTGGGTCCCTGACGCAGGAAGTGAGGACCCTGAAATGCCAACTCCTCCGCCTGCTAGGGCTTTTCAGAGGGACACAGGACCGAGTCATACTTGCAGGGTGGGTGAGGCAGAGAACAGGAACACGATCTCATGGCTGCCCATTAGCGATGGTGAAAGGGAGACTGCTGGGGTGGTGCTGACGAACCGAGTCCCCACGTGTTCCTGAGAAGGGCAAAGAAAGGATATGTGGTGCTGGACCAGAGTACAGCTCTCTTCATTGCCAGGGAAAACTTTAGGTCTCATCAACCTCCTCCAGTCCTTGGACCAACAGGGATTATAGGATTAACTGGGGAGGAGGTAGGGAGGAAGAAAGCCAAAAAAGGTTATTCCATTCTTTCCCCCCTGTTTAGGGTCTTTACAATCCTAATAAAAATCAATTAGTGACCTAAACATCCTGGGGGGAGGAGAGAAGAGGAAAAGCAGAAGGCCAGGCTGAACCCCAGAGATCCTGACATTCCCAAAGGCTGGCACTTCAAACACCTAGAGCCCCATTCATTCACTAAGTCTGTTTACAGAATGCTAAGCCGTTGACTTCCCCTGCTATTCAGAAGCTATCAGTCAAACATCCTGTTTGAATAGAGCCCAGGTGCAAACCTGTTACATGGTCAGACCTGAGATCTAGGCGTTTCCAATGACATTTTTATAGTTTTAGCTCTGCGTGAAAAAGGTAGGGCTTGCAGATGGTTTCAGGAGCTCATTTCATCTCACCCTTGCCTCCCAGGCTGTGTCAGTGCTATTCTCAGCAGCCAGTGGCCCTGTCACCCTGTGTTGGCAGAGCTGCCTTTCAGTGGAGGGAGCTGGCCAGACTCTTGTCCTTCCTCTGGTCACTGCCTCTGTTGGAAGTGGAATGCATGAAAAGGGCTAGAAGGAAAATGGATGGCACCTTAACATTTGATTCCTATATCCTGGTCTGACTACATTTAGAGCATTGGTATCCATTTTAAGCCCCAAGTTTTAGGAAGAACACTGGAAAAAGAGGGTGATTTTGTTGTTGATTTTTTTCCAGTCATTGACCCCTTTTGGGGTTTTCTTGGCAAAAATACCGTAATGGTTTGCGATTTCTTTCTCCAGTTGATTTTACAGATGAGGAAACTGAGGCAAACAGGGTTAAGTGACTTGCCCAGGGTCACACAGCTAGTTCTGGTATGCTGTTCATTGAACCACCTAGCTGTCCCATAATTTGATAGTCAATAAACTTTTTTTTTTTGCGGGGCAGTGAGGGTTAAGTGACTTGCCCAGGGTCACACAGCTAGTAAATGTCAAGTGTCTGAGGCCAGATTTGAACTCAGGTCCTCCTGAATCCAGAGCCAATGCTTTATCCACTGTGCCACCCAACTGCCCCCAAGTCAATAAAGTTTTATTTATTTTAATTTTAATTTAACTTAATTTTATTACTTTTTTTCTGGGGCAGTGAAGGTTATGTGATTTGTCCAGGATCACACAGCTAGTAAATGTCAAGTGTCTGAATCTGGATTTGAACTCAGGTCCTCCTGAGTTCAGGACCCATGTTTTATCCACTGTGCCACCTAGCTGCCCCCTGAATAAACTTTTAATAAGCAACTACTATGTGCCAGGCACTGTACTAAGCACTGACAATCCAAAGAAAAATCAAAAGACTGTGTCTTCTCTCAATAAGCTCAGGGACTAATGGCAGTGGTAACACATAAACAAGACACAGGATAAATTAGCAATGATAAGATAGAAGACTGCAGACAGTGTCATACAAGGAGTGGGTGTCATACAAGGAGTGGGTGAAGAAGCCTTGGGATCGGGTCCTCATCACCTCTTTCCTGATCTTCTGCAATACTGATCCTCTCTTGGGGGCAGCTAGATGGCGCAGTGGTTAAAGCACCGGCCCTGGATTCAGGAGGACCTGAGTTCAAATCCGGCCTCAGACACTTAACACTTACTAGCTGTGTGACCCTGGGCAAGTCACTTAACCCCCATTGTCTGCAAAAAAAAAAAAAAAAGTACTGATCCTCTCTTCCTGCTTCAGCCGGTACATCCTCCAAACAGTGGCTCAGAGGATGTGCCTGAAAAGTAGATGGTGGGGGCAGCTAGGTGGTGCAGTGGATAAAGCACCGGCCCTGAGTTCAAAAGGACCTGAGTTCAAATCCGGCCTCAGACACTTGGCCCTTATTAGCTGTGTGACCTTGGGCAAGTCACTTAACTCTCATTTCCCCCCTCCCCAAACCACCGAAAATCCAAAAACAAACAAACCAAAAGAAAAAAAAAAGCAGATGGCCCTGTGTCATTTTCCTGCTCAGGAAGCCTCAGTGACTTCCTGTTGCCCTGAGGATGAAATCTGAACTCATTCAAAAGCCCATCATGCCACCTTGTAGACAGTTTTCATCGTTACTGGCCCTCACACAGAATACATTCTAAAGGGCCCGCTTCTTGTTTCCCAGACACAACGTTCTGCTCTCGCCTCCCCGCATTCTCCTAAGCTGTACCTTGCACCTGGATCGCCCTCTCTCCTCATCTCCATTTCATGGAATCCCTCACTTCCTTCAAGGCTTAGATGAGGCACTGCTGTCTACAGGAGGCATCTCTTGATTACCTAGCTGACAGTGCCCATCCCCACCCTGAAATTTATTTTATTTTGTATGTAGTTTGTGTTTTCTTATCTGTGAACATTTTTTTCTACCCCCCCTCCCATCCTCACCCCAGGAGAATGTCAATTCCCTGAGCAAGAGGCAAATTCATCCTTTGTTTTTTGATCTTTGATCCTCCAATGCTGGGGAATAAGAGGCCCTAGATTGAATTGGCATATTCTAGTAGGCTTGGTGAATCAAACTGAACTGAATTGAGAAAAGATGGGCTGGGAAGGACACCACAGATGCCTTCCAGTATTTCAAAGGATGCCACATGCAAAGAGAGATCAGACTTGGTCCGCTTGGCCCTGGAGCAATGAGGAAAAGAAGTTAGTTTCAGAGGGGCAGACCCTGACCCCGACACAAAGGTGAACCACAGAAAGCTGCCTAAAGTAGGTTGAGCTGCCCTGGGAGCTGGTGCATCCCCATCCCTGAAGATCTTCAAGCAGATGACCACTAATGAGACTCATGTAGAGACTAATGGCACAGGGGTCTCGTGTAGAGACTCTATTGAGGCACAGGATGGGCTAGATGACCTCTGAGGCCCCTTCCCACCGATATCCGGAGAATGAGTCTGCGATTAGCCAATGCTGTCAAGGTTTCCCAGTGCTTTCCTATTCATTGTCTCATTTTCTTTTCACAGGCTTTTATCTTATTTTGTCATAAAAGGTCTTTAGATAGGGAGCCATTCTTTTTCCTACCACCAATTAACTGGAAAAAAATCTGCATACACAAAAACTGAAGGAATCACTCATATCACTTCCTTGTAAATACAGGAAAATGAAATTTTCATTCTTTTTCTTATCTTGGTCTTCATGCTCTTTTCCTTTTGTATGCATTAACCTCTCTGGACAGTTCCTTTCCCAACTCCTTTTTATACTTAAATGTTTACGCATTTTATCATCACAATCCCACCTCCTATATGAGGCCCAGACCGATGTCCTCTGCTGCTGTTACTTACTGCTCCTCTCTGTCATAAACAACAACAACAAAACATAGCATTTACTATGTTCCAGGCATTATGCTGAGTGCTTTATCATTATCTCATTTGATGTTCATAACAAGCCTGGGAGGTAGGTGCTATTATTATCCCCACTTTACACATGAGGAAATTGAGACAGACAGAGGTTAGGTGATTTGCCCAGCATCCCAGAGCCAGTAAGTATCTGAGAACAGATTTGAACTCAGGTCTTCCTGACTACAGGCCCATTGCTCTATCCCCTGTGTCACTGTCTTTAAATTATACACTCACTCTCTCTCTCTCTCTCTCTCTCTCTCTCTCTCTCTCTCTCTCTCTCTGTATATATATATATATATATATATATATATATATATATATATGTATATATATACATATATATATACATATATATATATACACATACACACATATAAACACATTATATGAACATTATATACAATATATACACATACATAGAGGTCCTTCTGTTGACACACTTTAGCCCATCCCTAAAGGTCAGGAGTTCTTTTGTCCTTAATATCTAGAGCAGATTGTGGCTGTAACTGTAATCGATGCTAACAGGTGTTGGAAGTTGTTATTGACTTCTTGGAGGAAGAAACCAGACTTAGCTCTTGGCCCCCCATCCCACAAGGATCTTCTGCAGAGAAAAACCTATTTTTTCCTCAATATCCTTATGCTTTTTTAACCTTCTCACTGGGGTCTCTGAAGAGGCAGGAAGGTCCTGGTAGTCTCAGAGCTCCCCAAGAAATCCCACTTTGGCTCCTTCCATCCCCAGTCCCTGAGACAACCCCAGGAGAAGGCCCAGGGCTCTTTCTTTGGGGACCTCAACTCCCCCATCACAAATTCAGGCTGCCCGGCAAACTCCTCTCAAATTGTCAAGGCTCACAAATGCTGAATGCTGCTTTGGGTCAAGATCACACTTCTGCTAAAGGGTCTGCCATCCTTCAGTATTTTACAGCCCTCAGTCCTGCCTGTTACTCTCCTTTTGTTAGTCTATCAGTTCCAAGGACAGAGTCCTTGGGGGTCACTATGAATTTTCACTCCCTGCTAAGGCAGCCAGTCTAAGCAACATGATGAAGTCGCTTTAACCTTCTTTATTTCTACCCAGCTAAAACGAGCTTCTTGACATGGGAGATAAACTGCTGCAAGTGTGAGCTCTGAATAACAAAATCTGGCACTCATATCCTGCCCTGAGTGGGCTTAATGAAAGTTCCCTGGAGAGAGATAAGGAAGGTCACTTACATGCGTGTGCTCAGTCTAGCCCCGGGTGGAGTGTTATAACGGAACTGAATGAGTTAGAAAAAGGAAAGGGAAGAAAAAGGCGGGGGTGGCCATTCTCTGGAACTTTGGGATGATTCTGCCAAGGTAATTTTTTTTTCATCATTTGCACGTCCGGGCTTTCATCCCAGTCAGTATTCACTCTTTGTTTCTGGCTCCTGGGAATTTGACATTAAAATCCCGGTTCCTCTGCTGCTGAATTTTCTCCATCGTGTGGGGGCACCTGTGCTTGGGGGCTGGCTGAGCACCATCATTAGCAGGGGTGGACAGCCTTTTGTTCAAAAGGAAAGCCCTTCCATTCATTTGTTTGAAAAGGGGAAAAGAGGGGGTGTAAAAGGCACCACGAAAATCACATGGAATTTACCCGATATTGAATGGGGCTTAAAGCCTCCTCCACCAGTGAGGAGGTGGATTGAGGAACATTTTCATTATGTGCAGAAGAAAAATTATCTGAAAACCAAATTCCTCCTCAAAACAGTCTGGTTCTAGAACCGGAAGGGACCTCAGAAGCCAGTGATTCCAAACCACTCGTTTTCCAGTTGAGGAAACTGAGGCTCAGATGAAGGATCTTAGATTTAGATCTGGTCCCACTCAATTTTCCAGTTGAGGAAAAGACAGGTAAAGTGAGTTGGGATAATGGGATTATAGACTTAGAACCAGAAAGGACCTCAGATGCCAGCCAGTCCAACCCTCTCATTTTGCCCAAAGTCACACAGGTAGTAAGTGACAGAGGTAGAATTCAAACGCAAGGTGTCTGACTATGAATCTAGCGCTCTTTCTATAGAAAGCACTCTCTCTCTGACCTTGCAGATAGGGTTTCTTCTACTGCCCAAGGGGAAGTTGTGATATCACCAGCCACTCCTTAGCCTGCACTAATCAACATCACTCCAGTAAAGATGGAACTCTTGGAAAGCCAAGGCTGCCAGGGAACCAGAGATTGGCTCTCCAGTTCTAGCCCAATGCCATGCTCACTCTACCTCCCCAGCCTTGCTCATGTTCCCCTTGCCCATAACACTCTATCTTCCTCATCTCAGGGCAGCTAGGTGCTGCAGTGGATAGAGCACCGGCCCTGGAATCAGGAGGACCTGAGTTCAAATCCGGCCTCAGACACTTGACACTTACTAGCTGTGTGACCCTGGACAAGTCACTTAACCCCAATTTCCCCACCAAAAAAAAAAAAAAAGAATATCTTCCTCATCTCAGTCTGTCAGATGACTGCAAATTCTTTGATAGTCAGCTCAGGTTTCGTGAAGCTTTCCCCGGTGATGTCCTCTTCTTTGGAGCCACTTAAGCTTCCTAGAATCAGAATATCATCGATTTAGAGCTAGAAGAGACCCTAGAAAGGGTTTGTCTTTGTACCCCAGGACCTGACACAGTGCCCAGAACATAGTAGATGCTTTAAAATGCTTGTTGATTGGTTGATAGCCAAAGCAAGGTCTGACATTGCAGGATTTGGAAGCAGGTCAGAAGTGTTTGACCTTGTTGTAGTGGGTACCAGAATTTCCTTACATACAGTCTCTTGAAAAGAAATGGGGCAGCTAGGTGGTGCAGTGGATAGAGCACCGGCCCTGGAGTCAGGAGTAGGTGAGTTCAAATCTGGCCTCAGACACTTAACACTTACTAGCTGTGTGACCCTGGGCAAGTCACTTAACCCTAATTGCCTCACTTAAAAAAAAGAAAAGAAAAGATATGAATCACCAGACATGAAAAGATGGGAGATGTTAACAGATCTGCATTGTAAGGGGAGAGAGAGATAAAGAAAAAACATTATCACCAATAATCTAATGTCCCTGGGAGCCACAGTAAGTGGCCCTAACTCCCACATTTGTAAGAGTGATACTTCCAGCCCTACAAACCAGAAGTGAATGGGGAAGAGATAAAGATCCATTCACAAGACAGGCAGTCTTCTGCCAGGGAAGCTGACGCTAATTTTCATTCCCCAGACTTTTAGGGGGTGTTTTCCTAGGCCTTGTTCTATTTGTTCCTAATGATCTTCCAGGACCGCATTCCTAAATGATCACAGCAAAGTGACGTACACCCCTTCGTCCGGTCTCTCGCCAGAATTCCTCCCTTACAGATGGAGAGTGATTCATTTTGTGACAATTCTGGGGATCTGGGTGGGACCCTGGCCATTGGCAGAATGTGTTCTTCTTGGACCATGCTCTCTTAACTCATGCAGAATTCATGTGTGGCCAACATTCTTCTTTATTCTCTCTGTTGTCTCTGTCTCTCTATTTCTCTGTCTCTGTATCTGCCTTGCTTTAGTTTCTCCTCTGTTCCTGCTTTTTTAATTTCTTATCAAGCTTTAATTAGTAAGACTAGCCTAGAAATGGGGGACTCCAGCTAAGAAGATGCTGTGGGAAACTGAGAGTTAACCTGAGACCACTTTTTTGGTTTCACCACTGGTCACTGAAAATCTTTTTAGTGTACTTAAAATTTTTTTTTGTGGGGCAATGAGGGTTAAGTGACTTGTCCAGGGTCTCACAGCTTGTAAGTGTCAAGTGTCTGAGGTCAGATTTGAACTCAGGTCCTCCTGAATCCAGGGCTGGTGCTTTATCCACTGTGCCACCTAGCTGACCCTTTAGCATATTTTTAGTGCATGTTCTTGCTTTAGTGAGTGGAGTCTCCTGAACAAGCCTTGCTTATGGAAGATCTGCTAGGGTATCGGGGTCATCATTCTGAACATCTGGCATTCCCCTGCAGGTCATGTTATGGATTGCCTTCCTTCACACACTTTACAATCCAGCTGCCAAATGGGCTGTCTTACTGTTTTTCACACTCTCACCCTTAAGTTTATTTAGGCAATTTTCCATGCCTGGGATGCACGTACCCCTTTCTCATCTCCATGTCTTGATCTTCCCCAACTATGTCATCTTCCTTGGAGCCATGGAAGCTCTGTGGACTTCATAGAATCCGACTTCCATAGATCTCAAGCTAGGAAGGATCAGAGCATCATATAGAATTTGAAAGGTCTTTAGAAATCATCCAATTTCACCCCCTCGTTTGATGGATGAAGCAACAGGCTTAGAGAGGTATGCAAAGCCTTATGCAGCAGCTCTCCTAAAGCACCTCCTTCTCCTCCATGAAGCCATTCCTGCTCTGCTCCCTGTTCCCCCTTCCTCATCGACATCTGCTAGTGCCTCCCCCTCCCTGTCAAAATTACCTGATTTTTACTTTGCATGTAATTTGTATTTGTTTTTTAACTCTGTTGTTTTTGCTGATAGAATGTAAGCTCTTTGAGCTGTTTTGTTTTCTCTCTCTAGCCCCAGCATCCAGAATGGTTCTCAGCACATGGTATAGCCTTAATTGCTAAGTGTTGATTGATTGTGTGGGATGGTATTTATAGGTAGAGAAGGTATGCTGGTCCTGGGACATTTACTAGGAATTTAATTTTGAGAATATCTCTGATCTCAGCTTGTTTTCTTGCGATTTGCCCATTTGCCCAAAAGAGTTGAGTATGGATAAATAACAACCAGTTGTTGTAGGGGGTACTACCATGTCCTTCTATATAGTCTCTTGAGCAGAGATGAGTCCCTAGACTCAAGTTCCCCTTACCCCAGTCAACTACCATTCACCGTTCTCAGTCATTTGCAGGCCTGGGGAGCTTAGAAGTTGAGAAGATAGAGAGCAATAAGGGGGGTAGTGGTGGTGTAGAAGGCATATACTGTAAGAAATTGATTTATTATGGCTTCATTGAGTTAATAAAGTAAAGTACCTACTGTGTACAATGTACTGTGGCTACTATTAGGGGAGTTATGAAGACAAGTAAGACATAGTTAAGCTAAGGAGCTGATAAGTTGTTGAGGACAATGGGGTGGATCATGGTGGAAAATGTTACATGAAATATACACAGATAACTGTGAAACCCTTATCAGAGACTCTCACATGATAGAGAGGGCCTATGTACACTTTGGGGGACTTCTGCCATCTCTGGCTCATAGCTTCCACCCAGAAAATCTAGAACTTTTAATATGTGACTACAATTTATGGAAGGATGCCACAAATCCCCTTGGCAAGCACACACCTCACAGACTCAAAGAAAAAAAATAATGATGGAAAAAAATAGAATTCCAAAACAATAAAATAAAAAGTTCCCTCCAATGGGCAGTCCTTCCTATATAGGTCTGCAAAACCTCAAGCCATTTGCAATCCTGTCAGGTATAGGGCTCCTAGAAAGTGTCATCTCTTGCTGAAATACCATACGACGTTAGCAGAGGGCATAAGTATCAGTCTTCCAACTTGACAGCTTGGCTCCCCAGGCTTGATAACCATTTATGGAAGGGTTGAAAAAAAACACTTCCGCTGGGGGCTCTGTGATACAACTGTAAAGTTAATACTGCAGAGCATCCCTATCTTGGCAGGAGACAATGGTCTGTCCGTCCCAGCTTCCAGTGAGAGGAATACAGGGATGCACCAATTTGTGTTTGTTCAGGAGTATCTTATACAATGATTTGTGTTGACCTCTGGTCTCATAGAAGTTTGCCTAAGGGGCAACTAGATGGTTCAGTAGATAAAGCACCAGCCCTGGATTCAGGAGTACCTGAGTTCAAATCCAGCCTCGGAAATTTAACACTTACTAGCTGTGTGACCCTGGGCAAGTCACCTAACCCCAATTGCCTCACCCCCCCCCAAAAAGAAGAAGTTTGCCCAAAGGTCAACCAACAAGCAGCCGTTTCTCAACTCCAGGCATGTCTCAGTCACCAATACTAGGTTCAGATATGGTGACTCCAAATTTTATGCCTTTATTTTATTCAGGCACATGGGTAGGTGGCTCAGCAAATAGAGCCCTAGGCCTGGAGTTAGTAAAACCTGAGTTCCAATCCAGCCTCAGACTCTTATTAGCTGTATGATCCTGGGAAAGTCACTTAACTTTGATTGCCTCAGTTTCCTCATCTGTCAAATGAGCTGGAGAAGGAAATGGCAAACCACTCCAATATCTCTGCCAAGAAAACCCCAAATGGGGTCGTGAAGAGTTAGACATGAATGAAAAATGACTGAACCGACACACATAGCTGCTATATCTTCTGCCCTAATGAGCACTCCCTATGTGAAACTTTCCGAAGTTTAACAAAAAAATTCATAATTTCTTTCTGTCTGTCATGTCCCCCAGGGGTATCAGAAAGCATGCCTAGTCCCATAAGCTGGAACAGTAGAGTGGATGGAGATATCCCCCACTAAAAAAAATTATGATAATATAAAATGGAATATGATACAGGCATGATTAGAATAGAAGGTGCTATGAGGGCAATGTTACTTCCAGTTGGCTTCATGGAGGAAGCAGCATTTGAGGTGCATCAAAGGATTGTGACATATGCTGGCATCTCATTACTGGCCTGAAAATGGACAGTTTCAAGGAAGGTGTTCCAGGAGACCAGATCTCTAGGTTGTTTGTAGCTTTCTCATCCTGCAAGGTTACATCATGTACTAAAGTTTCCTTGGTTTGAAAAAGGTCTCTCCAGACATCAGAAGGAGGGTGTTCTACAGAAGGGAATTAATTAGTCTTCCAATTTTTAAAATGTCCTTCTTTGCCCATTTTTTCTGGGTTATGTCTCAGTGGCTATGATCGAAGAACATTTAGAGAAGTTACCAACCTAACCTTCCTTTTCCTCTTGTTCAGGTTCTACCAAAGACCTCATAGAGACGTGTTGTGCAGCAGGACAACAGTGGGCCATCGACAATGCCGAATGCACAGAGATACCTGTGAGTGGAGCTGATGGTGATGTCTGCAGGTAAGGCAGAGACCTCTTGCCTTTTGGTACCCTTCACCTTTAGCCAGAGATTTTCAGTTAGATTTCAGTGGATTTTGAAGATCCCAGAAATGTGACAGTGAAGTCTTTAAAATCATGTTCAGTGCGGGGCAGCTAGGTGGAGCAGTGGATAGAGCATCGGCCCTGGAGTCGGGAGTACCTGAGTTCAAATCCAGCCTCAGACACTTAACACTTAGTAGCTGTGTGACCCAGGGCGAGTCACTTAAACCCAATTGCCTCACTAAAAAAAAAAAATCATGTTCAATGTCATTTGAGTAGTTGAGAAGGGAGCATAGTGCTATGAAAAGCTGCTGAATGGCCCCTAGGTAGTTCAGTGGATAGAGCAATGAGCATAAAGTCAGGAAAACCTGAGTTAAAATCCAGTCACTTACTGGCTGTGGGACTTTGGAAAACTCACTTAACCTGTTTGCCTCAGTTTTCTCAACTGTAAAATGAGGATAATAACAGCACTTATCTCACAAAGTTGTTGTGAGGATCAAATTAATAATATATGTAGAGTGCTTAGCAAAGTAACCTTCCACATTGTAGATGCTACATAAATACTTGCCCACCTTTCTTA
The DNA here is from genome assembly GCF_019393635.1 of Dromiciops gliroides. Taxonomy (NCBI): domain Eukaryota; kingdom Metazoa; phylum Chordata; class Mammalia; order Microbiotheria; family Microbiotheriidae; genus Dromiciops; species Dromiciops gliroides. Next base: position 698,099,051 of record NC_057861.1, on the reverse strand, counting down.
CTTAACTAACTGGGTTTGGGGCAAATTACTTAACCTTTCCAAGACTCAGTTTCCTCATCTAGAAAATGATCCCCTAATGTTCATTTCAGTTCAAAGTCTATTACTGTAAGGCTAGGTCATGGTGAACAGTCCATCTTCTTGTATACTGGATGCCTGATTTTCAGATCACTACCACTAGTTAACAAGCTTTATGAAATGCTTGCTATGTGCCAGGCAAAATGCTAAATGCTGGAGATATTTTAAAAAAGTTAAAATATAGTCCCTGTCCCCAAGGACCTCATATTCTAGTGGGAAAGATAACCTCCAAACCATAATGCATCTGAAATACAGAAGCTATGCACGTATGCATATACATATGTATGGTAAATATGAAGTCATTTCAGATGAAAGACGCTCAAAGTGGAGGGGTGGGCAGGACTGGGAGAACCCTTTCATAGAAGGTAGGATTTGGGCAGAGTCTTGAAGGAAGATAGAATAACTAGGAGGCCAGAGTGAGAAGGGAAAGTTTTCCAGGCCTGGGGGCAGCCCCTCGAAAGGTGCCAAGTTGGGAGACAAAGTGTTATATGTAAGAAACAGCTGGATCATGGAATACAGTAAGAGTAATCCATTATGAGAAGACTGGAAAGGGAGATAGTGTTTATACACAAAGACCACCTGACCTGGAGCTTTTTGATGCCTAAATCAGCAGAAATGAGAAAAGAAGAAAGGTTGTTCTTAGAACAGAAAAAGGGAAATCAGAGGTGCCACTTGACCTCACTGAGGCTCAGTTTTCAAGTAATTTGATGCTTTTTTTCTCCAAAAAATATTAACACTGCATTTATTAGAAATAGATCTCTAAGTATAAGCAAAATAGACCCAATTTGGATCAAGATTTAAAGAAATGCAGCTACCTAAGTAGAATCAAGTGCCTCCTTTCACTATGCAAAGGAATCAAGAATACTAAAACCAGAAAGGAAGTTAAAGATTATTTAGTGGAACCTTCTTGTTTTACAAGCAAGAAAATGAAAACCCAAGATGGTATAGCTAATTTGTCACAGATATTTCTATTATTATTCTTTTTTTAAGTTTTGCTTTTCCCCAATTACATGTAAAAACAATTGTAACATTCTTTTTTTTTTTAACATTTTGAGTTCCAAATTCTCTCTCCCTCCCCTCCCCTCCCCACTCACTGAGAAGGCAAGCAATTTGATATAGATTCTATTGTTATTTTATAACAATATTATTTCATATCACCTTCATATCCACACATGTATACATATGTGGATGCAATACATTCATGTATACACACTTGTACACATGTATGTATGTGCATGTTTTGTGTATGTGTGCAAGCATGTGCAAATATGATATACATGTGTGTATATTTATACACATATAGATAGATACAGATATTTGACCTTCCCCCTATCCTATCTAGAAAGCCATTCTCTAGTCAAAGAATAAGAGAGGGAAAATAATCAATCAAAACTAGTCAACATATTAACCAAGTCTGACTATATGTTAATTGTTTCATCTCTTATCTCTCTGCTTCACTCTCCCATACACACACACATATACCACACACACACACACACACAAACACACACCTGTTCATAGAAGAAAGAGAAGTACAATTTCTCATCTTCAGGAACAAATTTAATCATTATTGTAATGCAGCATTTGGAATTGGGTTTTTTAAAATATATATTTCAATTTACATTGTTACAATTTCTGTATGTAGCATTTTCCTGGTTCTGCTTACTTGATTTTGAATCAAATTCATAGAAATCTTCCCATGCTTCCCTGTATTCATTATTTTCATCATTTCTTACAGAATGGGAATATTCCATTCCATTTATAGATGACAATTTGTTTAACCATTTCCCCACTTCTTGAGCATCTCCTTTGTTTACAGGTCTTTGCCACTACAGAAAGTGTTGTTATGTGACTGGTATAAATGAAACTTTTCCTTCTGTCTTTGACCTCCTTGGGCACATGTCTAGGAGAGAGATCTTTGGGTCAAACTATATGGACATTTCAATAATTTTCTTAGCATTATTTCAATGATTTTTTCAGAATATTTGGACCAATTTACAGCTTTACCAACTATGCATAAGTGTGCAAATCTTTCCACTACCACTCCAACATTGACTCTTTCCATCTTTTGTCATCTTTTCCAGTTTGTTGAGTAAGAGGTTTTCCATAATATTAACGACAACTTAATAACAACAACAATGATAATAGCTCACATTTTTATGATTAAACATTTTACAAACTGCTTTCCTCACAACTTTATGATGTAGGAAGTTAAATTCTTCCCATTTAGCAGAAGGAAAATTTGAACATCTAGTCTAACTATTATTTTACAGTGAAGAGCCGGAGCCTGGAGAGGTTAAGTAGCTGCCAAAGTCTCACAGGTAGAAAGTAGTAAAGCTTTGTTTTCAGCCCAAGTCTTTTGATTCCAAACCCATCATGGAGAATTTGAATTGGGAAGGAAGAAGGGGAGGAAGGAGGGAAGGAAGGAAGGAAGGAAGGAAGGAAGGAAGGAAGGAAGGAAGGAAGGAAGGAAGGAAGGAAGGAAGGAAGGAAGGAGGGAGGGAGGGAAGGAAGGAGGGAAGGAAATAAGGAGGGGAAGAGGTAGAAGAGAGGCAAGGAGGGAGGGAAGGAAGGAAAGAAGGGAGGAAGGAAGGAAGGAGGGAAAGAAGGAAGGATAGATGAATGGATGGATTTATTAAGTACCTACTATTTTCCCAGCACTGTGCTAAGTGCTTCTTAAATAATTATCTCATTTAATTCTTCCAACTACTCTGGGAAGTAGGTGCTATTGCTATTCCCATTTTATAGTTGAGGAAACTGAGGCAGACAGAAGTTAAGTGACTTGCCCAAAGTCACACAGCTATTAAATTTCTGAGATAGAATTTGGACTCAGTTCTTCCCGACTTCAGGCCCAGTACTTTCTCTCCTCTACCTCCTAGCTGTCCCCCAAGCTTCAAAGATCCTTTCACACTTTCTTAGCCCATTCCACACTGTGTTCAATAAACATTGTATATATAGGTGTTGTCCTCTGGATCACGTACTAGCATCCATTCTACATGAGGGAGTAGAAAGGGCAAGTTTCTGGGTTGACTTAAAAGGGGATGAGCAGTGGCCATGGTCATTTTCAGTGACTCTAAGGCCCACGCATTGGCGCATCCTTGTTAAGTTCAATTCAATTCAATGGACTTTAAATGCCTCCTATGCTCATTATCCTGGACACTGGGAAAACAAAGAAGAAAACAAATCTGCCTATGCCCTTAGCATCCTCCCAGCTGCTTGTACCTTCCCTCCCCAAACTACCTAGGATTCATGTTCCATATATCCTGTATTTACGTATAAATGAACATTTATTAGAGCATAAGATTCTTGGGGGTGTGGGCTTTCACTTTTGTTTTTGTATTTCCAGCATTTAAGCTGGAATTAGACCAGCTCCTGGTACTCAATAAATGCTTATTGATTGATCAATTGGTTGTACTGGGGTGGGGAGAATGGAGACTAAAACATAGAAGCAAGTAAGTAAATTCATGATCTCTACAAAGTAATGTTTGGTATTGGAGCAGAAAGGAATGACTAGAGAGAGACAAGCCCTTCCCTGTAGGAAATAGATGCAACAGTCACCCAGGATCATGGTCACCACAAGAGACTCTTGTTTCTGAGCTTCTCAGTCATGAGGCTTGAGTGGTAACATTTCCTCTCACCCTAGAGGATGTGAGGATTCCTCCCAGCACTGTCCTCAGTACCACTCCTCTCTACCTCAGTGCAATAAAATTGCCCTTTTCAAAAGCAGAAAACAGTGTTGGTGACCCATGCTGCTGCTGCTGCTGCTACAGATGTGGTGTTGTTCTGGTCTCCTTGGCAACTGGAAAATCAGAGTGATCCATTCCTCTGGAGGATGGAATCCAGAGAGGGGTGGAGAGGGGTGGTCAAGGGGAACTGGGTGTGGGGATCCATTGCTTCAGCTCTGAGGCTTCCACACTCAATCCTTCACCAAGTTCTGGACACTTGTTCTTTCTCCACATCTCATCCATTTATCTGTTCCTCTCCACCCTGAGGGTTCATACATTCGTCCTCTGGACCCTTTACCTTTAGTTCTCCCTCTCTATAACTGTGGCAGCCCAGACTCTTAACATCTTGTGTCCAGATTGCATCCGTGCTCCCCTGCTTGGTTCATGAACCCAGCTCTATCTCCTGTCCCCAGCATACGATTGTTTGAGTCACATTCCTCAAGTATTGTTCTTGCCGTGCCATTCACTGGCTCACAAACACACCCCTCTGGTTCCCTCTTGACCTATTTAAAAAAAACCCAGAACAGAAACCCAGACCTGTAATTTCATCAGTGTAATGAGTTCTCAGCACCATTGACAACTTCTCTGCACCCTATGGTCTTAGAGAGTTGGCCAGGGTATTTAGACTCCATTGCCTTTTGACTTTAATTCTTACTCTTTGGTTTGGGTTTAAAGAGAAAGGGCAAGACCAGCCCAGTGGGTGATGATGCATTTGCTGGGTGTCCTTTTTGGCATCCTGTCGTCTTTGTACTTTACCAAGAAGAAAGAAGAAAGGAAATTGTGATCTACTGCACTAGGAAGTTGTTCCTCGCTACCCCCCCCACTTTGGGGGAGATCATCCCACCTTAACCTCGGAGGCTTCTATGATTGTGTTCCCTGCAACCTTCATCTTATCACTGTCTCTTTTTAAACCTAATCTCAGACTCCTTTCCAGGCAAGTGCAGCATCTGGAACTGGCTCATACTCCCTTCACTCTTTGCTCAGGGGCTATTTTTCACCACTTTCTGTCCCTTCCTTCAAATTTCTTCCTCTGTGAAGTCTTTCCTGATTGACTCCTCCTCCTCCTATTCCCACCATTGCTCCCTGTTTCCTTGATCCTGTGTACATGGTTTGTTTAGTCTTACCTTGGGTGTGGACTTGTTTCTCTGACATTTCAACAATGTACTTCAGGAAACATACTAAGCAAAGCACTGTATGGGAGCTGGGGAATATGAAGAGAAAAAGGAAGCAGTCCTTGAAACTTCAGACTCTGTTCTCTATCCTCTCTGTTTCAATCCCTTGACCCCTCAGTTCTTCCCCAAGACACCACCCCTGCCTGGAAGATACCTTCTTCCCTTCCCTCTCTTGACCACTTGGTGAATCAACTCTACTCTACACTGTCCTCTTACCTCAAGATCTTTGCCCCCTTACACTATCACGTATCTTTCCCTGCTAAGCTTCAGCCTTGTATCACTCTTATTGTCTGCTGTCTTCACACCTTCTAACTTGAAGCTGAAAGAAGCTGGAGAAAATCATGAAATGATTCTGACTGGGTCCACTACAGATTTATGTTCCATAATCTCACGTGGGCTCTTACTGTGGCAAGGTAATCCTTCTAGATATCCCTAATTGATTCACTATTCCAATCACCTGGACATTTTTCCAAACATTTTTTATCCCTCATCAAAATTCCCATGGCTGCCTCTTCCCACACAAGCCTAATGAGAATCAAGAATCATGTTTCCCTGATAAAATGAGGCTCTTCTCTGAGAGCTTCCTCTTCTTTCTTCCTCCTTATTTCACATCACCCAGATGCCTTCTGCCACTGTCTCCTCCTTCACCCTGTCTCACATCTACGTGGCCCTACTTCTAGACAAGGCCAACCCCTAGAAATACACAAATGTTCCCATTTCATCTCATCTCATGCCCATGGGATCAACCCCATTGTCTTGCTGATCTTTAGCTTCTCATTGTCTATTGGTTGCTTCCCTACTGCCTACAAACACTCCCATGTCTCTCCTACCGTCAAAAAAGCCTAACTTAGGGGCAGCTAGGTGGTGCAGTGGATAGAGCACTGGCCCTGGATTCAGGAGGACCTGAGTTCAAATTCAGCCTCAGACACTTAACACTTACTAGCTGTGTGACCCTGGGCAAGTCACTTAACCCCAATTGCCTCACCAAAAAGAAAAAAGCCTAACCTGATCCATCCATTCCTTCTACCTATCATCCTATGTCTCCCTTTCTTGAACTAGCTTCTTCTTCTTTTTTTTTTTTTTGGTGAGGCAAGTGGGGTTAAGTGACTTGCCCAGGGTCACACAGCTAGTAAGTGTCAAGTGTCTGAGGCTGGATTTGAACTCAGGTCCTCCTGAATCCAGGGCCAGTACTCTATCCACTGTGCCACCTAGCTGCCCCTATGTCTCCCTTTCTTAAAGGTTGTCTATAGTTCATGGCTCCATTTCCTTTCTTCTCACTTTCTTCTTAAATTCTTTTCAGTCTGGCTACTGGCCTCATCATTCAACTAAAAGTGCTCTCTCAAAAGTTACCAATACCATGTTTTACATAATTGCACGTGTATAACCTATATCTGACTTCTTTCTACCTCAGGAAGTGGGGAGGGGAGGGAGGGAGAGAATTTGTTATTTATTTAAAAAATAAAGTCACAAGGGTTAACAATGAAAAAGTAAAGAAAGGAACTTGAAAGCTTAAAAAAAAGATATCAATAATCTTTTAATTGCCAAATCTAATGGCCTTTACTCAATTCCCATCCTTCTCTCCTTTTTTAAGCAATTGGGATTGAGTTGTCCAGATCACACAGCTAGTAATTGTCAGAGGCTGAATTTGAACTCAGGTCCTCCTGACTCCAGGGTTGGTGCTCTATCCACTGTGCTACCTAGCTGTCCCAATCCCTATCTTTCTTGACTTCTCCGAATCTCTTGACACTACTGATCACCCTCTTTCCTTTGATATTCTCTCTGGGTTTTTGTGACTTTACTATCTCCCAATTCTGTTCCTACCTGTTGGACAACTTCTCAGTCTCTTTTGTTGGATATTGATCCAGGTCACACCCACTAACCATGAGTGTTCCCCAAGGTTCTGTCCAGGATGCTCTTCTCTTCTCCCTATATATTATTTTTCTTGGATATTTCATCAGCTCCCATGGATTCAATTATCACCTCTATGCTCATGACTCCCATATCTACATGAGAGTGCTAACTTGTCTCCTGACTTCCAGTTCCATATTTATATAATTGTCTATTGGAGATCTTGAACTGGATATCCTTTAGACATCTTAAACTCAGCATGTCCAAAACTGAACTCATTATCTTTCTCTGCCCCACCCCCACTCAAAAACCCTCCTGTCTCTCCCCTCTTCTTAATTTTCCAAGGACTTTCAAAGACATCACCATCACTTCAGTTACAAAGGCTCTCAACCTAGGTGTCATCCTGAACTCTTCCCATTTCCAATTTATTATCTCGTCAATTCTTCTTTTGTAACATCTCTCATATATGTCCCATTTTCTCTTCTGATACTTCCCCCACCCTGGTGCAGGTCCTGATCATTTTATACCTGGACTATTGCAATGGGTTGCTGGTTGCTTTCCTTGCCTCAAGTCTTTCCCGAATCTGTCCTCCACTCAGCTGTTGGACTGATTTTCTTAAATAAAAAATCTGAACATGTTACCTCACTATTCAATAAACTCCAGTAACTCCCTATCACCTCTAGACCATCAGGTAATGAAGTATAGGTTGACTATAGGTTAGACTAGATGGCCAATTCTGTGAGCCTGAAAATTCTGAGTTGGTCTGATATTGAATGATTGACCATTTCTTCCCGTAGGGCTTTCAATACTTTGAAAGATGTGTTATTTTATTGGTGTAGGTACTCAGCACACCAACTCATTTCAATTCCTCTCTCTCTCTCTCTCTCTCTCTCTCTCTCTCTCTCTCTCTCTCTCTCTCTCTCTCTCTCTCTCCCAGATCTCCTGAGTTGCCATGGTCAAATTCCCTGGTAGCCAGTTTTTTGGTCTTCAGCCTTATTGTAACTAGCTAAGTTGGTCTTTGGGTGACAAACATATAGCATGACACCAGGTATATCTTTGTAGCTTTTGCAGAGTAATAGGACCTACCAGAACTTACAGCCCCATTGACATGGACTTCTAGAACTAAGGACTACCTTCTAGCCATGATGAATCACTGGAGTATGACTTTCAGGGAAAGCTTTCAATACTAAGGAGAAATTACTCTGGTTCCCCATGATCTTTTTCAAGAGAGGATGTCTGGAGATGTCATGAGACTTTACAGCCTGTCACATGACCCTTTATCCCTGACCAATGGCTTCTTTTCCTCTCCATTCTTTCACTCTGAGGGAAAGGAACATTCCTGGGCCATGATCATGATCAATCAGCACCTCCCTCCCTCCTTGGCCTTAACATCAGCCAGTCCTGGCTTAATAATAGCTTGCCTAGGGGTGGGGTGGCTCTACTTCTTAGGAGCTTGTGACCTTGAGCCAAGAAGCTATCTTTCAATGAAGGCACACCACATGCTGTCTTTCACTCCCACAGAAAAGCATAGAAATTTCCTTTTCTTTCTCAAAAAGAAGAGTGAGCTAGATTTCTGGGAGATGTTTTGGTGTAGCTGTTGGAAAGGATTGTGAAGGACTAAGCTGTTTTTTAAAAATACAAATACCTTCTATTTGTCTACCATATTTTCCAAAATGGGTTATTTAAGTATTCTACTTCCTCTTCTGTTATTCTGGGTAATTTATATTTTTGTAAATATTCATCCATTTCACTTAGATTGTCAGATTTATTGACATACAATTGGGCAAAATATTTCTTAATTATTGCTTTAATTTCCTCTTCCTTGGTAGTTAATTAACCCTTTTCATTTCTGATACTGGTAATTTGGTTTTCTTCTTTTTAAAAAAAATCAAATTAACAAATGATTTATCTATTTTATTTGTCTTTTCCCCCATAAAACCAGCTCTTAATTTGTTTGTTCAATGTCTTTCTTGCTTTCAATTTTATTAATCTTTCCTTTGATTTTCAGGATTTCCAATTTGGTGCTTATTTGGGGAATTGTAATTTGTTCTTTTTCTAGCTTTTTTTAGTTGCATGTACAATCTGTTCTTTCTCTATTTTATTGTTGTAAGCATTTAGAGATTTAAAATTTCACTTAAGTACCAGCATAGTGTATTTTCTTTCTTTTTTCTTTTCTTTTCTTTTCTTTTCTCTTTCTTTCTTTCTTTCTTTCTTTCTTTCTTTCTTTCTTTCTTTCTTTTTTTTTTCGGGACAATGAGGGTTAAGGGTCACACAGCTAGTGTCAAGTGTCTGAGGCCGGATTTGTACTCAGGCCCTCCTGAATCCAGGGCTGGTGCTTTTTCTACTGTGCCACCTAGTTGCCCTGGCATAGTATATTTTCAAAGCACTTTATACCCCACCCATTTCATTCCATTAAACAAAACTTTATTAAGTGCCTATCATGTGTGATCCAGCATGGTGTAGAAGATAGCAGGAGGACCTTGGAGTGAGGAGGACCTGGGTTCAAGTGCTGCCTCTGGTATATACTGGTCCTATGACCCACTGTCTAGAACTATAATTGCCACTCTCTGCTATGTAGTAACAGAGTAGGTGCTGATCTATATTAGTAAAGGGAGTTTCCTCACCAGGAGTTCCCTGCACGTATGAAATAAGAGGTCTGGATCACCACCACCAGCATTCCACCCCTGCCTATTTCCCTGTCTAAAAATACACACGCATACACATAAGCACACATATATGTATACACACACACACACACACACCATGCTTTGTGCTAGACACTGACAATATAAAGATGAAAAAGAAAACAATTTCTCCCCTTAACAGACTTTGGGGGAGGTGCTTGGAAGCATACAAATACATGATAGAAGGTATAGTAGAGTGTGACAGAGGACAGTTCTCACAACCAGGCTTTCTACATCTTATAGGAAAGGAAACAGGTTTACATGATAATTACTCTGGCCAAGGACACACAAGTCCGTGGGCAGAGTTGAGACTAGAACCCATGCCTGTAGTGTCTCTTGTACCAGAACATAAGGCAATCTACTAGGTTATGACTAGTGGTCTGCTCAGCCAAAGGACTAGCTGCTTACTTACCCTGGAAGGAGAAATATTCTCATTGTTTAAACTCCTCAAAGATGGAGTGGATGGAGGAGTTCTCCAGGCATGAAGCCTGCCTCAAGTTAGTATGCATCTCACTTTCCAGAGATGCTTCCTTTGAAGTCAGGGGAGAGGAGAATGAGAGAGTGAGGAGACTGGCCTAGGGGTTATTTATGTCCATTTTCATCCTCAGAGTTATTGGTTTCCAGTTAACGCATCCATCCTTGCTCCTCCTCTCCCCCACCCCCACCCTGTCTGTGTTGCAGGATTGCCCAGAAGCAGTGCTGTATCTCTTACTTGAAAGAAAACAGCTGTGTTGCTGGGATGGTCGGTGCCAAGGAAGGTGATGTCTGTGGGCCTGAGGAGAATGACACCTGTGGAGTCTCCCTGTACAAGGCAAGACCCAGCAGCTCTTTGCTTCTTCCTTTACAAGTTATTCTCAATTCAATTTTACTTCATCTTTATACCCCACCTCTCAGTGGGTACTACAACCACCCTAGAAGCTAGAAAGCTTAGGGTTCCTTCCTTCAACTGTATGCTTCTGATGGGGAAGGTGGATGGGTGGGTGGGTGGGTGGGTGGGTGGATGGATGGATGGATGAAAAAGCATCCATTATATACTCACTAGGTGTCAAGCATTGTCATAAGTGTTAGTATGCAAAAGTGAGATGGTCCCTTACCCTCCAATGGCCTACCTTCTAATAAAGGGAGACAGTACATATAAGAGAAAAGGAATCTGGGAAATCACAAGGATGATGAGTAGATAACAGCAGTGTAGAAAATGGCCAGGGTGAAGAAGCAGGGTTCTAGATCAGGAATTAAAGCTGAGTGTTAAGTTCAATAGGGCTTATGTGCATTAAAAAAAACAAAAGAATATTGCTTCCTAGGCAGGTGGGGAGCAACCAGAACAAGGTTTTAAAACCTGGATAGGTTCACGGACAAGAAGGTAAAGTCTTCTTTTCAAGGCAGTATATCAGACCTTTTTGACTGGATAGAAAGGGGTAGAAGAGAGGACTGTCACCCCTAAATAGAAAGGAAATATTGAATTCTGCTGAATTTGGGCATATGGCAATTGGCAAAGGAAAATTTGGTTGTTGTTGAGGGTTGAGATGGGAGGGGAGGGGTTGCATATCAATCTCCCTGAACTTCTAACATCTCAGTGCCAGAAATGTCATGTGGGAAAGTTAAAAAAAATGGCACTAAATAAGATGAAAATTGGAAGAGCAGCTGAACAAGACCAAGGAAATATGCATAGAAGAAATCTGTTCTGGAAGAGACAATTTTGAAAGTACCTAAGGGGTTGATTTTCAAGGTATCTGAAAGAGAAGATGATAACAAATGACTTGAAAAACTCACAGATGGTAATTACTACTAAAAAGGGGTAAAAGAGAAGATAGTCATAACTAGTGATCCCTACAGCTATGGTCTGGTTTTAAAAAAATCTTTGCCAGAATGATTTACATGTGTATCAAAGATGTCTTTGATGAAAAGATGAAAAAAGAACAGGAAGGCTTTCTCGAGGTAGCTTGGTGGTTTTTTTTACCCCATTAGATGACAACTGACTGAAAGGTTCACAGGATATAGGATTCTGCTGTGATGTATGTTTGTTTGTTTTAAAATTATTATTTTTTGCTTGTTTCTTGATTACCCAAAACAAAGCAAAACAACATTTGACTCAGTAGAAAAGAATGTGGCCTTAAAGTTAGTCTTCTAACAAGGTGTGTCCCATGCATGTTGAGATCATTCAAGAATTCTTGAGAGATACAACCACAAGATAAATTTGAATTTGTTCAAGATCTTCTGCTTTTATCTTTATTGGTTGGAACATAACACAGGGAGATATATCTATATCTATATTTATATCTATATCTATATCTAATCTATAGATATATCTATAGATATATAGATATATATGGCCAGAGATGTCTGCTGCTCTTGTTGAGGGTATGTAGCCCAGAAAAGAGATTTCCTATTGATTTCCCAAATGCTCCTCACACCTACCTCTTAGGGTTGTCATCAGGACCAAATAAAATAATATTTGTGAAGTGCTTAGCACAGTGCCTGGCACATGGTAGGTGCTTAATAAACACGTATTCCCTTCCCCTTCTCCCCTACTTAAAAATGAGGTTCAACCCTCGAATCCACAGCTATTCAAAGGTGTTCAGCCACACAGGGAAACCAAGTGAATAAAAAATCCCATTACAGAGACTACTGTACACAGTTGGTTTTGAGTCCATTGAGTTCAACTCAATTTAACTTGACATTTATTATATCTACTATATGCCTGGAACTATGCCATGTGCTAATGATAGACCAAAAAAAATGAAGCAATCTTACTTCAAGTAGTTTACATTCTATGAGGGGAAAGAGAATACCACATGTATACACAGATAAGTACAAAGTATATACATAGGAATACAAAGTGATTTAAAGAAGAAAAAACATTAGCAATTGTAGTGTGTATGGGTGGGGTAAGGGGGAACTCTTGTGTAGAAGATGGCTGTGCTTCTAAAGAAGGTAGGGATTTTACAAAGCAGACATAAGGAGTGAGTGCATTCCAGATATGAGAGACAATCACCCATACAATGGTACAGAGATGGGAGATGAAACAGAAGAGGAAGACTTCTAGTCTTTTTAGTGGGTTCTTTTTGGTTCTTTCTGAAAGGATATGTACAAATCACACAACATGAGAAGGTATAATTGGAACATCTACTGGTGGTAGTAGTACCCACTGAGAACATAGATGCACTGGAATATCACACCTGGCTGGAGAAAGGGGAGGGGGAGAGTGGTCTTTAAATCATAACAAAAGGTGTAGAGAGTATATCACAACTCAATAAAGAGGTGGTTGTAACATGGAGGGGAAAGTCATCACACAACTAAGGAGAAAGGAGTAACGATAGGGGGAATGGAGTGGGAAGTCTTAAGCATAGAGAAGAATATTACATGGAATTACACCTGGAAAAAGGACCCTCTGACTGCTTTACATATGTGAGGGTTAATTACCCAAAGGCAGTTTGATTCATTAAGACTGTTTCGGAAAAAAATCACTGTCTTTGGGAACATCCCTAAATTTCTCTGTAAACCTCTTCCCAAACAGACTAGAGCTAGCTCCTATTAGAAAACCTTCTTATAGGAGGAGTTTTCCATATTTATAGATTGACTTCATGCACCTGACTGATGCTAAAGCCTAGAGGAATTCCTCTGTAATCAGGGCAGGGGATGGGGGGAGGAGGGGGACGGGGGTGGGGTGGGGAATGAAGCTTCTTCAGGCTGGAAAGACCCAGGCTAAGAGGGAAATGATCAACCTCATGATGGGGATAGAGGTAGAGCCCATGACTATTCACGTAACCTTCTATGTCCCAACTCTGGGAGGACTCATTGAAGGTCAGATAAGGTAAGTTTAGTGAGTAGAAAATTTACAGAGTTTGAAACCTATAGGAGAGGGAAGGGTCAAAAAATAGAAACAGTTTTCCAAAAGGATCAGATAATCTTACTGATGCCAGACCCATAAGAGGCTCTAGAAGGAAACCAGGAGATGTGGGAATGTTGTTAGACTGAGAGGGTGATGTCAGCTACATCAGAGCCAGCACTGAGGGCTAGAGAGACTCTGGGCTGACCTAGTAAATAGTATCTCTGAAGGTCATAGATGATCATAGAATGTGAGAGTGAGTAGAGGCCATAGGAATCTCATGGAACCCTTTGGCTGTCTTATTTCTGCTTCCATTGTTGTTATGTTTGAGTGCTTTAGATGCCAAATACAGTGTATTGTAATTTAATTGGATTCCATTTCCAAAGACAAACTTGTTTTTATGCCTCCTCTATTTTCCAGCCCTTTCCCATTTTATTTTTTTCTCTGTCACCTCTATTTTATTTTACTCCATGATTCTCCATATCTTCCTTGCTTTCAATGCCCAGCAGGTGGGAAAAGTACCAAGGCCCTGATGCTCTGTGGTCTTCTCCTTTTGCAGCAATGTTGTGACTGCTGTGGCCTGGGCCTGAAAGTCAAGAATGAGGGACAGATGTGTGAGTCCAACCCAAATCTGGGATATCCCTGCAACCATGTGATGTTGTCCTGCTGTGAGGGAGAGGACCATCTCATCATGCCTGAGGTCCGGAAGTCCCCTGAGCCTTTGCCCATAGTGACACCAGAGAAAGGTAGGTGCTGCCTTCTGCCTAATATCCTTGGGCAGAGACATCTTGTCTCTTTCAACTAACATTGGTATGGGAAGTCCAGGATTTCCAAGGCAAAGAGAGTACGCACTTTATTTTTATTTTTATTTTTTTGCAGGGCAATGGGGTTTAAGTGACTTGCCCAGGGTCACACAGCTAGTGTCAAGTGTCTGAGGCCAGATTTGAACCCAGGTCCTCCTGAATCCAAGGCCGGTGTTTTATCCACTGCACCACCTAGCTGCCCCCAAGAGTACATATTTTTTAAAAATCATATTGAGAGATTTCAAGCTGACTATTATCTTTCTACTTCCTCTCCTCTTCTTTGGTGAACTCACCTACCCTCCTTGCTTTAGCTATCAGCTCTGTTCCTGTGAGGACCAAATCTACATTCCCAACCTTGACCCCTTTCCCAGAATTCCAGTCCCCTCTTTCTAATTATCTGATGGCTATTTCCATCTGCATATCTTACTGGTACCTCAAATTTAATATATCTATTAGAAAGCCCATTATTTGCCCCTGAAAACTATCTCCCCCTCCTGGTCAGCCAGGATACCATCCTCCTTATATTCAAGCTCGTAAACCTGGAATAGTTGTTGACCCTTCCTTCCTTTGCCATACCCCACCCCATCTCATTAGCCACTATGGTCGTCGGCCAGTTCTACCTAGTCAGGATCTCTTAGGAACATACGATGCTGGAGTTAGTAGATCCCATAGGGATGCTTTAGTCCAGCACCATCAACATCATAATAGTTCACATTGATTTACAGATATTCTCTCATTTTACCAACCAATTGATCAAAAAGTATTAATTAAGCACCTTCAATATGTCAGGCACCATTGTAGGCACTGGGTGAACAAATATAAAGAATGAAACAATCCCTACTCACAAGGATCTTACATTCTAATGGGGTGAGACAAATACATATAAAAATATATTCATCATAAATATACTAAGTGGCATAGTAGACAGATCACTGGACTAGGAATCAGAAAGACCTGCATGCAAATCCCACCCCAGATATTTATTATCTTTGCGTCCCTGGGCAAATAATTTAACCTCTCTCAGCCTGAGTTTCCCCATCTGTAAAATAATAGCACCTGCTTTTCAGGGTGGTTGTGAGGATAGATATTCGTAAAGCACTTTGAAAACCTTCAAGTTCTCTGTAGATGCTGAGTTATTTATTATTCAGTGCAAACGCAGACAGAGGAGGTAAATACCATAACCCTATCTCCTCATTCCATTCCCATTTTGAGTATCACAGTTCAGGATCAGAATCCTCTGGGGCTCCTCCTCAGTCTCATTACTTCCATATCTAGCCCCTCCATTCCATTTTTATACACACACACACACACACACACACACACACACACACACACACACACGCACACCAGGGTGATCTTCCTGATCAAATGACATAGTCTATGTAGAGCACTTTGAAAACTTGAAAGTACTTGAAAAATACTGGCTATAATTATCGTCCACAGTTCAGACCTATCTTAGGAATTTTTCATGGTTTCAATTATATAAAAATGTGTTAATCACCTACTATGTTCAGGGGAGGCTTTCCCCCCATCATCTACTCAAGCAAATCCTAACTCTTCAGTCTGATATTGAATGTACCCCTTGGCCTGGCTCTTTTCTACCTTATCTCATACTACCCTCCTTTGAAGACTCACAAGATCATATATCTAGAACTTAACAGTACCTGGATAATGATGATAACGAGCACTTATATGGTACTTACTGTATGTCAGGCACTGCGTTAAGCATTCTACATATTATTTCATTTGATCCTCACAACAACCCTGTGAGATATATGCTATTATTAGACCTATTTAACAGATAAACAAACTGAGGCAAACAGTGACTTGCCCCAAATCACACAGTTTATAAATATCTGAGGCAGCATTTGAACTCAGGTCTTCCCTACTCTGGGCCCAATGCTCTATCCATTGCCATCTAGCTGTCTCCACAGCTATAATCCTAAGGCCATCAAGTCAACCTCCCTCATTTTACAGATAAGGAAACTGAGGCCCAGGGAGGCTAAGGGATTTCCCTAAGGTCATGACATCAGAGATAGATTTTGAATTCAGGCCCTCTTTCTCCCAAGCCAATGAGTGCTCTTTCCCATAGATCATGATGACTCCCTCATCCCAGTAGTTCCCAACTTTTCCATCTTCCAGTCTTTCCTCATACCTGGATGACCTTTTCTTCATATTAACTTTTTTAAAACCCTATTTGTCCTTCAATGCCCATATCAAATGCTAGTTCCTCCATCTTTCCAGCTTGGAGTGTTCTTGTTCTCTCTCTCTCTCTCTCTCTCTCTCTCTCTCTCTCTCTCGTGCTAATAATTTCTAATGGGCTTAATCAAATTCTGCTCTGTGTCCATGTTTTATCTTTCTATTAGACTGTAAGCTCATTGAAGGCAGCTCATTCTTTGTTGCCCCTCCATTTCATAATATCTTGCTTTATACCTTGCAGGTTCTCAATCAATTTTTATGGGATCATAGACTCATAGATTGAGAGCTAGAAGGACCTCTGAGTTAATTGAATCCAATCCCCTCATTTTACAGATGAGGAAACTGAGGCCCAAAGAGGCTAAGTGGTTTTCCCAGGATCATATAGCTAGTACATGTCAGAAACAGGAGCTGTACCTGTGTCTTCTTGACACAGTCCCCCACCCTTCCTTTCAATTCACCATTTGAATTAAATTTCCAGTTGAATAGGCTTTCCTGGCTTAATTAGGATTGTGGATCATGAATATTCAGTGTTTCTATAAAACTGCCTTATCAAGCCTCACTGGCACACCATGGCTGGTTCTCATGGGGCCTCCTTTCCCCCAGCTGTCAGCCACCTCCTAGAGCATGTGAATCATATTGGAAATTTTTGCCCATAGGACAGGATTTCCTGACCACTCTGGCTCTATGAACCAAACTTTTACCCAGGGCTGCCCCTGGAGAGCAGTCAGAACAGTGAAAGGAGCCCACCAATCCACCCAAGCCTCTGAGAGAAAAGTGGATGTAAAGCATTGGCTAGACTCATTAAAGCAACTGGCTCCTGGTTGACTGAAGAAAGAAACTATGGCTTCCCAAGGTAGAGCTCTAATCCAAGGAGGAAGGGTCCCTAGGAATCCTAGAGCTCAGGAGCTTTACTAGACTCTGTGTGTGTGTGTGTGTGTGTGTGTGTGTGTGTGTGTGTGTGTGTGTGTCTGGTCCAGATAGCATTATGAGAGTGCAGCCTGGACCATCATGGATACATGGGAAGGAACATTCTGGGTTTCGTTCAGATTTGGCTATAGAAGTCGAATTTGTCTCCTCAAAGGGGCATTTCCCCTAGAGGTACTTGTTTTTCTCCTGCAGTGTCTTGGCAATGAAAGCAATCTGGGTCATCTCTTCCAGAGGAGAGGAGATGCTTCTGCCACCTGCCATTATTCCTACCTGAGTGCCTCCCCTGCACGACTCTGGGTAGGGTACCTGTGATACCCCACACACCTGTGGGCTTCTGGCTGTTCTCCCAGCTATTTCTGAACATGGATTTTGAGTGTCCCAACTCAGGCTCTGTTTATTGTCTGGGTTCTGGGCACTTTAGACATCTGTCTTTTGGGGGGAGAAACTGATCCAGATTCTGTGACTGAGGCCCTATCTGGACTTAAGTCTTGCTTCCCATTTTGAGAACATTTTCCCAACATCCATAGAACCAATAAGAGACCCCATGGACTGACTGGCTTAGACCCTTTAGGTCACCCTTCTTTCATAGATCAATGACTCAAAACATGTTAGAGTCAGGAGACACCATGCAGACCAACAAAGTCAACTCCTTCCTTTTACAGAGGAGGAAACTGAGATGTAAAATGGTCGATGGATTTGTCCATAGGTATGGGAAGACCGAGGCACAGAACGTCTGTGAGAGTTATTCAGAATATACAAAGAGCCAGTAGTCTATCATGAGAACAATCCCTTCCCTACTGAGAAAGATGGCTCTTGGCATGAAAAATCTTATATACTGATCCCAGGGATCAGGACACAAGCTCCCCTGGTCAGCCATGGCCCACCCCTCTTTCCTAGAGCTCAGGAAGCTAGGTATTCTATCACCCAGGCCCAAGGCCACAAAACATGAATAAAGCAATGACTGCCCTGAGCTTACCATCTTCATCCTTAACTGAATCAGTCATAGCATGTTAGAGCCAGAAGGGGCTTTAGAGACCATCGACTTAAATTCCCTTGACAGATGTGGATGTGGTTGAGGTCTCAAAGAGGCAAGTGACTACCCCAGGGTTACACGGCTGATTAGTGACTGAGCAGATCTCAGATCCTCTGACTCTCAGACTCCATCCAGAGTAGAACTTTGGGTCAGTAGAACTGTAACTGAATCCATAGGCACAATTAAAAAAAAAAAACAGGACTGGGGGAGACCCCTTCCCTGGTGAAGCTAACACTCCTATGCTTTGATCTTTAATTCCAATGGCCTTAAGGAAAATTATGCTTTGGCAGAAACCAGGCAAGGTATATGAGACTCTAGGATAAATTGATACATTATTATAATTCATGTTTATATAGCACTTTAACATTTGCAAAGACCTTTTGTTACAACAACAGAGAGGGAGTGGAAATATTATTCCCCCTTCAAAGATGAAGAAACTGAGGGGCAGAGATGTTAAATGGTCACGTAGCTAGTAAATAGTCAGAGACAGGATCCAAATCCAGGATTCTTCTGTTACCCTGTGCTATTTGTTGCTATGCTAGGAAAAGGCATGAAACATTAACACCACCTTCCTCCAGCCAAGCCTAACATCTGGCTGAAAGGAAGCCTACTCAATGGGATATTTTGCAATGGAAAAATATCAAGATTTGTACAATTCTCCCTTCCCTTGGGATGGGGGTGTTCCTTCATTGCTTCAAGATTTTCCTTTTCCGAATGGTGATGTTTAATAAGAGGAGAAACGTTTGCAGAGCTGGGATGGTCAGAACAAAAGCCCGAAGCCTGCCCCTGGAATTTTCCATAGCTGAGAAGCTGATAACGCATAGCCAGGTCATTCCCTTGCTTGTGCAGAGGAATGCACCTACAGGGACAGACTTTGGGGTTGAGCACCAGGATAGAGGCAAAGCTGCTGTATGTCAGTGATCATTCCCTCCCAGCTGCTGCTCACTGAGTTCCTACTATGTGTGAGACTCTGGGCTGGGGCTGTCTCTGAGAAGTGGAAACATTCCTCGGCTCTTGGATGAGATGAAGGCATTCCACATGGAAGAAAGGATCACAAAAGCAGATGACTCGGACTTCATGAAGCCCCTTTGGGGAGGAGTAGTGGGAATTTAGAAGGCAGTACCTCGGATGGGAAAAAGTCCTGGACAGCAAACCAGGGGAGCTGGGGCCTAGCTTAGTCACTAACAAGCTGATTGACCTTGAGCCAATTATTTGAGCTCTACAGACCCTGGGCTCCTCTACTGGAAAATGAGGGAGTTGGGCTGGGTCATCTTTCAGGTCCCTTCCCCATCTAACAGTCTATGTTCTGGGCTCTTTCTGGCTCTGAAACATTATATTCAAGGGTCCCTTTCAGCTCTAACATTCTATGTTCTAGGTTTCAAGTGATAGCATTCTTTAAGGTTCTTTCCTGCTTTAACATCCTGTGTTCTATAATCCCTTTTGGTCCTAATACTTTGCGTTCTCACATTCTTTCCTGCTCTAACATTCTGTGTTCTAGGATCCCTTTCAGTTCCAATATTCTCCTAGGTTCCTTCCCAGATCTGACATTCTAACATCCCTCGGAGCTCTGACATTTTATGTTCCAAGATTTCTACCCATTTAGATAGCTTGTGGTTCTAGGGTCCTCCATTTCCCGGCTCTGCCAGTTTCTCTGGGTATGATTCATAACGAGCTACCTCTGTTCAAACTCCATAAAACCACAGGATTTGGAGCCAGAGAAGACCTCACAGACCACTCAGTCTGGCTTTTGGCTTTGAAGATGGGATAGCTGAAATCCGAAAGGCCAAAGTGACCTGTCTGAGGGGAGCCCGAGGTCATCTCATCCAATCCCTTCATTTCTCAATAGAGGAGATTGAGGTCTTGTGAAGTCTGAGTAACTCCCCCAATGCCAAATAGGTAGTCAGGGACACAGGGAGGGTTTGATCTTGGGTCCTCTGTCTCCGAATTATTCCTCTGCACCATGCTGTTTCCCAAGTGGAGCTGAGATTGAAGTCCAGTCTTCTGATGCCAAACCTAGTGCCCTTTTGCTACCTCCCACTTGAGAAGGCTTTAAAGGTATTTAGAGCTGGGAGGGACCTTCAAGGTATTCTCATTTTACAGATGAAGATACTGGGGCACACTAAGGTTACTTGCTCAAGGTTATACAGCGAGGTAAGTAGCTCATCCTTTCAAGAAAGGAAGTTCATAGAACTGAGAGGGACAATGAAAGGGGCATAGACACTTGAATCAGCTCTTACCAGTACTGTTTACTACCTATGCGACTCTGGGCACGTTGCTTAACTTCCCTGTGCTTCAGTTTCCTCATGTGTAATATGAAAGCACTGGACTAGATTGGAGGTCTTGTCTAGCTGTGATAGTAACAGTATTATAGTTAACATTTGTAATGGTGATTTCAGGTTTGCAAAACACTTTGCATGTGTTATCTCAGTTGCTCTTCACAACAACCTTGGGAGGGAGGCATTATTATTATCCCATTTTACAGATGAGGAAACTGAGGCTCAGAGAAGCTAAATGATTTGCCCAGGGTCACACAGCTAGTAAGCGTCTGAAACAGGATTCAAACTCAGGTCTAGCTGACTATAAGGTTGGTGTTATCTGTCATCCTACCATACTGATTTTGCATCTAAGATCCTAAAACCCTGGGTCCAGGCAGTCCCAGTTGTTTTGCCCAGAATAAGAGACTGCAAGGCCCTAGTAATCGCTTCTGAGGATTCATTGCCTGCTTCCTCAGAGGAAGATCCCAGGTTCAGATGGCTTGATAAAGCCACCCACAGAGACAGCATCCCAAAGGGATCCTGGGCTTTATTGTGGGTTTCCTGGGCCAAGACCCCAGCTGAGAGTCATTTCAGTCCCACTGATCATGCTGGATCAGGCGTCTCTGTCACAAGAGATCACTCTCCTCATGGAGTCCTGGAGTGGAAATGTGAGCTGGAGCTGAGCGGGGCAGTCATGTTCCTCCATGTCCAATAAATCAGGTTTGGAATGCGTCCCACATGTCTTCAAAGCCCAGCCTCATGTGCGCACGGGATCTCCTGCATTCCTTGGCTCTTCTCCCACATTATCCCTCCATGTGTTAGATACAAAAGTGGCTTCTTATGGATTCCAGCTGCAAAATTCCAGCCTCAACTTCACCCCCGCAGGTTGACACCTGTTTTGGGGGCCTTGCGCTTTTCAGAGACTATTGGTGCCGCTTTCCACTGGGCACAGGCTAGGTCTGACTGAGGAGGGTGTCTGAATGGGAGACCAAAAGGGAAGCCAGGTGTGGTTGGAATCCTCACTATGTTACCCATGGTGTATGGCTTGGAAACTGCCCAACCACCATGCCCGAGTACACACTGAGATGTCAGCCCTTTGCCAGCAAGGGCAATATGAAGATGTAGAGATGGAAGGAACCTTAGTGTTTAGTAAGTCCAACCCCCTCACTTCACAGAAGAAGAAACAGGTTCAGAGAAGCTGTGATTTGCAAAGGGTCACACAGAGATTAAGTGTTTGGGGGCAGAATCTGAACGTAGGTCTTCTTGAGATAAGAAGTCCAGAGCTATTTGCATCATAACATACTGCCTCTTGTTTCTGTGCTGATTCAATGCCCAATTCACTTGCTTTTGTTATCCCTGGTCTGATTTACCCTCTAGCCTCATTGTTCTGAGATCCAGCCCTTATCTGCCACCTCTCTCACGGGACTGTTATGAGGAAAACACTTTGTAAGCTTTAAAAAAGCATGATAAATGTAACATTGTAATAGCATGAGAATCAACATGGCACAGTGGGTGAAAAACTGACCTTGGTGTCAGGAAACCAACACTCAGCAAGCATTTATTAAGGACCTGCTATGTTCTAGGCACTAAGCTAAGTGTTGGGGATGAAAAGGCAAAAGATAAAATGGTCCCTGTAGGAAATCCTGGGTTCAAAACTCACCTCTGACAAATAACTTCTGTGTGACCCTGGGGAAGTCACAACCTCTTAGAGCCCCAGGCAACTCTATAAAGCCATGAGTGGTAGGGGAGGTGCCAACCAAGAAAATCACAGGTCTGATAAAAAAAAGAATAACTTTTATATTAAAATATAAACGTGTATTGTGATAGTGAGGCAGTAGGCTACTGAGAAAGAAAAGTGGACTGGGGTGGGGGGCACAAGAGACTCAGCTTTGAGTCCTGGGTCTTTCTTTTTGAACTGATCATTAATTTATGAAATTATAAAATGCAACAGGAACTCACAGTTCTTTGGGTTCTTTCCAGGAAAGACCACCATGGCAGAAGAATGTGAGGCTTTGATCACACTGTAATAAGGCACATAGGGTGTGGGAGCAGATGGTCCAGAGAGCAGAGACAAGTGATAGAAAGGGGTACCAGGGCAAAGGGCATGGGAACAGGGGGTGGGAGGGTGAGTGAAGGCATGAAGTGATAGGGAAGAAGAGAGGGAGAGGGAGAGACACAAACAATCTCTTACATAACCTTGTATTAAAGTTGGAAGCACCAAACAGCATGGACCTGATAAAGATTGAAGATTGGGGGGGGGGGCAGGGGAGATGGACAAGAGTTTGTGATTTCATTTTTATAGGGTTTTTTGTGGGGGGAAGAAACCAACTTCTATCCAGATAACCTTGGATTAGCTAATTAACATATCCAACTCATCTCAAAGTTGTCAGTAAACCGTTAAAGTTAACATGTCCACGTCATCTTGAAATTATCAGCACCATTTGGCGATCTGCTGGTCTTTGCCATGGAGGTCTAGAATGTGTCTGAGATTTACATATCATGGTACCAAAAGGCCCTGACAGCAAAGCCTGGATGACTTCCCCCGATACAGCACATCTTACCAGGATGTGAATTTTGGTTGATATCCAATTTGTTCAGTCTTTTCCAATCATATCTGACTTTTTGTGAGCCCATTCTTGGGGTTTTCTTGGTAGAGATTCTGGAATGGTTTGCCATTTCCTTCCTCAGCTCATCTTACAGATGAAGAAACTGAGGCAAATGGGGTTGAGTGACTTGCCCAGGGTCACACAGCTAGTAAGTGTCTGAGGGAGGATTTGAACTCGGGTCCACCTGACTCTCAGACCAATGCTCTATTCTCTTTACCACCTAGCTGCCCTATATTTGAATATAACTTGCTTCCTTTTAATCTTATGTCAGATGAGATAATGGTTGTCAAGTGGCTAGTGCAGTACCCAACACATAGGAGGTGCTTGATTCATGCTTATTCTCTTCCCCTCTACGTTATCTTGTGCCTTTTGTTCCCTTGGTTGTTTCCTTCACTCGCATCCCTTCATACACATCCCGTTTTCATCTGAATTCTTTGCATTCATTGTTTCTTATGGCCCAATAATGTTTCCTCACTTCTATGTGCCTTAATTAGCGCTACCTTTCCTCAGTCAATGGGCATCCATTTTCCATGCCGTCTCCCTAATCCTTCACACCCAGGCTACAGGAGACCATGGGCATCTTGCTCCCTTATCTCTGCCCTCTTCATGACCCTGGCCTCAGCTCTGGGGCTGGTTTTCCTCCAGGACACTGCCCAGACCAATCAATTTGGGTTGGGAAGAAGGCCTGCAGCCCAGCTGGATTGAAGCAGCAATATCAGGGCAGAAACAAATGTAGAGAAATCAACACCAGGATCCTGTTTCCCTTTAAATGCCATTTCTTAATGTAAACAGAACAGATATGAAACACGTTCTTTGAATATGACCTCACATGCAA
The DNA here is from genome assembly GCF_019393635.1 of Dromiciops gliroides. NCBI lineage: Eukaryota > Metazoa > Chordata > Mammalia > Microbiotheria > Microbiotheriidae > Dromiciops > Dromiciops gliroides. Next base: position 698,075,063 of record NC_057861.1, on the reverse strand, counting down.
AACCCCCAGAATACATTGAATTGGAGAAACGAGGCGGGAGGGTAGGATTTGCACGTCCCAGTGTGCTGAGGGAGTTATGCCTCAGTCACATCCTTGGGACAGCTTTGCACCGGGACAGCACATGGAGACAGCCTGCAAAGAGCTCAGCACTGTGTCCAACGCAGAACCCCCCCGTAGGCAGCTCGGCATTTCAGCTAATCCCGAGGCAGGCCTGGAGTTTTGCCCAGAGACCTCCTTGACCCCAGAAATCCAATTTCTATGCTCCCTTTTCTATAGGATTCATGCCTGCCGGCTTGCTGATTTTAATTCCCTCCTTTGGACCATTGTTTCCACTCTGATCTGTTCACAGTGGAAACCCAGACTGCCCCCCCTACCAGACCCTTCCTCCAGCAACACTCAGAGCCCACCTCTCCTCCCTAGACAACACCGTCACATAGTCAGCAAGCCTTTATTTAGGGATCACGGTGTGCAAGGCTAAGTGTTGGGATGCAAAGGTAGGCAAAAACAGCTCCTAGCCTTAAGGAATTCATATTCTTTTAAATATCTAGTCTAGCGAAAGAGGCAATATGTAAATAACTATGTATGTAAAAGATACATATGTATATAAACAAACATATGTATGCACATGTGCTGTACATGTGTCTGTGTGTGCACATACAGACTGCACATATGTACGTGTATGTCTACACATGCATGCATGCATGCATACATACATACAGGTTTTCTTTTTTTGTGGGGTGATGAGGCTTAAGTGACTTGCCCAGGGTCACATAGCTACTAAGTGTCAAGTGTCTGAGGCTAGATTTGAACTCAGGTCCTCCTGAATCCAGAGCTAGTGCTTTATCCACTGTGCCACCTAGCTGCCCCTCTACATATAGTTTTAATAGGAGATAATCTCAGAGAAAAGGCATTAACATTTAGAGAAAATGGCCAGAGCCTCCTCCAGTATTTAAGATTGGAGCTGGGTCTTAAAGTAAGCTAGGGAAGCTAAGAGGCTAAGGTAAGGAGGGAGAGCGTATTCAAGTAGCTGAATCGTAGAATGCATGACTCCCCTAGTTTGAGAAATACTGCTAGGTTTCACTGTAGTCTGCCCCCTCACAAATTCAGGCTCTTTCTTGGGTCCCCTATGTGTCTCAAGATGCATCACTAGTTTTCTTCAGTCTACCACCACTGACCATCACAGAGGAGCCTTCTTCTTCACTATAGTTGATGGATCCTTCCTTTGGGTTCATTCATCCCATCACTGGTAACTGATCCTGAGACCTTTTTTTTGAGGTCTCTTTTGATCATTTTTTTCTTCTTCTCTATTTCTCTCCCCATGTGGTCTCATTCTGACTTCACTCCCTGCCTATATATAAGCACCTATTATGTGCAACTCTTCCAAGTCCTGGGGATGCTGAGACAAGTGAAATTGAGAATAGTTTTTATTGTCTGATGATGACTCAACTGTTTTCCTTCTCCCCTAACCCCCAGTTTTACATTTTTCAAAGAACTTTTCTTTGTCTTTACCCAAAGGAGCAGTGAGATGGGATTTCAGACTGGTGGGGTGATATTTAGGAGAGGCCCCTTTGTGTTTCTAACCTGGTTTAGCAGCCCCAAATTGGAACCAAACAAAGGTGACCAAAGTAGTGAGGGGACTGGGAATTGTACTATGCAAGAATTGGTTAAAAGAAGTGGGGATGTTCTTGGGGGTGGGGGTGGGGGTGGGGAACAAATCTGGAAAGTCCGTGATCTATGTGTCCAAGTATTTGAAGGAATACCACAGAGATGAGGTATTGGATTCATGGGATTTGGGGAAGTTGGAAAGAATCCTAGAGATTTTCTAGTCCAGCCTTTTCATTTTATTTGGAAATTGGTCAATCAATAAGCATTTATTAAGGGCTTGGGCACTTTGCTAAGCACTGGATTTTTTTTTTTTGGTGTGGAAATTTTTTTTAAAAAAGGCAAAAATGGTTCTTGCCCTCAAGGAGCTTAAATTCTTTTTTTTTTTTTTTGAGTTTAAATTCTAATGGAGGAGATAGCATGTATATAAACTGCCTACGAGCTGAACTATTTCTCTGGGGGTCTGGATTACAATGCAATGTCACACTCTTCAGTTTCAGAGACAGAGAACCTCCATGAAGCCCTGTCCATCAGCCAGGAGTCAGAGCTGTCCAACAGCCTTCCTGGGGATGACCGAGATGAGTGCCTCCTCTACCCTGGTGAGCTGTGTCAGCACCTGTGCATCAACACCGTGGGCTCCTATAAGTGTGCCTGCTTCCCAAGGTTCACACTGCAAGAAGATGGGCTCAGCTGCCTTCCAGGTAAGGGGAGCCAGATCCACCTTAGCAAGGAAGGGAGGGGTATTCTTGGTTTGGTTTTGAATCCAGGGCCTTCTTGGAGTTCCTGAAATAATAACAGTAGGTGACCACTTATTTAATCTACACAAAAGGCTAGCCTTGAGGGATGTGAAAGTGACAAACACGTGCTTTTTTCTCTCTGGGGTATTTGGCTTGAGCCTGCGTGGCTTCCATGGGCAGTGGGAAGCACCCAGAGAGGCACCTCCAAGGAGCAAACACTTTTGAGAGGCTAGGGGCTGTACAGGTGGCTCTAGATACTCATCCTTGTTCCTTTTAGTCATTTTTAAGTCATCCATAAATTTGTCCCTGAAAAGCCCAGATACAAAAAAGCCTCTCTTGCCATGGACTTTTGTGACGAATGTATTCCCACAGATCTGAACCACTGGCCCAGTATTGAAGAAGGTGCCCTCCTCTGCCCTTATGGGACCATACCCCTGTGAGAGGCAACTTGGCATAGCAGCTAGAGAGGACTTGGAGTCAGAAAGACCTGGATGAGAATCTCCCCTCACTTACTAGCTGTGGGATCCTGGGCAACTTACCTCACTTTTCTCATCTACAAAATGAAGAGGTTGGCCCCAGTGACTAGCTGCATACCTATGCTTCTATTTATTTATTCACGAACCTTACACAGGTCTGGCCTCCCTGGAAAGTGGCCAGTGGTCTAGAAGGTTCTTTCCATACTTTTTCCTCATTAAAAACTGAGCTAGCACACACACTGAGGAAGATCTAGAAAAATCAGTTCACACTAATGTGTTAATAGCTAACAATGTCTCCTGCCAATGGTATTTGCATTTGCTACACTGCTTTACCCAAAAGAGTAAATTTCTGTCAGTGGATATGATGGGGGGAATTTCAGGCTGCAGCAATGAACCAGTGAGGGAGGTATTTTTGAGGGGGGCGGGGAAGGGAGGGGAAGGGAAAGCAGGACCTTCCTTGTGTTTCTGACATTTCCCTGTGTAAGTTGTTGACTACTCCATCTATGTATGAGGTCATCCCTGTTGATCTAGATGAATTGAGACCAATTTCCAAGTCAGTCCATTGAGTCTTTTATTCTGTCCCTGGCAAGTTTGGCTTCTGAGGGATGGTGGGAGAGAGGGCCTCACATGGCCAGGTCAGATCCTGGAGCATCCAAGCCAGCAGCCCCTGGAGGACCCTCCCAGGCAGGTCAGCCTCTGGCACCTGCAGCCAGGAATCTGGACCAAGCTCCACCTCCCCCAAACCTTTCTCTGCTCCCAGCTAATTGCTGACCTGTGGCAATGATTGATAATACTCCATTAGCCTCAATGCAATTAATTGCCCTAGGGGAAAGAAGCCTGATTTCCCCCACATTTGTCCAACCAGCCTTAGTCACCATGCAGTGACGATTTGTCAGAGCCCTGTTGGAACAGAAGCCTGGCAAAGGAGAAAAAACATGGGTTTAAAGTAAAAACCAAAAACCAAAAACCAAAAAAACCCAACCTGGGTTTGAGCTCAAATACACTGTAAACATGCCTAGAGTGTGACAGCCACAAAACTGTTGTAAAATACTTTGGCTGGCTTTGTTATTGCTTCAGTAAGGTTCTTATGTACATTTGCTGGGGGTAGGTACGGACCTGACCTATGATTTCATGGGATTGGGATACTCCCAGGTGAAGAAACTCTTCTAATTAACACAGGTTGCCACCATCTTTGCAATTTATAGTCTTAGAGCAGGTGTTCTTAACCTGAAGTTTATGAATTTTGTCAATATATTTTGATATTTGTATTTCAGTATAATTGGTTTCCTTAGTAAGCCTATGTGTTTTATTTAATGCATCTAAGATGAATTTTGTTATTATTTTTTCTTGCTCTATAAAATAAGTGTTTGGTAGTTTGATTGGTATGGTACTGAATAAGTAAATTAATTTAGGTAGAGTTGTCATTTTTATTGTATTAGCTCAGCCTACCCATGAGCAATTGATATTTTCCCAATTGTTTAGCTCTGATGTTATTTGTGTGAAAAAGTGTTTTGTCATCGTGCTTATATAATTCCTGGGGTTGTCTTATTTTATGCACTAAAAACATTCTTCTGAGAAGGGGTCCATAAGCTGCACCAGACTTCAAAGGGGTCCATGATTCAAAATAGGTTAAGGGGGGCAGCTAGGTAGCACAGTAGCACAGTAGCACAGTGGATAAAGCACCGGCCCTGGATTCAGGAGTACCTGAGTTCAAATCCGGCCTCAGACACTTACTAGCTGTGTGGCCTTGGGCAAGTCACTTAACCCCCATTGCCCCGCAAAAAAAAAAAAAAAAAAAGAACTCTTGTCTTAGAGAGTGGCCTAGAGCAAAACTTCTTAAACTGTGAGTCATGACCCCATATGGGGTTGAGTAACTGAATGTGGAGGTCACAAAAAATTTGGCAGTAAATGTTTGATTTGTATACCTATTTTATATACCTATATACTCAAGATCACATAAAAATTTCTTGGGTTAAAAGGAGTTGAGAGTGGGAAAAGTTTAAGAAACCCTGGCCTAGAGCATTGAGAGGTTAAGTGACTTGTTCAGGATCGTACAGCCAGTTTGTATCAGAAACAGGACTTGAACCCAGGAGTTCCTAGCTTTACAGCAGTTAGTTGGTGACAGTGCACAGAGCACTGGGTCTGGAGCTTACTCCTTAGAAGATCTGGATTCAAATGTGGCCTCAGACACTTATTAGCTGCGTGACCCTGGGCTAGTCACTTAATTTCTGTTTTAGCTTCATCAACTATAAAATTGGGATAATAGTAGCACCTTTCTCCCATGGTTATTGTGAAGATAAACAGGTAATATTTGTAAAGCACTTAGGACAGTGCCTGATACATTTTGTGGTGGTTGTTCATTTATGTCCAACTTTTCGTGACCCCATTTGGGTTTTTATTGGTAGAGATACTGGAATGGTTTTGCCATTTCCTTCTCTAACTCATTCTACAGATGAGAAAACTGAGGCAAACAGGGTTAAGTGACTTGCCCAGGATCACACAGCTAGCAAGTGTCTGGGGCCAGATTTGAACTCAGGAAAATGAGTCTTCCTGACTCCAGACCCCATGCTCTGTGCACTATGGTGCCACCTAGCTGTCCCTTGGCACATAATAAGTGCTTAATATATGCTTGGGTTTTTTTTTTTCCCCTTCGTTCAAGGCCAGCTCTCTGTCTCCTATACCATGCACTGCCTCTCATTTTCTTTATTAGTTGATAAATAACAAATGCACAGGCATGTCTATGATAATTTATAATGTACATAAAGTATTTATAAAACATTTTTTGTTTTACTTGGATTGGGGGGGTATTTTTGTTTTCTTTGTTCTTGTTCAACTATTCAAATATTTGTTTTTGTCAATGGGAGTTAAGATAAAATGTATTATTTATATAGCAGTAGCCCAGAGTAGTGGTTAGAGTGCCAAGCTTAAAGTCAGGAATATTTAGGTTCAAATAGAACCTTTGACAGTTACTAGCAGTATGACTTTGGCCAAGTAACTTAACTCTCATAGGGATCTCAGTTTCCTTCTCTGTAAAATGAGGCAGTTTCAGAAGTCTGGTGGCAAGACAACAGACAAGAAGACTGGAATGAGTAGTTGTCAAAGGCAGGATCTAAACCCATGTCATCCTGGCACTAGGTCTAGCATTCTATCTGCTACCACAGGTTTCATAAGTATTTTCAATTCCCATCAGCAACCATAGGTATTCAAATATTTAAACAAAAACAAGAGGAAAAATAGCCCCAAGTGAAAACAAATGAAGCAAGAGTGATTGCAAATGAGGGTGCACATAATTGTACCTTGGTTGTTTACTGGTTGTTAAAAGAAACAAAAGATGCCCATAAAAGCTTTAGGTAGTAATGCAATTTCCCCCTGTATTTAACATGAATTTTGTTGCTGTTACTATTGCTGTAACTTAATGTAATTATAGTTAGCACGTTTATTGTTCTCTTGGTTATGTTTTGCTCATTCCGCATCGCTTCATATAAGGTGCCACCATATTTCTTTGAATTCCTCTTATAAATAGTTTCTTACGGTGCAATAATACTCTACTCTGTTCATACATCATGATTTGTTCAGCCATTCCCCAATCATTGGGCATAAAGTTTGTTTCTAGTTTTTCTTGTTTTTTGCTATTATCACCATTGATGCTATGGAAAGTTCTGTAGAAACAGGTCTTTTTCTGCCTCATTTTCTTCATCTACAAAATGGGACAGAGGAGGGCTAATAATTGCAAATATTTACATAGCCCTTTAAACAAAGCATTTTCTCATTCATTATCTCATTTCATCCTCACAGCAATACCGTGAGGTGGGTGCCATTATTAGTGTCATTTTACAGATGAGGAAACTGAGGCTGAGCACACCTAGTGAGTGTCTGTGACGGGATTCAAACTCACATCCTCTTGAATCCAAGCCCCCACTCTATTCACTGCTCCACCCAGCTCTCTAAGCTATCTCTGCTCATGTTCCTAGGACCCTCCAAGCTCTGTAAGGTCTACGGTGACAGGTTCCTTGTCCTTTCTGGACTTCAGTTTTCTCTTCTGTAAAATGAGGGGGGTCAGACTAGACTGAAGTCTATGGACTTATTAAAAAATAAACACTCAGGTGACCATATTTCAATGTAATTGATTTCCTTTGTACACCTCGATTTTATTTTATGCATTTGAGAGCATGATTCTGAGCAGGGTCTATAGGCTTTCCCAGATTGCCCAAGGGGGCTACAACACACACAAAAAGGTGAAGAATCCCTGGATTCAGTGCTCTTCAAGATCCCTTCCAGCTCTTAACATTCCATGATTTTATTATCCTAGAGCTAGGAGTATTACAGGGTCATGAGAGGTTTTAATCATTTCACAGATGGAGCACCTATTTGGCACAGTGGAATAGGGGGCCAGACCTGGAGTTAGGAAGATCTGAGTTCAAATCTGGATCAGAAACTTACTACCTGTGTGACTCTGGGCAAGTCACTTAATCTCTATTTGCCTCAGTTTTCTCATCAATAAAATGGAGATAATAATAGGAAGCTAGGTGGTGCAGTGGATAGAGCACTGGGCCTAGAGTCAGGAAGACTCATCTTCCTGAGTTCAAATATGGCCTCAGACACTTACTAGACCTTTCTGACTTTGACCCTGTTTGCCTCAGTTTCCTCATCTGTAAAATGAGCTTGAGAAGGAAATGGTAAATCACTCCAGCATTTTTGCCAAGAAAACCCCAAAGAAGGTTATGAAAAATGAATGAACAATAACAATAATAGCTCTTACTTCCTACAATTGATTGAGGAGCAAAGGAGATAATAATTATAAAACAGCACAGTTTGTGGGTAGGATGAGATGAGCAGGGTGGGAAGGCCCATGCATCCAGTAGCAGGCCACTGAAGGCATCTGGGATCTGAATCACTGTGAAGCTACATAGGAACCAGTCCTTCTAGGACATGCTTTTTAGGCTTTTTAATCATCCCATTTCCCTTGCTCTTGAGACAGCTTGCCAATGGCCCATGATCCTCTTAAAATGAGGTATTCAGAACTCCAGATGTGGGGCCTAATGAGTAAAAAAGCACAATGTGCCTATTGCTTCCCTCGTTCTGGATACTAGAGTTCTGTTAATACTGCCCAATATCACATTAGCTTTTTTAGCTGCCTCCTCACAGTGTTGGTTCCTGCTGAGCTTTCAATCACCTCAACCCCCAGGTTTTGTTCCCATGATCTGCTGTCAGGCAAGGTCTCCCCTGTCCTGTACTAGTGAAACACTTTATCTCGCTCTCTCCCTGTAAAATCTCATCTTGTTGGTTTTGGCCCAGGATGGAAGCCTGTTGAGATTTCTTTTGGATCCTGTTGTAGTGTTCCAACAAATCAGCCTGGGTCGTCCACAAATCTGATAAACACTCACTGTGTCCTCATCCAAATCATTGATAACAACATTCAATAAAAGAGCTAAATCTGAGGCCCTGGAGCTGCCACAAGGAACCTCCCTCCATGTTGATGCAGGTTCATCAGTCAACACTTTGGGTACACCTATTCAATCAGCTAGGAATTCACCTAATGGGGCACTTATCCAGGCCACGTCAGTTTGGGTTGTCCATGGGGATGTCACGAGGGAAACTTCATTTTGAGATGAGTTTAGCTCTTCGAAGAACAAAATATAGGCCTTTCACCTCCTTTCCCTTTTCTCTCTCTTAACACGATGGGCTGAGAAATGGTCCAAAAGCAAGTAGGCAGGAAGAAGGGGGAGGGGGAGAAGAAGGAGAAGAAGAGAAGGAGGAAGAAAAGGAGCAGGAGGAGGAGGGGGAAGAGGAGGAGGATTTTTTGTAGTCCACATCTGGGGTCATTAGTCCCCTAGTTAATTAGAGTAGGATGATGTTCATGGTATGGCCCCTTTGTGAAAACTGGTTCTACAACCCAGCCAATTAAGCAATTAAACTTTTATTGAGTCAACAGGCAGTAAGTAAAATAAAATCATTAACTTAATATAAACATTTATTGATTTCCCAGAGCAGCGAGACTATTTTATGAACTTAAGTGATTTTCAACTCAATAAAAAGTGATATCATTTCTAGTATTAAATTCATTCTCTCCCTCTTACCAATTTTTTCCTTTTTGCATATATTAATTTTCATTTTTCCCCACTTTCCTTCTCTCATCTTCTCTATTTTAATTATTTTCTTTCTCTCCCTTCTCTCTTCCCCTTTTCATGGTTGTCTCCCTTCTTTCCCACCTTCACTCCTTTCATCTTCTTTTCTCCCCTTCCAGTGCTGCCGTTGCCTTTTCTCCTCTTTGCCCAATACTGCCATCCTTTCTCCTTACGCACCACCCTTGACCCACTTGTCCACAAACATTTCTCACACTTTGCCTGCTTATCTTCCTTCATTCACAACTTTCCCTGTCTCGGCAATAACTTTTGCCTTTCTCCATTAAAATCATACTCGTCCTTTAAGACCCGGCTCAAGTGCGATCTCCTCCAAGAAAGCCTTCCTTGATCCTCCTCTTCTTCAATGAAAATTTCCAAAGATTGCAAAAGTTTTACGGCTGGCTCTGCTTGATTTAGGGAATCCTGACTTCCAACTTCAATAGGCCCATTTGGGTTGATGCCTCAAAAGAATCTTTGGGTTCTGAAGATTGATAGCCCTTCATTTGGACTTAAATTCATGGATCAATAATTACTACTTTTCTTTTGGGACAGAGATATCCAAAGGCCAGTTTCCTTGGCCAAAATAAGACTCTCTTCTCCTGAAATCTAGGCCTCTTCTACAGTATCTCAATTTCCTCTCTTTAATGGGAAGAGATACAGATCAGGACTCCCTGTGTCCTCAGCCCATCCTGACACCCTAAATACCCACTTCCTCTGAGGGCATCCTGGGAAGGAGGGGTAAGCAAGGTCAAATCCTAAGGCTCATTGAACTAACAGGGATTGAGATGGTCCAAGGAAACCAGGTAATTTCCACTGGAGACATAGAAGCCCAGAGTTGATTGAGAATGGTTTCCTGGAAGCTTTTCTGGAAAATGTTCAGCACTGCTGGGCCCTGGCCCATATCCTCCCTATGTGTCTGTTGGCGTGGACTCCTCCTGGCACAGTGGCATCCTCAGTAGGAGGGAGGGAGGGAAAGAGGGAGCCCCAGGGAGCAGGAGGCAAAACATATGTCCCTGTGTATGGGTGTTAAGCTTTACTGGTGATGCCACATGTTGCATCAGGCCTCCTCACTTAGTGGAAGATGTACTGGATTGGGAGTCGGTGCACCCAAGCCCCAGTTTTAGCTCTCCCATGGAATAGCTGTGTGACCTCACGTAAGTCAGTTACCCTCTCTGAACCACATCTTTTCTTCATCTCTAATGGGGGAATGATAACCTCTGCCTTTCCCTACTACCCTAGGGTTGTTAGAAAATTTAAGTGAGGCAATACACTGAAAGTGCTTTGGTAAGGAGAATATAGTAGGTGAATGTGAAAGATTCTTGTTATTGTCATCATAAAGTTTCTCCCTCAGCCACTGTCTGCCACCACTATGCTGTAGTGAATGATGAGCTAGACTTGGAGTCAGGAAGGCCTCTCTATCACATAAAGGGATGTGTGGAAAAGGCTGCAACCATTATACAAAGAAGAATCCCAAAGATACTGCTTAGTCCCTCTTATTGGTTCAATTTAATAATAGCTAATATTTATATAGCATTTCCACTGTGCTAAATGTTTTACAATTATTATCTCATTAGATCATCACAACAACCCTGGGAGGTAAGTGCTATTAGTATATTACAGATGAGGAAACTGAGAGAGGTTAAGTGATTAATCTCAGATGAGGCTGAGAGGTTAAATGACTTGCCCAAGGTCACAAAGCTAGGAAGTGTCTGAGTCTGTTTTGGGGCTCAGATATTACTGACTCCAGACCCAGTGCTCTATCCATCGTACCATCAAAGCTGCCTCTATTGTGCATATATTGTACATATATGCTCTTAGGGTCTTTATCCCAATGCCAATTCTTCTGGCAGGTTGGGTCCCCAGAGTAAGGTGGCTGCTCCAGCCAGAATTCTAAGGGTATCCCTGAGGAGTAGGTAGGGTTTTTTTCTAATGCTATCATTTTTGTATTACTATCCTCCATGTCAAACAACCAGTTACTATATTTTCCATGTCACCTAACCAGTGATTGGCTCCCCAGTGTAATTTTGATGGTTGATATTTCCCCCATATATTGATAACTGATTAACAGAGATATTTACTGAAAAGGTATAGCAAGAATCCAAGTAAAAAAATATCCCCCTGAACTGGGGAAGATTCTTCTCTCTAAATCTCTGTCCCTGGGTAGAGTAGACTCAAGCTTCAAAGTGTTTGTACAGAGGTTTACCCCTCCCCCGCCAAATCAGGGCACTCTTCTCCACCTCAGTTCCTGAAAAGAACGGGCTCCAACTTTTTTTTTGAGGCAATGGGGGTTAAATGACTTGCCCAGGGTCACACAGCTAGTAAGTGTCAAATGTCTGAGGTCAGATTTGAACTCAGGTCCTCCTGAATCCAGGGCCGGTGCTTTATCCACTGCGTCACCTAACTGCCCCTGGGCTCCAACTTTTTAAACAGTTTTTATTTCCAGTTCCAAAACCTCTTTCTCTCTCCTGCCCCTCCTCTACCCACTGAGAAGGCAAGCAATATGTCCCCCATTCTATATATGAAATCAAGCAAAACATATTTCCACATTATGGGCTCCAACTTAAAGTGTGGCATAGCCAGAGAAGAAGTTACTTCTTTGCTTGCAGGACATTCTGTCTTGGCTGTAGCTTCAATCTGATGCTAGTCTGGGTCAAGCAGATCACTTGGTAGCTGTACTCAGTTCTTCCTCCATTACACCTTTACCTAAAACCAGGAAAGAAATACAGGGACAAAAGCATCTCCATGCATTCCTATGGTAGTCTGTGGAGATAAGGCCAGTGGTAGCAGCACATGCTCCCTCTTGTCTCACCCAGAGGCTTACAGCTTATCTTCCCTATTCATCACCAAGGAGAGAGAGAGAGAGAGAGAGAGAGAGAGAGAGAGAGAGAGAGAGAGAGAGAGAGAGAGAGAGAGAGTGTGTGTGTTTCCTCCCTCATTGGAGCCTTTGGTGTGTGTCCTGAGTTCTGACTCAATGGACAATTAAAAGCTTTTTTAAAAAAATCATGCAGTAAGTAGATGGGAAACAGTAACAACACACCTGGATCATCCTCTGAAAAAGAGGCCAGAACCTTCCATTATATACCTCCATGCACTTCTGGAAGTAAAGCTACCCAAGTTTCCTCACGGACTAGTAACTGTTTATGGTCACAGGACTGGGCCTCTGTTGGCTAGTCTTCTGTTACATATATTAAGGAAGTGAAATGATTGAAGGGATGCCTACTTCCTTGCTTCTTCCTCCTCCTTAACATTTTTTCTGGTTTGTCTATCAACAGATAGTGAAGTGATGAAGCCAAGCACTGGAGCAGAGGGGCCTCTGGCCCCTGAAGCCCCCCACAGCCAACCTGAAGTCATACATATGCCTCAGCCAGTTCCAAACACTTGCAAAGGTACGTAAGGGTGGTGGCAGATGGTGAGGGGAAAGTGGTGGTTTGGGAGGGGAAGGGCATTCTAGAAAGAGCACTGAACCTAGAAATAAGAGACAGGTTTAAATGCTCACTCTGCACCTCATATGACACAGTGAATGACATGCAAGACTTAGAGTCAGAAAGACCTGAGTTTGAATCCTTCCAGTTAAGAGCAGTTATGTGACCATGGGCAAAGGCTTCTGAGTCTTTGCTTCTGTATCCGTAAATGAGGGTAATAACATTCCTTTTAAGTACCTACCTCACTGTGCAGGCTCTAAAGAGGTAATTTAATATGTACTTTGCAAATTATAAAAGTACTAAATTAATATCAAGACTGTTCATCTGTAAAATGGGGTAATGATACTTGCTTACCTGACTCACAGCATGGTGAAAAAATATGCTTTGTCCATTATTGGTAATTCTTATTGATAATCATAATTACCAATAATAATCATGACCAGATAGATCGACAAGTCCATAATGAGTGCTCTAGATCATAGCTTCCTAAACTGTGGGTCATGACCCCATATGGGATCATGTAACTGGATGTGGGGGTAATGAAAAATTTGGCAGCAGTAAAAGGTTATGTATACCTATTTTATATACCTATATGCCTGGGGTCATGCACAAATTTATTGGGCAGAAAGGGATCATGAGTGGAAAAAGTTTAAGAATCCCTGATCCATATCTAAAGGGAAAGCAGTAGAGGTAACATCAACATGCCAAGAGGAGACTAAATACTGCAATTCTTCAATGGGAACTATCCCAGTGCCTTCAGCAGGCAGGTACCACTTTGGTTGGGAAAATCATTACATACTTAGGAGTCCCACTGTTCTCCCACGTGCCCAGGGACACAGATGATTGCAATCTCCATCCAATTCAATCCAACAAATGTTTATTAAGCACCTATTATGTGCAAAGTAATATCCTTGGTGCCAGGGATACAAAACCAAAAGAAATTTTAATGCAATCCCTGCTTTCAGGGAGACATTAAACATCACAAACTTAAGAATGAGCATGCTAATTTGAGGAAGAGGGAAATAGTGCTAATTATCAAGAGGTTGGGAAAGACTCCCTGTAGAAAGTGGCGCATGAAGTCAGCCTTGAAGGCAGCTAGGCATGCAGAGGTGAGGAAGAAAACATCCTAAGCATGAGGGGGCAGCCTCAGGTAACAGCATTGAGGGCAGGGAGAGGGAATATAATGCTAAGTTTAGGAAACATCAAGTGAGCTAGTTTTATTGGAATGCAGAGTGTATAGAGGAGAACGATGTGAAACAGAACTGGAGAAGACAGGCTACAGTTAGACTCTGAAGGGCTTTAAATGCCACACTAGGGAGTCTGTATTTTATCCTAAAAGCAATAGGGAGCCACTGAAGCTTCATGAGCAGGGGAGTGGCATGGTCCAAGTTGGGTTTTAGGAAGGATATTTTGGCTGCTGTATGGAGGATGGATTGGAGAGAGGAGAGACTAGAAACAGGGAGACCAACAAATTAAAAGGTTATTGGGGAGGGGCAACTAGGTGACGCAGTGGATAAAGCACTGGCCCTGGATTCAGGAGTACCTGAGTTCAAATCTGGCCTCAGACACTTGACACTTCCTAGCTGTGTGACCCTGGGCAAGTCACTTAGCCCCCATTGCCCCACCAAAAAAAAAAGGTTATTGGGGGGCAGCTAGGTGGTGCAGTAGATAAAGCACTGGCCCTGGATTCAGGAGGACCTGAGTTCAAATCTGGCCTCAGACACTTGACACTTCCTAGCTGTGTGACCCTGGGCAAGTCACTTAACCCTCATTGCCCTGCCAGAAATAAAAAAGGTTATTGGAATGTTCCAGGTGTGAAGTTATGAGGAACTGAACTCAAGCAAGAGTAGAGAGAAGATAATAGGGAACAGGTCCTCAGAGGACCTACTCCTAACCTCTCTCACCTTGTACCTTGATTTAGACAACGGACCTTGTAAACAAGTGTGTAATGTCATAGAGAACAGAGCCGTGTGCTCTTGTTTCCCTGGCTACGCTATCATGGCTGATGGAGTGTCCTGTGAAGGTGAGTGTGGGGAAGGGAAGGGTTGGAGGAAGAAGGGGAAGGCTATCTGTATGTGAACACACTCAACGGCTGAGCAGGCTAGAAAGACAAAGACCAAGAGGAGGGAGGATCAAAGTGTAGAAAATCATGAAGGTCCAGGAGGATGGAAAAAGACATACATGTATATCAGAATCTTGAGCCAGAGGATGCTCAGGGAAGCTTGAGACATCTAAGTTTATCCTTTCTGCAAAGAAAAGGCTGCCCGTTATGTCACACTCAAGTCAATCTGGCTGTCAGCCCAGGGTGGAAACTAGACAGTTTTTCCGGAGTGAGAGCTTCTGATAGAAAGATATCCTACGGGCCATGGGCTTTAGTCCTTGTTGAGAATCTACCACTAGAAAGAGAAGATGGGCTAAGACAGGAAAAACTTTGACCTTCCCACTTATTGGTTTGAAGCATCCAAGTCTTGGGTAAGGGACAAGGTCTTCTATTTTCCCACTCTTTAACCCAGCATCCCTGAGTCTTCAGGTTTAAGGAAGGTTGGAAAGAGGATTCATTTAACAAGCATGTATTAAGGCTCGGGGATATACCAGGCACTGTGCTAGGGAATGACATGAACACAAATGGGTAAATTCAAAATAAATCCAGATTAAACTGGAAGTGAGTTAGTGGGCTGGTGGGAGAACATTAACAACAGGCAAGTTCAGGAGATGCCTAGGGAAGAAAGGAGGAGGCAGGGTCAGAATGTGATCCTTCTCTTTAGCAGCCACTTTGTCCTACCCCAGGTCCTAGCCATGGTCTTAGCCCTGATGTTGGGATAGGGGATATGACCTTAGGGAATCAGAAGGCTAAGCAGAAGCCACAGACACAGGAGAAGAAATGCTGAGAAAGGGGAAGAAGACGAAGAACCAATTTTGCTATGGAAGGACAGAAGGACAGGATATGCTTGGACAAGCGGAACTTGGGCTCCAAGTCTTTTCTCTTCAGGGGCTAGCAGGCCACAGTGGGAATGGGTAGTCCTTCCTCTTAGACCTGAGAGGGTGATTCCCAGGCCAACTCTTCCATTCTGGGCATATCTCTGGGCCAAAAGTCCAACCCCCCGGGAATCCCATATGTGCTTCCCCAGAAGGCTCTTTCCTCTGAGAGAGCATCTATTTCCCCCAGCTTCAGTGCCCTCATCCCTCAGAGAACACCCCAGAGAAATATTTAATCTTCTGCATCTTCCTTCTTCCACCCTTTTCCTTAGACAGAATTTCTTTAAGGCTTGATCTGTTCCGAGCACCATGCTAGTAAAGTCAAGTGGAGCCAATACGAAATTATTGAGTGTTTACTAAGCCCAGGGGATACAAGAAAGGGCAAAAAATAGTCCCTGACCTCAAGGAGCTCACCATCTACTGCAGAAGATAACGTTCAAAAAACTGTGAACAAACAGGTTACATACAAAATAATGCAATGTGCTGGGGATATTAAGACAAAATGCAAAAACGGGCCCTACCCTCAAGGAGCTTACATTCTGCTGGGGAGGAAAAAACATGTAAACAGATCATTTAACAGAGGCAGCTAGCTGACATAGTGGATAGAGTGCTGGACTTGTAGTCAGAAAGGCCTGAGTTCAAATCTTGCCTCAAACACTAGCTGTGTGAACCTGAGCAAGTCATTTATTCCCTGCCTCAGTTTCCTCACCTGCAAAATGGGGATAATAATAGCACCTACTTCACAGAGTTGTTGTGAGGATCAAATGAAATAACACATAAAGTGTTTCACAAAACTTAATGTAAATGTTAGCTTTATTATTATTATTATTATTAAGGTATATATATGATATTTTGAAGAGGGAGGAAACTGACAACAAGGTACACTAAGCTCCTTGATGAGTCCTGGGGGAAGAATGGAACAGGTCATGGTTGAAGCCAACCCAGGCTCAGTGATGGCTTCATTACCACTTTCCCTCTCCCAGTGTGTGAGCATAGGCCAAGCATCATCTCTAACACCATTCTAACGGCCTTCTGTTTTTCCCTCCCGGTGTCCCCCATGGGGCCATAGACATGGACGAGTGCCTCAGAGGTGCTCACGATTGTACCCGAAGACAGTTTTGTGTGAATACGTTGGGATCATTCTATTGTGTCAACCACACAGTGATCTGTGCCGAGGGCTTTATCCTCAACATGCATAGGAAGTGCGTGGGTAAGACAAGAGCGGCTCTTTGACCAGCCGCACACCATCACCCATCACAGCTCTCCATGCTATGCCACACCGCGCATTCCACCCTCATATGCTAAAGGGGCCCTCGGTCGCCTTTGCATATGATATTTCAATGTGGCTCATTCTGCCATGTGCTTAGACTGCTGTGTCTTGTGCTACTGAGCTTTGTCCTGTCCACATCCAAGGGCAAGCATGGACAGGGGAAGCAGGTGGAGAGGGAGAGGGTGGACTCATGACCCTCTGAGATCTTGGTATTCTATAGGGCTCCCTTTTAGGGTTACCAAGGGGATGAATCAATCTATTAAGTACATAAACATTGACCCAGGGTTGCTCCTGAATATGTGAAAAGTACAGATAGTCCAAAAACTACATTGGAGTTTCTAGATTTGGTTACTCACCGTCACTCACTTTTTGACTGGGATGACTACTAAGAAGAAGTGTTGATAGTTGATTTGTATAGTGCCTTTGATTTGCACTGCCCCAAAGAGGAGTTAAAAGGGTAAAATGTAGTGCAGGTCACAAGAATCACGGGACTTAGAACTGGAAGAGACCTTAAAAATCATTTAATCGGGGGCAGCTAGATGGCGCAGTAGTTAAGGCACTGGCCCTGAATTCAGGAGTACCTGAGTTCAAATCCGGCCTCAGACACTTGACACTTACTAGCTGTGTGACCTTGGTCAAGTCACTTAACCCCCATTGCCTACAAAACCAAAGCCAAAACCAAAAAAAAAAATCATTTAATCCAATCACCTCATTCTGTGGAGGAAGAAATTATAGCCTAGAGAGGTTACGGAGTTTACTCAGCATCATTCAATAAGCTTCACAGCCTGGACTTGAATCCATGTCTTCTGACTTCCAAGTCACTCCCTTCCACACTATCACAGGTGCTGGAGGGAACAATCTGGGCCTTGGGCAAGATGTGCAATAGATAACCCATTCCCCAAATCCTGAAAGCTTATTGAGGTGAATGGATGAATGACTTTTCACAGAGGACCATTATTAGTCGTGGAAATTGCTATTACTTCTTGGGACATTCAGACTTTGAGGATCTAGTCATGATGATACAGAGAGGGGAAGAGAGATAGAGGAACAGAGAGGGAGGGAGAAAGAGAGAGACAGAGACGCAAAGAAATTGAGAGAGAAAGTGAGAAGTGGACATAGAAAGGAGGGAGAGGAGGAGGGAAGGAAGAAAAGGGAAGGGAGAGACAGAAAGAAATGAGAGGAATGAAATTATTTTCATCTTGGGCAGAGTTTTATTTTGCTTTGCAAAAGTTGGAGTTAATAGTGCCATTAGTTCTGTCTACTTCTAAACAGTTTTCTGTATTTAAGGAGAGTTCTTCTGTAAAGTTCTGTTCATGGGCCATGACAGACAGATAAGGGAGAGAGACAGAGAGACAAACAGAGACAGAGACAGAGTCAAAGACACACAGTCACACAGAGACAGAGGGACAGAGAAAGACAGAGAGAAATAGAAACAGAGAGAGATATGGATGGATGGATACATGGATGGAGAGAGAGAGAGAGAGAAAGACAGACATGCATAGGTAGATGAATAGATGCATGGATGGATGAATAAATAGGTAAAGAAACCAGAAGCAGGGGCAGCCTGCATTATATGTCTGAGGAGTCATCAATTTGCTGTGTGACCTTGGGTAAGTCACCTTCCACCTCTGAGCCTCAGTATCATTCTCCAAAAAGAGAAGGGGGTTAAACTAGATGATTGCTGAGGTCCCTTGAGCTTTCAAATTCAATCATTCTGAGATTGTTATAAAGGCTTGAGAAATCCCTCTGGAGGTGTTTGCAGCCTGACAGGGGACCAAGATCTCTGCCTAACCTCGTACTCAGAATGCTAGACACCTTACTGAGGCCCCCACTGTGGATTGGGGCGGGACGCAGATTGGGGTTTACTTCTATATGTGTCTCTAGTGCAATGTACACCTGACACCAAGTTGTGGCCCCTGTCCACCCTGCAATGTGCCCTCCACTTTACTCCTAACAAAGACCAAACAAGGACATGAATAGGAAATTCCATGATACCTGAGGAAGTGTAACCTATGGCCTGAGATTCCCAGTCTTCATCTTCCTTTGCTGCCCACAATGTCTGTAGGAATACATAAAGTGTAAACACTCCCTGTCCTGCCTCCCTCACCATGCCCCATGCCAATAGGCCCCATACCACCCCTTGGCCCAGGATCTAGAGACCAAGGGGAGCCATTGTGTGTCTGCCAAAGGCCTGCTTGTTTCCAGAAGCCCCAGTCCAACCCCTGCTTCCAGGCTCCATGCTGAGCTTCTGGGAGAAACACGCCGACTGCTTCCATACTTTGCTTGCAGAATGATATGCCTTAGCTCTCTTCTGGTGTTAGACCGTGTCAACACATGCACATTTGAAAAAATGATCATCTCACTGAAGACCACCTCCCACTGGAGTCATGCAGAGGTATCCTTCCCTTAGTAGTTTCCTTCAGTCAAGTTATTATGGATCAAAATTTAGGCACAGACCAAGGTGGTTTGTGAATTCCAAGGAAGATGGAAGGAAAGGTAACCTCTCCTTGCCTCCAGGAGGCCTGTCCATATGGGCTAAACTGGGCCTCCCCTCTGGATAAGCTATATACTGGAGAGAAGGCCTGCCTCAAAAAAAGGAACTTAGTGTGTACCTAGTTAGGGTGTAGACACTTGAAAGGAAGCCTCCTTTAGCCCATTTCCAGAAGCCTATTTTCTTGGGGGAAAACCAATCCCTTTAGCCTAGGGCAGAGAGTTCAAGGTGACTTTTGTTGTCTTATTTAAAGCAGTCTGTAATAACTGAAAGAATGCAGTCTCCATGAGAGAGAACAGAGTCCTAACTAGCAGTTTTGACACCTGGGGCAAGCAGTCCAAAATGCAATCTCAAATCAACCTTTATAAAAGACAAATTCAGGGAGAGACTTTAGGATATAAGGGTCTACTGGGGGAGAGATCTCAGGACAGCAAACCACCCCCCCAGGCATCTCTGACTGGGAATTTTTTTTTTAATATGCCTAGGGAAGCAGAAGAAAGAGTCCCAGGTTAGGGTCTGGATGGCCAATGTCAAATCACATTTTGGCCTGACCTTTTCCTATTTGAAGTCATAGAAGATGTCCTACCTATTGCTGAAACAAGAGGCACTGGCTGATTGGGACTGAAAACTCTCTGTGGTCTCTGTAGATAGAATGGAGGAATCTGATACCACTTCTTTCTGGGGAAAGGAGAGGGAGGTTAGGAGTAAAGTTTTCCTGCATTCTCACCTGCCTGCAGTTGGGCTTCTTCTAAGACAAGGCTTACCTGCCTTTTCCCCTGGGAACATTTATCTTCTGTTTCCCTGCAAATGGATCGACACTCACATGGATAGTCAGCCCCTCAAGTCTGGATGGAGCAGGGGTGGTGGGAGAGGGGTGTGTGGGAGATTCAAAATAGAATTATATATGACTTGGGTGTTACATGCCATGAAGAACACATAGAGACTGCCTGGTCCCTCAGAATAACACGCAGCAGTGCCCACCTGGCATAGTTCTATGGAGATGGAAGGCAGCCTGGTAGAGTGGGTAGGGCAGCAGACTTGGAGTCAGGAAAACCTGGGTTAAATTCCCACCTTAGACACTTACTTGCCGTGAAACCCCTGGGTGAGTTATTTCATGTCTCTGTGCCTCAGTTTCCTTGTCTGTAAAATGAGAAGGTTCGACTCAATGGCTTCTAAGGTCCCTTTTAACTCCAAATTCTATTATTCTGTCCTGAGCTGATGCTGTGCCCCTCTCTCCCAAGAGAATAAAAGAACCACATCATTCTCCTCTTTGAAGAGAATGCAGACATCCCACTCAGCTGGAGTCAGGGACATTTCTAAAATAACACTCAGGAAAATCACCCACGCATGCTTTTCTCTCTCCCCCTCCCTCTCCCCAATCACTCCCCCTCTCAGTCTCTGCATCTTCCTCTCACAGGATCATTGCCACTCGCTCTAGCTCTCCCCCCCCCAATCTCCCCTACCTTGTTGTTCCTCCATCTTTCTCTCCTCTTTGCCCTTTGCCCATTTCCTCTTCTCCTCCATCTCCTTATTCCCCCTTCTTCCCTTTTCTCTTTCACTCCCCAATTTTTCTTCCCCCTTTTCTTGGTCTCTTCCCTTTCCCTCCTCCATCTCTGCCCTCTCACCCTCTCCCTCTTCTGTCTCTCTTTGATTTTTATCTTTCTTTCTTCCCCATTTTCTCCTTTCCTTTCCCCCTCCCCCCAATTTCCATCTCTCTTCTTGACATCTTCCTTCTCAATTTTTCATTCCTCCCCTCATCCTCTTCCTCTCCTTTTCATCCTATTTTCCCTCTCCTGCCTCCCTTTTATCTCTTTTCTCTCCTTGATCTCTCCCCTCTCCCTTTCTTTCCCTCTCACTCCCTCCTTCCCTTTTTCTCTCTCCTCCCCTCCTCCCTTCTCTCTCCCTCTCCCTCTTTCCCTCCCTCCCTCCCTCCCTTCTCCCTGCTCTCTCTTCCTTCCTCCATCTCTCCCTTTTCCTTCCCCTCTTTCTCCCTCCCTCCCCCTCCCTCCCTCCTTCTCTTCCCCCCTCTCTCTCTCTCTCTCTCTCTCTCTCTCTCTCTCTCTCTCTCTCTCCCTCCCTCCATCCCTCCTTCCCTCCCTCCCTCTCCCTCTCCCTTCTTATGCTCCCCTACCCCCATTTCTCTCATCTTTCTTCCATTAAGGAGTTAGGGTGACAGCTCCAAGTGTCCCATATAAAAGCAAACCCTTCAGCCATAGTTGGAGTCCAGAAACTGTTATGTCACTATCTACTTGTAGCCTCAGGACCCTCTACCCTACCTCTTCCTTGGGGGTTGGGGAGAGTTCTTTTCCCCTCTGTTTGCCAGGTGTTTGGGTGCCAGGTTGGGCCTTGGAGGGTTCAGAATCTTGAAGGCCTGATCTTACCAGTGACCTTGCTTGCAGACATTCTTTGCCCAGCCCTGTTACTTTCCAAGCCCCATAAATTGTTCCCCAGAAAGGAGGCCCAAGAGGACCCAGAGAGCAGAAGCAAGGTGGCCCCTCAGAGGGGACCATTTTCTCCATTTTCCTCTAGCCTCAAGCAGGTGAGATCAGAGGGCTTTCCAGCAGGCTAGGAGAATTTTTCTGACAGCCATACCCATGGGAGCGACTCTCTCTTCTTTCCTTCCCAAGCTATTCTATTTCCAAGGCTAGGTAGCATGGCCAGAAGTAATAGGGTAAGATAAAGAAAAGATCAAAGCAGTTAGAAAAGGGGAGCTGTCTTTAGAGTTCACTAGCCCTCAGGTTAAGGCCTATGTCCTCAGCATCACTAGGATAAAGGTTTCCCTCACTTAATGTAGTATAGAGAGCTCTGGTGTTGAGGTTCAAAGGCTTGCGTTCACATCCCAGCGATGTGTGACCTTGGCAAATGCAGAAGTTAGACCAAATGGGGAGGCAGCTAGGTGGCACAGTGGATAAAAGCACCGGCCCTGGATTCAGGAGGACCTGAGTTCAAATCTGTCCTCAGACACTTGACACTTGACACTTACTAGCTGTGTGACCCTGGGCAAGTCACTTAACCCTCATTGCCCAGCAAAAAAAAAAGAAGAAGAAGAAGAAGTTAGACCAAATGAATTGTGCTGTGACTCTACTCAGTTCATTATAAAATAACCAGAAGGGAGCCCTCTGTGCACATTCTGCTCCTTCTACTGGCTGGGATGTCTGGCCATAGCCAGGAGCCCAGTTTCCCTTTGTCACAGCTCTCAATTTAGCTCATCATGCTAGGCCTTCTGCACCCCGTGCCCTAAACCTCCACAATCATGGAGGAAGGAATTCAACATGGTAGACTGATTCCATTTTCTGGCTAGGCTCCTGACACACCAGATGACTTTGGGAAAATCTCTTCCCCTATTTGGGCCTCAGTTTTTCCCTGTCTGAAATGAATGTGTTGGACCAGATGTCTCCCCAGGTCCCTTTCCACTGGCATTCAAACTTTTTTCATCTGTCACATCCCCCCTCACCCTCCATTCATCTCTTAACTCTCTCTCTCTCTCTTCCCTACTACCAGTAAGTGTGTATCTAGCAGTTACTAAGAACCAGAAAAAACCCAATTGCTGACTTCAAGGGGCTTATATTCCAATGGAGATGACATGCAAAAAAATTGTGCATGCGATATATATATATACAGCGTAAAAAGAAAATGGACCCAAAGGGAAGGCACTAGAATCAGAGGGCACTGTTTAGGATACATCAGGTGGGATGTCAGTTGAGTCTTAAGGAAAGTCAGAGAATCCAGGAGGCAGAAGTGAGGAGGGAGAACATTCTGGCAAAGAGGCAGAGTAAAGAGATGGAGTGTCATGTGTGAGGAAGAGCAAGAAGTCCAGTGTCAACCTTTAGTACAAGAACAGACTCCCTTGAATGACTCCTTACAAAACACAGGGTTGACATTTCTTATCCTTGGCCTTATGATGGTGCCCAGATGTGTCCAGATGTGAGGATGTGAGCCCAACTATAGCTTTTGTGCCCCTTCAAAAGCAAAGGCCCCTGGCTATAGTAGAGGGGCCTTAGAGGTCAGCAGTCTCCAGTTCCAAAATGCCTCCCTGAAGTCATAACTGAGAGACAAAATCAAATATCATAGCTTCCCTTCTAAGCAGCCACACTGTGCTATAGAGGATATTCAGAGCCTCTCTTTGGTCCCCAGGGCCGCTTTGTCATCCTTCACTGTCAAGTCAGGCCAAGGAAGTTATAAGGCTTAGTCATAATTGATGAAGCTACCCCTACTCCCTGGATGCGGATGGCCCTGAAAAAAAGCAGATTTGGCAAAGCCATGGACCCAACAATGGAATCCTGGCATGGGAAGCCCTCGCTAACTGACCTGGATCCAAGCAGTTTGGTTCTGCTGGGATTTCAGAAGCTGTCCTTTGATGATGGTGAGCTGAGCTGTTGAATTCTCCGCTTGTTTTCTTTTCCTCTTCTAGATATTAATGAGTGTGTGACAGACACACACACATGCAGCCGAGGAGAGCATTGTGTGAACACAGTGGGGTCCTTCCACTGTTACAAAGATCTGAACTGTGAGTCGGGATATGAGTTGAAAGAAGGAGAGTGTGTAGGTAAGAAAGACACCTACAATGACTTGGCTGAGGATCCAAAGCCCACCAAATGGCTTTTGGTTGATTTTTTTTATATGCTTATTTAATTTCCATTCACAGATGAACCCATTCTCATTTCTAATGCTATGTTAGAGGAATAAAAAGAGAGTGAAGAGTGACAAGTTAATTAGTACTAAGAAATGAGTTAAAATCCAGTTCTATTTATACCAAGGAATAACAGTTAAGTCTCCATTGGAGTCTACCACTCATTGCTCACAGCAGTCTTCCAAGTCTTCCAAGGCCGTGCCAATGGAACACAAGCCCTGGCAAGTGCCACCAACATGGAGGAACTTTGAGAGGAAGCATGGCATAGGGGATAGAGTTCAAGACAGAGAGTCATGAAGACTTGGGTTTAAATCTAGCCTCAGATACTTACAAGTTGTGTGACTTGGGTCAAGTCCCTTAATGTCTCTTAGCTTAGGTCCACAACTACAAAATGACCAGGTTGGCTTCCATGGCTTCTTAAGTTCTAGACTGATGATCCATTGTGTGTCTACCAAGAACTAGCCTAATTAATTTGCAAGAGTCTCATTAGCAGGTTGGCCATAGGGTGATGGATTTTATTTTAGCCACAGAGACTCCGAGATCATCTACTAAAACCAAAGAAGGCTTGACATCTGGATTAAAGAAATTCATTTCCATTCAATTCAATAAGCATTTAGTAAGTGTTGATTATATACAGGGTGCTGTACTAGGCACTGGAGATACAAAGATTAGATGTATTTATTGACTGTTTTATTCTTGTTTTCACATTCCCAGAACCTAATAAAGTACCTGACACACAGTAGGCACCTAATAAAAGATTGTCCAATTGATTGACTCAAGGAGCTTACATTCTGCTAATGGGAGGCATTTCAACTAATGGCACCAATAACCAGACTGACAAAAGGCAGGTCCTTGCAGTATTGAAGGATTTGAACCTCTGTGCTTTCAGTGAAGAGGCAGATGTGGTATCTTGTGAAGAGTACTGGACAGGGTGTCAGGAGACCTGTTTTGATGTGGAGCAAGACATTCACTTCTCTCTGGGCCACAGTTTCCTCACCTGTAAAATGAGGGCAAAGAGGAGAGACTAGATGATCTCCAAGGGCCCTTCTAGAGCTACCATTCTGTGAAATCAGTAGGGCCTGACTCCATAGAAGTTGTTCTTTGAGGGACTGACTCAGACCTTGGCTTTAAAATTTGTCTCAAGGCCCTTCTGTTGCCCTTGGCTCTTTCCCTCCATTCCTCATTACTGGTTCTGGCAAGGCAACCTTGGAGAAGTGACCGACTGTTTGTTTCCTGTTTATTGTTCACAGATATTGACGAGTGTGCCCAGGGGACCCACAGCTGTAAAGTCAACTTTGTGTGTCAGAACACCCAGGGTTCTTTCTACTGTGAATCCAAGCAACGCTGCATGGATGGATTTCTACAAGACCCAGAGGGCAACTGCGTGGGTAAGTGTAAGTCTCTGGGCCCTATTCTGGCAGCTTTGGCCCGGGCATCCAGCCCCATTCCCATTTATGCTTGGACTCTGAACACCATTCCCAAGTTTACTGTGGCTAGGACCAGCTTTCAGTAACATAGCAAAGTGGCAAATTGGCGTCCACTTCCAATATTTCAACATCACACAACTAAACACTTTCCACAGACCCATCAGAGGTAGTGTGGTGTAGTGAAAAAAAATTGAACTTGGGACTAGAAAATTCTGATGTAAATCCTGAATCTGTCACTTATTATTATCTGTGAGATGTAGGGGAAATCACTCGACTAAGGTCTCAGTTTCTGAGTTGTAAAATGAAAACAAATACTTCCCTGCCTACCTCACCAAGGTAGGATTGTAAGGCTCAGACAAAAGGTATGTTGTGGAGTAGTGGAAAGAGTATTTACTGGACTTTAACTTAAAAGAGTTAGTGGTATATTGGAAAAAGCATTAATCATTGAGTCAGCAGACATGGGTTCAAATCCCATCTCCAACATTTACTACCTATATGATCTTGGAAAATCCAAGACCTCGGTTTCCTAATTTCTAAAAAGAAGGTATTGGACTAGATGACCTCTAAGGTCCCTTCTCCATCTAAATCTTTGATCCTTTAACATTATAACCTGGGCCTGCCCCACATTGCCCACATGAACATTAATTATATCACTTCACTTCCTTGAAACTGAGTTTCCATGTGTGTAAAATGCGGGTTATGATACTCATACCACTGCCCTTAGATGATCACTGTGATGCTGATTTGTAACCCTTAAATCCTTCGGTAAGGGGCAGCTAGGTGGTCCAGTGGCTAGAGCACCAGCCCTGGAGTCAGGAGGACCTGAGTTCAAATCCGACCTCAGACACTTAACACTTACTAGCTGTGTGGCTGGGCAAGACACTTAACCCCAATTGCCTCACTAAAAAAAAAAAAATTCCTCTGTACATATGAGTTAATTTAACTCTAGATCTATACATCTTATTTGAGTTTTTAAAGAGCCATCGAAAGTCAACCATTATTACTACTGCTGTCTTCTTCCAATCCAAACTCCTTCCTTCTACCAAACATCCTGGAACTTTCTACTATGCCCTAGATGTCTGGGCACTCATTAGGACCACTTACCCAGGCCGAGCCTCTCAGGAAGTATACCAGGATCCAGATATTTTCCTTCCTGAACACCACCATATAAAAATTTCTCTTCCTATATCCCATTCCAGTAAAGGTCCTTGTCTTTCCTAAGTTATAGTAAAAAAAAATAATCCAATCATATGCTAAGATTGTACATCACTCTTCCTAGGTATACCATACAAATTTTAACATAGCTTTTGATATTACTCAGTTAAGAAGGGTCACTAATGATAAGAATTACAAGTCCCATGGCCGGCCAGTTGGAGGAATATTATGGGTCAGGAGAGCTTTTTATATACTTCAAACAATACTCCTAGGCCTGTTCTTTCCCCCTTGAAGATGTATTTGGAAAAGATATCAAGGTGATTGTAACCCACTAAGAGGTACTGTCTAAAACACTTATCCAAGAGCATGGTTTATTAATGAAGCAAAATTTCAGATGTCCCTGGCAGTAGATGTCTTACTTATAGGAAAAGTGGCATAATTGAAATTCCCTAGATAGGGAATCAGCAGATATTTGGATTCTAGCCTCAATTAGTCCCTCACCAGTTATGTGACCTTGGGTCACTTCTTTCTGGTCCTCAGTTTGTTCATCTGCAATATGAGAGAATTTCACTAGATCTAGAATTCTTCACTTTTTTGGTATATGGACTCCTTTGATAGTTTAGACCAGCCTATGGATCCCTTCTCAGGATAATGTTTTTAATTGCCATGAAATGAAATGTATAGGATTACAAAGGAAAGCAATTGTTATTGAAATACATACTGAAGACAGGAAGACTATGATAATAGATGATCTAATAGCAAGTCTTATAATTACATTAATTCTGAAGTAGCAAGGAGCATGACTGATATTTCTAAATATCTACAACTATAATGTGATGTTAAAATATTTGTGATTTCTACTGGGTGACAAATTTATGAGTATCGCTAATATTCTGTGGCTTGTTGCCCACATTCATAATTCAAGGAAATTCTAAATTTTAGTTAGAGATTAGTGGAAAGGAAGATGTAATTTTATTCCCATCCAAGTTCATAGACCCCCTGAAAAGGTCAGTGGACCCCAAGTTAAGAACTTTTACTCTAAACAATTTCTAACATCTTAACCAGCTCTGCTATTCTATATTCTGAAGAACCTTCCAGCTCAATATTTAATGTTCCGAAGTCCCTTCCAGCTCTGATATTGTGTTCTCTTCCAACTCTAATTTGTTTTATAAGGTCTCTTCCAGCTCTAATATTTTGTCCCAATGTCCCATCCAACTCTCACATTTTATCCTAAGGTCCCTTTTAATTCTGGCATCCTAGGAGTTTAGGATTCTTGGAATCAAAGCAAGACAACCAACAAAGAGGCTGAGTGAGATCATCTTAAGAATTGATGCACAATACTCTGATTTTTCTTTTTCAGATATTAATGAATGCACTTCTCTTCCTGAGCCATGCAAGCCTGGATTCAATTGCATCAACACTGTTGGGTCCTACACTTGTCAGAGGAACCAGCTTCTCTGTACTCGGGGATACCATTCTAGCGAGGATGGGTCCAAGTGTGTGGGTAAGAAGCAGCCCATGGGCATGTGCTCACCTACCTGTGGGCTGCAAGCATGGGAACTATGTTTGGAGCCAGGAGAATCTTTGCCTGGGTGACATTTGGGAGACATTTCAGGGAGTGAAGTCATAGATGCCAACTTAACAATTGTTATCAATAGGTTGATGTGCTAGCTATGGTATTGTGAAGAATGCAACTTATTCTAGGTTGTATGATGTTGGCAAGAAAATCAAGAATCCTTCAGCAGAGGAAGAGAGGTAGTGTGGTGTAGTGAAGGAGCACTGTACAGGGAGACAAGAAATTGGGGTTTTGTTGGGTCACCGGATGGGAGACTTTGAACAAGTCACTTGCCTTCTTTAGGTTCTCCCCTTCCTTGTATGTAATATGAAGAACTCAGACAAGATAATCACCAAGATTCCTTTTGCCCTAAAGTTTGAGTCTGAGAGTTTCTGCCGCTCCAAATCTACCAGTTGGTCATGAAGAGTAAGCAGGGGAGGAAAGGAAAGGGTAATCTGCTCCTTAATTTGACCAGAGCAAAAACAAATGACTCTCTCCTGGTTGGTGAAAGCTGCCTCTAATCCATCCCCTGGGTGTTGCTTTTCTAGATGTTGATGAATGTGAGACAGGTATCCACCGCTGTGGTGAGGGACAAGTGTGCCACAATCTTCCTGGCACTTACCGCTGTGACTGCAAGATGGGCTATCAATATGATGCTTTCAGCAGAGCCTGTGTTGGTATGTGAGATTCCAGAGTCACCTCCCTCCTCACCTAGATCTACTCCCCTTCTGTGGGGACATGGAATTCTCTTATCTATATGATGGGTGATGGGACAATGCCTGGCTCTCTTGAGAAAATGGTATGATTATTGTGTGGTCTAGTGGAAAGAACATTGGGTTCGTCTAATCAGGGGGCTCAGGTTTAAATTTTGTACTAGTTCGTATCTGTGTAACAGTGGGTGAGTCTTTTCTTTCTGGGCCTCAGTTTCTCCATCTGTAAAATGAGGGGATTGGACTACATGCTAAGTTGTCTTCCAGCTCCAAAAGCCATCAGCTTAAATCATCTTGGAAATCATTCCATTTACCACAACTCACTATCTACACTCAGGAATGGTTAAGAGATCAACTCACCAACCTTCATCCTTTTCATCTCTGCTGAATAGAAAAACAGCATGGTACAGTGGAGAGATGAGAAGTTAGCATTTATAGAGAGCTTTAAAGTTTGAAAAATGCTTTTGCCAATATGTTAGCTCATTTGAAGTAAAGAAAGACCTATGCTGAAATCTCTTCTAACTCCCGCATTTACAGATGAGAAAATTGAGGCTCAGAGAAAGGAAGTGAATTGCCCAAGGTCACACAGCTAGTAAGGAATAGAGCTAGTAATCTAAAGGAAATCTTTCTACTCTAAATTCAGTCAGTGCTCTTTCCACTGTGCTCCACATTTCTCTGTCTCTGTTTCTCTCTCTCTCTCTCTCTCTCTCTCTCTCTCTCTCTCTCTCTCTCTGTCTCCGTCTCCCTCTGTCATTCTCTGTCTCTCTCTTTCTATGTTTCTGTCTCTCTGTCTGTCTCTCTGTCTCTCTCTGTCTCTCTCCCCAGATCTATCTCTCTGCCTCTTTCCATCACTGTCTCTCTGTCTCTGTGTGTCTTTCTCTGTCTCTGTGTATGTCTCTCCTTCTGTTTTTCTCTCCTCTCTTCTCCCTCCCATCTAACTATCCATTCATTATCCATCATCCGTCTTTCTATCATCCATCCACCCACCCATCCATTCATCTATCTATTTATCTATCTATCTATCTATCTATCTATCTATCTATCTATCTATCATCTATCTAATCTCATTAGCTTGATATAGTCAATAAAGAGCCAACCTTGAAGTCAGGAAAACCTGAGTTCAGGTTCATATTGCCTGTGTGACCCCAGGCACATCACACCTACTCAGTACTTTATGAATTGCAGAGAACATGTTAACTTGCATTGAGAAAGTGAGTACCCTCACCCAGAAGTCAGAAGTTCCTTATAGCAATGAAAGCACAGGTGCCTTCCCTCGTCCTGTTCCTATCGTCCCATCTGCTCTTTCTCTCTCTCTCTCTCCCTCTCTCTCTCTCTCTCTCTCTCTCTCTCTCTCTCTCTCTCTCTCTCTCTCTCTCTCTCTCGTCTCTCAGTCTCAATGAGTCTGCCTGTTTTTCCTTGGCTTGGTCTACAGATGTAAATGAGTGTTGGAGCTATCCAGGACGCCTGTGCCAACATGCCTGTGAAAACACCCCCGGTTCTTACCGCTGCTCCTGCTCCTCTGGCTTCCAGCTGGCCTTCGACGGGAAGCATTGTGAAGGTGCCTGCTAGCCTCTTGTTTCTTCCTCTGGTGCACACCTGGCCAAAGGGTGTGAGGAAGCAGCATCTCAATCAGTCCATCAGACAGTCAACAAGCATTCATTAAGCACTAACTAATGCCAGGTCCCTGTGCTAAGCCCTAAAGATACTAAGAAAGACAAAAATAGTCCCTTTCATCAGGAAGTTTGCATTCCAATGGGAATCTGTTTGTCATGAGTATTGATAATGATAATAAGGATCTGCTTGTTTTCCCTGAGGCATAAGGGTAAAGGCATGTCTATGCCTGTGTTGAGGGAATAGAGAGGAAAAAAGATAGAACAGGGCACTTCAGATATCCATTCTCCCTAGCTCTTCTCCTCTGCCAAGCAATGATAATAGGAGAAACCCATAATCCCCTTCCCCATTGCCTGGCTCAGCAAGGAGGACTAGACAACACTTGGCACCTGGTCTATTTGTACAAGAAGGCTCAGGAATGACATTCTGAACTCAATTTCAGTCCCATATCAACTGAGCTCTTGACAACACAGACTTTGCTACTAAGGTTCATAAGCCCTGGGCCCCAGCCCGCTTGCTCACTGAAGTTGACCTTGATAGAATGAAACTCCAAGGCAATGCAAACATTGAGCTGGTGGTTTGACGTACAGTGGAAAGAACCCTGGACTCGATATCCTGGCTTGGTCACTAAAAAGCCAAGCGACCTTGGACAAGTCATTCCCTCCATTTCCTTCTGTTAAATGAAGGAGATGGTTGTGGTAGGGTTAAAAGAGCATTGTTCATGTACTAAGTCCCAACTTTGACCTTAACTGTATGACCTCAGTCAAGTAACTTCCCCTTTTTGAGCCACAAGGCTTCTCATCCATAAAATGGGTATAATAATACTTGGATTATTGTCCTCTTGGGGTCACTTTAAACAACACTTGTAAATCTTAAAGCATAATTAAAATGTGTGTCATTATTAATCATTGGTTCTCCCTTCCCATTGTGAAAGCCAATGCTTTTTCAGAATGTGTCATAGTGACATTCATTTAGAATCATGTCGATCATGTCAATAAGCATTTATTAAGCACCACTATTAAGTACCTAAGCACTACAGAATAAAAAAGAATCAAAAGATAATACCTGCCCTTAAGGAGCTCATAATCTAATGGGGAAGACAACAAGCAAACAAATTGATGCTGCCAAGCTATGGACAGGTTAAATAGGAAATGGGGAAGAAGAGCCCTGGGAGCTGATTTCCCCTTCATTTGTCTGTAACCTGTTGGTAAAGACTGACATTTGCCTCCTCCCCTCAGATGTGAATGAGTGTGAGAACAACCCTTGCAGCCAGGAATGTGCCAACGTCTATGGCTCCTACCAGTGCTACTGTCGGCAAGGCTACCAGCTTGCCGAGGATGGGCATGCGTGCAAAGGTGGGCCGTGTGTGTGTGTGTGTGTGTGTGTGTGTGTGTGTGTGTGTGTGTGTGTGTGTGTGTGTGTGTGTACGTACTCAGAGGGGCTGGCTGTTAGGAGACAGTGGGACGGTTCCCTGGAGCCACTTGCTTTTATGGCCCCTTTCCGTTTTCTGTGCCCATTACCCTTTTTATCACTTTCTTCCAAGTGCCACCAGAGATAAGCAAGCTGCCCTCTGCCTGTCCTAGTACACCTGATGAGTTAAGAATGGTTTTTACACTTCTAAATACAATTAAACTTTATTTAAAATATATAAAAAAAATTCTTAACTCTAAGGCCATATAAAAAATAGGGCTATAGGTGGTGGCCTGATGCTCTAAACCCTTCGCATAAATCTTCCAAGTAATTCAGCACAGGGTAAGGGAGTCACCAAATCTATGTTCAGATCCTGACTCTGGTTTTCATTAATGGGGTGACATGGGACAAATGACTACTGTTCTTTGAAACTCAGTTTCTCTATCTGAAAAAATGAGTGAGGGAGGGGAGTTGGATTAAATGAACCTATGTTCTAAATGTTCTAAAACTCATCAAGAAAACTCATAGAATCAGAAAACTGGAAAAGATCTCTAGAGTCATCTGGTATATCCTCCTCCTTACTTACCCAATAGGTGATCATCCACATATACACACATATGTCCCCTCTATTCTTCAAAGAAGTTGGAAAGATGAAATAAGATTGAAAAGTAAAACAGTAAGACCAGATTTGGAGCAGCTAGGTAGCACAATGAATAGAGTGCTAGGCCTGAAATCAAAAGGATCTGAGTTCAAATCTAGCCTTAGACACTTACTAGCTGTGTGACCCTGGGCAAGTCACTTAACCCTATTTGCTTCAATTTTCCCATCTATTAAATGAGCTGGAGAAGGAAATGGCAAATCAGACTAGTATCTTTTTTGTTGTTGTTTGGTTTGGTTTTGTTTTTTTTGCAGGGCAATGAGGGTTAAGTGACTTGCCCAGGGTCACACAGCTAGTAAGTGTCAAGTATCTGAGGCCAGATTTGAACTCAGGTCCTCCTGAATCCAGGGCCAGTGCTCTATTCACTGCGCCACCTAGCTACCCCCCAGACTAGTATCTTTGCCTAGGAAAACCCTCAAAAGGTGTCACAAAGAGTTAGGCACTACTGAAAATGACAGAACAACAACAAAAAAGAACCACATTTGGATTCTAGAGCCCTGGGTTTCAATTCTGACCCTACCACTTCCTAACAATACTACTATAGCTAAATTCCTTGTCCTCTCTGATACATCATTTCCTCTTCTGTCAAATACACATTAAAATATTCAATCTGGGAAGATAACATATTTATATAAACATTTACAAAAAATACAATATAAAGTTTTTGGAGAGAGACATCACTTCATCAAACCCTCCTGTAGTCCATGTCTTCAGAATGGCCTAGTGGAGTGGGGTGCTATTGTCAAGATTCCCTGAGGAATTCCCTAGAGAGAGGTAGCTAGCTCTGTGGATGACACCTCCAGCTCCCTACTGAATGTAGTTTTCCACCTTTTCCTCAGACATTGATGAGTGCACCCAAAGTGCTGGCATCCTCTGTACCTTCCGTTGCCTCAACGTCCCTGGAAGCTACCAGTGTGCCTGCCCTGAACAGGGCTACACCATGATGGCCAATGGCCGGACCTGCAGAGGTGAGTAAGAGGCTGGGATACCTTCCTTTCCAGGGAGAGAAGATGGGGATCCCTACCAGGCATGGGGCACTTCCCACAGTCTTGCTGTGAACAAAGATCATTGTCCACTTACTTCTTTCCCATGTGTCCATCCCAATGCCAGGAGAAAGAAAGAGGTAGAGACACACTTCTTAGTCTCTCCTGCTCTATATCTAACTCTTGCTGTTTGAAGAATGGCAAAGGGGATGGAGTGGGCATGGATCACAACAGCTGTGCTCATACTTCCTGTTCTGTGGGTCTGTGGGTTCTCACTCTCCTATGTTCAAACCTCTTGGTGAAGGGCCAATCTGAGGGGATCTCCCCAGGCTGACAACTTTGCAGCATCAAAGCTCTCCATCTGTGGATTTCCTAGAGGGAGGTTCTGGGAATATTTTAAGTGTCTGGGTTAAATTTATTGTGAGCATCACTGAATTTAGGTCAAAATATGCCAGCGTCTCTGTTTCCTGGTTGGGATTATTATATCTTCAATCAAAATCTTCTTAATCTATCTGATGAGTGACTTGCCTGAGTGGGCCAAAGGCCCGGGGGAAGTCTGGGGATCAAACTCATAGTCAGGGAGAAACAGTTCTGAGTTTGGCTCCTGGTGTGTTGGGCTCAATAATGTGATGATGGTCACAGAAACCACCCAGGTCCTGAAGGAAAAAGTTGTGTTTGTGGTGTGAGGGACAAGTAATGAAACCTCTCAAGCCCAGTTTTCTCTAAAAGGAGGAGGTGAGTGAGACTCGATGAGTTCCGAGTCTCCTTCCTGCTTGAAGTCCCAGAAGCCTGAGAAGAGGGAGAAAATTCTCATCCTCATCTTTTCCTCTTTCTGAGGCTGCCATCACTCCCTCCATTTCCTCTTCCTCTACCAGGGAGCCCATGAGGGTGCATTCTTTTCAGTCCCACTTAACTGTTGCTTTTGACCTTCCTGACTTCATGGGAGATGCAGAGGGGGCCTATCAGGAATGCCAGTAAACTGGGCCTATTAGCTTTCACTGTTGGCAGCATCCCCTTCCATCACAGCCTAGAAGGGACAGACACTCCCTGTGGGCCTTTGTAAAGCCTTGGAGAAGAGCCAAGGCAGCCATGTCTCCAACTGGACCCTGCCCCATCTGTGCCCTCATCTCCTCTTCAACCTTCCCCTTATCTTACTAATGGCATTTCTAGAGAAATGAGCTCTTTCTTTCCAAGAACTAAATTCCTCCTGCTATTCCTGCTCCACCTGAGACTATAATATTCAGCAATGGGAGGGGAGAGGGTCACAATTAGCCATTTGGGGTCAGGGCCCAGAACTTTCCATTTGCTGAGGATAACAATGGAATCTACTCCCTGCAGGTGAGTGGGTCAAGTGTCCCCTCAGGGGAGCAGAGGGCCAGTATGGCCCCAGGTGTCCTAGTGTGAGCTCTTTGCCCTCACCTTGAGCTCCTGGGGACAGGGTTTTACTGGGTATAAAGTCATACAAGGGGCCCCCAATGCAAAGCAAGAAACCTGATCAGACTTAGGAATCCAAAGGATTGGACTCAAGTCCTGGTTCCTGCCCAAACACCTCCCACATTTACTAACTACAACAAATGAGATGATGTATATTAAAGTACTTTGCAAATTTCAAAGCGCTATATAGATGCCAATCATTGTTGTTCTTGTTACTCCCAGTTTATAGATGAAGAAATTGAAGGTCAGAGATGTGAGGAGACTTAGCAAAGGTCATGTTTCTGAGCCTCTGTTTCCTCATTTATAAAATGGGGTTGATAATAACAATACCTGACATCCATACATGCTTTAAAGTTGACAGAGACCATTTCTATATATTCTATTATTTGCACCCCCAAACAGCATCAGGAAGTCGGTTTTTTGGGTATTTGTATAAACTTCTGCCTGAAGCCTATAAAGTCACCAAGGGTTCAGTATTCTCATTGTACATATGAGGAAGTAGAGGCTCAGAGAGATTAAATGACTTGCTCATAGTCACAGAGCAAGTCAGAGTAAGAGGCAAGCCCCACAGAGTTGTTGGGTCAAGTGAGTAAGATAATTCAGCAGTTCTTGTACAAGCACCGATCTGAGGAAAGGACTGTCAGACACTATATAAAATCACTAAGACGGACATCTATTCTTTGGCCCCTCCTATCTGACCCTTTGGAAGCCTATGGCGTAGGATTACAGCACAGACCACATAGATATGGACACACGGCCAAGCGATATCCATAACCAGTGTCTCACACTGGGCTGGAGGCTGGGTCCCAGACTGTACAGTTAAGCCTTGCAAAAGTCTTTCCACCAAGTAGATCATTGCACGCTTAACTCCAGGGATAATGGGAAAGGCCTGTGTGTCCTGAGCATGGTATGTTTAAATTTATAGTACTCAGCTGAAATTGAATTGCAGCCTAACATCCTGATGGCCTATCTACAACTTGCAAATCACTCATAAAATCCAACTGCTAAATCCTTGGCTTCTCCACTCTTGACACTGGCATGGAAGAGCACTTTTTAATGGTGATATTAAAGACTCTTACCATCTACTCATGGTGCCAAGAATGCTGAATTTGATACTTGTATTGTGACAGGCAGAGTAGGTAGAGTCAGGAAGACTAGGTTCAAGACTGGCCTCTGATACATACTAGCAATAGTGGGCAAATCCTTTACCCTCTAAGTGCCCTGGACAACTCTCAGGTTATACTTTTAAGGATGAATTGCCAATCTGTATGGATTGAGAGGGTTGCTCACACTGATGAAAATCTCAGGTCTGGTCAAAAAGGGGGATGGGGGATTTGAGGAATAACATTCTGACTTCTTTGGTCTCCCCCAAAGAAAATTGATGTGTTTGTGTGTCTACTTATGTGTTATTCTTTTTCTGGTCATTGCACATGTTTGGATCTGGTCACCATTTATAACTCTAAGCTCCCAGGTGTTCTTAATCCTCGTGGCCCATCAACCTCCTTCTCTTTGTGTTTTCCGGCAGACCTGGATGAATGCACTCTAGGCACTCACAACTGCTCAGCAGCTGAGACTTGTTACAACATCCAGGGTAGCTTCCGGTGTCTGCTGTTTGAGTGTCCACCAAACTACAGAAAGGTCTCAGACATGTAAGTCTCCTTATCCTCCTCCAGGGAGACTTGGAAGCATGCCTTCTCTCTCTCCATGCAAAGGAATACAAAGGCCATCCTCTGATCCTAGAAGAAGCTGTTTAATCATGCTGGCCACTCCTCTCTAATCATTGCTTTAAGCAGTATTGGGCATATGGGGCAATTTGAAAAAAGTAACTGCTTGTGGCAAGTTTCCCATGGGATGGGGTAGGGCTTCACTCTCTAAAGAGAAGGTCTATGTCTTTTTTTCCTTTTGAGAATGCCCAGTAACATTACCCTAACTTTTTGCCCTGTAGTTGCTCTGGAAATCTGACCTTATGTCCCACTACCTGGGGCCCCATCACTCCTTATTTGTAGCCCTTCCCCAGTGACAACATTGAGCCCTATTTGGGTATTGGATGGGAGTTCTTTGAGACTAGAAGCCACAAGGGATGGTTACCTAACTGACTCTCGGCCAAGGGCCAAGATGGAAGACATGGAAGATGGAAGATAAATGGAGTTGGTGAGGGTAGGATGGAAAGATGTGATTGTCACATACTGCTAAAGTCTCCCCTGAAAGCTGTGCTTTCTGGGACAACCCTCGGAATGAAGAAGTGGTGTGGGGTAATAGCTGGCATTGATGTAGCATTTAAAGATTGTACTTACCTGATCTCATTTGAACATTAAAACCACCCTGGGAGGCAGCTGCTATTACTTTCATTCCCATTTTATGATGAAGACCTGAGACTCAAAGGAAAGTGTGTTAGATTTGGCATCAAGGCGTTTGAGTTCTTCTCCTACCCCGTAAGTGTCATTTACCTTCTGATTCTCTGGGGATAATAACAGCACCTACTTCCCAGGGTTGTTGGGAGGAACAAATGAGATAATGATTATAAAGTGCTTAGCACAGTGCCTGGCACATGGTAAGTGCTTTATAAATGTTAGCTACTATTATTATTAGTGTATCATTATGCTCATTTTATAGATGAGGAAACTGAGACAGAGGTTAAGTGACTTGCCCAGAGTAACACAGCTTCATTGTTGTTCTGTCATGCCTAACTCTTCTTGACCTCATTTGGGGTTTTCTTGGCAAAGATACTGAAGTGGTTGTCATTTCGTTCTCCAGCTCATTTTACAAATGAGGAAATTAAGGCAAACAGAGTTAAGTGACTTGTCCAAAATCACACAGCTAGTAAGTATCTGAGGCTGGATTTGAACTCATGTCTGCCTGATTCTGGGTCCAGCACTCTATCCACTGAGCCACCCAAGGTGATTAAGTGGAAAGCACTCTAGAAAGGAGACAATGTTGGACATTGGGGAAAAAAACTGATTCTAGTTTCAAGACTATCTGGTTGTATATCCTGACTCTGATATGACTTTAGGTGAGTTGTTTAACCTCTCTGGGTCTCAGTTACATCATCTAAAAAATGGGAGGAGGGGCAGCTAGGTGGCACAGTGTATAAAGCACCAGCCCTGGATTCAGGAGGACCTGAGTTCAAAACTGGCCTCAGACACTTACTAGCTGTGTGACCCTGGGCAAGTCACTTAACCCTCATTGCCCTGCAAAAAAACCATTAAATTAAATTAAAACTAGGATGAGTAAGCCTAGAGGACCTCTGTACTCCCTCTCAGCTCTAAATTCAGAATAACGAAATTCACTCTAGCATTGGCATTGGCATTGGCATCACCCTCCTCTTCCTGATCTTCTTCCATTCCCCACTCTGTTATTTGTAGGAGATGTGAACGGACCAGCTGCTTCAACTTCTTGGATTGCCAGAGCACCCCGGTGCGGATCACCTACTACCAGCTCAACTTCCAAACCAACATCGTGGTGCCCGCTCACATCTTCCGCATCGGCCCTTCCCCAGCCTACACTGGCGACAACATCATCCTGACCATCACAAAGGGAAATGAGGAAAATTACTTCAGTGCCCAGAAGCTAAACCCCTACACAGGAGTTGTCTACATTCAGAGGCCAGTCAAGGAGCCGCAAGACTTCCTTCTAGATGTTGAAATGAAACTCTGGCGCCAGGGGACCTACACCACTTTCCTGGCCAAAATCTATATCTTCATCACAGCTCATGCTTTCTGAGGCCGGCAGGGATAGACATTGGGACTGGCTGTGCTCGGCTCTTTATTCCTTCTGCCAAAGCCTAATTAGTCCTGGGGAAGTGGCTTTCACTGTATCTGGCACCTCTATTATTTTTCTGTTGTTTCTTGAAACAGTATTATTATTATTTTGTAAATTAACTTAATTTTACCTATTTTTTTTCTTCTCTAATTTGCTGAATTTTCCCCTTGAAGTTGTACTAGAGGAAAAGTCCACATACATGAAGTTATGTTCTTCAGTGATATCTTTACCAAAGAAACAAAAGAACAGAATTTGATAGCTAAGCACATCATATTATTGATAAAACTGGAGTGTATCCAAGAGACAGAGACAAGGATGGTAAAGGGTCATTTAACCATTTTGTATGAGGGACAATTAAAGGACCTAGGGAAGTTTAACCTAAAGAAAAAAAGGTTTAGGGCTTTTTTTTTTAAACAAGGGTTACCATGTGGGAAAGGAAGTAGCTATTCTTCACCCCCTAGCGGGGGTCCGGGGTGGGGGTGGGGGGACTAGGACCAATGGATAGAAATTACAAGATGGTAGCTTTCAGCTCAACCTAAGAAAGAACTTTCTAATGACTGGTGCTGTCCAAAAAATGGAATGGACTACCCAGTGAAGCAGTGAGTTCCCTGTCACTATAAGTGTTCAAATAGATATGAGATGGTTCATATACTGTGAGTATTGTAGTGGGAGTTTGTGCCTTTGGAAGGGAGTTGGGTTAGTTGACTTCCAATTTCCTTCCTATAATTTTATATCCATAGTGAAAGAAACATTAATTTATTGGATGAATTTTGATTCTGTTTATTGTCTAATCCCCAAACTAAATTGTTGTTTAAATGGGTCTTGATTATAACCTTAGTTGCTGAAACTGTCTGAACTTGACGAGTATATTTTATTTTCACAAATCCTCCATTTCATACCATGGAGCCAGATTTTTACCAACACTTAAGTGTGCTAACTCCTCTCTCTGATCAAGGCCTTAAAGCCTCATTTAAATGAATGATTAGCTTTGATAACAGCAATGTAAGCAGAAGCACCCATGAATTTTCTAAGTCCTCTATTAAAGACACTAGCACACAAGTCACAGAATCCATTAGTGGCCCAATCCAACAAGATTATATTAAGCACCTACTATGTGCAAAGCACTGAATGGCACTAGAAATACAAAGACCAAAAAAAAATACTCAGGGAGTTTACGTTTTGATGTCATATATGGCTAAGACCTAAAAGAATCAGGATTTGCATAATCGTGCAGTATACCCAAAGCAAATGACCAGCTTCAGCCTGTCCTCCCCAGGATAGGTTTCCCTAGGACCCTGATGCTGGGGGAAGGTCCAGGATTTACTATAAACATGTATTCTCTTTAGATGTTGGGCCTTGATGCTTGAGGACATAAGGATTCCGAGTCTGCTCCCATTAGGACTTTCACTGGAATTTATCGATAGGCTTGTCACCCAGACAGGAAGATCAGTCCAGCCCCAGAGTAACAGCATGTCCAATTGTATTGCCCCATCTGGGTCATGGCTCAAGTCCCAAGCAATATGGCTCTGTCATTATGCATGATAGAAGACTGGAGGGGGGGGCGGGGATCATCTCTAGCAAAGCTCTGGAAGATGTGGGAGGAGGGAAGAGAAGAGGAAAAAGAAATAAGGATGATGTGTTAGAAAATGGAGTACATAGCTAGGGAATATTTTGACCTCAAACAGGATAACTGAAAATTATTTATAATGTTGATAAATGTGTAACATTCTTTTACATACATACTTTTGTATAGACAATTATATATGTAAGTGTATGTCCCTATATATATATATGCATAGAAGATTGGACTTATTCTCCATGGCTCCAGGGGATAGAATTAAGACCACTAGGTGGAAGTTGGAGGAAAACATATCAGATCAATGTAACAATGTGAAACAATGAATTCAATCAATATGTATTAAGCATATACTCTGTATAAACTTATATGCTCATAGACTTGGGGCTGGATAAGACCTTAGAGGCCATCTACGCCCCCCCCCCCCTTTTGACAGTCAACATGACACAATACATGAAGTCAGGAAGACCTGGGTTCATATTCTGCCTTTGACTCAAACTAGCTGTGCGACTAAGGCAAATCACAGCCTCTCAGTGCTCTCTCCCCTCCCAATCTCTAGGTTTGAGGCAAATTGTCAGTTACTGATCTACTTCCATCAACCAATGAATAAGCATTTATTAAGTGCTTACTATATTCAAGGCATGGTTCTAAGCACTGGGGAGACAAATAATGGCAAAAACAATCTCTGCCTTAAAGAAGTTTACTAATTCTAATGGGAGGAAACAATCTGTAAATAGTTAGGTGAATACTTAGGTATCTACAAGATACATAAAAGAACACAATGTATACATAGGTACCTATAAGATACATACAAGAACACAATGTGTAAATAGGTACCTATAAGATACACAAAAGAAAACAATGTGTAAATAGGTACATACAAGAAAGATGGTAGTGGAGAAAGTTTCCACAATAGGAATCACTCATACTGATGAAATCTGAGGTTGAGACAAAGACAAATTGCTAGACACAGGCTACAAAAACAAAAAGGGAGAGTCCCTGTACTCAAGGAATTTGCATTCCATGGGATATTTGTAATGGACATTATTAGCTCCTGGTATGAGCAGAGCACTGTGAGAGGTGCTAGGGGAATTATAAAGTCTAGACAAGCCACCATTGCTGTCCCCAGGGAACCTACTGTCTACTTGGAAGGATTAGACACCAAGATCAGTAACTATAAGGCACAATATTAAGCCATTGATGCACTATAGAGGTGGAAAGCCAATGTCAGGAATAGATTTCTAACAGAACTTTGTTAAAAATTTAATGGGCTGGGGCAGCTAGGTGGCACAGTGGATAGAGCACTGGCCTTGGAGTCAGGAGTACCTGAGTTCAAATCTGGCCTCAGACACTTAACACTTATTAGCTGTGTAACCTTGGGCAAGTCACTTAACCCCAAATGCCTCACTAAAAAAAAAAAAAAAATTAATGGGCTCCTTTGGGGCAAAGTGATCTCTCCATCAAGGGAGACCTTCAAGCAGAGGCTGAGGTCTCTGGTCAGGGATGTTGCAGAATGATTATTGGATAGGGACTGGGCTAGAGGCCTTTCCAACTTGCCAGTTCTATGTGTTTATACATACTCAATATACATACATAAATACAAGTAACAATACCTCTACACATTTAAATTCAGAAAACATTAAGTGACTTGTGTACATATATGCATATATTCAGGCAGAGTCAGGGGATAATAGGAATTAGCTGGAAAGGCCCTTAGACATCTAATCTAATCCCCTTATTTTACAGAGAAGGAAACTGAGGGTCAGAGAGATGAATGAATTGACCAAGGGCCTCCAGGTAGTAGAGCTGAAGTTTGAAACCAGGTCTTCTGACTCCAAATCATGTGTGTATACACATCCATACATATACACAACATACATACATGTACATGCACATATACATGTATATACATTA
This sequence comes from Dromiciops gliroides, assembly GCF_019393635.1. NCBI lineage: Eukaryota > Metazoa > Chordata > Mammalia > Microbiotheria > Microbiotheriidae > Dromiciops > Dromiciops gliroides. The sequence goes on along the minus strand of NC_057861.1, from coordinate 698,033,145 downwards.
TCATGGTGTAGTGAATAGCATCAGAAGGATCTGGATTCAAATCCTGATCATATTGACTAGTAGAATGATAGATAGGACATCAGACAAGGAATCAGAAATACTGGGGTTTGATATCTTTCTTGGATCCTAATTATGTGACCCAAGGCAAGGAACTCAATTTCATTGCACCCATTTCTTTCTCTGTAAAGTGAGGGTCTTTTTTTCCCCTTTCAGCTCTTAATATATGATCCTCTGAAAAGTCATTGAATCTCTGTGATCTTCTGTTTCTTCATCAGTAAAATGGGAGAATAATACCCATGCTACCTCCTTCATGAGCAGAACTGATTTGAGGCTCAAGTGAGATAATGCATTTAAAGCACTGTGTAGTCTTTAAAGCATCACAGACTAGACTAATACCTCCAATGGTGATACAACAACCCAATTGAAGGGATGGGGCCTCATACTCTCAAGAAGAACTTTAGGAATTAAAGATAAAGACTCATTTCCTATAGCTCATTTACCTAGAAAAGGGCTTAAAGACCAACTATTGCAATCCTTCCATTTTATGGTGAAATCACTTGCCCAAGATTGTACAGGAAGTAAGTAGCAGATGCTCAGTACATTGACTCTGGGGAAACATCTCTTTAGATTCTTGCATTGGCTCTTCACACTCTGCCTCACAAACTGGACTTTTCTTTGGTTCTCTATGAAAGGAGAAGGGATTCAGGCCTTGTAACTGGGTGGGGGGAGGGAGGAAGATGAAGAGACAAGTATGAGAATTATCTGTGGCCTCTGTCCCAGGTGTATCTGCCACAGGTTTCCTCATTCTGCTAAGTATTCTCCGTAGCAGGCCCAGGGCAGGCAGAAGAGCCACAAGTATTAAAGAGCAAGGCAATCTGGGCCTCAGACATGAAGTTCATTCTGATCATCTTAAAGGGCATTGGAAGGCAATGTGATGGTCTATGTGTTTCGTCAATTCTATGAGATCTGGGATGTGAGTGGACAGTATTCTGCTTAGATCCATCCATCCATGCATCTGACCATTATCATCCATGTTTGCATGGTGGAGATCACACTGTAAATAACACCTGAAGGGAAAGAGAATTGTCCACCAGATGCTGCCCTCCAATCCTTCCACTACTGGTGATAACCACAGAAGACTCCACAGATACACACGTGTGTACACATGTGTACAATAAGGTCAAGTTTGGGTGTCTTGTTTGGGGATTCCTCTGATCTGGAGCCTATGAAAAAATTTACAATGGCTTTTCTCCTGGGTCTGAAGAAGTTATGCTTAGCCTCAGGCATGCATCCAAAGTGGTTCTAGTCCTCTCCAAGGAGGAGCACTTCATGGGAGTGTTTTAGCATCAGATTAAAAAACTGAAAGGGAATTAAGAGGCCAACACTTTCTAGACCAACCGTGACACTTTACAGATAATAGTAATAATACCTACCATATACATGATTTTAAGGTTTGCAAATCACTTTACACATGTTATCTCACTGAAGCCTCACAACTCCACATGATAGGTGCTATTATTATTATCCTTCTTTTATAGACAAGGAAACAGAAGTTGAGGGGTTAAATAACTTGTACAGGGTCACACAGCCAATACATATCTGAGGCAAAATTTGAAGTCAAGTCTTCTTGACTCAGGTCTAGCATTATAGCACCTAACACCCGAGAGGTTAATTAACTTTTCCAAGGACATACAAATAGTGAGTGGCAGAGACAGAAATCAAACCCAGGTCTTCCGACTCCAAATTCAGCAGTTTTTTTCACCATCCCATGTTGCCTTTCTAAGCTCTTTGGAAATATACAACAATCGGTGGTGACGGTGCCACAGTTCTAAAACATGTCTTGGTTACTCATGCACACTTGGCCACGAAGAATCATCTGCTTAAAGAGGCAGTCAGGGTAGCGCGAGGCAGGCTCCCCTTTTTGATTCCAGTCTTTCTTTCCTTCCTACACAGAAAACCAGAGATCCTCCTCTTATCCTTCTCAAATCGCTGTGCTAGGGAAAGATTTCCATCAGCATTAAAGGATGATTGAGTGGCCTGGCCTCCAGCACTCCAGCAAATCTGCTCCACTGGAGAATCAATGGCCAAGTCAGTGCTTTGTCACTTGGACACCCTGTGGCAATGGGGTCCTCTAGGACTTCTAAGCCCTGCCTCATCATCCATCTGCCATGATGGGGGGTGGGGGAATAGAAAAATCAAGTGGAGGACATGGCAATGCAAGAAACCCCTTGGAAAAACCAAATGACTGCAATTCCAGAAGCTATGGACTCTGTTTCGACACTGCTTTGAAGACACACCCCCAGCACCCTGCTGAAGGGAAGAGAATATTTCCTAAGCGAAGCTTCTTAAACTATGGGATGTTACCCCAGAAGGGGTCACGTAACTGAATGTGGGGGTTACAAAAAATTTGGCGGTAAATGTTTGATTTGTATACCTGTTTTAGATACCTATATACCCAGGGTGGCATAAAAAGGTGAAAGGGAGTCACAAATGGAAAAAGTTTAAAAGCCCTGTCCTAAGGCATCTAGGCAACTAAGCTCTCTTTGGCAAAGCTCCACTTCCCAGACTCCTGGTTAATCAGAATAGCCTTCTTTTCAATCAACTATAACCTCTCCTTCCCTAGTGAGGATGCCTTCGGGTTCTCTTGCCCTGGGAGAGAGCTCAGACTGGTTTCCTGACTCTCAAGCCTCCTTCCCTCCATGATATTATTAACCAAAGGGGCAATGAAACTGAGCCCCTCCCCGACCTTCTGTGAACTCCTAGAAACCTAAAAGCTTTTGTAAATCCTGTCCTGTATGCTGTTTCTCAATAAATGCTACCACCAGGGCATTCCTGAGATTGTGGTTATCTGTACCATTTAGGGATCAATCTTCTGTACCTTAAGATTTAATAATATGGGCAGCTAGATGGCACAGTGGTTAAAGCACTGGCCCTGGATTCAGGGAGTACCTGAGTTCAAAGCCGGGCCTCAGACACTTGACACTTACTAGGTGTGTGACCCTGGGCAAGTCACTTAACCCCCATTGCCCCGCCAAAAAAAAAAAAAAAAAAAAAGATTTAATAATATGACAGGCCTGGGACGATTTGGAAGAAACTGGGGGGCAGAGTGGGCTTAGTGTGTATGTTGAGGTGGGCAGAGGTAGAAAACTGTCATGGGGTCTGCTTTAGAAGCCTAGAAGTTCATCGGTTCACCAATTTAGAGCTGACATTCAATCTATAGAAATCCCCTTTACAAACTCCCTGACTAATAGTCATTGGCTTCTACTTGAAAAGGTCCATATGATTCCAAGGCAGCCTTTGAGACAGGCTGTACTGCTGAAGAAGTCTTTCTGTCTCTCAAGGTGAGATTGGGCTCTCTTCAGTTGGATCTGCACCCTTTGTTCTAGTTCTGCCCTTGGGGGCCAAATAGATCAGCTCTAATGTCTTTTCTTTTTTCTTTTTTCTTTTTTTTTTCGGGGCAATGGGGGTTAAGTGACTTGCCTAGGGTCACACAGCTAGTAAGTGTCAAGTGTCTGAGGCTGGATTTGAACTCAGGTACTCCTGAATCCAGGGCCAGTGCTTTATCCACTGCGCCACCTAGCCACCCCTCTAATGTCTTTTCAGATATGGGAAATAGCTGTCTTGTTCCAACCCCGATCTTCCAGGCTTCTTCTCTCTGGGTAAAATTTACTTCAAATGAATGCCCACATAAATTTATTTTCAATCTACTTCACCCACACCTGAAGCCATATTTCTGTCTGCCCATATACTTCCTTACCATGGTCATAGTCACACATCTCTTCTGCTGGGGAACATGAGTCTTATAACATCTAGAGATGTTCAACAATGGATTAAGCTATCTTGAGAGGAAGTGAGCTGCTCATTACAGGATAGGTTCAGAAGCAGCTAGATAATCATGGAATTGATACTGTGGAAGAAATCACTGCATAGGGATAGGAGGGGGGATGAAATCAGAGATACAGCTGGAAAGGAACTTAGAGACCATCAAGCCTAACTATCCCTATTTTGCAGATGAAGAAACTGAATCAATTGACTTGCCAGAATTAGTACATATCTGAGGCAGGATTTGAACTCATGACTCCAAGTTCACTGTAATATGCTACTTAGCCAAGAGCGATGATGTCTGAACTCCCAGGTGAAGGGCAGAAGGAGATATGACTTTCTGCTTCTCCAGCCAAAGAAAAAAGAAGAGTTTGGCAACTCATAGAATGGTAGACTTTAGAGTTAGAAGAACTTTAGAGTCTGTTTAACCCACACTTCCTCCCCTTTTACCAATGAGAAAACTGAGACCCAGAGAAATTAAGGGACTTGCCCAAAGACATACAGGGAATAATACCAGAGCAAGGGATTTGAATCAGGGCCTTTGATTCCAAATCAGAAGCTCTTCCAAACCTGTCCTTGACTCATCAGTGAGCTGGGAAGAGTTAGTTAAGAAGTTTTGTGTAAAGTAAACTGGTGATTCACTTGTGCCTGATACCAGACCAGACTTGGCCCTTCTACTGGGGAGTTTGCAGCATAGGCCAGGCAGAGCTTCAGTCTCCAGAGATGGTTTTCACCCAGGAAAGTTTTACACATGACCATTCAGAGGAGATTGAGTATTTCAAAGGGGGGTAGATCCATGATCATCAGGAAGGACATGGAAGGGAGGGGCCCTTACTCTCATTCAATCATGCAACATGGGTAAGACTTCCAAAGAGCCATCAACCTAGGCAATCCCTCCACTGGTGTGTATTAGGACACACACACCTCCCCCCACACACACCTTGGTGAGTGTGAAAAACAAAACAAAAGTAGCTGCCTTGTGGCCAATCCCCTAGTGATGAAACCTCTGTATGGTCAGCTAGGTTGGTCCTAGGCGAACAGACAGATGGCCCTCATTCTGAAGTCTTTACACTTTGGAAGAAGCTGTCCAGGGATTCTGCTCTTTTGTCATAGTCTTTGAGAAGTCATAGTCACCTCTAGATCGTAGAGTCCCAGAAGAGGACTTTGGTGAAGAATACAGGGACACTCTCCACACAAATCACACCAACTAGCGCCTAACATCTCTTCCTGCTCTGAAGTTGGGGGTCTGAGATTTCTTAGGTCTGGGGCGAGCCTTCCAGGTGTATGTGTCGGCATGTACAAAGCCCTGGCAGGGAGGGGGAAATCTAGCCAGATGTGCTTCCCATCGCAGCAGCCCCAGGTCCCAACTAAGCCTGTCAAGTCCCAAACTGGCTTTCCCTATAGAAGCTGTGAGTCACAGCCCAAGTATTAAGGGATGGCCCTCATTTCTCATCACTATATCCCTTCTCCATGAGGTTTTCCCCATTTCTGTAATAGGCCCAAGCTGCAGATCTTCTGGTGTGACCACCTTTGTACTTCATGTGCCACTATGTACTACCTGCCCCAAAGAGGCCTGGATTCCCCTAGCCTCTCTGGCCTAGGCAAGGAATGAAAGTCCTGTGCCTGCCAGGCTGCTGTCTATCAACACCAAGGGGGACATTGAGCTCTCTGACACTAGGATTACAAGCCCTTCTAAACAACCTGTTCTGCTCCAACTAAGAGGCCAGGGGATAGAGTTCTGATTTGCTGTGACTTTCTCTCTCTGGTTTCTTATGGTCTGGGGAAGAATGACAAGATGGAAGAGGAGGGATGCAGGAGAATAATAAAGTCAGCAGATCTGGTTTTAAAAAACAACTCCATCAGCACGTATAGTGGATAGGAAAGAACACTGATCCTGGAGGCAGAGAATATCGAGGTCCAAATCTGCCTTCAAAGCTGAGTACCTCTGTGACCTTGCATGAGTCACTTAACCTTTATATGTCTCAGTTTCTCATCTCTAAAAGAGGGAGTTTTGTCAGATGGCCTGCTCGGTCTCCTTCCAGCTCTAGACCTATGTTTCTGTGGTCTTACAGACCTTTGGAAACTTGACTTTCTTGAGGCTTGGAATCTCATTTTACTTTGGCTCTCTTACTTAACAGGGAATATTAGTGTCCATGCACAGTGCACCCTGTCACTCTGGGAGGAAAGACATTTGTTTCCCTACAAAACCCCATCTTTCTTACTTTATTTTTCTCTCTCTACCGCCCCCTTTAGATATAAGCATTTCACCATTGTATAGTTCCTCTATTTGCTCAAATGCCAGTTATCTCTCTAGGTTTCTCTTTGTTCCTGTGTTTGCATTTCAAAGTTTCCACTCAGCTCTGTCTTTCTTTTCATCATGAATGCTTGAAAGACCTATTTTCCATTAAGGTTCTTTTTCCCCCATTGTGGGATATTACGTTTTGTACAGTAAGTTGTTCCTGGTTCTAAGACTTATCTTGCTTTTGTGATATTGTATTCCAAGATCTTTCTTTGACAGTAATGGTATTGTGGGCTCCTTACTCTTATTCTTTGATATGTAGTGTTTCCATCTGACTTTGAAGCACTGTTTTCACTGGCCATAGAAGCTCTAGATATTGACTCTAATATGCCTCAGAATTTTCATGATCAATCTTTTCAGGTGCTAACCACTGAATTCCTTCCATATTTACTCTGTTACCTTATTCTAATGGAATCTGAGCATTTTTATTATGATTTCTTGAAATATGGGCTGTTTGATCGGCTATTTTTGTTTTTATCATGATTTTCAGTGAGTCTGTTGATTCTTAAATCTTCAGTCTTTAACCTGTTTCCAGGCCAATTGTTTTTGATGGTAGTAATCTTACATTGTCTCCTATTTCTGACTTCTTTTTTTTCTTTTCTTTTTGGTTTATAGTTCTTGTTTTCTATGGATTCATCAAGTTCTGTTTGCTTCCTTCTAATTTCCAGGGAACTTACTACTTGAGGTTTCCACTTTCTGTTCTAAGTTAATTATTCTCTTTCTAATTCTTCCTCCCAAGTTCTATCTCATTGACCTTTTCATTTTTAAAAATCTCTTGTTTATGGGGGCAGCTGGGGTGGCATAGTGCATAAAGCACCTAAGCCCTGGACTCAGGAGGACCTGAGTTCAAATCCATGCCTCAGACACTGCACATTACTAGCTGTGTGACCCTGGGCAAGTCATTTAATCCTCATTGCCCCACCAAAAAAAATCTCTTGTTTCTTACCTTCAGTTAGACTTGTAGTCCTTGTGGCTGAGCCATTTTTGTTCTGAGATTCTGCTTGTAGTTGTTGGCCAGTTAGTTGCTTCTTCCAGCTTTATGTCTTGGTTTCTCTTGAGCATAATATTTCTTATAGTGTTCAGTGTCTTCTTCTATTTATTTTTTTCTCTAGCCTCAATTCCTGATTTGGGTCTTTGTGCCAGAGCCAGGCTGCACTCCCTCCCACACTCTTGGATGAGATAGTCAAACCCGTTTGTTCTGACATTTCCCAGTCCATGATGCTGCTGGATTCCATCTCCCCTAATGTTTCTGCACTCAGAGAGCTGGCAGGTTTCAGCCCCCACCCCCATCCCCCTGGCCCTTTGTAGTTCTCCTGTCAGAGCTGCAGACTTCTGGCCCCCATGAGATGTCTTGCTTAAAGCATGGCTGGTTCCCATTTCTGAATCCACAACCAGAGCACCACAGGTTTCTGAAACCAACCGAACCCCACAGCTCCTCATCTGAGCACTCTGAGATTTCTTCCCCTGTTTCACTCCCAGTTCCCAGGAGGAGATCAGGTACCCCATAGTATCTCTGATTGATGTAGTGTCAGGTTTCTGGTCTGGACTTGTACTGGCTTCCTTGGCAAAACCCCTCTTTCAGTTCCTCAAAGCCTCTGGCTGTCTTTTCTGTGCAGTCTGGGCTGCACAAAGGAGTTTTTTGATTTTGCTACTTGGATGTTTTTTATTATCTCTTATCTGTGCCTTTTGGGATTTTTCCAGATTATACGTTGGGGTACTGGGCTCTTCTACAACCTTTTATGCCACCATCTTAATTGGAATGTGGAAATGAGATTTTTAGTTTGTTCATAACTTCTCCAAATGACATAAGAGACTTACCATGGATCTGTCACCCGTGAATTTCTCAGATTCGACTATTAGCATTTTTTTGGCTGGAGCAACTTGCTAGAGCAATGAGCTACATTACATTTAGTCCTGAATTTGTGAAGACTCATTTTATTTGCCCTCATTCTCCTTTAAGCTTCAAGGGGGGCTTGTCATTCTAGTTTGCACAAAAACGAGGAATTCTGGGTTTACCTTGATCCACTCCCTTCAATGACTGTAAAAATAAAAAATACAGCCGACATTTATTAAACCCTTCTCTGTGCCAGGCCACCATGCTAGGAACTGTGGACCCCCAAAAACAAAATAGTCCCTTCCCTGACCAGGGGAGAAGGGGCGTGTACTTCACCTAAATCAAACAGCTGGAGAAAAAATGTAGATGTTCCTTATTGGTAGTTTCCAAAACATGTAGGCTCAATTAATGTTTTGAGATGTAGCCAGAGACCCAGCCTGGAACACAACTGAAGACACAGCCCTGGAGCAAAGTCTGGAACACAGTGCAAGAGGAATCACAGCAAGAGGCCAACTAAGAACTGATCTGGGTGTGGAAAAGGGGACTGTGGCATGGGAAAATAAGAGCTTAGTAGAGAACTATAGATCTTGGGGTCCAAGGGACTTCGGGGTCATCTCGTCAGTCCTCTCATTTTACAGGAGAGGTAAGTGAGGCACAAGGAGGCTCAAATGGCCCATGATAACTTGAATATATCTGTATGTCCAGGCAACTCATAGCTGTTGGAAAGATAAAAGATGAAAGAGCTCTCAGATGATCCAAGCTGTCTAGATAAGGTTCCTAATGAGTGGTCCAGACAATACGGAGATGGAGGAAGAAAGATGGCTTCAGGCAGAATGCCAACAACATATGCCCTGAGGCAGCAACCAACAGATGAGCAAATTAACAAGGCAAGAGGATTTCCATGGTCGATCAGTGCCCACTCTGGCTATCTTCTCCACCCCCTCCCCACCTAAAAAAACCAGACTCACCCTTGGGGTCTGATAGGCCAGCTTTGACCTTGTCTTGCCTGGATCCAGGTTTCCTTCCATAGCACTTCTTGCTAAGATAAAGAAGATTAATATTTGTAAAAAGTGGATCAACACAGTGCCTGGCACATAGTAGGTGCTTTATAGGTATACCTTTCCTTTCCTCTTTTTTTTTTGGAGGGGGGGAGGGCAATGAGGGTTAAGTGACTTGCCCAGGGTCACACAGCTAGTAAGTGTCAAGTGTCTGAGACCAGTTTTGAACTCAGGTCCTCCTGAATCCAGGGGCTGGTGCTTTATCCACTGCACCACCCTAGCTGCCCCCTTCTTTCCTCTTCTTGGATAGCTCCCCTATCTCACAGGCACTATTATGAAGAAAGTACATTATAAACACCTAAAGATTAGAGAGATAGAAACTATTTTTCCAATGAGAAAGAGCCTATATTGTTGCTGATTTCCTGGAGTTCTCAGGCAATTTTCAAATTCCCAACTAATGCTGAAACATGGAGCTTATACTAAGATTCTACTTTGAAGCTTTAAAAACCTCCTTCACGGGTCTCCCTTCCTCTTGGTCCTTGGGGCTCCCTGCTGCTCTCAGCCCAAGAATGAACAACAACTGCTGAGTGTATCTGTGCTTGTTTGTCTGCAGAAATCTGAGTGTTTGTGATCTTGTTCCACACTGTTTGGTTTTAGCACTTTCCCCAGGGACTTGAAGCCACCCCACCCACAGAGGCCCTTCACTGCATTATTGCTTTCACTGAATGAGAATACAGAGCCCAGACTAAGCCATGGACCCTAGAGGTCTCAGTAGGGCAGCTCCTAGAGCCTCTTGGGCTCTGAGGCTTCTGAGGGTGGAAATGGAAAATAAAGAACTGGTAGCAAAAGAGAATGGTGCTTAACTAAGAAATCAAAACTGCAAACATTTATTAAGCAATCTACTATGTGCCAGGCACTGTGCTAAGCACTTTACAAAAAAAATATCTCATTTGATCCTCACAGCAACCCTAGGAGGTAGGTATTAACATTATTACCATCTTACAGTTGAGGAAACTGAGGCAAACAGGGGTTAAGTGACTTGTCTAGGGTCACAAAACTTATAAATACCTGAGGCCAGATTTGAACTCAGGAAGATTAGTCTTCCTGACTCCAGGTCTGACACTCTATCCATTTTGCCACCTATATCCTACCTTTTTACTAATTACCTTCTAGAATTTTTTATAATCTCTTCTACTAAACCATAGGTTTCTTGAAGTCAGGAAGTGTTTAGTCATTAACCTCATAGAATCTTGATTTTAGAATGAAACCATGGGAGGGCAGCTAGGTGGCGCAGTTAGGACAAAACACCAGCCCTGGATTCAGGGGACTGAGTTCAAATTTGACATCAGACACTTGACACTAGCTGTGTGACCCCTGGGCAGTCACTTAGTCCTCATTGCCCTGCAAAAAACAACAACAAACAACAAACAAAAAGAATGAAACATGGGATGTAAGAGGGAGAGCTGGAAGGAAACCAGCCAGTCCTAGCCCCTTATGTTATAGAGTCCCAGAAGGCTAAGTAACCTGCCAGAAGTCAAGGTAAAATCATCAGAATTTGAATTCCTAGGTCCACTGCCTTCAGAGCCATGCTAGCTTCCCAAGGTCATCTAATCCAACCTCCTTGCTTCATAAATGGGATATATCTGATTCACCTTTTCTGTACTCCTTAGCCTCTAACATATGGGACTAGCAAATAGTAGGTGCTTAACAGATGTTTGACTGAACTGTGGCTGTAGATTACATGAAGAGGAGAGAGGGATGAAATTCCCCCATTTAGCCTTCAATCTCTATGATCCTTTTTTTTTCTGCTGGAGAAGAGGAGGACCCCTTCTGTGCATTCTTTGTAATTACATGCATTTGTAAATGTGGATGGATATAAATGGACCAGCTGGACAGGGAGACTGATGGGTAGAATGGTGAGTGATGGAGAAAAGACAGGTTTGAAAGGTGGTGTCAAGGGGGGAGAAAGAGAAGGGAAGGTGTGTCTAGGGATTAATTAGTGAAAGGAGCAAAAGAGACAGGAGGGGATCAGAGGCAGAGCTGATTAGAATGTTCTTGACAGAGTGGGGAAGAGGAAAAGGATAGAAGAAAGTGGCGAGGACCTGAGTAATAACAACAAGAAAGACGAAAAAACAACTGTTTATGTATAACACTTTAAGATTGACAAAGCCAATTTACATATACTACATTATTGGATCCTCACAAAATTCTGCGAAGTAGGCATTATTCTCATTTTACAGATGAAGAAATTGAGGCTTAGATGTTCTGTGACTTGCTCGGGACCACATAATATTTGAATAGAGGAGTTTTTTACTTCAAGTCCATCATTCTATCTACTGAGCCACTTTGCTGCCCCAGGATATTCCTCCTGAGAAGGTCAGGGTGCATCCTGTGTTATACCTTGTCCTAGGATATAGCTTGTGCTAAAGCTGAGGGTTAGGTTTGAAGGAGCTTTGCTTCCTTGGTAACAGGGAAAATGATTTGAGAGAGGCCTAGGCTGGGAGTGAAGCCAGAAGAGATCTGGGAGGGAAAATCAGACTTCTTGTAGAGGACTGGAACAGATAAGAGGCTATTTGCAGGGGGGGCTGGACAGAGGTCTGGAATGGAGAAATTTTCTATCAACCTTTCTCCTAAACTGAACAAAAATGAACTCCCTAACTTATGTTGTATACCTGTGGCTTGATGATCAGTAAGTACTAATAGTCTTATTTTACAGAAGGAGGAAACTGAGGCTTGAAGAAATTAGATAACTTGGTGAGGTTTCATAGGAGGTACAGGTCGTAATGGTGGTCCTCTAGACTCTAGACTCCAAGTCCACTACACCAGAGCCCCCAAGGGGGGCAGCTAGGTGGTGCCAGTAGATAAAGCACCAGCCCTGGATTCAGGAGGACCTGAGTTCAAATCTGACCTCAGACCACTTGACACTTAATAGCTGTGTGACCCTGGGCAAGTCACTTAACCCTCATTGCCCCACCAAAAAAAATGTGGCCCCCAGCCAGCCCAGGACCCACAAATGCCTAGCATTGGGAACCAGAGTAGATATATGACAATATAAATAAAAATACAATGAAATGTACAATATAATATAAAACGACATATAAAATAAAAATACAATGGGGGCCACTAAGTGGCACAGTGGATAGAGCACTGGTCCTGGAGTCAGGAGGACCTGAGTTTGGATCCAGCCTCAGACACTTAACCTTACTAGTTGTGTGACCCTAGGCAGTCTACTTACCCCAATTGCCTCACCAAAAAAAAAGAAGTAATAAAAATAACAATGAAATATACGGTATAAATCTAAAAATACAATATAAAAGTACAATAAAATATATAATATAAATGAAATAAACAATATAAAATATAAAATACAATATAAATAAAATTACAAATGAAATGTACAATATACATATAAAATATGAATTAAAATACAATAAAACATAGATTACATTTTAAAACTAAGTCAACATGTGGTCCAATATGTATAGATTAGAGGCCCCCCTGTTGAATTTGACACCATTGTTGCCTCTTACTATTGGCCCTCACTTATTACTGTTAAACATTTAACAGCTGACTCTGAGGGGGGAAAAGTATGCACTATTTTTTTTTTTTGCAGGGCAATGGGGGTTAAGTGACTTGCCCAGGGTCACACAGCTAGTAAGTGTCAAGTGTCTGAGGTCAGATTTGAACTCAGGTACTCCTGAATCCAGGGCTGGTGCTTTATCCACTGCGCTACCTAGCTGCCCCCAGGGTCACACAGCTAGTAAGTGTCAAGTGTCTGAGGTCGGATTTGAACTCAGGTACTCCTGAATCCAGGGCTGGTGCTTTATCCACTGCACCACCTAGCCGCCCCCAAGTATGCACTTTTAAGTTTTCTCCATTACTTTCTTAAATCTGGATGATCCACAAAACAATAAATCTGTAGCACTGGCCAACTTCCAAGCTGTACATGCTCTCACTGAAGAGCACACGCACACACACACACACACAAATACACACATACACCCCTACAAGAGACTCAGTCCACTCACTGGATGGCAGTGTTGGGGAAGGTCTTGGGCCAGGCAGCTCTAGGGTTACATGGGGCAAGGCTGAGATCTGGGATGAGGAAATGGCTATCTCTCCGAGGGCAGACTCAACAGAGGAGGACTCTTCAAGCTGGAGCAATGAAAGAGGACTAAACTAAGATCTGTGGGGTGATGAGGGGCTTGTGGTCCAAGGGTAGGAAGCAAGGGGAACACAGATTTGTTGGTCAAATTCCAGAAACTACAATATGGGGTTCCTTGAAGCTTGGAGGGGGTGTTTAGAACAGATCAAAGGCTGTTCTACCTTTAGCCAGTGGGGAGGAAAAAACCATGTGGCCTTGTTAGATAAAATCATGAATGACAATTTCAGTTCTCGCCTTGGTCATTTACCACCTGGGTGACCACTTAACATCTCTTGTCTTCAGTTTCCTCAAATGAGAGGAAACTGACTTCAGTCTCTTCTAGCTCTAAATCTAGGACTCCATGATTCTATTCATTATGAATTATTTAAAGGAAATAAGGTTGTTTGTACTTATAAAGAAAGAGAGCTATGCCCTACTACAACAACCCTTCTGCCTCCTTCAAAGCCAGAATTCAGATTTGAAGAAGGTCTGGGCTGAGCAGGAAAATATGCTCATATTTTCTTCAAAAATCACAAAACAAATAGGAATTTTACTTATTTCACTCTCTAAAAAGGAGCAAGGAATTATAGGGGTTGCATTTTCTAAACCAAAATCAGTGCAATAAGAGTTTTCCCCCCCCATTTGTAAATGGGAATATTGGGAAAATCAGAAAAATCTAGAACGCAGCGTTGCTATGGCTATCTGACTGCCATCAATCCAAAGTCCCCCATACCACCCCCCTCTTTTGAAGGTATGGGAACATGAAACTTGATGAAATAGTGGTGGCATCCACCCCACATTCCTTCAAGGATCTGAAGACAAGGCCTGGAGCCCATGGCAAGGAGAGTCCAAGTTGTGCCAATGTGAGCACCATCTAGTGGGCCAGAATCCTTGTTCTTTGGTGACAGATTTCAGCTCCTCTTCAGGACAGAAAGCTACCTTCACACAAGAGGGGAGACACACACTTCACACAGGGAAGGAACACCCCACTTCCCTGAACTCTTATCTAACCTGTCTCCACTGTGTCTGGAAGGATGGCATGAGAGATTCCTCAATGCCTCACTGAAATCAGGCACATTATGCTACAATGTGCGTTCCTTTGATCTACCAGCCTGGTCTCAGTATGCCATCTAGATGTGAAGAACTCCTTCTACAAAGAGCCAACCACTCTGGAACTTACAGTTTCAGAGTTTCCTAAAACTCAGAAATGTTGAGGGACTTGGCTACCATGGGTATTGTCGTCAAATCATTCCCTCATCAAGTGCTTACTATGTGCCAGGGCATAAATGGGGTCTTCGGGGAGGACTAGTGCCTCTGGTGTCAGGACTTTCTGAGCCCTTTTCCGAGTTGCTCATCCGCCTTTGGTGGGGAGGCGATGAAGCTCATCGGTAGCCCCTAATTGCGACATTTTTTGGGGGGGATACAATCTGCTTTGCAACAGTATGTTTTGTTGTTGCCAACTCCAATCACCTGTTATTACAAAAGGAATGATTAGCTGCCTAAGAGCCAGAGAAAGGTGTCTGTGTCCCAAAATGGACCTTCCCTACAAAACATTCCACTTAGAATCAGATCTATATTTGGAAGAGACCTCAGAAGCCAGCTAGTCCAATCCTTCCATTTTACAGATGAGGAAACTAAGATCCAAAAAAGTAAAATATCTTGCTGAAGGTCAGACAGGGTCCTCTGACTCTACAGACCATCTTCTTTCCACTGTACGATGATGTAACGATTGGAATGACACCACCTGCTGGAGACTTACTGTAGCAAAGTGTCGCCATGAGATGAAGGCCTCTGAGGGCAAGCCATGTGGTCAAGGTCCTTAGTGTCAGGAAGTAACGTTTGCTCATGGGTACGGTCTATCAAGGCTACCAGTCAATCAACTTGACGAGCCTCCCATTTCTAGGAGGAGGACACGAAGTAGGAAGCAGATGCTGGCGGAGGGGTTCTGTCTCTTTTGGTTCCTGACCTCGCCATGGTGGGTCAGATGATAGGGTCTCTTAGAAATAGTTAGATTTTTACCTTTCTCTCTAATCCTAATGTTTTTCTTTTTCTTTTTTTTTTTTTTAGTGAGGCAACTGGGATTAAGTGACTTGCCCAGGGTCACACAGCTAGTAAGTGTTAAGTGTCTGACGCTGGATTTGAACTCAGGTACTCCTGACTCCAGGGCTGGTGCTCTATCCACTGCGCTATCTAGCTGCCCCTAATGCTTTTTAATAAATACTTAAACACTTAAATACTCTTGCTAAAGCTTATGATTTATTGGTGACCACTCATTAGATTTTAGATAGTTTAGCTAGAATTTTAGACCCTTACAATGAAGCATCACTAAATAAATCCCTGAGTTATAGTGAACAGAATTTTCCAACATCAAAAATATGTGTATTTAAAAGACACATATTTTTAAAATATCTCTCATTGTTCTATACTGTATGTACTTCTTAAGCTTCAGCTAACCTTGTCTATCTCCTGGACTCCCTCTGGTCTATGGATGCTGACAATGATTATTTCTGTTTTCTCTCCTTTGATTCCCACCCAAATGGTTTCCAGCATGTTTTCAGACTATATCCAGTTTACAGGTTTTCATTTTTCTTTCCTTGTTGAGCTCTTCCTCTTCCCCATCCACCAAATCTACCTCTTTTGAAGGGTATTTTCCCTTCCATTTCTGTATTTCATTCATGAACTCAGACCAATGAGCATCAGAGATACTTATAGCATGGGACACCATTTGTCTCCTTGTTTTAAAATGTAAAGTTCAATGTGTTGATTAGCTCTTTATCACTCCTTTGCAATACAACCTACTTCTTCTACCTACTTCCCAAAATTCCTATCCTATATGAAATTAACCATTTTTGAAGATTTGCCAAAAAGGTTAATCCTAGGCATAACAAGCTTCTTAATCACTTATTTTCTCTCAGGGTCTGAATTTGTGAATGAAGAAGTTTCTATGTCTGGACACCTGGGTTGATATTGGGGTATGTGTGTGTGGTGGGAGTGGGGGAAAATATAAGTCAGAAAACACCCTATTCTACTTGAGTGGTCCTATATATTTTTAAACATTTGAAGGGCTGCTACCTTGAAAAGAATCAGATTGAGTTTGCTTGATTTAGAAGCAGAACTAAGAGAATATGTAGAGAATATGAGGAGACAGATTTGGGATCCATAGCCCAGAAGAAAAATTCTTTAGTAATTAGAGTTATCTGAAAATGACAGAGTTTTGCCTCAAAAGAGAATGAGTTCCATCATAATTTCCAATGTAGCATAGGCTCTGGAATTACTCTCCCAAGCCTCAGTGACATTGACAGACTGGGTCCCCAGAGGGAAACCAATATATCTCCTCTTAAAGTTCTAGGAGTAGGCTTGAGGTGTTGAGAAGGTTGTTTTTATAACACTATCTCACATGAGCCCCCATTTGTGTGTTTTGCCCCATTGGTATCAATTAGTCAGACAGACTTAATTAACTTTTAGAAAGAGGTATATAATAATAATAATATCTAGAATTTATATAGCCCTTTACAATTTGCAAAGTGCTTTATAAATATAATCTCATTTTATCCTCACAACAATCCTGGCAGGTACAATAATATACTTGGCAAGTATATGATATTATACCTGGCAGGTATAATAATAGCAGGTTTTATTATTATCTCTATTTTACCAGATGAGGAAATTAAAACCAATAGGTATTAAGCTACTTGCCTGGGGTCACACTGATAATAAAGAGTCTGAACCATGATTCTTATATTCTAGGTCTAGCACTCTATGCCTCTGCCTCTCTAACTGGGATTTTCTAAAGCAGTATATAGAGAACAATTGGTACAAACACTCCTCTCTCCCATTTCTGTGACATACTTTCCCGCAACTACATAGAGTCCAGGGGAAAATAGACTATATGTGGCAAATCTAAATCCTTCAAAATTCACTCAGGTCCTCTAGGCAAAAGGATGGAAGGAGGGAGAGACTCTTTTCTTTCCACCCTCAAATTGATTCTTTTCTGGGGCTTTTCCTGGATTGCCCTCTCTACTCTGGTCTTGCCTGAAGCTTAAATCTCCTTTATTCCTATTTATCTTCTATATGTAACTTGCTTTGTATATATTTGAGTATTTCTCCTTCATTAGACTGTAAGCTCTTTGAGGATAACTATCTTTTGCTTGTCTTTGTATCTCTAGTACTTAGCACTGTGCCTTGATGCTATTGATGGATTCAATCCTTATTGCAAAACAATTTGTCATTTTTATACAGAGTATGACCAAGATTCCACTCAATTAACCTCGGTTCCTCTTGCTCACACTTACTTGATTCAAGAGAAGTTTCTAGGCCTTGCTTGTGCTAGTTCATGCTCTGATTGATTGATTCAGTTGAGAAGTTTGTAAGTACTGAGGCTGGTATGTGTAATTGTCCTCTCTCACATAGGTTTCCAAATGGAGATGCGGTGACCAATTGCCATGGATGTCATAAAGAAGAGTCATTCTTTAGGTAAGAGATGGAACAGAAAACATCTAAGATGTCTTCCAGTTGCATGTTTATTTATTTTTTTTTGGGGGGGGTGAGGCAATTGGGGTTAAGTGACTTGCCCAGGGTCACACAGCTAGTAAGTGTCAAGTGTCTGATGCTGGATTTGAACTCAGGTCCTCCTGAATCCAGGGCCAGTGCTCTATCCACTGTGCCACCTAGCTGCCCCTGCATGTTTATTTTTAAGGAACACTTTCTAACTAATTCTCTCACTGGAGACACTATCTTCTCCCTCCAAGTAATGTGAAGCCCAGATTAACTGCTACCATTCCATTCAGTGCACCAAAAGCACTGGGCAATTCAATTTGGGTTGCATGAACATAAAGTTCTTGAGGGCAAGGTCTGTTTTATTTTTGTCTTTGTCAGGTAGTCAAGATGAGAATCAGAAGAGGAATGGGAGAATTAAGTTCCTACTATGTGCCAGGCACTGTGTTAAATTCTCAGGATGCAAAGAAAGGCTAAATACAATACCTTTTCTTGAACAGCTCACAGTCTAATGGGGGGAAGATGTGGGTTAATACAGTCAAATGCTGTAGAGAGGTCAAGAACTAGGACTGAGAAAAGGCCATTAAGGTCACTTTGGTGGGAACCATTTCAAATAAGTTTTGAGGTAGGAAGTCAGATTAGAAAGGGTTGAAAAAATAGCTGGGGAAAGAGATGGAAGGAAATAATATAGGACTTTTTCTAGGGGTTTAACTTTGAAAGGAAAGAAAAATATAGGACGGTTGCTTGAAAAGAGTCAAGTGGATTTTTTTTAAGGATAAGGAAAACATGGGCATGTTAGTAGACAGCAGGGAAGGATAGAATCCACAGGGACAGATGGAAGATCAGAAAGAAGAAAGAATGATCAAGGGGCAAATGCCAACGAGGAGATGAGAGAGGAACAGACATTTGGAGGGTCTGCTTTGATGAGAAGAAATAACTTCCTGCTCAGGACACTGGAGCAAGAAATGGAGAACGAGTATCTCTCCTTTCCTCTTTCTCTGTCCCAGTGTACTGACGTGGTCATTTTGTTAGGTTTTCTTCAAGGCCATTAACGTCTGTCAAAGTTTGCTCAATTTGGAATCAAAGAAGATTATTCTAGTCCTGAGTCAAGGGGAGCTGGGCAAGGTTCCTTAGGGTCTCTTAGATTGATTCATTGATTGATTGATACCATTATTCATTTAACTTTTATTAAGCTTCCAGGGCAAAATGAAATGGAAAGCTGAGGCAGCCTTCCAAATAATTCAAGCTAAATCCCCAAGAGTTATCTGTCCATTATCTGTATAATTATCCAAACCTTCCAATTTATGTTTCAAAATCAATTTTGTTGCCATTCATTTCCAGATATCTCCTCTCCTCCACTCAGTATTGAATTTCCCGTTGTAAATCAGAGAAACAGTTAAGGTACAACTGACACAGTGACCACATCTGACAATACATTTCCCATTCTAGCCCAGAGTCCTTCATCTCTTTTCCTAGTGGTAGGAGATCCATTTTAGGATATATCCTCTTGGATGAGCTGGCTCATTACAATCACTCAGAGTCATGAGAGACCTTCCTTCTAGGAGTCTTTTAATTTATATTACTTTGTGTATATTGTTCTCCTGATTCTGTTTACTCTGATCTGTGCCAGTTTATAACACGGCTTCCCGTTTCTTACCATATAGCAATATTCCATCACATCCACATAGCATAGTTTATTCAGATCGTAGATTTTGAAGGTAGAAGGAGCCACTGAGATCAGTTAATTTAACCCCTTTATTTTATAGATGAGGAAATTGAGGCCCAGAATCATCCAGATCCAAATGAAGAAAATGGTTGTTCTGTTCAGAGTCAGTTCATACCTACCCGAGTCAAATACCGAAAACAAGCTATTAGAAGAGAAAGCAAACCAGTTAGTTTATTGCTGGTTTCAATGCCAGAGCCTCCAGCCTTCTGGGAGCTGGGGTGATGGTGAGCTGTCCATGGGAAGGAGGATTTTCATTATTTCTTGGTGAATGGTTCTAGATCTCTGATGCTCTGTTAGGAGACTAATGGGAACCAACAAGTCACCTTAAGAGCCGGTCTTGGATTAAGACTCCTGGCCACAGAATCTTAGGCTGAAAAGCCCCAGAAATGACAATTATGATTATCAGCTTCCCATAATTCCCTGATGGTAAATCATTATAAGATGGAGCTGGAAAAAACTTTAGAAGTCTCCAGGCCAAACCCCTCATTTTGCAGATGAGGAAACTAAGGGCTGGGGAAGTAAAAAAGACTTATCTTTTGAGGAGGCAGGGCAATGAGGGTTAAGTGACCTTGCCCAAGGTCAACAAGCTAGTAAGTGTCAAGTGTCTGAGGCCGGCTTTGAACTCAGGTCCTCCTGAATCCAGGGCCGGTGCTTTATCTACTGTGCCACCTAGCTGTCCCCATAAAGGGAGTCATCTAAAGTCTGAAAGGTAGTGAGTACCAGAGGCCAGATTCAAACTTGGGCCTCTCTGGTGCCAAGGTCAGTGTTCTTTCCACACCATGAAGTAGGCAATCTAGAAAAGGAAATAAGCCAGTTCCGGTGAGTGTGGATCTACCAGGTCTCTGGTGAATAGTCCTACAGTCAGGCAGACAGACTGGGGCAGACTGGGAGGAGAAGGGTTTCATATCTCCCCATCAGGGATAGCCTCAGTGTTTCTATGATTCTGCTTGCTCTAAAAATACTCCCTGGGCTACCCTCTTGGGAAATAACTCTTGCGGTCCCATACCTATGTCTTCTGTCCAGATATAAGGCCCGAAGAGCCCCAATCATAGGGGCCTAGATAATTCCAAGGAATTGGGAAGTGGGGAGGAGGTCTTCATGTGCTTATGAGTCAGGTGTCACCAGACATCTTCCTCCCCTGTGAAAAATGGAGGAAAGGGTGGGGACAGGAACTGGACAATGGTATTTATGGGCTGGCTCACTGGGGAGCCTTTGGAAAATTATTGCCTTTTCAGATAATTTAATATGTGATGATCCTTCCTGCCAAGGCGATTGCAAAACAAGCCAGCTTCTTCCATCCTCTGGAAGGGAGTGCCTATTCCCAGCTTTGGGTGCAGGGCCCATCACCCTGCCCTATGTTTATTAAGAGGGCCCTAGGACTTTTCCTTTGCATATCTTCCTTAGGGAGGGGGGCACGGAATAAAGGGGTGGGTGGGGAGAGGGGAAGGGACAGCCATACAAGCCAGGGAAGGAAGTTCCCAAGGAAATAATGCCGCCCCCAACCTTGGGCCAAGTGGAAAACTGAACTTGGCCTAGGGCCATTTCTGAAGTTCAGGAAAACCAATAACAAAAGCTGATCCTGAGATCAGCCTTCCTCAGAGGCCTCCTCTCAGCATCTTCTCTGTTCCCTGAATTCTGTGGGCCTGGACATCACACTATGTCCCAAACCTTGCCTTTCTTCCCTCCTAGAAGCTGACTTCTGTAGTCAATTCCCATCATCCTCATCAAAGGAACAGTTCCTGGTATACCTGGCCCCAAGTCCAAAGGCACCAGAGAAAATTTGGGGTGAAGAGCTCCTGGAAGCAGCCACCTGCAGCCATTGTTCCAAAGTCTCAGAATTCTTCCAAACCAGAGTCACCAATCAGAGTCCCATCCAGGACCAGACTCAAGGGTAAGTAGACTTTAGTAGCATGATTTAAAAGTATCAGGAAAGGTAATAAAGTATCAGAGCCCTAGCTGGAATCCCTTTCTCACAGGATTGCCATGGTGCCTTCAATTTTACCACTAAAGGGTCTCTCCTCTCAGGCAAGACATCACGTCTCCTGGAGGCCTTAATCAAAATGCAAATACCCCTGCGAGGGACAATTTTGTTGTTTAGTACAACAGATTCTTTTCTGACCCTCTTTGGGGTTTTCTTGGAAAAAATACTGGTTGGTTTATCATTTCCTTCTCCAGGTCATTTTATAGGTAAGGAAACTGAGGCAGAGTTAAGTGACTTAACCAGGGTCACACAGCTAATAAATGTCTAAGGCTGGATTTGAACTCAGAAAGATGAGTCTTTCAGACTCCAGGCCTGGCATTCTATCCACTGTGCCACCTAGCTGCCTGAGAGGAAATTACAGAGGCCAATTTCAGCTCAAAATTGAGAACTTTGTAATCAAACTACTATCCCACAATGGAACAGGCTGTCTTATAAGGTAGTGAACTCCTCAAAAGGAGGATCAGGAGGTTGGACTAGCCAACTGCCAAGCTTCCTTATAACTCAGAGCATTTATTAAGTGCTTGTTATATGTGAGATTCAGTCCTGAACCTGGATGATGCCCATCTAAGCGGAGAGAAGGGTGCAAATAAATTCAAGAGATGATGTAGAGATTTAGAAGCAGAGGCACCGGGAGTAGAAAAAGGAGAAAGAAGAATCAAATATGACTCCAGGGGGTGAACCTGGGTGATTGGGAGGGTAGTGGTACCATCTGATATCATAAACTCTTCTACTCAATAAACTTTATTGGCTCCCTATTACCTCAAGGTTCAGAAATAAGCCCTTCTGTTTGGCATTTAAAGTTCTTCACAACCAGCTCCCTTCCTACCTCTCCAGTCTTCTTACTTCTCACTCTCTTTCATGCATGGACATGATCTGGATCAGTATCTGGGACTACTCACTGTTGTGTCCTTCTCCTGTCTTTGTCTTTTTGCACTGGCTGTCCCCCCCCGCCCCGCCCCATTCTGGGTGTTCTCCCTCACTACCTCCCCCTCCTAGAATTTCTATTTCCTCCAACATTCACCTCAAGCAAAGTCTTCTTCTTCTTCTTCTTCTTCTTCTTCTTCTTCTTCTTCTTCTTCTTCTTCTTCTTCTTCTTCTTCTTCTTTGGTGAGGCAATTGGGGTTAAGCGACTTGCCCAGGGTCACACAGCTAGTAAGTATTAAGTGTCTGAGGCCAGATTTGAACTCAGGTCCTCCTGAATCCAGGACCAGTGCTCTATCCACTGCACCACCTAGCTGCCCCTCAAGCAAAGCCTTCTATGTGAAGCTTTCCCTGATTCTCTCCTGCTGAAAGTCCCTCCCTTTTAAAATTATGTTCACCTTGTATATGCTATGTACATACTAGTGTAAAGGTTTGGGACTGGGTTAATATAGTAAGCCTGTTTGGAACATTAAATACTTGGTAATTTGCTAAGGGAAGAATATTTAAAAAGTAAAGATAACCTCTGCTTCTAAGGAGCCTATATTGTGTAAAGAACTCTCTGAGTATGTAGTATATACTGTGCATATATGTATGCATACATATAACATCTGTATATAGATTCACTTATAAATACATGTGTGTACATACATGCACAGACACCACACACTCACATACACCAGAGAAAGAGACAGAGAAACACAGAGAGAGAGAGACAGAGAGAGAGAGACAGAGAGAGAGAGACAGAGAGAGAGACAGAGAGAGACAGAGACAGAGACAGACAGAGACAGAGACAGACAGAGACAGAGAGACAGACAGAGACAGACAGAGACAGAGACAGAGACAGAGACAGACAGAGTCTCTAGAATCCTCAGGCCATGAGGGATTGCCCAATTCTAGAAATCTGCATTAAACACATTCCTATTTCCTAATGTCTTCTTCTCTTTCCTTCACTTACGAGTCCCATCCCCCACCCTTGCTCTCTTTTTCATTCCATTCAGAGAAATGGGAGGTGGGGCTGGACATGGGGGTGGGGGAGACCATCTTTCAAGCCAACCAGTCTCTTATTCTGAGACCAGGATGTTGTCATGGGAACAAAACACAAAGAAAGGAGAGACAGAGATTATTCCCTTTCTTTGAGGAATGATGCCTATTTCTATGAGTGCCCCCCCCCACGAGCTCTGCTTGGAGGGGTCTGCGTCCATGTGTTCTGCTGCTGTGGGGTCATGGATCAGACCATTAGCCCTCTTCATGTGGGGGTTCCCAGCTCCCACCATGCCTTGGTCCTAGGGCCTTGAAGAGGCCTCTTCCCATCACTTCCTGGGGTGCACCTGTGTTTGCAGTCACAGCCCGAGGGCTCCTGGCATCAGATAAACAAATATCTGAGCAAGAAAGGGGAAAATATTGCAAACTTTCCTGCTAATGAATGTGGGAATAAAGACTCAAGTCCAGGTCCAAGAAAGGCTTGCTTCCAGGCCCTTGGGTCTCTTACCTCAATAGCTGGACTTGCCAGGACTGAAACACCCGACTTCCCATTTGCTCAAAACCAAGCCCAGAAACTTGAGGCCAGTTTTCCCAGAAGAGGGGCCTTTCTGTTTTAAAAACTGCTGCCTGGGTCCAGGGTGACTTACTGCCTGTGTTCTGGATGGGCATGAGGTGGGAGACGAAGACTCACTCTAAGCCTCTGGTGCTAGCTCCTGTCTAGCCAGCAGGGTCGCTCCGGGGCACAGAGACAGGCCCCACTTTCTTGCCCTTCTTTTGGCCACCTGGGGACTTGGGTAGGGGATGGAGGGATTAATAACTAAGATGATGACGTGAAGGAGGTCGGGGGAAGTTGGAGGGAGTGTGGTGCATTTGGTGGCTGGATAGTCTTACCTTTATTTTGGGGTAGGATGGGTGATTTCATTGGGATATGTCAGGTATTGTTTGCCACAGACCCCTCTGGCAATTGGGTGAAGCCTCTGGGCCTCTGCTCAGAATGTGGTTAATTGCAGAGAAAAAGCTGTATAGGACTACAAAGGAAACCAATTATACTGAAAGAGTTATCAAAATATTTTTTAATCAAACACGTTCACATATCCCAGTTTAAGGACTCCTAGTCTAGAGAATCACCAGCGAGGAAACTCCCTCCCTCAACACCTGCTCTGCCGGTTAGAGTGATTGGCAGTTGCCTAGCGCCCTTAGAGATGAAGAGACGTGTCTAGAGTCACATGATCAGTATGGGAGTCAGGAGTAAAATTTGAACCCAGATCTTCCTAATGGAGGCCAGCTCTCTCTTCTGAACACCAGGCAGTCTTTTATATGTTCTTACCTTGTGATTTGAGAGGATCTTAAAAGGCCCCCCCCACCCCCAGAACACACACACACACACACACACACACACACACGCTCGCGCGCCCCACACACAAACTGCCTAAAGTTACCCCATTATTCATTTGGGAGTAAAGGCACTAAAGACCCAAACAGACCACATTAACACCAAAGGATAATAATAATAACTTCAAACAATGCAAAAGTTTTACAGTTTACAAAGGACTTTTTACCTCCCATGATCACTTTTGCTACAACAACAACATTGTGAAGAGGGCAAAGGTGGTCAGGAAAGGTCGAAAAAACCCTGGGTTTGAGTTCTGAATCTGTTATAGACTCACTGATTGACTTTGCTTAAGTTATTTCCCCTCAGTGGGACTCAAGTCCCTTCATCTGTAAAACTAAGTTCTCTAAGGGCTCCATCTAGAGTCACACAGAAGGCAGTGGCGTGAAAGAGAAGAGAGAAGGGAATAAGCATTTATAGAGAACCTACTATGTACCAGGCACTTTACAAGTATCATCTTCTTTGATCCTCACAATAAACCTGTGGGTTGATGCTGTTATTATCCCTACTTTACAATTGAGGAAACTGAGGCAAACAGAGGTCCGAGTGATTCGCCCAAGGTCAACACAGCTAATAAGTATCTGAGGCTGGATTTGAACTCAGGTCTTCTGAGCTGTGAGACCCTGAGCTATGTAGCCATCTAGATATAGTGAAGAGAGTGCTGGACCTGGAATCAGGAAGAATTCGGTTTAAATCCTGCCTTTGATAGTTACTGGTTTAGTAGCCATATGCACACTGAGTCTCAATTTCTTTATCTGTAGGGTGGAGACAATAGCTGTATTCCTACCTCATAGAGATGTTGCAATAATGTATGTAACACATTCTGAAAACTTTAAAGTACCAAGTACATGCCAATAGTTACTAGTCTAGTTCCAGCATCTTGAATCCATGAATGGAAAGCTTTTATTAAGCTCTGAAAATACCCATGCAAAGGTAAAGAAAGACTTTGCCAGAGCAGCTAAGTGGCACAGTGGATAGAGCACCGGCCCTGGAGTCAGGAGGACCTGAGTTCAAATCCGGCCTCAGACACTTAACACTTACTAGCTGTGTGACCCTGGGCAAGTCACTTAACCCCAATTGCCTCAACAACAACAACAAAAAAGAAGAAGAAGAAGAAAGAAAGAAAGAAAGGCCCTGCCCTCAAGTGGCTTACATGCAAATGAAGGAGACCATACACTAGGGCCAGGGAGGTCTTTAGGGATGGTGAGTGGGACCATAAGGGAAGGGAAGGGAATAAGCATTTATTAAGCACCTACTATGGGTTAGGCACCAGGCCAAGCACTTAACAAATATTATCTTATTTGATAGTGGAATAGCCTCCTAGGAACAATGGCAGAGTAGATTGTATTACAGTTTCAAAACTTATGGGGAAGAGGGTACCTACAACAAGGATGCTATTGAGGCTGTTGAGAAGATGGTCAGGAGCAGGGATGGAGTCTGTCTGAAATATTGGCACTAACCCACATCACAGCATCCTCCCTCAGAGGGACAGCATGAACGGTATACCAGGGGAGGGGGAGACAATAGTCATAAGAGTGGGTCACTACCCAGCTGAGCATCCTTTCTTCTTGTTGGGAGGAAGGATCAGACTCATGCCACACTCCCATCTCCCAAGACCACAGTCAAGACCCAAAGCTAGGCTTGCTCCCAAGGCTGTTCAATTCCCTGTCCAGATCTTGGATGCCACCTGATGCCCAAAGAGCCAAAGTATGTAAATATCCCTCTGGGGTATTTAGGTTGATTGTTCAGCAGGGCCAGCTGGGACCCTGCACATCTGAGGACTAACCAGGGGACCCCACTCCCCTCACCCAACCAGCAGAAGGCAGCAATAAAGTAGCTGAGGGGAAGAGTGGAAGGCGCAAAAGAAAATCCTTTGGGATCCCCTAGCCCTCAAAGAAACCAACTTACATCTCATGTATAAGTAGAATCTTTAGGGGAAGAAGGAATCTATGCAGAAATTGGGAGGAAAGGGGTCTTCAAGCACTGTGGTATGATGGGAAGGGGACTAAGTCTGAATTGCCTAGACTTTCAGTTATTAAAGCCTACCATGTCCAGAGGTCTATGCTAGATGCTAGAGAATGCAAAGATGAAAAAGATATTACCTTTGCCTTCTGTGAGCTTTCTGCAGTACAAAAAACCAGGATATGGCTAATTGCATTGAAGAGAACTTAATTCACACGATTCATTGGAAGGTCAAATACCAAAGGTGAAGCTTAAATACTTTTTGGCCACGTAATGAGAAGGCAGGATTCGTTGAAAAAGACCCTGATGTTGGCAATGATTGAAAACAAGAGGAAAAGGGGAAAGTAGAGAATAAAATGGATAGATGGTGTCATAGGAACAATGAACATGAGTTTGGTCAGACTTCAGCAGTTAGTTAGAAGATAGAGGAACCTTGCAATGGATAGAGCACCAGGCCTGGAGTTAGGAGTCAGGAGTCAAGTTCAAATCCTGAGTTCAAATCCTGCCTCAGACACTTACTATCTGTGTGACCCTGGGAAAGACACTTAACCTTGTTTGCCTCAGTTTCCTCATCTGTAAAGTGAGCTGGAGAAGAAAATGGCAATCCACTCTAGTATCTTTGTCAATAAAACCGCAAGAGGGGTAATGAAGAAGTAGACATGACTGAATAACAATAACACAGGAGACGGAGAAATAGAGTACTGTCAGAGAGTTAAGGAGAGAGAAATTGGTTCCAAGTAGGAGTAAATAGTTATGGACTTGGGGTCAGAGGATCTGGCTTTACCTCATACCTCTGTCACCTGTGTGATTTTGAGCAAAGATCACACAAAAATCATTTGATTTCTTTGGGACCTATCAAGAAAATGAGAGGGTCAGGCACATTCCTGCTCTAATTTTCTGATTCTATGAATTATGCTCCTTTTTAAAAATTTTTTTTTATTCTTTTTTGCAGGGCAATGAGGGTTAAGTGATTTGCCCAGGGTCACACAGCTAGCAAGTGTCAAGTGTCTGGGGTCAGATTTGAACTCAGGTCCTCCCGAAATCCAGAGCCAGTGCTTTATCCACTGCGCCACCTAGCTGCCCCTGAACTATGCTCCTTTAATCAAGGACAGTTTCCTGAAGGAGATGGCACCCAAGTTAGACCTTGAAGAGTGGATGGGATTTTCAGAAGCTGAATCAGAACCACAGAATCTTTGGATCCAATCCCTGCTCGCTACAACATCCCCAGTCGGTGATCTATTTGAAAACCTGTGTTATAAGCCTATAATGGGAGAAAATAATTATTTAATTCAGAAATAAAAAATTGGCTTTGAGAAAGGCCTTCCAATGGTTTAGCAATCCTTCTTGCTGCAGAAGAATATTTTCTCATTAATGTACATTTGGTATAGGCAGAAGATGTATTCTTTAACACTTATCTCATCAAAAGCTTTCAGCACTAACAGGAAACTTTTCTAGTCCCTGAGCAAGAAATACTTGGGTTTTATTTCCTCTGATGGGCTGCTGAAAGAGTCACAAAAATGATTGACCTGAGCGTCTGGAACAAAACAAGATGGATTTAGAATCATATACAACTTTCTGCTCAGCAAGTTATTTCAGTATATCAGCTCCACTCATCACAAGATATTGGTTTTGTTTGTAACAGCGCCATGGTTAGTTGAAAAGAAAGCCTCTTTTTATGGGGAGCTCACTACCTGTTAAAGCAGCCCATTTCACTTTTTGAAAGCAGCAATTAGCAGGAAGATTTTACACCTACAGCTCTCTGCCCCAAACTCCACCACCAGCTGCTGGACTGTGTGACAGCTGAGCAAATTATGTCTCTCCAAGTCTCAGTTTCTTCCTCTATAAATAAAATAAAGAAACTGAAAATCAGAGAGACTAAGAATTTGCACTGTGGGAACTCCCACCATCAAACTCTCCTTGGACTTAGTGGGTGAGTCCTAGAGTCTCAGGGCCTCTAGGACTCACCTACTTATCCCAGAGTAAAACTGCTAGACGGGTGGAGTGCAGAATTAGAACCGAAGTCTTCTGGGAGCCAATTCTGGCACATCCACTGAGCCTCTCAAAGGGAGGAAAGCACTTTAAAAACCTAAAGTCGTGCATAGCTGTGATTACTGTTATTTATCAGGAGAAACGGATGCCTTGGTACCAATATGCTCTCGGCATTTTCCATTGTACTGGACTTGTTTTGTCTCCCAAACACAGGACGTCCACGCACCCCATCTATTATCATTTAATCTACCTGAGGGCAGGGTATATTCCCAGAACCTAGCATGGTTGTTAGTACATTGTAGGGGCTTAATTCATATTTTTACTTCCCTCCTTCCTTTCTCTTTCCTTTTCTTCCTCCCTCCCTTCTTCCTGCTCTTCTTTCTTCCCCTTCCTTCCTCCTCTTCCCTTCCTTTCTTCCTTCTTGTCTTCTTTCTTCCCTCCCCATCTCCTTTCTTCTTTCCTTCCTTTCTCCCTCCCTCCCTCTCTCCCTCCTTCCCTCCCTTCCTTCTTGTCCTCCTCCCTCATCCTTCCTTTCTCCCTTACTGTCTCCTTCCTCCATCATTTCCTCCCTCCCTTCCTTCCTTCCTTCCTTTCTTCTTTCTTTAGTTGATTAGTGGTCCTTTGCTTTCCAGAGCCCCCTCCCATAAGGTCTCCCCTGCAGTCCTGGCCTCCCTTCCATTTTGTGTTGATCTATCTCCTCTTTGCCTTGCTTTCTCTACTCATTGTGCCTCATAGGGTAGAGAGGCCCCAGGGAGCAGCACCAAAGGAATCCCTCAGAGCATTCTTTTCCTCCATCCCTGGCTAGGGATGGGCTCCACTTCCCATTGAGAGACCTTACAGAAAACAGTCTGGCATCCAATCAAGCCAGGACAGCTTCCCTGATAACAGACTGGGGAAGAGGGTCATTTGGCAAGCCTGGAGCAGAGAGAGCACTTCACATCAATCCCCGGAAGGACTTGGAGCAGGGGGCCAAGCTGCTGAAAGGGAAGGGCAGCCCCTACTTTCACTGGTCCCAGGTTGACAGATCGTGAGGGCAGCCTCATCATATCACACTTGTTGCTAGAAAGGAAACGGCCAAGATAGTGGGTTTGCCAAACCTCCCAGCTTCGGTGGGGGCTGGGGGTGGCAGGGAAGCCTGAATTAGACTTTCAGATGTGGGAAGGACACAAAAGCCAAAGGGCAGGCAGTTGAATAAGAGGGAGGTCTGTGTTAGATACCAGCATACTGGGATCATATCCTGACCCATGCATGGGTGATCCAACAAGCAAGGGCTGTCCTCGAGAAATGGGTGTCAAACTCAGCTAGAAACAGGACCACTAAATCTTACATGGGGATCCCCATGGGCCACATATTGACTTGGAAAGCCACATATTAAACATTATTGGTGTTTTCTTTTATTTTTGTTCATTTTGTTAAACATTTCCCAATTGCATTTTAATCTGATTTGAGCCAAAGTCAAGGGTGATAGGGGCCAAGTTTTCTGCAGCTCTGCCCGAAAGCACAAGGAGCCTGAGAGAACAGTGCTGAAAAGCAAGAAGATTACACAAAAGCCAACCTCACTGCTTTCACTAGTTACCTGTTGGGGGCTTCCTTGACCTGGGTTTAAATGCCAAATGATAAAGGCTGCGTGTGTCCCCTGAGGCCAATCACATCATGTCCCTTGGGGCTCAGCTTCTTAAAAATCAGTAAGATGAGGATCTGGACCCCTCCCATCTCTAAATCCATGGTTCTATGGTTCATTTCTATAGTGGGAGGAAACTGAGGCCCAGAGAGAAGGGGGATTTGCTTGAGTTTGCACAGGATGTTAAGAAGCAGAGTGGGAATTTCAACCCCAGTTCTTAGACTGCAAAGCTCCATCTCTTTCCTTATCACTTGCCCAGTCCTGATTAGATTACAGTTATTTATATCTTATCCTCCTTTGCTAGACAATTAGCTTCATTAGAGACAGAATAAGGATGCCTCATTCTTTTTTGTGTCCCCCTTGGCACTGCCTAATAAAAGGCTTTGGATGTGGCAGCCGCTCCACAGAGGTCTACCTGAATGGAGTGACTCATAGAGGAAGACCTCGGTGACTTTGGCATCGGAACATTATTACATCAACACCATTAGGGATCTGGCATTCAATAAGAGTAACTCATGTTATCTATGGCCTTTTACAGTATACAAGGCATCTGCCTCACAATTCTTTGATTCAGATAGGGTATTCTAGTTTTACAGATGAGGAAACTGAGATGGACAGAGGTTAAGTCACACAGGTTTGGCAGGTCAGAGAGAATCGGACCCAGAGTCAGAATGAAATTAGTTCACATCTGCCCTCAGACACTAGCTGTGTGACCCTGGGAAAGTCACTTAACTTCTGCCTCAGTTTCCTCATCTATAAAATGGGATCAATAATAGGACCTATCTTTGTAGGATTATTGTGAGGATTGAATGAGACGATTTGTTTAAGTCTATTGTAAGTCAAAGTATTATATACACACTAGCTATTGTTTCTGTGATTATTATTATTATTATTAAGTATTAAAGTTGGTGCTCCAACTCAGATCTTCATCAAAGACCATTGCACCCCATTGGCTCTTTACCTTAATTGATGCCAGCATCCAAATCAGAGAGATGCTCCTGTCCCAGGAAGTTGATGGCTACCAACAGATGTGTTTCCATCTGCGGTTACCCCAAGGTACTGTTGCTCTTTCAGTTCTTTTCCCAGGAAGACTTGCCTAGTGGAGAACTGAGATTTCCTTTCCAAAGCCCCTGGGCATCAGGAGACTTGGCAAAGTCATCTCTGAACTGCTCCTGCACTCACTGGCTACCCCACGCAGATTGGTGCTTCCAACCAAACTGTCTCAATTGCTAATTGTTTCCCATGAATCAGTCTAGTCTTTAGAACCAGACCTTCCTCTCCAGTGTTCCTCCCTCCTCCAAGGCGTAGCCTGGCACAGGGGAGGCCATGCCACCTGGGGGGGGCAGTGAACACTGGATTAATGGAGCAGCACTACCTCAAAGCATTAGGGGCATTCATTTTACACAATAGCTGTGGCCCTGAAAAGTGTTGTATATAACAAATTTAATTAAACTCATTTAAATGCATTGGGGGAAGTTGGATATTCAGAGAAACTATAAGAAGTTTTAGAAGGAAGAGAAAAGAAAAAAGCTATTGAGTAATGCTGATATAAAACATGTATAAGAATAGAGTTGTATTGAATGATGTTTAAGATAGCCTGAGTGAAGAGTTTTCTATAAGAGTCTAAGCATAGAATCAGAGCTGGCTAGGTCCTTCCTTGGTTGTCACCTGGTCCAGTCCCTTCATTGTACAGAGGGACCCAGTTAAGTGTCCCATGGGAAATGAGAAAAAAATTGAGATTGGAACCCAGGTCCTCTGATTCCAAATACAATGTTCTTTGTCCAGTATCACCCAGGTCATGAATATGAGAGTTAGAATTCCAACCCAGACAGGTGGTTTAAAATCCAGTGCTCTTTCTACTATACTGCATAACATGGTGATGTTGGTCATATGGAGGTGGGAGGGAGATATATAGTTTCAGGACCAGCTGGATGTTACTGATTATTACTGATTGGCTGGAACCTATCCAATGGGCTGAGTCAGACAAGCCAAAGTATGGAAATGAGCAGAACCAAGAGAACATTGTATATAATAACAGCAATGTTGGGGGTTTGTTTTGTTTTTTTGGGGGTTTTTTGCGGGGCAATGGGGGTTAAGTGACTTGCCCAGGGTCACACAGCTAGTAAGTGTCAAGTGCCTGAGGCCAGATTTGAACTCAGGTACTCCTGAATCCAGGGCCGGTGCTTTATCCATTGCGCCAACTAGCTGCCCGCAATGTTGTTTTAAGAACAACTTTGAATGACTATATCATTTTGACTATTATAAATACCCTAATCAGCTACAAAGGACATAGAAAGGAAGATGCTCTCTGCATCCAGAGAAGGAACTGATAGATGTTTTTATAGAATTATTTTGCATATGTATATACATATTTGTATCCAATGGTAGCCATCTCTGAGGTTGTAGGGAGGGGAGAGAGAAAAGAAGGAAAAGAGGAAATTGGCATGATAACTTTATTATATATTTTAAAGAAATAGCAAATTGTACTTAATACATTTACAGTTTCAACTACAATAATCTTTTTAAAATTATACTGTTATGAAAATGCTTGTTTTATTTCATAAATAAAAATACAATTTTTTTTGGTTTTTTTTGTTTGTTTTTGTTGTTTTGTTTTGTTTTTTGCAGGGCAATGGCAGTTAAGTGACTTGCCCAGAGTCACACAGCTGGTAAGTGTCAAGTGTCTGAGGCCAGATTTGAATTCAGGTCCTCTTGAATCCAGGGCCAGTGCTTTATTCACTGAGCCACCTACCTGCCCCCCAATATTTTTTTTAGTAAGGCAATTGGGGTTAAGTGCCCAGGGTCACACAGCTAGTAAGTGTTAAGTGTCTGAGGCTGGATTTGAACTCAGGTACTCCTGAATCCAGGGCCAGTGCTCTATCCACTGCGCCATCTAGCTGCCCCAATATTTTTTAATAACATATTAAAAGGGAGATGATCCAGGTTCAAAATACAAGCAATCAGAACAAAGTTGGGAGAATTCTGACTAGTAATTGAACAATGTCAGACACTTTTCAAAAGCAAGACGAATCTCTAAATTCACAGTATCAGTAATTTAGAGCTGGGGGTATCTTTAGAGGTCACCTGATCCAGCCCTTTGTTTTATGGATATAGAACGAGGGACCCAAATAGGTTTGGTGAATTGCTGTGAGTAGTGAGTAGAAGAACCAGGATTTCGACCTTTGATTCCAAATCCGATGCCCTCATCCATGGTGTCATGATCTCTCCAAATGTAAAGTTCTACACTTGAGGATGGGGGTCAAAAATCCCTGTCATCAATACAGGACATGGACATCATGACTAAATACTAGTTCCTAAGAAAAAAAGATCTGAGTATTTTCTTTGGGGAGGGATAGGAGAGCACCCAATAGAATTGGATCTTTTGGGGGGGGGCTGGGCAATGGGGGTTAAGTGACTTGCCCAAGGTCACACGGCTAGTAAGTGTAAAGTGTCTGAGGCCAGATTTGAACTCAGGTACTCCTGAATTTAGGGCCGGTGCTTTATCCACTGCACCACCTAGCCACCCCCTAGAACTGGGTCTTGAAGGACTGGCCAGTTGTTTTACTGGTTGGATAACTTTTCAGCACTGTGGAGTTTTTATACCTTTAGTAGGACATATCAAATTTTAATGTTTCCTTGTAAATAAAACTCTCAACTCACAAACCTTAGGGTTAGAGCCAAGGAAGGTAGAGTATGGGTAGACGCAGGAAGAAGAGTTCCCATCTAGGTGAGGACTTTTTCGCATCATCACGGTGGCCTCAAAGACTGAGGCCTTCAGAAAGATTGGAGAGAAGTGCTGGAAGTTTGAGCTCAACTGGACATGTGGTTTGAAGAGGAAAGGGAACAAGAATTTATATAACACTTGCTCTATGCTAGGTGTTTTCCAAATATTATCTCACTTAATCTTCATAACAGCTTTGTGAAGTGGGTGCTGTTACTATTCTCATTTTACAGTTGAGGAAACTGAGGCCGGCAGAGGTTAAATGTCTTGCCCAGGGTCACACAGCCAATAAGTGTCTGAGGCTAGATTTGAAGTCAGGTCTTCTGACTCTACTGAGCCACTTAGCTGCCTGAACAAAGATGCTATGGGATGAGGGCTAAATTAGCTACAGTGATCTAGAGGCTCCTGGGGAGGCTATGGAAATTGGTAGGGTCCTTTGTGGGCTTTCTCCCCAAGAAATGTAATGTATATGCTTTCTAAGTACACAGTAGGTTTTCGAGGAGTGTGGTTCACTTCTTGTATATTATCTTCGCATTCAGTACAAGACCATCTCTGTCCTCCTGATCACTAAGTTTTGCTTTCCCATCTCTGGGCTGGCCTTGGCTCACGTTATTTTCTCTATGCCTGGAATTCCCTGTCTCTGCTAAATTCCTACAGATCCTTTAAAGCCTGACTGAAAGGCTACCTCCTCCTAGAAGCCTAGTATTTTCCCTGGTAAGCCCCTCAGTCCTCATAATAAGGATAGCTAGCATTTCAGATTTAAAGTGGGGTCTTCCTGACTACAAGCCCAGCATTCTGTAATCCTTTGTGGTCAAGGACACTATTGCATATCTGTTATTGTGTGTCTTATCCCCCTACACAGCAATCAACTCCATGAGAGCCTGGACCTTATTTTATCTTTGTTTGTCCCCTAGACCCTAGGCACAGTGTTCTGCACACATTAGTGAAATGTTTAGTGAATTGATTTCCACTGCTTACAGAGATTCAATCCTAGTTTTTTGGTTTTGGGTTTTTTTTTTTTGTTATGTTTTGTTTGTTTGGTTGGGTTTTTTTAGCTAATGTTTATATAGTGCTTACCATGTTCCAGGTATTGTGCTAAGCACTTTACAATTATTATCTCATTTGATCCTCACAACAATCCTGGGAGGTAGGGACTATTCTTTTTCTCCCTTTTGCAGATTAAGAACCCGAGGCAAATAGGGTTAAGTGACTTGCCCAGGGTCACACAGCTAGTAAGTGTCTGAGGCCAGATTTGAACTCAGGAAGACAAATCTTTCTGATGGTGCCATCCGGCTGCCCTCGAAGTTCAATCCTAGAAGACTACTCTGTGGAACAGTTTTCTTTACAGAGAAGATGATTTTCTCCTCCCTTCCTCAATCCTCAACCTCCTGAAAGACAAGTAGGACTCTCAATCCAAGTCCCTCTAGGGAGTCTATCAGCCAGTGACCCTGGGAAAATGCCAGGCTTTAGACCTCAAAGCTGGAAGGGACCTCGGAGGTCAGTTAGTCCAGCCCTCTTTTTACATCTGGGTGAACTGAGGCACTGGGAGATAAAGTAACTTGTTCAAGGTTACCCATTCAGTAAAGAGCAGAACTGAGCTTGATACCTGGGCATCTCTGACCGCAAGCCCATTCAACCAATTCGGAAAAAAGCCTTTTGGAAGCTTCTTTCTTCCTTTGCTTCAGTCCTTGGGGCTGACCACCAGGCTTGTATTCTGCTGCATCTTCATGAAAGACACAGG
Organism: Dromiciops gliroides; assembly: GCF_019393635.1. Lineage (NCBI taxonomy): Eukaryota > Metazoa > Chordata > Mammalia > Microbiotheria > Microbiotheriidae > Dromiciops > Dromiciops gliroides. Next base: position 697,997,521 of record NC_057861.1, on the reverse strand, counting down.
ACTTCATTTGTGACAAATTTATCAGCTTACGAGCTCGGACCTTTGCAGTGGCCCCCAGGTGGTTGTGTGGATTGCAAACACAGCCCAGAGGCCATTTTTTTAAAGACAGACGTGCCTCAGGGCACTACCACTTGGCCTTGGGCTGATACATAGTTACCTTGAGGCCTTCACAGAAAATGCTCTTTCTCCTGTGGGTTTGGGGGGGGGTGGGAGGTGTTCTGGGATAAATCTGAGAAACTCCTGCTTATTGTCTTCCTGAACGCGTACAAGGAACAGATACAAGAAAGTAGAGGCCACAGATGGAGTTATTTAGTAACTGCCACTGGAATGGTGAGATCAAAATGGTGGATGGTGTTATGCTATGTTCTGGAAAAAGGATTGGGTTACCTTGATGTGGGTTGGCATCCTAGTTCTGGTGCTTATTAGCTGGGTGACCTTGGGCAAGTCATTTCCTTTTCTCTGAGACTTAGTTCCCTCAACTATAAAATGAGGGTATTGGACTAGATGACCTCTCATGTGCTTTTTTGGCTCTAAATCTGATCCCAATGAGACTGATCTTTACTACAAAAAGAGTGATGTTGAAAACCATCTTTACATGTAATTAGAAAAATAAAATACTATTAAGTGGGGAAAAAGAGAGTGATGGATTTAAAATCAAGTGCCTTGGATTAAAATCTTGCTCTCTTGGGGACAGCTAGGTGGCGCAGTGGATAGAGCATTGGCCCTCGAGTCAGGAGGACCTGAGTTCAAATCTGGCCTCAGACACTTGACACTTACTAGCTGTGTGACCTCGGGCAAGTCACTTGACCCTCATTGCCCAACCCCCCCCTCAAAAAAAAATCTTGCTCTCTTACTTATTACCTGTGTGTCTTAATCTGTCTGGGTTCCAGGTTCCACATCTATGAAATGAAAAAAAAAAATTAGGTGTGGTCCCTAAGGGTTTCTCTCAGCTTAGCATCCTATGGTACTTCTTTATGGGAGGAGCTATGGTAGACTCTCTTTCTCTTCTACGGCCCTACCCCCATCCAGGCTAGTTGAGTTCTCTTCCTAAAGAGGTATTGATGCTCTTCTTGAGATTTTATTGTCTCAGGGGACTGGCTCAAGCTGCTCAAGTGGCTTCTTGCTCACCTGAGCACAAGAGGTCATGGTGAGCTTCAATGCTCTGAGCATTGAATTCACAGCACTGAGACCTCTGAGCATGGCTGACACCAGGAGGAGCTCTGCTCAGACTGAATCAATGTGAATATCCCTTGTTGAATGACCTTCCCCTGCTAGGGCTAAGTCAACTCCTTCTGTTAATAGCCTGGATGACCTATGGGTATTTTATTGTACCAATAGCAGATCTTAACTACCAGGGGACCAGCCTGAGCCAGAACTAGCCCACAATGCTCCTCCAGAGCCATGTGTCTTGGCCAGAGTCCAGACCTCCGAGAAACAGTGCCCAGGTCCTAGAAAGAAACTTTGGCTTGTAGTCTCCCCCTGGCACATCTGGTATTGTAGGTAAACAGCAATCAGTTCCTCCATTGGAGCAAGGCCCACAAAGCTCTGGCAGTTTTCATCATCCCAAGTACCAGACTCCAGGAGACTTTGCTTTTCTGAGAGGGTTGGGGGTGGGGTGGAGGGTTTCAGGGAAGATTCAAGTCTATGAAGTTGTGAAGTAGAAAGGAAACAGAAAGACCAAAGACACTTTCCAGATTCCAGTCCTTAGGACCAGGTAGGGAGAGGGCTTGAAACTCAATAGGATCAAGGTTAGGGTAATTTAAAGACCATCCTAGCTCATATTATGGGACAGAAGAAGCAGTACTTGCTGCAAACAGGGAAAGGTTGGTTTGTCAAAGATCTGTGATAGGTGTGGAAATTCCCTTCACCAATAGATGCAATGTGTCTATATCTGGGTGGATCAGTCCAAGAGTGTTGTCCCAGTAGAGAAATTAAGTGACTTTGGCCAGATCACCCAGGGCCTGTCTCCAAACATCAGCTGCCAAGTGTCAGAGGGGAGATTTGAAACCAGGTTTTCCTGATTCCAATTTTTCTACTCTGTCAAATTCTGCTACATAGACTGTCTTTGGGGTAAAATGTGTTAATAGTTAAATAAATGAAGAGTTAGATAAACTGGTTTGATTAAATATGAAGATATCATAGCACAATATGGAAGAGGTACAATTGTGTCACTCACCTGTGAGGATGACACTAAGGGGTGACAAAGAGGCCATTAGGTGGCCCAGAGGATAGAGGACTGGGCCTGGAGTCATGAATGCCTAATTTCTTTCTTTTTTTTTTTTTTTAGGCAATGGGGGTTAAGTGACTTGCCCATGGTCACACAGCTAGTAAGTGTCAAGTGTCTGAGGCCAGATTTGAACTCAGGTACTCCTGAATCCTGGGCCGGTGCTTTAACCACTGCGCCATCTAGCTGCCCGAATGCCTAATTTCTAATCTGGCCTCAGACACTCACTAGCTGTGTGACCTTGGACAAGTCACTTAATCTCTGTCTGCCTTGGTTTCTTCATCTGTAAAATGGAATTCATAATAATATCTCCTCCCAGATAATATCTGAAAGTGAATTATAATTCTTTTTTTTTTTTTTTTTTGGTGAGGCAATTGGGGTTAAGTGACTTGCCCAGGGTCACACAGCTAGTAAGTGTTAAGTGTCTGAGGTCAGATTTGAATCAGGTACTCCTGACTCCAGGGCTGGTGCTCTATCCACTGCACCACCTAGCCTGCCCCCGAATTATAATTCTTCTTAAAAGCCATGTAGAAAGGCAGCCATATCTCCCCCAACCAACCCCCAAACTTGTGTCTAAGGTACATCAAAGACAGGAATCGTTTGCCAGAGGGAAACTGGGACAATTTCTCCCAATACTCCCAGGTAGGGATGGGTGATATAATAAGATCATAGAATATAGAGCTAGAAGGGACCTAGAACATCATCTATCCCAGGAGATTTTCATCTTTGTGTGTGTGTGTGTGTGTGTGTGTGTGTGTGTGTGTGTGTGTGTGTGTGTTCTGAAGCCATCTGGCAGTCTGGTGATGCCTTTGGACCCCTTCTCAGAATGATGTATTTAAATTCACAAAATAAAACACACAGAAGCGTGAAGGAAACTATTTATATGGAAATATAGTGATCAAAATATTTTTAAAAGAATGTTTTCCATAATCATACATTTATAACCCATATATGACTACCTCCTCATGGCTCCAGGTCCCAGTTGGTGTGTAAAAGACCACAGATCCCAAGAAACCTGGGGAGTTCAGGGTTGTTTCCGGTACAGTCTATGCCCCTGACCCCCCTGCTCCTAGAAGCAGGCTCTGGGTGAAGCAGAGTTTGCCTCTGTCCGAATATCTGTCTAATGGGAGCCTTCCCAGATGTGTTTCCTAAAGAAACCACTAGAGGTCAGGCTAGGGCCTCAGCTGGAGGGTTTCCTGAGTCAGCGGGTTTTGCCTGCAGCCTCCCCTCCAGAGATGCTTGGGGACCCACTGGCTGCCGGGAGAGCCTGCCGATAGAGCGGGAAATCCTTTCTCTTCTTTGGGAAGGTCAGGAAATGAACTCCACCAGGTCGGAAGCAAGGAATGTACTCAAGCCCGAATTAGGGGATCCAGCAGCCCCATTTTATAGCAGGTCCCCTAAACCCAACATAATCATAGGGTTCATCCCCTTCTTCTGCCTCCACTAGCCTCCGGCATCCTACAGTGAGGTCCCTCACCAGGCTCTGCTTCCTTTCCCCTACTTACCTTTCTCTATTCTTTTTTTCTCTTCTTCCCTCTCATCCCCTCTGCTTATCACTCTACCTTTTTTTATTACCTTCCTTCTGATTCTCCTCCACCTTCTCTTTCTCTCCGGTCCATTCTTTTCCTCATCATTCTTTTCTCCTTCATTGTCCTTCTCCCTCTTCTCCTCCCTTCCTCATTTCCCTTATTCATCTTTTCATTCTCTTCCTTTTCCTTCATCTTCTCTTCCTTTCTCTTCATTTTCCCCTTCCTCTTCCTTATTCTCCTCTCCTTTCTTTTTCCTCCTCCCACAAATAATTGACCTATCTTGAATCTTACACCTTCAGAGTTCTGTTCTTTGCTGGGGCTAGAGATTATCCAATTCATACTAAAATGTTAATAGCTAATAGCTCTTTAATGTGTTGCCAACATTTATATTTCACCCAGAGCTTTCGCTATAATTTAAGAGCGACGGTTTCAGCCAGACTAGCTGGCCAATATGTGGCAGTGAAGTATTGGCTAGAAGATAGGACAATTTAGTAGAATCATAATTATTTGAATAGGGCAGTGAGAAGACTCATCTTCTTGAGTTCAAATCTAGCCTTGGATTAGTGGCTGTGTGACCCTGAGCCAGTTACTTAATCCTGTTTGCCTCAATTTCTTCATCTGTAAAAATGAGTCAGAGAGGGAAATGGCAAAGCACTCCAGTATCTCTGCCAAGAAAACCCCAGATGGGGTCATTGAAAGTCAGACACGACTGAAATGACTGAACAATAACAACATCAATCTAGACAGGAGGTCTCTAATGTTGTACACCAAGGATATATATTTACCTTGGGCTAGTTAACATTTTTATCAACTTGGGTAAAGTCCTAGATAGCATGCTTATGAAATTGTCCATTGATATAAAAAGCTGGAAGGAGCACCTAACACACTGGACGACAGATTCAGAATTAAAAACAAAACCAAAAACATCAGGCCAGAATGAGTAAGTTGAAGTTTAATGTAAAGGATTACAGTTGGGGTTACAAAATCAACTACACAAATACAAAATGAGGAAGATGTGTCTACTTCAGCAATTCACCTGAAGATCTGAAGGAGCACAGACCCACTACGACTCCACAGTGCAATATGGGGCACAGAAAGCTAATTCAACGTTTGGCTGATTAAGAGAGGCACATGGAAACCAGAAGCTGAGGCCCCTTGTCTGGGGTGGGCCAGAACTGGAGGATCGTGTTCAGTTCTGGGCACCAAAGGGGAGGAATGATGTTGATAAGCTTGAGAATGTCTAGGGGGAAACAACCAGCATGGTGAAGGGACCTGGAGTCATTGACATATGAGCATCTGTTGAAGTAGCTGGGTACATTTAGCCCAAAGAAAACGAGGGGACGTGATTGCTATCTTCAAGTATTTGAAGAACTGTTATAAGGAAGAGGGATCAGATGTTCTATTGGCTTCTGAGGTCAGAACTAATGCCAAAGATGTAAATCTAAACTTGACGTAAGGGGGGAAAATCACCTCTTAATATTGCAATGGTTCTGTGGTGGGGCAAGAAGAACGTTCAACTCATCCTTGTTTTCCCCCATCCCTATTACTGACTCCTTGGCTAGATGGATTTCCCAGTATAAACACTCCTTTGCTCTTGGAAATTATATTACAGGATATATAATTCTCTCTATATTCTATCTTTTTGAATCTTGAACCACCACTGAGGGACAACACTCTAGCAAAGCACCTCAGGGTAAAATCTGTCTTTCTTTGCTGGGGATGCTCCCCACTTAACTGCGTTTCTAATAAATACATCCAAACTGAAGGCAGCTGGGTGGCACAGTAGATAGAACACTGAGCCTGAAATCAGGAAGACCTAAAAAAGTATCTGGCCTCAGATACTTAGCAGCTATGTGATCCTGGGCAAGTCACTTAATCTCTGTTTGCCCTAAGAGGAAACTAGGTGACCTCAGTGGCCTAGAATCAGGAAGCTGTTGTTGTTCAGTCATTTTCAGTCATGTCCACCTCTTCATGACCCCATTTGGGGTTTTCTTGGCAAAGATATCAAGTGGTTTCCTTCTCTGGTTCATTTTACAAATGAGTAAACTGAGGCAAACTGGGTTAAGTGACTTGCCCAGAGTCACACAGTTAGTGAGTGTCTGAGGCTGGATTTGAATCCAGATCTCAGTGCTTTATGTACTGCCTACCAGGTACAAAGCAATCTACTCAAAGTTTCCCATCCTTTACCAGTTACCAAACAAACCATTCACATCTGAAAAGGGCCTACAGTTTACAAGGTTCAAATGCAATCTGAATGAGTCCCATCCTACACTAACAATTAGAGCTTTCCCCCAGGTGAAATGAGCTCCCTCAGGAAAATGGTGGCTTTTCTACCCATATGTAGCAGGGTGGTGCAGTGTAACAGCACTGGGCCTGAAATCAGGAAGACCTAAATTCAAATCTGCCCTCCGACACCAGTTAGCTGTGTGACCACATGGGCAGGTAACTTAATCTTAGTTTCCTTCACTATGAGGTGGGGATAAAACTGGCACCCACTTCTCAGAGTTATTGCGAGGATCAAATGGGATAAGGTTTGTAAATCACTTAGTGCAGTGCCTGGCACATGGTACTATGTAAATTCTAGCTGTTCTTGTATTACCTCATTCCTACCTCAAACACAGGCTAGGTTACCACTTGTGAGGCTAGTTCATGGGTTTTCTACATTTAGAGCTGTCTAATCCTACCTCATCGTTCTGCTCATAACTGTTGTATGGCCTTCCTCCTTCATCTTCAAAGAGGACTGATGACATCATGGGGTGATGTCTTGAGTCACATATAAATTGGATTTAAGTGAGGCAGAGTGGCACAAAGTCATCGGCCTCACTTGCTCTTCCTGAGTCGTTGAAGTCCAGCAGCAAGACAGAAGTCAGGAGCACTGGCCCCTGCATGCAGCGGATGACCCTGGCATCTGCGATGTCTGACCAAGCTCTAAGCGTTCCACTGCACCAGCTGCTGCCATCTTCACAACCATCAGGACAAATTGTTCTCATCTGTCCATTCTACCCCATGCTTGGGGAGGACACCTGCCTAACTCACCAACAGGTCTGAGGCCGGTCAGTTGCCCTCAGCTGTAGTTCATCCCCTCTGCTGAGATGGTTTTGCCAGGGGTGTGGGATGTTGTGCGTGCTACCGCTTCTTGGAGCCACAGGTTTCTCATTTACTAATGAGTCCTAAAGAAGTCGCACCTTGTCCAAGTTCACACAATGACAAAGCGAGAATTTGAACTCAGATCCCATAAATCTAGATTCAGCACTGCACTGTTACCCCCTCCTCCCCATTCTTAGATAAGGGTTGACCCAAATAGCCCCTGAGATCATATTCCAACTCAAAAATTCTGCCATTCTGTGCTTATTGTTATCAGCTGGAGATCTACAGGGGACACCCCCCCAAAAAATCCCACTCCACAGGCTTGTTAATAAGGCCTCTCTGGAGAGAATTTATTTATACATAAAACTATCAAATATCATTTCTTTAGCCTCCCCTCTACAAAGAGTTTGCAGTTAGATAAGGCCTCATATTTTATATTACTTTCCAGTTTACAAGGGGCTTTCAAACACTGTATCTCTCACAACATCCCTAGAAATCAGGTAGGACAAGTATTATCATCTACATTTTACAGATGGGGAAACTGAGGCTAAACAGAACTTTAGAGCCTTACTCACAGTCACACAAGTCAGTGAGTCTAGAGCCTCCCAAGTCAGAAATCCTTCAAACATCTTTATTTTTATTTTGATATTTTAGTTTTTATTTCATAACCATAAACAACTCAGACAGATTAAATCTAACAGATTTGTGGAAGGAAAAGGGAAATGAAGCTAAAAGAGATGGAAACCCAAAAGCCATTTTGTTGGACCCAGTGTTTGCCAGAGACAAGATGGTGGCATTCATATATTTCAGGATGAAATTATCATCACCAATTTCTCCCCTGTAGATTGACTTGCCACCAGAGCCATTATGTCATGTGAAGTCATCAGCCCAAGAATGATTTCACGAAAGCAGGATCCCTTTTATCCAAATCACATTGCTCAGCTGTTCAGAGCCCAGATCTTTTTTTGCTGTCTTTGGAAACTTATCTACAAATAGCTCAAGCATAACTCACCCCAGAGGCTCATTATCAATGGTGATGTCGAAGCGTACAATGGAGTTGGCCAGAGTCAATGATGGCTGTGCTGGGTAGAGAGGGAAGTGGCAGCAGGGGTCCATGTCCAGTGGACTGAACAAAGCCCCGGGCTCCCTCTTCTCCCAGTGGTATCCACAAATCCTTTCCATTGCCGTTAAAATCCCTCGTCCATGGGGACTTATGAAGCTTTTGTCTGTTAAGTAAATGGACCAAATTTGGGGGCAAGGGTGGGGAGGAAGCTGGTTGGTATCTTTGCCTCCATCCAGGATCCAAGCAAATCTCTCCCTCTGCTCTGCTGATTTACTGACCCTCCCAAGTCTTCCCCCTCCCCCTCCTCCTCTCCTTACTCTTACAGGTGGCTCCTACTGTTAGAGCTCAGGAAACGAGGGGGTTGGACTAGATGTAAGGTCCCTGTCAACTCTAAAGCTGTAAAGCCGATGATAGCAGAGGGGGAAGAGGTGAGGTGGAGTAAAAAGGCTGAGCCTCAGAGCTTTTCCCTAAAGAAAGCTCCCAATCCTGTGCCTAGATTCCCTAAGGAGCTTGTCAAAACTTCCTTGGGAGGTTCAGCAAGGTCTCCACAAGAGGACTGTCATCTTAGCCCTAAACAACATTTCTTCCTTTACAGTCCAATCCCAGACTAGAGAGGAGCCTTAACCTCCATCAAGTCTGATCTTTTATCCAGTGCAGTAATTACTGGTGGTGATCCAGCTTGATTGAGTTGGAACACTTCCAGTGATGGGGAACTCACTACCTTCTAAGGCAACTCATTTCATTGTAGAACCGTTTTCATTGTTAGGAAGCTTTTTCTTGTGCTTCAATTTCTTGTCCTAAGATCCACAAAGAGGCTACGTATGTACAGGCTAGACAATCACAAAGCATGTAGGAATCTATTGTATCTGCCGTAGGATGGCCAAGAACAAGAGGTTAGTCAACCCAGCTGAAGCCCAGATGGAACAAAAAAACCTGAAAAATCTTTAAAATCTAAAAACCCTTTTGTTGTTGTTGAGTCATTTTCAGTTGTGTCCAACTCTTCAGGACCCCATGTGGAGTTTTCTTGGCAAAGACACTGGAGTGGTTTGCCATTTCCTTATCTGGCTCATTTTACAGAGAAGGAAACTGAGGCAAATAGAGGTTGAGTGAGGTGTCCAGGATCACACAGCTAGGAAGTGTCTGAGACTGGATTTGAACTCAGGAAGACGAGTCACCAAGGTACCACCTGGCTGCCCTGTGCTACCTTAAAAATCCCCAAATCCAAGCTAAAAATTGGATTTAGTGAAGGCATAAGTAACAGAGGCAGTCTTCTAAGCCAGCTTCTTTGGTCCTAAATCCAGCTTGGTTTCTGGAATATATCAGTATCATAGAATAGTAGGGACAAAACTCTCTATGGCAGCAAAGGGCGCAGGTCCCAATTTCATCTCTACTACTGAGGACTCTATATCTGAGCGATCTCAGACACTAGCTAATTCACATCTCTCATTTTACAGTTAGGGAAACTGAGACCCACAGAGATTGTTAGCTGAATGAACATGGGCAAGTAAATTGATCTCTTGAGAACTTAGTTGCTTCTATTAAAACTTAGTTCTTCTATTAAAACAAAGGGGTTGAACTGAGTGGTTTTTAAAGTCCTATAAGCTTCTGCCCAGCCAGATTTTGTAAAGAGGTGGCCAGTCTGTCCTTGCCTAGGCAGCTAGCTCACTGCCTCTCCAGTGCCATTCAGCAATGTTCCCTTGCTTGTTTTTTTTTCCCCAAAGGAAGAATTTTCTTCCCTCCTGCTCCAATGTGAGCTTGAAGAGAACTCAGCACCCTCTTAGGATAATTCCTCTCAAACCTCTGAATACCACAGCCTGTCTCAGGATATTTTTCTTGTGGTTAAGGTGGTATTTACACAGAAAACAGCCATTGAAACAAAGCACAGAAATAATTTCAGTGTTTCCATTTTTTTAAAATGGGAGGCAGGTATTTTCATGTCAGAGATAAGCCTATCTGCAACTAAAATAATTACTATTTAAGATAATTATGAAAAAGAATTTAAATACTTAAGGTACACACAGGGGGCCTGAACAATTTTCTTCTACTCTATTTGTAATTTATCCAGCAAGCTTGAGCTGTGTCCTTACCTGATGCTCCCCACGGGGCAAGCAGAACCAGAAGGGGTTCTGTGATGTTGCCCATAACTCTGTTCCTTGTCTGAGGTGAGAAGAGGCACAAGGTTTTCTTGCACTCTTCTCAGATGAACATTTCAACCCGACTCAACTACTTGTTAAGAGCCTACTATGTTCAAGACACTGTGTTAGGTGCTAGGAACACAAAGACACAGTTAGAAAAAAAAAGTCCCTACCTTCAAGGATGTTACATTCTGGGGAGCAACACAACATTTGCACAAATATGGACAAGGTAATTTGAAGAGGGGGAGAGTACAAACAACTGGGGGGATTAGGAAATGCTTCCAGAAGGAGGTAATACCTGAATTCAGCCTTGAAGGGAATTAAGGATTCTAAGAGTTAGAAGTGAATAGGGAGGGGCAGCTAGGTGGTGCAGTGGATAGAGCACCGGCCCTAGAGTCAGGAGTACCTGAGTTCAAATCCGGCCTCAGACACTTAACACTTACTAGCTGTGTGACCCTGGGCAAGTCACTTAACCCCAATTGCCTCACTAAAAAAAAAAACAACAAAAAAATAAAAACCAGAAGTGAATGGGGAGGGCATTCCAGGTGGGAGGCATGGCCTGTGCAAAGGCATGGTGGGAGTTGCAGGATGCTGACCTCCAGGGAAACTGTAACTGGACAGTCTGACTACAGTGTAGAGTGCACAAAACAAGCCAGTGATACCCTAGAGTCACAGCACCACTTGGATGTTAGGGGTGGACAAAGGCTTGGAGATCATTTGGACCAGTTCCCCCATTTTATAGTAGAGGAAAGTGGAAGTAACTTTGACTTGTTCAGTCAAAAAGCAACTTAGTAGGCAAAGGAAAGGCTAGAACCCAAAGCTTCCTCCCCCAAGTACAATATCCTTTTCACTATGCCATATAGGACCTATTAGAGCTGGAGCACCAGGCTTGTCCCACTATCCTGAGTCCATATTACTTATGGAACCCAAGAATTGGCAAGGATCTCCAGAAGTCTCTTACATCCTTCTCAAAAACATTGCTGTCTTCCCCTCTCACCTATGGAAGAAGATTCCTGGCTCCTGCCATCATCCTTCCGAATATAGCACAGACTCTAGACTCATTCTCCCAACCCACATTCAAAATATCAGGGTTCTAGGAGATGAGAATCTTCTAGTATTATTGCTCATGAGTCCCCATCCCATGTGTTCCTCATATTATCCTCATATTATCAATTGCCAGTTAATATCTCCCCAATATTGTTTAGTCACCCAACATCAATTAGCTTTTACAAAAGGACATTTGCCAAGAAAGTATGGCGAGGGGGCAGCTAGGTGGCGCAGTGGATAAAGCACCAGACCTGGATTCAGGAGGACCTAAATTCAAATCCGGCCTCAGACACTTGATACTCACTAGCTGTGTGACCCTGGGCAAGTCACTTAACCCCCACTGCCTTGAAAAAATGAAAGGAAGAAAGAAAGAAAGAAAGAAAGAAAGAAAGAAAGAAAGAAAGAAAGAAAGAAAGAAAGAAAGAAAGAAAGAAAGAAGAAAGAAAGAAGAAAGAAGGAAAGAAAGAAAGAAAGAAAGAAAGAAAGAAAGAAAGAAAGAAAGAAAGAAAGAAAGAAAGAAAGAAAGAAAGAAAGAAAGAAAGAAAGAAAGAAAGAAAGAAAGATGAGATCTTAAACACACCCAGTTCCTCCTCACTCACTCAGTTTGGGGGGTGAAGTGGACTCAAACTTAAAATGGTGACTACCAACTATTCCCCCGATCCCAAGTTCACTTTTAGGTGCGCTGATGGCTGAATTGCTACTTTGCTTACAAAACCTGATGTCTTCATTGTGGGGTCCATTTATTGCTGGATGAGTCAAGTAGGTTTCTCTTCAGGTATGGCTCCTCACCAGGCCTGGATGCTATAGACTTGAGTTACAAGACCTCTAGTAGCTCCTCTGACCTTTCAAGGATTACAAGGTCATAATCTGGGTCCTCCACGGTCCTTAATGCCATACTGGTACTTCAAGCAAAGCCCCTTGCCCACATCCCTCCTCTGCACTTTTGTCCCTTTCCCTTTTAGTCTAACTAGAAAAACTTGAACTTGGGTTTTGCCTCCCATCTCTTTCCACTGAATTCCACTCCCTCTCCATTTTAATAAAATTAATAATCTCTGCCCAACTGATATGGTAGGAGTTGTTCTGAGGATCCAATTAGTCCAAACGTGTGTCAACCTTTCCATAGGATGTATTATCAATCAATCAACAAGTATTTGTTAAGTGCTTTTGGCATTCCAGGCATTGTACCAAACAAAAGGGATGCAAGACAGAGGTAAACCCATGCCTGCCCTCAGGGAGTTTACTTTCTTCCCTTTTTTCTTTCTTTCTTTCTTTTTTTTTTTTTTTTTTGGTGAGACAATTAGGGTTAAGTGACTTGCCCAGGGTCACACAGCTAGTAAGTGTCAAGTGTCTGAGGCCATATTTGAACTCAGGTCCTCCTGAATCCAGGGCCGGTGTTTTATCCACTGTGCCACCCAGCTGCCCCTGTTTATAAACCTTTAAGTACTCATTTGTCTCATTTGTCATCATCATAATCATCATTTCAAGTCATGTTGGCCTTTAAATATCCAGGGAAATATAATTCATTCATCCACCCAGCGATTCATTCTTCAATCCATCTGCTTGTTAACTAATTCATTTATTCAAGAAACAACTATTGAACACCTTTGTATACAAAGTACCCTGAACTCTCTGCTTTGGTATTCCTCTGATGGTTTCAGGTATGTGTTTCTTCTTGGGAGAATGATTCCTCTCTAGTCATGGCTGCAGCCTTGCTTTGCCTAACTTTAATGAAATTTATTTGTGTACAGACTTCTAAACTCTTGAGTGTGTGTGTGTGTGTGTGTGTGTGTGTGTAGGTGTGGAGGAGAAAAGGGTGCCAAGATCCCCAGTGAAGCTTGTCCAGGTTCCACTGGTTGCCCCTCTCAACTTTTCACAACTTTTTACCTTGTCATTAATTATCACAAGAATCAGAAAGGACCTCTGAGATTATGCATCAACTCCCTCATTGGACAGATGTGGAAATGGAGATCAGGATGGATGGATGACTTGTTCAAGGCCACCCAGGTAAGTGGTAGAGTTGGGAGTAGAGCCCAGGTGCCCAGGGTCTGAGTCAGGGTTGCTTTTTAAGACCTCATTGCCAGGCAGCTAGATGGCACAATGTAAAGCACTGGCCTGGGATTCAGGAGGACCTGAGTTCAAGTCTGGCCTCAGACACTTGACACTTACTAGCTGAGTGACTCTGGGCAAGTCACTTAACCCTCATCGCCCTGCAAAAAAAAAAAAAAAAAAAAAGACCTCATTGCCTTCATCTCTGATTCCTTGCACATAAAAAAGGGAACCATGGCTATGGAACTTGGGAAAGTGCAGCCCCTCCTGCCTCTGTTATCCTGAGTAGGGTTGCAGAGAAAGAGGGCAGATTTCTCTTTTAGGGGCAATACAACACACACTGATACCTGTGCCCAGCCCAGCCCAGCCCAGCCAGCCAGACGGGCTCTGAGGATCCACCTCTAGGTCAATTCTTTCCAGAGGCCACAGATGTTGCTTTGCCGCCGTGCCTGGAATACCATGACCTGTCTGCACATGTGCATTGGAAGGGCCAGGGGGCCTAGAGTGAGGGGGAAATGGAAGGGAAGGGGGTGAACAAGAATGCTTGTTCTTTTTAAGGTAAAACAATCCCTATAGACTCCAGGGAATCTAACTGCAGATTCCGGGTCTGGGGCTAGGCAAGCCTCAGGCAGCAGCCAAACTTGGAGGGGCCAGGAGAGAAATCTGCCTGGAAGCCAGAAGCCAGAATTAGAAATGCCAAGGGATGAGTGGAACTGGAGGAAGGGTGAGCCCCATCCAGGAATGATCAGACATGCTCTGGGGCTGGGGCTGTAGATGACTGCCATCCTGACTCAGAGATGTGTTAGGCTTGTGATCTTGGGCACAGTGAACTAGCTCCTTTCAGCCTCAACTTCCTTATCTGTAAAATGGAGCTAATATTATATGCCTTATATGAAGGTAGAATCAAATGAAATCATATTTGTAAAATGCTATGCAAACCTTAAAGCTCTCTATGTTGTGGTGGTGGTTCAGTCATTTTAGTCGTGTCTGACTCTTCATGACCCCATTTGAGGTTTTCTTGGCAAAGATACTGGAGTGGTTTGCCAATTCCTTCTTCAGCTCATTTTACAGATGAGGAAACTGAGGCAAACAGGACACACCTTTGAGCCATCATACATTTACCAGAATGAATGAACAATGAATAAATGATATTTTTTTGAAATCACTATAAGCATCATGCTAAATGTTGGGGATAAACATAGAACTGAGACGATCCCGGATCTCAAGGAGCTCACACTCTAATTGGGAGAGGTAACACATAAAAAAAGGCCAGCTGCTAAGCAGATGGAAAGGCCAGGAAGTCTTAAGGATAAGGCCCAGGAGTCCTCCCTCTGTTGTCCTCCCTCATTGAGCTCTCCCAGTCACCCACCACATCACATTTCCCAGGGCCTTCTGACTCTCCCCAGACAAAAGTCACAGGTTGCTATCTCTGACATGGCCCTGGCCTTCCAGAGAAAGGAAATTCTTTTTTTAAAAAAACAAAACTAGGGTCAGCTGGTGGCCCAGTAGATAAAAGCACCACCCTGGATTCAGGAGGACCTGAGTTCAAATCCAGCCTCAGACCCTTGACATTTACTAGCTGTGTGACCCTGGGCAAGTCACTTAACCCTCATTGCCCTGCAAAAAAAAAAACTAAAGCAGCTGCTCAAAATAGTCTTTATAACTCAGGAGGCCATATAGCCATATATATATGGTGGAAAAATCACTGGATTTGGCATCAGGCTTGGGTCCCCATCCAAACTCTCTAATCACTACTTATTACTTCGGACAACTCACTTACCCTCTCTTTCTTTGTGATTGAGGGGATGGGGATAGATTATCTTTGGGGTCCCTTCCAGCCCTAAATCCTGTGACCCGCTCACTCATCTTGTAGGGAAAGTCTTAGGGCCCCCAAAATGACATGGGGGTGAAATGTCAGCTCCTTAAGGAAAGAGGCCAGTGGTGGCTGTGAAAGCCAATTTGGGGCTCTCCCTCATTCTGGGGTCACACCTGCTTTTGCACAGCACAGCCTTCCAGAGAATCAAGCTGAGCTATTGATCTCCAGCCATGCCTAGGAGGAGTGATTTTGCCCAGGGAGAAGAGTGGCCACCACTTCAGAGGGCATTAGCTACCGGCGGTCTCTGAGGGGAAAGTCCCTTGAGACCCAAAGGATCCAGGACTGAGGGCTGAAAGCCTTTTAAAAGGATCCATTTGAAAACTGCTTTCAACTAAAGGTTTGAGAAAACAGACACGGAATACGCTAATAGTCTTTGAGGGGCAAAGCCTCCACCAGCCGCTATTTGTTGACTGAGGAAGGGAAGGGAAGGGAAGGGCTGAGCAATATCCTTTGAAGATTTCCCTTCAAGCCGGTCCCTTTTACCAATAATGCCAAATAATTCACTGCAGCCAAATGGTCCAGTCAAGGTTGAAGCAGAAAGGAGGAGGGGAGAGAGGAAAGAGACAAGAATGTTGTCCCCAGCTTAGAGCTTGTACCACTGTATTGTGAGAAGTGAAGAAGTCAGTTCACCAGGGGCTCCCCTGCTTCTTCCTGACCTCTGGGATTGCAACTGTCTCCCCATAAAACAATCTATGACTGTGGTGGACAGGATGGTAGTGGGAAAGTGGGGAAAGGAGAGAAAAATCCAACTAGTGATTTGGAATCATGAAAGTTAAAAACCACCCCACCCTGCCCCCCAAATTGTTTTACTGGATTCAGACAGGGTTGGGGGTTATTTTTAAAACTGAATTTGCATGAGCATCAAAGTAGCCTGGGGCTCTATGGGAAATGCACTGGATTTGGAATCCCCAGGGCCTGGGTTCCAATCCTAGGTTGACCCACTTTACCTGTATGACCTTGGGCAGATTTCATCTGTCTGGGCCTCACTTTACTCATCTGCAAAATGAAGGGATAGGGCTAAATAGGCTTTCTCTTCTAAATCGGTGATTCAATATACAATGGAGGTAGAGAATAAGAAACAGAATTCACCTGAAAGTGAGATCTATCTGTTTCCTGTTGCTTCATTAATGAGACTGGGATAATAACCTTTATATGTCCATCACTGTCTTAAAGAAATATTTTGTTTAAATGTTGATTGAAAGCCTCTGATCTTTGGCAGGAGTAGAGTCTAATACCCCTAGAAGAAAGTTAAAATGAAGCAGATTAGTACTTTCTCAGAGAAAGAATCTGGGTGGGGACACAAGCCTTGTAGAAATCAAAGAATCTTCATTCTTCTAAATCCCCTCAAAAACAAACTTGGATTTGTAGGAATACAGAGTGGGTGGTTTAAAAAAATTTTTTTTAATTTAATTTAGGTAAACCAATCTATAGCCTTTCTCTTCCTTCTTAAGCAGGTATAGTCACTTCCCCGTTCTTTCACATTTCAGAGTGTGGGCTCAGGACTAGCAATATTCTGGAATCTCTTCCTATTTTGGCCAGAAGTAAGGGGCCTACTAGGTTACATGTCCATGGTCCTACTACTGGGAGAGACTAAGGTTGGTGGAACACAAGATCAGGAGTTCTGAACTGCAGTAGGGCTAAAGTCAGTTGGGTGTCTGTAGTCAGTCATTCTGTCAGTCAATAAACACTTATTAAGGGCTTACTATATGCCAGGCACTGTGCTAAATGTTAAGGATACAATTTAAGGCAAAAGATAGTCCCTGCCTTCAGGAAGCTCACAATCTAATGGGGGAGACAATATGCAAACAACTCTATACAAACAAGCAATGTAGAGGATGAATTTGAAAAAAATAAACAGAGGGAAGGTAATAGAATTAAGAGGATCTGGAAAAGCTTCCTGTAAAAGGTGGGATTTTAGCTGGGATGTGAAGGAAGTCAGAAGGCAGAAATGATGAAGAACATTTCATTTATGATGGAAAACTGGTGAAAATGCTTGGAATGGGAAGATTGAATGGCTTGTTCAAGGGATAACAAGGAGGTCAATGACATTGGCTCAAAGAATATGTAAAATATCAAAAGACTGAAAAGGTAGGGGCACATTAAGTTGGGCACTAATATGGTAGAGAACCTTGGAATTGGGAGACATGGTTGCCAAACTGCTGAACAACAGGCAAACCAGTCCAGGAAAAACAGAGCCGGTCAAGGTCTCCGTGTTTATCAGCAGTGGGGTTAGAAACTTGCGTGGTCACTATGGTTCCAGCCTGGTAGAGATGTGGTTGGTCATCCTTCATATTTGATGATGACCAATGATATCACAAGTTTTGGGGTCAACTGTGGCTGATGAGTCCAATATAAGCTCAGGAGGCTCTATCATAGGTTGGGCACAAATAGTCCATATGAATATTTGGGATGGAGATGTCTCCAGATTTGCACAACACACGTTTCCTTTTCACTACTGTGATTCTGCTTTGCTCATAGAGCACAGCACCTTCTTTGATGTAGGCATGCCATTCTGGGTGGTGCCGGACCAGCATCTTCCATGTCTCACAATCAATACTAAAGTTCTTTAGAGAGACATTGAGAGTGTCTTTTATATTGCTTCTTCTGACCCTGTGGTGTGAGAACTTGGTTTTTGCAAGTTCTTTGTAAAATAATCTTTTAGGTAAATGCATATTTGACATTCAAACAACATAGCCAGCCCATTGGAGTGGCACTCTCTGTGGTAGAGTTTGAACGCTTGACAGTTCAGCTTGAGAGAGGATCTCAGTATCTGGTACTTCATTTTGCCAGGTGATCTTCAGAATCTTCCTAAGATAATTCAAGTGGAAGTGGTTCGATTTTCTAGCATGGAGCTGGTGGTCTGTCCTGGTTTCACAGGTATACAACAATGAGCTCAGCACAACAGCTCGGTAAATTTTCAATTTGGTAAACAGCCTGATACCTCTTCTCTCCCACAACTTCTTTAGGACCCTCAGAAACACTGAGCTAGCTCTAGCAATGAGTGCATCAACTTCATCATCTATGTGGACATCCCTGAAAAGTATACTGTCAAGGGAAGTGAACTTATCCACAGCATTTTAATTTTTTCCAATTGTTCTAACTAATGGTTCCATGCATGGGTAGTGTGGTACTGGCTAGTGGAGAACCTCTATTTTCTCAGTGTTACTTGTCAGGCCCAGATTAGCCCAAGCAGCAGAGAATCAACCCATACTCTGCTGCATCTTAGCCTCAAAGGCTGCATTGAGTGCACAATGATCTGCAAACAAAAAGTTGTGCACCAGCTCTCCTTCTACTTTGTCTTGGCTTGTAGCCCTTTCAAGTTAAGTAGTATACCAACAATATGGTAGCTGACCTTGATGCTATTTTTTGTCCTCACTGAAGGTGTCTAACAACATCAAGGAAAACATCAGGCTATGAATTATGGGAGCAAGCACATAGCCCTGCTTCACTCCATTGGTGACTGGAAAAGCATGAGAGCATCATCTATTATTCAGAGCCCAAGCAAGCATGCCATCGTGAAATTAGTGTACCATACTGATGAACTTCTCCAAGCAACCAAATTTCACCATGATTTTTTCAGAAACCCTTATGACTAGCAGTATCAAATGCCCTGGTCAGCTCAACAAATGTCTACAGACCCCTGTTCTGCTCCTGGCATTTCTCCTAGAATTGTTGGGCAGCAAACACCATATTGACTATTCCTTGGCCCCTTCAGAAGCCATACTGGCTTTCAGGTAGATAACTATCTTCCAGGTGAAGGATCAGCCAATTCAGGAGGATTCTGGCAAGAATCTTGAGAGCGATGACTAAGAGAAAAACACTTCCTGTTATTGTAACAAGACAATCTATTTCTTTTACCTTTATAGAGATGGACAGTGGAAGCATCCTTGATCTCCTGGGGGAAAACCTCTTCTTGCCATATAAACCAGAATATTTCAGTCAGTTTCTATATAACCAGTGGACCCTCTGACTTGTAGATCTCTCCTGGAATGGAATTAGCACCCAGTGCTTTGACACATGAAAAGAGCCTAAGGGTATTTAATACCTTCCTTCATTTGTAAGTTCAGCTAGAGAGAAATTTACTTCAACCTGAGGTATGTTGTTAATGACTTCAGAATTGGTCGCTGATGGTCTATTGAGAACACTCTGAAAGTATACAGCCAATCTCTACAGGATCATGTCCTTATTACTGACCCATGTGGCTCCATCAGCACTGAGTAGCTGAGATTCACCAGAGGTCTTTAGTCCAAAAATAGTCTTCAGGGTATCATAGAAGCTCTGTGGGTTGTTGTTATCAGTATAAAACTGAATCTCATCTGATAGGGAGATCACGAAGACAAAGACGAAGGAGGAGAAAGAGGAGGAGGAAGAGAAAAAGAAGGAGGAGGGGAAAGAAAAGGAGGAGGACAGAACAAGAAGGAAAAGAACAAGGAGGAGGAGGAGAACTATTTACATTTCTATAGCATTTTAAGATTTACATTTCATTTCTTTTTTTTTTTTTTTGCGGGGCAATGGGGGTTAAGTGACTTGCCCAGGGTCACACAGCTAGTAAGTGTCAAGTGTCTGAGGCCGGATTTGAACTCAGGTACTCCTGAATCCAGGGCTGGTGCTTTATCCACTGTGCCACTTAGCCGCCCCCAAAGCTGGCCTATGATTACACAGCTGGTAAGTGGCAGGAATATATCCGAACATACTGTATTCTCTGGGCTTTATCCACTGCGCCACCTAGCCGCCCCCTACATTTCATTTCAATCCATACCTTTGCGTTAAGGCACTGAATGTGCTGGCTAAAATGCAAATACATTATCCCAGAAAGGTCACCTGTTGGCACCTTAGCATGATTGTGCTTATCAGAGGAGTGAAAAGATGAAATACAGTGTGTCCCCAAAAGTCAGTGTAGTTTTAAGATTAAATAATTGAAAGCTGCACTAAGACTTTTTGGGACACCTAGATGATCCATTATTTTTGATGTGGGCAGGAGGCAGAGAAACTTCCAAAACTTAGGGTGTTGTCCAGAGAGCACAGCATTGTTGAGAATATAGCTGGTTCCTGAACTTTAGGGGAGCAGGTACCAAAGTGGAGGAAGGGAGATCAGAGACACTAATGAAAAACTTCAATTTCCCTTTAAGTTAGGAAGGAAGGAGAGCCAAGTATGACTTTGATTCTGAAAGGTTGTAAAGTGGATAGAGTGACAGCCTGAAGTCAAGAAGACATCTTCCTGAGTTCAAATCTAGCCTCAGACACTTACTATCTATCTGACCGTAGGCAAGTCATTTAACCCTGTTTGTCTCAGTTTCCTCATCTATAAAATGATCTGGAGAAGGAAATAGCAAACCACTCCAGTGTCTCTGCCAAGAAAACCCCCAAATGAGGCAACAGAGAATTGGATACTGACTGAAAATGATTGAACAACAACAGCTCAGTTCTGCCAGTGAACAACCCAAGGTTAGCCTGAGGGATTCATGGATCTTCAAATCAGTCCTCCCCTTCTTCACAGCTAGGCCTAACACTAGTCCAGGTTTGAGATGTATATAAACAGATATTCAACCAATGTTAAGACCATTTGGTGTTTCATAGAGCAGACCTTTGTTGGTCTTCCTATTCCTGATAACAAAGTTTGTCTATTTAACTGATGAGTGCTGTCAGTCCACTAAAATGATGTTCAACAATAAAAAATGATCCCAAGTTTATACCGTTTGTTCCCCAAACTAATTTGGTTTGTTGTATCTATGTGCATTGCTTTGCTGTTTATTGTTGGGCATTTATAGGTGTATATGGAGAGTGCTGGACTTAAAGACAAGAAGGACTGAGTTCATTTCTTGCCTTTGGCACTTGGCAACTGTATGACCATGGGCACATTTCCAAGCCGTGCCAGCTGGACTTTGATCATCTTCTGTATCCTTCTCCCACAGGAACTTGGGCTCTGCACCTTGGACTTAGGGCTCTAATATGTGACCTTTCACCTCTTGTTGCTAGAAACCAAGCCACCTCACCATTTACTGCCATTTCCAAGCCATACCAACCATATTTGTATCCTCCTCTCCTTTCTAGCTCCCCTTTGTGTGTTGTCTTCCTTCAATAGAAAGTAAGCTCCTTGAGGGCAGGGACTATTGTTCTTGCTTATACTTCTGAATCACAGTGTTTGGCACATATTAGGTGTTTAATAAATGCTTTTTCATTCATTCAAGTTGACTTTATTTGCTTTAGGTGATTCCCTAAGATTTATTTATTGAGTCATTGCTACATTGTGATCTATTTGTCCTTGAAGGGAATTCCTATACCAGGAGTCTCTCGAGTTGGTGAAATCACAATCCTTTCCTATTCAGCTGGGCACTTAGTTATAATATATACTGGGATATATTTAGCTATGTGACTTTCAGCAAATCCCTTAGCCTGAGTGTTCTCTACAAAATGCAAAGATTAATGCACTATTTAATTCACTGGGTCATTGTAAGGATCAAATTGAATAAGAGATGTGAAAATACTTTGTACCTATAGTGGGCTTTATAAACATTAGTCATTACTATTAACATTCAATTACACATGTGATCACATATTCATTCATATACATCAATCTAAAGCAGTATCATGTTTTGATACAGATTTAAATCATAATTTCAAACGAAGAGAGAAGAAGAATAGAATTTCATGTATTCTTCAGTTGCCCTTAATCTACAAGTAGAAAACTCAGGTGGGTAAATTCATGTTTGAAAGAAACTGACTCCAAAGAGGATAGACAGGGAGGGAAGGGGCTTGCATTCTAAGCCAAGAGATATTGATTCAAGGAACTAGGAGGGTTCATTAGGGCCTGTGCCAAGAGATGAGGTCATCCAGTCTGTCCCAGGCAGAAGGAGGACAGGGTGACTCCAGAGAGAACACCACCCCAAGGAAAGATGACGTGATGAGGGGACGTGAGGAATCACTCACCCAGCTCTATGAAGACAAGACATTTTTTCCCTTTCTCTCTCCTTCCTGTCTCTGTCCTTGAAGGGTTGGACATGCCCATTTCCTTTCTGAGTGCTGTCCTAGTGGATGGAGATAGGTAACTGTATGGAGTAATATATTACACATGCTCCAATGCCCTTGGGCTATGGGGAAAAGATTTGGGCCAGGCATGGGCATTTTCTTCCTTAAAAAAAAAAAAAACAAACCCAAAGGAGACCTTTGCTATGTTCATGGTTCAGATAACTTGCAGTAGACAAAATTTGATCTTTCATCTAATCATTGCTTTTCTATATTGGTATATCCTGGGATGGGGGCAGGGGTGGGGAGGTAGAGTAGAAGGAGGGAGGAAGGACCAGAATATTCTCCCCAACCCAGATCTTATACAATTATTATGTGAAAAGGGAAGAACTGGGTTCACCAGGGTCTCCCCTGCTTTCCCTGAACTGCAGCTCTCTCCCCATGACAATCTATGGCTATGGTCAGTAAAATGACAATGGAGAGGCATCCTAATAACTGGTAAATGGAAGATCAGGAGTGCCTTGAGTGGCATCTGAATGGTGCTTTGAAGGACAGAAGTGAGGAATGAGGAGGGAGAGTATTCAGATTGTCCAAAGGGTTCAAAGTGGGCGATGGAATGTTCTGAATGAGAAACAGCCAATAGACCAGTTTGCCTACAAACCAGACTGAAGGCACTTATTCATTTTATCCCAGAGGCAACAGAAGATTTTTAAGTGGGGAAGGAGGGATTGTCAATATGCTCATGCCACGCTGTATCAAACCTACTTTGGCACCCTATTCACCTGTGTTTTCATGCGCTAAGAGCTCCAAAGAAAGGCTAATGTTAATTTTAAAAATAAATAATAACCTAATTAGAACTCACATTCATATAGCTCTCTGAGGTTTTCTAAGTGCTTTGGGGATTAAATAGTATTACTATCTCCATTTTACAGGTGAGATAGAGGGCCGGGGGGGGGGGTTGAGCCGAATGCCCAGGGTCACAGAGCTAGCAAGTGCAGAACCCCTTGGGAGTCCAGCCCAAATCCTCCGCTGGGATGGCAACCATGGCAGAGTTGGAGGCAACCTCTAAAGTGTGATATGAGCTTCTGTGATCTTTCCAATGGACAATATCTCCCTTAGGGGACTGCTATGGGACTTTAAATTCTCAGTAGTAATACCGTTCCTCAAGAGCCTTTCAAGGCATCTCATGTGCTAATTTGCTTTTAAAAGTGAAAGTATGGGGGCAGCTAGATGGTGCAGAGGATAAAGCACCAGCCCTGGATTTAAGAGGATCTGAGTTCAAATCTGGCCTCAGACACTAGCTGTATGACCCTGGGCAAGTCACTTAACCTCCATTGCCCCATCAAAAAAACCCAACAGTGGAAGTATGAGATCAGGGGATGAGCCCAGAACTAGGAGCCCACAGTTCTGGCTCTGTCACTTCCTAGCTTTATGGCTTCATGCAACTGATTTCCCTTCTCTGGGTCACAGTTTTCCCACTTGTAAAATGAGGACATTCAACTAAGAGATCGCTGAGCTTTTTCTCCACTCTGACACTGCGTGCTAAGACCCACTTCTAGCTCTAACGTTCTCTGTCCTAAGGTCCCATCTAGCTCTAACGTTCTCTGTACTAAGGTCCCGTCTAGATCTAACATTCTGTCCTAAGGTCCTGTCTAGCTCTAACATTCTATCCTAAGGTCGGATCCATTGCTAATATTCTATATCTCAAACATCCTTCCAGCTCTTAAAATTCTGTGTTCAAAAGTCCCTTCTGGCTTTGTCATTCTATCCTCTAAGGGCTCCCGAAGATATGATATTCTATCTTCTAAGCAAGGTTTCTTAACTCTGAGGTCTATGAATTTGTTGTTTTAATATTTTGACTTTGGTTTAATATAATTGGTTTCCTTGGTATCCTATGCATTTTGTTTAATGCATTTAAAAACATTTTGAGAAGGGGTCTATAGGCTTTACCAGACTGCCCAAGAGGTTCATGACACACACAAAAACAATAAGAAGAACCCTTTTTCTAGGGTCTCTTCCAGTTTTGACATTTTTGACATTCTATTTTTCATAATCTATGTATTATGAATCATTATGTTACCTGGGAGAGATAAGGAATTAACAAATGCATTCACAAAGATTAATTTATATGATTCATTCACTCAAGTTTTGTTCCCCATCAGGGAACTAAGGTTTGTTGGGGGTGGGGATGGTAGGGAGCAGAGATAGAAAGTATGAGTATGAGGCCTGTATAGGAGGATACTGAGGGAGGAAGGTGTTGAAGATGAGGGTTGGTCCAAGCCCAGACAGGTACTGTAATGGGGCAGTGGCAGATGCATGGTGGCTAATATATAGTATGAGGACATCAGGACCCTAAGTGGTGCTTTGAGGGGCAATGGGTAACAATAAACAGGGTAAGGGAAGGTTCCAAAGACCAGATTCCCATTTTTCTAGGATCAGCCCTGAGTGAAAAAATAACCTAGCTCTTGTACCAGAAGACTTCCAGGAAAACTATAGGGATTGAAAGAGATAAAGCATTCTGTAAACTGCTCCGTATGTAATGGGGATAAACAGTACACACCCCTTTGCCCCCATCTACGGTGACATGGCTCTGATCCAGCACTGAAAGACTTTTGCTTTGGTGTGACAAAGTAGTCCCCTTCCTGGCCCCTTGATCCTCATGTTGGTGGCAGGGGAGTCGGGGTAGAGGGATGGAGGAGGGTGAGATAGGGTGCTGCATCAGAGCAGCTGCATCATAGCAACTGCTGGCATGGTTGAGCTGGAAGAGGTGCTCAATAGACTTTAGCTGGAAAGATGCTTTTGTTATCATTCTTCTTTGTTGAGCATTTCAGTACCATTTGATCCTCTTCATAGGATTTCCATCAAAGAGGGGGGAAAGGATAATTTCCTCTCCTGTAGCTTTGATGGAAGCATGGACATGACTTCTAAGACTTCTAAGCCTTTGCTCCTTGCCCCAAGGTAGCTTGTCTTTTCAACCACATGTTTCTTGGCGAGGTTGAGGGTCCCAGGACTGTGTGCTTTTACTAGCTATCTTACCCTCTGCTTGCTTGTTTGATATTTTGCATCATTCCACCTCATCCATATTAGGGTGGAAGTTATTTTGCTCTGGCCCACCCTTCTGGGTCCATGAGTGGCAATCCTCAGCACTCAGTCTTTTCAGCCATTTTTCCAAAGCTTTGATCTCAACTGTGATTCATCCACTCCATACTTTCCCTCAAACTTTAATTTACATGACTACCTAAACTGGAAATTTCAGACAGAGCCGTCTCCTGTCACAGATGAGAGCCTAGGAGTGGGAGAACAAAGAGAGGACTTGAAATGTAAAGGTTGCAAGTCAAGGGATGAACAATGAAGATAGCAACCATGCTTGCTGGCAATCATGCAAGCCAGATTCCAAGGTCAAAGAAGAAAAAACCACCATGAGGAGTTGAAGTGTGGTGTGGTGGGAAAAAAAACCCTGAGCTTGGAGTCTGAGGACCTATAAATCAGTCTGTCAATCAATTACTCAATCAAAAAGCACTTATTAAGCAGCTACTATTTGTCCAGCATTCTTCTAGGGGCTGGGGGATGATAAAGACTGCCCTCACGTAGCTTCTGTTCTACAGAGAATACAGTATGTTCGGATATATTCCTGCCACTTACCAGCTGTGTAATCATAGGCCAGCTTTGGGGGCGGCTAAGTGGCACAGTGGATAAAGCACCAGCCCTGGATTCAGGAGTACCTG
The DNA here is from genome assembly GCF_019393635.1 of Dromiciops gliroides. Lineage (NCBI taxonomy): Eukaryota > Metazoa > Chordata > Mammalia > Microbiotheria > Microbiotheriidae > Dromiciops > Dromiciops gliroides. Next base: position 697,971,826 of record NC_057861.1, on the reverse strand, counting down.
AGTTCAAATCCGGCCTCAGACGCTTGACACTTACTAGCTGTGTGACCCTGGGCAAGTCACTTAACCCCCATTGCCCTGCAAAAAAACAAAAAAACAAAACAAAACAAAACAAAATCATAGGCCAGCTTCTTTCCCTCAATGGATCTCAGTTTCCACATCCTTAAATGAGGGTTATTTGATGTCTAAGGCCCATCCCAGCTCCAAGTCCGATGATCCCTTGGCTTGACAGAGCCAAAGACTGCTGGTCATTTTTCAGTTGTGTTTGACTCTCCATGACCCCGTTTAGGGTTTTATTGGAAAATATACTGGATTGGTTTGCCATTTTCTTCTCCAGCTTGTTTTACAGATGAGGAAACTGAGGCAAACAGGATGAAGTGACTTGCCCAGGGTCACATAGCTAGTAATTGTCTGACGCTGGATTTGAACTCAGGAAGATGAGTCCCTCCTGATTCCAGGTTTAGCCCCCTATCCACTATGCCACCTAGCTGCCCAAAGACTGCTAGTTGGATTTTTTTTAAAAAAACCTCATAGGATAACCCGTCTTGGCCTGGAGCAAAGAGACTCTGCCGCAACTTTAACCATTTGGGGAAGTCATTTATGAGTCTATAGAAGGATCTTATGAATCAGAAGATTTATTAGGGAAGGAACTAATGGAATTCTGTGCTGGAGTTCATCATACCTCTGCATTGTGAATGAAATTCCATTATTGTGCATGACTAAAAAAAAAAAAAAAAGCAAAGGGATGGATTTAACCTGATAATATCAAAGAGTTAATTTTTTAGCTCATTTCTCTGCTGTCAGGGCCATGGAATACTTTCTGTAAGTCATAAATAATGCATTTTAATAAACGGAGACTTTGATTACTCTATGTGGTCTGACTTGTATTGTGATTCCGGAGACTGCTTGACATAGGTCCAACATTCAGTTTCTGTGGCACATATTAAAAGTTCTACATATTTTGGCCATGTGTAGGTCTTCATGGTCTACTGGGAAGCAATATTGTTGGAAATGTATTTGACCTGGGGAAACTGGCTTTTCATGGAAAATAATTTTTCTAAACCTTATTGTTTACATGTTTTTACCCTTAATTTATGTTCCTTTGGTTGAATCAATTTCCCACCTCTCCCCTACCCCCAACCCACTTTAGTTCCATAGTTCAAACAAGGCTCCAATTTTCTGGCCCACCCCTCCCCTCTCTCCTGCCCCCCAGCCAGGATCCCTGAATTTTTGTCTCTGAGGAATGTACTACCCAACTCCCAGAACATCCATCAAAGTCAAGCTTAGTTCCTCCAGGCTTGGCCCTGGTTCTGAATTTCTTGAGGCACAAGGGTGCCAGGATACATCGTGCCCAGTGTAAGAGGCCTAGTGGATAGAGCACTCAACTTTGAGTCAGGAAGACCTGAATTCGAATCCTGTCTCAGACACTTACTGTGTGACCTAGTCAAGTCACTTATCCCTGTTTGCCTCAGTTTCCTCATCTGTAAAATGAGAGAGTTGTCTTTCATAGCTTCTAAGTTCCCTTCATTGCCCTGGAAAGAAAGAAAGAAAGAAAGAACTAAGGTCCTCTGATTGTTCAATGCTCTTTTTGCTTCTTTCATCTGAAGAAACTAATGGATAATTTTGAGAGAACTAACTTTTGAAGTAACTAGGCAAACTTATTGTTTCCTTGAATTAACTGGTATTTTGGCAGAAATGATTATTTGTGCTGGTGTCATATTTCCCACGTATGTTGACAGAGGCTGAAGAGTATGCTCTTCTTTCTAAAATCCTACAAGTAATAAAGAACAACAGCTTTCATCTACATAACACTTGAATATTTACAAAATACTTTCCTCAGGATGACCCCATGATGTAGACAAGGCAATTATGATCATCTCTACTTTAAAGAGGAGATAGCTCAACAGAGAGGGGCTAAGTGGCTTGCCCAGGGTCACCCAGCAAGGGTCAGAGCTGGGTTTTCAGCCTGGGATGGGAATCCAGGTATTTTGACTTCAAGGCCAGTGGTCTACACCGCATAGAACATTATTTTTTATTCATAATGTCCACTAAAATGGGTCTATTCCAGCACTGGGAACATCTTGGCCAGTTTTTAGCATTATTTAGCTAATGTAGCTTTTCCAGACATTGAAATCCTTAGACATTAATGTGTACTATTTTTCTTTGTGTGAAGATGCTGTTGTGATTAAGGATCAAGCAGTCAGGCATTATTAAGTGATTACTATGTGCCAGGCACTATATGAAGCACTGGGGATACAACTACAAAATCTAAACAATCCCTGCCCTCAAGGCACTTACATTCTAATAAGGAAAATGACCTGTAAATACATACAGAGATGGGGAGAATCTGCTAGATTTTTTCACTTATCTAGACAATAAAAAGTTTGGAGAAACCAATCATTTAGGTCATTGGAAAGACTTACGATTGGCAGACTCTCCAGGATTTCATTCCATCTACTATGTAGTCTAGTAGATTTGCAGTTGTGTGTTTCCTCCAATAAGATTTTAAAATTGTACACATAGAGATACACACACAGACATGGACACACAGAGACATACACAAATACATATATACACAATGTGCTGCTATTTACCTAAGATTTTGAGACTTTATCATTTTTTCAAAAATCACAAACCAAAGTCCTTTGGCATCAAAATATTGGATTTTTTTTTTTGCAAGGCAATCGAGGTTAAGTGACTTTACTTGCCCAGGGTCATACAACTAGTAAATGTCTGAGGTTGGATTTGAACTCAGGTCCTCCTAACTTCAAAGCCAATGCTGTATCCACTGAACCACCTAGATGCCCTATTTGTAACAAGTAATGTTGACAACTCTCTCATTCTAGTTCCTGCCATTCAGGACTTTAGACAGCCGCCTACATTCATTGTCTGCTCTTCTTCTTATCCTTGGAATAGACTGAGGAAGAGAAACAACCAGTCATCCAGCCTGCAGAGTCCTGGGTCTCCGGGACTAGCAGAATGACTGTGAAGTCGAAAGGTCATAGATATAAATCTGTAAAGGACCTTAGAGACTATCCATTCCAACCCCTTTATTTTCACAAATGAGGAAACTGAGGCTCAGAGATGTTAAGTAATTTTCCCATAGTCACACAGCTATTAAATGTCAGCACTATTTTCACTATGCCACACAGCTGCCCATTTATAAGAATACCAACTCACATTTTTATGGCATTTCAAGGTTTATAAAATGTTTTCTTCATGGCAACCAAGCAAGGTAAGTACTGCCAAGTATTATTCTCTTTTCATTTTACAGATGAGTAAACTGAAGTTCAGAGAGGACAAATGATTTGTTCAGGGTCACACAAGTGGTAAGCATGGATTCAGGTCTTCTGGTTCCACACCCAGAACCCCTTCCTTCCAATGGCTCAATCATTGCCACCTTAGTGCCTTAGCCATTATTATAGTGAATAGAGACAGCAGGGCCCTGAGGAAATAAAAAACAGGGTGGAAATTTTTCACAGAGAACAAGGAGAAGGAAAACTCTGAAACAAGAGGGGTAGAGCCACTGGACAATGGGCCTGGATGGGTGTAGGAAGACAGTGGAAAACCATGAGCAGAAGCATGAAGCCATTGAGGGCAAGTGACAAAAGAGGGGAAAGGAAAAATGGGACCTAAAGAAAGCAGAATTCACCTATTACACCAGTTTGCAGAGGATCAACACTAGGCAGGAATTCCAAGTCTTGGAATTGTCCCATCTGATTCTTCTGACCCATCTAGGCCAATGCCAATGCCAGAGACCACAAGGAGAAGACTTTCAGATGGCTCATCCTGTTGATGGAAGGAAAATCATTTCTTTCTCCTTTGCAGAATCCAGGAGGACTTTCATGGAGAGGATGACAATATCCCCATCACCAATCTGGAAAAAGGAGAACCAAGCTATACCAGCAAAAGATAAAAGTCATCTGTGCCTTGAATAATCATGATGAATATAAATGTCATGCTCACTTTCAGTAATTACATCTTCCAGGAGACTTTGCCCAAGTCAAAAGCACTCAATAGCATGCTAGTTTTTTGTTGTTGTTTTTTAAAATTATGATAATCTTACAGTGGCAGGTGAGGGACAGAGGTCTTATGCCATTTCTTTTAAATTCTTGTGCTGAAAGCTACTGACTTGTGCAAAGGTTCCCAGGAGATACTGTTCCCAGAAGTTAACATAGAATGCTTGCCCTGAGCCTGCCCTCTTGCAAAAGAAGGGCATGCTCTATATTTATTCTCTCAATCCACACTCACACTGACAAGTTGGGTCCCCAGAGCTAGGCTGCTGTATCATTCCTCAGGGTCCTAGGGGTAGCCCTGAGGGGCTTAAGGGGTTTTATAACATTGTAACTCATGAGCCTCAACTGGTATGCTTCCCTCAATGTGGGTTGATATCAAATGATCAACCAGATTTAATTAGCTTTTAGAAAGGGATATTGACTGAGGTGATGTAATAAGAAGAGTTGATAAAAAATATCCACACTTCAAAAGTCCATGACACACTATTATACCAGTACATATAGAATCCAGGGGAAAGTGTGATCAAGTTTACAGAGCACTTATGGCAAAGAGATAACACAACTCCTAGAAATCCTTTTGCTGGGGTCCTCAAGATGTGCTACTTAGGAATAGCAGAACTTTTCTGTTGGGCTCCTTGTAAATCCTCATATCTTTCCTCAGTGAGTCCAGCCTATCCTATGTTCCAGATGCAAACATCAACACCAACTGCTGCTGCTATCTTGGGGATCCTGCTAGGACATCCATTTTTAAAAATCCTATTTCTCTGGTCTTCTGAAATCTACAAGGTCCTCATCTGGTCAAAGAGGTTTTGGGGAGGAGTCTGAGGCCAAGGCTGAAGCAAAGAAATTCTCCTCCCTTGTCAACAAATGAATTCTCAGAAGCTCGGTTGGAAGTTTTCATCACTGAGTTCAAGTCTCTGGTTCTGAAGCAGTCTACTATTTTAAAAACAATGCACAGGGTATGACCAATTTTTCTCAACCAATTTGAACATACTTCCTATGCAATATCACTCTAGTCCATCTGAAGGTTGTTATCCTTGTTCTCAAAGAGGACCATAATATCAGGGTGATGTCATGACTTGCACTGAATTGGATTTAAGTGAGGGAGGGCTGTGCAAGGTCACCAATCTCATTCTCCTCCAGAGCCATCTGGGTCCAGTGGCAATATATATATATATATATATATATATATATATATATATATATATATATATATATATATATATATATATATATATATATATATATCAGGATGGATGGAGATGGCCCTGGATGTTTAAGGCAATTGAGGTTAAGTGACTTGCCCAGGGTCACACAGCTAGTAAGTATATGAGGAAGGCTTTCAAAGACATCTAAATAAATCAAGAACTTTTCCAACTTAGTTTAAAGCCTATGCCTATGATTGATTTATTGATTCAATGAGATGTCTTGTTCTTGTTGTACTGAGTTCCTACTTATAGTTGATTGTTCTCACCTGACAAAGGTATCAGGGAATCACATCTTGTTCCTTACTTTAAGTGTTAATTGATTAAATGCCCCCCTTTCACATAGGATGATGAAATATCTCCCTAGAAGAGTTAGGAATACTGTTTAATATTTCCACAGATAGAAGGCAGCAGGAGCAATGGAAAGAGCCTAGGGCTTGGACCCAGGCTCTGACTCCACACCCAGGCTCTGCAACCTATTGTACCCCTTGTGTGATCTTTGGCAATCCTCTTAAGAAGAGCAGATGTTTATGTAGCACTTTAAGGTCTACAAAGCACTTTTCATCCATTTTCTCACTTAATCTCCATAGCAACCTTGGGAGTTCAGTAATAGAGGTGTTGTCATCCCCATTTCAGACAGGAGGGGATAATCTTGGAGAAGTTAGGTGACTCACCCATGGCCACACATATAGCAAATGGTGGAGACAAGATTCAAATTCATTCAAATACATTCTCTCCTGAGTTGAGTCCAACACTCCTTCCATCATCCCATATTCTTACTGCTCTTCGTCTCCCAAGGTCTCAGTTGTCTCATATGGAATAGGAAGATGGGTTGGACCACATGACCTGAGGTCCCTTCCAGTTCCCATGATCCTATAAGATTTGAATCTAGCTCTGTTATTGTTGCTATTGTTCAGTTATTCGGCCATGTCTGACTCTATGTGACCCCATGGGCTTTTCCATGGAAATTTCTTGACAAAGATACAGGTGTGGTTTGCCATTTCCTTCTCCAGTGCATCACCATTTTAGAGGTGAGGAACTGAGGCAAATAGGAGTTAAGTGACTTGCCCAGGGTCACACAGCTAGTAAGTGTCTGAGGCTGGAATTGAACTCAAATCTTCTTGACTCCAGGCCTGGTGCTCTATCCACTGCACCACACAGCTGTCCTATTCTCTCAATAACCTTGGCCAAGTTGCTCCCTCTATGAGCCTCTCAGGGTCTTCCTTGGGAAGAAAAGGAGTTTAGACTAGATAATCAATATGGCCCCTTCCATTTCTAATGTCCTGTGTTCTGATTTCTAGAATTTTCTAACAAAGGCATGGGCATAACTTCAGCCATAAGGGAAAGGTCATTCTGTTCAGTAGTGAGTGTTTTAATGTGGAATTCTTTTCCCTATATGGTTTTATTTTCTCTGATATTTGATCTCAGGCTTCTAGAAGGGACAAAAATCTCAGTAGAGAAGAAAGTGGCTGAACTTATTACCAAGAAGACATGGGTTTAATCCTACCGCTGACACCTTCTACATGTGACCCTGGAAAAGGCACTTAGCCTGAGTCTCAATTTCCTTATCTGTAAAATGAAGATGGTCGGACTAGATGTTCTCTAAGGTTCTACATCCCATGGAATGGGCGGTAGATAGGCATCAACCATGCAGGTCAGTGAGCCCATGCCCAACTCCTCCCTCCGTTTGTGATATTTCTGTCTTCCCCTGTAACACCAATGCTATTCAGTCTTAAGACCCACTTGTAACGATTGGAATGACGCCACCTGCTGGAGACTTACTGTAGAAAAGCTCCGCCATGAAAGGAAGGTCTTTGAGGGCAAGACCATGCGTCTTTTCTTTGGCGTCAGAAAGTGACGTTTGCTGGTGGGAGGAAGAAGGGGGAGCCAGGCGCTCTGTCTCTCTCTCTTTCCTTTGGACTCTGGTGGAGAGCAGAGCTAGAAATGTGCTCTCCCTTTAATAGATAGATGAATGTAGGCCTTTCTCTCTCTCTTTACCAAATTCTTATTCTCCTTAATAGATGCTTAAAAACCTAACTCTTGCTAAATCTTATAATTTATTGGCGACCACTCATTAGATATTTTAGACAGACTAGCTAGAATTTTAGCCCTTAACACACTAACTAGGGTGACTTGACACCCAGGTCCTTGCCACCTCCCTAATCTCTTAAGATCCTTTGAGCCCACCTAGAGCTATGACCCAAGAAATTCTCTCTGTGAAATACAACACAACATACACATCTCACACAATGGGACAGAGCATATTAGGAAAGATTTTATTAGCAGAAAGGGATAAACTTTGAAGAGAAAGTCATTTGTCTCTGTGGTTGGGAGCATGATTTAGTAGGGGCGGAGGAGACAGAGTGGGCATACTGAGTGCTGCATCCTGGGGAAAAGAGTATGGGTGGGGTCTTTTATTATAATATAAAGAAAATATAGAAATTCCAGGTTGTCCACTAACTAGCTGTTTGATCTTGACAAATCACTTTCCCTCTGTGGGACTCAATTTTGTCATCTATACAATTGCAAGAGGGGAGGGTGGATATGCAGAATTAGATGATCTCTAAAGTTTCTTAGGAGACTCAAGTCACATTCTCTAATTTTGGCTCTGTCACTAACTTGCTGTGTGACCTTAGAGAAGTCACTTCTTCTCTTGGGGGTCACATTTTTATTCATCTTTAAAAACAATGGGGTTATACTAGATGGCCTCCAAAGTTGCTTCAAGCCCTAATGTTCAAAGACCCAGAATAACTTTATTCATGTATTTCATTGGAATGATATAGGATTCCATCTAATTTCTGCCTCTCCCACCATGGACTCTGGTCTAATTGGAACGTATCCATGCGAAACAAATAGCTGATGCATTGTTTGTAATTCTTCCCATGGTGAATGATTTCCAGAAGGTGATTGTGGTGGGTGAATAATTTCCTAGCATGGAGTAGACCTGGGCTTCTGAGACTGTAATTTATTTTGCTGCCCCGACAGACAGCCACAGACAGCCAACCAGCCAGGTTGGGCCTGAGGCAATGAATTAGCCTACGGCGGAGAATTCCAGCTCACACATTCCAGTGCCTCCCTTCCACCAGCTCTTGACATGGCTGACTTCCTGCCCCAGCAATTCTCAGGGTCTCTTAGCTTAAGGCATCTTGAAGAGCCAAGACCAATCTGTGCCCTTGAGGGTGCATTCAAATTTTATAAGGGGTTGGGAAAAGACCTCAGAATCATGGAACTGTTGGGTTGGAAAGGATTTGAAAACGTAGAATTTTAGAGCACAAGAATATCAGAATGGGGCAGCTAGGTGGACCAATGGATAAAGCACCAGCTCTGGATTCAGGAGGACCTGAGTTCAAATCCAGCCTCAGACACTTGACACTTACAAGCTGTGTGACCCTGGGCAAGTCACTTAACCCTCATTGCCTTGCAAAAAAAAACAAAAAACAAAACAAAATGAATATCAGAATATGAAGAGTCCTTCATATGAGAATGTCAGAGCTTGAAGGGACCCTGAAATATATAATGTAAACTCTGGGAAGAGTCTTAGAACATAGAATGTTAGATCTACGAAAGATCCTAGGACATAGAATGTTAAAGCTGGGGGACTTATAAAACCTAGAAGCAACTTTAGGACATAGAACATTAGAGGTAAAAGGGATCTTGGACCATAGAATGTCAGAGTTGGAATTAAGTGCTAAGTGATATGTTTCAGTCTAAATGTGTTAGAAGCAGGAGTTTAGGAAAGAGGGATTTGGATGGTGGCAGCTGAAGGGAACATCATAGACATAGTGACTGAATTTCATAAGGACATTTGACAAAGACTCTCATGATGCCATTGTAGAGAAGATGGAGAGATGTGGTATAGATCCCAGCTTCTTAAACTGTGGCTCACAACCCCATAGGGGGTTGTGGAACTGAATGTGGGGGTTGTAAAGAAGTTTTGCAAGAGTAAAAGGTTATGTATATCTATTTCATATACCTGTATGCCCAGGATTATATAAAAATGTCTAGATAATAGTACATGTGAGACAGCTAGGTGGCACAGTGGATAAAGCACTGGCTCTGGATTCAAGAGGACCTGAGATCAAATCTGGACTCAGACACTTGATACTTACTAGCTGTGTGACCCTGGTCAAGTCATTTAACCCTCATTGACCCCTCCCCCCAAAAAAGCTAGTTCTCCAGATGTATTAATTAGGTGCATTTTTCTAGCTCAGCACTACACAAAGGGACAGGCTAAATCTTTATCCAGTTAAAAAAAAAAAAAGCAAACCAGTCAGAAACTACAATGCAAGGAACCCAACAGTGATGATTTAAGGAAAGCTGTGCTGAACATCTGGAAGATGGGAACATAGACTACAGGTAAATCAGGTATACCTGGAACACATAGCTGTGTTGCATTGACCATGAGTAGGGTCAAGAAAATGCAAAGCTCAGATTGGGAAGCCAGCAATCAGTCTAAACTTTAGGACTCTGAAGTTTGTAGCTCAATGAGATCCTTGAAGAACACAGAACTCAGTTCTGTTGTTCAGTTGTGAGAGGAAGTCATGGAAGGACTTTCAGATAATAGATAAGAGGACCCCATCATTCTTTCCAGAAGAAAACAGAGCCTGACCCTGACAGATCATTTCAATTCAGTAAGACTACAAAAAAAATGAATAAACTCAAGAAGACACTAATGAAAAAAATATCATGGATAACAGGGACACTTGAAACCCCCCAAAAAGAAAATAACTCCATAAGATCTATAAGCAAAGCCCCCCCAAAAAATACTTGGTCACAAGGTCAACTAAAATTCCTAGAAGAAATGAAGACTTTTGGGGGCAGGTAGATGGCACAGTAGATAAAGCACCGGCCCTGGATTCAGGAGTATCTGAGTTCAAATCTGGCCTCAGATGCTTGACACTTACTAGCTGTGTGACCCTGGGCAAGTCATTTAACCCTCATCGCCCCACCAAAAAAAAAATGAAGACTTTTAAAACAATATTACAAATGAAAATAGAAGCTCTAGGGGTAAGAACTGGAAAGACAATGAAAGCTCTAAAAGAAAAGATTGGAAGGAGAATAAGCTGCTTAGTTCGGAGGTACAAAACCTTGCTCAAATAATAAACTCACTGAGAATTAGAATTGACCAAAGTCAATGACTATAAGATGATAAGAAATACTAGGACAAATTCAAAAGATTATACTATTTTTTAAAAATGCAAGTTCTGGAAAATAAGTCAAAGAGAAATAATCTAAGAATCATGAAACCATCTGAAGATGATTAAAAAACCTTTTATCAGGGCAGCTAGGTGGTGCAGTGGATAGAGCACTGGCCCTGGATTCAGGAGGACCTGAGTTCGAATATGGCCTCAGACACTTGACACTTACTAGCTGTGTGACCCTGGGCAAGTCACTTAATCCCCATTTCCCCACGCAAAAACAAAAAACAAAACTTGTATCATAAAGATAGATCTTATAGCACCATAGAAATGAAAATATGAATGATGAACTATTAGTGAAGGCAAAGTACTTGTATAATGAAAACAGCAATGAATTTGGGGTCAGTGGATTCATCATTCTGTCTTTTACTCCCTGTGTGACCTTGGGCATGACACTCTAACCTTAATTTCCTCATCTATAAAATGATCAGGTTGGCCTCGATGGTCTCTAATTCCACCTGTAAGACTCTGATCTCTGATTATCAGTCTCAGTGTCTCAGCTGGATGCTTCTACTCTCTGCCCACAAACCTGCTCAGATCTCCCCATCCTAAAAGTACCATCCCTTGACCTTGAGGGACCCACTGTCTCCTGATCTATCTCTATTCCTACTTTTTTTTTTTAATGAGATATTTTATTTTTTCCATTACATGTAAAGATAGTTCTCAACTTTTGTTTATACATGCTTTACAATTTCAGATTTTTCTCCCTCCCTCCCCTCCCTCCCCCCTCTCCTAGACAGCAGGTAATCTGATATAGGTTATATCTATATATCTCTATACATATACATATAGATATGTATATATACACACACACATATATATATACACATAATAACATTAATCCTATTTCTGCATTAATCCTGTTACAAGAGAAAGAATCAGAGCAGTGATGCAAAACCTCAAAATAGAAAAAAAAAAAAACAACAGCACCCAAAACAAAAGAGATAATATGGTTCAATCAGCATCTATACTCCACAGTTCTTTCTTTCTTTTTTTTTTCTTGGATTTGGAGATCCTCTTCTATCATGAGTTCCCTGGAACTCTTCTGTACCATTGCATTGGTGAGAAGAATATAGTCCATCACAGTAGGTCAACACTCAATGTTGATGATACTGTGTACAATGTTCTTCTGGTTCTGCTCATCTCACTCATCATCAGCTCACGTAAGACCCTCCAGGTTTCTCTGAACTCTTCCTGCTCATCATTTCTTACAGCACAATAGTATTCCATTGTATTCATATACCACAACTTGTCCAGCCATTCCCCAATTGATGGGCACCCCCTCAACTTCCAATTCCTTGCTACCACGTAAAGAGCAGCTATAAATATTTTTGTACATGTGGGTCCATTTCCCCCTTCCATGATTTCTTTGGGCAAAAGACCTAAAAGTGGGATTGCTGGGTCAAAGGGTATGCACAGCTTTATCGCCCTTTGGGCATAATTCCAAATTGCTCTCCAGAATGGTTGGATCAGCTCACAGCTCCACCAACAATGCATTAGTGTTCCAATTTTCCCACAGCCTCTCCAACATTTATTATCTTCCTTTTTTGTCATTTTAGCCAATCTGATAGGTGTCAGGTGGTACCTCAGAGTTGTTTTAATTTGCATCTCTCTAATCATTAGAGATTTAGAGCATTTTTTCACATGGGAATAGATAGCTTTGGTTTCTTCATCAGAAAACTGCCTGTTCATATCCTTTGACCATTTCTCAATTGGGTCTATTCCTACTTTTTATGGTAGTGCTAAATAAATGGCCCTCCCCCAGAGCCCCTAGTGTCCTCACTGCTCATTTAGAGGGAAGAATGGGGAATGCCCTTCTCAGATCACAGATTTCACGTTTGAAATGACTATAGGGATCTTCTAGTCTCCTCTCATTTTAAGAAGCAGAAAAGTGAAGCTTAGAGAGGGTTAGTCATGGCTCACAATCCCAAGGCAGGAACCAACCTCTGGAAGTAGGACCCAAATCCAGTGCTCTTTCTGACCATACATTGCCTCATTCCTCAAGCGCTGGCTGCCTAACTGGGACCTGCTTCCCTCCCTTCACTGAAACAGCCCCTTACAGGGCCACTAATGATGTCATTGTCCCTGAAGCTAATGGCCTCTTGTCAATCATCAACCTCTCTGACCTCTCTGCAGCATTGAATGAGCTGGTATTTTTATTATTCGGAGTCAAAAAGCAGTGGTTCCCATGGCTTCAACGTTCCCCAATCTGCCATATTGTTGGCATGAGCTCTTTCCCTAAAGAGTTCGCATCAAATAAAGTTGGTTGCCCTCAGCGTAGGAGAACACAACCACTGACTTTTCTTCCTATCATAGCCATACAGGGGCAGCTAGGTGGCGCAGTGGATAGAGCACCTGCCCTGGAGTCAGGAGGACCTGAGTTCAAATCCAGTCTCAGACACTTAACACTTACTAGCTGTGTGACCCTGGGCAAGTCACTTAGCCCCAATTGCCTCACTTAAAAAAAAAAAAAAAAACCCAGGCCATACAAATGATTCAAGAGCAGTTTCTAGGAATATCAAAGGTAGTAGGGAGAGTTAAATGCAAAAGAGTAACAAATTCTTATTTATTTATTTATTTGTTTATTTAGGTTTTTTTAGGGCGATAAGGGTTAAGTGACTTGCCCAGGGTTACACAGCTAGTAAGTGTGTCAAATGTCTGAGGCCAAATTTGAACTCAGATCCTCCTGAATCCAGGGCCGGTGCTTTATCCACTGTGCCACCTAGTTGCCCCCAACAAATTCTTAACACAATAGAACAATAGTACGAGCCAAATCGAATAAAATGGAATTAAATTTAATAATGATAAATGTAGTCTTAACATTTCAAAAAACCAACTCCACAAGTATAAAATGTGGAAGAACTGGTCAGAGACAGCAATTCATCTGAAAAAAGATTTGGTGGTTTCAGTGGACTTCAAGTCCAATATGAATTAACAGTGTATTATGGAAACTAATGAAATCTTTGTTGTTATTTAGTCATTTCAGTTGTATTCAACTCTTCGGGACCCCATTTGGGGTTTTCTTGGCAGAGATCCTGGAGTGGTTTGCCATTTCCTTCTCCAGTTCATTTTACAGAAGAGGAAACTGAGGCAAACAGGTTTAAGTGATTTGCCCAGGGTCATACAACTAGTAAGTATCTGAGGTCAGATTTGAACTCAGGAAGATGAATTTTCCTAACTCCAGGCCCAGCACTGTATCACCTAGCTGCCCCTGAAATGAAATCCTTAGCTGCATTGAAAGAGGTAAAGATGTGATAGTACCCATGTATGGTCAGATCATATATGGAATATTATCTTCAGTTCTGGATGCCACATTTTAGGAAGTACATTGATACCCTGAGGACTAGCCAGAGAAGGGTAACTAGGATATTGAAGGGCTATTTGATGACCAGGTGAAGGAACTGAGGATAGCTAGCCTAGAAAGGAGGAAACAGGGGAAATCTGATAACTGTTTCTGCTTGGCTCCAGAAAGCAGAACTAGGAGCAATGAGTAGAAATTGGCAAAGAGGCAAAATCAAACTTGAGGCAGAAAAAAATGTGCTCATAATGAAAGTGATCTCCCAATGGAATGAACTGCCTTTGGAAGCAGTGGGTTTCATGGCATATGATAGGTGCCTCATAAATGATTGTTGATTGATCCAAGCAAAAGCCAGGTGGCCACTTGTTGGAGATATGATAGAGGGGATTCCTTCTCAGGTATGGGTTGGACTATATGGACTTCTAACTTGGCACTTCTTTGCTTTGTAACTCAAGCTCATCTTTTGAGCCATGGAAGTACTTAGGGTTACATAGTTTAGTGACAATTCAGGAGGACAGAAGTAGCATTGGGCAAATGGTCTGGTTGCTTTTTATAAATCCTCTGCTTACTAGGACTGTGACTTCAAGGAAAATATTGAATGTCTTTATCCTCAGTTTTTCCATCTGAAAAATAAAGATAATAATCCCTACTCTGCTGCCCACATTTCAGAGCTACTGAGGCCACATGAGATGATGCTTATGAAAGGGCTTTATTAATTGTAACATGCTAGAAAAATATGAGGAATTATTGTGATGATGATAATATTCTGGTAAAATCCAAACAGAGGAGTGTAATTTAGGAGAAACTAGTGTGGATAGAAGGCATTTGGAGGCAGGGTAAGCTGGAGCAAATGTCATATAAGGGCCCAGTCAAGGGAATTGAAAGAGCAATGGATTTGGAGTTAGGATCTAGGGTTAATTTCATAAGCCACCACCCCTGTGACTATGGGCAAGTCGCTTGGGTCCCCTGAGCCTCAGTTTCCTCATATGTAGAATGAGAGGCTTGGATAATTTGGCCCATAAAGTTCCTTTTAGTTCTAAATCCATGGTCCTATGAACTCTGAACTTCCATGAATAATAATTCACATTTATAAAAACTTTTATGATTGGCACAATTCTTTCTTTGAAATCCCTACCTATGAGGTAGGTAGTACAATTGTTATTATCTCCATGTTGCATATGGGGGAACTGTGTCAAGATAATGGAATGTGGTAGAGAAGGGGATTTAGCAGATACTCAAAGGCCCACCTGGAGATTAATCTAAACTGATTGAATTAAGTGAGAGTGATTGATTGCTGATGAGCCTACTTCCAGTTAAATAGATTGTAAGCACATTGGACTGGCCCTTAAGAGGGTATCGTTCTCAGAAGCTAAAAACTTGAACTTTACATCAAGACCACCTTTGGGTCCAATGAACCAATTAATTTGAATGATGCTAGCCAATAAGCTTGAAGAACCTCCCATTTCTGGGAGGAGAACATGAAGGAGGAAGTTGATGCTAAAGGAGGATTTCTTCCTCTTTTGGTTTGAGACTTTGGTTTGGTGGCAGGACTACAAGTGGGAGGTTTAGGAAGGCTAGGATTTCCATGCTGTAAGAAATCTATTCTCAATCTTTCTCTCTCTTTACTATCTTATATCTTTTAATAAACCCTAAAAAAGCCTAAACTCATTTATCAGTGATTTTAGCCAGTTTCCCCCCAAATTACACAAAACTGAGATTCAGAGTGGGGAAAATGATTTTCCCATGGCCACACAGCTCTTATGTGTATGAAGTAAGATTTGAACCCAGGTCTTCTGATACCAAGTCTGGTACCTTTTCTATTATAACACACTACCTCATTAGTTGAACTTTGAGCTTGAACACAATTATCTTTCTGCAGAGGCAGCTAGGTGATGCAGTGGACAGAAGGTGACACAATGGATAAAAGGTTGGCCCTGGAATCAGGAAGACCTGAGTTCAGATTTGGACTCAGACAATTCCTAATTGTATAGACTTAGGTAGGTCACTTGACCTTTATTTGCCTCAGTTTCTTCATATGTAAAATGGGGGTTGGGGGAATAATAGCATCAACTCCCAGAGTTGTTGTGAAGATTAAATGAGATCATTGTAAAGCATTTAACACATAGTAGGTCCTTATTTCTGTCTTATTACTGCTTATTGCTGCTACATAGTAGGTTTCCTTCCTTTGGGCACACACGTATGCATACGTTAAAGGTGATAAGTTAGGATAACAGGATTTTAAATTCATTTGTGCATTATAAGTTTGACCAGGTGAAGGAACTGAGGATAGCTAGCCTAGAAAGGAGGAAACAGGGGAAATCTGATAACTGTTTCTGCTTGGCTCCAGAAAGCAGAACATTCGCCGGATCTCTTTTCTAGCTTAGGTTGGTATTAGCCAAAACCTACACTTTAGCCATAGCTTACACATCTGGAACAGTCAGAAATGTTACATATTATAAGCTTTCAATAGCTTCCTTAAAAGCCCATTGTGAATATCTATAAATGGCAAATTAAAGTTACAATGGCTATCATTACATTGACCTTGAATCTATCATGCCTATCATTCGTTAATCCACACACTCATTGAATAATTATTCAGTGAGTACCTATGGAGGAGACAGTTAGTTCAGCTGGTTGGATCATGGTATTAATAACATCAAGATCACAGATTTGATCTCCATATGGGCTACAGTGGTAGTGCTCTGAGACTAGAGTCAGGAAGATCTGCATTAAAATCTGGCCTCAGACACATACTTTCTCTTTGACTCTGGGCAAAATAACCTCCATTTGCCTTAGTTTTCTTAACTGTAAAATGAGAATTATAATAGCACCTACCTCTAAGAATTGTTTTGAGGATCAAATGAGGTAATATTTGTAAAATACTAGCACAGTGCCTGGCACATAATAGGCACTATATAAATCCTTCCTTCCTCCCTTCCTCCCTTCCCTCCCTCCCTCCCTCCTTCCTTCCTTCCTTCCTTCCTTCCTTCCTTCCTTCCTTCCTTCCTTCCTTCCTCCTCCTTCCCTTTCTTCCTTCTTTGTTTGCTTCCTTTTTGTTGTATATGACACCCTGTATTAGCTGCTTTACAGTCTATAGAGATGAGTTTTAATGAGATATAATTCCCAACTTCCAGGAGCTCACAGAGTAGTGGGGAATGGAACAAGTTCAAGTACAAAAGAAATATGAACAAAAAAGTATAAAATGGAAAGTGGTAAGTTGTACAAGAGAAGCATAGATGAAGTGTTCTGGCAGCATGGAGGAAGGAGGGAGGGAAAGAGAGAGAGGGAAAGTGAGAGAGAGAGAGAGAGAGAGAGAGAGAGAGAGAGAGAGAGAGAGAGAGAGACTCTTCCACCTGATCTGGTTTTATTATTATGAATTTTAGGCTGACTTTCCTCAATCTGTTACATCCATCCATCTGTCCATCTATCCATTCATTCATTTAACAAACATTTGTCAAATACCTACTATGTACCTTCAAAATGTAGTTGAGCTGAATTGACCACTTTGATTTTTTTTAATTGGCTTGGTTAATTTGTCTCTGAACTAAGTCACTCGAACTTTCTAATGTATATCGATGGATGTGTGTATTTGTATGTATGAGTATATGTGTGTGAGAGTTCATCTGTATTTGTATGTACATGTGGCCCTGTGTATTGTGAGTAGGTTAGAGTCTGCATATGCATGCATATATCTGGGTTATCCCATTTCCTAAAAACACCCCTGTAAGGAAGGTAAGACACTTGAAAACTCCAAGTGTTTAATGATTTACTCACCCACCCAGTTAAGGTCAAATTTGGGCCTGAAATTCAAGTCTTCTGCTCTTTCCACAGGAGTATCATGTGTAAGTGTGTGTTTATGTTGCTTCGGGTGGGTGTCTCTGTGAGCATATGTGTGTTCATGTTGTAGGTGTGTCTGTTTCCATCTGTATGTTTTAAACCCACAGCTACCTTCTCCCACTCTTTCTTAAAATCTAAAATGCCTTAAAACTTTCCATAATTAAACAGTGCTGGAGGGACCCAATGATGGAGAAGACAATTGGCACGACTCCCAGTTCAGACTGGAGGATGGGGACTCGAGATGGTAGCTCTCCTAGAGAATGACAGTAATTAAAATTAATGAGAATTTGCTGCATTCCCTGCCTCCACCTTCTGTCATATATACACCCTTAGGGCACTGGTTGGTCTCAGGTTTAGAGGAATTTGGGGATCCCTAAGACACTAAGCTAATACACTATGAACCATGTGATCCGATGTGCCTTGGGGAGTTTCATTCCTAGAAACACAAGGGTGTGTTCATTCTCTCTTATGAGAGAACCCTGGGTGTTGAGAGGAGAGGAAAGAAGAGAGGAAAGCAGGGGAAGGTTGGCCCATGGGGTAACCCAGGGGAAAGAGGATAGAGTTAAATCTTTCTCTTTATCCCCTAGTAGAATAACCTGATGGTCAAGGAGGGATGATTCTAGCTATGTGACCTTGGGGAAGTCACCTAACCTCTATTGGTTTTCTGTAAAATGAAGGGTTAGGATTAGATTATCTCTGAAATTACTTCAAGCTCTAAATCATGTCACTTATGAACCCATGAATTGTAGCCCAGAGCTACCCCTTCTTCCAATCTGAGGATGAGGTCAAGGATATAGGTAAAGGGGTTAGTGCTGCAAAGAGGTGAAGAAGAGGGAAAGGAATAAATGTGGGGAAGGGAAAACAAATTCTGAAGTGGAATGGAAGAGAGCTGGGGGAACTTGCGTCAATGAACTTCATAAGAATTGGTAATAACTTATTTTCTTCCTATCCTTAAGTCTTCATCCATATCCAAAGCAGAAATATCTTATGCTAAACCACTCCTTTCTAACTTTCCTATTTCTGACCAGTGTCTCACTACTCTTCTAGCTCATCAGGTTCAGAACTGAAGAGCATTCTCTACTCTTCCCTCTCATTCTCCTCCCCTCCCCTCCTAACTAATCACTTGCCAAGTCTTATCAATTCTAACCACAGAGTATTTCTTAAATCTGTTGCCTTCTCTCCACTCACAAAGCTATCCTGTCTTCTTAATTCAAATCTTCATCACCTCTTGCCTGAACTATTGCAAAATCCTCCTAATTGGTCTCCAATTAATTAGGAGAGGCTCCATCCAATGTCTCCCTTCTTCAATCTATCCTCCACGTAGCTACAAGCTTGATCTCCCTAAAGCACATCTCTGATCACATTAGTCCCCTGCTCATGAAGCTTCCATTGTTTTCCTCGAAGCGTCTAAGAATCTAACTTCTCTTTTTGGCATTTAAAGCCCCTCACAATCTGACTCCAGACTGTCCCAAGTAGGAAACTAAAGCTCTGAAGGATTACACTCATTCACCCACAGTCACTCAGCTAATTTTATGTCCATCTCTCCCTGCCCCCCCCACACACATTCACTCTACACTCCAGTCAAACTGGTCTACCTGCCTTTTCTCCACACACAAAATTCTACCTTTCACCCTTCTGCCTTTGTACAAGCTATGTCCCATGCCTGGAATGCTCTTTTTTTTTTTTTTTTTTGGCCTGGTATACTCTTTTTTTTTTTTTTAGGCAATGGTGGTTAAGTGACTTGCCCAGGGTCACACAGCTAGTAAGTGTCAAGTGTCTGAGGCCGGATTTGAACTCAGGTACTCCTGAATCCAGGGCCAGTGCTTTAACCACTGCGCCATCTAGCTGCCCCCCTGGTATACTCTTATACCATAGTTCCACCCCTTGAAACCCTTCTAGGCTCAGCTCAAGTGTCATCTCCCACAATAAGGTTTTCCTGATTCTCCACAGTTGTTAATGTTCCCTTGCTCCCTAATTATTTTATTTATGTTTTGTATTTAGGTCGCCCAGGGCTCAAGTCCTTTTGCATAAGACTCTCCCTATTGATGGAGAATGATTATTTGATGCTCCATATTTTCCTATATAACATTTGTCTTTGATAGATTTAAACTCTGTGAGAGCAGAGACTGTTTCATAATTTTTTTTCTTTGTATACCCTGTGCCTGACACATAATAGATGCCCACTAAGTTCTTGTTGAGTTGAATTAAATTGAATCTTTACTCTTCCCCAAGCTCCTGGATGCTCTGGTGGATCTCTGAGAAAAGAGTTACCACAAAGAGCATCAGAGGCCTGGTAGTGTAAAAGAAAGAGTACTGGACTTAGAGTCAGAAAGATTAGTCCCAATCCTGCCTCAGATACTAGCCATGGGACCCTGAAAAAATCATTTATTTAACTTCTGCTGACTTCAGTTTCCTCCTTAGTAAAATGGTAGCAATAACAGCAACTACCTTACAGGGTTCTTGTGATGATCAAATGAGATACTATACATAAGACATTTTGCAAACTTTAAAGTACTATTAAGATAATTATTATTGGGACAGCTAGGTGGCACAGTGGATAAAGCACCAGCCCTGGATTCAGGAGGACCCAAGTTCAAATCCAGCCTTGGACACTTGATACTTACTAGCTGTGTGACCCTGGACAATTCACTTAACCCTCATTGCCCCCCCCTCCGCCACGCACAAAATACACACACACACACACACACACACACACACACACACACACACACATATATATAAAATCACTATCAGTCAGAATGATGGTGTATCCACAGAAGTATGTGATTACACAAGATTGTCTTAATATGGTGCAGGAAATTGAGTTGATTGGATCTGCAGGTGTGACATGCAATTTCTTACCTCTCTGCTCCTTCCACCACCATCACCTGCCTTCCAAAGTGACTGTTGGCTAAGTAGAGCCTCAAACCAACATCTAGGAATTCCCAAAGTCACAGAATGTCAGTGTTGGAAAGGACCTCAGTGGTTCATAGGATGATGAGATCACAGGAGATAGTGCTAAAACAGAACTTAGAAGTCATCTAACCCCCTAACTTTACAATCTAAGACACCAAAGTGTGGACTTGCCCAAGGCCACCCATTTGGAAGAGCCAGAATTCAAACTTGACCCTTCTGATTCTGAATCAGCAATGTTTCCTCTTCTTGCTGAAACTGTCCCTGCCCAGAATTGCCTTCTATAGCATCCCTGTAAGTTCTTATCCAGCCCCCACTTGAAGAGTCCCCATGGTCCTGTGACCTGGTGTAACCATTCCACTTGACTACTCTATCTGTTTCTGTGCTAAAGTGTGGAGATTCTTAAACGTTTCAAACACTTAAAGGGATGCAGCCTGGGAACCATGTAATTCTCAGACTACTTAGCACCAGGATGGGAAGACTTGGAAAGCACATCTGCATAATTAGAGACAAACCCAACCTTCCAGGAGAAAATCCTTTCCTGCCTTTCCTGGGTACTGTGAGACTTAGCACCAATGGAAGACAATGAGGACTTTTCAGGGAAAAGGGTGCTTATATTTAGCACACAGATGTTCATGGTGCATCCCTGAAAGTGGATCTTGTCAAGAGGAGATATCTCTGAACTACAATAGAGAAGAATGGAACCCAGTGGTCTGATGACTTGGGTGAGGAGGCAGAGCTGGGCAGGAGGTGGAGTTGCAAAGAGCTAAGGAGGCCTGAAATAGGATAAAAATGACAGCAGGACTGAAGGGCTTTGCTGCCCTATAATCCCCTTTCAAAAGGCTGAAAGCTCTTTGGGATCTTGCTCACTGAAGGGAGCAGAGAGCCCTGCCTACACTCCAGCTGTGATGGGAGCTAATAAGATGAGAACGAGCCCTCCTGAGCTCAAAGTGCCTGATCCCCCCCAATCTGAGTGAGAATAGGTCTGGGGTGTGGGGGTTTGCCATTCTCATTCCTCCACTATTCCTAACCTCCCCCTTTCCTCATCCTGTGGCAAGGGACTTTGCCAAAATAGGATTGAATGACAACAGGATATAGCCAAAGCTTTTCCTCAGCAGAGGTGTGAAAATAATGGAGGTAAAAGATTAGACTAATCCCTAGGCAGGGAAGGGTGACTTGGGAGGAGTGTTAAGGAGTAGGTCAGATCTTAACATGAACAATAAGAAATGTAAAAGCCTGGACTGGGGGGCAGGGGCGGGGGAGATGGGAAAGGGAGGGGTACCAGAGGGTTTGGGTAGGGCTGAGATACAAGGGGCTAAGAGGAGTGGAAGAATACATCACTCCATCAAGATTTGGGTTGTCCGTATTAAATTAGGATTTAAGGTGACCATTCCTTTGGTTCAACCTGTCTCCTCAATCCACCTCTTTGAATGTTGACCTTCCCTATCCACACCTGAATGTCACCTATATCCTTCCCTGTTGTAAATCCCTATTCAGTCAGCCGGCCAAAAAGCATTTAGTAAGTGCTTACTATGTAGTAGACAATATGCTAAGCATCTAGGGGATACAAGGAAAGGCAAAAATCTGGTCTCTACCGCCAAGTTACTCATATTCTAAAAGATTTCATCTAAACATCTAGGTAACAAGGTTTATCTAGGTAGATTGAGGGTAATTTGAAAAGGAATTAGCATCTGAGATGACCAGGGAAAGTCTGCAGAAGGTGAGATTTGAGCTGTCTTGAAGAAGGTCAGAGGTAAGGAGAAGGAGTAAGGAGAGTGTCAGAGTATCACTTGAGGAAAAGCAAGTTGGTAGAGACCTACTAGGTACATCTTCATGCAATATCCATGGGGTGGCAAGCTATGTCAGACAGCCAAATCCACAGCTTCATGAATGGCCCAGTGTATGTGTCCATATACATACATACACATATATATGCGCACACATATGTATGTATACATTATACATTCATATATGTGTGTTTATATTTGGGTTTTTTTTGTTATTTAATATCAACCATTTCTAGCTCATGGCCCATATTAAAACAGGTGGATGTGGTCATTGAGCTATAGTTTGCCAACACCTGGCAATCACCAATCATCACCTTCCCTGAGAAGAACCTAAGAGTTGATCATCCATCATGCCCCCCTCCTGACTCCTGGGTGGGTTCATACATTTACAACATAAAATGCTAGAGCTAGAAGAGACTTTACACAGAGTATTAGGTCTAGAAGAGGTCTTAGAACAGAACGGCAGAACTGGAAATCACTTAGAACATCTCCTGTCAGAGCTGACAGGAAACCTAGAATGTTGAAAGTCAAAGCTGGAAGGGACTTTCAGGATCATCTACCTGGGGGCAGCTAGGTGGTATAGTTCGGGGCTTCTTAAACTTTTGTCCACTCAGGTTCCCTCCTCCCCCCCCAGGAATTTTTATGTGACCCTAGCTATAGAGGTATATAAAATAGGTATACATAACCTTTTACTGTTGACAAAATTTTTCACAACCCACAGTTTAAGAAGCCAGGGCATAATGGATAGAGCACTTTGAGTCAGGACAACCTGAATTCAAATGTGACTTCAGACACTTACTAGCTTTGTGACCCTGGGCAAGTCACTTAACCCTGATTGCTTCTCCTGTCCCACCCCCCAGAAAACCTCATCTACCTTTTATACCCATTACCTGCTTCTCATAACCTCTGAACATTCTTATTCCCATTTTGAATGGAATCCCCCCTGCAAAGACATAGCAAGCAATTTTAATTTTAACTAATGTTAATATGTGTAATAGTAAACACACCAATTCGCTAAAAATATAAATGTTATATATATATTCAGGAAAACACATTCATAGCATGCTTTTCACTACCCAAAATCCAGACCAAACTACCTACTCACATGCAGGGACCAACCCCCCCCCCCACAAAACCCCTGCAACATCAGCCTGGTCCCACCCCCACAGCATCACTCCAAGTGAGCCAGAGACATGGATGATCACAAAAGGTGCCGCTTCTTGGCCTTTGGGTCATCATGGCTTCTCACCACAGGAATGCTGAGAGATGAGACATCTGTGACTTCTCTTCCCCATGTGGATGAGCAACAGTCTCTGAAGACTGAAAAAGTATTTCCATATAGTCTCAAGCCAGACGGCCACAAGTATGAGGAAACCCCCAAGAGCTGCATCAGTCCCCAAAATTCAATCTTGGCAAGGGCGGGAGATGAAATCTCAATGCCCATAAATCCCTCAGCAAGACAGGGAATGCCATTCCACTTTTCTTCCTTCCCCTAACTCTCCTCCTATGGGGGGGGGGAGGCAGGGGGACATCATCTGTGCTCCTGACTCCAGCTTTATCCTGTACAATACACCTATCTTGTTTGTATTTATTTGTTTGCATGTCATTTCCCCCATTACACTGTGAGCTCCTTGAGAACAGGGACCATTTGGTGGCATTTCTCTGTATTCTCAGCTCTTAGCAGAGCAGCTAGGTAGAGCAGTGGATGGAGCACTGACCCTGAAGTTGGGAGGACCTGAGTTCAAATCTCACCTCAGACACTTACTAACTGTATGACCCTGAGCAAGTCACTTAACCCCAATTGCCTTAAAACATCTGGGGCCATCTATAGTCATCCTGATCTTTATCTTGCCATTGGACCCAGATGGCTCTGGAGGAGAGAGTGAGTTTGGTGACCTTGCACAGCCCTCCCTCACTTAAATCCAAGTCATGGCATCCCCCTGATGCCATGGTCCTCATCAGGAATGAAAAATAGTAACAACAGCTCTTAGCACAGGGCTTGGCACTTAGTAGGTGCTTAATAAATAGTTATTGACTGTATTTTTAAAGCCATTTTGGGTTTCTTGTTGTTTTGTTGATGCCTTTTGTTTTTGCATCAGTCATATATATATATGTATGTATATATATATATATATATACATATATATGTACTTCTCTCTTCTAGTGAACCGTCCCTTGTGATTAAGCAAAAAATTATGCAATACCCAATGACACACATTTGACAATATCTTAGTATTCCACCCCTTAGTCCTCAATCTCTTTGACAAAAGAAGGGTAGTACATTGCTTCATTTCTGCTCCAGGGCCCAGATCAATCATAATTACAAAACATTGAGCTTCACTTTTTATTTTTAATTTAAATGACCAGTCATCCTGTGAGCAAAGTTATTAGTTGTTGTGTATATCATTTTCTTGGTTCTTCTTACTTCACCCTATACCACTTCATATAAATCTTCCCTTTTTTTTGGGGGGGGGGCAATGAGGATTAAGTGACTTGCCCAGGGTCACACAGCTAGTAAGTGTCAAGTGTCTGAGATCGGATTTGAACTGAGGTCCTCCTGAATCCAGGGCCAGTGCTCTATCCACTGCACCACCTAGCTGCCCCCATAAATCTTCCCTTTTAAAATGATTACTTCAGGTTTATCCCTCTCCACCACATCCTTGTTTGCTCCCTTAGAACCAGGCTTCCTTTGATCCCAGAGTCTTATGGAAATGTCATAAAAAAGAGAAGATCTCCCTCCCAAAAGCTTAGTATAGTGCCTGGTGCATAGTAGGTGCTTAATAAATGTTTGTTCCCTTCTCCCTCCCAAGGCAAGCCATCTCACTCTTGGATAACCCTACTTGTTAGGAAGTTTTTCTTTACACCCAGCTTAAATTCCCCCTTCTGCAGATTCTACCCATTGCTCCTAATTTTATCCTGACTCTCAGAAGCAGGAACACAATACCTCCCATGTAGGAAGAAAAGGAGACCCAGACCAGTAATTTATCTATTCAATGTCCCATAAGCTTGCTGTGGGTCTAACTCTAACCTTAATTTCATGTTCCCATGACTAATGACTTGCCTCCACTTTACATACCTTTCATTAATTGTTTTATGTCTCCATGTCTGAGTCCCTAAATGGGTTCCCTGTTCAGCTGTCCTACTCCGCTCTAGACTCTCCAACCCTGGTTCACTAAGGATTGTCCAGGATTAGAATCCTATCCTTTAACTTTAATTCATCACTGCTTGTTCCTGGACGTCCCTCATACCAACTGTGCATCTACTTTCTGCAACTAGGACCTCTCCCAATCACCCATCCCACTCCAAGGCTCCCTATGATCTTTTGGTCAAATCGGTCGCCCACCAGCCTTTTCCTGCCATTGACAAGTCTCGATAATTACCATCTCTTTTTCTTACAATTGTTTCCAGGACTACACAGCAAAGCTCCAAAAAATCATACCTGGTGACCACCCAGACAGTGCTCTCAGAGGAGGTAAAGTGTGCCCTGCAATCAGTCAGGGACAGAGGCAGGCTGGTTAAGGAGCCAAACTCCCTGCCTGACCTTAGAGAGACAGAGCTCTAGTTCTTATAGGTCAGAACGGGAAGTTCAGCCACCTCTTTGAAACAGACCTCTCTGTCCCATATAGACACTTCTCAAAACCTTCCCACGCTGCTACACTATAGAAGCCAGACAGCTCCAGTGAGGGAGCCCTACCAGTCCCTTGGCTCTCCGATCCCCACTAAGTTTAGCATGCCCTGTGGTAGTCAGACTTTTCTGAGGCAGGGACTAGGGTGTCATTTCCTCTTTGGGGGAGTTCCTGGCTTTCCCCTCTGTTAGAGCTTTTGTTGACAAAGGACTGGATGTTCTGGGAGCTCTGAATGCCTCATTGCTGCTATTTGAATGGAGTGTCTCAACTCACTTAACCTACTTCCACACCACGTGGTGAAATCAATCCAGGAGATGAGCTCAAAGCTATTCCTGACCAGTGACATCACCGAATTGGAGGGGTGGGGGGGAGAGATACACTGAGTGACTGCCAATCACCACAGTAAAGGGCTCTGTCTCTCTCTCTGTCTCTCCCTCTCTCCCTGTCTCTGTCTCTGTCTCTTCCTCTCTCTCTGTCTCTGTCTCTGTCTCTGTCTCTGTCTCTGTCTCTGTCTCCCTCTCTCTCAGCAAACCCTGATGTGTCGTTCTGCTCCTATTTCAAAACTTAAAGAGGTTTCATTAGAGCTTAGAGCTGAAAAGGAACTTTGAGTTCCAATACCCTCATTTTTTGTTTGTTTGTTTGTTTGTTTGTTTTGCGGGGCAATGGGGGTTAAGTGACTTGCCCAGGGTCACACAGCTGGTAAGTGTCAAGTGTCTGAGGCCGGATTTGAACTCAGGTACTCCTGAATCCAGGGCCGGTGCTTTATCCACTGCGCCACCTAGCCGCCCCCCAATACCCTCATTTTACAGATGAGGAAGTTAAGACCCAGAAATGATCATTTGTTCATTCAACCAATAGTCATTCATTCCATCCCTACTGTATGCCCCGCCCTGTAATAGGTGTTATAGATTGAAAGACAAAAACTAAGTAAACCCTGCCCTCAAGGAGCTTATGCTCTTCTATGGAGAAACAACATGCACACAGGCAAATACTGAAGATATGCATTAAAGAAGATGTGCCTGGCCATGCCTTTTCTACTTGAATGAATTGGCGCCTCAACTCCCTCCCCACTGGTGCTCTGGGTCCTTCCACTTTGATTGGTGACCTTACCAAGGTCCATGCCTCCACAACACTTCGTGGTCTTCTCCTCCCCATGCCCCAGCTCTGGTGCCCACCTCTGCCCCTATCCTCCAACTCCTTTTTCCAACTTCCCCTTAAAATGTAATCTCCTAGGGGGGCAGCTAGGTGGCACAGTGGATAAAGCACTGGGAGTTCAAATCTGACCAGACACTTGACACGTACTAGCTGTGTGACCCTGGTCAAGTCACTTAACCTTCATTGCTCTGCCCCCCCCCCCAAATGTAATCTCCTTGAGGGTAGGAGTTATCTTGCTTGCCTTCAGTTGGGCATAGTTCCTGGCACATGGTAAGCACTTAATAAATGTTTTATCAAGTTATCATTTATCTGTTAGGGAGGAATGACTAAGTGATAAAAAATAACTTATCCCATACTTCGTGGGAGAGTCAGGGTTTATACCTGATTTTCTTTCCATTATTCCTTATAACCAGCCTCGATGACCCTAGATTGAAAAGGGTCTCAGAGGTCATTCAAGCCAACACTTACCTGAAGCATAAGTCCACTCTAGTATCCTCAGCAATAGGTTTCTTAACCTTTGCCTGAAGCCCACTAAGGACAGGGATCCCACGAGCCCGTGGTTCACCAGCAGAATGGTGTCTGGATGTGAATAGAGTCTATTACCAAAGTTAGGAAAGCAGGTAAGTTGATCTGTGGATAAGGTGTGCAGCTACTGCCTGAATGAAGGCACCAGACACTCTCCCAGTCTGACAGTCCTTGTAGTCAGCAGGCAAAATCATAGGGACCCCAAGACTCTAGGCTGATGTTTGGGTTGGCATGTTAGACTGTAGCAACTGATTTGTGTGTTTTGGAAGACAAAGCAAAAGATAGGTGAGGCCTTTTCATGGAAGAATAGTGAGACCCTAAGGAATCTTGCTTGGGTAGCTCTCCCTGTGAGTCTGTATTTGTGTTTCCCTGGGAAAGACTTTGTTCATTGAGTCATGCGGCCTTAGACACTTAACACTTACTAGCTGTGTGACCCTGGGCAAGTCACTTAACCCCAATTGCCTCACCAAAAAAAAAAAAAGCAGGCATTTTGGAAAGTCCCAACCCTAAATCTCTCACTTTATATGTGAGAAAACTGAGGGTCTAGATGTTTAAGGGCTGGTGGGGGATGGGAAGAAACTGGGTACAAATGTGTGTAGGTGGACCTGTTACTCCCATTTTCATAGAGTTTATGTGAGGATGAATTGATCAGCCAATTGACAATCATTTGTTAAACCCCTACTATTTGCCAGGTAATATGCTAGACATCGCCCATTCAAACACAAAAATGAGTCTTCAGAGGGCTTACATTCTACTAGCAGATGCAGACAATGATGAATAGAAAACGTATACAAAATAGTGACTGGGTTGGAGGTGGAGTGGGACACATAGCTGTGGGAATCAGGAAAGGCTTCTTCTTTTTTTTTTTTTTTTAGGGAGGCAATTGGGGTTAAGTGACCTGCCCAGGGTCACACAGCTAGTAAGTGTTAAGTGTCTGAGGCCGGATTTGAACTCAGGTCCTCCTCACTGCAGGGCTGGTGCTCTATCCACTGCACCATCTAGCTGCCCCAGAAAGGCTTCTTAAAGGAAGAAAGGACTTACTATGAACCTTGAAGTATGCTCCAGTTTCCAAGAGATGTTGGTAGAGAGGGAGAGCATTCAAGTCTTAGGGGACAACCTATGCAAAGGCATAGAAGCTATAAATAAGAGGGGAACAGCTAGTAGGAATAAAGGAAGATATTGCAGGGGACAAAGCATTGAAGAATACACAATACCATATAAACACAGACTATGTGGTACAGGAGGGAGAATTCTGGCCTTGGAGTCAGATTCCTTGGATTCAAATCCCCAGC
This sequence comes from Dromiciops gliroides, assembly GCF_019393635.1. Classification (NCBI taxonomy): domain Eukaryota; kingdom Metazoa; phylum Chordata; class Mammalia; order Microbiotheria; family Microbiotheriidae; genus Dromiciops; species Dromiciops gliroides. The sequence continues at coordinate 697,942,977 of NC_057861.1, read as the reverse complement.
TCTGCTATATATTTACTGCCTTGTGACCTTGAGCACACAAGTCACTTCAGTTGTTCTGCTCTTCGATTTCCTCATTGGACTGGATGACTGCTACAGCCCCTTCTAGCCCTAAATCTACAATCCTATTTAATTTTAATGCACTTCAAATAATGGGACTTTCCATTTTGCATAGATTGTTTTCTAAAAGAATGTATGATACTTAGTATGGTAGTATAAACATTACCCTAATTGTCCCTTTCCTCTTCTGATTTTCCTTCTGCTCTGTTTTGGGTAATTTGTTCATATTTCAATAACACTTTTCTTTCAGATATCTTGAGAATCAATCCCTCAACATCCTCAAAATTGTTACTTCCAGCACAAAGCTCTGCTGGGTTTACTTGGTCTTACAGAGCTAGCTGTTCTTCCTGTCTCTTTCTTTCAGGCTATTTCTACTTCCTCAGAGAGCACATTGGGTACTTTGATGCTAAAGCTCAAATTAAATAGCTCCACTATCATTGATGGAGAAAATAATTTGCTGTAGAAATCTTGACAGACGCTGATTGTACATTGCTAATGCTCCATAAATGTCTATTTAATGAATGAATCTATTCACTTCAGACATCTTTTTACATTTTTCATCCGTTTGTTGTCTTCTTTCCAGTTTCTTTAAATGTTCTTAGAAGGCTCTAGATTGAGTTTCTCAAACTTTCTGTAAACAAGTTTTCTTACCACTGCCTTCTGATTTTATGAGGTGATGCAACTCATAATCTTCCCCCTTTCTCCTTTATAATATTTGGGAAATGAATGCATATATTAAGACTGAGTCACAGAACAGTAGAGTTGAAATGGACCTCCATGGCTACCTTCTCCAACAGAATCCTCACGACAATATACTGAACAAACGGCCATCCTGACTTTGCTTAATGACCTTGCAATGGGAGAGATTCCATGACCTCCTGAGAAAACCCAGTCTGCTTTTCTTTAACTCTAATGGGTAGGAATTTTTTTTTAATCAAGTCCTAATTTTCCTCTAAAATTTCTACTCATTTCTCTGAATTTTGTCTTCTAAGAGTAAATATAACATTTTTTTACCCCCTGCAAATGAGTCTTTCAAATACTAATTGTGTGATACTAGGCAAGATACTTAACCTATCTCAATTCCCTCATCCATAAGATGAAGACAATAAAAAATAATAATAATAATAAACCTCACAGAGTTGTGAAGATTCAATGGCAATGTTTAAAAATCTTAAAAGGCTATGTAGGCCAAGATGGCAGAGGAAAGACATTAAATGCACAGAGCACCTGATACAAAAGGCTATATAAATGTGAATTATTATAGCAAGTATCCATTATTATGTTGACAAGGGGGTGGTCTGGAAATAGCAGCAGAGAGCAAAGTATGCCTATTCCTCCTCCACACCCAGGGTCTAGAGAGAAGGATCACCCAATATGAAGAATATGCCCATGGCATAGTGTCTTCCAGAGAGAGTCACATTTCCACTAGCACAAGAAAATGGAAAGATTGTGAAGTGAAGGCAACAGCAACAACGATGATGGTGATGATGAAAGATATGTGTCATAGTCTCCCTGTGATAAATATCCCCACTTTATTAAATGGATGCTCATAGTGTATGAACAGAAGACCCATAGTTATACTGATTATATTCTCCTGGAACTTTTCTAATTTATCAATATCCTTCATAAGTGGGATGCCTATGAGTGAACCCAATATTTCAGATGTGGTCTGACCAAAGCAGAGTTCAAGGGGACTATTTCTCTTTATTCCTGGAATCTATGTGTCTTAATATAGCTCACTCTAATTAAGTGTTGTTGTTGTTGTTTGACTTCTATAACCTCAATATTCTATTAACTATTCTATGTACCATTGAATTTCCATTCAGCTAAAAACTCATCTTTTTTTTCAGACAAACCATTTTTTAAAATCATGACTCATCTGGTACTTATAAAGTTAAATTTTTTAGTCTATTTGTACAACTTTACATTTATGTCTGATTTCATCTGTTTAGAACCAGTCACTGTTCTAACCTTTTCAGTTCTTTTGTGATCCTGATTTTGTCATATAATATGTTAGCTATTGGGGCAGCTAGGTGGCGCAGTGGATAGAGCACTGGCCCTGGAGTCAGGAGTACCTGAGTTCAAATCTGGCCTCAGACACTTAACACTTACTAGTTGTGTGACCCTGGGCAAGTCACTTAACCCCAATTGCCTCACATTAAAAAATATATATGTTAGCTATTCCTCTTAGCACTGTGGTCAATGTTGTCCTTGTCAGTCATACCTTTCTTCATGACAAAGACATAAAGTGTTTGCTTTCTGAAGTGATGTCTGTAGTCTTTTGGACTCATGATGATTACTTTACATTATTTAAACTTCCTTAGGAAACAGAAATAGTCCATTTATGTGTCCATTCTTTTATCTATTTCTTTTTTATGGCATCAATAACTTATTCAAATAGTTCAGGTTGGAGTTATATCTTCTTATTTCTACTCTTCTAATTTGTTGGCAATTTTGATCTTTGCTTTAACATTTCAATGGTCTGATTGTAAATACACAGTTGGTTCAAAAATGGCTGCCACATTGATAACCAGTCACTCCCTTTTTAAAAAAAAAATTTCATTTTTTGTGATGAGATTTGATACTATGTATAGCATTTCTTGACTATCTTCTTCTTCTTCTTCTTCTTCTTCTTCTTCTTCTTCTTCTTCTTCATGGGGCAATGCGGGTTAAGTGACTTGCCCAGGGTCACACAGCTAGTACATGTCAAGTGTCTGAGGCTGAATTTGAACTCGGGTCCTTCATGAATCCAGGGCCGGTGCTTTATCCACTGTGCCACCTAGCTGCCCCCTTCTGATTATCTTCTTAAAGAAATTATTCTTAACCAAAGAATGGAAGCATATATATGCTTCTGGGGAGACTGAGGCTATTGGATCACTTGAGTTTTAGAATTCTATGCTTCAGTAAAACTAACCAATTTTATGTCTGTACTAAGTTTAACACCAATATGGTGCTCTTTCTGCACTTTCCCCCAAGCCAATAACCACCAGGCTGTCAAAGAAGAGGTAAACTGGACATAAATAGAGCAAGGTACAGCTTCTGTGCTAATTGGTATTGGGATTGGACCTATGAATGGCTGTTGCACTTCCAGTCTGGGTGAGATGGGAAAATTCAATCTCAGAAGGAAGGGAGGAAGGGAGAAAGGCAAGATGAGGCAAAAAGAAAGGGAAAAGGAAAGGAAAGTTAAGGATTCATAAGATGGGAATGTGAGTCTTCTGTGTAGTCTGCAAACCTTCCTAAATTTCTAAATCCTGATTTCATTTCTAAATCCTGAACTGCTTTGGGCATGGAAGCATATGCCTATAGTCGCTGCTGCTGGGGAAATCTGGAGACTGGTAGGTCATTAAATCCTACACTGCTTTGGCCTTTATGCCCTATGCTTACTTTTGCATTGAAATCCCGAAGTTTTAAATTATATGTTGAGATAAATTTGAAAAACCTCACTGAGTTCTTTTTTAAAATTAAAAATTTTTTTTATTATTTTGCAGGGCAATGAGGGCTAAGTGACTTGCCCAGGGTCACACAGCTAGTAAGTGTCAAGTGTCTGAGGCAAGATTTCAACTCAGGTCTTCCTGAATCCAGAGCCGGTGCTCTATCTACTACACTACCTAGCTGCCCCCTCACTGAGTTCTTAACTTATTAACTTTAGTTTCTTTGTTTGTAATAGCAGGATAATGATACCTGCAGCACCTCCTCCACAAGGTTGTTGGGAGAATGTTTATGAAATGTTTTACTCACCTATAAGTGCTCTACAGATGCTTCATAGCTATTATCATAGTGTGTGAAAAATATTCTGCAAAGGGCTATGAAAATGTCAGTGATGATATTGTTAGAGAGTCAGTATGGTATAGTGGGTAGAGAGCAGGCCATAGAGTAAGGAAGACCTGGGTTCAAGCCCTGACTCCAATACATAATGGCTGTATGACCCTGTGTTAGATATTCAAATTCTCAATATTCTAGACAACTGAGTTTGTAAATTTCAGGAATGTTGTTAATCTGCATTGGTAAAGGGTTCCCTTACTAGGAACTCTTGCACCAGTGAAATCACAGTTCCAGCCCTTATCCCTATTATTAATCCTAGAGTTTTTCTCCTTCCTCATTTTCTACAACAGATATTTATTCATAAGCTGGAATTTTCTTCATGGCAATTTTTAGCAAATATTTATAATGAGCATTATCATATGAGGTGACCAAACCTCCTGGGATCATGAGATCATAGATCCAGAGTGAAAAAAGAAACATAGAGATCATTTAATCCAACAAGTGAGGAAACTAAGGACCAGAAAAGCTATAGAACTTGGCCCAAGTCATCAAGGTAGTACATGGTAGAGTCAGGTTATATTTCTTTAGAAGCAAGATAAAACCAATTTCAATAAATTCTTTATTTGTTTCTCTAAGGAGAAGTTCTGAGTCATCACATTTAACTACAACTTCTTGGGCCAATGATGTAATAGACGCAAAGGATAACAAATGGAAACAAGTTCCATTGATACCCTATCAAACATGAAAAGACCTTGAGGAAGACCTTTAGGATGCTGGGAAGATATTGATGTGAAGGATTCATGGAAAGACATGGACAAGAACCATATAAGATAAGAACCTGTGTATAATATCCATCCCGAATCCACAATGATTAGATAACAGATCTATTAAAATATTTTTTGTGTATGAGCCAATTGGGGTTAAGGGACTTGCCCGGGGTCACACAGCTAGTAAGTGTTAAGTGTCTGAGGCTGGATTTGAACTCAGGTACTCCTGACTCCAGAGTTGGTGCTTTATCCAATGTGCCACCTAGCTGCCCCTCTATTAAAATATTTTTTAAAAATACTTATGGGGGGCAGCTAGGTGGCACATTGGATAAAGCACCAACTCTGGATTCAGGAGGATCTGAGTTCAAATCCGACCTCAGGCACTTCACACTTACTAGCTGTGTGACCCTGGGCATGTCACTTAACCTCAATTGCCCCCAAATAAAAATTTTTTTAAATTTAAGGATACTTATGTTTTATACATGTTTTTTGTCTTAACATTGCAGTCATTTCCCACCACCACACCACCCCAAAATGAACCCTCCCTTGTGACCAAAAAAAGAGAAAAGTTAGGGAAAAAACATCTGCATATTGAAGCATTTCATGTCATCCCCTTGCTAGATGATCCCTTTCTCGAGACCAAGGACTGCATCTCATTCATCACCTTCCATATAGTCTAGCACAAAGCCTACAGCTAATGTCCCATAAATATTCATTTAATGAATGAATCTACTTGGAGTTCCTAGACTATTAGACTCTTCCACTCCTTTAAGTTCAATTTCATGATTTGGGTACGGGTATAAATACTACACAAACAACTCCTGCATTATAAGAGGAAGTAGACCCTCCCTCATGGGAGCCCTATTAGTATAACAGAGCTAGAGCTAGAAAAGACCTTAGATACCGTCTAGTCCTTCTCCTTTCATTTTATAGCTGAGGAAAGTGAAACCTAGGAAATTTAAGTCATTGACAAAAAGTCACGAAGGTGCTAAATATTAGAGGTGGGATTTGATCCCAGGTTTTCTGATTCCGGTGCCAGAGATCTTCCACTGTCCCATTCCTTCTTGAGTGCATAAGATTTCAACTTAAACCATCGTATCTGTATGTTTTTTCTTTAGAGGTTATCCTATTAAAACCCTAATAACTCTAGAACCTGCTCCCTACCACCTGTTCCTAAAACCTAAAGACTCAATGTATTCAGTCCCTACTGGACAAAGAACACAAAGAAAATCAGAGTCAGACACAGACCTGGCCTTATAAGACTCTATGGACCTGGACTTTCCTATCACTTTCTGTAAGGACTTGGGAGGCTACAAGTGAAGGGGCTGAGTGAGAACATGCCATGTTCTAATAGGTATTTATTAACAAGCTGCAGTGTGCCCCAAAGAGGGAAAGCTAGGATAGCAGGGAGGGCATTAGAAGCCATGTTATAAAAAAATGTGTTGAGAGAACTGAGAATGTTTAACTTAGAAAAGGAAGACTTCATGGGGACATAATAGATGTCTTTGAACATCCTCCTTTTCAATTTTAACTTTTTACTCCCCTCTTGACTCTACTTGTGATTTTCTAGACTTTATCACCATGTCTCACTTGAGGGCTCACCCTAGAACTTTCTTTAGCAACTGGGGCTTCTTCACTCTGGAACATCCACATTCTCATGTGTCCTTCTTATCCAGGAATATCCCTACATTATCCCATTCTTCTCCTTCCATTGGTGATTTCCTTCAGGGGTTTCCATTTTGGGGAGGAACCCAAGCTGGCCAAATTTCATTCTTCCCTGATTCTGTTTCTGTTTCTGGAATTTGTTACAATGCCCCTTCATAGGTACATTCTCTCCCCAGCCCTGCTCCCTTGAACCACTGGTACTAGGGCAGTGGCTGAAGAAGGGGAATAAGTAATTAGGTATTGGGTGTGACAGATCTCCAAACCGTGGGAGTCAAGAAACTCCCAGACTAGGAAAATCAGGCAGTTTCCAGCCTCCTGCTCAGGTTTAGAGATAATTCATGAAAGGAGAAAGCCCCTGGGGCCCAGGGAAAGGCACTTGGGACTGGTTCCAAAGGAGGAGCTGAAATCTCTGGGAATCTGACTGAGATAAGCTAATATGAAGGCCAAGGTCCAGATCCTCCCCCAAACCTTCATGTGGCAAAGGAAGATGGTTTGTTCCGTGGGGCTCTGGAGGAGAGACCTGGGACCAAGTGATGAGGAATGATTCTGTGACAGCCCCGGTATGTAAATTCCAATGATTAGAGCTGTCCAAATGGAGAGCTGTGAGCCCTCAATTGGGAGGGACCCAAGAGATCACCTGGTCCAACCCACAGCTGAATAGAAATCCTCTCTACAACTTTCCCAACAAGTGACCATCCAGCCTCTAGCTGACTAGGGACTCAGTTTGAAGAATCTTGAACTGCACAGTGTCAATTAGCTCAGGAACCAGAAAGAAATCAGGAAGCATAGGGTCTTCTTTTAGGGTTTAGGAATTAGGGATTTAGGGATCCAGTGTCTGGAGATCATCTGTCTACCCTTTTGCCCTAAAGATTGCCATAGAAGCAGAATCCACCACTTCTCAAGGAAGTCCATTCCACATCGGGAATATTGTTAGAAAGGGTTGGGTTTTTTTTTCCTTTCTATTGAGCTAAAGTCAGTTTTTCCATCTTTCACCCCATGTTCCCAGTTCCATTGGCAGGAGCCAGACTCCCTCTGCCCCATGATGACCTTGAAAAGACATGAGTCCTCCATAAATCTTTTCTTCTTCAGGCTTTCTCATCTCCTTCAGCTGGAGGCAAGGACTCCTCCAGTTCTATTCCCTTCTTGGTCAGCCCTTTTGGGGTATGTCTCAGTCTTGCCATTGGCCCAGAACTGTATTATGAGTCAGTCACCAAGAGAGTCCAATGTGTCCTGGAAGAGCATGATGGTCTTGGATTTAACTTTCTATGGTGGAAGTGAGGGACCAAAACCAATCAAGCAAAGCTGGTGGGTAGATGTCAGGCCCTTCTTCAGCACCTCACCGCTGTTCAAGAAAACAACCCCAAGAGAAGGATTGTGGCAGCCAAGGAGTGGTGTTGGGAGGGAAAAGCACCCAGTCCTGAGGCCCAGCTCCACTCTTAGTAAGGCCATAACTCAAAGGAGCAAGACAGATTTTTTTTTCCTCCCCCATTTTATTTATTGCCTCTGTGTGTGTATGTATATGTGAGAGAGTCCTACTCTTTGAACTTCAAAGCATAAAGTTCAGCCTGATTAAGCCAAGGTGTGACAGCCCTGTCAGTCCATGGGCTTGCCCCCTTTCTCAGGCCTTGGCAAACACTCTCAGAGGCCTCTAAGGGGGTCTGGATGGCTGGCAAGGGTTCAGCAGAGCAGGGGGTGCCCCACATTCTCTGTTCTGCTGGAACCCCATGCTCAGAAGGCCTCTCCCTGGAAAAGCTCCCTGGGAAAGACCTAGGAAAAGACTTCTGCCCAAATCTTTGAGTCTGAAATTGAGTCCTAATCCCATGATTGCTGATTTCTCAATCTTTGAGTGCATTATCATGGGGCAGTGCTGCTACACAGACCCAGAGTCAAGGCTTGGCCAGGCTAGGAGCAGTCCTCCAGCTAGGGGGAACCCATGCATTATTTTTTGCATAGTACAGTGGAAAGAATATTCAGCCTGAAGTTCCACATGCACAAAGTGACCTGGACAAGGCCATATCAACAAGAAGTGACAAACGGGGAATTAAAAGCTTAGATTAGACCTAATCCTTTCCCTCATAAAGCTTGCAAACTAGACCAGGGACAAGACACAATGCACAGTGTTACACAGTAAGGTCCTGATAGGAAGGTGGTGTGAGCAGCATTATTTAGGATCATAGATTTAGAGTTAGAAGTGATCTTCCAGGGACAGCTAGGTGGCACAGTGGATAGAGCACCAGCCCTGGATTCAAGAGGACCTGAGTTCAAATCCAACCTCAGACACAACACTTACTAGCTGTGTGACTTTGGGCTGGTCACTTAACCCCAATTGTCTCACAAAAAAAAAAAAAAAGAAGTGATCTTCCAGTTACAAATCTGACAGCGCCAAGAAGACCTGGGTATAAGTCCTTCCTCTGATGTACTGACTATGAGATTCTAGGCACTGTCAGAAACAATTTTCTGAGACTATAAATTGCAGAATAGTTGTTCATATGCTTTGGTAGAGAAAGTTCCTTTACCCCTGAGTTCCCTTCATAAACGAAATCACAGATTGATTCTATGGCCAGGGGCGACCAAGGTAGGGAGAGGAAATGGTGGAGTGTACATTCCAAGCAAAAGCTGACAGAGACATGCCTTCACATGACCTAGATAGTACCCAGTCTCTAGATATATAACCCTGAGCAAGTCACTTTCTTTTCTCAACTGCAAAGATTAAGGGTTTATACTAAATGACCTTGGAAGTCCCTTCTAGCTATAAAGTTCTATTTGGAGAATGGCAGAGTTTGTGATAGGAAGTAGTGGGATAGAAGATTGGATAGAGAACCTAGGGCCAGGTTGGGGAAAGCTGGAAAGGTCTAAGAGAGAAGCTTAGCCTTGATAGTAGAGTGAGGGTTTGGGGGGGGGTTGAGGGATGAGCATCATAATGAACAGGTTCCTGAATGGAATAAATTGTCCTTTCCAAAAAAATGATGGCTTAGCAAAACGTAAACAATTTTTGCAACTACTTGGATAACACAATAATCGTAATATTTATTACTACTATTATAATTATTAATATTTATAATAACAATATATTATAGATGATATCATATATAGTAATTATATAATTATTAATGTTTATGTATAATATATTTATATTATATTATATATGTGTTTGTGTACCAGGCACTGTGCTAAACACTTTACAAATATCTTGTTTGATCCTCCCAACAAGCATAAGAGGCAGGTGCAATTATTATCCCTGTTTTATAAATGCGGAAACTGAGGCAAACAGGCCTTGAGTGACTTGTCTAGTCTAGGGTTAGTTACACAACTAGTAAATGTCAGAAGTAAGATCTGAACTCAGGTCTTCCTGCTTCCGGACCTGGCTCTCTATCCATTTTACCACCTATATAGAAATAATCAGCAAGCTGTTATTGAGCTCTTACAGACTGAAATGTCTTAGACTCTGGTTTTAAATAATAGGTCTGGATGCAGCCAAAATAAAAACAATATTAACCAGAAGTCTGGATTCCTCTTTGGCAAGATGCATTGCCCCTCTCACAGAGTCTCTACACAGAATATATGAGATAATCTCTGTAAAGGTGCTTTATGTAAAGCAACTGCATTTAAAGCCGGAAAAAGATCTTAGACATTCTCTAGTCTAACTCCTTCCCTTTACAGAGGAAAAAACTGGGGTTCAAAAATAAGAACTGATTCGTTCAAGGCTATTGTTCACCTCAATTTCCTCATCGGTAAAATGAGCTGGAGAAGGAAATGGCAAACCATTCCAGTATCTTTACCCCCTCCAAAAAATACAAAAAAAGAAAAAATACTAGAAACTAAAACAAAACCCTGAATCTAGGAGTCACAAAGAGCTGGATGGGACTGAAAGGACCAAACAACATAGCGGTAAATAACAGAAGTAAGAAGCAGCAGAGGCAAGATGGTGATGGGAAGATCAATGGAGTCAAGAGGTCTGACTTGAAATCCCAGGTCTGCCTTAGCCAGCTGTATTTGTTTGTATTTGTTTCCTTGGGAAAGTCCCTTCATCCTTCCAAGGTTCAATTTCCTGAAGCTGTCAAATAAAGTGGCTAGACTCCATCATTCTAGGGACCCTTCTGGCTTTATGAATCTATGGATTAATGGATTTGGAGTTATCCAAAGCCAGCACTTTCCCCACTAAACAAGCACCATCTAGTGTAGGGGATTATTACAAGCACCATTAAGAAGTTCCCTGGGGGAGAAGAGCAAAGGGAGGTCCAGAGCCACTGGAGAAGACAATAGACACTCCATGTTATTTATAAACCTAGGATGTGAAATCAACATGGCTTGTCTTCCATTCCCACTCAGGCCAACTTGACTACATGAATTAACAAAACTAAAGATAATTATAGTGTGTTACAGGTGGAAGGGACCTTAGAACACAGAAGGTTAGAGATGCAAGAGATCTGAAGGGTGATCCAGGTGTTCCTGTTTTATAGAGGAGGAAATTGATAGTGCTGATATGAAAAATAACATTGCTTAGAGCAAAAAAGGAACCTTAGAACACAGAACGTTAGAGATGGAAAGGCATGTTAGGGATCTCCCCGATTAGATTGTTGTTATCTCCTGAAGGGCAGAGACTCTCTTTCACCTTTCTTTTGTATCTCCAGTGCCTAGCACAGTGCCTGACGACTAGTAAGCACTTAAATTCTTATTGGCTAACTGACTCCTTAGTTTACAAAAGAGAAAACTGAAGCCCAAGAGAAGAAGTGACTTGCCCAAGGTCACCCTGCTATTTTTTGGAACGGAGGTTAGAAAAGAACTCTCCTAACTCCAGAACTTCTACTCTTCCCACTGAAGCACATTGCCTCCCTCCAACACCTACCTCCCATGTTTTTCATAGTTTTGGAATTGGAAAGGAAGGAAGACAAGGCACCAAAAGATATGTGTTAGTTCCTTCTTTGTGTGTTTTATTTCTGTTTTTCATCTTCATTCTTGAAGGTTGGGGATGGGGGTGGGGTGATAAATGTATTCCCACCCCATTCCAAGCAAACTCCAGTGAGCTGTCCTGTAGCATGGAACATTTTATACTTGTAGAGAGGGTGGCTTGTTGTGCAGCCTAGAGTAACAGACCCATTTGGGAATGCATGCTGTCTGCTGGGAATGATTTGGGGGCCATAAATTTTCAGCTGCAAAGCAGTAGGCAGAGCTTTTCTAACATTGAAAAGTTTGGACTTGTCTGAAGAGGAACAGTTTCACTAAAGTAATGTACAGTTCCAACTATTTGTTATTACAAAAGTTGATTTTCCCCCCTTAAGGTGGAATCCTTGTCAAATGTTGTGCTTTGCTCTAACTTGTTTCATTTTGCATGAAACAAAAATAAAAATAGCCACCTTGGTGTGTGTAGCCTCGTGATTGATTTTCCCTTTCCTCCTCCAGGTTCTGAGGAAGAACAAATCTCCTGTTTATGACATAGAGTCTTCTAGTCAGGGAATGTTAAGCATGTCAAGAACATGTGAGGTCATTCATACAACTCTTTGTTTTATGAAGAAGGAAACTGAGGTTCTAGAGGAGAAAGGTCTCAGGCCATGTCAGAAAGCTACATGAGGATGGATCCAGTCCTCACACTCAGGCTTCCTGACTCTCAGATAGGTGCTTTTCCCTCTGATCCACACTAAAGAATTCCTCATGTCCACATCTCATTAAATGAGACTCCGGGTTTAGAGCTGGAAGAGAGCCCTTAGACATCATTTAGTCCAACCACCTCATTCACAGATGAAGGAACTGAGTACTAGAGGAGACAAATGATGCTGCCAAGGTCAGACAAGGCACACAAAGGCAGGATCTAAACCCAGGGCACTGACTCCAATTCTAGTATGCTTTCCCAAATGATGTCATGCTGTGTGTCTGTTGGAGTTGATCCCTCACTCTCCTGGAATAGTCGACTTTTTTTTTCATGATGCTGAGCATAAGTTAATAAAATGAAAAACTTGTAGAATGAGTGTTTATGCTACTTCCATTGTCCCCCAAGTACTTAAAAAGTACCTATGTCTATGAAAATATTTGATATTAACTATTCATCAGTTTTATCTAATTATTAAAGTAGGTCTTCTAAGGCAAAGATGTCTACAGTGGGGAACCAGATTAAAACACAATTGGTAAATGTTTAACAAAATAAATAAAAATACAACACAACATAAGTAATGTTAATTTGTGGTTTTCTAAGTCAATGAGCAGCCAGCAGGGATCCTTTTCTATTTTCTATCCTTTTCTACCACTGCTCTAAGGCAATACTGTGTACTTAGAAGTAATAAAAGTGAGCTTATTTAAATTTGTTCTGTCATTCAACAATCAGATGAATGTACCAAGAGGACCTGTTTGAGGGCAGAGAAATGACTGAGGCTGTAGGGCATCAGCTCATTTGCATGTAACTTCTTAGAGTTAAAAATGCCTTACCCAGAGAGCCAACCTGTGGTACTTTGCAGTTCTCTGACCTAAGGGGACAGTTTGTCAGTACAACAGTAAAACATTCTCTCAGCACCCTTGTGAGTTAAAGAACATGTCATTGCTTCCTCAGTTTGAAATCAGAAGAGGAGCAGATTTGGCCAACTTGAGTGAGGCAAGGATCAGAAGGGAATCAGCTAACAAAGAGGTTTCCTACTGGTACAGATTGCTCCTGCAGGGACCAAGGACATCAAGGCTGCCATTCAAGATGTAAGCTTGCCCTGAGCACATGAGTTTCTTCTCGTATGTATCTCCCAGTTAACTTTCTATAAGTGTTTGCCTAATTGTATTTCATTTGTTACTTCATGCGTTGATGGGAGAAATGTATTTATTATTTGACTTGCTTTATAGTGAATAATTGTGATGTTATGATTGCTTTTTGTTGAGTAAATGTTTTATGTTTAAGAACTAACAATTTTGGGGGCAGCTAGGTGGTGCAGTGGATAAAGCACCAGCCCTGGATTCAGGAGGACCTGAGTTCAAATCCGGCCTCAGACACTTGACACTTAACTAGCTGTGTGACCTTGGGCAAGTCACTTAACCCTCATTGCCCAACACCCGCCCCCCCAAAATAAAACAAAAAAGAACTAACAATTTCATGGTGATTGGTTTTGTGTAAATGGGAAACACATTGGTGAGGACTCAGGAGCTACAGCAGTGTGTAGTTGGATTGTAACCCATCCAAATGGGGCTGCTCCCTAGAGCTGAAAATTTTCACTGTAGTAGTATGGTGGTGGCCCTTCCTGGGGAACCTCACTCACCTTGTGAGGGCAGGTTGAAATGCTCAATCCAGCTCTGAGAGAGAAAGTAGGGGTCATACCATATGGGAACTACACATGTAGAGTGCATTATAAATTTTAAAGTATATAGTGAAAGGTACACACTTAGTGGATAGAGAACTGTCCTAGGTGTCAGAAAGATTTGAGTTCAAGTCCCATCCCTGACACATACTGATTCCATAACCCTAGATGTATAACTTTACTTCCAAGTTCTCCTCTGCCCCCCAAAATCTCTAAATGCTTAAGTTGTAGAACAGGTGCCAACCTGCATTGGGAGGAGTTTCTATACTAATGAAATCTAACACCCAGTTTCCCTGCCCCAACAATATTATATCAATATATAGAGTATGCCCAGTAACTAGTTTTCAGAATGGTGAAGATTATGCCATTTGGTGTTAAAGGAGCTAGAGCTGTTTATTCTGGGGAAAAGAAGAATTAGATTTGATACAAACATTGTCTTTAAGTATCCAGTTATCTTTTGACTGTACCACATAGACACTGATGTTAGGAATTAATTATCTATACTAGATAATAAAATATAATAGCATTGGGAGGGGTTTTCCAAGGCACTTTGTCCAACCTGTTCCTGAAGAAGAATCCCCAATACAATATTCTAGACCAATGGACATTTAGCCTTTCCTTGAAGATCTCCGGTGAGGGGAACTGCATTTTCCACTGAAGCAACCCATTATACTTTTTGATGCCCCATCATTGTTAGCTGTGACCCCATTTGGGGTTTTCTTGGCAGATGCTGAAGTGATTTGGCATTTCCTTCTCCAACTCATTTTACAAATGGGGATATTGAGGCAAACAGGGTTAAGTGACTTTCCCAGGGTCACAGAGCCAATAAGTGTCCAAGGCCAGATCTGATCTCGGGAAGATCAGTCTTCCTGACTCCAAGCCTGGCACTTTGTGCACTCTAGGTGTCCAACTGTATATTAGATAGTTCTGATCAATAGGACATGTTCCTTTACATTAAATGCATTGGCCTGGATTCTGCACTCTGGGGCAAAGAAGGGGGGGGAAATTCATCCCTCATCCATGGCCTTCAAATACCTAATGTCAATTTTCATGTCTATCTTAAGTACTCTATTGACTTAAACATCTATAGATCCTTCAACCAATATCCCCAATATGGCTTCACCCCAAGGACCTTCATTTTCCTGGTTCTGCTGCTATACATGCTCTTTAGCTTATCAGTGTCCTTCCTAAAATGTGATGCCCAGAACCAAATGCAATATTCCAAATGTAATCTACCCAAGACAGAATGTAGCAGGAATTTTGCCTCTCCAGTTCTGGACACAATGCTGTTCTTATCGACATTTAATGGAAATGCCATTGGCCTCCTTAATTGTTTCATCAGCTTGGTGAATCATATTGGGCTGGTTGTCTACTGGGATCCCAAATCAGAAATTATTATTATGACACACACACTAACAACAAGTAATCTGAGGCAACAGGGATCAAACCCTGGAGTAAAGAGATTTCATGTAAGAAAGGGATTAGACTTATCCTTTGTGAACCCAGAAGGCAGAACTAGGGACAGTGTGGAGGCATTATAAGGAGTCAGATTTCAGTTTTATTTATAAAATAACAACAACAACAATAGCTAGTATATGATACTTCAAGGTTTCTGAAGAGCTTTCCACATGTTTTATCATTTTGTTTTCACAACCCTGTAAGGAAGGTGTTATTATTAATCTATATTTTATGGGGAGGTAAATGAAGAATGAGGGCAATTCAGTGACTTGCCCAAGGTCACCCAGCTATAGAATGTTTAAAACAAAAATTGAACTCAGGTCTTCTGGACTCCAGGTCCAATACTCTATCCACTGTGCCACCTAGCTGGCACAAGAATGATTTTCCAGCAATGGAATGTGCTACCTCATTTGGTAGTGAGCTCTTTCCCTCGTCAAGCAGAAACCATATGCTCATTTCTCAAGCTTTTTATAGAAGGTTTTGCTTTGGGTAAGGGTTAAACTAGATGAACTCTGAGGCTCCTTTACAATTAAAAAAAAGTTATAATTTTGATTTTTCAATTATAGGTAAAACAATTTTAACATTCTTTTTTATTTTAATTTTTTTCCCTGTGGGGCAATGAGGGTTAAGTGACTTGCCCAGGGTCATACAGCTGATAAGTATCAAGTGTCTGAGGCCAGCTTTGAACTCAGGTCCTCCTGAATCCATGGCCAGTGCTTTATCCACTGCCACCTAGCTGCCCCATTAACATCCTTTTTTAAAAATTTTGAATTTTAAATTCTCTCTCCCCTCCTTCCCTGAAAAGGTAAGTGATTTGATAAGGATTATATATGTGCAGTCATGCAAAACATTTCCATATTAGCCACGTTGCAAAAGAAAACATGAAAAAACAAAGAAAGTTTTTTTTTTAAAGTATACTTCAATCTGCATTCAGACTCTATCAGTTCTTTCTCTGGAGATAGATAGCATCCTTTCATCACAAGTCTTTTGGAATTGTCTTCTATCATTGTATTACTCAAAATAGCTAAGTTATTGATAGTTGACCATTGTACAATGCATTGTATAATGTTACCATTACTGTACATTGTTCTTTTGGTTTTGCTCACTTTGCATCAGTTTGGGTAAGTTAAGGTTTTTCTGAAATCATCCTGCTCATCATTTCTTACAGAACCATAGAATTCCATAATAATCATATATACATTCCCCATACATATAGCCATTCCCCAACTAATGTGCATCCCCACAATTTCCAATTCTTTGCCACCACAAAAAGAGCTGCTATAAATATTTTTGTTCACACAGATGTTTTTCCCCAATCTTAATAGTATTTTATTTTTCCCAGTTACATGTAAAGATAGTTTACAACATTTGTTTTTATAAAATTTTGAGTTCCAAATTTTTCTCCCTTTCTTCTTTCCCTTCTCCTTCCCCAATACAGAAAGCAATCTGATATATTATATATTTACAATCACATTAAACATATTTCTACATTAGTCATGTTGAGAAAGAAGAATCAGAATAAAAAGGAAAAACCTCAAAAAAGAAACAAAAAACAAAAAAGAGTAGAAATAGTGTGGTTCAATCTGCATTCAGATCCCACTGTTCTTTTTTCTGGATGTGGAGAGTATTTTCCATCATGAGTACTTTAGAGTCGTTTTGAATCATTGTATTGCTGAGAGAAGCTAAGTCTGTCAAAGCTGATCATCACACAGGTTTTTTTTTCCTTTTCTTTGATCTCTTTGTGATACAGACCTAGCTGTAGTATTGTTGGATCAAATGGCATGTAGAGTTTCATAGCCCTTTGGGAATAGCTCCAAATTGCTCTCCAGAATGGTTGGACCAGTTCATAAATTGACCAACAATGCATGTGTCCCAATTTTTCCACATCCTTTCCAATGTTTGTCATTTTTATTTTCCATCATCAGAGTTGTTTTAATTTGCATTTCTCTAATCAATTCTGATTTAAAACATTTTTATTACTATAAATAGCTTTGATTTCTTTATCTGAAAACAGCCTATTCATATCCTTTGACAATTTGTCAATTGGGGAATGAATCATATTCTTATAAATTTAACCAGTTCTCTGTATATTTGAGAAATGAGACCTTTTTCAGAGAAACTTGCTGTAAAAAATATTCTTCCACTTTTCTACTTTCCTTCTATTCTTGGCTATACTGGATTTATTTGTGCAAAACCTTTTATATTTAATTTAATCAAAATTATCCTTTTTACTTCTCTAAATGCTCTCTATTTTTTGTTTAGTCATAAATTCTTCTTTTATCCATAGATCATCTCTCCCTTTATGTTTAAATTAGGCACCCATTTTGACCGTGTCTTGGTATATGGTGAAAAATTTTGGCCTATATCCAGTTTCTGCCAAATCACTTTCCAATTTTCCTAGTAATTTTTTTCAGATAGAGAGTTCTTGTCCCAAAGTCTTGGATCTTTGATGTTATCAAGTATAAAATTACTATGGTCATTTAGTACCGTGTATTTTGGGTATAATCTATTCCAGTGGTCCACCATTCTATTGCTCAGCCAGTTCCTGATTGTTTTGATGATTGTCACTTTGTAATACACTTTGAGATTTGGTACTGCTAAGCCACCTTCCTTTACATTTTTTTATTCCTTTGATATTCTTGACATTTTGTTCTTCCAGATGAATTTTATTATTATTTTTTCTAGCTTTACAAAATATTTTCTGGTAGTTTGATTGGCATAGCACTGAATAAGTAACTTAACTTAGGTGGAATTGTCATTTTTATTACATTGGCTCAGCCTTCTCATGACCAATTAGTATTTCTCCAGTTGTTTAGATCTGACTTTGTGAAAAGTGTTTTATAATTATGTTCATATAGTTCCTGGGTTTGTCTTAGTAGGTAGTATATTGTCTACAGTTATATTAAATATCTCTTGCTTCTTTTGTTGGTAATGTAAAGAAATGCTAATGATTTATTTCCAACCCCTTCCTTTAATTCTCCTTCCTCAATCCTGTTGGGCATAATGACCAACCTAGTAGACTTGCTCGCTTCTACTTCTCATTTCTAGAGAGATTTGCACTTTCTTCTCTCCTTCTCTGAGAGGCAGTGATGTCTTAATGGATTGAGAGCTGCCTTCAGAGCCTCCAACACCTGAGTTTCAGATCAGCCTTTGACTCACACTGACTATGTGACCCTGAGCAAGTCACTTCATGCTCTAGACCAGTGGTTTTACTCAAATAGAAATTGTGCCACTTAATCACACTTACTAGTCACATATTGATTTAGAAAACAACAGAGTAAAATGATATATGCTTTATCATATTTTTATTTATTTTGCTAAGTACTTCCTAATTACATTTTTTTTTTTTGCAGGGCAATGAAGGTTAAGTGACTTGCCCAGGATCACACAGCTAATAAGTGTCAAGTGTCTGAGGCCAGATTTGAACTCAGATCCTCCTGAATCCAGGGCTGGTGCTTTATCCACTGAGCCATCTAGCTGCCCCCTGCCTAATTACATTTTAATCTGGTTCTAGGCAATTTTCCAAGATTATAAAGAAAGTTTCCTCATCTGGGAATTCCCCATCCTAATGACATCCCAGGCCCAGTCTCTATCCATTTTCCTTAAGGGAAAACAAAGATTTTTCCTTTCAGACTTAACTACACCCCAGATTGGCTTCAGATCCAAATACAGAGGCAGCTCACAATGGATAGAGAACTGGGTCTAGACTCAGGAACACCTGAGTTCAAATCTGGTCTCAGACACTTACTAGCTGTGTGACACTGAGTAAGTCACTTAATCTCTCTCTACCTCTGTTTTCTCATATGTAAAATGAGGATAATATTGTGCATAGAGACAGCAATATTGTTTGATGAAGAACTGTGAATGACTGAATTATTCTCAACAATACAATGATCCAAGATAATCCCAAAAGACTAATGATGAAACATACTATCCACCTCCAAAGAAAGAACTGATATTGATGGAACACAGACTGAAGCATATTATTTTTCACTTTCTTTCATTTTTCTTTTATTCAAGTTTTCTTATACAAAATGACTAATATGGTAATGTTTTACATAATCATACATGTATAACCTATATCTGATTGCTTACCACCTCAGGGAGAGGGGAGGGGAGGAAGGAAAGGAGGGATACAAATTTGAACCCAAAACTATAAATAAAAATGTTTATTACTTTAAAAATAAATAAATAGATTTATTTTAAAAAAAATTAAAAGCTTGCTATAGCATTAAGAAAAGAAAGAGAAATCAAGGGAATAAAATGGGGATTTATAATTTTTTGCAGATGATATGATTATTTATTAGTAAATCTTAGAATAAACAAAAAGAATTGAAAAAAATTAGTTAATTAAGCAAAGTTGCAGGACATAAAACAAATACATATAAAATCATCAGCATTCATGTCTTTTACCAAAATAATCCAGCAGAAAAAGCTAGAAAATTAAATTCCACTCAACTAAAGAAGCAATAAAATATTTGAGCATGTATCTTTCAAGATGCACCCAAGCACTACATGAACCCAAATACAAAATGCTATTTGTAGAAATTAAGACAGATCTAAATAATTGTAGAAACATTAGTTGTTCATGTGCAGGTTGAACCAATACACTAAAATGACAATACTACCTAAATTAATGTAGTTATTTAGTGCTATATCTTCAACCTGACAAAGAAATACTATATAGATGTATAAAAATAATAACAAAATTCCTACAGACAAACAAATGGTCAAGATTCTCAAGAGTAATAATGCAAGGGGTTGGGAGGAGAGGAAGGAAGATTTATGAAATCAGATTTCAAACTGTACTACAAACATTAATCATTAGAACAATCTGTTGGTGGTTAAAAACTGAGAGATCTATCTTCAAATAGATTAAATACATAACACACACAAGGAAAAGTTAGCAGAGCATTTGATAGACCTAAGACCCCAGTTACTGGGGTGAAAGACTCATCATTTGACAAAAACTTTTAAGAAAACTGAACAACAGTCTGGCAGAAATTTAATTTAGGCCAATATCTCTCACCATATACCAAGATGAAATCCAAATAGATATACAATCTAATATAAAAAGTCATAATTTGGGGGGCAGCTAGGTGGCGCAGTGGATAGAGCACCGGCCCTGGAGTCAGGAGGACCTGAGTTCAAAGCTAGCCTCAGACACTTAACACTTACTAGCTGTGTGACCCTGGGCAAGTCACTTAACCCCAATTGCCTCACTAAAAAAAAAAAAAAAAAAAGGTCATAATTTTAACAAAATAGAGTAGCAAAGAAAAAATTACATTTTGGTTTTGATTTAGTAGGGTAAAAGTTCATGATTCAATAAGCTATAGAGAGAATCATGTAAGATAAAAAGGAAAATTTTGATTATCCAAAATTAAAGGGTTCTTTACATAAAATATCTAATGTAGTTAAAACTAGAAGGAAAACAGGTAAATGGGAAAAAATTTGAAGTTTCCATGATAAAGGTTTGAAATTCAAGATATATAAGGAACTGATTGAAATATTTAAGACTAAGAGCATTCCTCCTACAGTTTAGATGGCTGATATGGGGATTGTTTTCTGAATCATATGTGTTTATAGAGGTTTTATTTTTTTGCTCTTGTTCATTTGAAAGGGGCAGGAGGAGGGACAAAAACAACCCCACAATATATTAGAAGAAGAGGAGAACAAGTAGCAATGATAGCAGGCATTTGTATTGTGCTTGATGGCTTGCAAAAACCTTTATATTTTCTCTTTCATTTGATCCTCTATGTGTAGGTACAAGTTACTATTATCTCCATTCTACAGAGGAGGAAACTGGGTCCCAGAGGGGTTCAATAACATAGCTAATAAGTGTCAGAAGTTAGGTCTTCCATATTCCAGGAGCACCATAAAAATAACAATGTTTCTTAAACAGTTCAGGTTGAGGTTGACAAAGGTCTTTTCCCACATTAAATCTTTCAAGTTGACAGAGCAACTGTTATCCCAGTTTTAAAGATTAGGGACCTAAAATAGCTTGCTTGGAATCACACAACTAGTAAATATCAGGGACAAGATTCAAACTCAGATCTTTCCAAACACCAATTTCAGTGTGTGGGGTTTTTTTTCTATTATATCACACAGAGAAATAACCTTCAAGGCAGCTTCTTTCTTTCTATTTCTGTGCAGTGCAGCTTAGCCTGGCCCCAACTTGCTCATAAACCCAGGGGACTTTCAGTCTGGCCCAGGGTAACAACTATACCATCTGACAGCCTGGGGCATAGAAAAGATATTGGTGTAGCAATCAGATGGCCTTAAGCCAGACTCATTCTGGAAATCGCTCATACCTCCTGCCACTGGTACCCTCTTATCCTTTATTTTTCAATCAGGGGAACCAGAAGGCTGAATCAGCTTGGGAGACATAGAGATTGAAAGCTTTGGCAAAAGAGTTTGGGGTTGAGGACTGGCTTTGGCCACCACCTAAGCTATCCAAACCCAAATAACCCAATTAAATTTAGATGCTATTTCTTTGAGCTTTGAATTATAAAATAAAAGTTTTAAAAAGCAGGCACTATGTGCCAAACACTGTACTAAGGGACTGGGCAATGCAAATAGAAAGATGCAAATATTTTCTTCTCTCAGGGAGAGGACATAAAAAGAGAGTTAAACTAAAGGATGGATGGGAAAGCCGGGAAGTCCTAAAGCTGCAGAAGCAAGGCTGATGGTAAGGCCCAAGGGTTCTTGGGTCATGTCATTAGGTCAAGTGAGGTCTCCGAGATCTGCAGAGATTAGAATCAAGGTAGATGGAGATGCTAAGGCCTGAAGGACCCTAGGAGGCAATGTCTGGGTAAATGAACCTTGATAGTCCTCCATCTCACAAGAAGGCAGTCAGAGAGTCTCATCTTTCTAAGCCATATGAATAGTCAAATAATTAAGGTGATAGTAGGGGAGTAGGAAGGGACAAAGCAAGGGGGAGGGAGTGGTCTAGGTGGTGATTCTAACCCACTGATAGTGGATTCCATTAGTGTACTCAGATTCCTTTCTAGTAGGTGGGCTACTTTCCACTAAGTTATGCATATGTTCACCCAGTCTGTAGCCTGGGTATTGTGGTAGAACCATGGACAGTGGCTATGATAGGACCATTATTTATGGGGGCTTCTCCCTTATTCCCACATGGTTTAAATTAGTTTTCCCCTGAAAAGGAATGAAGCTATCTCAGAACTTAAGGAGCCCGGTACTGAGCTAGACCACAGAATCTGTTAGAAGGGATCTTGGAGGCCATTTAATCCCACATCTGAATAAGGATCCTTGACAAATGGTTGTTTATCCTGTAGTGGCCAAATTAACCCCAGCTGATCACATGAATCTGAGCTGAGCCATTCTAACCAACCCCAAAGAGCAGTGTCCCCCGTGGCTGGGCTGTTTGAATCCGGGCCTGGCTGTGAAAGGCTGAAGCAAGATATGCAGAGCACGACTTTTGCAGAGGACAGAAGAAATAGTCAAGGCCTAGCTTCCTTCAAGGTGCAATTCAACGTTACCTCCAATAGAAAGTCTTTCCTGAACCCCTAATTACTGGTTCTCTCCCCTTTTCTTTCAAATTATTTTTATAGACTTTGAATATATTTTGTGTTTATTTATCCATGTTTGGTTTTTTGGGTTTTGTATCCCTAAAACCTATCCTGGTGTGGTATACTGCAGGCCCTTAATAAATGCCCACTGGGTGAGTGGATGCACAAGAGAATTGAGGAATCTTTACAAGGAGAAGGCACTTTGCAAACATTCCCAGTGTTGTATGTGAGCTATTAATAGGCTGATGATTATCCCCCCTCCTTTTCTCTCCCCCACCCCTCCCCCCACCCCCTGATTGGGAGCTGGATGGTTTAGTGAGCCTCCCTGACTTACAAATCGCCTGGAGGCTGGGGGGGACGGGGAGGGGGGGGTGTTTTGTTCCTTATTAACACCTCCCTTTCATATTCAAATCTGTGCTAAGTGTTCCCAGAATCACACATCAAAACTGCATTTCCCCAGAATTTATGGCTTGATTGTTTATTGTTCCGGGGCAGGGTGACTGAGTGAGCTCATTAGGGGGTTTGTGATGTTAATTCCCCATCTTCTGTGCCAGGCTGGGCTGGGGGAAGCTGGGCCTGGGAGGCTGGCAGCCTCTGAAAGTGCCCCTCCTCCAACCCTCCCCACCACTGGCCCACCTCCTGCTGCCAGGACCCCAGGGGCCTCTAGCCCAGACTGCCACTCTTATAGGACCATTAATTTAGAATGAGAAGGGACCTTCGATATCCAAATGCCTCTTTTAACAGAGGAGGAAATTGAGGCCCGAAGAAATTAAGAACCTTGTCCAAGGTCAGTCAACAAGCATTTTTTTTTTTTATTTAAGCATTTGCTACCGGCTGGGCACTGTGCTAATCCCTAAGGATACAAAGAGAGGCAAAAACAGTTCCTGCCTTCAAGGAACTCATGTTCTAAGGAGGGAACTAATTTTATGTAAATTCAGTATAAATACAGGTAAATAAATAGATGGTAATCACTGAAGGTAGCAACTCCTGAATGGTGAAATTTGAGTTGTCAAGGGAAAAAAAAGCTCTGAAAGCTAAGAGGTAGAAGTGAGAAGGGAGACCATTCAGACATAGTTGACAGCTAATTCAAAGGCTAGGAGGAGGGAAATGGAGATCTGCAGGAAGATTAATGTTACTGATTGTAGAATATGCAGAGGACAGCTAGGTAGTCAGGTGGATAGAGCTCAGAGACAGGAGTCTGGAAGACTCGAGTTTAAATCTGACCTCAGTCAGTTACTACTAGCTGTGTGACCCCAGGCAAGTCACTTCACCTTGTCTGCCTAGTTCCTCACCTGTAAAATTAGTTGGAAAAATGGCAAACCACTCCCAGTATCTTTGCCAAAAAAACTCCAAATAGGGTTAAGTCATGGGAAAGAGGCGCAGTCCTTAGGTATTCCTCAACAAAGTATTACACTCCCACACAGTCCGATTAGAATTAAAATGGTCTTTTATTTGGTGCAAGAGAAAGTGACTAATGGGAATTCAAAGACTTCACCCCCAGGGACAGGAGGGAGGCAAATGCTTTTATAGAGGATAGATGGGGTGACCACCAGAAAATGGAAAGTTCCTTTTGGGGGTGGGGTGGGGAAAGCTTGGATGCTTGATTTATTCCAGAGAGTCAGAGGGATTTTTTTTGGAATGATGGTCCTGACCTCTGGCGTTATCTTTGTCTTCTAGCTCCAACACATTTAAGTGACTTTCCTGCTATAGAATTTTATCTCCCCTTACTTCTTAGGTGTGTCTGTCTTCTTATCTAGTTGGCCAGTCTAAATTTTTATAGTCCCTTGATTCCTCATACTCTTATGTCTGTCCTGTTATCTGGTCATCTTTGGTTTTGCTTCTCACAGGAGAAACTTCTGAGTTATCCTAAGCTCCATGTCAAGTAGGGCACAATTGAACCAACTGAATAGCAACAACCATGACAAGAATATGCAGAAGGAAGTAAAATATAAGGAGACTGGAAAAGGTAGAAGTCTCCTCCCCCCCATCAAAGGTTTAAAAAACTAAACAGTATTTGATACTGGGGATAAGAAGGAGCCAGTAGAATTTCTTGAGAAGGGGGTGGCATGTCCACTCCTGTATTTTGTGAAGATCAATTTGAGTAGAGGATATATTGGAGTGGGAAGAGACTTGATGCTGGAAGACCAACCAGAAGGGTACTGTGACAGTCAAGCCACAAACTAATGAGGAACCACCCCAGGGTGTCAGCAGTGTCTGGAAGAAGGGAACATGCAGGACAGATGTGAGGCTGTAAGAGACAGTGTCAGGATTTGAACCCCATCCTTTGACTTGAGAGCCATGGTGCTCTCACACTGTATTGTTTCATTTGACCTCGAAACCCAGACTTACAAGGAATCTATGTGTTAATAAGGATCAAAGGATTTAGAAGTAGATAGAACCTGAGACATCATCTTGTTTGGCAGCTTCTTCATTTTACAAAGAAAGGAAAGGACAGCTTAAAGAGGTTAATGACTTGCCCAAAATCACACAGGAAGCAGAGCTGAGATTTTAGACCAATCAATAATAATAATAGCTCACATTTATCTAGTGTTTTGAAGTTTACAAAGCCATTTCCTCCCAATAACTGGGTAAAGTTGGATATTGTGAGAATATTATGACAGCTGCCCTACTCCACTGGTATCCTCTCAATGTTGGGAGAACTGGGAAGACACCAGCACATTGGGTGGGCTCTCTGTGGGGAAACTTGTGGGAGGATATAGATGAGAATTGCACAGGATAGGCAGGTAAGGGTGGGTTTCAACCTTCCTCAGTGGAGGAAATTTCTATCTTAATGAATCCACAAATCCCTGGATTCATGGGTCATTTGTTCAACCAGCCTTAATCAAAAGACCATACTCTGGACTATACCCCTTTAAGCTCAGGAATTCCTGCCTTGCCCCCTTTGTCCCACTTGACTCTTCCTGATTGCTGATGTGACACAAATTGTCTGAGGATCCCTTGAAGGTACTGCTGCTAAATATACAATCAATGACACAGAGGTATGATAAAAAAACAACAACAACAACAACTGGCTTATTATGCTCAGAGCATAGACTATACAAAAATCAGTGAGCCCCAAGAAGCAACTTCAGCAACTTTATATACATTTAGTTACATAAGTGGGATGGGTACGATAGAATTTCAAAGTATAAGTAAGGGAAGATGATGTTTTAAAGACCAGAGAGTGGAGGACAGAAGGGGAAGATTTATATCAGATAAAACAGGAAACTAGTTAGTAAACATTGGAGCTATACCTGATATCTTAAACTGAAAATGTGCATACAGAAAGTAGGAAATAACCAGTTAATACTAGGGCCATAGCCAATGTCTTGGATTGATGTTGCATACTCTAGTTAGTTACTTAACTGGCTCATCTTAAGTAAATGGAGGTTATAAAGAGGAGCTAGAAACTCTCTTATCACAGTGAATACTTAGGAGGAGGAGGATGTGAGTGGAGGGGGATGGACTATTTCTAGGTGGTCCAGCTACCTTGGTTCTCTGACCATCTTCTCACTAGTCATTTTTTTTTGGGGGGGGGAGGGCAATGAGGGTTAAGTGATGTAAAGAATTAATTATTATTTGAGGTTTTTATGATCCCATCTTTTGGCTAGAATTTTAAAAACCCAGGCCTGTACTGGCCTGGGGCTCAGGCACAGCCACTCCACAATGGTATGGTGCTCCACCCAGTGGTTGTAGTTGTTGCCATGGGCCTGGCAAAATTATAATGACTAGAAGCCCAGTGAGGGCAGTCATGTGACTCAGTCAGGGCTGCCAGCCAATTGGCTTGGGGCTGTGTGTGGTCAGGCTGGGGTCTGCTGGGAAGGAGAAGGGAGGAGTTTTACCATTCTAGCTTGAAGCTGGAAAGTGACAAGACACAGCCATGAGTTCTCAGCTGATCCCTGGGCGATGGTGTTATTCAGGTTGTATCATTTCCCTTCCCCCATTTTTTTCCTTTCCCTTAATTCTACTGATCTTGCTTGTGTTTTTAAGTTCATCCTTGTTAATAAACCCTGCTCCGTTTTTGAGGGAGACTGTTGGTCTCCTTCCTTGCCCCAATATTGAGGCGAACTGCCTAGCTAACACTCCCCAGTTAAAATTTGGCCCCTACAGTTTCTTGTCCAAGGTCACACAGCTAATAAGTGTCAAGTGTCTGAGGCAGAATTTGAACTTAGGTCCTCCCAAATCAAGGGCCAGTGCTTTATCTGCTGTGCCACCTAGCTGCCCCCATCACTAGCCATCTTGCTGTATACCTTACAGGTCTCCTTAATTTTTAATCCTGGAAACATAATCAAATCAATGTTGCCACTGCTATTCAGAAAGAGTATGTTAGTCTACTCCTCTAAGTCTCTGCTGACTTTCCAAACCAAAACAATACTCCCTGACCACCACTCTCCTATATATGTTGTTTCCCTCATTAGAATGTAAGGTTTTTTTATTTTTTGTATTTATTTCCTCCTTACTTAGGACAGTGCTTGGCAAATTTAATAATTGTTCATTGTTTTTATTCCTTCATCCATTAGAGGATTGGCTTATAATGCTGAAAGGTAATCAGTATAAATTTCACTAGTCTAATTTTACAAAAGAAGAGAATGAGGCTCTGAAAGATTGATTGAATGACTTGAAGACCACACAGCAGAGCCAAGTCTGAACTGAGGTCCTCTCAGCCAAGTACCCTACTCTCTTGCAATGGATGAGTCTTGGTGTGGAAGGTCTGCCAACCTCCCACCCTAAAGCTGGAATTTCCCTTCTTTCCTATCCTAAGCTCATGTAATTAGGGGAGCAGGGTATGGGAATCAGCGAAAATAATAGTTGACATTTGTATAGTCTTGCAAATATTATCTCATTCTTCCCTGACTGAAACACTCTAAGGGAAGAGGTTCAAATATAATTATCCCCATATTACAGATGAAGAAGTTGAGACCTGGAGATGAAATGACTTACCCAAGGCTACACTGTAGTAAGGGCTAGAGCTGGAACATAAAACCCAGTTCTTCCACCTTTAAGTCTGGTGTTCTTTTCATTGCAATTCTAGACTGCTCTTTTCCAAGATACTGAAAAATTAAAAGCCACACCCCCTCCCCTTGAAGAGATTTCAACTTCCTTTGAGGGAGACAAGACTCATCCAGGTAAAACAATTACAGAACAATAGAAATTAGTTTATATTTAAAGTGGAAGATTAAGTAGAGCCTAGGAATGATAGAGGAACATAGGATTCAAAATGAAAAAAAAAAAAGATCTTAGGGATTTTCAGTCCAACTCCCTCAATTTATAGGTAGAAAACTGAGGCTTTAGTAAAGGAAGTGGCATGCCAAGAACATATGGGCCACTCATGACAGGAGCTGTACCAGAATCTTGGGTCTCCTGGTTCAGCACTCTTTCCCACCACATTAGGCAGGAGCTCCCAGCAGAGAAGCTAGAGAAAGGCAGGAGAGGTAAGTGGGACAGGAATCATAAAGTTATGGAGGTGGGACCAGCTGTAAAAGATCACAGATCTAGAGTTGGAAGGAATTTTGAAGGCCATCTAATACAACTCCCTCATTTAACAAATGAGGAAACTGAGGTCCAGAAAGGTTGAAGGGTTTGCCCAAGGTCAAAAGAGCTAGTAATGGAGATGGAATTCGAACCCAGTTCCTTTGGCACCAAAGCCAGGTCTCTTTTCATTGCCTCCTATGATGGTACCTACCCTACCCGATCTAGCAATAATGGTAATTGTTCATTAATTCAATACTTAAATTTTCCCAGACCTCGCCGTATTCAAAGCTGTGTGCTTGGTGTTGAGTTGATACAGAAGTGAATAAGTATGTCAGAGTCTCTACCCAGAGTCCTTAGAGACAGCTTACATTCTAATAGTGGGTATGAATACATATATAGCATAAGGAAAATACAAGGCCAAATATGGGCCAAAGTGCTATGAGGGTGCAGAAGAGGAAGGGATAACTGACTTTGTGAGGTCATGGAAAGCTTCATGGAGGAGGTAATGTTTGAGATGGTTGTTGAAGGATGGGTAAGATTTCTATAAGGCATAGAAGGATGAGTCAATCTGCAGAAGCAGGACACGTTTGGGGGACAGTACAAATCTAATTGGTCTAGAGCTTAGGGTATATAGAAGGGCAGCAGGAAAATGAGGCTACGTGGTGTGAGTATGATAACAATTAACATTTCTATAGCACTCTTAGATTTACAAAGCACTTTCTTCACAATATCCCTGTGAGGTAGGTGGCAGCAAGAGGATTAGTGAGGGTTGTTAAATGTGTGTGTGTGTGTATGTGTGTGTGTGTATGTGTGTGTGTGTGTGTGTTTAAAGCTGTGATTTCATCCTTGCAGGGAACTCCTGATACAGAACATCCATCCAGCAATGCAGATTGACTGGGAACTCTTCTGTAGATAGTTATAGTATTATAAGATGATAACTCTAGAGCTGAAAGGACAGTCCAATGTCCTCGTTTCATAGCAAAGGAAACTGAGGTCCAGGGAGCTGAAGAGACTTGCTCAAGATTATAAAGGTAATAAGCATTGGAATCTATGACTCCTAATACCATGTTCAGAACTCTTTCCACTACACCACATCATTTCTTTTGTGTATGGCCTTGAATGCCAGGATAGGAGCATTTAATTTTATCATGTAGGCAATAGAGAATTTGGGGACACCTCTTCAGAATAAGACATCACTTTATAACCTAGGTTTGAAAGCCTGCTTTACCAAAACACTAAAAGCTCAATTTCCTGTGTGTCTGTGCCAAGCCTCTAGTCTGCCTCCTGAATCCCCACAAAGACCTGTCATCTTCTTCTGTATCCTTGGCTGCCTAAGGCCAATGCCTAGCTAGACTATCCCAGCTGCAGTTCCCAGTGGGTCCTCAAGGTTCCTTGGCCCTTGCTGACCCTCCATTTCCTTTCCCGGGGTCCCAATGCTCCCATGGGGGCCTGGGGCAACTACAATAGGATGAACTGCTTGAAGATTTGGTTACTGAAGGGAGGGAGAGTCCAGTTTCCCAGAACAATGAGAGGGAAATGAAATACTGATAGCTGACACACCATCTGTCTAAACAATAGGCGCTTCTTGTCCAAGGGCTGCTGGGCTCGATGGCGGGCTGAATGTTTGTCTGTGCACCTGCGGCTCTCACAGAAGGATGCTTGCTCCTTCCCCAAATATTTATACAGCAAATTCTTGTGGGCCATGGTTCTACATTCCACTGCAGCCAAATGGCAATATTGCTGCTGGGAAAGGAGCTTGGTCAGGATGTCCTCTTCAGCCTGGTTAAAAATAATATAAGCCAGGTCTTCTTCCCTGCAGCATCAGGCACGGGGAAGACAAAGAGGGACTGGGGAAAAGGAAACTCAAGGACATTGCCTCTTCTGTAGAATCCTTCCATCTTATCAAGGTCCTCATGGTCTAGAGGTTGTCATAAGTCCTTTTTTTTTTTTTTTTAGTGAGGCAATTTGGGTTAAGTGACTTGCCCAGGGTCACACAGGTCATAAGTTCTCAAAGACCATAAGAGTAGAGTAGGAGGCCAGGCTTTACACCTCGGAAGCTAAACAGCCTTCAGGTAGTTCCAGAGCTACAGGTCAGCTACAGGTACAGAGAATATATCTGCTTTCCAAGGTCTGGGCCAGCTCTGATGGAGGAGGCTCACCACTAGGATGGTTTCAGGGCAGGCAATGACTTTTCTTGCTAGATTCCTAAAGTTCATCTAATAAATTGTCATGGGTTTGAAATTTGGGTCAGTAGACAAACTGGAAAAAATTCACTTTTGGGGGGTGGATCAATAAAGGTCACACAGCTAGTAAGTGTCAAGTATCTGAGGTTAGATTTGAACTCAGGTCCTCCTGAATCCAAGATGGTGCTTTATTTACTGCACCACCTAGCTGCCCCTAAAAACTCACTTTATAAAAGTGATGGTGGCGGTAGTAGTTGACATTTATATAACAATTTATAGTTATAAAGTATTTTACATGCATTGTGGAAAAAGCACTGGCTTTGGAGGCAGAAGCCCTCTGTCAGTACCTGTACAACCTTGTACCAGTCACTTTAATGTCCCCTAGCCTTGATTTTCTCATCAATAAAAGAAGATAGGCCTCAGAGGTTTATTCCAACTCTATAAGCCTATAAACCTATGAACCTGTCATTTGATCTTCATAAGAGCCTGGGAGGGTTACACCAAACTTCAGTGACTCCCCATTGTGATACTAGTACATATGTGTGTATAAATACATATATGTGTATGTATGTGTATACATATATATGTTTGTGCTCGTATATGTATATGTGCGTGTGGCCATATGCATATAAATATATACATACATGCACACACACACATAGGCTCCTGACCTTGGTATTCAAGGCTCAATACAGTTTGGTTCCAACCTCCCAACCTAGCTTTATTTCATACTACTCCATGTATACTATGCTCTAGCCAAGCTATATTGCTTTCCATCTCCTGTTTTGATCTTGCTCTCCTATTCTCATCTTGCTTTTTCCCATCTCCAGAACTTTACTCTTCACCTTTCTCCACTCCCTATAATAGATTTACCCTTCTCACCATCTCTCTCTCTCTCTCTCTCTCTCTCTCTCTCTCTCTCTCTCTCTCTCTCTCTCTCTCTCTCTCTGAAACTCTTCTGTGTGCCTGTCTAATTCTTCTTATATCATGGCAATTTATGTATGAATTTTTCCCCTCCTCTTTGGATTTTCAGCTTTTTGAGACCAGAGGCTACATTTTATTTTTCATTTTATCTCTAGCACCTTGTTGAGTTGGATTGATTGAAGCAGTAGTAGTGGAAGCACTACCGTGTGCTTTTTACAGATGGGAAACTGGAGCCAGTGGGAAGTTTAATTTAAAAAAAATTTAAAGTAAAATAACTGAAGGAAGACAGTATTATACTTACAGCAGAAGAGGAGAAAAATCACATTAAAAAAACAATTTTAGAGATAGAAGAAAATATAAACCTAACTCATATAACTTTAAGTGTGAATGGGTTAAACAACCTAATAAGGTTAAAAAGAGTGACAAATTGGATAAGAATATAAAACCCTACAGCTTACAAGAAATATATTTTAAAAGCAAAGAAATACACAAAATAAGACTGAGAAAACGCAAAAGAATTTACTATGCATTAAGTGAATCCAAGAAAACAAGAATTGTCATCATGCTATCAGACAAATAAAAAAAAACCATTAAAAATAAAAACAAAGAAACTACATTATGGGGAAAGGAACCGTAAACAACAAACTAGTAACAATAATAACTTTAATATTCCAAATGCCTAAGCATCCAAATTCATAAAAAGAAACATTATCTGAGCTTCAGGAAGACATAGTCAGGAAAATAATAGTGACAAGAAATTTCAATATCCCCCTATCAATTTTGGATAAGTCTAACAGAAAGATAAGCAAAAGGGAAAACATGAAACAACAGATTTCTGGAGAAACTAGAGTTAAAAGACTGATGATATCTTTTAATGGGACAGCAAAAAAACCCATACATGTTTCTCTGCACCATATAGAACTTTTACAAAAATTGACCATATACTAGAACACAAAGATAGCTCAAACCAATGTAAAAAGGCAGATAAAATCAATACATCCTTTACAGACCATAAGGCAATAAGAATAGAAATTGGTTCAGGGATTACAAACAAAAAATACAGACCAAAATAGAGACTTAACAATCAAATCTTAAATAATGAGTGGAAGAAAGAACAAATCAGAGAAACAACATGTAAAAGAAAATGATAATGGTGAAACAACATACCAAAATTTCTGAGATGCAGCTAAAGCAGTCCTTGGGGGCAAGGGAGGAGGAGAGAACTAATATCCTTATAATCATATATTAAGAAAATAGAAAAAAAGAAGTTTAATAAACTGAATATGTGGTTTTTTTTAAAGTGAGAGAACTGGGGCAGCTAGGTGGTGTAGTGGATAAAGCACCAGCCCTGGATTCAGAAGGACCTGAGTTCAAATCTGGCCTCAGACACTTGACATTTACTAGCTGTGTGACACTTAATCCTCATTGCTCCCACAAAAATAAATAAATAAATGAAAAAGAAAAGTGAGAGAATCAACAAATAAGCATAAAATAAATGCAACTTTTAAACAGAGGATAACAGATAAATTGGAAATAAAAAAGCATAGAAATCATCAATAAAATTAAAAGCTGTTTTTGAGAAGACTAATAAATCTGATAAACATCTAATTCAAAAGAAGACAGCATAAAATCAAATCAATAAAACAGCAAATGAGCAAGATAAGTTTACAGCAAAACCAGAAGAATCAAGAAGAATAATCAGAACATATTGTTCATTCATGTGTTTAAAAAAACTGAGAATACAGAAGAAATATCTTCAAAAACATACTTACACTATCATAAGACCAGATAGTGATTTAAAATAATCCAGTCTCAGAAAAGGAAAACTATTTGGCTATAAATGGACCCCCAAAGGAAGAAAAGCCCTGGATCTGATGGACTCACATCAGAATTCTATCAAACTTTTAAAAAATAGTTAGTAACCATACTCCATAAATTATTCTCAAAAATTGAGAAGAACCCTACTAGAATCCTTTTTATAAAACAAATATGGTCTAAACCAGAAAAAAAGAAGATGGAAGGAAAACTATAGGCCAATATCATTAATATTGATTCAAAAATTTTAAATAAAACCTTGTCAAACATATTACAGTGACTTGTCCAAGAAATCATTCATTTTGATCAAATGGGGTTTATACCAGACATGCAAAGATGGTTCAAAATTAGGAAAACAATGAACATAATTAATCATATTAAAACTCAAAGCATCTCAAATGATATGATCATTTCAATAGATGCAGAAAAAGCCTTCAATAAAGTGCAACACTCTTCTGCAAAAAAAAAAAAAAAAAAACAACTCATAAACTTTAGGCATAAAGGGACTTTTTTTAGTATCATAAAAAGCATGTAAGTATCATATACAATGGTGATACACTAGAATCTTTTCCAATAAATAAAAGAGTGAAGAAAAGATGTCCAATCTACCCACTATTATTTTATATAGTACTACAAATGTTAGCAATGAGACGAAAGAAATGAATTAAATAAATAAAGAAGAGATAAAGCTATCCCCATTTGCTAATGGTATGATGGTTTACTTGGAAAACCCCAAGGAATCAGCAAAGATGCTAACTGAAACAATAGCTTCAATAAAGTTACAGGCTACAAAATAAATCAACAGTATTTCTATATAATAAAAACAAAACACAAGAAGTAATAATAGAAAGGGACATCCCATTAAAAATAACTAAAATGCATAAAAATATCTTAGGTTCCAACTCCCAATGCATGCAAAAGACTTGTATGGACTATATTACAAATAATTCCTTATAGAATTAAAGAACAACCTAAATATTCAGTGTTCACATGAAGACTGTGACAATATAATAAAAATGACAATATTACCCAAGTTAATTTATACTTTTAATGCTGTACCAATCAAATTAGCAAGAGGGTACTTTACAGAACTTAATAAACTAATAACAAAATTCATTTGGAAAAAGAATATATCTAGAATATCAAGGGAAATTATGAAAAGAAGTAAGAATGAAAGGATAATAGCACTTTCAGGCCTCAAACTATATTTTAAAGCAGCAGTCATAAAAATATCTGGCATTGCTTAAAGAATAGAGAGATAGATCAATGGAATAGACTAAATGAGGGAGATTCAGAGACAATAGAACTCAATAACCCAGTTTTTTATAAAGTAGAAAACATGTTACCTAAGAGAAAAACTCCAATTTGATTTTTAAAAAAACCTTCTGGGAAAATTTGAAAGTAGTCTGGCAGAAATTAGACTTAGAACAACATGTACTCTCATTTCAATGGCACACCAAAAACTCAAAAGTATAACAAAATTATGAAGATCAAGAGGGATTTAAATGAAGAGATATGAGAAGACACTTCCAAACTATCCCTTGGAGGTATGAGGTCCACAGCTGTTACATATTGCACATGTTTTCAGGTTTTCTCAATGTGTCAATAAGTTGTTGGGTTTTTTCCCTCTCAAAAAAAAATATACCATCTGTCATATAAGATATCTCTTGGAAAGGGGCAGGAGAGGAATACATGGGATATATGAAGATGTAAGAAACTAGAAACAGCAATAGTTATTGTAATTACATAAGTACAATCATTATTTTATGATTAATGTCTTTTAATAGTAGTCAATATTATTGGCATTTATGTAATGCTTTATGGTCTGCAAAGTGCTTTACATGTGCTAACTGATTTGACTGTTTGGTTAGAGATTGATGAAATTAAAACCATAGATTGTCATAGCCAGAAAGGAGTTTAGAAATGTCTAGCACACTCCCAGTTCCCCATTTACTCATAGAGATGAAACTGAGGGGGCAGCTAGGTGGCATAGTGGATAAAGCACCAGCCCTGGATTTAGGAGGACCTGAGTTCAAATGTGGCCTCAGACATTTGACACTTGCTAGCTGTGTGAGCCTGGGCAAGTCACTTAACCCTC
Organism: Dromiciops gliroides; assembly: GCF_019393635.1. Classification (NCBI taxonomy): domain Eukaryota; kingdom Metazoa; phylum Chordata; class Mammalia; order Microbiotheria; family Microbiotheriidae; genus Dromiciops; species Dromiciops gliroides. Next base: position 697,907,979 of record NC_057861.1, on the reverse strand, counting down.
ATTGCCGTGCAAAAAAAACCCAAACAAAACACACAAAAAAAGAGAGATGAAACTGAAGAACAGAATGAGGAAGTTACTTTCCAGGATAACCCCAAAAGGCATGGCATAAATACTCATATCTCTTCATCTTCTTCCCCAATCCAGCAGTGGGCTTTCCACTATTCCCATGAATATTAGAAATGTTTATGTAAACAGCATCTAGTTTCTAAACTTTGTGTTCTAAATAACCATGTTGGCAATTGTGTACATTTGCCCATGTGTATTAGTGTGTTTCTCTTTGTGAGAAGGGTATGTCTGTGTGTCTGCCTCTGTGCATATGTATAGTTGGACATGATAACTATACCAGGAAATATTGGAAGGGGAATAAAGGAAGAGAATAAGCAATGTGCCAAGAATTGTGCAAAATGCTTTACATTCATTATCTCATTTGATCCTCACAACAACCTTGGGAGAGGTTTCCTCATTTTAGTTGAGGAAACTGAGGCAGACAAAGGTTAAATGACTTGCCCAAGGTCACACAACTATTAAGTATATGAAGTTGGATTTGAACTCAGGTTTTCCTGACTCCAGGCCCAAAGCTCTAACGTCTTTGCCATCTAGCTGCCTCTATTGGAAAACAAAAAGCTACAAATTGACCTTGGAACAACTGGTCAGTAGGAGGTAGTAACCCAAAGGGCATTAGTGAGAGAAATGTGTGTGTGGTTGGGTTTGGATACATGCAGAAATAATTGATTCACTAGATAATATGGAAGACAGTGTGAAATAATTGAAAGAGCACTCAGTTTGAAATCAGAGATGCAATTTCGGGTTTAAAATAAAGTCATTGGATAAAGCACCAGCCCTGGAGTCAGGAGTACCTGAGTTAAAATCCGGGCTCAGACACTTAACACTTATTAGCTGTGTGACCCTTGGCAAGTCACTTAACCCCAATTGCCTCACCAAAAAAAAAAAAAGTCATTAACCCAGATTGGAGGTGTTAAATAGCCTGGGGCAGTAAAAACTAGATCAAAATGTAATTGGGAGCGTTGATCCTGTATTCAGGAGGACCTGAGTTCAAATCTAGCCTCAGACACTTGACACTAGCTATGTGGCCCTGGGCAAGTCACTCAACCCTCATTACCCAGCAAAAAATAAATAAATAATAAAAAGTAATTATGAAATATTTCACAAAATAAATAAAAATACAATAGAATATAGAAAATGTTGATTTGTGGTTTTCTAAGTCACTATGCAGCCTGCAAGGATACTATGTATGGTTTAGTAGCTTTGTTTCTAGTTGACACCACTGACCCAGAAGACCTCTAAGGTCCCATCTGATTGGAAATCCACAAAAAAGTATACAAGACAAGGTCTAGAAGAAAGGCTGGTCTTCTCTTCTTTTTAGATTAACTGTCACCATCATCATCATCAGTTGTTGAACTGCCACCAATGGATGTGTAAGTTCCAGAAGCCTGGGAATGGCAGCACCTCCCCTCATCTACCTATCAGTATTACTTCCAGCTCAGCCCCTGCAGCAATCATCCTGGGAAGCAACCAGAATCAAAAATAAAATCCTCTGTTTTGGCTTCTGAAGTTCTCACTGCCAAAGAACTTGGCATTGTCAAAGGATTCAACAGCAGAAACAGATATAATTATGAGCAGAAATGACACTGAAAAATATGCTTTGCTGTTGCACTGTAAGAACCATGGGATCTTTCCATCTGACTTGCAGCTGAAACCTCCACATAAATGTTATTCTATTAGAATATGAGCTCTTTCAGAGCTGAAATTATCTGGCTTTTCTATTTGCCTGCTCAGTGCTTTGCACATACTAAGCATTAATTGAATGCTTTCTCATTCTGTCATCATAAAGAATTAGAATTGAAGAGCAGACTCATCAGCCATTTAGCAACAATGGTTGTTGAATTTGAACATCCCCAGGTGCTCTTCCCATCACCCCATATTGTCTCCTGACTACCCAGAAGTTCTAGAACCTTACATCTATCCTGAAAACTGGATTTGGATAGGATGCAAAAGCCCCAGTCCTTTTCTGTTATGAGAGAGATAAAGCCACGCAAAAACCAGAGGTTGCTAAAAGAGTGCTTTTGTGGAAAGGTAGATCTCAGTAGTTCTCAAGTAAGCTTTCTCTGGAGGTACAATCTTTAGAAAGGCTTGTGCTAAAGGAAAGTTTAACTCACATGGTAGCAGACACCATCTAGCCCAAATGGAGGCAGTCTCTGGAATTGCCATTTACCCTACTGTGAATGATGCCTAGTTCACGTGGATGATGTAAGCAAAGGAGACCTGTGATTTTCTGCCAGTATAGAAAAACAGGGACCTGATGGATAGTTTGATTTTCCTGAACCTTGAGGGCTGGGAAACAGTCAATAACAGAAGAGATTTTGCAACCCTATAAAGTACATGTAGCAATGACTACGACGATGCAAATGGAAAGAACAAAAAACTGAAATGGAACAAAATGTAATTCTTTGTCCATGCTTGGACCCAAGGGAAATATTGAGAAAATGTACCTCCAAAGGTGGTGGGCTAAGGATGGAGGGATACTACCTCTACCAGGAAATGCAATCAATGTGTGAGTTGGTTTTGCTGAATTATTCTCTTTATTATGAAAATTGTTACAAAGGAGATTTCATTGGGTAGGGAAGGATATCTTCAGAAATAAAGATGACATAAAACCAAAGATATTAATAAGATATAAAAGAATAAAAACAAAAGGAAAGTGTAATTAGTAAAGGGAAAGGAAGGGTTAAAGTCAGAGTTGGAGGGAGGGGAGGCACCTTAGAGACCACTTTAGTCCAAATTCTTCATCTTACAAATATATGGAATGAGTCTTAGAACACAGAATATGAAAGATAAGAGGGACCTTAGAACATAAAATGTCTGAGCAGGAATGAGTTTTAGAAAACAGAATGTCAGAGACAGAAGGAACCTTAGAGCAGAAAATGTTAGAATACAGACTATTAAAGCTAAGAGAGAATTTAGAATGTAACCTAAGAGGGAATTTAGCCATGTAATCCAATTCCCTTTTTCACAGAGTAGTAAACTAAGGTCCATAGGGAGCTAATTATTTGCCAAAAGTCCCATGTGTCTATTGCAGATCCTAGAAGTCATTACATGGTATTATAGACATCAATCTACCATGTCACCATGTTGCCCTGTCTCCTCCTCCTCCACTGCTGTTGTTGCTGCTGCTGCTTCTGGGCCTTCTGCCCTGAGGTGGTGCTGATTGGTGAGAGCTCACTATATCTAGACAACCACAGACCTCAAAACAAGTTTCACCCCAGGCATATCCCTGCCCTGCCAATATTACTACTTGGATTTTCCAACTGGGGACCAATTTTCCAGATTGGGAAGATTGATCACTAGATCCAGCCATCTTCCTGTCATATTGTCATATGTAGACCTTTTCCCCTTTCTACTTCTTGCTCTGGGAACAGTAATCAAATCAACACTACTATGCTTCTGGAAAGGATATATCAATCAAATGTCATGTAGTTCCACCCACCAACCCAGTAACATCTCAGACCAAAACACCTCTCCCTGGCTACCACTTCCCTATATGCGTCCCTTCCCCCATTAAAATCAAAGTTTCTTTCTTTTTTTTTTTTAGTGAGGCAATTGGGGTTAAGTGACTTGCCTAGGGTCACACAGCTAGTAAGTGTTAAGTGTCTGAGGCCGGATTTGAACTCAGGTCCTCCTGAATCCAGGGCTGGTGCTCTATCCACTCTGCCACCTAGCTGCCCCAAAATCAAAGTTTCTTGAGGGTATGTTTGTATTCTCAGAACTGAGCACAGGCCCAGAAATATGATAAGTGCTTAATAAATAATTATCTATTTTATTCACTTATTCAACTAACCTTAGGAAAGAATAACAGTGAAACTTTCAACAAAATTTCCACTGCACCCACAAGCCCCTGATTGTCAGTGGAGAGGGATGGGCAAAGCCTCTGCCTTTATCAATGCCATCAATATTTCAAACTAAAAAAGGAAAAAAAGTGGCTGGTTGTTGCTTAAATGCCTTGGAATGCCTCCCCATCTAATGTGAACAATGAAGAGTTGCTTGATTAATGGTCACAGAATTTCCAGGAGCATTTGCAGAGTATGACATAGCCCTTGGAAGGGTTTCAGGAGCTGCACACCACACTGACCTAATGAGCAAGAGACTTAGGGGAATTGTGTTTGTAGTAAGGACAGATCTGAAGCTGCCCTTCCATGGCTTGCTACTTTTAGACAGGATGGAGAAAAGAATCCTGGATGTAACTCCTTCTTAGGAGCACTTTTGCAAAAAAGATGGTAGTGCTCTGTAGCATATGGGCTTGTAAGCCCCAGTGGGAATGGGTAGACTAATGGGGTGCCTGAGGCTTCCTTGTCTTTTTTCATGTCCCAGTTCAAACCCCACCTTCTACAGTAAGCCTTAATTCTAGTGCCTTCTTCTGTTGATCATCTCCAACTTATCCTGTATAATTGTTTGTAAGTTGTTATTCACATGCTATCTCCCCATTAGGATGTGGGCTATTGGAGAGTATGACTGTCTTTTGTCTTTCTTTGTATCCCCAGTATTTAGAACAGTGCCTGGCACATAGTAAATTCTTAATGTCTATTGACTGACTAACTGACTTAGTTATAAACAAAATCCTCCAGGTTAGAGTCATTATGTTATGAGGCAAAGACACTGGGGAAAGTGAGAAAGGGGGCAGATCAGTTGCTACCATTGTGGGTCATAGAATAAAAGAGCTTCTTATGAAATGTAAAATCCATGGAGCAAAAGAAGACTAGAGTTTTAAGAAATAGTAGGACGTTGAATTTCAGATTTGGTAAGGTCCTTAGAACAAAGAATGTCAAGATTAGAAAGGCCCTCAGAACACAGGATGTGACACTGGAAATGATCTTAGATATCATTTGGTCCAACCCCTTTACTTTAAAGAGTAGGAAATCGAAATCCAGTTAAGTTGTTTGCCCGCAATCACACAAGTAATAGTCGTGCTAGAACCATCTTGCTTGACTTCCATAGATGTGGTTTTTCCACCACAACCTAATGTCAAGACAAGCAAATGCAGGTCAGGGAACATGACTGTGCAGAATCTCAGGTTAGGAGAGCTACAAAAATTATGACTGAAGATCTTTGAGCTCACACCAGTGATAAGAGTTGAGTAAGGAAGCATCTAAAATCAGGCTAGCCACTCTCAGATTCCAGGCAGGTAGGGAAACAGACCAGAACAGCAGCAGCACCAAGGAGAGCGCCAAGTGAGGTGTTGTTCTAACTAGGCTCTCCTGTGACCTGTGAGGTCTTTTATCCTGGGCAGCTCAGGGTTGCCCCCTTGAGGTAGCTCTCTCTAGGCCTCAAGGGCCTTTACTGCTTAAGGAAAGCCCAGTGCTCTTGGGTAAGAGATTATTCTCATCAGTTCAGGATCCTTGATACCTGTGTTTAGAGGGGGAGAAATGTGTCTTTTAGATGGATTTGAGGTTCAGTCAGAGGGCTCAGATACCTTGAGGATGCTATTGGGTTACACTAAAAGGAGGGTTGTCCTTGGCTGGCAGAGAGGAACCTTAACTCTTCTTTATTAGACATTCTTCACCAGTGCTCCCAGAGGGACACCACCAGGGACCTCTAGCTGCTGGAACTCTTAACCATGTTGGGGATAATGAACTAAAACTTTTACCTCAGTGTAGTATTTGAGGGAGTTACATGGCTTTAAAAGGTATCTGATCCTATAAAGAAAAAAAAATTGCAGATTTGAAAGGACTTTCAAGGTCATGGGGGCAAACCCATATCTAATTGAACATCCATCTCCTTTACAATATGCCTGACAAGTGGTCATCCAACATCCACTTGACCTCCAATGAAGGAAAGAAACCACTCTCTCCCAATTTAATTTATTCTGCTTCTAGGAAGCTCGAATTTCTGAAGAAATGCTTTCTCATATACCTAGTTCTGTCCTGGGCTTAATACAAGTTCTGATTTTGATTCTTGAGGCCAAGGAGAAGAAATTTAAAACATAGGTCGTATGACCTCTTCTCAGGATGTCAAAGGGGATCTGTGTTTCAGAGATGTATTGGTTGACTTCTAAGGCAGTACTAGTCCGTGGGGAAGAATGTTCATTTTCAAGTCAAAGGACCTGGAGTAGAATACTCTTTTATCATGTATTGCCTTGTGACCTTGGGCAAGTCATTTAACCTCCATGAGTCCAGTTTTCCTCTTCTATTAAATACTTACATTCTCCCTTCTCTCCTCTGACACTGCCACCACCCTGGTACAGGCCCTTATCACACTGGATCATATACATTAGCCTGCTGTTGGGATTGCCTGCCTTGAGTCTCTCCCCACTACAATCCATCCTCCATTCAGCCACCAAAGTAATTTTTCTAAAGCCCAAGTACAGCCATGTCACTTCCTTACTCATCCTATCACCTCCAGGATTGAATATGAAATCCTATACCCTATAAAACTTATTGTATAATCATGGACAAATCACTTAACCTCTGAGTGTGTATTCCACATCTCTAAAACTGGAATAATTATATCTACAGAGCCAAGTTATTCAATTATAATGGATCCAGTTATATTTATAGATCCAAGTGAAATAGTTTATAAGGCCTTTCTAAACCTTAGAGCACCATATACATGTCAGGCACTATGATTTTGTTCCAATTATACTTTTTCATTCTATAACACTTAATATGATTTTTCCAGTATTTATATTCTTCTTTTTTATTCTTCCCTGCCAATGCTACTACTTGGATTTCCCAACTGGGGACCAGTTTTCCAGATTGGGAAGATTGATCACTAAGTCCAGCCGTCTTCCTGTCACATTGTCACAAGTAGACCTTTTCCCCTTTCCACTCCTTGCTTTGTAGTTGTCATTTCTTGTAGGGGTAATAACATTCAATTACTTTCACAAAAAAATTTTGCTCAACCATCCCCTAGTCATTGGACATATAGGTTGTTTACAGTTGCTTACTATTAAGAAGAAAACTGCTATGAATATTTTGTTTGTTTGGGTTTTTTGGTGAGGCAATTGGGGTTAAGTGACTTGCCCAGGCTCACACAGCTAGTAAGTGTTAAGTATCTGAGGCTGGATTTGAACTCAGGTCCTCCTGACTCCAGGGCCAGTGCTCTATCCACTGTACCACCTAGCTGCCCCTATGAATATTTTTTAAAGTTATATTTTTTTTTCTCTTTCAAGAACAACCTAAGGGGAAAGCCTTAGTAGTGAGATCATTAGATCAAAGGGTAAGTATCTTAACTTTCCATGTGGAGCAGAGTTCACAATTATGATAAATAGTAGCCCACTGACATATAATAACAGTAGTTGTATAAGGAAGACAGAGGCATGGGTGTAGCTCCAGGATTGCAGGGAAAATGTTGCTAGCTCCACTGTCACTAAGTGCCTCTTTGAGGTGTGAAGAACCTGAAAAGTATTGGAACAGGGTAGCTATTATGGCCTTGGCACTAGCTGCCAGAGGCACAGTGGGAATTAGAGGGAATTTATGTACTCTGGTCTAAATATCCTAATTTCTTACTAATGGAATTATGATGTGACTGGGTGAAGAGATCTTGATATGAGGGACTTTTCTATGTCAGTTAACTGGGTTCAATTATGGGACTAACAAAAGAGCTAAAATAACTCTAGTCATTGATATTCTCTCTCTCTCTCTCTCTCTCTCTCACACACACACACACACATACACACACACACACACACACAAATGAACACTTTTTGAGAAAGAAGCCCCCAGAAGCCAAAGACAGTTCCATCATCTAGTAGCAGTTTAAAGGGAAAGAAGAGGCCAGCAATAAATAATAACATCAACTTTGCAGAGAAGCAGCCTAGAAGCAGATGATGGAAATGGTTTGGGGGATAGGAGCAAGAGCATAAAGTAGAAACTTTGGAAACAGGTAGAAATAACAGCTACAAAGAGGTGAGGAGCAACAATGAAACACATCTAGTTTCTGGGAAATAGCCATGAGAGTGGTTCCAGTTAAAATGCAATGCTAGTGTCTGACGATATCTGAGAAGACATGTTTCTTCTTCCACAAAGTATGGGAATATGTGGGAGATTATACTCCTCTCTGTAAGGATCAGTGATTATTCCTTTTATTTAATCTTGATATTCTTTTTAAACTAAATGTTTTTGTGTCCATATGCTTTTGATATGGTCTTACTTAGAGATGTAGCAGTGGGGGCTTGAGCTATGGCTATAAATAGGCAATGAACCCAAATAACATGTTGAACTGTGTAAATAGCTCGGGGTTCCCAGAATCATATGGACTAGATTAGATCCAATGGATGCAGCCTAATATTCCTACAGCTATACCCAGATCACCACCTTCCTTACACTAGTAATTTGTATTCAGACTCATGATACCAGATGCAGTGAAAAAAAAGCTAGGTGACCAATATGACTTTTCTTTTTACAACTGAAGATTAGCATAATTTAGTGGAAAGAACACTAGATTTTAAACTCAGAAGATCTGAATTTATGTCATCCTGCAACTCTGGCCAAGTCATTTAATCTGGCTGAGCCTCACTTTCTTCATCTATAAAATGAGATAACAATACTTGTGCTACCTATTGCAAGAATCAAGAGAAATCATATGTTTAAAGTTCAGCTTAGTCACAAAGACCTATAAAAATATAAGTGATTATTCACAAGAAGAAAAGAGATAATAATACAAGAATAGGTAACAAATGGAAACATGCAGGGGGAATGGTTTGTTAAGAGAAATCAAAGAAAAATGAAAGAGGAGGAGATAAGTGTCCCCCTCAATGTCTTCCTGAAGTCTTCAATATGCAGAGAACTTCTGGGACACAATAGTCAATAAGTCAGTTGCACAAATCCAGACAACAAATCATGGGTTTTCAATAAAGAGCAATCCTGGCAAGAAAACCATCATCTTATTTAAGTATTCCTGTCCTCAAAAAAAGTATCTCACTTCAACGTAAAGCATGAGAATCTAGGGGGAATACAGAAGAGAGAAAATTGGATGAGGAAGGGCATCAAGTTCACCCTATAAATGAAGGAGAAGAGAATTCTTGGGGGGAGGAGGACATAATCACTATCTTCAAGTATTATTAGAAAGACTGTAATGTGAAAGGTGGATTCAACTTGTTCTACTTGGCCCCAGAGGGTAGGACAAGAAGGAATGGAATGGGCAAAAGCTGCAAAAAGGCAGATTCAGACTTGATACAAGAAGAAAAAAAACTTACTTCCTAACAATGAAAACTCTCCCAAAGTGGAATGGATTGCCTTGGGAGATCAGGGTTCCTTTTCATTGGTGATGAAGTTAAAGTTGTATAGTCACTTTTTAGCTATGTTATATATGGGATTATTTTTTCTAATATGGATTGGACTGGACAGCCTCTGAAGTCTGTTTCCCTTTCAGTTTTGAGATGCTATGTGTTTCTGTGTCTCATCCAGACTCCAACACTTACAAGGTGTGTGACCTCAGACAAATGGCTTAACTCCTCTGAACCTTAGTATTCTCTTCTGTAAAAGGGAAATGATATGGGCAGCTAGATGGCACAGTGGATAAAGCGCCAGCCCTGGATTCAGGAGGACCTGAGTTCAAATCCGGCCTCAGACACTTGACACTTACTAGCTGTGTGACCCTGGGCAAGTCACTTAACCCTCATTGCCCCGCTTAAAAAAAAAAAAAGGGAAATGATACTCATATCCCCTATCTCAGAGAGTTGAGAAGAGAAACAAATGAAATAAGGTATGCAAATATGTCTTTATAATTAATAATCATCACTAACATGTATGTAGTTTAAATAGAGAACACTAAGAATCATAGAGGTTTTAAACCACCTGTGAATCTTTAACTCTTGGTCCTCTAAATTAATCAATCAATCAATAAGCAACTACTATATACCATCACTCTCACCAATACAGAAGCAGAAGGGGTCTTCACAGGTTTATCAAAGGCAATTTTTAAAAATTTTATTTGTGTATTTTAGGTCCCAAGTCGGCACAAAGATACATAATGTGTGTGTGCATATTCAAACAAACATTTAGCAGGTTGTGTCTATACTCTAAAAAAGACATGATAAAATATGGACAAAATCATATAGCACAAGAATGCATTGATGGGTTGCTATCTGAACCACTGGAGGGAATACCCACACCAATGAGATCACAATACCAATGAAGTTTCAAAGCAAGTTGTTATGCATATATTTTCCTGAATAGAATTTACAGAGTAAAAACAAGCATATAGTATAAGCATTAAGTATAAAAAAAAGAAAAGAAAAAGGATTTTGCCAGAACTTTCCTCCCATTAGAATGTGAGCCCTTTGAGGCCAAGAGTACAGTGACCTTTTCCCCCTTTTTTGTGTCCTCAGATCTTTTTTTTTTTTACTTTCATCCTTTTATTTTTAAATTTTATTTATTTATTTAACATTTTCCCCTAGTCATATGTAAAATAATTTTTTTCACATTTATTTTTTAAAATGTTGTGTTCCAAATATTCTTCCCACCCCTCCATAAGAAATCAAGCAATTCAGGGGGCAGCTAGGTGGTGCAGTGGATAGAGCACTGGCCCTGTAGTCAGGAAGACCTGAGTTCAAATCCGGCCTCAGACACTTAACACTTAGTAGCTGTGTGACCCTGGGCAAGTCACTTAACCCCAATTGCCTCACCAAAAAAAAAAAAAGAAAGAAATCAAGCAATTCAATATAAGTTATACATGTGCAGTCATGCAAAACATCTCCACATTGGTCAAGTTGTGAAAGAAAACAGACCAAATAACTTTAGAAAAAGGAACTAATAAAAAAATTATACTTCAATCTGTATTCAGATACCATCAGTTCTTTCTCTGTAGATGAATTGCATTTTTCATAAGTCCTTCTGATAGCCTCCTGCTTATCATTTCTTTCAGTTACTATTGCTAACTGTATTACCCTCCATCCTTTTCCCTCCCCTTGATATTTACTCTATTTTTTATCTTCCTTCACCCTATCCCTCCTCAAAAGTGTTTTGCTTTTTACTGACTCCTCCAATCTGTCCTCCCTTCCTTCACCTCTTCCCCCTTATCCACTTCCCCTCCCACTTTCTTGCAGGGCAAGATATATCACTATACCCACTTGAGTGTGTATATGTTATTCCCTCTTTGAGCCAATTGTGATGAGAGTAAGGCTCACTCACTCCTCTCTCCTTCCCCATCTTCCCCTCCACTCCATCAGCTTTTTCTTGTTTCTTTTATGTGAGCTACTTTACCCCATTCCACTTCTCCCTTTCCCTTTCTTCCAATGCATTCCTCTTACCCCTTAACTTTATTTTAAAGATGGGGCACCTAGGTGACACAGTGGACAAAGCACCAACCCTGGACCCAGGAGGCCCCCAGCCCAAATCCAGCCCCAAATATAAGTCACCCCACCCTACCTGCCCCACAAAGAAAGAATAAACAAAAAACAAATGCTTTACAGATATCATCCTTTTGTATTCAATTCACACCTGTGCCCTCTGTCTAAGTATATTCCTTTCAGCTGCCCTAATACTGAGAGAGTTCTTATGAGTTAGAAGTATCATCTTCCCATGTAGGAATGTAAACAGTTTAACCTTTTAACATCCCTCATGATTTCTTTTTCCTTTTTACCTTTTTATGCTTCTCTAGGGTCTTGTATTTGAAAGTCAAGCTTTCTATTCAGTTCAGGTCTTTTCATCATGAATGCCTGAAAGTCCTCTTTTTCATTGAAGTCCCATTTTTCCCCTGAAAGATTATACTCAGTTTTTCTGGGTAAGTGATTCTTGCTTGTAATTCCAATTCCTTTGCCTTCCAGAATATCCTATTCTATGCCCTCTGATCCTTTAATGTAGAAGCTGCTAGATTTTGTGTTATCCTTACTGTAGCTCCACAGTACTTCAATTGTTTCTTTCTAGCTGCTTGCAATATTTTCTCCTTGACCTGGGAGCTCTGGAATTTGTCTATAATATTCTTGGAAGCTTTCCTTTTGGGATCTCTTTCAGGAGGTGATCAGTGGATTCTTTTAATTTCTATTTTACCTTCTGTTTCTAGAATATCAGGGCAATTGTCCCTGACAATTTCTTGGAAGATGATGTCTAAGCTCTTTTTTTATCATGGTTTTCAGGTAGTCCATTGATTTTCAAATTATCTCTCCTGGATCTATTTTCCAGGTCAGCTATTTTTTCAAGGAGATATTTCATATTGTCCTCTATTTTTTTATTCATTTGGATTTGCTTTATTGTGTCTTGATTTCTCGTGTAGTCATTAGCTTCTATTTGCCCTATCCTAATTCTTTTCTTTTTTTTGGCCTATCTGTTTAGAATTTTATTTTCCAAATTACATGTAAAAACAAATTTTGATATCAATGTTTTAAATCTTTGTATTCCAACTTCTCTTCCTCCTTCCATCCCCACCCCCACCAAGAACTCAAGCAATTCAATATAAGTTATCCATGAGTAGTCATGCAAAACATCTCCACATTAGTCAGGTTGTGAAAGAAAACAGACAAAAATAAAACTTCACATTAAGGAGCTAGCAAAAAAATATGCTTCAATCTGTTTTCAGATACCATTTATCTGTAGATGAATTGCAATTTTCATAAGTCCTTCAGAGTTATATTGGATCATTGCATTGCTGAAAATAACCAAGTTACAGCCTTTCCTCTGCCATCTTGGCTCTGACCCCTGTGTCCTCAGATCTTAGCAAAATGTCCCGCATGCAGTAAGCTTTCAATAAATGCTTGTTGGCTGGCTGACTTTCAAATTTTGAAATAATTTCATTTGGTCCTCCATCCACAGATCCCTAGTGCCTTGGCTACCTGGGGTAAGAGTGGATAAGCAGCCTTATAGACATGATGGAAGACACAGGAGAGGAGCATGATGCTTGAAAGCAAAGATAATTGGTGACTGGGACAACCACACAGCTTCAGCTGTCCCCAGCCATTTGTCAGTGCACTAGATTTGGGATGAGTGGCATTGTATGAGCACAAACCTTGGGCAATTAAGCAATGCCTCCTTCGGGACTTAAATAGGAAAGATAGATAGGTATATAAGCCACCTTGTTATACTATTGTTTTTCTTTGATCCCAAAGCTGTGAAGGCATGAAAGTAAGGATTCTTCTGTTAGGTTTACCCAGGCAGTTAAGATCAAGAAAAGCAAAATCTTTCATCCTCGTAACATTAATGTCCACAACCTGATGTGGGCCAACTGCCTGTGTCCCTCTCTCATTTTACTAGAGTGTGGGACTGTAATAAGACACTGAACTTTGAGGCTAGCTTCCAACTCTGCATACTTCAGAGTATGAAAATAAACTCTCAACTTTCAACTCTAATGGGGAAAATTCTCTATCATAGCATCCCATGATATATATGCCTAATCTTTCTTGATTCTACTCTGCTTTTACTGATCTAATCAAGCAGTTAGGTCAATGATGAATTTGAAACTAAGGTGATTTGTGAATAACATTCCATATCTAAGAAGAAATGAGGGGGAGGGCAGCTAAGTGGCACAGTGGATAGAGCACCGGCCCTGGATTCAGGAGGACCTGAGTTCAAATACAGCCTCAGACACTTAACAATTTCTAGTTGTGTGACTCTGGGCAAGTCACTTGACCCCAATTGCTCCCCCCCCCCCGCTGAAAAAAAGAAGAAATGAGGGGGTTTGTGTTTTTTAGTGATGGAGGCATATGAACCAAAAAAAGTTTGGTTTGGAATTTCTAGGACATACCATATCACTCTTCTCTCCTCAACCTTATTGTATATGTGTGGGCAATCTGTCATGTAAGATTATTTGAGAAAGAATATGAGTCCATTGTGGCTGAAGGGAAGAAGGAAGCTGATGAAAGAAGACAACTGGAGTAGAGCTAAAAGAAAGAAATTAATGAAAATGACTTCACATTTATCTAGCACTTTGTTTTGCAAAATACTATCCTTAGAACAACTGCATGAAATAGGCAACATAAGTATTATTATCCCTGATTTCCAGATGAAAAAACTGAGTCCCAGAAAAGAGGTTGTGACTTATCCAGGACCCTATAGCCTGTAAGACAAATTCAAATATAGATCATCTGATTTCAAGCTGATTGATCTTATCACTTTGTCAAGCAGGTCCCCCCTCCACAGAGTAATAACAAATTAATCATTATCAGTTATTCACAACTCTTTGATAATTGCTCAATTAGTTTGGTTAATGACAAACAACCGGGACCTTAGAGAGAACAGAGAATGGGAGGAATGTTCTGCTGAAGAAGGGGGTGGGGAAGACCCAAACCATGGGATGCAGTCAAGGAGGGGAGCAGAGTGAGAGATATTGCAGTGGGAGGTCCTAGGATCCTGAGGGACATTGAGTACCTGGACATGGAGAAGATTCAAATGCTAATAATGTAGAAGGACCCAGGAAGGAGCAGTGGGAGAGGTTCTAGGGATCAACTTTGCCTAGTTCTCTGTTTGGTTCCAGGTTTGCCCTGCTTTGCTCTTTCTTTCCTTTCTTCCTTCCTCCCTTCCTTCCTTTCTTTTTTTTTTTTGGTTGTTGTTTGTTTTTGTGGAGCAATGAGGGTTAAGTGACTTGCCCAGGGTCACACAGCTAATAAGTGTCAAGTATCTGAGGCCAGATTTAAATTCAGGTCCTCCTGAATCCAGGGCCAGTGCTTCATCCACTGCTCACTTAGCTTCCCCCTGCTTTCTTCAGATCATTGATGTGCCTGGGCCCTTTGCGAGTCCTTAAAGATGAGAGCTACAAACATCTCCACCTGTAAGAACTATCTTCAGTGAATACTCCTGTGGATAGAAGCTGCTGGGATATTTTGCCGTGTGTTTGGCAGAGGGAGGAGTAAAAATTCCTATGAATCTTTAGGTTCCCCTATCCTCCTCTGACTTGCTCTGTGAACTTAACCAACTTTGATTCAAAAAGGGCACCTCTGTCTTTCCCTTTCATCAAGGAATGTGGAGAGGCACTATGGATCACAGAGCAGATGGTGGGCTATGACCTCAAGGTCATCTAATCTAAGAGCCTGTCTACAGGCCATCTCCATCCAAAGCTGTAGATTCACATAGATGTCTGTCTACCCATGCTGTGGAGGTGAGTACAGATCCTATCGCCTAAGGCTTTAAGGAAATCAAGCCAGCAGTGCAGTAGTGTAAGGCAGTGTGTGCCTTATATATATCGAATGGTTTGTGCCTTCTTTCCTTTCTGCCTAGTTTCAAGAGGCTCTGTGGCTACAGAAGGGAAGGGAAAAGAAAAAAAAAGGAAAGAGAGGAAAAAGAATTAGGAAAGGAAGAAGAGAGGGAAGAACGAATGAAGTAAAAGAGAAAGTCCACTGAAGGAAAATGCTTGTGTTCTCTTGGGTGAGATGGGGACGATGAAAGAGGATGGATATAATTAGATAGAGTTGAGAGGGAAGGGGTTATTGTAGGCAGGGGAATGCCTATTAGGGAGACAACCAGAATGTTGGCAGCCAACTTGTTACAGAGAAGAATTTGCAGGCTTGATCTCCGGTGCCCCTTCATGTGGGAAGCCCTTCCCCTGAGGGGTGGGGCAGGGGTTACAGACATCCATTCATAATATTTTTCCAGCTCCCCCTGCATAGCCACCCCCACTACACACACCCAAAGACACACAGAGAGATGCACTCTCAAGCATATGAGAAATAGTCATGCAAAAACCAGATACAAGCCCTGGAATCTTTTCGGCCAGTGTCTTTCATTCCAGTCCCAAGGAAAAAGTATCCTCAATCAAGCCATTTCCCTATTAGGCCCAGAACTGTTCATCATTATAAACTGTTGCTATCACGGTGGGTAATGAATGAATGGGTTCCTGGGAGCAGGTTGAGATGGGCGGTAGGGTGAGGAGAGAGGGTAGGTCTTATAGGTTCTAGTCAAAAGACCCTGAAAGTGAGTTCTGGAGCTATTCTGGCCCCCTGGTGGGCTAGGTGCCCAAGCCTTGGGTCAGAGAACAAACAGGAAACAAACAGGACATTGTCTGGTGTAGCTGAGAGGCATGCAGGCAGAGCCTGCCTTGGGGCCCCTACTGAGGGCTTCCGGAGGGAAGCAGAGAGGTGAGACAGGGGATCCAGCCCTGAGGCAGCTCCTGGCAAATCCACTGAGACAGGACCCTCCTGCCTCTGCCGGCCCTGCCTCTTCCTGCAGAGGCCAGATTCATTCTGAGGGCTCATTTCCCAGACACAAAGCACGGCTATGGGCTTCTTTGGGGAGTCCCAAGTCTGGCAAATACTGCTCTGTTCCCAGAACGGATTTGGTAACTGTGGCCTCTGAGCTGGGCCAATGCTAATGAGGCATCCTTTGAGCAGGAAGGTGACCCTCCCACACGGCCAGCAGCAGGATGAGTCCTGAGGAGTTCCCACAAGGAGAAGCTGACTGCATTGGGTCATGCACTCCTGTCCAGTGCCTCTGTGACTCCCGGCATACATTTGTGAGGGAGCCGGCTGAGCTAAGGCCATCTGGGAAGGGGAAGGAACAGGCATTTATTGAGTTCTAACCATGTGCCAGGAACTGTACTGAGTGCTTTTCAAATAGTATCTCATTTATTTTCTCATAACAACCCTGGGAAGTAGGTGCTATTATTATCTCAATTTTACAGTGGTAAAAGCTCAGACAAACAGCAATTAGTGACTTGCCTAGGGTCACATAGTTAGTATGCCATTGAGACCAGATTTGATCTCGGGTCTTTCTGACTCCAGGCACTGCTCCATCCACCATGCCTTCTAGCTGCCTCTGGTCAAGAAAGGGATCAAATCCCACTTTACCCTGTTAGGACTGTGCTCTAACCTGCCCAGAAGAAGTTATCATCTGGCAAGTACTGAGACCCCAAGGCTAAGGACAGAATACCCATGATTCTTTGGGGTCAAACTTAGGTAAATAAAAATTCATCTCTAGAGCCCTAGACCTTGGTCCTCATTGGTTTGCTTGTGAATCACCTTCCTAGGAGACTAGTTCCTCCTCTAAGATGATTTATGTCTTTTGACCTCTGGGTTTTCATCTTTCACAACTTACTTTAAAAAAAAAAACTGTTTCCCATACTCCATATTCAAGCTGGGCCTTAAGTTGACTTGAAGACTTCAGCTCAGAAATCTGTTGCAACTGACACCGAATAAGACAGCGTGGCCTAAAAGAAAGAACACTGAATTTAGCACCAGAGGACCCTGGTTCAAAGCTTGCCTCAGCTATGTGGCCTTGATCAAATAATTTCTCATCCCTGGCCTCAGTTTCCCCATGGAGGAAAGTGGACTAAATGATGGATTCAGCTCCTTTCAATTCTAAAATCCCCATGGTCTTCATAATTTCTGTTGTTACCATCCCTAAGCACCCTGGGTTGTAGTAGACTTCATCTTTCTCCTGCTTTTCCCTTCCACCCTCTATCTACCTACCGTAGATCACAAAAAGTACATTTTTTTTCTTAGGGCTTACTTATGGAAGAAGAGAATATACAAATTCAGAAATAACACACCAGGGTAAGGTAATTAGACTACATATAAAGGAACTCTAACTAAGTCCCAGACTGAGTGGCACCTAAGCTTTCTAACCTAATCCTTAACTCAAGTTCCCCAGGCCTAGCCTGGCCCATGATCCTTCCTAAACTGGGAGCAGCACTCCACTAAATCCTCTTCCCTCCCAGCCCCTAGCCAGAAAGGCAGCTTGCTCCCAGACCACCCTCATCCTGATTTCATGTTCTTTGGCTTAAGCTCATTGGTCCAGTCTTCCAATCCTAGGCTCACCCTCCATCAATCAGAGAGCTCCAAGGTGGCAAGAGAGACTTGGGGTGCTCTGCCTATAGCAGTACAAGTCCTTTAGTTTGTGAATTTTCTTCCCTCCCCGAGGGGAAACCAAGGATGCACAAAATAGCTTCCCTTTCTCCCAGACTCCGCCTTGTCCTGATTCTCTCTGCATGATACAGACCCCTGGTGGGTCACAGAGGTAGCAGAGGTTTCTCAGCTACCAAGAAGTCTGACAGTAACCCTGTAATTGCTTTTTATTTCCCCATGACCTCTAAAAAAAGACCAAAATTCAACCTGACACTCAGGTCACCCCCAAGGTTCACAAACAGCAGAATTTTCTTTTGTTAAGAGATGTTTACAGAATATCTACTATGTACAAAATACTGAGTTGTGCCCTGGGGAAGAAATAAAGTTGAGGTGGAACTGTCACCCCTGTCCTCATGCAGCATCTAGTCTTCTAGGTAGATAAGAAACTGACACATATAACTCTGATATACAACGTTACAAGAAAAGCACATTAGAAAGGGGAAAACGAGGTGATGTGTCAAATTTAGGATGATTTCATTCTCTGTACTTGTATCGCTAGTGTCCAACACAATACCCGTCATATAGCACAGGCTAAATAAATGTCTGTTGTTGGATTGATTGTTCTGAGACGGGGAAACATCACTGGGGAGGAAGAGTAAATTAGATTCTGAAAGCTGAAGCTTCCTCGAGAGCCTTGCTCCACTGGCTTCTTATAGTATGGAGATGGACTGGATTTCTCCAAGGTTGTGTCAGACAAGCACAACCTCTGATAGGACCTACAAGCCAGAAAGAGTGAATGTAATGGACTATGTGACTATGTGTATGTTAGTACCAGCCAAGCTACGTTTGGAGAGACTCATCATCGGCTTTGCCATAGGGTAGTCAGGTGATACAGTAGATTGAGTGCTGGGTCTGGAGTCATCTTCCTGAGTTCAAATCTGGCCCCAGATACTTATAGCTACATGACACTGGGAAAGTCATTCCAGCTCATTACAAGGAAATGGCAAAAAAATCTGGTGTCTTTGTCAAGAAAACTCCAAATGGGGTCACTAAGACTTTAACAGGACATAAAGGGGCAGCTAGGTGGCACAGTGGATAGAGCACCAGCCCTAGAGTCAGGAGGACCTGAGTTCAAATCTGGCCTCAGGCACTTAACACTTACTAGCTGTGTGAGCCTGGGCAAGTCACTTAACCCCAATTGCCTCACCAAACACGCGCGCGCGCACACACACACACACACACACATTATCATGGAAGCAGCTAGGGGCATAGAAGATAAAGCCAGGCCTGGAGTCAGGAGGACCTGAGTTCAAATCCAGCCTTAGATATTTACTAGCTGAGTGACCCTGGGCAAGTCACTTAACCCTGTTTTCCTCAATTTCTTCATCTGTAAAATTAGTTGAAGAAGAGTCACACAGCCTAAACTAGGATCTAAACTTGGGTTTTCCTAACTCTGAGGCTGACTCTATCTACTAAGTCACATTGGGATTGATTCATTAGTCAATAATATTTTTGGAGTCCCTAGTATAATAAAGAAATCTCCTGTTTTAAAAAAAAATGAGCTGGATAAAGAAATGGCAAACCACTCCAGTATGGTTGCCAAGAAAACCCCAAATAGGATTGCAAAGATGCAAACACATCTGAAAAATGACTGAAAAACAATGACTTTTTGGCCACATGAATTCTCAAATATTATTTTTTAAGATACACATAGATCAGGATCTGTATTAGTTAGGCAGTACCTGTACTGACAAAATCACAGGTCCTAAAATATGGGGAGAACTTCAGCAGGTGGGATGGGCAAGAGAGAGGTTATGAAAAGCAAGGTTGACAAAGAGTCAGGGAGGTGTGTGTGTGGGGGGGGAACCATGAGAAGAAAATTATATGAAGTGGTGCCAGGCTGTGGAGAGTCCTGAACTCTAGGCAAAAACTGGGAAATGAGGGGTGAGTATCATTTCAGGGTGCTAGACTAGAAGCAATACAAAAACTACACTCAGAGACAATCACTCACACACATGCACACAAACACATAAAGATACATATACATAGGCTTGTCTCCTTACTCACTTCCTCTCTGGATTCAAAGGTAGCCTAATGGATATATCCTTTAACAAATAAACAAAAAGCAAAATACTCTTGCAGTCAGCTCTTTATTTCCTCCCCCATTTGCTTGGGCTGGCATCCTCCTTCAATCAAGAAATACTAAACTCATGAGATCCAGTAATTCACTATCAATGCCCATGTAATTTATTAGCAGTATCAAATAGTTTTAAAAATGAAAAGAGACATAAAAAGAGACAATGCTTCCAGTTGCAGGCTGCAATTCGGTTACAGCTAGGGTTGAATTTTTCTTTGCTCTCTATCTCCCCTTCTCATTGGTCTGAAGGATACAGAAAGGAAAATGGTTGTAATTTAAACCCGGAGCAGGAGTTTCTCTATCATTGCACTCTGAAGAAACTGGGGGTGGTAAATGGAGAATAAGCTCTCGATCACATCCTTTTTCTTCTCTTTTGTTCAGTTTAAGCCCAATATCTCTGCTAAGTTCAGTTCAACTGCTCTCTGACCCTATCAATGCCTACAACTGGTTCCAGTACACTCATGCTGTGCATCTGTTCTTATTGCATCTCCCCACTCATATTCACCAAGTGAGATAGTGCCTATTCTTACTCCACTCTTTGCTGTACAGCCAGGTGAAGCACAGGACAAGTGGTGAGTCAAGAGCAGCTTTTGTAGGCCCCCTTTTTGCCCCTATTGTTCCTTTATAGAAGTTCCTACAAAGCCAAAGGACCTGGAAATCTAGGTACTCTGGGAAAATGGATGGCCCACGTACATTCCAACCTATCAAATCTCTTTGTCCTTTGGTCCTCAAGCATCACTATGACAAAATTTCTATGATTCTTTGGAGGTCCTACTGATATTCCCAGATTTGGCAAATTGAGGCTATAACAGTATGTCCCTTATCTAAGGCTGTTACCAACATCAAAGACCTTCTATCAGGATCTCTATAGTATAATCATAGATTGTCAGGACTGTAAGAGACCATAGGATTGTAGATAGGGTTTAGAATTGGAAAGAACTCCAGAGATTGCCTAGCCAAATATTTTTATTTTATAGATGAGGAAACAGGTTTGTGAAAAGTAAGTGACTTGTCCAAGGTCACACCATTAACAAGGAGCAGAGCCAGTATTCTGCTCCAGATTTTCTTATTACCAATCTAGTACTCTTTTTACTCTTTCATTTTACATATTAGGAAATGGGTACAAAAAGGAGAAGAAAACACCCAAGCTCAACCAGAGAACTAGTGGCAGAATTTAGACTGGAACCCAGGTTTCTAAGACCTTGTGTAGAACTCTTATAGGTGGGTAGATCATGCTACCTCTCTAAAATTCACAAGCTTCTGCAAACAAAAAAGAGCCAGTGAAGAGGACCTGTGACCTGTGATTGTGAGACTTGGGGACACCTCAGAGCTGCTGACCCCAGGCAAACACAAAGACAACCCAATGTGCACTCAGCAAGAGGAGCATGCCAAATTGCATGAATCTCTGGCCCCGATGTGATTCCAAAGAAAGCGAAATCGTTGCTGAGGAGACGGCCTAATTGTCCATGTTAGCCCTGACATAGAGGCAGGAATGGCAGCAAGCACGATGAGCTAGCAGTGATTTGGATGCAGCAATTACTGTATCCTGCTGATCAGGGGGAATTGTCAGCATTGCTATGGCAACGGCCCATGTCAGGGATGCTAGAGAAAGAGGAGGGGGAGAAGCCCACAGAGCAGCTGGTCCTGCTGGAGCACAGCTCTGAAAATCAGCTTTCTTTGCCATTAACCTGCCCAAGGAGAGATTTTCAGCTTGGGAGGTGGGAGGGGAGGCTCAGGGAAGATAGTACTCGGCATCTGTGAAGCTATTCCCTACTACCTTAGCCTCCCTAGCTTGGCTTCTCATGGTACTTGAAAGAAGGTTCTTCTCCCGACTCTCATGTTACTGTTCAATAGAACACATCTGTACTAGACAGAGATGTGCATATTTGGGTGTGGGGGTATCTATCTACCCATCCTTTGGGTTGGGGACAAGCATATGTTAAAGCAAATTCAGGTTTTGAAATCAGAAGACCTGAATTTCCAACTCTGGTCCTTAGTTGCTGTATAACTCCAGACAAATCACTTTACTTTTTTGAACACCCCATTTCCCAATCTGTGAAATGGGGATGATAAATACTTCTGCTGCTAGTTTTTAAGCTTACCACAAGGAAACATACTTTGTAAGACTTAGAGAGCTATATAAATGTGAGTTGTCATAATTACTTCCCAAGATAGGTTGATAATTTTGTTCAGTTATATTATTGTTTAAGAAAAGGAAGAAGAGTCATGGTAAATACTGTGCATATCCTGAGAGAATAAACATGTAATATTTACATTTTAAATTTACTCATTCATTAAGTTACCAAGTATTAAACACCTACCGTGTGCAAAGTACTATGCTAAGTATTGGAGGGGGATGAAAAGATAAAAAACATGGATCCCTATCCTTATGAACAGGAGATTATACCTCCAAATATGGACAACCATGAAATACTATGTAATAATTCTACACTCACTGCACAATATCCATAAAGCAGATGGTGAAAGTTACCATTTGGTCCATTTGTACCTGAAGTGCAATGAAAAATTGAAAATTTCCAACTATAGAGGTCTGAAAGAGATGGTGTTTGAATTAGATTTCAAATATTGGATAGGATTTCAACAGATGGAGTTGGAGAAGGTATTATGAACACAGGGGGACACATAAGCAAAGACATGGGGTGGGAAAATAAAGGACCAAACCAATAGCCCATTTTAGCTGGAGCATATTGCTCAGTGGTGGGGATTGGTGGAAACCAAGGCTTTAAAGGAATGGAGGTGCCAGATTGTGAAAGGTCTTTAATGTCAGGAGTTTGGGCTTCATTCAGTAAATAATAGGGAACCATGGAAGGTGTTTCTTCCATAAAAACTCCACAACAGAACAACATATGTATCCATAGACATCCAAAATCTAGGATGATAAGTTGTTGTTGTTGTTGTTTGATGTTTAAGTGACTTTCCCAGGGTCACACAGCTGGTAAGTGTCAAGTGTCTGAGGCCAGATTTGAACTCGGGTCCTCCTGAATCCAGGACCAGTGATTTATCCACTGTGCCACCTCGCTGCCCCTGTATGATAAGTTTTAAGCCTGAAAGACAACTTAGAATGTATCTAGTCCACCCTCCCCATTTTTCAGGGGAAGAAATGGAGAGCCAGAGAGGTGACGTGACTTGGCCCAAATGAACAGAAGCAGAGACAGGATTCAAACCCAGGTCCTTTGACTTCAGAAATAGCACTCCCTCAAACAGTGAAAAATGATTGACTTCTTCCCTAAAGTCAGTTCACAAGTCTCCATTGGTCACCTCTAATGGATCTAACCAGGTACAACTATGCTGTTAGAAAGGCAGGATGAGAAGGCATTTCCTCTGCCTTCAGGGAACTTAGACAATTTAATTAAGGACTGGAATCTGCAGTACAGACTCCAATTGCTATTCATAGAAAGGGGAAATCACTGTGGGCTGGAGCAGTTCAACTGATTAATCAATAAACATTTATTAAGTACCTACTATATGCCAGGCATTATGTTAAATGCTAAGGATGCAAAGAAAGGCAAGCGATAGTCCTTGTCCCAGAGGAGCCCACAATCTAATGGGTAAGAAAACAAAGAAATAAATATATGCATGTACATATACATATATACACATATATACATACACACACAAAGCTATAGACAATGTAAATAGGAAATAGTTAATAGAGGACTGCACTAGAATTAAGTGTGGTTGAAAATGGCTTGTTGAGACAGATGGGACTTTAGCAGGGATTTGAGGTAAGCCAGGAGGCAGAGACAAGAAAGGAGAACATTCCAGCCACTATGGACAGCCAGAGAAAATGCCAAGAGACCAGAGGTGGAGCATCTTGTTTGTGGAACTACCAGGAGGCCAGTGTGACTGGAAAAGTTACCTGGAAGAGGTGAAATTAGAGGGGTTCTATGTCTCCTAGAAACTGGGCAGGGTCCTGAAGACAAACCAGCAGCTCTGAGAGACTCCCACCTCATTCCAAATCCTGGGATGCACAGGAACCCAACAGGGATCCTAAAGCCTCCCCTTGCCTTTTGGGTGTACTATCATATGGAACCCTGAAAAATATATCCAGTTCATCCCTAAAGCCCCAGATTAAACTAAAGGGGAAGGTATGAGATCTTTAAATACTTTGAAACTATACCATTGGGGGGGGGGGGTGAATCTATTAGCCTTAAAGCAAAAAAATTTTTTAAAGTCTTCAGTTAACTCTAGACCACAGCAAAATTTAAAAAAAAAAAAAAGTCTTCAGTTAACTCTAGACAGCAGCCCTCTGGCTTTGCCTACAGCACCACTAGGAGCTCTCCGGGGTTCTGACCTTAATCTCCTATCTTATTTGTACAAGACCTGAGCTCTCAAACTTTGGCTCCCACGAACCTCTGCTTTTAGACCAACTCTAAACACGTTGACATATACTTCAATTATTCCTCTTCACGAGTTGTTGTCAACACCCATCATCTCATTTAGCTCATTTTGGCATAAAAGGATGCCACCATAAGCTTGGCTTTTTTCCCTCTTTCCCTGCAATCATGTTAGTCTACCTTTCCAGATTCCCTGGAGCTTCGGGACTTTCAAAAGCGAGAACTCATCTGTTCTTTGCCAAAAAAAAAAAAAAAAAAGAAAAGATCCTGTTCTATCCCAATTCAACCATTTTGATCATCTCTGTCTGATTTAGAAAGTGAAGCTAAGTGATGTGAAGTGCTAACCCTGACATTCTGGATCTCCCAATTATTAGAAGGATCTTAACTATCACAGCTGGGAGGGTCCCTCCTGACTTTCCATATGGGTGGCACCATGGACTTCTATTTTACTTTGGTAACTCCCACTTTTCCATAATGCCCAAGATTTTGGGTCCAGCATCGTTCCTTTCCTTTCTAAGAGTTTGGTGTATTAGCTCACCCTCTCCATACTCTGCCTCCTACCCTTTCCCCAGGAACAGTGATCAAACTACCTGGAGGAAGGGGGAGAATCCATTGCTATAAAGGCCAGAGCTAGGATTCTTAACTATTCTCCTAAAAGGGCACAGATCCTTAAGTGGAAATTTTGACAACCAAGACAAGCATCATGCCCAGTGCAAGCAGTCCATGTGATGTAAGAGTATGTCCTCAAATCAACTTTATAATAAATAATCATAGAAGTAGTTAGGACAAATTCAGTCAAAGAAAAGAGAGAATTACTTATTTTAGTGAATGGTCATTTTTTAGACCAATTTTCTTTTGGTTAACCAGGTGCCAAGTTCAAATGTTTCTATGCTTCTGAAGGATTATGTATTTTATTAACATGAAAATGTAGAAATTGTTAAATGGCACAAACTTTAAAACATAAGTATTCTCTGAATGTGGCAGCCCTGGGGCAAAGTTCAAATTGGCCTATCCTAGTTACAGATCCATTTGCAGCAATGGACCCTTTTCTTGGCCTGGAGCTAGGAAGCCAGGACAAAGGATGGGCCTCCAAATCTCTACATAGAGTCTGTGTTCAGTACTGTTTTGACTCTCTCCTAAAACTCCTTCCAACTAGGGTTTTTATTCAAGCCTTTCCTCCCCAGTAAGATGATAAGTAATGAATTGAAGTCTAATCCTAGACAGAAGGAAGAATAGGAGGAGTAATATGACCTGTGTATTTCCACTGTGCAATGAATGGCCAAAGCCTCATGTGTCCTAAAGGAAATGCTATAAATAAAACATTCTACACATAAAAGATAAGTCTTTCTTAGCAGCTCCTCAATGCAATTTCCCCCATCCTCTGCCTTATCTTCTCACCTGCAACATAGTCAGATGTCTGCTAAGATTGAACTAGAATTAGTAAGGCTGATTCCTTGGCTCCAATCGCTAAAGAAACAGAAAGGCTAGAACTCTGAAGTCCAGTCTTACAAAGGAATTGAAGCTAGAGTATTAAAGGTAAATAACCACTTGCTACAGCAGCTCTAGTGGAGGACAGACTGGACTTGGATGCAGAAATACTTAGATTCAAATCTAATTTCTAATGCTTACTGTTTCTGTGATAATGGAAGTCATCTCATTTCTCTAAGCTTCAGTGGCATCATCTTTAATGAGCATAATAATCCCTACATCATCTATCTCAAAGAGTTGTTGGTTGTCCTGGGGCTTATTCTAAAGTTTTGTGGAAATAGCTCTTATGATTATTAATGTTCTCCTCATCTCAACTAATAGTTGTATTTTTTAACACTGAGGTCTGTGTTCCTATCTTCATAGGAATCTAATTGAAAACAATAGATATATTTCCAGAGGAATATTGGGGCTATGGCATCTTTGACCATCCCTCAAAATATTATATTAGGTGGGCTCCAACTATCCCTTTTATTTTTGTAACTGGGGATTTCTATCTTGAAGCATCTCATTCTACCTTACCAGGATCAAGGTTTGCAGTTATAAGTTCTTAAGCTGAGGCAGCATGGAATCATGGAGAGAACAATGGATTAGTACTCAGGAGACTTGAGCTAAAGTACTGTTGTCAATAACAAGTTTTATAACCTTTGGCAAGTTACTTGACTTTCCAGGTCTCAATCCAATCCAACAAGCATTTATTAGGTACCTACTAATTATAATTCAAATCAATAAGCATTTATTCAGCACCTATTGATATCATGTTAGGCACTGGGAAACAAAGGCAAAAAAAAACCCATTTCCTACACTCAAGGAACTTAGATTCTATCAGAGAAGATGATGTATACATAAATACGTGTAAAGTATTGCCCTGTTTGCATGTGGATAGTTTGAGTACTGAAAGGGGAAGGAAAAGAAGCTTTTGGTAAGGAAAATTGAAAAAAGTGATCTTGAGAAGAAACATAGCCTTTCAAATAAACATATTAAAGAGAGATTCAGACTGTTCTGAGGAAGAGAGAATTGCTCCTCAGATAGATGTACTGTGAGGTCCTGTTTGAAAGCAGAGCTGTGACTAAGGTAATGATGCCTGCAGGGCATTATGGTCCATAAACTCACTTGCACATGACTATTTTCAGAGTTTTATAAGTTGTAACTGAGAAATCATGAACCCAATGGCTATTTAGGGACTATGGCAAGATTTTATAAGGATTCCTGGAGTTGTATCTGATAGAAAGGTAGATCATTTGAGTTTCACAACATAAATTAGAAGTGGGGTGATGTTCATGAAGAGGTGCTTATTTTAGATATAAGATAACAGGCACAAAAGAAGCAGAAAATGAGATGAAGAGGAGACAGTGGAGTAGAAGAGTAGTAGAGGACAAAAGTCTCAGAAGGCAACAAAAAAGATAGTGACAGAAAGGCTTTGCATCTATTTTTCTGAGAGTGGTGCTGATTGGAAGAGAAGCATTGCTTTGCTGAGAACTAATTGACTTATAGGAAGAAAGCTGAGTTCCATTGCTGTGTGGAGAGATATCTCAGCTTATTGCTCTCTAGTGCCATCTATAACTTAAGAAAGAAGAGACCTGGTGGAGAGGTGGGTGCTGCCTTCCACTGTCCTCTCTAGTTTGAGGAAAAACAGATCAAGGAATACAGGCTGTGTATGTGGTTTCTTGTGAGAAGTTTGACTTTGCTAAGAGGTGACTGGAAGCCCGTGTTATTTGGAGAACTGGCTAGAGAAATAATGTATACTCCATCATAATCTACACTTTGAGAAGGAGAAACATTCTCTAACTTAAAGTAATTGCTTATCACTGAAAAAGTGTAACATTTTCTCAGCACCCTGCCAAAGGTGGCTGTATGTTAAAAAGTTTGTCATTGTTTCATCAACCCATGGATTCATACAACAGGAGATTTGTAAGAACCAGAAGGGATTTAGCTAACAGAGAAGGAATTTCTCCTCACTTGTGACATATGGTGCAGAATGTTTTCTAGGGAGACCCAGGGCATTGAGGCCTACTATCAAGCATCATGGATTTTCAGAGGAACATGAATATCCCTACTCATGTGGTCCCTGCAAGGTTTCTTTAAGTGTATGCCAACTTTCTCTCACATAAACACTGTTTGAATTCCTGGGAGAACAGTTCAGGGCAAAATACTTATAGCAGGAGGGGATTACGGGGGCCTGATCATAGTTCCAGGGAGAGGAGTACTTGTGGTCACTCACAAGGGAGCAGGGGCCTTGGTCTCAGTTTCAAGGAAAATAGGAGCACTAGCACTTGTGGCCACAGGAGAGAAGGGGCCCAAATCACAGTTTCAGGACCAAAAGTATGATAGCAAATTCAGCTACAAAAGTAAGAGTACAGGGAATAAGAGCCACGACCACACCTCTTTTTACCACCTTGGAAGTACAAACAACTTACAGCTCCTCAGATCTAGCCCAGAAAATAGGAACATGAAAAATCTGAAACTTGGGACCATGCCCCTTATACATG
Source organism: Dromiciops gliroides (assembly GCF_019393635.1). Taxonomy (NCBI): domain Eukaryota; kingdom Metazoa; phylum Chordata; class Mammalia; order Microbiotheria; family Microbiotheriidae; genus Dromiciops; species Dromiciops gliroides. The sequence goes on along the minus strand of NC_057861.1, from coordinate 697,879,791 downwards.
GGGCATACAGTTAAAATTCAAGAAATCGTCTGGGGAAATGAGAAAACTACAAAAAAGAACCTAACCATAAAAGTTACTATGGTAACAAGAAAGATCAAGACATAAACTCAAAATAAGACAACTATTTCAAAACAGCTACAATCAAAACCTCAAAAAAAAAATGTGAATTGGACACAAGCCCAACAGGAACTTCTGGAAGAGCTTTAAAAGGATTTTTAAAATCAAATAAGACAGGCAGAAGAAAAATGGGAAAAGAAATGAGAGTGATACAAGAAAATTATGAAAAGAGAGTCAATATCTTAGCAAAAGAGCCACAAAAAATACTGAAGAAGATAATACCTTAAAAAACAGAATTAACCAAATGGTAAAACAAACACAAAAATCCACTGAAGAGAAAAATTCCTTAAAATGAGATTTGGATAAATGGAAAAGAGGTACAAAAATTCAATAAAAATAATTCCTTAAATATTAGAATTGAACAAATGGAAGCTAATGACTTCATGAGATATCAAGAAACAATCAAAGTCAAAAGAATGAAAAAATAGAAGATAATGTAAAATATCTAATTGGAAAAACAATTGACCTATTTATTAAATGGATCAAGGAGAGATAATTTTAAAATGATCAGACTACCTGAAATCCATGATGAAAAAAGAGCCTAGATGCCATATTTCAAGAAATTATCAAGAAAAGTGCCCTGACATCCTATAATCAGAAGATAAAATAGAAATGGAAAGAATCTGTTGATCACCTTCTGAAAGAGATTCCCAAATGAAAACTCACAGGAATGTTATAGTCAAATTCCAGAGCTCACAGATCAAGCAAAAAAAAAAATACTGTAATCAGCCAAAAACAATTAAAATATCATGGAGCCACAGTCAAGATCACACAAGATCTAGTGGTTTCCACATTAAAGGATCAGAGGGCTTGGAATGTGATATTATGGAAGACAAAGGAGCTAGAATTACAACCAAGAATCACCTACCCAGCAGTATAATCCTTCAAGGGGGAAATGGATTTTAAAATGAAATAGAGGACTTTCAAGCATCCCTGATGAAAAGACCAGAGCTGAGGAGAAAAGTTGACTTTCAAATACAAGACCCAATAGAAAGGTAAATGAAAAAAAAATCATAAAGGATTTGAGAAAGTTAAGCCATTTATAGTCTTATATGGGAATATGATACTTGTAACTTCTAAGAGCTTTATCATTATTAAGGGAGTTAGGAGTATACATAGACAGAAAGCATAGGTTTAAGTTGACTATGATGAGATGATTTTTTTAAAATAATAAAATTAAGGCTTGAGAAAGAGGAATGCACTGGGAGAAGGGGAAGGGAGAAGATGAATGTGGGAAATTATCTCACATAAGAGAAGAGAGGAAAAAATATTTTACAGTGGGGGAAAATAGGAAGATAACAGGCAGTTCTATAACCTTACTCTCATCAGAATTGGCTCAAAAAGGGAATAAGATAAACATTCATTTGGGTATAGAAAACTATCTTACTCTACAGGTAAATAGGAAGAGAAGGGGAAAAGAAAGAATAGAGGCTTGAGAAGAGAGAAAGTGGGTTAAAGGGGGCAGTGGTCAGAAACAAAACATTTGTGGAGGAACAGAGTGAGGAGAGAGAGAGAGAGAGAGAGAGAGAGAGAGAGAGAGAGAGAGAGAGAGAGAGAGAGAGAGAGAGAGAGAGAAGGAAGGGGTAAGAGAGGAGGGGAAAAGAGAAAGAGAAATAAATGCGGGAAAATAGGAAGGAGGAAAATAACACAATAATCATTACAGTGATTGTGAATGGGATATTGGGATATGCTCATCCATAAAACAGAAGCAGAGAGCAGAATGAACTTTTTTTTAAAAAGCAGAATCCAATATGTTGTTTACAAAAAAACAAAGAGACATACACAGTTATTATTATATTACAGCCATTATTTTTAAGGGCTGGAGCAGATTTTATTATGCTTCAGCTGAGGTAAAACAAAAAAGGAGAGGTAGCAATCATGATCTCAGACAAAGCAAAAGCAAAAATAGACCTAATTAAAAGAGATAATCAGAGAAACTATATTTTGCATAAGGTACCATAGACAATGAAGTAATATCAATACCAAACATGTATGCACCAAATAACATAGCATCCAAATTTTTAAAGGAAAACAGATGAATTACAGGAGGAAATGGAAAGTAAAACTATAGTAGTAGGGAGAGGTTAACTTTGCCCTCTCAGAACTGAATAAGTTTAACCATTTAAAAAAAAAAAACAAGAAAAAGTTAAGCAGATGAATAGAATTTTAGAAAAGTTAGATATGAGAGACATCTGGAGAAAATTATTCAATGGGAATAGAAAAAATGGGAATACATTTTTCCAGCTGTACATAGCACCTTCATAAAAATTGACCATTTATTAGAGCATAAAAATCTCACAACAAAATGCACAAAAACATATACATTAAATGGATCTTTTCCACATCATAATGCAATGAAATCATATTCAATAGAGGGACAAGGAAACAGATTAAAAATTAATTGAAAACTAAATAATATGATCCTAAGGAATGATTAGGTAAAAAAACAAAGCATAGAGATAGTCAATAATTTCATTAAAGAGAATGACAACAGTGAGACAACATATCAAAATTTATGGGACGCAGCCAAAGCAGTACTTAAGTGAAAGTGTATATCCCTAAATGCTTACATCAATACAATGGAAAAATAATAGACCAACAAATTGGGCATGCTACTTTAAAAAATAGAAAAAGAACAAATTACCTCTCCCCAATTAAACATGAGGTTGAAAAACCTGAATATCAAAGTACAGATTTATAAAATTGCAAATTTTTAAAAATTGAATTAAAATTTGGATCTTGTTTTATGAAAAAATCAATAATAAATAAATTGGTTAATTTGATTTTTTTAAAAGAAAACCACCAAAATAAAAAAAGAAGAAAAGGTGAATTCACTACCAATGATGATGAAATTAAATCAATTGTTAAAAACTATTTTGCTTAATTATATGCCAATAAATCTGTAAATCTAAGTGAAATGAATGGTTACAAAGATATAAATATCCCAGATTAACAGAAGAGGAAATAGAGTACTTAAATAACCCTATCTTAGTAAGAGCTCCCTAATTAAAAATCTCCAGGACCAGAGCAAGTGAATTCTACCAAACATTTTAAGAACAATTAATTCCAATACTACATAAATTATTTGGGAAAATAGGCAAAGAAGGAGTTGTACTGAATTCTTCTTATGGCATAAATATTATGTTGACACCTAAACCAGGAATAGCAAAGAAAAACAGAGAAAGAAAACTATAGACCAAATTACTTAATGAATATTGATACACAACATTTAAATAAAATACTAACAAGGAGATCAAAGCAATATTTCACAAAGATCATACGCTATAACCAAGAGGACTTTATACCAGGTATGTGGGGCTGGTTAAATATTAAGAAAACTAATTGACTATAACATAATTGACCATATTAACAACAAAAACAACAAAAATCATATGATTGTTTATAGATGGAGAAAAGAGCTTTTGAAAAAATATGACACTTGTTCTTACTTTTAAAAATTACTAGGAATAAGGGGAGCTTCCTTACAATGATGAGTAACATCTATCTAAAACCATCAGCAGGCATTATCTGTAATTGGGATAAACTAGAAACCTTTCCAGTGAGATCAGGGAAGAATTGAAGGTGCTCATCATCACCACTATTATTGAGTACCATAGGAGAAATGCTAACTATAGCAATAAGAGAAGAAAGAGATATTGATGGAATTAGAATAGGAAATGAGGAAACAAAACTATCATGCTTGGCGGATGATATGATGGCATACTTACAGAATCCTAGAGAATCAACAACAAAAAAAAAACTATTTGAGATAATTAACTTTGACAAAGTTACAGAATATAAAATAATCCCACACAAACCATCAGCATTTCTATATATTACCAACAAAGTCTAAAAAGGAACAAATAGAGAAATTCCATTTAAATAACTGTAGAAAATATAAAATACTTTGCGAGTCAAATTTATAAGACTATAAGTCATTCCCTAATTGATAGATGGTCAAAGGATAAGAACAGGCAGTTTTCGGAAAAAGAAAATAAAGCTATCTATAGTCACAAAAATGCTTTAAATCAAGATTAACTAGATAAATGCAAGTTAAAACAATTCTGAGGTACCATCTCACTCCTATCTGATTGGCTAATATGACAGAAAAGGAAAATTACAAATGTTGGAGGGGATGTGTAAAAATTGAAACATTAATGCACTGTTGGTAGAGTTGTAAAGCAATCCAACCACTGCTCTGGACAGCAATTTGGAACTATGTCAAAGGGCTATAAACCTGTGCATACCCTTTGCCCCACAATACCACTACTATGTCAATATCCCAAAGAAATCAAAGGAAAAGAAAGAGGAAAAGGGCCTATATATACAAAAATATTTACAGCAACTCTTTTTGTGGTGGTTAAGAATTGGAAATTGAGGGGATGTCCATCAATTGGAGAATGGCTAAACACGTCGTGGAATATGATTGTGATGAAATATAATTGTGCTATAAGAAATGATGAACAGTATAGTTTCAGAAAAACCTAGGGGGCAGCTAGGTGGTGCAGTGGATAAAGCACCGGCCCTGAATTCAGGAGTACCTGAATTCAAATCTGGCCTCAGACACTTGACACTTACTAGCTGTGTGACCCTGGGCAAGTCACTTAACCCCCATTGCCCTGCAAAAAAAAAAAGAAAAGAAAAGAAAGAAAAGAAAAGAAGAGAACAAAAAAAAGAAAGAACAAAAAAAAGAAAAACCTAGGAAGTGAAGTGAGTAGAACCAGGAGAACACTGTACAAAGTAACAGCGATATTGTACAATGAACAACTGTGAATGACTTAGCTTTTCTGAACAATACAATGATCCAAGACAATTTTTAAGGACTCATGATAAAAAATGCTTTACACATACAAAGAAGGAAATGATGGAGTCTGGATATAGATCCAACCATATTTTTTAAACTTTATTTTATTTTTTCTTGTGTTTTTTTTTGGGGGGGGTTGTGTTTTCTTTTACAACATAGCTAATATGGAAATATGTTTTGCATGACTTCACATGTATGATCTATATCAAATAGCGAAGGGAGAAAGGGAGAATTTGGAACTCAAAATTCTACAAAATTAATGTTAAAATGTTTTTATGTGTAATTGAAAAATATTTCATGAAATAAATAAAAATATCTTGGGGCAAAAAAGAGTTAATGGCAACACAGTAACTGATTTTAAGAAGCACACCAGTGATTGCTCATGAACTACACGAGCAAGTAGCAGGAATGTAGCCTATCCCTACTACCACCACCACCCCCCCAAACACAAGTATCACGGTGTGACATTCCTATAGGAACACCACCCTGACCTGACAAACTGAGTGCAGGTAGGATGAGCTAGCCAACCCCATCGAAGGGAGAGCAAGCCTAGGGAGAGGTAGTTAGTACCACACCCAGGTGACACTGCTCTCCTGAGTGAATCCAGCATCATGCCCAGGCTACATAAATATAAAGTAATGGGAGCAGGCATTAGTGGCTGGTGGGTATCAGAAAATGCCTCATGTAAGAGGGAATATTTGAACTAATCTTTGAAGGAAACTAGGAATTTGACAAGAAGTGAGGAAGAAGGGAACTTATGTAATGATAGAGATGAAAGATGAAAAGTTACATATAAGGAATAGTAAGGAGGCACTGGGGACACCAAAAAATAAAATTTAAACAAGTTCTGAGCCAGTTACCTCAGAGCATCTTTTCCTAGGAAAACATTCCAATAATATTCATAGGAAACAATTTATTATAGAAAGAATATAGGTGTAAGAATCAGGAGACTAAGTGCTAGTCATAGATTCATCACTAATTTTTTATGTGACTTACTTTTATGTGATTTACTTTTTATATCTAGAAGAGGACAATTGTACTTTCTACTTCATAAATATTCTTTCTACTTCATAAAATGTTCTTCAATCAGTGTTCTTTCTGCTTCATAAAATGTTATAAAGTTGAAATGAAATGTGAAAGTACTTTTTAATCTGCATACTCTGAACTATTCTTACACTGAGCAGCCCTAAAAACAGTAGATTGATATTAAAAATTTGTTGTGCCTGGCTTTTTGTAGGGAGGGGTACATTCAAAGGAAATCTTCATTTCCTACCACCATACAGGTGAACTGACCTTTAGGAGGCATCTGGAAATTACAGTGCTCCAAGAGAGTAATTTGTGACTTTTCTCGATCATTTGCTTAGCTTTGTACTATTGTTGCTTTGGAGTTTTCTGGTATTTATGGACTAATTAGATTGACAGCGAGAAATATTTAGATAGGAAATCACCAAATATCACATCATTAAGTCATTTGACACTGGAATGCACCCTACAAAATGAACAGAGAAAGGCCAGCCCCAGTACCCAGATTTCATCTGTTCAAAGTAATAATAAAGACATCAGGAGGGAAATCCGTCAGGCCCATATATTATTGGTGTGCACTTAGGCTGGACAGATAGGATAATGGATGTGGCACACACCAGATGTTTTACTTCCTGAAAATAGATATGTTAGGAAAGTTCCAGAGGGCTTGTCAATAGCCCCTTCATTACCCCATCAGAATGAATGTATCTATTGGAACTTTGGGCTTCAGTGCCCCTGTAGCATTGGCTTTATCTCAGAAGTTGCAATGCCTCAACCTCTGGGTCTATTCAAGTATGTATTATTTTGTCACAGGGTAGTGAACTCCCCGTGTGACAACTCCATCCACATGTAAAAATTATCATCTATATGACTTAGTAATTTAAGTCCTAAGGAGCTAGCCATCTGAGACACATGTAGTAGTTTGAAAGATCTTTATTCAAAAGAGATCAGGTGATTCTACCCCACCCCCAGCCTCAAGATGAAAATTATCTTCCCTTTACCTGATTTTATAGAACTCAGATTCATCTTATACATACATAATAGTCTAACTAACATTGCATTTATCTAGGTATATTTCTTCTTTCATGTCTATTGACAAGCTACTTAATCTGAGTCTCAGTTTCCTCACCAGTAAAGCCTTCATAATAATACCAGTTGTGCCTACTTCACAGGGTTATTATAATAAGTCAAATGAGATAATGCATATAAGTGCTTCACAAACTTAAAAATACTCTAGAAAATGTCAGTTATATCCCCTTCTCCTCTGCTCTAGGACCTTAGCCCCTACTCCATTCCCTCTCTGTCTCTCATCTTTATTCTCTCCTGTTCCACTGGCTCCTTTCCCACTACCTACAAAGATGCCCAGGTCTCCCTTATTCTCTTCAAGAACAACAACAACAACAACAACAACAAAAAACCCTTCGCTTGCTCCTGCCATCCCCTCAAACTATTATCTTGTATTCTCTTTTTTCCTTTCACAGGCAAACTCCTAAACAATTAGATATTTACCCTCATTGTCCCCATTTTCTCACTTCCCATTTTCTTCTCAATTCCTCTAAATATGCCTTCTAGCCTGACCATTTGAATTTATCTGTTCTCTCCAAGGTTACTGATGACCTCTGAACTGCTAAATCTGGTCATCTTTTCATTCTTTAGCCTTCTTCGCTTTGTCGCATCAATTAACACTCAGTCATTTCCCTTATACTGTATACAGTCTCTTTCTTTACATTCATGATACTGGTCTGTCTTGACTCTTCTCCTACCTATCTGACCACTCCTTCTTAGTCTACTTTGCTGAGTCATCATCACCCTCACACTAAATAGGGGAGTCCCTTATGGCTCTATCCTGGACTCCCTGTTCTCTCTATACTCTCTCCCTTGGTGATCTCATCAGTTTTCATGGGTTTAATTATGATGTCTATGTATACAAGACCCAAATCTATGTACTTATCCATAAACTCTCTTTGCTTCAGTTCTATAAGACCAACAAAATCTTGGCCATCTCCACCCGTCCTCTAATAAGCATGTTACACTCAACATGTACAAACCAGAAACCATTACATTTCCTTCAAAATGTATCCCTCCTCCAAACTTTCCCATTTCTTTTGTTTTGTTTTGTTTTGTTTTGCAGGGCAATGAGGGTTAAGTGACTTGCCCGAGGTCACATAGCTAGTAAGTGTCAAGTGTCTGAGGCTATATTTGAACTCAGGTCCTCCTGAACCCAGGGCTGGTGCTATATCCACTATGCCACCTAGCTGCTATATGATTATTTTTACCTCAGTCTGAATCCCGAATCTTGAGGCCAGCTTAAATAAATGAGATCCTATTTTATATATTTCTATCGATTGTGTGACTTTTGAAAAATCTGACTTTTCCTTTCTCATATTTTTTATCAAAGACACCCTGTGTACATTTGTAAATTATCCTTATAAAGAGATTGTGGAAATGGCACATGGGTTGTCAATTATTAATATCTCCTCAATTTCTTTTTTCAGGAAGAAAAATATTGATGATTTTTTCTAATCATTCCGTATCTTCCCTTCTTTTAGTTATCTTGAGAATAAATCTTTTAAATGCTCTCAAAAATGTGTCCCCTCCCACACAGAACTCCACTGTGTATATTTGGTCTGGTGAAGCAACTCATCCCATCTTTGTTTTCTTTAGTGCCATTTCTGTATCTTCATTAAGAAAATCAGGGGCTGTGATGTTAGATTTCTGATTTCATGACTCTATCACTGATGGAGAAAAGAGTTTCTTTTAGAAATCTTCACAGATCTTTTCCCATTTTTTCTGTCAGTTCATTGTTCTTCCAATTTTATCCTTAAATATTCTGGGGAAAGATCTGTCTTAATTGAGCCTCCTGATCAGTTTACTTTAAACTTGGTTTTGTGTGGGGGTTTTTTTGTTTGTTTTTTGGTGGGACAATGGGGGTTAAGTGACTTGCCCAGGGTCACACAGCTAGTAAGTGTCAAGTGTCTGAGGCCATATTTGAACTCAGGTCCTCCTGAATCCAGGGCCAGTGTTCTATCCACTGTGCCACCTAGCTGCCCCTAAACTTGTTTTTTATTTCTACTCTTTCTTGTTCTTTTATGAGATAATACAGTTATCCCTTCCACATCATGACTTTCCCCCATTGCAGTCTTGATATATTGTGTCAGCATAAGAAGTTGAATGGGAATTTGGGAAGAGTTCTGTAGAAGCTGCAGCTGATATGCAAAGGCCAGCAGATGACACAGAATCTATGACCAAATATTGAACCCAAATTTTACAATAAGGTACTGTAAACACTCCATAAAAGAAAAAGGGGGGGGGGAAATCACATTTCTTCTGTGATGAAATAATGAGATTTAGCAGATACTCAAAGACCCACCTGGAGCTTAATCTAGACTGATTGAATCAAGTGAGAGTGATTGACTGCTGATTAGCCTACTTCAAGTTAACTGGATTGTAATCACAATTTGAGAACACCCTCAGAACCAATGGATTTGGATGATGCCAACCAATCAGCTTGAAGCAGTGTGTAAGGACTGCCTCTGTTCCAGACCTATAAAAAGCTTCCACAATCAGTTTGCTGGAGAGAGTTCATGATTGAAGCAGGATTGTGGCAGAGGACTTGAGGAAGAACCAGACCAGGCTGGAACTCTAGGCTAAATAGGCTTTTTTCTTAACTTTCTGAACTCCATGGGAATATCTATATGCTTTAATAAATGTTTAATGCCCAAGGACTGGTGCTAAAGCTTCTAATTTAAGGCGACCACAATTTAGATTTTAAACATCACACTTCTTTGGTACAAAGGAAGGGCCAAAAAATTTTACTCAGATTACCCAGATTTTGGGGTGCCATGCTTCTAACCCTTAACTTACTCTTCATGATCATCTAATAATCTCCATTGAGTGGGATTGTAGGAGCTCACAGTCTAAGAGGGGAGACAACAAACAAATATGTACAAACAACAAGTTATACACACAAAAAATGGAAATAAATAAAAGAGGGAAGACAAAAGAATGAAGAGTGTTTGGAAAAGAGTCCCCATAGAAGATGGGACTTTAGTTTGGACTTGAAGGAAGCTGGGGAAACCAGTTGGCAGAGGTAATGAGGGAGACATTTCAAGTGGAGGGTGGGGCAAGCAGAGAAAGTACCAATGTACTCATCAAAGAGCCAGGTACTCCCCTCTACAAATACCGCCCCCCACCCCCAAAAAAAGAAATTTTAGAGCATAGTGAACCAAAATTGAAGTTTGTCCATTTTTCCATCTTCTTTTGCCATATCTACAACAACAACAACAACTAGTCTTCATAATGAACTGCTCTGATCAGGTTATTGCTCTACTAAAAATCCTTCATGAAAGAGTTCAGTTAGAACATTCTGTGTTCTAAAGTCCCTTCCAGGTTCTACACTCTATATTCTAAGGTCCCTTCCAGGTTCTACACTCTATATTCTAAGGTCCCTTCCAGGTTCTACTCTCTATATTCTAAGGTCCCTTCCAGGTTCTACACTCTATGTTCTAAGGTCCCTTCCAGCTTAAGAAGTTTATGATTCAATATAGAATTTATTTTTCAGATGCAGAGGTAAGATTCAAGCAAAAAGGCAGTTATGGATGGGTGGTATTAAGGAAGATGGTGGAGAAGAAAAGATGATTACAGAAAATATATTTTTTCAATAGGAGACAAAGATCAATTTACTCAGTCTCACTTACTATCTATAACAACTGACATTTATACAGGTGTTGCAAGCTACTTAATATTTAAGCTATTAAAGCTTTAAAATGCACTAAGACTTTTGGGATACCCCATGGAGCACATTAAAGTTTAAAGAGAAGGGTAGCTAGGTGGTGCAGTGGATAAAGCACCAGCCCTGGATTCAGGAGGACCTGAGTTCAAATCCAGCCTCAGATACTTGACACTTACTAGCTGTGTGACCCTGGGCAAGTCACTTAACCCTCATTGCCCCACAACAACAACAAAAAAGTTTAAAGAGCACTTTTCAGACATTATTTCATTTAGAGTCTTACAACAACCCATAGTCATTGTCATCATCACCCCCGTTTTACAGATGTGGAAATGGAAGATCAGAGAGTTAAGAGATTAAGACTAAGGCTGATAATCACAAAGCTAGTATCAGAGATGGAATTCAAACATAGGTCTCCTTGACACCAAGCCCAGCCATTGTACCACTCACTGCACCACACTGCCTCTCTGTCAGCAAATGATTAAGTCATAAAAGAGAAAATAATTGAAGCCTCTGGTCATGCTTTCCTCCAGGTGTCTTTAGAGAGCCAGCACCACTGACATTAGACTTTGGCTCCCTAGAGTATCCCTGATTTTCCAAACTGCAGTCAGAATAGCATGAGCCAAAGAGTTTGTGTGTGTGTGTGTGTGTTCTGTTGCAATGTTTGATGTAAGTGCCTAATCATTTGGACATTCTCCTGGACAGAAGGACAATGGCAAAGGTAGACACCATCTTTGTCCGCCCCCCCCCCAAGGGTAATACAGTCCACTGATCTCTCTAGGCAGGCATCAACTTCAACCTTCACTGGCTAGAGAAACACACTATGGTGACCTAGCTGGAAAGTTTCAGATTCTTGGAGCTGAAATCCTGTACCCTCAAAAAATCAGCATCATGTCTCGAAAGTCCCCATGGGAGAGGCCTGTAATTACTTTGGGTAGATTGAATGCCTCTGAAAAGAGGAAGGGGGAGGGGGGAGACAATTAGAAATGTTTTCCAGTCAGTAGGTATTTCTCTGAAAAGGAGACCTCCAGCCCAGAGACGCTGTAATTAGGACTTTTTGTAATAACAGGTTCGGTATCTCCAGCTCCCTGTCAGAAAGAAAAATCCATCTTATCAATAATTGTAGGTTTGGGTGTCTCTGAATTGTTCTACGTGTTGCTCCTTTCCGCTAGGCCATACCTTTGCAGGGAGAGCTGGCAGAGATTTCCACGGGCGGGTGTGGGGGGGGAGGATGTTCTCTCTGGTGTGGGAAGGGAAAGAAAAGAAAGGGGTGAGAAGAGGAGGGGAAGAGGTGGTGGGGAATGGGAAATGATTTGACACTTTATAGTAAACAGTCTTTGAGATGAATCCAAAAGCCCAAGAAGTGGAGCAAGGGAGAAAGGGGTAGAAATCTCCTGCTACCCTCACCCCTCAGCTGTGAAGAACAGGAGCAAGGGCTAATGGAAAGTTTGCTGGCTCCAGAGTCAGAAAACCCAGATTCAAATCCCAGCTCTGATACTTATCACCTGTATGACCATGGGCAAGTCATTTTACCTCCCTGAGTCTCAGTTTCCTCATCTGCAAAATGAGAGGATTGAACAAGATAGAATTGGAGGTCCCTCGAAAAGGACCATGACATTGAGGTGATGTCATGACTTGCAGTAAATTGGATTTAAGTGAGGGGTGGGCTATGCAAGATCACCAAGCTCACTCTCTCCTCCAGAGCCATCTGGGTCCAGTGGGCAAGATAAAATAACAGGATGATTAGAGATGGACTCAGATATTTAAGTCAATTGGGATTAAGTGACTTGCCCAGGGTCACACAGCTAGTAAGTATCTGAGGTGAGATTTGAACTCAGTTCCTCCCAACTTCAGGGCCAGTGCTTTATCCACTTTGCCACCTAACTGCCCCTCTCATTGATGTGGGGGTTCATTCAGACCTTCTAATCCTTTTCTACTTCCTCCCATGAATCTGCCAAAGAGGATACTGATACACATGGGAGCTCTGACCTGCACTAATTCAGACCTGGGAGGGTTGTCCCTCCTTAGGCAATTTGCTACCTGACCTCCTCTACTTGGGGAGGGGAAGGGTGCTCACCATATTAATGCCCAACTTGGTGCAGCCACCCTAAATTCTAAGCCCACTGAATCTCAGCACTCCCAAGTTCAAGAAATAGGCAGAACAGCAACTTTGGAGTCAGGAAGACCTGAGTTCTATTCTTGCCTCAGATACTTACTAGCTGTGTGATTCTAGGCAAGTCACTTTACCTCTGTTTACCTCATTTCCTTAACTGTAAAATGATTATTACCTCCCAGGTAATAATGTGAGGATCAAATGAGATAGTGCCTGGTGCATAATAGATGCTTAATCAATACTTGTTTCCTTCCTTCTTCCTTCATGCCTTCCTCCCTCTCTTCTTTTTTTCTTCTTTTCCTTACTTATTTTCTTTTTTCCTCTCTCCCTCCCTTTTTCCTTCTTTTCTTCCTTCATTCCTCCTTTCTTTCTTCCCCTCCAATGGACCCCTTGGAAAGGATATGAATAGGCAATTTTCAGAAGAAGAAACCAAAGCTTTTACAGTCACATAAAAATGCTCTAAATCATTATTGATTCGAGAAATGCAAATTAAAATAACCCTTATCCAATTGGCTAACATGACAGAAAGGAAAACCAACAAATGCTGGAGGAAATGTGGAAAAATAGGGACATTAGTGCACTGTTTGTGGAGTTGTGAACTGATCCAACCATTCTGGTGAACAATTTGAAATTATACCCAAAGGGTTATAACATTGACCCAACAATACCACTACTAGGTCTATATCCCAAAGAGATCAAAAGAAAAGGAAAAGAACCTAGATGTACAAAAATATTTGTGGCAGCTTTTTTATTTAGTGGAAAAGAACTGGAAATTGAAGGAATGCCCTTCAATTAAGGGATGACTGAATAAACTATACTATATGATTGTGATAGAATACTATTGTGGGATAAAGCACTGGCCCTGGATTCAGGAGGACCTGAGTTCAAATTCAAATCCGGTCTCAGATACTTGACACTTACTAGCTGTGTGACCCTGGGCAAGTCACTTAACCCTCACTGTCCTGCAAAAAAAAAAAAAAGAAAAAGAATACTATTGTGCTATAAGAAATGGTGATTAGGATGGTTATGGTTTCAGCAAAACCTAGGAAGACATATAAACTGATGCAGAGTGAAATAAGTAAAGCCAGGAGATCATTGTACAGAACAATGTGAATATTGTAGTGATCATAAAGGGTAAAAGACCCACTGTTGTTGTTCAGCTATGTCTGGGTCTTTGTGACCCCATCTGGAGTTCTCTTGACAAAGACACTTGACTGGTTTTCCTTCTCCAGCTCATTTTACAGATGAAAAAACTGAGGTAAACAGGGTTAAATGACTTGCCCAGGGTCACACAGTTAGTAAGTATCTGAGGCCAGATTCAAATTCAGGCAGATGAGTCTGGCACTCTATCCATTGAGCCACCTAGCTACCCCAAGTAAAAGACTTAGGTACTCTCATTAATAGGATGATCCAAGACAATTCCAAAGGATGCATAATAAATAATACTATCCACCTTCAGAGAAAGATAGGATAAATTCTCAGTGCAGATTCAACTATAATTTTTTCCCTTTATTTTTCTTCCCTTTTTTGCAACATGGCTAATATGGAAATATGTTTTGCATGATTTCATGTATATAGTTGATATTATATTGCTTGCTGTAGAGAAGAAAAGAATTTGGACTTTAACCTTTTTTAAATGTCAAAAATAATTAAAGCATAGAATTTTAAGAATAAAATGACAAAAAAATTTGTAAATCAGACTTTTGCAAATTTGATTCAATTTAGATAACCTTTATTGGCTGCATCTACCTATGCTGGGCTTAGAGTCAAGAAAATGTATTTAAATCCTGTCTGTGACACTTGCTATTTGTACAACCATGGGAAAGTCACTTAAACCTCTCTATGTGATTCAGGTAACTCCCTAAAAATTATCTAGTAAGTCATAATGGGCTGCCATCTGTGTTGAGGGAGGGAGTTCCCAAACTAGGAGTCCCCCACCTGAAGAAATCCTTTATGTATTATGTACTGTATATAATACATTTTTCTAAATTGGTTCATGTTTTAAATACATTCTTTTCAGGAGATCTATGGGGGATGTTTCGATATGTAGGGGGTTGATCAGAGGAACCTTAATGGGAGCAGAGCCTTTGATTGTATCTTTCTATAGAGGGTGTGGACTTGCAGCTTGGCACCTGGTTCAGAAGATTAAGGATATCTCCTAGGCCTGGGGACTTGTCAACCTTTTACATCTCATTAAGAAAGTGTGATTGCCTCAACTAGAGATGACTCCAACTTTTAGGGTGCTATCACCCTCAGAAGGGAGAGGCAGAGGCTATGGCCCCAGGAGAGAAGGGAGTCATAGGATCCAGCCTCTTGCATAATGGAGGGAGGAGTTCCTAGACCCAGAGTTCTCAGAGGCAGCAGCCGTGGAAAGGGCCAAGTGGTAGGAGTTCCTGAACCCCAGTCTCCTATAGGAGGGCCAAGGGTTCTTAAAAGCCCAATCTTCTCAAGGTATATCGAGACTTCCTGGATCAAGGCTAGAGCATGTGGTCATGCAGCTGGACAAGTAGCATGAGAGCAGGGAGCCACAAAGCAGAAAAACCAGACCCTAGACTTCACTCCCCCCATACTTCAACTATTACCATATAGTTCATAATTGATGGTGTAAGTACAGTAAGAAGGGAGTTGCCCCTATAGGAACCTCAAGTTCATTTCCTTCTGGGGGCATTTCAAGCCCTTAACAATACAAGGCTAGAGGTCTGTACAATTCCCGAGAGAACCTAACTCTCAAGCAACCCCAAATTTGTTTTCCTTCTCATGGAAAACCAAACCACAGTGAAGTGACAAAAACATGGAGGACTCATAGGTCCCAGTGGAAAGGGGAAGGAAAGTGGAACTCATCAGAAAGGAAGAACAATTATATCAAATATTTATATGGTGTATTTTCTGTGGGAAAAAAAATAAGGCTGTCCTGTACTCAAAATACATTGTTACTTCATATGCTTGCACGGAAGCTGGGGATCTTTTACTCACTCCTGTAGAGATCTAGACCAGGGTCTGGATTCTGAGGTTCCTATAGGAAATTCTAGGTGGTTAAACAAATCAGAGGTATTAATATTATTGGAGCACTCCCCTAGAATCAAATGTACTCTGTTTAATCCTATTGCTCAGGGTCACACAGATTACAAGTAATTATGTCTTCCTGACCCCTAAGTCTTGCACTCTATCTACTGGATCACATAGCTAAGTGGAAGTATTTTGTTTAGTATATGGACTATAAGGATCAGCTCTGGGTGGCACATTTTAAAAGGGACACTGGCTAGCTAAAGTATGACCACAAGAAGGAGACCATGATGACAACTGAATGCAAAACCATTTGAGAGGGGGCAGCTAGGTGGTACAGTGGATAAAGCCCTGGCACTGGATTCAGGAGGACCTGAGTTCAAATCTGGCCTCAGATACTTGACACTTACTAGCTGTGTGACCCTGGGCAAGTCACTTAACCTTCATTGCCCAGCTCCCCCCCCCCCAAAAAAAAAACCACCATATGAGAAATAGCTGAAGGAACTTAAGGGTCTTGTTATAAAGAACAGACCATTTTTAGGGGGTGGAGAGGGTTATAATTGCTATCTTTAATTATCTCAAGGGCTGTCACATCAAAGAAGGTATACACATTCTGTGTGGTTCCAGAGGGCAGAGAGAGAACCAGTGAGTGAAGTTATAGGAGGTTGGTTTTGGCTTAACTTAAGGAAGAACTTCCTCACTATCAGAACTAACAACTCAATGGGTTACCTTATTAGGGAGTTCCCGGTCACAAGACATATTCAAGAGGAAGCTAAATGACTGTCACTGATATTGTAGAGGGGATTCTGACATTGGAAAGATTATGCCAGACGATAATATAGAAGGTAGTTTTCAATAATAAGATTGTGGGTCAAATGTGAACATTCAAAGGTCAAATAATATCAAACAAATTAGTAATTGATTGTTTCTCAGTGTCCTTCCAAAATAAAAGGCAGAGAGAGGGAAAAAAAAGTCAGATGGGGAATTAAAAATAAGATTGAAGAGTATCTCTCCCAGATCTCCCAACATCACAAACACAAACATCTATCAGGGAGGACCAGAGATCCCAGCCCCTGGGATACTTGGGTACAGTGATAAGTTTCCATATTTTTCTAGGAAATTCAAAAATAATAATTGTAGGACATACTTGTTTGACCTGCAGAGCACTACCCTCACAATAATCCCGTAGGGCGAATCATTCAGATGTTATGATCTCCATTTATCATTAATAATAATAATAATAGCATTTACATAGCACTTTAAAGTTTGCAAAGTGCTTTATATATGTTATTTCATTTGGTCAATTTATATATAAAGAACTCAGTCTCTGAGAGGTAAAGCAATTTGAGGTTATTATCTACTCCTGATTCCTCTCCACAAAAAAACCCAAAGCATTACCTTGTATGAAATATATGTGTGTAAACACATATACATATACATATGGGGGAAAGGTATATTGCCTCCCTTGATAAACTATAAGATCCTTGAAGGCAGGGATTGTTTCATTTCCTTTATATCACCAGAGCCTGGAATAATGCCTGTCATTTAGAAGGTACTTAATACATACTGATTGATTGATTCCCCAGGAGGGCAGGAGACTAGGAAGCCATCAAATCCACTCTATTTGTTTCACAGATGAGGAAAACAAGGCAAAGAGGAGTTAAGTGATTCTTCCAAGATCACACAAAGGGTTAAATGTCTGAGACAGACTTCAAGCCCAGGGCTCCCAACTCTACATTCATTAATCCTTCCCCTGTGCCACACTGCCTTTAATATATATTTATATATCATTTTTGCATGAATGGATTTCCAACATCACATGCATTTGCAACTATATTTTAGAAGAATGTACATTAAGCATATGAAGTCAAATATAAGTCCTTTAAGTTTTGAAGGCTAAACACAGGAAATACCTACACAAATGAATGGCTGAACACATGCACTCTCTTCCTCTAAATTTCCACCCCCAAGCTACCCAGCCCCTGCTTTGTTTTACACACACATATACACATAGATATATATGTATGCATATACACACATGTAAATACATAGTATTGTTTGTCCTTTGTTCTCAGAGAGGACCATGACAGATGTCAAGACTTGCACTGAATTGGATTTAAGTGAGGGAGGGCTGTGCAAGGTCACCAACCTCACTCTCTCCTCCAGAGCCATATAGATGCCTGTACATACATGCACACACACATCCATACTCTGGATATCATTCAAGCCCCCCTGGGCTCTTTGTGCTCTTGATAGAGTCCTGTACAAGGTACAGTGCCCTGCCATGTGAACTGCCTTATTTAATATGCCTACATCAGTACCACAATTTGAGCAGAAACTGCCTGTATTGTGGCTCTTGTTCTGTGGATGAAGAAACTGAAACCCAGAGATTTAAATTGAGTTGTCTGTGGCTAGAGAGCTGATAACAGGACTTGAAAACTCTGTACCCATTGGATTGTGAGTTCCTTGTGGGGGGAGAGGGGGGAGGAGAGACAAAGACAAAGACAGAGACAGAGACAGAGGCAGAGGCAGAGGCAGAGGCAGAGGCAGAGACAGAGACAGACAGAGGGACAGAGAGAGACAGAGACAGAGAGAGGAGGGAGGGAGAGAGGGAAGGATTGGGGGGAAGAAGGGAGAGGGGAGGAAGAGGGGAGAGGGAGGAAGGGAGAGGAATTATAGCTGTGTGATCTCACAGGCATAGGAAACTTTTAGATGACAAAATTCTCTTACTAATGTAAGTCAGCTCTTCCTCTGCAACCTCTACTCTAAGAGAATTGTCCTGGAGCATTTAAAGGCTGAGTGACTTTCATAGACAATAGATGTGGCCAGTTTGTTTAAGAAGCAGAATCTGAACCCAGGCCTTCCCAGCTCCAAGGACAGCCCTCCATCTACTGGAGCACATCACCTCTTTAATCAGCCACCAGGCGATTAATTTTTTTGGGGGGGGGCAATGAGGTTTAAGTGACTTTCCCAGGGTTACATAGCTAGTAAGTATCAAGTGTCTGAGACTGGATTTGAAACTCAGATCCTCCTGAATCCAAGGCCAGGGCTTTATCCACTGTGGCCACCTAGCTGCCCCTGGGTGATGAATTATTTAGCCAGATCTCTTCAGGATCTGCCTCAGTGTGTATTTATGGAACCCGCCAAACTTAAAGTATCAAAGTAGCCGAAAGACCATACATTTCCAGTGAAAACCAAAACCCAATACTCCTATGAGAAGCAGCTGGGTGGCACAGTTGGTAGAGCACTAGACTTAGAGTCAGGACAAACCAGAGTTCAAATCCTGCCTCAAACACACACTAGCTATATAACCCTGGCCTCTCCCTGCCTCACTCTCCTCTTTTGTAAAAACTATCTCCATTTGTAAAATGGACATAATATTCTCTACCTCCCAGGATTATTGTCAAGATAAGAGGAAATCTTAGTAAAGTGGTTTGCAACTCTTAAAGCACTATATAAATACTAGCAATAATAAACAAAACCTAATAAGGAAGAATCTGATATTTACCTCTCTTGGATGCTGTGGCTTAAAGGAAAGTTTTCTTCAAGAAAGGTGAGGGAAGGGGAAGGTAGGTGGTGCAGTGGATAAAGCACCGGCCCTGGACTCAGGAGGACCTGAGTTCAAATCCAGCCTCAGACACTCAACACTTACTAGCTGTGTGACCCTGGGCAAGTCACTTAACCCCAATTGCTTCACCAAAAAAAAAAAAGAAAGAAAGAAAGGTGAAGGAAGATAGAAGCTTCGTGAGGATTCTAAAGGGATTTCTGGTAACTTCCCAGGGCATTAAAGATGGATCAACCAACAAATAAATTAACAATCATTTATTAAAGGCCTACTATGTGCCAGGCATTGGGGATACAAAGACAGAAATGAAACCCTCGGGGGCAGCTAGGTGGCACAGTGGATAGAGCACTGGCCCTGGATTCAGGAGTACCTGAGTTCAAATCCAACCTCAGACACTTGACACTTACTAGCTGTGTGACCTTGGGCAAGTCACTTAACCCTCATTGCCCAACCAAAAAAAAAAAAGAAATGAAACCCTCTCCAGACAATTTGTACACATCTGATATCGGGGAGGGAACATTTACTCAGGGATCCTGATCAATTAAGTCCCTTTAATGCACTTGTTGAGATTAAGGCCCTAAGGGACAGATAACAGAAGTGTTAAGATAGTGCGAGACCCTAAATGGCAAACTCCATCAGTGACCTATTTATTCTGTAAAGGGTCAGTCAATCAATAAACATTTATTAAAAGCCTACTATGTGCCAGGAAATGTGCTAAATGCTGATGTCAAACCAGAAGTGACCCTATTCACAGCTCATAAAGGAAATACAAAGAGACAGTTCTCCTTTAGGAGGTCTGAAAAATTTCCTCCATCAATTTACTGGAACCCTAGGGCAACCAAGTCATTGGCTAGCTAACCCACCAGCATCAGCCTTGGTGACCTTTAAAAAAAACAGACAGTTCTACAAGTCACATTATGGAGTCAGTCAAGAGAGAAGGTCCAGGAGCAGCTAGGTGGCACAGTGGATAGAGCACCGGCCCTGGAGTCAGGAGTACCTGAGTTCAAATCCAGCCTCAGACACTTAACATTTACTAGCTGTGTGACCCTGGGCAAGTCACTTAACCCCAATGGCCTCACTAAAAAAAAAAAAGAGAGAGAGAGAGAGAAGGTCCTTTGTCAGTTGAGAGAGAGTCATCCCTAGCAAGCAAAAGAAGAGTCATTTATAGAAGAAGAGTCCAGCTCTTGAGAAGGAATCTTTACCTCTTGGGGGCAGAAGTATTTGTCTCCTCTCCCACCCCATCAACAATGGGGTCTTGCAGAAGAACAAATCTCCTAGTAGATTGTACCCAATGGAGAGCATAACCAGAGTCCAGCTATATCCTGTAGCTCAGCTGAGATAGCAGTGAGGCAAACAGGCCCAGGGAGTCCAGGTGAGGGACCTGCCCAGCAGAAAGACCCTACATCCAAGGAGGGAGCAGTGAGAGAGGAGAAGAGAAAATACTCAAGGACTTTGAATGACCATTTAGACGTGTGAGTTGCTTTGGCTACTCTAAGTGTGTGATTCTCTACCAGTGTGTATTCTACTCTTGGTCTCCACTACTTTGCTAACTCATCCCACTGACACTGTATTTGTAGGAAAATATGCCCCAGGTTTATAAGGGGAATTATAAGTATAAGGAGAAAGTTTCTATTGTTCACAGACTACATATATTCAGCAAATGTCTTTTTTTTCAGCTAAATTGCATGAAAAAAAACCCTATAGTTTTAGGAATGTTGAGTTCCTTTACCTGGGTTAGTCACCCACTGAGGCAGTGTAAGTGGTACAGTAGACAGAGCACCAGACCTGGAGCCGGGAAGACTCATCTTCCTGAGTTCAAGTTTGGTTTCAGACACTTGGTAGTTGTGTGACACTGGGCAAGTCACTTCACCCTGTGTGCCTCAGTTTCCTCATCTGTAAAATGAGCTGGAGAAGGATATAGCAAGCCACTCCCAGTATCTTTGCCAAGAAAACCACAAATGGAGTCACAAAGAGTCAGACCCTACTGAAATGACTGAATAACATCACCCACTGAAAAAAACCTAATATTCAAGAGTAATAGGGATAGCTAAGAGGAGGTGCTACAAAATATAAACATAATAAATTCAAGGTAATTTGGGAATGAGGAACACTGGCAGCAGAAGAGGCAATAGATGGTACTTGAGCTGAGCTTTGAAAGAAGCTAAGGATCCTATAAAGCAGAAATGAGGAAGAAGTCTATTCCAGATATGGGGGGCAGCCTGTGGAAAGGTGTGGAGACAAACATCCTGCTTCTGGACCATAAACACCATAAAGTAGGAACTGCATGTAACCTAAGTTAGGTCCTCCAGTGCCTAGTTTGTGGAATTGAGTTATTATCTTCTCTTAACTGGGGTTTGCTCTTCCCAGACAGAGAGGAAGAAGACTTGAGTAACTGGGACTTAAGGTAGGCATGGGTCTGAGGAGAAGGAGGCAGTTTCCCCGGCCCCTCCCCCCAACACCCCCTACCCAACAAGTTCTCTTTCCTCTTCTAAGGCTGTTACCCACATGGCCCCTGGAGGTTGGTAGGGGCCTTCCTCACTAGTTATTATATCATCACTGCTATCTAGAGAGCTCCCAGATCAGCCTTTATTCAATCAGATTAGCTTTGGGGCCAGAGTGGGTGGGGTGGGTAGGGGTGGGGTGGTATGTTTTTTTTCCAAGTGGAAGAGAAAGGTAGGGATATGTGCTGGCCTTGTAGCTCCTTAATAATGATTTGGAGAATTAATTAGTCTGTGTTTTATGAAGCACTTTGAAGATAAAATGCTAGGTATTCTCTTCTTATCAGACCGATTATAACTTTGAGTCACTAAAATCAGCTTATGCCCACACCTAGCTGAATTTATCAGGAATAAACTCTACTCCATACTTGTTTTTCAAGAAAATCTCACTTCCGGAACCTCTGTCTCTGTCAAAAGGAAAAGTGTCTTGGTTTCTCTTTTCCCCAGGGTACTGGAAACTCCTGAAAATTGATTTGGGGACCTAAACGAGAGCAATGTTTTAGAGTACTCTGTATTACTTTATTGCTGGAGAGGACAGGAGGATAGGATGAGTTCTTAAAAAGAGGCCCAAGAAGCCTCCAGGAAATAAAGGTGGGATCTCCCTGTTGGGCCTTAGTTTTCAGTCTCCTTTTGAGGAGACCAGCCAGCCAGCCAGTCCAACTATCACCCTGTGGATAGGAGGAACACTTTGCTTTAGAATAGAGGAAGCAGTTCACATCAGTTATACTATAGAAATGCCAGATTTGAGAAAGCAGTAGAATTTCCTCCCCTTCTGCTTTTTCCCTTTTTCATCAACAATCTGGGATACTGTTGTATTTAAAACAAAACAAAAACAAAACAAAACAAAACAAAAAAGGACAAAGTTAGGGCCCCTCTTGGGACAAAGAAATGCCTTTTTTTTGCTTCAGCCCAGCCCAGACCCCCTGGAAAGATTTCAAGGAGGGGGAAATGCCATGAGAGATAATGAGGCCTTCTTATGAGATGGTTATTGATCCCCCAGTTCCCTACTCAGTCTCAGGACCCTTCCAACCTAGGATTCTGGATGAACTGAACCCAATTTGTGGGAGGGTGTGGTTGTTTCTCTCCCTCAAGTTCACCCCAGAGGTGATGGGGAGGGTAGACATTGGAAAGAGGTGTCATTAGTGGAGGACGTGGATTGGAAGGATGTAGAATCAAAGAACTTAGATTTGAATCTTCTCTCTTTCACTGACTACCTGTGTGACCTTAAGCACATGGCTTTACCTGCTCTGAGCCTCAGTTTCCCCATCTGTAAAATAAAAGGACTGAACCAGGTGATTAGATCAGTCCGTGGAGTGCCCCCTTGTGAGCTGGGCCGGTGAAGGAAAGCAAAGCTCAGGTCTTGCTTGGCAAGGCTTTCTTGATGAAAAAAGGAGGAACTTGGCAGGTGGGGTTTGGCAAGGGGAGATTCCACCAGCTTTCATGGGGCTTCAAAAGTTTGGCAGCACCTCGCAAAATGTTCAGGGCCTTTCAGAGCCTTGGCAACAGCAAACAAGCCGAGTGGTTGTAAAATCTCCAGTTGGGAATTTACTCTCCCCCTTTGAGTTTTGTTGTTCCTTCTTTCCTCCCTCATTCCCTTCTCCTGGCGGTACCTGTGAGATGGCAGGTGGGCCTCAGACCAGGGCTTGTTATTGTCTCCAGGTGAGACCTGGGCCTCCCACTAAGGGTAGGAGAGGCAAAGGAGGGAGAGGAGGGGAGAGGCCAGCTGGGGTAACTTCCACCAGGCCTGTTTATGGCAATGAAGGGTATGGGGAGAGAGGCCCCCCTCACCACTTAGGGCTTCTGGCCATACCCAACCCAATCTGCACCTGGCATTCAGGAAGGCTGAGCTAGCAGGGAAAAGTTTCCATGAAGTCAGAGCTTTCTCCCTTGATCCTTCCCTACCCCTATTCCCCACCATCCTTCTCCACCCCTTCATTCATCTCAAAAAGTTTTGAAAGAGAATAATAATAATATCAATAATAAATAACAACAACAGTAGCTTAATTTACCTTCTCCCCATCTAGAAAATGACAAGGTTGAACTAGAATCCAACTTTTGGGGACTGGGGTTTCATAAACTTGTTTTCCTATATTTTTATAATTGCATTTCTACATACTTTATCTAATTTTTAAATTTTAAAAATTATTCAGAGAAGGGGTCCATAAGTTTCACAAGGGTCTAGACAGGGTCTCCAAATCCCTTCAGTTCCAGCTCCTTCTTCTAGGTACTGCCTTGCCTAAAGAATCCAAGGGAGCTGTTCTGAAATTTCCCTTAGGGGTCCATCAATCAGTGAGTCAACAAGCATCTACTAAACATCTATTACCAAATGTGAAAGGCATTGTGCTAGGCACCAGAGATAGAAAGGCAAAAATGAAATAGTGCCTGTCCTCCAAAGGCTTACATTATATCAGTGGAAACAATATATACATACATGAGTAGTACGTTTGGAATATATGCAAAGGAAATACAAGGTAACTTTTGGAGAAGGAAGCCTAAGCAGCTTGGGGGAGAAGGGGAAGGGGGTGATGTAGGTCAAGAAAGGAAGGCTTCATATAAAAAGATTTGGGGGGCAGCTAGGTGGCGCAGTGGGTAAAGCACTGGCCCTGAATTCAGGAGGACCTGAATTCAAATCTGACACTTGGTACTTACTAGCTGTGTGACCCTGGCCTAGTCACTTAACCCCCATTTCCCCTCACAAAAAAAACAAAAACAAAAAACAAACAAAAGAAAAGCTTCTGCTCTAGCTGGACCAGGAAGCAGGAAATCTAAAAGGTAGAGGTGGGGGTGGTGGGGAGATACTGTGGAGGGACTATAGTTTGGAAACCAATCAGCAAGCATTTACTAAGTGCTTACTATGTGCCTGGGAATGTGTTGAGTTCTGGGGAAACAGAGAAAGATAAAAACAGTCCCTATCCTCAAGAAACTTACCATCTGCTGGGAGAAACACAGTGGAAATTATTAGGCACAATCAAAATAAATATCAATTAGATGGGGGCTACTTCATGCAGTTCTGCCTCACTCGAATCCAATTCACGTGCAAGTCAAGACATCACCTTTGTGATGTTGTTAGTCCTCTTGGAAAATGAAGGACGAACAACAATAACAACTTAGAAAATAACCTTCCAGGAGAAAGATCTAGCATTTGAGGAGGCTGGGGAAAAACTTCCTGAATTAGGTAGCATGGATGGAAACCAGGGATTTTTAGAGTGATAGTACACGCCAGGCATGAGGGATGGCTGATGGAAAGGCATTGAAAAGCAATCACAGTTTCCTACTTCCCCACTCTCCTGTCAGGAAACCCTTCATGTTTATCTGAAATCTTTCCTACTTGCAATTGAGATCCATATCAAAACCTTCTTTGTTGGCTAACACCAAAGATACTGTCATGTTGGTCTGACCAGATAGAGAAGAAAGAAAATCCCGGGTAAACATAATAGAAATGGAATTAGATTGGGGAATCAGTCACAGGACCTGGATTTGAGTTCTTGCTACCAATGTGACCTTGGCAAGTAGCTTCACCTGGGTGGACCTCAGTTTCCTTATCTGTTAAAAAAAACGGGTGGGGGGAGGGAAGGGAATAGGCTAGGTGACCTCTAAGATTCCTTTCAGATCTTATGTTATGATGTGATATGACTCACTGCATGTATGACCTTGGGCAAGTAACTTCACCCCATCTAGAAAATGAAGAGGTTGAACTAGGATCAAATTTTTGTGGACTAGGGATTCAGAAACTTGCTTTTCTGTATTTTTATAATTGCATTTCTACACATTTTACTTTGTGAATTTAAAAAATTATTCAGAGCAGGGGTCTATAGACTTCACCAGGCTGCCACAGGGGTCCATGACACACACAAAAAGGCTAAGAACCCCTGTCTAAGGTCCCTTCCAACTCTGAATTCTACAGAGTGCAATGAATTCTGGCCAGAGGGATTCTAGCCAGCCAATTTGTCCACACGACCCTTTGCTGTATGGACTAATTCAAGCCTCTTCCCATTCTGACCTCCATAGGGCTTGGAAGGCATGGAATTGGGCAGAAATGGATGCCCAACCCAAATCTTCCCTTAACACAAAGGATGTTTATAGGGTGCCAAGCTGGGGGGTGGGGGTATGCTAGCCCTTTGGGGGCATCACAGCCCCCAGGAACAATTGGTTACCCTCTCTGCCTTAAATCATCTTTGCCAGAGGAAGGGAGCATGCCATGTCAGGCTGTCCCGGCAGGCAGCCTATTCTCCAAAGTCATTTATCACCCACAGCAATGTAAGGAATGTGGGAATGAGAAGTCCAGAGCTTCATTTGGATAGGAGAGGGCCTCCAGTAGAAGAGAGGCAAGCAGCTCCTTGCAGAGAAGAGCCAGGACTCCCTTTTGCTCTTCCTCCTAAGCCTTTTTGGAGTTCCAACCACCCCACGCCAACCTCATTAGGACAGAAAGATGGAGCAGCCCTCTGGGGCCAGGAGGCCAATGGGCCCAATTCAGCCCCTTTCTCTTTGCTGACTCATGACTTGCCAAGCTCAGCCCGTGGGGCAGGGGAGGGGGAGCTCGTAATTAAAATAATCATTTTCCCCAGAGGGATAAGTATTTCCCTTTCATGTGCACTCTTACCAAGGAGGCAGGCAGATGGTAAATGCAGCATTGAACAGCCCCATCAACCAAGCTGTGGTTAGCAGAGTACCCTGACAAACCAGCATCTGTTGAGCTCTGGCTGTGTAACAATTTAAAATGGAATGAGTAAAGGGGAACTGCTCCCCAAGGTGAAAATTTCCTGAACTGAAATAATGCTAATAATCATAGCTGACAATTCCTGCACTTTCCAGCTTACGGAGTCTTTTATGTACATTTGAGCCTCATGACAACCCTGCAAAGTAATGTGGGTGTTATTGTTCCCACTTGACAGATGAGGAAACTGAGGCTCAAGGAGGTTTGGTGATTTGCCATTGTCAGAGGTAGGATTTGAATCCAACACTTCCAGATTCCAACTTCAGCAATCTACGATGCTGGGCTGCAGTTCTCTAAATGAAGGGACTTTCCCATGATCACACAACAAAAAAAATAGGAGAACTGAGATTTGAACCTGGACCTTTTGACTCCAAGTCTAGCCCTTTTCCCAGATCTAACCTCAAAGGTAACTGAAGATGGTGTTTTGGGGTTTTTTGGCTTTGCTTTGTTCCCTAGTCCTTTTTTTGTTTTTGTTTTTGTTTTTTTTAAAGATAAGCATCTTTGAAATGCTTTGAACTCTACTCTGTGTCCTCTGAAGAATTCGAGGTGTTCAGATTCAGAGAAACCTTATAGCAGAAGGTCATTTCAGCCAGCACCCTGCTTCCATGTAGGTAGTGCTGGGTTCCAGGAAGATACAAAAACCCCAACCAGTAAGGACAGTTCCCCAGGAAGCTAACAACATAACTTTCTATAATAAAAGTCCCCTTCCTACCCTCCGGATAAAAAAGGAAAATAGTTCCAAAAGATGTATTTCAGACCTAATCTCAACTGACTTAGAGAGGTTTGTTGTTGTTGTTTTATAATTCCATCTATACCTGTACCCCAGAGCTGCTAGATTGGAAGCACAGGTAGGGAGAGTTACATGCTAAGTCCTCTCCTAAGGCAACCTAATAGTTAACACATTGGAGGGAGGTAAGATGGGTTATAGATTCAAATGAGGCTAATTAGCCCAGAAAATTGTGTTGGCCGTAGCTGGTTTATGGATGTCTTAGAATAGAATCCCTATGCACTGCAACTCAACAATTCTGTCCTCTAAAGGAATGCTCATGCTGATAAAATCTTGGATTCATCTAAATATCCTTCTTTCCTTCCTTCCCTCCTTCCTCCCCTCCCTCCTTCCTTCCTTTCTCCCCTCCCTCCTTCCCTCCCTCCCTCCTTCCTTCCTTCCTTCCTTCCTTCCTTCCTTCCTTCCTTCCTTCCTTCCTTCCTTCCTTCCTTCCTTCCTTCCTTCCTTCCTTCCTTCCTTCCTTCCTTCCTTCCTTCCTTCCTT
The DNA here is from genome assembly GCF_019393635.1 of Dromiciops gliroides. Taxonomy (NCBI): domain Eukaryota; kingdom Metazoa; phylum Chordata; class Mammalia; order Microbiotheria; family Microbiotheriidae; genus Dromiciops; species Dromiciops gliroides. The sequence goes on along the minus strand of NC_057861.1, from coordinate 697,851,955 downwards.
CCTCCTCTCCCTCCTTCCCTCCTTCCTTCCTTCATTTATTCATTCATTTGTTGGGGGGGGGGCGCGCTGGCGCATTGTTGTTGTTGTTGTTGTTGTTGTTGTTGTGTGTTTGTTTATTGGTCAGACCTCTGATTCTGTGTTGGGAATTGCCTGGAAACTCCCTCTACATCTGCAGATGGGCACTTGTTTGTGACAGAATGCTTCACCAGGAGCCAACTGAAATTAAATGACTGGCCCAGCACAGCCCCAGCCTGTGTGTGGCAGAAATGAGACTTGAACCCCGGTCTTCCTGATTCCCAGTCTGCCCTCTCTCTTCCACACACTGCCCCTCATCTTTCACTTAGTCACCAGTAAAGCCCCCTTTTCAAAAAATCCAGGCTTCATCTGGGCAAGTCTGAGCCTCAGTTTCCTCATCTGTAAAATGAAGGGTTTGGCAGGACCTCTGAAGTCCCTTCTAGCTCTCACTCCTGTGACCCTGGTGACCTATTCCAGAAGAGCTTGGCAATGGTAGAAATAAAACACAATAAGGTTGGGGCCATAGGAAGGACAAGGAAATGCCCATCCTCTGGGGACTGATGGTGCCCCTCCCCCACCGTGGTTGTGCCTGAAGGAACAGACCAGAGAGGTGAGAGAGGGGTGGGTGGAACTTGAAGAAAGTTAGTCAGACCCTCTTGAGCCCTGGGCAGAACCGAGGAGGTCTAAGTACAGTGTGGCACAGTGCCTCAGGAGGGCCAGCAGGCGGGCCCAGCGGCTTTGGATGATTATGGGGGGATTTTCAGGGGGAGACTCACTCACGAATTATCCCAGCCTTGTCAGGCAGTGCTCTAAAGGAGAGGCAATGCCAAAAAGGGAGCCAGAAATAAGTTAACACCTGCACATAATTACCAAATGAGCTACCTTCTGGGAATTATTTTTATCTTAATCTTTTATTTGGTTCCAAATAAAATTAGAGAGGAAGGGAGAGAGAGGGAGAGAGAGAGAGAGAGAGAGAGAGAGAGAGAGAGAGAGAGAGAGAGAGAGAGAGAGAGAGAGAGAAAGAGAGAGAAAGAGAGAGAGAGAGAGAGAATGTAAAAGAAGAGAGAGGAAAGAGAGAGTGAAAAGGAAGGAGACAGAAAGTAAAAGAAGAGAGATAAGGGAAAGAGAAAGTAAGAAGAGGAGAGAAAAAAGAGAAGGAAGGAAAGAGAAAGTGAAAGAGAGAATGACAAGCAAGATGGATGGAAAGAGAAAGAACAAGTATTCAGCTCTAGGGGCACTAGAAGGTTAGAGTAACATTAACAAGATCCCCCAGCTACTTTATTATTTTCAATGGGAAAAATTCATCCGATCTATGTAGATTCCCATGCAGGTGTCCAATACATTTATAATTCTGTTCTGTGGCTAATGAAATGGTGTGTGTGTGTGTATTATGCATGCCCAAGAGAGAAACATCCCCAAACCCACAACACTGAGCTAGTTGATACTCCCTCCCCAAGGGCAAAACAACAATTTCATTTCAGGACTTAGAAAATTGCTAGTCCAAGAGCACCATAACTCTTCTCCCCTCCAGGCAGAGGAGAGAGACAGAGACAGAGAGAGGAGAGACACAGAGAGACAGAGAGAGGAGAGAGTGACAGAGAGATGGAGACTTAACTGCCATTAGCACACATGTCAAATCCCCCAAGTGGATCAGCAAGAGAAAAGCCAGAGGGCAACTTTTCAATTCCCAGTATCCCACCCCTTCACTTACAAATATTAAAGATTATTTGGACACTGATCTCTCCAAGCCCTGCATCCCAATGTGTAAGGAAGCCAACTCCTGGAGTAAAGAGAACCATAAATGTAGGACTAGGAGGGATATCAGAAGGCATCTTGACAGAATTTTTATTTTACAGATGAGGAAACTGAGCCTCAAAGAAATTAAGTGACTTGCCAATTTTCATACAGGTGAGTCATTCCCTCTTGAGTTGCCAGTAGAGGAGACAGGGTCTTCAACATGGTAAGAAATAATAGGGCAGGCTAGGTTCACTTGGATGTCTCTGAGTGTGCCTGGGACCTGGTGTCTGTGGATGAAGCGGAAAGGTCTTTCTACCAGCTCCCATTTAGTAATTAGTGCTCAGATTCTCCCAGGCTCATAGTTGATCCAATCCTAGCGTAGCCCATCCCATCCCATCCCATCCCATCCCTATCCAATTCTATCCTATCCTATAGTACCTAGAGCCGAAGGAACCTTTTTAAAAATCAGTGTTCTGGGGCAGCTAGGTGGCACAGTGGATAAAGCATTGGCCCTGAATTCAGGAGGACCTGAGTTTAAATCTGACCTCAGACATTTGATACTAGCTGTGTGACCCTGGGCAAATCACTTAATTCTCAATGCTTACAAAAACAAAAAACCAAAACAAATCAGTATCTCTTCACACACAAGATATGGATTATTTTGATTACATTAAATTAAAAAGGGTTTGCACAAACAAAAGCAATGCAACTAAGATTGGGTGGCAAACAGAAAGCTGGGAAATAATTTTTATAGTCAGTATTTCTGATAAAGACTTCATTTCTCAAATATATAGAGAACTGAATCAAATTTATAAGAATCTAAGTCATTCCCCAATTGAGAAATGGTCAAAGGATATGAAGAGGCAGTTTTCAGATGAAGACATTCAAGCTATCTATAGTCATGTGAAAAAATGTTCTAAATCACTATTGATTAGAGAAATGCAAATTAAAACAACCCTGAGGTACCACCTCAGCTATCAGATTGACTAATATGATAGAAAAGGAAAATGATAAATGTTAGAGAAGGTGTGGGGAAATTGGAACACTAATGCATTATTGGTAGAGTTGTGAACTGATCTGACAATTCTGGAGAGCAATTTGGAACTATGCCCAAAGGCCTATAAAACTGTGTATACCCTTTGACTCAGCAATACCACTACTAGGTCTATATCCCAAAGAGATCACCAAAAAAGCTCTATTTGTGGTGGCAAAGAATTGGAAACTGAGGGGATGCCCATCAATTGGGGAATGACTGAACAAGTTGTGGTATATGAATGTAATAGGATACTATTGTGCTATAAGAAATAATAAGTGGGCAGATTTCAGAGAAACCTAGAAAGCCCTACATGAACTGATGCTGAGTGAAGTGAGGAGAAACAGAACATTGTACACAGTAACAGCCACATTGTGTGATGATCAACTATGACAGACTTAGCTTTTCTCAGCAATATAATGATCGAAAACAATTTCAAAAGACTTATGATGGAAAATTCTCTCCACACCCAGAAAAGAGAACTATGAAGTCTGAATGCAGATTGAAGCATACTATTTTCACTTTATTTGGTTTTTTCTCTTTCTTGAGGTTTTTCTGTTTTGTTTTTATTTTTCTTTCACAACATGACTAATGTGGAAATATGTTTAATGTGATTGTACATATATAACCTATATCAAATTGGTTGCTATTTTGGGAAGGGGAGAGGGAAGGGAGGGAGGGAGAAAAATTTGGAACTCAAGATCTTACAAAAATGAATGTTGAAAACTATCTTTACATGGAATTGGAAAAAATACTATTAATTTTTTTTAAAAGAAAATTACTGCAAGACCACAGGATTGGGAAATGTAGTGGTTTCAGTCTCCTAAGAAACTGTCTAAAGCCAGTATTTATTTTCCTCCCTTTCAGTGAATTCCAGACTGAAATGCCCAGGATTGGGCTCATCCAATTTCTCTACTTCCCTAAAAACCTGGCCTGGGTCATAGGGGAATCCCCTATTCATCAGATGCCAACACTATCTGGTGCCATAGGGGATAGACACAGAAAGTTCATCTACCCTATGGAAAGGCACCACATGTCCATATTAGGAGTAGCTTGGTGTTGCAGTGGATAGAGCAATGGACTTGGAGTCAGGAAAATCTGGCCTCAGACACTTCCTAGCTGTGTGACCCTGAGCAAGTCATTTAACCTCTGTTTTCCTCAGTTCCGTCAACTGTAAGATGGGGCTAATAAAAGCACTTATCTTCCAGGTTTGTTGTGAGGATCACATGAGAGGATAACCTCCATAAACATATAGAGACAGAATCATAGGGTCAGAGACCAAAAACTAAAAAGGACCTTAGAGGTCATCCAGCCCAACCCTCTCATTTTATGTACTCATTTATTGATTGATTGATTAATAGATTGATAGATTGATTGATTAATCCATCCATTAATTCCTCTATTTATTTGTTTGTTTGACAGGCAATGAGGGTTAAGTGACTTGCCCAGGGTCACACAGCTAGTAAGTGTCAAGTGTCTGAGACCATATTTGAACTCAGGTCCTCCTGAATCCAGGGCTGGTGCTTTATCCACTGCTCCACCCAGCTGCCCCTTAACAAGTTTTTGTTTTGTTTTGGTTTTGTTTCCCTCTCATTTTAAAGAGAAGGAAACTGAGGCCAAGTAAGGGGTGAAGTGACTCCCAAGGTCAAACAGGAAATAAGTTCCTCTAACTCCAAATGCAGCACTCTTTCCATTGTGCCAAGAGAGAATATGTGAGGAGTAGCTTATGTGATGGGGGTTGGAGACTGGAGCCCTAGAGCCCATATTCTCTATCCCTATCCCAAATCCTTCTCATGAGTTTATGGACTTTTATCTGGGCCCTTCTCAGCCTGTATCTTTCCATCTAGAAAAGGACATCATCCTTTCTGTCTGTTCTTATATCCTCTTTGTTCCCCCCACCCCCCTGATCATTATAGTTTCCTGCTTCTAGACTTTCCCCAGCTACAGATGGCTGGGCTGGCCTAGTGAGTTGTACTCCCCATTGCTGTTTTTTGTTTTGTTTTGTTTTGTTTTACTCAGCCACACTGTGCATAGCACAAATAGGGAAGTCACAAAGTCTCAAAGCTGAAGGCACCTCAGAAGCCAGCTAGTCCAACCCATAGCCCAAGAACTTTCTATATAAGTCTAAAGTCAATATCTTTAGTTTCCTCTATGCTATTAAAATAATCGTCTACAGCATGGCTCCCCCTTCCCACCCTCCAGGAAGGCATCCTAAAGTTAGAAAGGAAAACCACAATATTTGAAAAGTAGAGGCAATTTATAAGGACAGTCTAAAGAAAACCTGAATAATTAAATAAGCAAAAGCAATGTTAAATGTTAAAAACAATGCAAAAGGCACAGGTTAATTGAAGAATGGAATAAGTACAAGGTAGTAATCCACAACATACTGTGAGATTAAAATTGGATATTAGATCATAAATCTACCCTACTTAACCTTTCCCTTAATTTATCTCCCAGACTAGTAAATGGAAGAAGCTTCTGGTTTTCTAGATAGAGCTTTTATTGTATGGTAGTCACAAGGTGATGTTGATTAGAAGGATAGGAAAGTAGAAATACAATACAAATCGTCTTAAGTCTAGGCTTAGTCTATATTCCGTATCAAATTCACCAAAAGCCGAAGGCCACCTTTGGGGAGAGAGACCGAGTCAAGCGCGTGCTGTTAACCGAAAGCCGGGCCGAGTCAAACTCCAGTCCACGTCTGTCTGTGCAGCGCAGCCAGGAGACCAGCAGAGCAGGAAAAAAGGCCCCACTTCCGTTCTCTCCTTGCCTTTTAAGCTCGCACCCCGGAAGTCGAGTGCTCAGCAGGCAATCTGGCGTGCATCGCAGGCGGACTGGTGTGCGTAGCTCATGCTGTTGGTCTCCTCCCCAAAAGGGTGGTCCTAAAAAAAACTGGCGTCTCTCCATTATCTAACCGACTGTTAAAACTTTTTACCACAATACCTTTATGTTAAAGGGTAGAAGTCTCTAAGTGACCTTTAAAAGTTTTTAAAACATATTTGCACCCTAAAGTCCATCTATGAACTCAAATACAAGTGATATTTTTAGTTAGTTGGATTTCCTCTTCAACACCTACAATTCAATAGAAGAACTTTTTAAGGAATCTTGCTAATTACACATTGTGACTACCCCTGCCTTGTTATTTCAATACACATCCCCAGTGGACAGATTTACTCTGTGTATATATGTATATATAATGTGTATAAATGTATGGACACATTTATATTATGTGTATACATGTGTATATATAGGAATGCACTCATTCACATGGCTATGGTCATTGTTCGAGTTTGAAGAGGACCAAAATGACATCACTATGTCAGAGTCATGGAATGGAGAGTCTAACTATGATTGATCAGACCAGTATGAACTCACAAGGCTCTACCACAGATCAGGAACAAATACTTTGTATAACCATTTGGGAGGTAAATGTCCCTAATTCGTGCATCTCACATTTCTTTGGAGCTCCTGCAATTCCATTTTGCACAATGCTTTCTTTGAGGTGGTCATGCCATCCTGGACGGTCCTGTGCCAGTGTCTCACATGTCTCACCATCAGTTCCAGAGTTTTTCAGAAAGACCTTGACAGTGTCTTTGTCTGACCTCCATGCAAGCGCTTGCCTTCTGTGACTTCTCTGTAAAAGAGTCTTAGGTATTCGAACAATGTGGCCAGCCCATCAGAATTGCACTTTCTCCAGTAGGGTTTGAATGCCTGGCAGTTCAGCTCAAGAAACGACTTCAGTGTCTAGTATCTTATCTTGCCAGGTGATCTTCAGAATCTTCCTAAGACAATTCAACTGGAAGAGATTCAGTTTCCTGGCATGGTGCTGATATACTGTCCAGATTTCACAGGCATACAACTATGAGGTCAGCACAACAGCTCTATAGACTTTCAGTTTGGTAGGCAGCCAGAAACCTCTTCTCTCCCACACTTTCCTTCGGAGCCTCCCAAACACTGAGCTAGCTCTAGTAGTGTGTGGGTCAACCTCATTATCAATGTCTACATCCCTGGAAAGTATGCTGCCAAGGTAAGTGAACTTATCCACAATATTGAAAATATCTCCCTTTGCTGTAACCATGTATGGATGGTCTGATGCTGGCTGGTGGAGCACCTCTGTTTTCTTGGTGTTAAAATACATTTACACACAGAGAGAGACCTGTGAGTTCATGTTGGTGTGAAGAATTCCCTCTACCAACAGTTTATCTGCAATTTATACTGTTAGAGAGTTGTCTGGAGGCATTGGGAAGTTAAGCAGTTTGCCCAGAGTCACATAGCAATTATGTGTCAAAGGTGGGTCTTAAACCCAGGGCTTTCTGACTTCAAGAACAACTCTTCACAACACATGCTCTCTGCTATGTTGTATAGCCTTTCATAGATAGATTCATTAACCCATCTTTATTCCAGACTTTCCCTCCATATGTTTAACACAGAGATAGCTGATTAAACTAAGCCAAATTCCATTCATTCTCTGCAGATGCCACAGGCTGCTGGGCCAGGCTTGGGAATATTGGCAAGAATGGGTTCAGATGGTTTTTTCTAAGCCCGTAGTGGAGGTATGACAGTGGGATATCATGGAAAACGCCCTGATTTAGAATCCACGGACCTGGGTTCTATTTCTGACTCTGCTACTAACAACCTATTTTATCTAGGCCAATCAAACAAACATTTATTAAGCACCTACTATGTGCCAGGCACTGAGCTAAATGCTGAGAAAACAAAAATAAAAATGAAACAGGAGGAGATTATCATTGGAGACAACATGTACAGACCTAGAATAAAAAACAAAATAAATATGCCTGACTTCAACTTTCTGGAACTCAGTTTCCTTATCTATAAAATAAGATGTGGGGCAGCTAGGTGGTACAGTGAATAAAGCACCGGCCCTGGATTCAGGAAGATCTGGGTTCAAATCTGGCCTCAGACACTTGACACTTACTAGCTGTGTGACCCTGGGCAAGTCATTTAACCCTCATTGCCCTGGAAAAAAAAATATGTATATATGGATTAAATGACCTCTAAGTTATTTTCTTGCCCTATATCTATGAGAACAGCCTTTTTTTTTTCCAAATCAAAAACCCTCTATGACAAAAAAACAAAACAAAACATCCTACCTGCCCCACCCAGGAAATTGAAGGAATGATTACTGCCCTAAAAATAGGGAATTCTGTTTGGATGTTTCAGTTCCAGCTATTTTGGTGACTAGCTTCTCATGGGGTGTTCCAGAACACTCAGCTTTCAAGACCCAAGCAGGAAGCCCTTAGGCATGGTCAGTGGAAAAAGCATTGATTTGGGAATCAGAGAAAAATCCAGGCTTTGCCTCTTAGGACCAGTGTGACCTCAAGCAAGTCACTTTCACTCTCTGGGTCTTAGTATTTTCTTCTGTAAAATGGACTCAGGGATGCACTGGAACCAGCTCCAACAGCCTTGAGAGAGCTAATTGTTAAATTTTTGGTGTGATCATTTACACTTCAGAAATCAGCAAATGCTACATGTCAAGGTTCAATTTATTGTTTTGTTTACTGATGAGACTGGAGAAAGTGGTGGAGAAAATGGTAATAAAATGACTTAAACTTAGAAGGGTGCTGTAAATACTTTATTTCCCAAAGAGTTAGTTGTTAAACATTTACCAGTACACCCCTGATTAGACTAGATTGTAATGTCAAACTCATATAGAAAGGGGCTATTAAACCATACATAAGGATTTTTGTAGACTGCACACTGACTTAGAAAACCACTTATTAGCATTATCTATGTTCTTTTGTAGTTTTTTTTGTAGTTTTTGTAGTTTTAGTTTTATTAAATGTTACATTTTTACATTTACATTTTACAATTACATTTTTTGGTTTTTGGTTTTTGGTGGGGCAATGAGGGTTAAGTGACTTGCCCAGGGTCACACAGCTAGTAAATGTCAAGAGTCTGAGGTTGAATTTGAACTCAGATCCTCCTGAATCCAGGTCCAGTGCTTTACCCACTGTGCCACCTAGATGGCCCTCCCAATTACATTTTAGTCCAGTTTAGGTTACACACAAGAGTGTCATGTCAGGCTGTATGTTTAACAGACCTGTCCTAGAGCACAGCTTTTTTAACTTTTTCCACTCTTGCCTAAGAGCAACCCCAGGCATAAACTTATATAAAATTGTTGTACAAATCAAACATTTACCATCAATTTTTTTTTCAATTTTTCATAACCCCCACCTTCAGTTATGTGACCTCATATGGGATCAGGACCCACAATTTAAGAAGCTTTGTTCTAAACCTGGAGAGACTTACATGAATTGATGCTGAGTGAAATGAGCAGAACCAAGAGAACATTGTACATAGTATCAAGAACATCGTGTGATGATCAACTGTGATAGACTTAACTCTTCTCAGCAATACAATGATCTAAGACAATGCCAAAAGACTTATGGTAGAAAGTGCGCTCCACATTCAGGGAAAAAAAAAACCAAACCCTACAGAGTCTGAATGCAGATTGAAGATACTATTTTCACTTTTGTTGTTGCTTTTTTGTTATTGTTCTTGCTTATTCTTTCTTGCATTATTTTCTTTTGTTCTGGTTCTTTTCTTACAACATGACTAATGTGGAAATATATTTTACATGATTGTAACATGTAACCTATATCAAATTACTTGCTGACCTTGGGAGGGGGAAGGGAAAAGAAGGTGGGAGAAAAAGTTGGAACTCAAAAAATATCTTTATATGTAATTGGGGAAAAAATTAAAAATTAAAATTGAATTAAAAAGAAGCAACTTTGTTCTAGAGGATCTTCCACCACTTAAATGATTTTAGGGCTATTATTGGTCAACTTTAACCTACAGTATTTAAGAAGCCTGATATACAGGAAGCACTAAGGGAGCAAAAGAAAAATAGAAGTAGAAGAACAGCAAAACCAAAACAAAACAATGTGACAACTCTCTGAAGGAGCCACTAAACATGAAAGAAGAAAAGTCAGAAATCCTGGGCTTCATTCCCCTCACCTTCTTTGGAAGGACTGAGTCTCAGATTTCAATGATCAAGTCCATGTGGTAGGTGACATCAAATTTTGGCAGGTCACAATGAATGTCTCAATGTAAAGTAGTGACCCTAAGCAGAAGCAGCAGTGGAAATATCAGGGCTATAGAAAGGATGATAACCATTTCGGCATAGTTACTGATCCTTATCTCAGGTCAGGGAAAATTGCCTTGTACACAAGTTTCCCCAGTTCAGTATGTAGGACCTCTCCCTCCCTAAGGGCCCAATGGTGGGAAAGGGTTGGTGAAGTACAAAATCTTTGTCCCGTGAGAGGCTTCTGAGGAACTACCCTCTTCCGTGTGGAGCAGAGACACAATTTCACTTCCTCCTATTTGCCAGGAAGCAAGCCACCTCCCCCAAATTCCACCCCTTTGGTCCTCCGATTCTTCCCTGGAGAGAAATTTTACAATGATCACTGAATATTGTATATAAAGGGGCCAATTCGTTCTGAATTGCATGAAGCAGTGTGCTCCGGTGGCCCATGCCAGTGTTCATTCTTCTGCCACTGGGCTACCACTCCACCATCCACTGTCTCTGTGGTCTAGATGCTGCCCACTGACTGCTGCTGTCTATTGACAAATTTGTAACAAGTGGTCACCTAGCCTTTGTTCAAGGACTTCTGAGTATAAAGAATCCACTACCTCCCAAAGTATCCCATTCCATCTTTGGCAGGCTCTCCAAAAGTTAGGAAGTCACTCTGGGATTTCCATTCATTTTTCTGTTGTTCAGTTGTTTTTCATTTGTGTCTGACTCTTCATGACCCCATTTGGGGTTTCCCTGGCAAAGATATTGGAGTGCTTTGCCATTTCCTTATCCAGCACATTTTACAGATGAGGAAACTGAGGCAAACAGGCCCAGGGTCACACAACTAGTAAATGTCTGAGGCCAGATTTGAACTCAGAAAGATGAATTTTCCTGACTTCAGGCCCAGCATTCTATCCACTGAGCTATCTAACTGCCCCATTTTTTTTCTGAATGTCCCACAAAAAAGAACCTAATCCTTCTTCCAACTTTGTTCCTTAAACACTTAAAGATAGCTATCCTGTCCCCATGGGATCTCCCTTTCTCTAAGATGAACATCCCCAGTTCTTTTGATGAACCTTCACATTTAATGGTCACCACATTTCTCACCATTATAGTCACTCTTCCCTAGCCACTCTATAGCCTATCCACAACTTTCCTTTTAACTAGACCCTGGGAGATAACCCAACACTGCAGGTGCAGTCTGACTAGGGCAGCTATATCTCCCTTTTTCTGGACACTATGCTTGTGGATAAGGGGCCAGCTTTAGAGTCAAGAAGACCTGGGTTCTAGCCTGACCTCTGACACATCCTGGCCATGTGATCCTGGGAAAGCACCAGATTGACAATTCGAACAGCTCTCAAAAACAGGTGCTTGTTGAGCATTCATTGAGGGAGCTTCCTCATGTGCAGGGACATCCAGCATGGTTCACTGGACTTGGAGCACTGAACTCAGAGCCATGGCACCTGAATTCAAATTCTTAACTATGCTACGTTTTACCTGTGTGACCTTGAGTATATGACTTAACTTCCTTAAGGGGTCAATTTCCTCACCTATGAAATGAGGAAGTTGGACCAGATGACCTCTAGAGTCCTTCCAACTCTAATCCACTGTGATAATTTGAGATCATCCCAAAATCTGTACACATACCCCCTAACTGCATCAATTAAAGTAGACTAAGATTGCTACTTTGGGTGAAGAGGTGGGAGGGAGTTTAGTTTGCTTGCTGTGTCACATTGTTGGTTCATAATGATTTTTTTTTGGGGGGGGGCAAATCTTTGATCTTATGGATTAATGAACTCTGCTATCTTGAAATATAGGACAGACTAGAAATAGAAATAACCTGAAGAAAAGGATTTAGAAAATGTGAGTGTGTAGAAAATTTCCTAAATTTGGAACATTAAGGGTACTGTGACCTCGACATCTATTGTGATCCCCACCAGGGCCAGAATTCCAGCTAAAAAGTGTGGAAGATGAGAATTCAATCTGCGTTGAGGAATATTGCTGTTTTAATAGTGACATATTGCTTTCCTAGTGATGAAAGGAGACCCACCCTAGGAAAGGAACCTCTGTTACTTTTCTCATCCTAGGCCCAAACATAATAATAATTGGCATTTATATGGACTTGCAAAGCAATTTACATCCATCATCACACCTGGACTTTACAACAACCCCATTAGGTAGGTATTACATGTGTTATTTTCTCCATTTTACTGAAGCTTATGAAGTTGTGGTTTGGTTTTGACCACACAGCCATCAAATGTTAGGGATAAATTTTTTTTGGGGAGGGGAGGCAAGGAAGGTTAAGACTTGCCCAGGGTCACACAGCTATTAAGTGTCAAGTGTCTGAGGCCAGATTTGAACTCACGTCCTCCTGACTCCAGGGCCGGTGTTTTATCCACTGTGCCACCTAGCTGCCCCTGGCAGTAAGATTTTAATTCAGGTCTCCCTAACTTAATGTCTAGGACTCTAACCACTATGCTGATGTTGATTACAATGTGAGAATCATCCTAGTGGGTTGCAGAAAGCACTGGACTGGAGATCAGAGAACCCAACTCTGCTACTTGCTACCTAAGTCACTTGCATGAGTCACTTCTCTTTGGACCTCAGTTTCAGTTTCCCACTCTGTAACACAGTGACCTCTAAAGTCCTGTCCAGCTTTAAATTCTATGACTCTGAACTCCAAAGATTTTTTATAATAATCACTGCAGAAGCAGAGGCTCCTGAGAGAGTCTAGATTTCTGGAGCTAGAAAGATCTTGGCCTCACAGAATACAACCCACCTCCCCCAGTTTCACAGATCTGACACCCAGAGAAATAAAGTGACTGGTTAGTTTCAGAACTGGAACTCCAATCCAAGTATCGAGGGTCCCGATCCAATGTTTTTTCTACTGACTCCCTGCTGCATCATCTTCAAATTGAAGAGCCTTGAGTTCTTCACCAAGCTTGGACAAGGCTATTTGGGGGTTGGAGAAGGGAGCCCAGGATCAATATGCCTCTTTTCCTTCTTATATCCTGCCCAGCCTGGTCCCTGGAAGACTCGTCTGCTAGAGGGGCTGGAGACTGGAGGAACTCCCACTGGGCCTCAGATGGCAGGCGCCTTGTCTCTGGGAGATGGAAAAGGCATTTGCCTTAGGGTTGGGAGTAAAGGAGAAAGAAGCCGTGTTGTCTTAGCCTCCATGCGGGGCCAGTCGACCAGGGCATGTAGCAACAAGCCAGAGGGAAAGACACAATGCCCCCATTCACTGTCTCCCAGGGCAGTGGGAACCAAAGGGGGAAATCTCAAGAGAGAGGCTAAGTCAAGGCCGTGGATGGGGATGGGGAAGCTCCCAGGGAGATGGTTTGGTGTCTGTGTGGCATGAGAATATGGGGCCATCTTCCTTCCTCGTTATCCAGGTCCAATCAGAGGGGAACTAGGAGGCCCAGCTGATCTATGCATTAAGGTCAAAGGAACCTTCCAATTTGGCAGGGAAAGAACTAGGGCTAGAGCGAGTGCTTGCCATATACATATATATATATCACATCACCTGTGATAGCACAAAAAGGAGATTTCTCCTCAGCTATCTGTTCATTTGCACAGAATAAAAGAGATATTTGTTCAAGGAAAGAAAAGAAAAAGATTTCAAGTTTGACCCTACCATTCTTAGTGTGTGCGCTCCTGCTTTAGTTTTTCTAGATCTTTATTTCTTTAGTATGGCTCAGGGCCATGGCCAGTCATCTCTGGACCTCTAGGATGCCTCAGGTCCCCTCCCCAAACATCATTCCAGAGAAAAGTCCTGTCTTTGTACTCACAATCTTAGGGTTTGAAAGGATTCTTCCAGATTTTTAGCAATAATTCTAGCTGGGGGGCAGCTAGGTGGCGCAGTGGATAGAGAAACGGCCCTGGATTCAGGAGGACTTGAGTTCAAATCCAGCCTCAGACACTTAACACTTACTAGCTGTATGACCCTGGGCAAGTCACTTAACCCCAATTGCCTCACAAAAAAAAAATAATTCTAGTTGGCCAGAATGCTAGTTACCCCACAAAGCATCCAATTATTTGAAGCTCCTCCTTTGGAGGACCACAGAAGAGAAGCAACTTGGTGAAATAGATCGAGCTCTGGACCTAGAGGCAGAAAAACTTGAGTTCAAATTCCATCTCAAACATTTATTTGTTGTAAGACCCTCGTCAAGTTATTTTAAACCTCCTTGAGCCTCAGTTTCCTCATCTGTAAAATGGGGACAATAATTGCATCTAGCTCATTGGGTTGTTATGATAATCAAATTAGACAATCTATGCAAGCACTTTGTAAACCTTAAAATGCCATATAAATGTTCAGTTAGGTCATAATGGCTCCAAGAAATTCCATCCAATTTCCCTCATCAGGTGTATATAGAATACTTACTGTGTGCTCTGGCTTGGGCTGTGGA